>NC_137245.1:23448015-25848015 GCF_051294905.1 Botryllus schlosseri
GCCGGTATGTCCTTAGTCTTGAAGAACCGAAACTTCAGTGGGATGCTATGCACAGTGCAAAACACATGAAACTCGGAAGATGCGATATCTAGCTATTCTGCACACGGTTATTCATCTAACCGTATATGTCGAAGCAAACAAAGCGTTTCTGGAAATAATCTTGTACGAAATCAACCAAGACGATGGACGCTATCTAATTCGTAAGAGAGAAATTAATGGAATATTCTCCAACTTTGGAACTGCCAACCGTGCAGAGGGTGACATTATCCAGGTATTTTATATTGTTCTGATTTGTGAAATACGGAAAATTTAGTTTCGACGGCCATCCAGTTCTTCTGAAGGTTAGGCTATTTGTTGTGTTTCCAAAGCAGTAGCCTATATTGCTTGAAGCATGATCTTGGCTGTTTTTCATTTCTAAATTTCCAAAATCTTGACAAACATATACTTCGGCTGCAACTTAACACATTTCAGATGTGGCCAGTGTGCAATTACTTACAAACGCTAAATACAACCAGGCCTCTTATTCACATTTTTTAACCAAGTTTTGTGTTTTTGGCCAAGTCCTTTCGATTCCTATTTTCATTTTATCGCAATCTTGCGATGTTTTGAATTGATGTTTATTATTAATGAACTGAACCAAATTAGTGCAACTTTATTAATAGTGATGACTCGTTTCAAAACTCGTATAAACTCTGGATACCTAGATAGAAGTGTTTACCCACTCAGTTGCTGACCACCTCCTGAGTCTTACCCACCCAAGTCTTGTATGATTATGATTACTGTTCTAGCAGTTCTGCGTACCATATATAAAAGCATTCACATTTCAGATGCATCCTCATACCTTGTGTGAAGACTCGGACAGTCAAGAAAAATATGAATATGGCTGGGTTGGCGTGGTAAAGCTGCCATTTGATCTGAGCAACGCATGTCATGCTGCAGAAAAGGTAAGCTGTTATTACACCTTTGTTATGGATAATCTTCCAACTGTTAACCCAAGCTCAAAATATATGAATAAAATGAAACCGGTTACAATGGAGATCTACTCTTCTTCCGATTATATAACTTGTACAAATATAGTAAAAGCACCAGAACCCCCTCCCAAAAAAGCAGTCATTCTCAAAGATGACAATCGGTATTGTTTTGATGCGCTGCGATTTCTTGAAACAAAGCTGATATTACTCTTTGGAGGTAATTTTGATGGGGTTTTAGTGCCCTCCCTAACCAGATCATAATACAAATTTGCACAGATGACATTGACATCAGCTTTTGATTGATACCGGTGTCATTTAATTCCGAGTGCAGATCGACAGCTATGAGATTTCGTCTAGCTGTAGCTAATCTTGCGTTGTCACATATTCTGTCACACTCCAAAGTAACACATGATACATGCTTATGATGTCGTTGTCATTGATTTATTGTATGATTACACTGATAATAACTACACAGTATGGTATTTACACTGATAGAAATGTCTAAAATAAGATCAACTATTCGAATAATGGGGCTGTTCCGGGGTGGCCCCTTGATTGAACTTGGAAATTATGTCATGTGGTAGGCCTATTTCACAAAGACTTGTTTATACAACAAGTTTCATACCTTGAAAAGGTTCATGAAAGGGCTATAAAATATAATATGAAGTAAGGTTATGAAATAAACTCTTTTTTAGGCACGAGCGGCAGTTGAAAAGGGCGCAACCGCTGTAATATTTGACATATCAGATCATCCTGGTGCAATGCAAATGGTAAACAGCCTGAGATGTTCAACCTGCTCACAGCTAACTCCACTCTTTTTCTCCAGCTGAACGAGCACTCCTTCAATAGCTTGAATCAACCTATTGTGCTGGTGAACGGTGGTGACGCCACCAAGTTGATGGATATCATACAACAGGAGCAAATAGCTCGTGCCGTGATTAAGAGAGGTGAACCTGACCGGGTATGTGCCTGTATATGTCATGCATTTGCTATAAATTTTGTCTGTTTGAAGGGACGCCTGTTTTATGTAGCGACAGGATATCAATATCTTTGGTTTTATAATTATTGATCAATTTGCAGTTTTTCACCAATTTACACTCAAACTTATTTGAACAGCTTCTTGGAGGTACAGAACTTCAATATACAATTGAATAGTATTTTCATATTGAAATGAACCCGAATATTTTCGGCTGACACTCGTCAGGGGTAATCGTCAGCAACTAGTAGAGAATTCAAAAGAACAGCGTATATCAACAATCGTAACACAAAATATGACGTCACCAGCACGAAATGTTGAATACGATAGTGTTCAATGTACTATTTTTGGATGATACCCGAACTCTTTTTGTTGACACGGCCTTGGCTGGTGTATTTTGATAAAAGTCATATTTTGTGTTACGATTGTTGAAGTTGATATACGCTGTTCTTTTGAATTCTCTGCTAGTTGCTGACGATTACCCCTGACGAGTGTCAGCCGAAAATATTAGGGTTCATTTCAATATGAATATACTATTCAACTCAAACTTATGTACAATGTTGTGCATCCATTGAGCCATGAGCCATGATAGGTTTGTCACTGCTGTAACTGTTGCGTGTACGTACACTGTGAGATGCTTTCATATTCAAGTTTGTCATTGGGGGTGTTAGTTGCATGAATGTGCACATGGCGGGCAATGGCATGTAGTTTGACAGGCCAGCGCTTTACAATTAATAACAAAAAGCCAAATCATCAAAATTAATCAGGTCTAATTATTTGAAAGGTTATACGTAGGCTACTATATTGTTTGGAAGAGTAGTTTGATATGTTATGTTTTGCCTTGAAAATTTCAAATTGCACAATTCTAATGTATCATTTACCCGGATTAGTTAGTTCAGTATTTTATTGCAGGAGACTTTCGGCGGGGGATTGCGTGACCCGGCCCTGCTGCTAAGCGTCACGGCTTTTGTCATTATTGCCATCGCTTTTTTAATTTGTAGGGTAAGTATAACGCTCGTTAGGTTATAGTCATTGAAAAGTATTTGCTTGATGTGACCACTGATACAGAATGGTTGAAGTCAATGAAGTGAATCTAAATGAAACTATTGTATAAGGCATTTGTAACCTTGCTTAAAACTGTCATTTCATATCTTCAGACCAAATGCAGGAAAATCAGGCAACAGGTAAGATGCGAGTATATTTTTCAAATTGTTGCGTCGTCCCGATAGTGCGATTTTTATTTTCGCAGAGATCATTACAGAATTGGATGTTGAACCATTCGAAAAGGAAGAAGTATCGTACACGAAAACACGGTAACTCCGAATTCGATAGCAATACGATACGTTGTTATCAATCCAGCGTTTCGTCGACCGGTTTGCTTTGCGCAATTTGCCTCGACGCGTTTATGTTTGGCGAGGTTAGTAGTATCGGAATTTGTCACTAATCAAGTACTTTTTCTTGGAAATCCTTACTTCTACTTGTACTCGAGAATAAATTTTTGACGTTACTTCTTTTGTTACATGGTGCTGTCTTTGACCACCTCTGGTAAAAATGCAGTCTAATGTAGATGGGTATTGTTCGTAGAAGATACGCTTGTTAGCTATCTTTTCTCACTTGATGTAGTCGACGAAGAATGAGAATTTATCTCTGAGCATTGTTATTGCGCCAACGTGCTATTTTCTCATTTGGGGTCTGTTGTTTTAGGACTTGCGGGTTCTTCAGTGCCAGCACGAGTTTCATGTGAATTGCATCGATCTTTGGCTCGAGCAGAAGAGATCGTGCCCATTATGTAACAGGAGCTTTTCAGGTGGGTTGTTTTCGTTGGCTGACATGCGCAACACCACCCGGGCGGGGCTCATTGCGGCAGACATGGAAATCTTGTGATTCGTCTACCACTTTTTTCAATATTTTTTCAACTTGCACTTCAATATTATTTGTGTGCGGGATAGGTCTTCTTCGGGGTACTGCAGTAGGTTTTGCAGATTTGTACTACATGGTCAAATGATTATGTTTTTAGACAACTTAGAGATTATATTTTCATATGCTCAAGACACCCACACAATGTACAATGCGATATGCAAGACACGACACGATGTAATGAACAGATAGGGGGGTGCCGAACGACCAGTTGGGGTCTCTTGAACTGGTATCCACCTCGACCTAGTGCCCGATGTCAGTCTTCTTCGGCGTTAATTTTTGTTTGTCGGTTCTTTTAGGACGGTGGTTCTCGAACGTTTTTTAGACACGCCTCCCTTTATCATAGTGAAGAATTTCGTGCCCCTTGATCGTCATAACACAAAATCCAAACATAACGCTAGCAACCTCAACGGATAGTGTGATGGCATGAAAGGTTATCACTAGGGCGATTTTTTTTTACCTAAAATCGGAAGATTTTGATCTGAAAAATCTGAATTTTGACATTTTTTGACCTTAAAAATCTGAATTTTGACCAAATTTGACCTAACGCATGCAAATTAGGTGTTTTCCCACATAATGTTGGAATTGTACTACTTATCTTCCTTTTTGGTTGGAACTGTATGTCCTTGCGAAGTAGTTGGCCTCAAAAAAACTTTTTTGCCTCAAAAACTGACAAAATTTTGCACGGAAAAACTTTATGCTAACGAAATTTGACCCTATAAAGAATTCCAGTATTTACATTAGGCATTATGGTAGAAATAGTTGAAAAAATTTGCGGTACAACGAAAGATACTTTCCTACATTCTCGGGTAAAAAGTGTCTGTCCTTACTAAGTAGCTTGCCAAGAATGGAGAAACTACTTTTGCTTGAGTACCGACACAACGCTGACTACTTTGACCACTATGGCTCGCGCTCATGTATTGCATACAAATCATCTTCATTCATTCGCTAGGAGATCGAGACAAAGCAGACCGTGCGATCCACTCTTCGAGCTCAACGGAAAATCCTACCCCGGACTCGTGGGATTTGAGGGTGGAGTCGGTCAATCGAACCCCTGGATCGAATCCAGACGGGCGCGATTCTCCTCTTAGGGTCGAAACGATAGCGCAATCGCACGAACCGGTCAGTCGAGGTGGGCTGCACTTATTGCGCCATGCGAGTGCGTCATCGACGGGAGATTCTGCAAATTTATCACGTAAGATCATTGCAACTCATGGTGGTGTACGTGCAGCATGAGCGTTCTGCAATGTGAATAGGCTGTTGATGATGAAGTACAGTCTGCACTGCTTAATTCGGACACTTTGGTTCCACTGGTTAGCCGAATTGAGCGGAAAACCACAATTGTCTGTTGATGGTCATGCGTAAAGGCTGACAACACGTTACAAACACCTTACTTTTTCACAATAAATGAATTGCAGCTGAGCTGTACTACAGAAATTGGTACTAATCGCATAAAACGCTCATAAGATTTACCCTCGGGTAATTGTATTCAATATTTCGATACCAAACGATTCAGATCCCGACAAATACAGTATATTGTATTACTGCATAGCACACATACAGACTTGAAATAGTACCGTAATTCTTCAGATACAGTACTAAGCCAGGCAAAAAACTACTGAAACGGCATTTCCATTTCATAGACTTATACCCAGAAGAATTAGTCGGGCAGAAAATCATTTATAGAGAAGCTAACATCGCTGCCTGATGGCTAGATCCACAGAACACAATGCTTCAGTGGGCCTGTAGGCCCTTGTATGAGGTCATTATTATCGATTGATACTGCATGGACCATCATTCTTTCACCATAAACACTCATGTGCTAACAAACGCAGTACAGTTTATTTTATCACAACTTAACGATAGGAGTCGCGAACCTCTGTCTGGATTATGTGGAGAATTGTCTGAATTAACGGGTGTTTTTTTAGAGTAAATTTTACTTTTGTTCCGTTAGCTATCCGGGCTATCTGGTACCTGAATTAAGGGGATTTGACTGTTCTTTACTTGGCAGTTCGTTTTTAAACAAAACTATTTACTTTACAGTAACTGACTTAACTTCCTGAAATTGTGTATATTGATAATGGGATCAATCATTTTGCGTTAGTCTTGCAAATCCGGAAGCAGCCCGTCCCCGATTGAATGCTAAAAAGTATGCTAAAAGTATGCTATTTTCCTTTCCTAACTAAACATTTTTTTACAGCCAGACTGTTCTGAGTCAAGTGTACCTGTTTGATGCTGGTGTGATCAGACTAGATGACCTTCACGGTCTTATCGATCATTCCTATCTAATACCGAATACTGTGCACGCATATTTTCTGTACCACATTCACTGCCGTTTGTTATGTATTTTGGTTCGATGAAAATAAAGACTCTCTCTCTCTCTCTCTCTAAGTCTCCACTATAACGTGCTATCTTAAACTACTTTGAGTACTTTTCGGATCTATCCTTAACTGACCGATATTGTTACTTGCTGTGTCACGAAAAATTTTCTTCCCAAGATATGAACTGCTATGTGTACCTTGTGCTACGTTTTCTGCCCAGTTACATTGCTTATGGATTTCAGGTACTGGAATTGGAGGGATGAAATGCACGGACTCCAGCCATTTGGGATGTGAAAGACAGATATCGCAAAGAACAATTGATACGCATAAACCTTTTCGAGTTAACCACAGAACAATTAATAACGAATCCTTGCAAGCCTGTTCGTTCATGGAGAGGGGCAAGAAAGATTCGTACTACTTGCGAGTTGAGGGATACCCTGTTCCCCATGTTTTGAACGAAGATTGCGAGCGTGTCTCGGTATCGTCCCAAAGTCATAACCTCATTGAATCACCGCCAATACTCAACCTGTGCCTGTCTCGAAACAGCACTTCCAGCAACGAAAATGTTAGTGTTTTAGCTCAGATGGGATCATTTGATACATTAAGATGTGGGCGGCAAAGCTCCCCGTCGTCTAACAGCATTCTCACGCAGGCGGAATGCTATTCGGATTTTTTGGAAATGAGAGATGCTCACAAAAGGGTATGCAGCAATTCATATTGCTCCAATTGGTAGTTGGCTGTAATGGGGAACTTGTATTTTTAGGGACATCATCGGCTAACTCCCTGTATCGAGTACAGCTCTTCTGATGGCACGGGAAACTTACGATGTCAGAGTTATTCGACTTTAGAGGATGCGCTCGCTGATGTCTCGGAGTATTAACTTTCTGCTTTTAATGTTATCTTTCTTAATTTATTTATGAAATAAATTTTATTGAAAGTTTGTGGTGGTTGGGTCTCTATTGCACAAAAAGGTTGTTCTAAAGCATGTATGATGGGATGTGTAACCGCAGTTTACCAATAACTGTATCTAGGTGGGTGTTGTGAAGACTAATCCATGTTGTCATCATTTTATTAAAATCTTCACAATACACCACAAGATTGTAATATAATGAAAAGATAAGAGGGTGCCGATCACTGCCGAAACGACTTGCACTGGTCATTTAATCAGACACCCACCTTGGCCTGCAGCATGCAAATAAATAAGAGGCATACTCTGGATAAAAGTAAGCGACAAAAATGAATGCTGCTTGGTGTCGGTATGCGAGGTCATTTTCACCCCTTCGTATCTTTCATCTTATCGCACGTTCGTGATGTTTTGTATTGATAACATTACTGATAAAACAAACCAGGAAAATAATACTGAATTGAATGCTTTTGTGGCCACTAGCTCAGTGGTTCGGACAGAAGTCGTTTATTCACAAAATAACGAAAATAAATTCAATGGAGAATTATATATTCTTATTTCCGTTTATACGAAATTCGTGCCGTAATGACAGCGGTCAGAAATGTGATGCGCAGCGCCGCAGCGGCTTTGGTTATGCCCTGTTGCTGTTGCTGTTAGTAGGGCTATGTTGTGACCAGACCAGACTTGGCATCTGGGAAATTTTCAGAGTTCCAAATTAGATTAGAATTAAAATTATAGCTACACAGTTTTTTCCGACTTAGATTAGAATTAGAATCACCGAATTTTAGCATTTTCAGCAAAACCAGAAATTAGATTTCAATTAGAGCAAAGAAACATTCAACAACTGTCAACTGATATATTGTGTTACTCGCATTACTGGCATTTCGCTCTGATAAGTCCAAGTTATCCCTGTAGTTGTCCTAGTCTGGTTGTGACCCGGGCGTATGGTACTATCACTAAGGGATTAGTAGCCGATAGTATGTAGTAGGTGATGAATCGTCCATTTAAAACCGTTAAGCAAGTGGGTTCTCTTAAACGGTTCAACTATGTAGTAAGTAGACTAGATCCACCTATATTGACCGGAGGGCTGTGGCTTTATACCAGTACAAGCAGCCAAGTGCCACTATACTGTGTATGGTGTGTAAAGGCAGGGCTCAGCAGACAGCAGGTGAGCAGGGGTGTGCTGTCAGGATCAGGGGACGGGGAGGCAGTGCCTCAACTGTCGTCAGGATAAGCAGGAGACTAGTGAAAAGACTGAAAACCGTCAATGAATATCGGTATTTGTCTACTGATGGTGATGGTCATGAATAACTGATTTTGTATACACTTTTAAACTCTGAGGGCGGAGATAATAAGGTTAGCTGATCCGGGAGAATGCTAATCATGTGAATAATAACTGCTAATCGCCGTAATCGGGGACGCATTTTGGGCGAAAATAATGAAGTTAGCTGACCCGGAAGAATGCTAATTGTGTGATTAAATAGGCCTTCTGCTAATCGCGACGCATAAAGTCGGAAAAGGTTACGCGTGATGATTAGTCGATGGTTTTCAATCAAGTGGCGTTATCTGTTTCATCATAATGCAAAAACGCGTTATTGGTGGGTCGGGTGTATTCAATTTGTTGAATGAAAGAGAAGCCTGCTAATAACGATACTGCCACTGTAATAGGTAGAATTATCATCATCGTGAAATGGAAGTAGTGTCCAATTACTATACTGTACAGCTAAGAAACGGATTATATAGAATATTGATATGGATATTACTATGCAATGGTGGGGACATAATTCGTTGATTGTTTAGTGAAGCCATTACCTAGGAGACAATCGGCACGGTCATTGTCGGAAATATTTGTGCGTAGGAATGGTACGGATTGTACACAGTTTTTATGGATAACTAGTTAGCTCTAGTTTGTTCTAGTTTGTTAAATCTTGAGATTAACACTTTATAACTTTATGCGCTGCGATCAACCAGTTTCTTCAATTCTGGATTGATAAATCCTGACGAAAGCGATAATCGACTTTATTGCTAATAATCCAACTTTATTATCTCCGCGTGATTTGCATTTATTTATTGTTCACAAATGGAGCGGAAGGAGAGGTGAGGTGGAGACGGGCTCAATTTATCGTATTGATTCATATAATATAATTACTTCTGATTTTTTAAATTGAGATCACATTTACTTCTGTATGGATTTTACACTACTTCTTATACATAACTATTTCATTGTCACCCCGTGAAAGAAAATTCCTTGTATGTCGCTCACTCCCAGTCCGAGTTGCATGAGGGAACCATTAAATTTTGGGAACCTGTGTTCCTCGCGCGCTATTTTGCAGAGCGGTATATATTTGGGAACTAATAGAACTATTAAATAGCCAAAAAATTGGTTAGTTTCAACTCTGGAGTCACGATCTAGGTAAATTACCTGTTTCAAAATTCAGCTGAAAATGATTCCAATGAGATTTTTCTATCGTTGCGACTTGCGATTGATTATATTTTGGATTTCGGCCTTGAAGAAAGTATTAACAATCTTACAGATTATAGAGCATGGGGAGGTGAAATATGCAAGATGGTGAGTGGTGGTTTGTGAAGATGTGATCTATTGCTAAGTTATTCTAGTAGGATCATTTATCAGTGATTGACTTGAATAGCTAAATATACGAGGTCTGGTGTTGGTCTGGAATATTTCTTCTAATAACAGGTTGTTAATAGTGTCAATAGAACATTGGTGTGGTTAGGGTGCATCTATTTTGTCAATGTTGTAAATGTCGGCTGTCGCCAATGCTGACTAAGTCAACAACTATCTTACTCAAGTAGCATTAGCATTTAGAATTGTAATTAATACTACACAATATCTTTGAAATTAGATGATTCATAAAACATATTAGATTAGAATTATAACAAAAAACATTTCACAAATCAGATTAGAATTAGATTAGTGGCATTTCGCTCTAATTATCGTCTAGTTGGACAACTGTCCAAGTCTGACTCCAGGAACTGTTCCATTATGCTACCCGAGTAGCAGCTAGGCATGTAGCCAGGAAGTTCGAAGGTCGGAACCCCTCCCACTTCAAGTGTACCTATAATTCTAGTGCTAATCAAGTAGAACAGTCGGCATTGGCACGTTGAAAAAAATAGATACACCCGTGTGATGTGGGGATCTATGGATAGTGCCCATAACAATATTCAGTCTTCTTTTTAAGGCCAAAGATGTCTCTATTCATAATAGACATTTTCTCTCATATTGCTCAAGTTCTATATGCTTCTCTATTGGAGGTTCCAAGTTAATAGACCGTCTTCTTTTTATTTTCAAATTTGACTGATAGTTCCTTGCCGGCGGTCGGCCTATGAAGTTTTTCTATGATCTCTCAATATGTTCGTTACGGAATTCAGCACTGTCTGAGTTTTTTGACTTGATTCATGAGATCGACCAGTTCGATCATTTTGTAAAACAATTCTGTCCGTCAACATCAAGCGTCAACAAGATGGTATTATAATCAGTGTATTTCTTTCCTGCTGGTCCCTTGTGCCATCATTAGGCATCACAATCCAATCAATGTATTGTTTTATACTTGATACAACCAAATACTGCAAATTGTATTAGCCTAGCCGGATTGTGTCGCTAGATTGTGTCAGCTTTCTGAAATAAAGTATATCGGTCTCTATGCGGGTCTATAGCTTTACTTGTATATGGCAAATGGCAATGCTTACCCTTTCACACTCTTGTAGATAATTCTATAATTTAGAATCTGAAGTAGCATAATTCAGCAATTCTGTGTTCTCAAAGGATATGGTATCTTTAAACTCGGAAGTAGTCGAAGGCTGTGAGATCTGCTGTCCTAAATTACTTTTGAAAGCTACTCAAGTATTTTTCTATAACCTACAGACTACTCATTTTGAAATTCTGCGTATGCATAAGGGGTTGTGCCTGATTTGATGAATTGATCATTTCCAAGAACGAGCACTTGTTTTCTCAGTATTACATGCTGTACTGCACTTGTTGTTATTATAGAGTAGAGAGAATGTATGAATAGGCATCGATGCCTTGCCTACCAACTCAACTTGAGACTAACATGTAGAGTTATTATAGATATTGATATAGGGTTACCATATTTCGAGATCTGAAAAAGAAGACACTTTTGACAAGGTATATTAACAGACATGAAAACATATTATCATCAGACTTTATCTTAGATTAATTGTCTGTTAAATGTTGTATAGATCATTGCAGGCTTGACCAGGATAAGTATTCTATGAATGCTTCATTTCGCTTTGTACAGCCCACTTACACTGTGGGTGTTTGTGAGTTAGTGTTGCCTTGGGTAGGTCTGTTGAAGAAGCAGTTGGTCGGCCTAGGCATTTAGATTTTCAAGAGCACAAATTATTACTCAGTATGTAACATGCTTTTATAGTTGAATAGCCTGGTTCGTATTTTCTAATGCTTTATACCAGAATGTACTGCTCTATTTCATTCCATTCAATATCATTCTCCATTTAATTGCAAATAAAATCCTTGTATTAACTATCTTGTGGAGTGCCGGTATCGTATAATTTATAGCCTAGCCGTGATTGCTAGAAACCAGTTGCGGTGCGATATATATATATATCATCAAACAATCGGTTTGTGGACAAATATTTGCCTTGTTTTTATGTAATGCATTCTTAAAACGGGACTGAAAAAAGGATTTTGATTAGCAGATGCTTTTATGTCATTGCTGTATGCCAGGCATTGGTTACTATGAGAGTCTTCATCCACTGTGAGTCAGTTTACAGTTTCTCAGTCAGAAGTAGTTCAAGTGCCTATATGTGGAGCAGTAGGTCTATTGATGTGAGGTGTTACAAGTGTGTTTTTACGCAGTGAAATCAGGTGTGCAATCATAAAGTATAGGCTACCCTATTTCAATGCATTCGCGGCTCTTGCAAGCACTATTCAGATGCAAGAGTCTTTTCCCCCTGTGGTTTCTGCCCCCCTGTGGTTTCTGCCTCTGGTCATATTTTTGCTATATTGTCAGCACACGCTATTTTGTTCCTGGTCACACCCCCAACTTGAATATTTATGAGTAAACTGCTGGTTGAACAACTGATTTAAACAGTATGCAACTATGCATATATACCTGGGCTGTTTGTAACCTCATATAATTAGTCTCAACTGACTTGGCGTAATTGCAATACGAAGATGTATTTATATACATCAATCATGTACTGCAATAGTTGTTAGGACTTAAAATGAATGCAAAGAGCTGTTGTTATAGATGTGCATCATCAAGGCGTCATTTTGAATATATGCGCACATATGATGATATTAGTGAATGTTGAAAGCCTTGGTATTTGGAAGTTGTGATATATTTTTAATTCTATGGTGATGAATGTAAATAGTAAATACATATGTATGATTCGTTCACTGGAATTTGGAGAGGACAGTAAACGTCATATGTCATTAATGTCAACTATTGGCATATAATTCATGATTACTGGTCTTTTCGGTCACTAGCCCTTTCATATGGTTGCAAGACTCTGTCGATTTGATTGAAGATATGATTACGAGAAATCTATATGCTTTGTAGTATCGCATTACTGCAGGCAGTTATCTGATTTCTACACCATAAGAACACGTATTTCATGTGTAAACACTGTGGACTTATCTTTCGTAACTAGACTCAGTTGACCCAATGATTGGATCGAGCTTGTAGGCAAAAAATAGATCTTTCAAATATCGAGAAGCTATGTGATGAAAGGATTAAACTACCGGGTGAAATTAACAATTCCAAAACTATCATATTTTCTGGACTTTGGGTAGGATGATAGTGACAGGTATTGATGCACGTCAGACAAGAGACCTGGTCAGTAAAACTGGTATCTGTGGCTTCCCTGCTTGGAGCTCAGCATTACCGGGATAGCATGGCGGGGTGGTGCAAGACTTAGAAAGCCTTACAGTTACAAGGCTCTGCGCCTTCCCAATCCAGAGGGAATGGGATACATCATGGTGTGCATATGCACAAAAATCCACAATATCCCATTCATATTCATTCCTAAATATCTTAAATTGCATAGTAGCACCCAGTATTTACGAAGGAGTCGGTAATTAAATTGTAGGTGGGCCCAACAATGTTTTTCAAATGTGGACAAATTTTGGGAAATTTGAAAATATCATGTATCGAGATTATATGTTATCCATGTGTATACCCAGCCCACAGTACTGCAGCAGCACACTTAGCAAGTGCATCATGCATGCAAATTTTCAGATTGACCACATGTGACTCCATTGAAAGTTAATCATGTAATGAATTGCTACCTGTGTTGACTCATTAATACTGAAAAGGATACTTTTTTGTCTTTAGAGATTATACCTAACACGGTGGGCTTACATTACCTACTATACTTTGTCATCTCATGATGCTCTCTACTGATTTCTAAATACAAACGCAAGATGCCAAAGAACTCGGGAAAAGGCATTGCCCATAAGCTGCATTCGGGCGATTCTGTGCCTGATATTATTCGTCACTTCAATGAGCAAAATGCTAAATCTGCAAAGCAAGACAATGAGGTATACAAATACGCAACCTTTTGGCGTGGATCTGTGGAAGCCGATTACTGTGTACTTTACTGCTATTTCTGAGCATCCCAAACGTGGGCTTTGTGTACTAGAACTCTCCATTATTGAAATAATGAAAATTTGTGCGGAGGTTCTAACTGGATACAGTACCAGTACTGAATCCAATGCTTTGTATTACCGATGTTGCATTGTAGGCTACTATGAATTGCGAATGGGCAGGCTCGGTAGACGCTTCCTGTAGACTGCAAAGGAAACATATCTAACACAGCTGTTTTCTTCATCCCTTAGAACAAGTGGTTTCATGGAAAGCTCACAAGAGGAAATGCGATACACATCCTTAAAAAAGGAGGGATGAAACAGGTTTGGCTATCCAAATATGATATTATTGACCTTTTTCAAAGTTAGCTATTCGGATGCGGGACTTGTGATCTGTTGGATGTAGTTCAGCAATGGCTGCTGTACGTTAGGGCTCTTCAAAAATGACTTTTTTTCTCAAATCTTACTGGCTACTTGATAAAATTGTTAGGTTACCTAATTTAAGCCTACACACAAAATTTGGTTCAATTCCAGCCAGTAACCGCTTAGCTACAGAAGAAGAAAGTTTCTGTTTATTATATAAAATAAATAATAAAAAATTTGAAAATTTTCTGTTCACCCCATGAAAGTGTTAGGATGTTTATAGAAATGGCGTTCACCAAATTTGGTTCAATTCCAACCAGTGGAAGCGGAGTTATTGCCGTCAAAAAATTTTGATTTGAATAAAATAGTATTTACGGTGACCGAATCTTTGTTTATTTATTATAGTTGTGATCACCGTAAATACTATTTTATTAAAATCAAAATTTTTCGACGGCAATAACTCCGCTTCCACTGGTTGGAATTGAACCAAATTTGGTGAACGCCAAATTTTTCGGCTTGAAATTGGGTAACCTAACAATTTTATCAAGTAGCCGGTACGATTTGAGAAAAAAAGTCATTTTTGAAGAGCCCTACCGTAATTACTTTTGACGATAGACCCTATCCTGTTCATCGAATTGGCATGGATCGCTGCTTGATTTGTTTCTTACACCTGTACTGTACCGTACAACTGCGTGGTGGATCTTAGTATAAATTGTGGTGTAGAACCCGAATGTAATCCGGCTATGCATTGCAGGGGATGTTTGTAGTGCGGGAGAGCGTCAACGTGCCAGGAAGTTTTGTGCTTTCACTCATTCACAAGGGAGAAACCCAACATTTTCAAATCAATGCATCCCCACATTCGGGCTGTTTCAGCATCGACAATGGGCCGCCTTTTGTGGGACTGGACCAGCTCATAAAGTTTTATAAGTATACTCTTCTTTCACGTAGTTTTGTTTCCATTTTATGAAAGCTGTTGTGAAGTGCTGTTGCATCATGTAATTAGTTGAAGAATTAATGTAGCTGCCATTTCATTGAATAGTTCTCTCCAGTAACCTACTTGACAGATTGGTGTATGTCAATACTCGATGCCGTTTGCACAGTCTGGTAGGGAATATTATTATGAGAGCGTTATCACACGTGGCTAAGCGTGAAATGAAACCCGTCATGGAAACTGGAAACCTTTATACTTGTGTTCATATGTTTAACAATATCTAATTGTGTGGACTATGTTTGCCGTTCTGCTCATTTCTAGGTTCATTTTTACTGCTTGAATATTTTTCATTGCAATGTAAATACCAAATAAACTACAACGGACAATTTAGATTCCCCATATTTCGTCTTTACTGGAGCCTGCCATTTAAGTTGATAATGGTCTGTTTTTTTTAGGCTGGCTGCATGAATCACCAATTCCACGAAACAAATACATAAACATACAGTAACTAGTTGGTGCACATACAACTAATCCTTCCTCATACTGATATGTTTATTCTGAAGTGACTTCCTTGTGATTCCTATGTTTGACAAAAGCTAAATTTACCTCCATTGGCGCACTTACGCAAATGTACGATTCTGTGATGACACAATGCCTTCGGAGATTTAGTAACATGATAGCCCCTATCAGGGTCTGTTTGTTCACCTTGAGCATTCACTGCATCCACTATACCCCAGTGTCGGGATGATTGGTGTTGCAAATGACTAGACTTGACTCGATTCACTGCCCTAAAAGTGCTGATGTGAAGTTGCTCCTTTAATTAGTAACTTCAACGGAATTTGGTTACAAATGTCTATCACACGCTCAAGCATTATTTTCCTCTGCACAAATATGAGGTTGGAGCTGCCTTTGCAGTCTTCATGCAGCATTTCAGTCAATAAAACGTTGCTTAGGTTGAATTTTACTCCAGTATTATTTTCAATAAGCCTACAGCATACCTTGTGGCTGTGATCGGCGTTGTCATCATTTGACATCAATTATTGTGGTGACTCGAGTATAAACTTGCATGGAACTACGTTTGACTACAGTGACTAGTTCTTCGTGGGATGGTCGGTATTCGTAAGCATCCGCACATTAAAAATGAGGCTGAACTGTGAACATTTGATGACTGGAAATTGTCTCGAGTCGAAATATGTAGTGACTCGAAACAAACCCATAAGACAAGTGAAGATTCTCACAAAAAATTTTTAGATATGGAATACTTATGTAAACATCTTTTTCTTGCCCAATGGGAAATTGAACAAAATGGTTTGTCTGCCCATCATATACCTAAGCAAGATAGGCTAGCGTGCCACATTCAAACATAATGCTCCACTGGTCCATATTAAACCACTGTCGCTAGGATATTCAAAATAGTATCAGGGATTCTAATAACATTGTTTTTATTCACTTAATCAGAGGCGGGTCGAACGGTCTTCCGACGTCGTTGGGTCCCCACTGTCCAGGACAGGCACTTCCGGCACATTTACGCCAATATTCCGATAATACTGTAATTCATCAATGCATCGAAGAGAGCATCGACGTCAAAGACTTTCGAAGGTTTCTGGCCGACCCGCAAAGGCCCCATCTCGATATAAGGTACTTTTGTGAGATTTCTCCGTGTGGATGCTCGTGCAGACCCATGTTTGTACGTTGCGTAGAAATAAAACTGGCCATACTGCGCTCCATGAAGCTGCCATGAAGGGTTTGAATAAGCATATTGTTGAATTATACAATCACGGTGCCGATGTCAAGACAAGGGATGCGGATGGAGGCTCGGCACTTCATGTGAGTACTAGTCTAGATCATCTTGTGCTTCTCGACTTGTCTCGTTTCGTTACACTGAGAAGTCGAAGTATGTATTAAGGGGATTTTAGTAGAGAAGGTGCACTGTGCCGATCCAACTAGCCAGAAACCACATAGATCAGGCCTGAAAAAGAAATTTAAGAATCGACTTTGACAAGTTTCTTTGTCTAGAGACTAATCAGGTCTGGTATGTTTATGTTGATTTGTATGAATGTATAAGTAATGAGTAAAATCTGACCCTTGGCTGCAAATCTGTTACTGGTTATGACTGCTTCTGTTGTGCTGCTGGTTCTGTATTTTTGTGTAGCATGCTTTGTTGTGGCATAGAGAGAGAGCGGACGTTGTACTACTAGTTTGCAAATATATTGTGAATTGTGATGGCTGCACATTATGTACAAGGAAGTCAACTTTATAACATTGATAATAATAATACACTGTCTATTGTGTTGCCAAGGCAATGGAAATTTCTTGATTTCGTTATTATAAAGTTTTGATAACTATGTTGGTTGCATTTTTGAGTCTTGTATCCAAGCTATCTAATCTTTACCTGGGCAGGTTTGAATCTCTTGGAGATATTATGGCAGTCTGCTATTGTTTTAAGCCATTTGAATGACTGTATAGTGATTCACGGAGGTTACGAATTTCGTGTTGCTGAATCATATGCACCCAGCATAATATAGTATTGACCTGTACAGCAACCATTCTTGCGTTGCTTATCATTGGGATTTTGACCGAGATGTAGTATGTCGACGGTAGTTTTGATGGTCTGGTAACATAATTATCCACTAATATGATATGACTATGAGGTATGAAGTAATTTTGAGAACTTTCCGATTTGATATTGAGTTAGTGGTCTATTTTCGACTTGTCCCATCATAGTGGTGCAGGTGTTATACGTTGTACAATCTTGTTTCTAGTAGCTTGGGACTCATTAAAGACTATTAGTGTGTGATGTACAATTCACCAGTACATCGATAGCAATTTCGCGACATTTACCAGTGTAACGGAATCTGCACACAGCAAAGACGCATATCATTCGAAAGAAACCCAAAAATAGAGTTGGTGGTTTGAACAATGAACAGTACTTTGTATTGCACAATGTTCAAAATAACCACGCTAACAGGCGTTGTCAGCAAGTTTCGCATTATTCTTTGTTTGGAGTTGCATACTTTTGTCGTAATTTCATTCCGGCCATGAAAGGTTGGGAACCATTGCTTACAAATGCATCTTTGCTTTCGGCATTGGCTTACTGGTCGTACTTCGTAGTGTTCTGTAGTCTGTGATCATGATAACGTCTGTGCTCCGCAGCTTGCGTGCAGAAGCAACCATCCCGAAACGTGTGAGACATTGATGAAAACCTGCAGCGCCAAGCCGCAAGACCGATTTTGTGGCACAGGCCGCGTGCCGCTGCACGACGCGGCGGCGGCGGGGCACGTGAAATGCATCAAAGTACTCCTGTCCCAGGGTGCGGCGCCTCATCCCAGGTAAGTGCAGTCTGACTTTGTCGTGTCCGGGGTCAGCGTAAGTAATATGCGATGTTGACGTAAGATGCGTGAATGGGGAGACGCCGTTAGACCTGGCGCGGAAGAAGCATCACCGGGACTGTGTCAGCCACCTGGACAGTTACAAGCCGCCAGCTCCAAAGTTTCAGCCGCAGCAATATATGCAAAGGAACGTGGATAGGAATGTAATCTCGGATGTATATTCTTCTGAAATTATCTGCCTGATTATGTGGCGTGCCTCTTACAGTGGTGCTGTGTTCCTTCGAAAATTAGACAGACTTGCATTCATTTTTCTTTTCGAAATATGACGCAACAAGTAATATTGTCTAGTGCTTTCATTAATTTTATATTCTGAATGTAGGGTTTCTATTCAAATCATTTTTATGATACAGGGTGGGCCATTGTACGTCGATTTCATTTAAGTGAGTTGCGGTTACTGTAGGTCTGCGGATAATATTTTCACTATTCATCGCTCGATGACGTAATGTGAGTAATGCGATCGATGTAACAAAGTCGCGAATTTTCCCTGACAGTTGGCTTCAAGTTTCCTCTCTGGCATTGATGATCGCGTTGCGTATGCGAATCAATTCCTCGAGCCTCGCATTATGGTGTTCTGTCTGTGTGGCTGCAGCGTGGGAAACCATTTGTTTGGGTGGTGCCCATACTGTTTTGTTACCAACTTGCATTTTTCCATTTTCAAACTTACAACTTATCCTCTCTTTGATAGAATTGTTTGAATATATATTCATTTAGTAATGATTGCATATCCGACGACATGATAATGTAATGGTAGAGTGTGCAGTTCCTCGATCGATAGTCAATGTTGTTGCAAGACTAGAGTATGCTTCTTAGGTATTGGATTGCTACTTTTCCCAAAACCACAGCTATATAACATATATTTACTGTAATGGACTGCCCACAGCACATCTTATTCGTGTCACTCGTTTCTAAGATTCATGCCTTTTCGATCTGCAGAAAGCGATTGAAATGCTTCACAACGGCGGGCTGTCGGACGGTTTTTTTCTAGTGCGCGCCTCGAAGAGGGTTGTCGGCCAGTACGTTTTGACCATGTCCTACAAGGGATCGGTGTATAACTACGAGATTAAAGTCAAGGACGCCAAGGTACAGGTGGTTTCGATGGTTACCGGTGAAGTTGACATGTCGAATCCGATACTTTTGGCATTATTATTAAGGCGATGCATCAATATTGTACTGATAAATTCGAATGTTTCACTGAATATGAGTGCCAATTGTGATATATGGCACTGGGTGAATTTGTCATTAGTAATGTATCTACTATTATTATCATTATGAAAGCGATACATCAATGTTGTGTTGATGAATTTGAAAATGAATCTTCCTCTGCATATGAGTGTGAGTTGATATTTACGGCACTTTGTGAATTTGGCATTAGCATTGTAATAATAATGATTATTATGGAAGCAATGCATCGATATTGTAGGAAAAAATTCGAAATCGAATGTTCCACTGAATTGTGATATACTACAGTTGATAATTGGGATGTAGGCCATGTATTAATGGTATGTTGGTAAATTAGCGATTATGTTGGGGATAGGTTAGGACCCACTCTTTAAGATTTTGTTTGGTGATATCGAATGCTTCGCATTTGTAATACACTGATTTCCTCACTTTTAGCAGTTTCTGGTCGAATTTTCAAGTACCAGTACCAATAGACGAAATCCCAATAGTGTGGTTACTTTTCAATTATTCGAAATCACAATGAAATGTCGGTCTCGGCCGTCCGATTCTCGAGTCATATGACTTGGTTCGAGTCATGCGCAATGACTCGAGTCCAAGTCGAGTCACTGCACTGATTGACTCGAGTCGAGTCTCTTCCGTATTTTGAGAAAATGACTCGAGTCAAGTCGAGTCGAGTCGTCAGAAAATCGTGACTCTAGTCGGACTTGAGTCATTACAGCCCTGGGTTGGATTGGAATTAGGGGCCACCAACTAGCAAATTAACTGGTTTTGATCATGTAATGATTGTGTCTTGTGTCGAACACGTTTTTGTTGTTTCAGAACCGAATATGGTATTATATCGACGACGGGCCGCTTTTCAGCGGCCTGGAGTACCTGATTGACTACTACTGCCGTTGCTCCGACGGCCTGCCCTACGAACTGCAACGTCCCATCATGTGCGAAGCTGTCCCGAAACCAGTCGAACGCCGGCCCCAGATGCCCACCCCGGTACCGCACGGCGGCCCGCCTGTCGGCTTTCCCCCGTCATCCCGAAAGTCGACGAACGAGACCAGGATCATACCGAGCGAGTTTATTCAAATCGGACGCGAACTCGGGACGGGAGAGTTTGGGTCTGTGCTGATGGGCGTGTGGAAGGAGTCGCCCGGGAAGCCTGTACGTTATTCTTGGGATATTTTTATGCTTGATTTCGTCGTTTGTTGCGGTGGTGTTCGGTGCTGAAGTTCGTTCCACTTTTCGTTTCCCGCTCATCGATTTTCACCAGGGCTGTAACCAAGTCGCAAGGCTCCGAGTCGCAAGTCCATCTCACTTCTGTATTTTCGAGTCATTTTCAATTTGCCACCGAGTCAAGTACGAGTCATAGTGTTTTGACTCGAGTCCGAGTCCAAGTCATTGTGTCGACTGTTCAGTTCCGAATTAATGTCAAGTGAAACCCACTTTTTACAACTCTGCTCGGTGATATCGAATGCTTTGCATTTCATGATATACTAATTTTTGTAACTTTCAACAAGTTTCTGGTAGCATTTTCAAGAACCAGTACTGATACACAAAATAATAATAGTGTGATAACTAGGGCAAGTTTTTGCAACTTTTTTTACAGCTTCCAGCAGCTCCCTAAATACTCGAAAGTTATGTAGAATGCTGTTTTAAGCTGTTTGAAGGAATCTTATAGCGCAACATTTGTCCAATTTTTTTCCATGCAACTCTTTGCAACTTTTTTGATTTTTCATGAAATTTTATTCGTTTTTTCATGCAACCAACTTAGTGGAAATACTTGGTGGTGTATTTAAATAGATCGGTCACTGTTTTTTTTTTTTTTTTTTTGGTGAAATACACGGACAAATTCGACTGAAATACCATAAACCAGCACTGAAGTATCGCTCTAACGGGTATTTCGGGAGCCTAGTCGGAAAGTTGACCTTTTTTTTTGCAACTTTCCACGGATTTAACTTACTCCAGTGATAACTTTACTATTCTTCGAAATTACAGTGAAATGTTTGACTTGGTAGACGCAATCTCGAGTCATATGACTTGGTCCGAGTCATGCGCAATGACTCGAGTACAAGTCGAGTCAATACACAAATTCACTCGAGTCGAGTCGAGTCACCAAAAAATCACGATTCGAGTCGTTAAAACCCTGATTCTCACTTAATTATATGACATTAGTCATCCTTCAAATTGGTGTAATAGTCGTTTAGCATATTGGTATCCGTCACTGCGTAGTGTAGACGAGGCTTGCAGTATATCGGAGTGCTGAAGGCCGAACTATGTGTTTCCTTTCATACAAAATATGACAAATTTTAGATCGCTACCGGCAATGGGGTTAGGTAAGCCTGTAGTCGAGCGCTGCGTTCTTATTGTTCGGCATTTTCCATTGTTGGCATTTGCGCCTTTTGTAAGTCTGTTTCGTGTTCCTTGTCAGGTTAATGTGGCGTTGAAGACGCTGCACGGAGAACATGTCAACACCGGGGAGGCTGAGTTTCAACGGGAAGCCGACGTCATGATGGGGCTGGACCATCCTTGCATTGTCAAGCTGTACGGAATATGCCAAGGAGAAACGCTGATGATGGTATTTGAACAATACGCGTGAATGACACATTTCCTGGCTGTAGGTCAGGGGTTCCTGACCCTTTTTACACCGTGGCCGCCTTTGAAAATTTTGAAATGTCAATGACCCCGTTATTTTTTCGAACCTTTGAAATTGAGAAACATTTTAATAACTGTTTCATACAGTAACACTTTGTAGAATGATAAAATGCAACACGTTATAAACATGATGGTGATGGTTACTCATAGCATTTTCAGATAATGTGATGGTAGAGCTTGGTTGCGCTCTGACAATGTCTTGAGCGCTGGACTGGTGCTGAGAAAATACAGCCGCTTGTGATATTGAATATCCAAGACGGTGCGCTGCTTTGTCTTCAGAAGTAACATTGTTGAAAATCTAGCTAAAACCGTGAATCGAAATCCGGCAAAAATCATCAAATCCTTTTGTAAAATGAAACACAAATCAGCACTCATGGACTAGCGTTTGCCCCTGGCTTTAACTTCACTGCTACGCAGGTTCAAGAGCTTGTCACGATGGGCTCGGCCCTCGACTTCATCCTCGACTACCCGCACGCCGTCGGGCTTAACGAGTTCAAAATCTGGGCCGCGCAAATCGCCAGCGGCATGAATTATCTGGAAGAGAAAGGGTGAGCTCGATGAACGGCGAAAATTTTACTCCCGCGTGTCGAGCTCGTCGCCACGTCTTGTTGTCAGGTTTGTTCATCGGGATCTGGCTCTCAGGAATATCTTGTTGTCGTCGCCGCAACTCATCAAGATCTCCGACTTCGGGTTGAGCAGGGCTGTAGGAGCCGGCAGCAATTATTATAAAGCGTCTGCGGGGGGAAGGTGGCCAGTTAAATGGTGAGTTGCTCGATCAGGAGGCAAGGTTTGTCAGTACTGAAGAATTTTTACTTAAAAGTAAAAGTAGCCTGAAACATAACCCTTTCACTATTCGCGGCGGCATTTCGATTACGTGTATAGCGAACGGTCGCATTCCAGCGGACATTCGTGATGCCTCACCTGGACGCCAAATGTCCATGTTAAATTGGCTACTGGGGTGACTTCGCACAGCGGTCAGCCCTCGTGGTGTCCTTTGTGGAATTAATCTAATTGTGAGTGCAGAAGGCACGCGCAGGCCTACTATACGCACTGAAATCGTGAATATTAAAATATGTAAAGCAATGGGGATTTATTGTTTAGTCGCACGGTGCATGGGAATTATTTGAACTTCATTAACGAATTTCGTCGATAATATTGGTAGTTGGACATATTGCCACCAATTATTAACCTCGAGCAAGTAGGCTTAGTGCAAGTATGACTCATTCCATTATAATTTAGCAAATTTTCTGACATTTGTAATGCATACCCTCAGAATTGTCCAATATTTACAAATGTTGTTCTTTTTTGAATTTTGGGTACATTAAAAAAATTAGATTGAAAAATTTCCAGCGGTTCAAAAGATAATGCGATTCAAACTTCTCATGTCACTAGGTGGCGCTTCATGCAAAAATCTTTAAAATCCATATTTTTTGCTGTTATGATGGTGGAGAATCAATTAAAATGTCTAATTATACAATTTTGAGGCCAAGGAATTGAAAAAAATCGACATTTTCGCTCTAAACTCGAAGAAAAAAAAGTTACGGACGAAACAAAATTGGGGGGGAACAGACTTGAAAATCCATGTGGGATTCCGTTTACACAAAAAAAAATTATTGCAAAATGTACTTTGAAGCAGTATGATTGATAAAAAATTGGATTTTCAAATTAATCTCTATTCCTCAAGGAAATCACGAAAAAAATTGATCTTTGCATTCAGTAATTGGTCATAATAGTAGTTGTGGTGGGCAGCAGTGCAAAGTACATGCGTAAATGCCGGTTTTACAAGTTCCTCGTGTTGACAAACTTGCGCGTATGTTAAGTTACCAACGATGGTTATGATTTAGTATTCAATGTCATTCTGTTTTGCGATGTCACTGTTTAGGCTAGCGATTATATCTTGCGCACATGGCCTGTTGTAGATGCGATTGCTCGGGCCTGTCGTTGACTCGACAGATTAGCGAGGTTTGCCGATAACCTTATTTCGCTCGCGTACAAACGGCAAACCAACTCGGCAGAAACGAGTCTCGCTATTTGGCAACACGCCTCTCACTAATTGGGAGCGCGTAACACTGATTGTCCGAATTTCTAGGCACGATGGCTGAATGTGATGCGCGCGATTGAAATCAAACATGAAGAATAGCATGATTTCAATTTTTTTTTTTTTTTTAGGGCGCGCGATTGAAATCAAACATGAAGAATAGCATGATTTCAATTTTTTTTTTTTTTGTTGTACCCATGCATAATATGCATCCCCGATTTTAGGGCAAAAAATCGGTAAAATCTTACGCATTATGCATGGATAATTACGGTACTCGAGTCACTTTGGTTCTGGCCACCATTACACATAACTTACCTTGCGGGTCCTGAATTCTTGTCGCTATCTTCTGAGGAAGTCGGATCGCGGGCGGGTTTTTTTCCAGGTAACAATCGCCGCCTTTTTGTCGCAGGTACGCGCCGGAGTCCATAAATTACGGCACGTTTTCTTCCGCTTCCGACGTGTGGAGCTACGCGGTCACGTTGTGGGAAATGTTCTCTAAAGGCGATCAGCCGTACGGGAATATGACGGGCGCTCAGGTGATTGATAGTGTAGCCTAATGTTTGAAGAGTGGGGACGTATTTTATTTGTCAAAAACCAGAGAGGGCGCTTGCCAGCTGTCCAGTCCAGGACGATTCACGATTACATTGATCCTAGTAGGGTCGGGCTACGGCATGGGTAAAAAGCATTTGGTTGAGGCTGCCGTATTTTATTACAAGTGGCACGTCATGCCATATATTCAGTTTCCAAGTTTTTAAATGTATTGCAGACGGTGGTTCTCACCAGGTTCACACAAACCCCAGTCTCAGGGTTTCTCTGGAGGTCAAGACTGATTTGCAGTATATATTTGTGATAACCTTTTGTTTCGTGTGAAAATCTTGTTTTAAAGCGGTTTTAGCACTGTTGTTGATGCACATTTAATTTTTTGCGCCGATATTTCATTGTACAGTATTGGAAGTCTAATGGGATAGATTTTTTTGTGACTAGGCTTAAAATTTTGGTTTTGCCAAAGGTGAGTAGATCACTGTAGATCACTGTATTTCACATGGAAACCCCAATAGAAATGTAATACTGGTGAGGCCTACGTCTGAGTACAAAACATATTTCCCGCGACACTACTCGAAGAGAAATGTTCATTTTCTGATGACTGACTCATTTTTATCAGAGACATTTCTTTGACATATCTCGCAAAGTTCTGGGCAGATAACTGTAACAAGAGTCTTTGTTGAGGAGCACACAACTGACATAATTTTCATCGCATTTGCATCACGGGCGCAGAAATTATAATGCTGCATATTTGATTTATCAAAGACATCGTTTGACTGACATAATTTTCATCACAGTGACTGAAATTTTTAATGCTGCGGGCCTATACTTTTTCTATCAACATCAATCTCTTTCAGGTGATAAATTATATTGAAGACGCCAAAGGCAGGTTGAAGCAGCCTGCAGAATGCCCCGACAAAGTGTACGCGATCATGCGCAAATGTTGGGAGTACGAGAAGGAGGACCGGCCCACGTTCCGGCGGCTTCATCAAAAGTTTAAATCCGACCCGGAGTATTTCAACGTCCAGGTGCCAGGGCACAGAAAAGACGAGTGACCATGTCCGTAGCGTAATATATGCCGAATCTCTGCAAGCTGTACTCGTATTTTGTAGTTTTGCTATTTTTCTTCGCTGCTTCCGTTTTCTTCAATTTGAGAGTAAAAATAATAACAGGCTCACGCTGACACCGTCGGAAATTTTGAGTCGCCGATTTGCACAAGCAGTTAACACCTGAATTAGCCGACATAGTGACTGTTTACTACTTTTTTGAATCATTTCGAGGCATCGCAGTCTGATTTATCAGTCATTGTTTCAAGAATATGTCGTCTTATCGGTGTTTGTGGCAGCTACGGTGTCAGCGTTTGCCGTTGTATACGATGACTTTGATTTTGTTGTGTTGCCGATCACCATTTTATTTAGAAACCTGTAGCCTACTTTATGTTGTGAGGCTTTGGATCCGGCTTAACCTTGTGTGTTTACTGATGAAATTCAGATCTTTGATGAAACCCTTTTGTATCACGTACTGATTCCCATTGGTGGTAGGCCTTCTTATCAGTACTGGAGTCGCGACTGGGCTTCCGTTAATTCTGTCACGTGTCCAAATGTTGATACGTTTGAACTCATGAACCCCATAAACGCATCAACTCCTATTCAACCAAGTCTAATTTGTAGGTAACGATAGCCGTAAAACTTTTTCGAATCAGATAGCCAAGATATAACCAGAGTTGGAGTAGGATCGGTCAAACTCTGAAAGAATGATGCGTATTTTGCTTGAAAATTTGTGGGGAGGCAGATCGGACAGTTATAGTTATACGTGTGCAAATTTCACAAAAGATTCTTCCAACGCTTGTCGAGTCATCGTTTGAATTTTTCTAGACCCTGACGTGTAGATTGAAGACATTTCAAATTTTTTATTGGCGTTATAGTCATTATTCGAATTGAGATAGTTTTGATCACTTACTAGCTTATCCGAGCACTATTTACTGGACCGCCGATGGTTGCCCTTCTATTATCAATTGTCAGTCATTTGCTGTCAATACGAATCCATTCTGTAAGACGGGTTCATATTTTGACACTTGCAGTTATGTAGTATTTCATGGAATATCTATAGGACAGCCCCAATGGTGATAAGGTTGTGATCAATTCTTGTGATATATATTTGACGATTTTGATGCTGCCCGTATACAAGGTTCGTCTTGGAAGTCTTTTCTGGAATGATCGCAGTTTGGAAGTATCCTATGCACTTTTAAACAAATTTATTAGAGAGATACGTGCCTGACCTTCAAATCTGTCTGAATCACCTCAAAATATGTGGACATTTCGTTTCTAGTGCCTTATTTAGTAACTTGAACCAAGCCTTCACGCTTTCTAAACTCCTATGGGAAATCGTGAGATGTTCACTAACTCAATTTTTCAAGATGTCTTTTCGCAGTGACATTTCCCTTTCTCTCGGAACCAGTCGCAGCAGTTGTTGATTTTGTGCCCAAAAAGTTCAGCATTGGGGAATATTACAGAAAATCAGCAGCAACTTTCTGACTTGAACTGAGAAATCACGTTTAAAAGTCAAATAAGTGGTGCTGGTGAAGAAGTAACCGTCTCGTTTCAACCTTATGCTGCGAAAATCAGAGAAATCATGTATCTGACCTAGCCAAGGTTTTCCAGATCCGGGGAAATGTAACACTGTCTAAAAAGGGTAAAAACTATTCTATTGTGTCTATTTCTGCCTATGTTATGGTCGGTTAGCAATTTCAATCAAGCGAGTGTATGACGTTCACGATGTCACACCTAACCTTCATTGTGCTATTCAGATCAATTGTTTGTGTATATTTTACGATGTCATTGTGTATTGTGCTAGTTTATGGGTTAGGAGTGTTTGTTTCAACGACCATGTGTCACAGACTTCATCTCTTTACCCTGTCTTCACACTAGCAAAGAGTGATGTCGAAATCCTGTTGAATTCGCACATTTTACTTCTGATGTGTTGTGTCAGATAATTTATGTTCTACTGCTATCGTGCCTTCTATAGTCTGATAATCATGAGGCTCAATTTTTTATTAGCACTTTGTGTTCCCAAGCGTCAAAGCCTTGTACTCAACTATGGTAGCGTGCGAATATTTAATCAAGTGACAATCAAGTGACGAATATTTCGGACCATAATATTTTAATGCATCATTTTGGTAATGTGCCTTCGCGTATATCTTGCTATTGCTATTTGCAATCATGTCTTATTCAAGCGTGTGGGATGTCGGATGCGCTAGGGAAGGTAACAGTATGTAGACATCGCCCAGTTCTTGTCACAGTATGACACCATGAGCCAGACGAGTCAATTAGTTTATATACTTTCTTGTTGGCACTAAGCGCTGAGAAGACCTCGTTTCCACACCGATTCGTTGTTCAGTGGATGAGTGTCCTCGAAAAAGACTGCACACTTTATAGTTGCACACTGGGTGAAAAGCAAGAGAAGAAAACATGAAAAGGCAAGCACTGAGGATGAAGTAGCATGTGACGAGAGGTGAGGTCGATTATTCGATATATCAGATCATGGTGCGGTGATCTCGAGTACTGAATTGTCTGTAGTTGTCATTCTGCGTTTGTGGTTTAGACACACCTTGCAATTTAAGAGGCTGTCGCGTGCGCGGTTGACCAACATAAGTCTGCGACACGTATCTACTTCACATTGCTTTTATTTGTCAGATTTTTCGATTGTTCAATTCCAATCATTTGCAATCAAGATGTTCGAACGTTTGTTAATATTTTTGTCTGCTGAACACAACATAGGATTGCGATACAATCAACGTTTTTCGACTAGAAGTCCAATAAACGCAAAGCCAGGCATTGCAAGATGAGAAGAGTCTCTAGGCTGCATCAGAGGGAACTTTAATATTATGGCGCGGCACCTATCTTTTCTTCGCGACCTTTGTGGTGTTATGATCAAATGAGAATATTATTAATAAACTGATAATGATACGTATTGCCATATCAACTTACAACATCACTCCGTCGTAAATTGCTATGGCACTGTCACAATCGTCGTGTCGTAGGCTATACTTCGGTGTTCGATTTATTAACGATTTTTATCAGTTCAATACACCGTATAATTTGCGATGCAATGAAAAGATAGGAAGGTGCCGAAACGACTTGGACTAGTCGAAAAGCATCATAGATATCCACCTTGGCATAGACGATGTAAAGAGGAGGCATGCACTGCACACTGAATGAAAAGTACAAGAAGATAGTATATATAAAAAAAAACGCTGTAAGATTCGAACACTTTCGTTTGTGGTCAATTTATTTGTGGAAGAACAATGGTGGCTCAGTAAAACGGACCATAATTGAATGATTGGTCGCTGTCATGGGTTACAACACGTTTCGCGAACAATCCGAATATAAGCAAGATTCATTGATTTTTATCGACACCGATAACTTTATGACTTGAAATTGACTCGTGAATTTTGCTCCGAGTCACGAGTCAATCCCCATTTCTGATACGCCGAGTCAAGTCAAGTCAAGTCATTTTAGCAAAGTGACTCGAGTCAAGTCAAGTCATACGAAAAAGGTGACTCGAGTCTGACTCGAGTCAAGTCATGACTCGAGTCATCCCAACACTGACGTTTACTAATCGCGCAAAGTGTTTACACCAGTGGTTCCCAACCTTTTTCGACCCATCGCCCCCTTCTCAAGGTCCACACCGATCATCGCCCCCCAAATTTTGTGCACCGATAATTGGGCATACAGACTCTAAAAAAAAAAAAAAAAAAAGGTCATCTTTCACCGCTCACAGCTGAAAATAACGTTTTTACGCTCCGCATTGCTAGGTGGATGACTAAAAAAAAAAAAAAAAAAAAAAAAAAAGGTCAGCCGTTTTTACGCGTCATCGCCCCCTATCGCCCCCTTCGCTATTTTCGCCCCCCGTCGCCCCCTTTGTCCATTTTCGCCCCCTGTCGCCCCCTTCGTCATTTTCGCCCCCCTGTCGCCCCCTTCGTCATTTTCGCCCCCCTAGATCGCCTAATCGCCCCCTGGGGGGCGATATCGCCCACGTTGGGAACCACTGGTTTACACCGTATCCTATATAACTTCTACGTCAGTGGTCGGGAACCTATGGCTCGCGAGCCATATATGGCTCTTTTGGGCATAAGATATGGCTCTTTTCAAAATTTTTGTTTTTGCTCAATTTATTAAAACTGCAGCAACTTTTTATTGAAACTTCAGCACTACCAGCATAATTATTATTGTGGTAGTATAAACACGTCTTCTAGAGGTTTATACAGTTGCGTATTCAGGGTTTGGGTCTCGGACCCCTATTCAAAATCCTCAACTTTAAGTTTGCTATATCGCCGACGACCAATATCACTCCGGAATTCGATATACCCGCCACGAAATCTTGGATTGCACGATACGTTGATTGATCAAAGAGACTATAGGAGACATGGCGGCGCCTGTATCACAACGCAGTTTTCAAATACACATTTTCTTCCTGATCTTCGGCGAGAAATGAACTGCCGTGAGTGGAAGTGACTTTCACAATTACAAATTCAAATTACTAACAACGCCATAGCTATATCCACGTTATTGATTGATAACGTAGCTTTGTAGTCGCTGTTCAAATCTAGGCGTATTGCGCAACGTTATGTTACCGCCAAATACCTTGAGAATTGAGAAGTATAATCGGAATTAGTGCGATAATTACATTCGATTATTATCAGTAATTATTAATTCAAAGATATGTACTCTGAATTGCGCTATGACAGGTGAGGCATGGCCGTGCCTTAAATATGCCTTACCTCTACTTTCGAGCTTTATTTTCGAACAATTTGGTAGTGAAAATATTCAAAACCTAGTAGACAGGTGAGGTGCTGCCTCGCTTATTGCCTCCCTAACCCCACGTCACTGAAACATTACACATTACAGTGGGTATGTATACTGCTGTATAGTGACCAAGTTTGACTCCACCTACTTATGTCATCATGGGTCCTCGCATTTAAGAATAGCAGCAGGACGAACCTACGATCTCGTAAAACTGAAGATGAAGAAACTCTCAAATTTTGTATGAACAACAATTATTATCAACCAGACTACAAAGCCATCAGGAATACCATGCAACACCAAAAGATGCATTAACTGTAAAAACGTGTAAAAAGTATATTCATACTTTTACGGTTGTCTTCGTCTGTTGGAAATCTAAGTTAATGGTTTGAGCGTCGAAAAATATCACAGGCCACTTGCAAAAGATCTATGTAACTCAAGTTTCGCATACTCATTACACAAATAAGACGATGAGCATGATTATTACGAGTTTTTACAGAGGAGATAATGCAAACGGAAGAATCCCATGTAGTGATTTCGAATTTTCGTCACGTCATGATTTTACAATTGTGACGTAATCGTTGATTGACATGTATGGCTCTTTGGGAGTTAAAATGGAAAATATAGGGTCAATATGGCTCTTCGGACGAAAAAGGTTCCCGACCACTGTTCTACGTATTGCTCTTCGACTAAACTACGGGGGGATGGCGTCCTGCTATTTTCTAAAACGTGCTGTTCGAGAAAACAGAGGATTAGTATCGCCTTTCCATATCAATACTATCATGATGGGAATGAATGCTTATATGCTATCGAAAATTGGATACTTGTTGGTATGCATCAATATTGATCAAGCTCGTCACCTTTCGCATAGCTCAATTTGCACCTTTTCACAATCCATGTGAACGAATTAGGATCGTTTTCACAACTACTTACTTATTACTTACTTGAGTACTTTTAAAGTCAGTCAATTCTACTTCTACTTCAAGTAGTTTTAGGTTGCTTATGGAAGAAGTACTTCTACTCGTACTTTAGTAGATTTTTTTCGTCGTTACTTCTACTTCTACTTGAGTAGCTTTCTTGACTACTTTGACCACCTCTGATAATAGATAACTATAACCTACGTAGGTTAGTTATCTATAGGTTATTGCCGGCAAGTAAAACGATACTAGAATTGTTACGTTTGAGTTTGATGATGTTTTGCATTCAATTTGTATCAAAAGTTACAAAAACAGAGCGAAGCAAGTGTTTCAAAAACAGATGCAAAAACAAATCAAATTTATTTTTCACATTCAGGCAATGAATAATTGCTCTTGCCAAGCCCAACAAGGAATGATAAATTTATAAAAAAAAAATAGTGAAATTGTTTAGACGAAATGTCAGCCATTAAGATGCTTGAAACCGATCCAAATTGTAGATCTGTTACGTTCGAACTTATACTCGGAAAATGATCCTTGCATGCAGAAAAGCCAAATATATTACAGAGAACATTTGCAATTACAATCAAGAAGAGAACGTAGGACAATTTGTTGGAAAACCATGTTTCATGGCTCGTTGCCATTGGATGGAGTATTTTTTGGAAATAAATAAGTCTCGCCTAAAAGTATTGGTGAAAGTATAAGCAACCATCAATGACATATCTGTAATGCATTATTGAAGCTCCTATAACTCCCAAATGTGACATAAGAGGACATTTGGGCATATTTCAGCGTCCGCGGAGGACCATTCAATTTTCCCGACAAAAAGAGATAATCCTCCCAAAATAAGACGTATGGTAGGCGATTCTCAATCTAAGAGTAGGCCTACAATAGATACTCTTTCGTAAAAAGTTGAAATAATCTGCGCCGTAATTCAAAAATCCATGATTGTGTTGGTATTCTCACGCCTGAGTGGTCGCCACAGCGGGATATCGATGTCGTCTGATTTTTGCATCCGCATCTGCAATCTGCATCGTACACATCTGCATTCGCCTCACGCATCCACGACAATTCGCTATATTGGTGCTGTGGGACAGTAAGGATGTCCAACAAGAAAATGAAAGGGAGGGGCAAGGCAGCGCCGGTATGCCTTGACGAGGAAGTACGCATTTCGATCCAGCTTAGTATCGACAAGTTCTTGGAAGGCAGTGATACAGGTACGGTACCGTATACCAATACGGTCTTTGCCATCCTTAATTATTTGTTATTTGATAAAAGAAGAAAGGACTCAGTAAATGAACGCCTGCCATAATTGATTATTTTGGTTAAAAGGGACCGGCCATCTCTGAATTGACTTAAAATAAATATATACCAGCGCCAATCCAATAGATGCAAGTCTGTGACTGTGTGCGACCCTATAGCACTGATTCTAACAAATTATAAGTTGAATCTGGTCAGGGCCATGAAACCTCAAACCCCCAATATCGCTGGCGAGAATCGTCATGTGTAATTTATTGAGTAAAATCAGGATAATACTCTGATGTGTTGAAATGTACCGTACCGTAATTCATATTTTTCATAATTTGTAGAATTGGAATTTCCCTCTTCTCTAACCAACACGGAAAGAGCCTATATCCACCAGCTCTGCCCGCAATTGGGTTTGAAATCAAAGAGCAAAGGGTAAAGACAGGTTGCATCTCTAACCTCGATTATTTCATTATTATTTATTTTATGTTCCAGTAAAAATCCTCACCGACGCGTTGTAGTTTCAAGGAAAGGAAAAAGTGATGCTACTGATCCTGTTTCTGTTTTCTCTTTCGGTCAGAATTCCACAAGAGTTCTACACTCTCTTCTTATGAAGTTAGTGGGTAGCCCAATTGGGTATTTCTTCATCAAGTTTGTGCTGTTTTTTTTGTAATTAATATCATTGATCTGTGTAACCATCAGGACTTTGCGTGTGTTTAATAAGTAAATAAATAAATATATAATAATACATATAATAATATGTAATAAGTAAATAAGCAGAATGTTGATATTCCTCATATAATGACGATTGATGATTTAACGTCCATGTAAGTTGAATAAAAAAATAATAATATAAATATCTCATGGGGTCAATTCTAGTTGATTATATTGTCATAAGATGAGCATTGTGACCAAGAAGGGTTGACACATCTGTACAACTTTTGCAACCTTCCTTTTATTTCCAGATGGCCCGTGAAACTCAAGGAGAAAATGGATTTGCAGCCAAGGTCTTCGCGACTTCATACTAGCTCCTCTCAAGAAAATCTAGGTGAGAAGGGCCTGATCACTTCATTGGTCACAACACCGAAATTGTACATTTTAAAATGTCATTATATTGTTATGTGGTTAATGGTTGTATAATGCTAATGTTATATGACGTTGTGGATAGCTCTCTGGTGCAGCTGATATTGTTTTTATATATAGTTGTCCCACCCCATTTAATGCAAATATAAACAATGTTTCAAACAGGGTTTTAATGACTCGGCTCGAGTCACAATTTTTCGTTGACTCGACTTGACTGGAGTCATTTTCTAAAAAATGGAAAATGAGTCATGCATGACTGGACCAAGTCGTATGACTTGACACATAAGTTGTACTTAACTTAAACTCTCAGGCTTGTAATGACTTGAGTCATGACTTGACTCTAGTCCTACTCGGGTCATGATTTTTTGGTGACTCGACTTGAATCAAGTCATTTTTTCAAATGCGACTCGACTTGAGTCAATTGACTCGACTCAATTGACTCGACTTGAGTCAATTTTTGTATTGACTCGACTTCTACACGAGTCACTGTGCATGACTCGAACCAAGCCATATGACTTGAGACTAGGACGACCAAGACAGACATTTCATTATAACTTCCAAGAATAGTAAAGTCACCACATCATTGATATTTTCTCATATCAGTCCTGATACTTGGGAAATAGGGCCAGAAACTGTTGGGACCGAGGAAAAACTACGATATTGTGAATGCGAATCTTTGTATATCACTCGAGCAAAGTTGAAAAAAAGTGGATTGAACTCAAAATTGAACAGTGAATAAAATGACTTGGACTCGGACTCGAGTCACAACGCTATGACTCGGACTCGACTACTGACTTGGACTTGACTCGGTGGTGAATTGAAACTGACTCGACTTGACTCGAGTCAAAACTATAAAAGCGTGGTTGACTTGTGACTCGGAACCTGTGACTTCGTTACAACCCTGTGAACTCGATACTCAACAGAAATCAATATGATTACGACTCGCACTCGAGTCTTAACACTATTGACTCGGACTCTGACCGTTGCTCCCCGGCTTGGACTCGGACTTACTCGGTGGTGAATCAAAAAAGGCTCGACTGAACTCGAATCAAAACTGTAAAAGTCAAATTGACTTGTGACTTGGAGCTTTGCGATCATGTGACAATTGCAATTTCATATTTTTGTAGGTTTTCGCCCAGACGCTAGTAAAACTAGTGGCAGACTCAACAACGGCATCCCGCAAGTTCCTGTGAAAAGATTACGTTCGGATTTGGACGCGTTTAGAAAGACACTTCCCGTTGCGTCAATGGAAGACGATCTACTTCACGCTATCGACAAGCATCCCGTCATACTCATCTGCGGGGAAACTGGATCGGGCAAGACTACGCAGGTAAGCTTAGTGTGTTATGGAGCAACTGTATATTTATCGCCAATAAATCTATGATATGATGCGGCCCCGTGTACAATGCACCTTGCTGTTGACTTCAATAACTTTGTTCATCCTTTGTTGCCGACATCGACGATTCGTCTGTTGTACTTCTACTCCCACTGATATATCTTTGAAATGGCTACTTCCAATTGTAATTGAGTAGAATTGTATGATGCTACTTGTGCTTCTACTTCAGTAGGGCTACCAATGCCAATGCCGACTACACTTTGACCACCTCTGCGTAATGCGCCTTGCAGATTCCCCAGTTCATTCTGGACGATTGTTCGGACCACGGAGAAAAACGATGCCGAATCATCTGCACGCAGCCGAGGCGTATTTCCGCGGTGTCCATGGCGGAGCGTGTGGCCGCGGAGCGCGGGGAGAATGTGGGACACACGGTCGGCTACCAGATTCGGTTGGAGAGCAGGTGAGACCGCCTTGTTCTGTTTGCGATGATCGCTACGTTGTTTGTGGGCTGGCAATGTAGTCGGTACTTACTTAGGGAACGTCGGTCTGGTCTCTCGCGGCATCAATGCTCAGGTTTCAACACAATTATATGCTGACTAACAGTGTTAAGTAACATGGTAACACTAGTCATCCTGAAGGCTACTTGTATCACCTCTACAATTACCGTAATTTTCCATGTATAATGCGCAAAATTTTACCGATTTTTTGTTCTAAAATCGGGGGTGCGCATTATGCGTGGGTACAACAAGCCTTGAAAAAAATCTCCCTCGAAATAAAACTTGAAATCACACCTTTCTTCATGCTTGATTTCAATCGCGCATCACATTCTGCCATTGTATCCTGCCCAGTAATTCGTATTATCAGTGTTACACGCTACCAAGAGGCATGTTGCCAATTAGCGCGAGTCGTCTGCGCTGCATAACAGCACGCGATCTCCTGTCGAGTTGGTTTGCCGTTTGTATGCGAGCGAAATTAGGTCATTGATTGCTGCACACGCGCAGCAATCCCCACCAATTTATCGGGTCAACGACAGGCCTAAACAATCGCATATACAACAGGCCATGTGCACAAGATATAATTGCTGGCCTAAACAGTCGCATCCCCAACAGTCCTGGTGTGCACGATATAATTGTTCGCCTGAACAATCGCAGGCCTCACAGGCTTTGGCTGGTATCTTCCTACAATCGATTAGAGACAATGCCGTTGATTGTATAATCATTAGCGATCGTTATATCATGATTGTTCGACAGTGACATCGCAAAACAGAATGGCATCGAATACTGAAGCATAATCATCGCTGATAACTTATCATACGCGCAAGTTTGTTAACACGAGAAGCTAGTATAATCAGCTTTACGCATTTACTATTCATGTACTGCGAATGCAGGGTGCGTACTATACATTGGTACAGGTTTTTTCCCAGAATTTACATGCCATTTTAAGGGTGCGTGTTAAACATGGGATATTACGGTAGTTTTGACTTCAAAATACTACTGTCACTTCCAATTTTTAAGATAAATTTGCTGTAAAATGTAAATCTTATAATCAATCGGTCATGAAGATATGTCTTGCAATCTCGAAAGCTCGATTAACGGCTAAAGCATATGTCCCCTCGATAAAATCTGCTTTCTGAAAATACTTGAGTACTTTTCAGACAGTTCATTTATAAATTCCACTTGAATATCCTGTACATAGCAAGTACAGCTTCCTTGTATTAGGCTTATACACTTCCTTGACATGGTGAACACACATATTTGTGGTTTGTTTTACAAATAGCGATCTAAATTCTTCATCCATCAGACTTTGAGTCGTTGAATTTCAGAAGTGTCTAACGTACTTTATAATGGGAGGCAAATAAAAGTTGAGGGTCAACCAGTTGACTCTGGAGATGTCATTTCTGTTAGACTTCTGGGTTTTAGTCGCTTGATATTGTCAACTGCCGACCGTGGACAGTTTATAAATCCGTATTCCAACTTGGTTGGCCTGCCTTATCGCCATTTCCTGTCCAGTGTGTGATATAGACACCGTCTGCGGGCTTTGTAGATTTTTATCGTCTGCTTTAGTGAGAACGTGTCCCAAAAATCTCCCGTCCTGTGCGTATAGTGATATTCGACAATTCCCTTCGTCCGCCACAATCATTCCCTCGCTGCCGTCCGATAACGTCACCGTGTCGATTCCCTCTGGATATTTCAACTCGCCGTCGTATGATCCTGGAGTAAATAATATGCAGTGACAAGAACAACAGGATAGATTCTATTAACAGGAGTAATTTTGGCTCAGAACCGTCATGTGTGTAGAACCAAGACAATGGAACACAGTATTGCACAAAGGTAGCCTAGTCATCATTGGCACCCAAGTAGAAGTAATGTCCATGGTTGTAATCAAGTCACAAGGTTCCGAGTCACAAGTCAATCTCACTTTTTGACTCATTTCAAGTCGAGTCGTGTCGTTGGCGAAAACACTCTAGTTCTCCAAAAATCAGTACATTGTAGCCGACCACCTCTGGTATTTCACCACAACTCAGAGTACAGTATTTTATATTATCTAAATTGAGTTCCTTGATTTGGGATCAAACTAAGACAACGTATGGTTGTGTCGTGTGTCTTACACCCTAGTAAATCTTCAAGTGGATTTCAGTGTGAAGTTATTTGTTGGTTTTACCACTTAACGTCGTTTCGTAACGAAAATTCTATCACCTTTTCCTCCGCACTTGAGTAAAAACGTGCCATTCTTCTCGTAAAGCTTGATGCAGTGATTGTGATGGTCCGACACTAGTATGTTATCGAATCTGTTTGTGGTGATGTACCTGAAATGCGAAGTTATTATCATAATTGCGACTGTATTCTTTCGTCAGTTTCGTTCTGCTCACCTTGGGCTTTTAAACAAGGTTTCGCTTTCGCCGTAACCGCCAATCTGCATCAATTTTGTTTTTGTTGAGCCGTCGTATATGAATACGGTGTGTTTTTCTTGATCGCTGACCAAAATTCGACCTGAAAGTGTAAAAACTCGATGAAATGTACGGTAGGAAATCATTTTTATTGCCAGTAAGATAAGCTGTTCAAAATAGGTGTTAACTGATTATTATTTATGTTAACCCTAACATGTTACTCACTTTGCGTGTCTGTTATTATACAGTTGGCATTCGCCAATTCAGTTTCGCCCCACTTGCTGATCAGTCGGCCATCCCAAGCCCATTCCATGATGAATTTTTTGAACAAGACCAGCACATGCAGCTTTCCCATTTCGGCCATTCCTACCGGTTTTAGCGCTGCAAATAAATAACCAAACTAATATTCTATTTGAATAATATATTCATGTTAAAATAAACTCGACACTTGTCAAGGGTAAAGGTCAACAACTTGGAGAATTTAAAGGAATGAATTGTCTACTAGTTTCTGATGAGAGTCAGGTAGGCCTATATTCAGAGGTGGTCAAAGTAGTCAGAAAGCTACTCAAGTAGAAGTAGAAGTAGCGCCGAAAAAATCTACTCAAGTACGGATAGAGGTACTTCATCCATAAGCCACCTAAAACTACTTGAAGTAGAAGTAGAATTGACTGACTTTAAATCTACTCAAGTAAGTAAGTAGTTGTGAAAATTGTTTTTATGTTTCAACATGTATGTTCTGCAGACAAAAGAACTGAAAGTGTCATACTCGGAATTGAAAGTGAAATACAGATACCACTTCCAAAAAGCGGAAAATATATTTCATGATATTTGTCCATGAAGCTTCAAAGGTGATCTGCTAAAACAGCGGTAACGTTAAAAAAAGCCGGATTTTCCAGATTAGCAGGACACGTCATGGGCTGCTAGATTACGAAATGATGGGTAATTGCTAGATTGCGAAACGGTAGTTTCAAATGTTATGGTGGGCCATCTTTACTTTGATGAAATATTTGATATGGGCGAGAATGCGGTGTGAGCGGAACCAAGCAATCCGATACCTAAATTAGATTCACTTATACTTTTGTGAAAACATATATGTCACTCCATAACTACTGTGCGCGAAGCGCAACAAAATTTCTGGGCTTTACTCGACTTTCATGAATATTAAATGTTGGTACTCCGTGAAAACAGCCCCGAAATTCCTCAGGCTATCTTTTGTATTGGGGGATTAACCTACTTCTGCTTGACAAACTGAAAATAGCAAAAAGTAAGCAAGAAGTAGAGGAAAACTACCTGAGTACTTCCAAAAAGTAGAACTACTTAGTTACTGACCACCTCTGCCTATATTTCATTATGTATTATCATTCAACTGGATATTAAAGTTCTGTACCTCCAAGTGTGTCAAAGACTCTCTATCTCAATAACTAAGATTCTGTTTGAAAGATGTGGAAACGATTCACTATTCAAATTGTTATTGTACCTTGATCCGAAGCGGCTACACGGAAACTTTTCTTGAAGACTCCGTCCCCCTTAAATATCAGGATATGTTTGCTATCAGCGTCAAGCGCCAGCACTCTGAATTTTGTTTTGCTGAACACAATGTGTTGCGTAGGTCCGGTGAATTCGCCGTTTGTCAACACTTTGCCGCGCTTTCCAAACTTTGTACACAGTATTCCTCTTAACGGCAAGGCTGTAGTTTTTAATATCGATGGCTTTTTGTGTTGCGGAGGTGGTGCGGGTGGGGCACTTGGTCGGGAAACTGGTGGTCTTGGGGCTTTTGGTTTTCGTGGCGGTGCACTTTTTGCGCTGCTTCCTATTTCAAATGTTGTCGGTCTTGGTATGTTTCCCATGCTGTTAGACCTGTAGATATTGTCATCTTTGGCAACTGATAGATGTCGCTCTTGACTTTTGGACGCCGGTGCATTATCAAGGGCTTCGTTTAAAGATGCTAGCTCTTTCGCTGTGATGAGTTGTGTTGATCTGTTTGGCGGTTTGGGCCTTTTTTGAGTTGTTGCAGTATTTTTCCTTGGCGCCGCTTTTGGCAATGACAGTGTTATCGCGGCTTCATTGTTGATTGCTTCTTCAGGTTCTGCACTGTCTGCTAACGAATATTTGAATGACGAAATTTGAGGATAGTATATTTCTGTTCTTGAGATCACGGGACACTTGGAAATGAATGATATTTGATTTAGATGAGGCCACTTACGATGATTTTGTGACATAGCCCATGGCACTGAGTTAGATTGGAGGATAAGTAATGATAATGAACGCCCCACAGAATACTTTTGAGGAAGAGGATTGTACTGTCGCAAAGAGGGGAAAAAGCCATAATTTACACTTGAGATCATACAGCAGTGAACTTTTGGTTAAATTATGCTCTGTCAATGATTTTAGCATCCAGTTGAGTGATACACAGGAACATGGCCATTGCTGCACAAGTGCACAAAGATTTACGCTTTGCAAGAGATTTGTCATATTTGCTGGAATAAACCCAATGGATTTCAACTTTCTTTAACATTATCTACTGTCTAGTCTATATTATATTACATGTGTTATGTGTAATGGAATGGCTGTTGCTACAATTTTAACCCATTTTCGAAGGTGGTCTACATAGTTACATGAGAAATTACAGTACTTTCACGTCTTCACCTATGTGTATCCAACCTATAGATATCCCATTTGCATTTGTATTTGTATATAACTCACCTTGTGATACTTCTGTGATCACACCTACCGATGTTTCTTCTTGCCCGTTTGGAATGTTGTATCTGATCAAAAGAGGAACAATATTTCCAGTTCACTTGAACCGATGCAAATCATACCTGATATTGATCAACTCTTTGAGGGTGTCCTTATTCCTTTCAAACAATTCGTTGGTCTTATCTGACAGGTGCTGGACTGTGTTTTGTATCTTCCCGTTTATTGCCAGTAACTCGTAAGGGTTTTCAGCCTGTAATACAGGAGAGTCTGTTAATCGGACCCTTCTACGTTCAAAACCTTTGCACCTCTAAAATTTGACACGACAATTGCGTGCAGTTTTCGATGCATTTTGTCTGCGTCTGTAATCGACCGATGCAACTTTGTATTTTGTCTGAATTGCTGATTTCGACTTCTGCGAGCTTTGCGAGTAGTTGCTTTTTTCTCTAGATTGCGTGAGAGGTCGAGTGGAAATCATTCTTGTAACACGGCGCACCTTCTCACCTGTTTTACGTTGTCTATAATTTTCTGTGCTTGGCTCTTGATGCCTTTTTTGTATTTTTCCAACTTTGCAAGTTCTTTGATTTTTTGGTCTTCTATTTTTTCTGACTCCTTGTTCAATTCAGCCTTTTCCTTTTCAAGATCGAGTTTCAGCTTTGCAACCTATGTTTGACATCGGTTTAGATAAGTTTACCGTGTAGTCGCACTATAATATCTAACTTCTAGCACTCACTGATTGCTTTCTCTTTTCGCTGGCCTCTTTTATGGTTTGTAACTGGTGAGATTTGTGACTTTCGATTGCACAGTCTTTGCAAACTGGCTTTTCGCATTCGCAGCAGTAATGCAACATCTCGACCTATGATGAATAGTGTAACACATTAAACTCATTGCACCGATTTTTTTCATATTGAAAGTCGTTAGCACTCTTACATAGTCAAGCTTGACAAAATAATATTGAGCATATTCTTGAGCCTTTGAGTTTGGATATGCTAATCCATAATAAAAACTATGAAATTAGCAATACACCCAGCCCTCTGAAGGATGCAATATGTGTTACCCCCTATCCAGATGTAGGAGCGTATGGCTTCTTCCAAAGACCAGGTCAGTAAAGCTGGTATCTGTGGCTTCCCCTTGCGCTCAGCATTACCAGAATAGCATGGTGGTGCGAGACTTAGAAAGCCTTTCAAGGCTTTATCTGCGCCAGTGTCATATGCACATCATGCACTTGAAATGTGGATATAATAGATCTCTGTCAACTTGTTCAAGTCAACGTTTTAGTAGAGGACTCACTTGGTGATCTCTGCATCTGCTCAACTGCCGCAGTCTTATTTTGTCTTCATGATCGCCCCGCTCGATTTCATCGATTAACACCACCTGGAATTCGTAAGAAAAATTGAAATCCGGTCAGGTTCCGTTGTTGCTCTGCAACCCGTCACACCTCGTGGTCCTTGGTTAACTTCGTTCTCCGGTGGAAGGCTGAACAACTTGCGCAAAACTCATCGAGGCAATCGAGACATTGATACGTCGCCGTCGTTTTATTTTCATCCGGGCACGTGGTACATACAGTCTTGCCGTGGGATACCGGCTTGTGATCTCCAGATCTGAATATCCATACGATGTCATGATTGAAAGTCTACGAATTTCTTTACTTTTGGATTTTGATTCAGAACCAGATCCAGATTTTGAAACAGGCCTGTGGTGTCACAAATGGAATGGATTCCTGTTTCAGGCTTGCGAACTTTACTACTGATAATGATTTTTTGTTATGCAACTCACACAGGAGGCACGTTCCCAGCGAAGAGAAATTTTTAGAAATTTACGAAGGTAATATCAATTTTTTAGGGTCGAGTGCATGCATAAACGGATCAGATAAGCTTCATCGTATTGGCAAACTTAGCGCATGCTATATTTCACCCCCAAGCCCTATTTTCCACATGATAGATTGTGGCAAATTTCGAGTAGGCCTACTCTCAGGTTCAATACTCACACTCTGGATTTCTTTTGGGAATCGATCATGTCGATCATACTTGAGAATGCAAAATTGTCTTTGAGGCTCACCACTCCTTTCAATCCCAACAAGGTCTTTTCTCTACACACTGGGCATGATATGTATGAGCCGCTGTCCGATCTTTCGCAAGACTCTAGGATTTGATGATCAAATTTTTCTGTTATTCTGTAGTATCAGTGTGAACGAGTGTTATTCTCCATTAAAAGAGGATGGCATACAGCCCAAGGCAGGCCAAAACTACTGTAAGTAGTATGAAACAATTGAAAGTACTCGGGTGCCTTTGAGTAGTTTTGTTGATGGTCTACCACCTTTTTTGAAATTGATAATTTACTTGATACTATGATGATGTGTATCAATATTAGTACAGTATGTAACAATGCTCAAAGCAATATGGTCAGATTTCAGGCTATACATGCCACTACTATCAGAAAGGAAATATCTGGCCCTTTGGTATTGCGAATTTTAATTTCAAGACCGATTTAGCCATATATCTACAAACTACTTCCTACCATGCTCGACAATATTGCAAAGTAGTCAGTAAGAGTTAGTGGAATTCAAACTTACAGTCTGGCAATTTCTAATGTTTTTGTAACTAAATATTTTAGAGAACGAAAATCCTCTGAATGATTGGGTAGGTTATAAAACAAATAGTTACATGTCGGTTACTCACCAAGGCACTCCTTGCAGAAGGTATGCTGGCATTTCAACACTTTCGGTTGCCGGTATGTGTCGATGCATATCTGGCATGTCAAATAATCCGAGTTGATTTGTGAAATCAACGATGTCGGTGATGACGTCTTCTCTTTCAGACTCATTACATTGTTATTGATGATAGACCTTTCTTGAAGTAGACGTAATGGTCTATCGGAGTTAGTTTTGGGGGGATGCGGCTGGATAAGATATGACTGACTAGAATCTTAATTAGCCTGTGAAGCTGGTTATACCAGCCTTGAAATTATCCCCAGCCTATTCTATCTTATCTGCAGTGAATTTCACGATATGTCTATCTTATTATTTCTTGCGTTTTATATTACTACGATTGAACAAAATCACAGTGGCAATAAAATGTTATCACACAATTTACAGCCTACTCCTATTTGAACTTGATATTAACATTGATATATATGGATATTTATAAATTGGTTTAATTTAGTATGCAGCTGAACTGGTAGGTAGTCTAAAAATGGTATGCATCTGCTGTGATGCTACTATTTCCTTTATTCCCAACATTGCACCTATATCAAAATGTAATCGAACTGCTAATTATACTGCACTGATGACATCTCAATCTTGCATAAAATAACATCGCTTGTCTCTAGAATGATGCCACATTGACCTTGACATCTAGTAATAAGTAGTAGTAATCTGAATCTAGAATAAACATTGCCCGTTAGCAGGAAACCGAGTAGCCTACCTTCAAACGCACTTAACGTTCATATGACTGAACAAGGTTCAATGATTCTTTTTATTCCTCGCTTAAGCTCTTATCTTTGATACATAGATTACTCGATGCACGTCAATTTAACAACCATCAAATTTTTTATCCTCGTACCTCAAAGATTAATCACTCGCTATTGATTGAACATTGATCAATATTTCGGCGGTATGAATTTACTAAATCTTAACCAAAGATCTACACCAAATCAAAGCTTATCTTAACTTAGAAGTTGGTTCTTGCCTTGTCTTGCTAGTTGACATTTTAGTGCTTCAGTTGCTTTATCAAATTACATACCCTGAGGCTATTCTAGTAAAGGTAATATCCATTATCCATCAGCTGACATTATCGATTGCAGGGCTATTGCATATCAGTTTTGATGCTGTTGAATTTTTCATTAAAGGTCAATGTCTATGATCTGCTACTATGGTATGCGCCAATGCGTTATATTGCAATAACCGTACCTACTCAGACAATACATTCTTATAGACTGGTTCTTGTCATGAATACTGGTCGACGGTCATGCATTGCGTCACATATTGATCACTCTACGAAACTAATTGCCGATTGAACTATGTGTAACCTACCGCTTCCCTTGGAACTTTCTTGCATCATAAGACATATTCCTATTACAGGGTTTCGCCACGCACTCTTTTAACTTTCTGCACGAATGGAGTCCTTCTGCGTACTTTGATGGCTGGAGACAACTCCCTATCCACAGTAACTCATGTAATTGTGGTAAGTATTACCTTGTTAGATATGTGTTGACATGGCCAAAGTATGTGGCCGTGTAAGTTTGCATACAAAATAGGAACATTTGACCATAGAGCGGGTTGTTTCATTGAGAGATGTATTAAACTGCGCAGTTATTTTACCCTAGTTGGATGTGAACTAGTTTCAGGTGTTCAGGACGCATTGATTTTATATTCGATGCTCTGACAAAGTATTTTGTATATCTAAAAGTATTTTTCCATGCTGGAGAAATCAGTTTGCAGAATGCTGCCCTCGTTAAATACACTTAAGGATAGAAGTAGCTAATTCTTGGTTTTTCTCGACATCAAAGATTCTTGAATTCTATTGGCGCAAATAGATTTTATAATTAATCAACGGTTTCATTACCTTAACACCACAGGACGAAGTACACGAGAGAGATCGCTTTTGCGACTTTCTCTTAATCAAACTGAAGCAGCTGGCGTATTCGCGAACTTCGCCGCGCCACCCCAAATTCAAACTCATCCTCATGAGCGCCGCCCTCGACGTTGATCTCTTTGTCAGTTACTTCAACAACTGCCCCGTCGTTAATAGTGAGTTTCGCCGCCCCTTTGTTGGTGGATTCCGTGGTTTACTAATACGATATTTGTAGTTCCAGGAAGAATGTACGATGTGAAGGAATATTATTTGGAAGACGTGTTGAAAATGTGAGTGTTGATTGCAATTTGATATACCGATTAACATTCGAATGCACTGTTCTGACTCCGCTGAATTTTTTTCACCACAAAGAGAATTACTTATGATAATCGCAAATTAATGCGTGTTAAAATAATGTTCAGGACTGGAAAATTTGGCGATGGGGTGTCGAGCTTGTCGGCTTGGGAGCAACGTAAGTTTGTACGACATTTATTCGAGATTCGTTTATACGTAACGGGATGCGTCTTTCATTCTCAGTGCAATCTAAATCGACTGTTGACACACTTGCCAGCCATCAGGTCGGACTTTACTGCTGCAACGTGAGACTATGTCGCTAACAAGTTGATTTTGTGTTCAGGCAAATTCAACGGAGCCACGCGTTTCAAATAGTTCAGACTCTGTCGACAGGTTTGGCGTTGGCCTATTGTCGTGTGCTTGAGCGTTGTGAAGATATGTCGACGTATTTGAAGGGACTCTTGGAGGATTGAATCGATGGACGACGCGTTGTACTCTTTGTGGCACCGCGCTTCTTCCATGGTGGATGAGACCTGCGATCCGGAAGGCGTCATCGATCCGTACCCCCAAATCTTTCATCTTATCGAGTACGAGAACGTCCCGGGTCAGTTGTGTTTGTGGAACATTTTTTGTGCCTTTCGTTTACCACTTAATCTGGCGCTTGGTGAATTCACCGTGTTGAATTTGGCACTTGGTGCCCCCAATTCAAACGTGCCCCTAACCTCTAACCCGAATACACAAGTTCCGTGTATCACAATTCAGGGTCACATTCATTTTCAAATTATATGTAGAATATTGGCGGGTCGCTCTCATTATAGTAGTAGTTGTTACATTTTTAATCCAAAATTCATCAAGTGCCATCCAAAAATATTTTAGCGTATTTCAATACGAGTATGTTATTGAATCACCAAGTGCCATATACCGCAATTCCCACTCATATTCAGTGAAGCATTCATCTTTCAATACGAGTATGTTATTGAATCACCAAATGCCATATTCTGCAATCCCACTCATAGTCAGTGAAGCATTCATCTTTCAATATGAGTATGTTAATTGTTATTGATTCACCAAGTTCCATATATCGCAATTCCGACTCATATTCAGTGAAGCATTCATCTTCGTATTCATCAATGCAATATTGATGCATCGCTTTCAATGCCAAATTCCCAAAGTGCCCTCTACTACAATTCATGCTCATGTCCAGTGATACATTCATTTTCAAATAGATTGATCGAATATTGATTCGCTTTCATAATAATAATAGTTATTATATTCTAATGCCAAATTCATCAAGTCTCAACTTATGGTAACCTATTTTTGTTTTGTTTCTCTTGGCTTTGCAGTCAATTACAGGCATAGCGAGACGGGCGTCACTGCGCTGATGGCGTCTGCAATGCACGGCGCTATCGCGGAATGCGAGAGATTGATTCTGCTCGGTGCCGATCCCGCTCTGAAAGCTGCTAACGATTGGACTGCGGCGGATATGGCTTTCAATCTTGGCCACGACGATCTTGCCGACATACTGAACACTGTGTAAGTGTCAGTTCGGCTGACTATTAATACTAACCAAGTGGTTCTCAACTGGGGCGCCATTTGGGACGCTCAAGGGTGCCACGGGATAGTGAGATATTAGAGGTTGCCATTGACATAGAACACAGATTAAGGACAGTTGAAAATTTGAAGTAGATCTATTTCCCAAAACTACTTCTCTACTTACAAATTCCAAAATGTAAGAAGTTTTAATTGCAATTGTGTGGAATGCCAGTGGAAGTAGTGCTAAAGCATAACCTTATTTAGTATTAGGGAAAAATAGAAGTACTTGTTGCTGACCACATCTGCATCTTTACACACTAATCGACTGATTTTTATCTTGAGTTGTTATGGAATAAAGTGTATTTATTTTAGAATCTCACAAGGCGACATTCTGCACGGGAATGCCAATCAAGTCGAACCCGCCCAAGATACCGACGCCGGGGCGCTCGAAATGACGGAAGAGGACAGACAGTTGGTGTCCAGGTATCAGAAGGGGTTCGACGACGCCCGCGTTGATACCGATCTCATCATGGAGCTGCTTCTACTGCTCGCTAACGAAAATGATGAAGGTACTATTTCCTAGGCTGTAGTCAATTTGAAAGCAACTGGTTTCAATTTTACCCTTAAGAGGTCATTAACGAAGTACTTAATACGTTTTCAGAGTACTTGAGAGTCCCTACCTACATTATTTGCTCGTGTAGTTATGATTTTAGACTGTTTCCAGCTTTTCAGTTTTTTAATAATAGACCTCGTATATTTGCTTTTTTACTTAGAAATCATTACTACTATCTTTACCTGTGTAAAAATTGATGACGTTACTTCTACTTAGTACCAACGATGACTACAGTGACCCTTTCTGGAAAGGGCATTCGCCCAGGGGTCTGAAACGAAATATTTGTATTTTTCTGGAGTAGGTTTTGCCGTAAGTTTCTAGACTAGTTCCATGTGTACGCTACAGTTTTTTGATCACTATTCGAGTTTTACGTTACGGAAGTGGAAAGTCATTTTTGTGATGGTTTTGCATGACTTTCATGGGTGAAATTGTCGCGACAGCCACATCTACTGGACAGTTTTCAGTTTTTTCTGTGCAAGACTAGGCCTAGAATACTTGCATTTTACTTATTTGGAAATCGTGACGTGTGCTACTTACTGAGTAGAAATTATTAAAGTCAAGTCTACTTCCACACGAGTACCGACCATGGCTGCCTTGCCTTGACCACCTGTGATTTTACCGTAGGGGCGATTTTGATCTTTCTGCCGGGGTACGACGATATCGTGATGCTGCGCGAAAAAATCATGTCCGACGACTATGCGCTCGAGCTGGGCGACATTAAATTGTACGTGCTGCACTCGGGGATGCAGTCCTCGTCAGATCAGAAACACGTCTTCAGGCCGCCTCCGGCTGGATATAGAAAGATTGTGAGTTTTCATTCATTCGTTTATTTAGTATTTGTATCGAGTCCAAATGGCGTAAGACTGCGATAAGATATGATGGTATTAGAACAACTTGGGGTATTCTATTTATTAATCAGATGCCTTCCATGGCGGTTACCAAACTTTTTTGATTCATCGACCTTGGATCAAGCTCGACATATCTTTTTTGCCCCACTGAAAGCTGAAGGTTATCAGTAGGGCAATTTTTTTGACGTGTGAAAAAAAAAGTAAGAATTAGGTCAGAATTGTAGCGTTAATTCAAAAATGTTAAAAAGTCAAATTTTTTTACAACCTGCAATTCGTTCGTACCGTAGATTTTTCACTGTTAAGGTACTTATCATTTGGAGTTTTACAGCTTGTAGCCTACTTAATAGGCCTGCCGTTGTAGACGGCCCATTGTCTGCTCATTGTGAATCATAAACATTCAAATAAAACAAATAGGTTGACGTGGTGCTATGCTCAACACTGTTTAACACATGATAAGTAGTTCAATTGTAACTTTATGAGGTAAAACACCTAATTTGCATACGTTGGGTCAAAATTTGGTCTAAATTAAGTTTTTTAAGATATAAAATGGCAAATTTTGATTTTTTAGGTCAAAATCTTCCGTTTTTTAGATAAAAAGTTGCCCCAATCATCAGTAATGAAGTACTTTACCATAGTACTTGATTAGGCCTCACCTACACCTACCGTACTTTTCGAGTAGGTTTTATTTAATTGTTTTCATTTACTGAGTAGTTTTCTGTATATAATTGAGTAATATATTCATAAATCTGGATATGTTTGGCTGACACTCGTCAGCAACTAGTAGAGAATTGAAAACTTAGTATATCAACAATCGTATCGCAGAATATGACATCATCATGACGTGAAAGTTCCTATAATTGAGGTGAGCAAGCTTCTGTTGGCACACACTAGGTTGGCCGATGTTGATAAAAGTCCACTCCAATTCACATAAATTGAATCTCGATTATTTGATTTTCTGCAATTGCTGATATGCAAAGTTCTTTTCAAGTGTGTACTTGTCGCTGACGATTACCCCTGACGGGTGTCAGTCGGAGATATTAGAGTTTATTTCAAGGTGAACATATTATTCAATCACTTTCGTATGCGTTACAAGCTTTAAAATCGTGACGGAGACGGACTCAAAAGACATCTTTGATAAACATGTTTCTGTGTCCGCCAGATCCTGTCCACGAACATCGCGGAAACGGCGGTCACGATCGAAGACGTCATTTATGTGATCGACTCCGGGAAAGTGAAAATCAAGATGTACGAAGCGTTGACTTCGACCTCCACTCTCAAGTCGGTTTGGATCTCCAAGTCGAGCGCTTTGCAGAGAAAAGGCAGGGCTGGCCGTTGCAGGTAAAACTTTCTTACACGGCGTTTAGAGCTTTTGATGTTTTTCCGGCGCCGACTCGGCGCTACACTATTGCACCTTAGCGGAGGTCAACAGTGGCAAAGCACTTCTCCAATACTGCATCCTCTTCTGTGCTCATTATGTCACATTGTTTCTTGTATACAGGGGCGGTCAAAGTAATCATTCTTGGCACTCGAGTAGAAGTAACCATTCTAGGCTTAGCTGGTCTAAAATTGAAAACTGAAGTAGAAGCAGAATTAATATAAAATAATAAAACTTAGCAAGTAGACAAAACTGCTTGAGAACTCCGATAAAGTAGGAGTTTGCTAGGGTTCTATACCAATACCGAGAAAACCGTTGTCGAGAATGGATATTATCGATAATGGACATTACCGGGAATGGTAATATTCATCCTTCGGGGTGTCCATTCTAGGTAATGTCCATTCTTGGTAATGGAATTCTTGGTAATGGTTTTCTCGGTATTGACTGCACACCATTAATGACTACCTCATTACTGACCACCTCTGCCTGTGTATCACATTGTAGCCTACATTGTGTCTGGAGCGGATGAAAATAATTGCAATACTATAATTATGATTATTATTATCGAGATTTGATTTCTGAAAATGTCTTCAGACCGGGCGTGTGCTTCCACTTGTTCAGCCGGGCGCGGTACGACGCCATGTCCCAATTTCAAACGGCCGAAATACTGAGGACGCCTCTTCACGAGCTTTGCCTGCAGGTTTGCGCCTTGTTAGTTGCGTCGCGATGACGTGTTACGTTACGAGTTGTGCTGTTCGCAGGCAAAGTTATTGACTGCTTCCGCTAAAAAGCGGAGAAGCAAAGGGGATACCGCGGACGGTGTGGAGTCCAGGTCAGACGCGACGGGATCGATAGCCGATTTTCTGGCCAACGCGCCAGAGACGCCATCAAAAATCATGATCGATAACGCGATTACTCTGCTCAAGGTGAAAAGCTGTATGCGCTGGAGTTGTGATGATCTAGGAATGTCGCAGATGGTCAAAGTATCCATTGTTGGTACTGAAGTAGATGTATTAGAAATGAAGTCCTAAATTTTACTCGATATCCGATACTTTTGGAATTGGGAGTGCGTCTGTACGACTAACGTAAAATGTTTAATAACCCTGCTACGAATAGATGCGACTAATAAAAATTGAAGAGTCTACTCATATTGAAATGAACCCGTATATTTTCCGCTGACACTCGTCAGGGGTAATCGTCAGCAACTAGTAGAGAATTGAAAAGAACATCGTATATCCACAATCGCATCAGCAAAATCACCAGCATGAAACTCCGAATAAGAGAGTGTTCAAAGTACTATATTTAGATGGTACACGATTTCCTTTTTTGACACAATTATTGAAAATAAATTCAGTCAGTGTGGTACAGCCGCTATTTTGCCAGCTTCGTATGATAATTTCACTTGGGGTCGATGCAAACGTTACCCGAAAATACTTGTACTTTCAAAATCTATAGATTAACGGGTAATTAGTTAGCCCAAATATATGTAGAGTTAGTAGATGTAATTTGTTATTGGTTAACTAGTATCTGGCTGCCGCAATAATTGTAACAGCAATGCAATCTTTAAATATGAGTCTGAATCCAGTGATCCTGGCCAAATCCAAATCGTGGTAAAGTGACAATGGGAAGGAACAGAAATTCGGGATATTTAACGATTTAGTCAAATCCGCAAAAAATTCTTCTGTTCAAGACTGAAAAACCAGGGATTTGTGCTAATGCGTGGATTTTGTGATTTTGGCGTGCAGACGATCGACGCGTTGGACCCTTGGGAGGATCTATCAGAGCTGGGGCATCATCTGGTGGATTTGCCTATTGAACCAAGACTAGGTAACGTAACGTTGTTATAGGCGAATTTAGTGCAACGCGTTCGTGATAAGAGTTAACTTTCTCGTCTGTCTCTGATTGAGTAAGAGTGCAGGTGTGCCGATTTAGGTGTCATTAGTTCAGTAAGATTTAATGGTACCGGTTGTGGCCACTCGCTTCAAAAAGTTAGCTTTCTTTATGCCAGTCCGTGTCCCGTTCAGTTCTCTGCTACTTAGCAATGCTATTTCAGTCATGAGTATGCCATTTAATATTGCTTATATCATGTCGATTTCAGTGAGATGTGAGCTGTATCAAAGCGTTTTTATATTTCCAGAACTTTTCGAGTAGCTTCCCTGATTGGTTTTGTGTGGTTCATCACTTTAACTTCCTTTCATGATCTCAGTTTTGTCTATTGGAAAGTATCTTGCGTTTAAGGGTTGTTTGACATATGTGAATGTGCTGTGGCTGGGGCTGGACGTAGCGTTTCAAGTCTCTAGCAGTTCCACAAGATTTCTTTTGGGTACTGAAAATATCCGCATATTATTTTAAATGAGAACTCAGTTCTGCAGTCATAGTGCCGTGTCTTGAAATCACAGGTAAAATGGTTCTTTACTCTGTCGTCTTGAAATGTTTGGACCCGGTGCTGACCATCGCGTGCGCGCTGGCATACAAGGACCCCTTTCTCTTGCCGCAAGCCCCGGAGGAGAAGAAACTGGCTTTTCACTGCCGGGGGAAATTTTCAGCAGGTACCATTTGAGACGCGATCCTGTTTTGAATTTATCAATGATCGGCAATGGCGATTTGTCAGGCGCGTTTAGCGATCATATGTGCCTGCTCCGTGCGTTTCAAGCCTGGCAAAAAGCCAGGAGCGATGGTTGGGAGAAATCTTTCTGTGATCGGAATTACCTGTCGCCGGCTACCATGCAGATGATAATAGGTGAGATTTACTATTTCTTTTTGCCCCTGTTGCTGTATCGTCGCTGGAAACCATCTAATTTGGATATAATCCAGTTTTCTTTTCAGTTTACCTTGAAAATTCAGGTAGAAATTCACTAGAAATTCATGCTACGTAGGAGCTTGGAACCTGGTTAATACAAAAGATCTACGTCGAAATAGTGATAGAAGAAAAAAATCCAAAAATGCTAAAAATAGACATAGCACAGTTTGGTTTTCCAGCGACGATATGCAATCTCGCGAGGAGAAAACGCTTATTTAGTTTTATTCACTTTTTTATTAATTGAATATTACTTGATCATAAAAAATCTGCCTACTCCTGTAACGCTTTGTTGCATTACAAACAAGGTGAATTTTCAGCCTCACTGAATCGATGATTTTTTTTACTCATGGAACTGCAAAACGTGAAACGTAACACGCTAACCTTGGAAATGCATTTCTTCCGATGTGTGAAGCTTGGGCCGCGAGATGTTAATAAGTCTCAGATTTTGATCGCGATAAAAAAAGTTTGAGAACCACTGTGCAAAAGTGTCGCATGCTGAAATGTTGGACGACCACAAAATCTCTTGTGGCTTGCTGTGACCATTTGATGTAGACATCTGCCTGACCTTTTCGACTCCATTGCCAGGCATGCGGACGCAGCTTCTGGGACAGCTTCGGGCCGCTGGGTTTGTCCGGGCCCGAGGGGGCAGCGATATTCGGGACTTGAACACCAACTCGGAGAATTGGGCCGTCGTCAAGGTAGGGAAAGGTGGTTACAGGGGTGTAGGGGTATACATCTTGGATATTTATGGAATCCGTCAGGAAGAATATGATTTAATGATTTAGTATTGTCATATCAGCTGTAATCCAGACGTGGCATGATTTTGCTTGGGTTGGCCTTTTTGTGAGAAAATGACGAGTTTCTTAATTTTGCAAACATGCGAAATCTTACTCATCTACTTTTTTATCGTGCTTTTGGTAGGTATTTCTCGTTTAGTGTGCTTGAAATTCGTCCACAGCTGAGTCGGAGCAAGTATTAGTCGCCCCGTGTACTGTTTTAGACGCAAGATTGCGATTTAAAATCTTTGTAGTGTCACACACTAAATAGAGGACATTGAGGGGATTTATCATTCCCGACGATCAATGTGGAGCTGTACGCCGACAGTGATCTTAATGTCAGTTTTATCACCATTCCAAATTTAGAGATGTAAACTATAACTGGTGTTGAACATCTGCTGATCCATCCTTTTCTTCAACAGTTCCCATTGTGCCCCTCCTATGGGCACGTTTTTCCAGGGGCTGCGCTTTCGTAATTCTTAGTATTTTCAAGTCATTTTTCTTCGAAAATATACGTTTTATGTTTGTCCATTGTTTTGGTGAAGTTCATTTGTATTTCTGGATTTGAAATAAGTCTGTGACTAAAACGTGTTTTTTGGCTTATTGTGCCTCACCTTCCCTTCGCTTTTTGCTTGCGAATAGCGGCCGTTAGCGTTAAGGTCTCGGTTTTTGTTCCGCAGGCGGCGATCTGCGCGAGCGCGCATCCCAACGTGTTAAAGTTCAACCGGGACGAGATGAGTTTGCGGTCGCAGGAGCACAAGAAAGTCCGCTTTCACATGTCTTCCGTTTTGTCGAAGCCGAAAGGCACACAAGTACGACCGTTGATCGGGGTTTACGTTTTGCGTTTAACGTCTGTCGGACTGACTTCTGCAGCTTCGGATGGATTTAACACCATGCTAACCAGTAGTGGTTGGCACGCATACTAGGGCGCTTCAAAAATGACTTTTTTTCTCAAATCGTACTGGCTACTTGATAAAATTGTTAGGTTACCTAATTTAAGCCTGCACACAAAATTTGGTTCAATTCCAGCCAGTAACCGCTTTGCTACGGGAGAAGTAAGTTTCTATTTATTACATAAAAATAAATAATGAAATATTTGAAAATTTTCTGTTCACCCCATGAAAGTGTTAGGCTGTCTATAGAAACGATCCTCACCAAATTACGTTCAATTCGAACCAGTGGAAGTGGAGTTATTGCCGTCGAAAAATTTTGATTTTAATAAAATAGTATTTACGGTGAGCACAACTATAATAAATAAACAAAGAATCGGTCACCGTAAATATTATTTTATTCAGATCAGAATTTTTCGACGGCCATAACTCCGCTTCCACTGGTTGGAATTGAACCAAATTTGGTGAGCATCGTTTCTACAGACAACCTAACACTTTCATGTGGTGAACAGAAAATTTTCAAATTTTTTATTATTTATTTTTATATAATGAATAGAAACTTCCTTCTCCTGTAGCAAAGCGGTTACTGGCTGGAATTGAACCAAATTTTGTGTGTAGGCTTAAATTAGGTAACCTCACAATTTTATCAAGTAGCCAGTACGATTTGAGAAAAAAAGTCATTTTTGAAGAGCCCTAATATTTATGCCTCTGTTCAAATATCTGTATCGGCCAGCAATGTTTTATCTGAAATCGCTGTTTTCGCAGAGAGGACACGCGGCCTCGTTGACGTCTCTCCCCACCAGCTGGGTCGTGTACGACGAACTGACAATGCCCGCCCAGCATTTCTCCGGGCTTGCCATGGCGCGATGCTGTACCGCGGTCACTCCTGCGTGCGTTTCCTTGTTTTCAGGACCGATGCACGTGCCGCAGGTATGCTGTCTTGGGGTGTGTTTGAATTTGGATAATTACTTACGAAGGAGTGCTTAACTTGGCGTTTTAAAGGGATTTTTTTATTTCTACTACTGCAAACAAGGAATCAAATGTAAAAATATCACATCTGTTCTTGTCATTATTCAAATTGTTGTGCCTGCTTTATCATATTTGGTGATGAAACTGTTGATATACACAGTTCTTTTGAAATCTCTGCTAGTTGCCGGCGATTACAGCTGACGAGTGTCAGCCGAAAATAGTCGGGATTATTTCGATATCAATATATTGTTCGAACTGTAAAAAAAACTGCATTGTCCTTATTTACAAGATCTGTCATTATTTTGTCATGTTTTCAGCGCTCACTATAGGCCGGAAGCACAGTAATGGTAGCTTTTTTAAATCAACAGGACCAGATTTCAAAATGAGGTCACGGTTCCGTAATTGATGACCTTTTTTTCAGTTATCTGTCATCATTTAGCGGTTAGACTGCTGAGAATTTTTGGCCGTCCTTACTTTCACGTTGATTGCAACAACTGTGGTAATGCAGTTTCGAAAAATTTCTCGAACTAGGTAACGCAGCCACACCCGAAAAGATTTAGGGTTCTGTGATAAAATAAGGTCACAACCACCGACTTGAGTGGAGGGAGGTGGGAGGGTTCATTTTCTGTGATGCGTGTAACATGTGGCTTGGCTTGCTACTCCGTGTGGGCCAAAAAGTTTCCATGGTAGGCTGACGAAAACAGATTTTCTTGGAATTTTGTTGATTTGGTGCCTCATGTGAAACAGACCGACGCGATCTCGGGGCCTTCGTCTTCTCGAGCCAACACGAATCCGTTTGACAGCGACAGCGAAAATGACACGATACCGACGGAGACGCTGGCGACGTTGACGATAACGGATTGGATCAAATTGAAAATGGACCCGCAGGTAACGACCGCCGACTCAATTCTGACTCGAGTTGAGTCGAGTCAAAATCGGGTGAGGGTGTCTGTCTCGTCACACCGGCGGGCCTATCCTGACGTCAGTCTTGGCAAGAAATCTACGTATTTGGATTTTGCTTTACCGAGATGAGTTAAGTTATAAAATTCTGATATATGTGGCAGACCGGCCCTTTAGAACCACTGCCATAGATTCCATTTCACAGCATTGACTCGACCGCCAAAATTGTAGCGTTAGGTCAAAAAAAGTCAAAATTCTTTTGCAACCTGCATTTTGTTTGTATCGTAGATTTTGCACTGTCGGTGAACTTATCATTTGACATTTTACAGCTTGTAGCCTACTTCATAGGCCTACCGTTGTAGACGGCCCATTGTCTGCTCATTGTGAATCATAAACATTCAAATGAAACAAATAGGTTGACATGGTGTTATGCTCAACGTACCGCTATATCCCAACTGAAGCAAGACTGCGTGGGCATTGCATGGTTCTTATATCAAGAAGCGCATGATTAAAAATTGTGATGTAGACACCGCTGTCAGAATGAAGCAACACGGTGTGTCACCAGCAGCATACGCACAACTTCAGTGTTGTCAGCCAACAACTGCTGCTACTAACGTTTTATCTCCATTCTTGGCAAGCTACTTAGTAAGGACAGACACTTTATACACGAGAATGTAGGAAAGTATCTTTCGTTGTACTACAACAAATTTTAATTATTTCTAACATAATTCGGGTTGCAATTACTGGAATTCTTCATAGGGCCAGATTTCGTTACAATAAAGTTTTTCCATGTAAAAGTTTGTCAGTTTTTGAGTCAAAAAAGATTTTTCAGGCCAAACTACTTCGTAAGGACAGACAGTTCTAACCAGAAATGGAGATAAGCAGTACAATTCAAACATTATGTGGGAAAACACCTAATTTCCATACGTTAGGTCAAAATTTGGTCAAAAATACGTTTTTCAAGGTCACAAAATGTCAAAATCCTCCTTTTTTAGTCAAAAAATCGCCCTACTAATAACACTAGAAAGTGGTGCAATTTTCGAAATCATATTCATGTTGCCATGCGCACGACGAAAAGACACCGATACATCTACTTTTCATAATTCAAAGATCAAAAACTAGTATTGCATAAAATGAGCTGCAGTATAAATAGAACAGTCAAAGATGACATAAATTAACCACTGGAATCAGTTGTGCAAGTGAGCGAAAGCTTACAAGACCCGTGACCGCTTGTGTGAGTATGCGATATTATAGACCAGTGATTCCCAACCGCGGCCCCCAGCTAGCCTTCTTGCGGCCCCCAGAAAATATTAAGAAATAGAGTTATGACAAAAACAAAAATTTTATATTTATAAAATACACTTGCTTGGCTTTGAGTCTGGAGTTTTTAATTAGGATTGCAGAAAAGTCGTGAGTATACTGCTATCGTTACGTCACTAGGTGAAGACAGGACCATAACTGCTGCACGCCAAATCCCCAATGGGAGGGGGGAGCGAGCTCGAACGGGGCATAAAATTATTTCGTGAATTAGCATAAATTGTAGAGTATTTTTTCACAATTTATGCATCTTTTTCAAAATTATTTCACTCTAGGCGTGATTTCATGCTGCCAAATATCTTGATTTTTGGGTACTCATCCCCAAGAAAAAATGCGTAAGCTTTATAGAAATGGGCATTAGGCATATAGGCGTTGGCCATTACCGCGCCACGACGCACCAAGACATATTAAGTTTTAGGCCATGTAACATGCGACTCCAAGAAGTGCGTCAGAACGATCGGCAGCGACAAAACCTTGCCCGAACAGGACTGCCCTTATGATGACCGAAAACTTCGTTATATATACAAAATACTGCCTTGGCAATCTGAACCTCACGAGACAGGGAAAAATTATATTCCAGTGAAGAAATACCAATTTGAAATCGTTTGCGTCTTTTATAGTTTAGTAGCCTACGTTTGGGCGATTCTATATTTTTTTGATATAGCAGAAAGGAGGTCACGAAATAACATGTTACGGAATCATACTAACGGGCCCTACAGTTTCCAAGACACCTCACTCAGCTCTACCGGTTAATCTGATTACGTGAGCAGCGAGGACAAGAAATTGATAGCAATATGTATGCAATTCCCGATCATATTGACCGATTTTATCATGAATTATCGAAAATTTTCGTGCCTAGCGCTGGCCTACTTAACAGTAAAGCTAGTTTAGTGGCAACAGCGAACAAGGTAATAGGGCTAGGTTTATCCCCTATGGGAGCCCAAGACCCAAGTTTATTTTATTTTTATTTTTTTTTATTTTTTTTGAGGGGGGGAGGCTGACGAAGTGCTGTTTTGTTCCTGCCAACGGGTATATGCCTCCCTCGGCTCTACCTGTAAAACTGATTACATAAGCAGAGAGAGGATAAAAATTGATGGCAATATATATTCGATTCCCGATCATATTGACTGATTCAATCATGAATTACAGAACATTTTCGGACTTCGCGCGTCTAGGCGGTAAAAGCTGCATCACTAAACTGCCCCGAAAGCAGCATAATTGGTAGTCCCATAGCTCACGACCGAAGCGTCCGAATAATTTGATAGGTCCGGTCATTATCGAAAGCTAGTGTCGCACATACGAATTGAAATCTCGCCAGAGCAATAAAACTACTCCGAAATAGCCACCCAAGGCCGATTGTTCTGAACAATGGGAGCGCAGCAGCACAATTACCATAACAATGGCCAATGACGTCGAGCGATTGATCGGAACACTGCCAATTTTCATATTTTGATGACTATTTTGGGTCCGTTTCATTGCTCTGGTATTCGTACGGCCCCGACCGTCCTCTGAAATTCTTAATTTGGCCCTGACACCGAAAAAGGTTGGGAACCACTGTTATAGACCGTTCCTTCAGCACCCGGAAATTATGATTAACTATTTATTCTCTCTGAAATGTCGTGTAACGTTTTTCAATGTCAGTTGGCAGAGATGATTGTGGACCTGAGGACCAAATGGTACAGCTTGTTTCTGAGGAGAATTCGATCGCCCGCCAAACCGTGGCCCACGGAAGACGAAGGCGTTCTGTCGACGATCATCAACATACTCAGCAGCGAGGATCAATCTCATAATTTACTGGTGAGTGCCGGCAAGTTTTACCTCGTGACGGGTACCGACCAGACTGTTACCACCCGGAACGGAGATGATACAGCATAAGTTCAAAAACTGGCTATGTATGTAGCCCTAGTTGCTGACTCTTTGAACTGTCTCAATCTAAGGGCCCCCATGCCAAAATTTTTAGTGTTCACAAAAAATTCATGAAATCTGAACCACGGGCCCAAAACATTGCCTAAAACTGCGACCGACTGAGCTAATCCCGCGACTTCGAGGGCGGGAGGTGATGGTGTGATAACACCAATTGTTCTTGATTTATCTCCAAGAAAAGAAAAAAAACGTTTGGTTATTTGGCCGTGACGTCATTTCTAAACCTAGTTATGTCAGGTTGATCGCTTGACTGGCTTCCTTGAAATTCGTTTTACTGTATTCAACCTGCACATGGAACGGTTTATACATTGATAATATAATTGATATATAGCTATACGCATTGATGGGAGCGCCCCCCCTTATTGTCATATCGCAAAATGCAACCAGAATGCCGTCGCTTCTGATTAACTGTCAAAAGTATGCAACCCCTTAAATGAACCTACTTTTCAAAAGCACTGCACGAGTGCTTTTCTGAGCTTCCGTTTGCTACTTTGTTTGAAGCAGTTTTACTACGTTTCAAAATTTGCTGCTTTTGCTTGTAATTGAGTAGAACATCACAACATTACTCGCTTAAACTACTTGCATGCATCCTTTTAACTGTCTGGTTGCTGCTTACCGCAATTGTCGGTAAAATGAGGATATCATTTCAGCAACCTTGTGGGATCGGGCAAAGGCCACGCCCCATGTCTCAGGAAGACAGTAGCAAGGGATTCACCGGCGCCAGATTCAGAATGGCCAAGAAAAAAGCACCGGACGTTGCGAAAGGCAGAGGATTGATGCCTGCTACTAGGTCTGCGTTTTCCTGCGCTGTCGCATAGAACAGCGTATCAAATTGACGATTTATAATTTTCAGCCTGCAAGGAAAGCCTCTTAACGAGAGAATGCCCGTGGGCGATGACAGCGCGGAATCGAGCCCCAGAGCTAAAGAAGCGGTCCTTCCCAACCCTGGTAAAACTTACGTTTCCAAGAGAAAGTAACTGCGCTTCGTTACGCGCTGACTTGTGGTCCTAGGACATGGTTGGAAAAATGGGGCGGTATTTTTTCGTGGATGCTATGGGTCACGGTTACTGAAAGTGGGGACGGTTTTGAGTGTCTTGAACTGAAGAGGTTTTGGATATTCACACTGCTACACTGTGTCTTATATCTTTGTGTGTGTTGCAATATGAAGTTCCCTTTTTTATATCATAACGCAATGATACAGTTCATATACGAAGACGAAACGTATGGTGGCAATCCTTTTCTTAGACAATATGGAGATATCAGTTTTTTTCTGACTTGTTGATTTCTTCACAGCGCTGCTGGCGGTATGTTTTTACAAACTCGTGTGTTTAACCTGGTGACGTGACTTCATCGTCAATCCCTGATGTGTAATACGGTGGTATTTTTACCTTGAATTGATCTCCGTAACTCCGCTACTTGTCCTTTGCCATTTTGTGTCTTTCTAAAGAAGTTTGAAGTTCACAAGAACTGATCTAAGCATTTGTAGTGGTGTTCAATGCTAAGGTTTCCCGGTATCATTGCTTCAAGTATACTCACTGCACAGTAGTATGCTAAGACTTGAAAAGTTTTAAGAGCTAGGCATAGAAGCTTGTCACTAGACTGTCAACGATGTCATTGCTTTTGTTTTTGTTTAGGAATTGAAGAAAAATACATGCAAAAAATAAAACAATGGTAGTGTGTCTTGAAATCTATCTGGCGTAATGGTTTGTGTTTCGAATCTGGGCTTAGTTTCCGGAGTCAGAAAAGTATATGCCTCATATCTCCCTGCATTTTTTTTTCATTTTGTAAATCAGTCGAGACACCGCATCCGTGCACTGTTCCAGGAACCTTATCCGAGGACGCAAACGAAGATGCGACTGTCCTGTCAGTGCTTTGCAACTCCGAAAAGAACCTTCACATCGCTCAGGTGAAAGATTTGAAATTTGAGATAGCGTCGGCAGGGCAGGTGTTCACTCGCGGTGTCAATTCAGAGAAACGGCGTGTGGCTAGCTTGCCGCGAGGAGGAAGAGCTGTTGCGTTCCGCGTTTATGAGTTCGAGCAAAGTTATCCTGTTAGTCTTCTTGAGAGATTTGAGATTCCTGCAGGTACGTTACGCGTTGTGCCAAGTGCGTGGTGAAGGAAAATTGAGAACATCGTATTTTATATATCTTCTTGGTTGCGTGTCAGATATCTGGAATCGTGTTTTTTCGTGGTTAGCTGATTTTAGTCTGTCTGTTTATAGTAAAGGTGTGAAGACTACAGAATCACGTGCTACGAATATTTGTCCTCAAATATTCCGCTGCTCACTTTTTAGAATTACTAGATATGGCTGACAGAATCATTTATGCGCAGTGGCACCCTACACAGGATGTGAGGTATTGCTATAATTAGTTTATTATATATCATAATTGCCAGAGTCATTTGTTCATGTATGCGTGCTTTGTGTGGTTATACACTCCACAGCGTGAGATTTTTAGTGTCATGTTTACAGTCCTAGTTTTGGCCTGACAGGTATCAATTTTGCCTCAAGTGCTGATCGGAGGGTTTTACTTGTTATCATAATATATGTTAGCTCGACATGTTTAGTCAGATTATGTGCTTGTTGAATGTATGTCACCAGAAGAAGTGTCATTCGAATGAGTGCTCTCTGGATAAATGCTGCCAGCTCGACATGTTTACCAGACGTGCTTGTCGAATGCGTATAATCAGAATGAGAGCTAATTTAATTTTGGCCACTCAAATATGTGCCGGAGCTAGAATATGGACTAGCGGGCCATGTGTTGCATGAAGGGCCACGCGAGGCTGTCGTCGCCCGGAACCAGGTTCGCGAACGCCGCCGAGAGTCAGAATTTCGGTTGGGAGAAAGACGAAAAGCAGTCGGGCGAGCATCTGGTGGCTTACTTCTCTCTCGAATGGCTCTCGAGGCAGCCCGTAACGGTGGAGGATTGCATGCAGGAAAATTCACAGGTGGTCGAAGCAGCTCAGCGCTGATTAGAAATTTTGTGCATGCTCGATTGTTTTTGCAGAAGACCATGTGGAAAATCAGGCCGTCTGAGGGTAGAGCGCTTGTGAGCAAATTAACTTCACAATTGGCGGCGGTCGCTTATTTTGCAAACGCGGGCGGCATCAATCCGAATTCACAGCCGTTCTATCCTCGCCAGTACGCGGGCACATCTTCTCTACCACAGCCCAGCATGTTCACACAGTACCACAGAGGCCAGGTCCCGTCTCATCCCATCCACGAGCCACGGTTGGCCGCTATGGGACCGTGCTTCAATCCTTATCGCCAAGCTCCGCCCCAGGGGGCTTGCGATCAACTCAACGTTACCTACCCGTCTGCACAGGCGAACAATTTCGAACCCGATGAATGATGCTATGATGATTTACTTTTTTTGTTACGTTGCCGTGTTCCATGTTTTGTTCTTTTTGAAATAGCTATGCTGAGTTTGTGTACGTTTTTGGTTCATAAGTGTGTGGCGGTTTGTGGTGGATTATGATATATATAAAAGTTATTAGCAATAGCATGCGGTGGCAGTGTTGAAGTCGAGATTTGTTGACTGCGCGGGTAGGTAGGTACCCGCTTCGTTTCAAGTGTGCCGTTTGACAATCGTAACTATAGATAGCATTATCTCAACAGGTTGTCGTAGCCTACCTATACGCAAGACTGTACTTTCAGGAGCTCTCACTAACTGAAATCCAAGCATACGCTGTGAATGGCTTAGTAGCTCGGTTACAGTAGCATTTTAAATAACAGTATTTGACGCAGTATATACATACAAATGCAAGTTGCTGCTCATGCTTAGATCATGAAGTGTGATGCAAATAGCGAAAAATCTTGAAGGTTATACATAAAATACCATAGACGTACGGTCGTACGCACAACATCATTTCCTAACCTTTCAATGAATAGGATGCCATACAAGGTTGCACGCAAATGCCAAAATTATCTATTTTGTACAGTTCTTCCAGCCAGCAATCTTGATGAATACTTGTTAATCTTCAAGATTTACAGGCAATTCATGAGGAACACTTCACGACATGCAGTTTATATCGAAGAAGTAGCAAAACGTTCAGGTATATTTCGAATAATTGGACATTGGTAGAGGTTTTCGCCCACCCCGGTGTGAAACTATAGATAACTAACCTACGAGGATTATCAACGAAAAACTCCAATAACACCGCTTCTACTGGTTGGAATTGAGTCAAATTTGTTTTGCATCGTCTCTGAAGACAGCTCAACAATTTCATGGGGTTGACAGAAAAAGTTGAATTTTTTTTTAATTTTCCCGTTTCAATTAAAAAATTTAATTGGATCTGCGGAGCCCTATACTTGTTAGAATTGAACCAAATTTGGTGTGCAGCGTTTTTTAGGGTAACCTGACGATTTAATGACTGAATGGCTGGAATCCAGAACAAAGTTATTTTTGAACAGCCGTAATGTATATGCAGACCCGATCTCAGCAAGTAGTGAAGCATAAAATTTTTCAATGTATTCACATTGAAATTTCTCTGTCAAGGTAGAAACTGTCTGCTGACCGCTCAAAATCTCGTCCCGGGTCGTATCGGTATGTGGATCCAATTCTGCTTCAAAAATCTTGCCTGATTCCTGTCCGATTACAATCCTGATCCTAGCTATCTATAGTAAACATAAACACACAACCGATGATATGGGTAGGTCTCAAATGGTGGGTATCAATATACGAGTTGGTGTTCATTTGTAGAGGCATAACACTCAGTTCAATTCGTTCATATTTTCCTAAACATTCAACCAATTCACACTAAAAGATCCGCGTAAGTGGGCCGTGCTACAACTCGGCAGCGACGGAATCATAAAAAGTAGTTTCGACCAGGTGTAAATGACCATTGCAGTCGAAAAACGCCACGCATAACAAAAACAGTACCAACCAAAAGATTGTGGTACACTGGACCTGGAAAGCCGACCAATGTAAATCCACGTTGGCTATATACATTATAGTAGGGCCGGCCAACCCGTGGCCCGCGAGAACGTTTTGAGTGGCCCGCGAGGTAATTTTCGAAATAAGTTATATTATCAAAAATTGATTGCCCAGATTCTGAACTTGCAAGGCTAACCAAAAAATGATTAGCATGACCGCAACACTCGGGTTGTTGATGACTAAAATATCGATTCCGACGCATTGGCAGATCCATGGGCCATTTACATTTCAGGTAGATCTTCGTACATTACAATAAAGTAGAATATTTTGCGCAATATATTGTCACTCGATTTCCTGCTTTTAATATTGTTACCCTCTCCTGAAAATGAAAACAGCGCATAATTTAACAGATTGAGTCTAGCCATATTCGCGATTACAAGAGAAATTGTCGTCCAACATGCCTTATGCGTTTGCAGAAAGACTGTGTCGACGATGAAACCTAGGCACAAATGATTGGCCAACGCAAGTAGGCCGAAGCGTTCGATATCGATATGTCCAGGCGCCGAACAGTCCTGTCCTTGCGAGCTGAGCCCAGCCAATATTCAGCAGACCCGCAATATACTCGAGTAACAATATTATTGACCTATAAACTTCTAGAAATTTTCGCGCTTCGCGCGACTGGTGGCCCATGCAATGGATCGTCAATTTCATGTGGCCCTTTGACCGAAAAGGTTGGCCACCCCTGCATTATAGCTACGGCGCGATGTTATAGCCTACGCACTCGAGTAGAGACAATATCATAGTTGCGTCCGTTTAGCAATCCCAGGACAATGGTCGTCGTTAACGGGACTTGAACACTGCCTTTTTTAAATCGACGTAGAAAGTCCACGTGGGGATTATTCACCCCTGTAATATGCTGCATTTTTCGATGTCTCTTCAACTCGTACCTCGTACACGAGTTCTTTCGTTATATGTTGTATCATCTCGTCCCAGATATATATCGCTATATTCTCCGCAGTGGATGGGTGGGTTTTGAAGTGTTCTATGTCAAGATCGATGCATTTGTGATCCATTCTCTCAACAATAACTTTCTGAACAATCATGAAATACGGGACTACTGTGAAAATATGCCACAAAAAATATACATCACGACAAAATGATTACCTCCATGACTGCTTTGAGATCTGTAAGATTCATAACCATACCGTACTTGTCTGTTGGACCACGCAGTGTTACGGTTATCCTGTTTGAAAAGCGAGAACACAGATTCATTAACCCCGAACCGATTGATTAAAAATTTAACCCCCACAGTTTGCCCTAACCATCTTCAACATTCCATGTATCCAGGACCAACAGGGAGAAAACCTTGGCCGAAAGGGATTGCCCTTATGTTGACCGAAAACTTCGATGTATACATGTCTAATTGCCCATGGGCGTCTATAAATGGCTGCTGCCGAATCTTCATGTCCTGGCAGTCTGAACCCACAGGACAAACGCCATCCCGCAGCGAAAAATTATTTGGCAGGGAAGAAATACCTATTTGGAATCGTGAGCGTCTTTTAGGGCGGAGATAATAACGTTAGCTGATCCGGCAGAATGCTGATCATGTGATTAAAAACTGTTAATCGGGACCCATTTTAGGCGGAGATAATAAAGTTAGCTGATCCGGGGAATGCTAATCATTTGATTAAAAACTGTCAATCGGGACCCATTCTAGGCGGAGATAATAAAGTTATCTGATCCGGAAGAATGCTAATCGTGTGATTAAAGCCTGCTAATCGCGAGGCATGAAGTCGGAGAAGGATACGCGCCATGATTAGTCGAGGTGTCCCGAGTTTTCCATCAAGTGGCGTTATCTGTTGCATCATAATGCGAAAACGCGTTGTAGGCTGTTAGTTGTCAATTTGTTGAATGAAACTATAGAGATCCCACAATCTCCATAATGGATCAGCAGCCTGCTAATGACGATACTGCCACTGTAATAGGTAGAATTATTATCATCGCGAAATGAAAGCTGTGATGAAAAAATGAAAGAAACGGATATCTCTGCAATGGCGGGTAGGCTTACATAATTCGTTGATCGTTTAGTGAAGACATTACCTAGGAGATAATCATTATCGGGAGTAATTCGGCGTAGGAATGGTGCGCAGTGTGTGCAGTTTCTATAGATAACTAGTAATCTATAGTTGTTCCGGTTCTTTAAATCATGAGATTAACACTAACCTACTGCGCAGCGATCCACCGGTTTCCTTAATCCTGGGTTGATAAATCCTAACGAACGCGCTAATCGACTTTATTGTTAATCCAACTTTATTATCTCCGCCTGGTAGTTTCGTACTTATGGGCAATTTCAATATCCTTTCACATAGAAGACAGGATGTCGTGAAATAGCAGCATGCGAAGAAGTAATTATTCCAACGGGCCAGCCCGAATATGTTTAGTTTATTATTATTATTACGGGCCCTAAATTTCCAAAGAGAACAGCGCACTAATCTCTGCCGTTACCCTGACTACGTGGGCTGAGAGAAGGTAAAAAGTTGATACCAATATATATGCAATTACCAATATTATTAATCGATTCAATGATGAATTATGGAAAATTTTGATTGGGCCAGAGAAAAGCCCTAATCACTGAGCATAAGGAATCTCGCACACAAATGGCGATGAAAATGGAAATTCCGGTGGGGGAAGCCCCATATAAGTCGGGTTTATTACCCTATGGGGGCCTAAGACCAATGATATTTTGGGGGCGGACGAAGTGCTGTTCCATCCCTACATGTGTCGGTATCAGTTTAATAGTCATTTCCATCATCTCAAAACACCGCAAGTAGGGTTGCATTTAAAACTGAAATCAATTTAAAACAAACTTGTTTAAAACAAGGCCCTAATTTAAAACATGTTTTTTCTTGTTTTTTTTTCTTTGTTTTTTAGGCCATGACGTCACCAATGTTCAATTGTTATGGCATAGTGGATTGACATTGACAATTGAAAATATAGGATATAAATAGCTCCTTTGACGAAATATATGTACTATTGCTGTTGAACCGACTATTTTGAGGGTTCCAACTATCCCATATCGATATACGTCGGCTATATCGGGTGGTAATTGGCCGTGGGCTCATACAACATGTTTTTTTTTAGTAAAGTATTTACACAATTATGGCATAATTTTACAACTTGAAAAAATTGTTTTTTTTAAGGCCTTTTTTTGAAACACTGTTTTAAACTGTTTTAAACAAAGTATTTTAAAACACCGTTTGTTTTAAATGCAACCCTAACCTCAAGACTGCGATACCATAAAAATATGCGAGGTGTTGAAGCGACATGGAGCATATAGTCCTTGAATCAGACACCCACTTGGGCCTACGCGATGTAACGAAAAAGGCATGTACAGTAGGGCTATTCAAAAATGACTTTTTTTTCTCAAATCGTACTGGCTACTTGACAAAATTGTTAGGATACCTAATTTAAGCCAACACACAAAATTTGGATCAATTCCAGCCAGTAACCGCTTTGGTACAGGAGAAGAAAGTTTCTATTTATTATATAAAAATAAATAATAAAAAATTTGAAAATTTTCTGTCCACCCCATGAAAGTGTTAGGCTGTCTATAGAAACGATTCTCACCAAATTTGGTTCAATTCCAACCAGTGGAAGCGGAGTTATTGCCGTCGAAAAATTCTGATTTGAATAAAATAGTCTTCACTGTGACCGATTCTTTGTTTATTTATTATAGTTGTGCTCACCGTAAATACTATTTTATCCAAATCCAAATTTTTCGACGGCAATAACTCCGCTTCCACTGGTTGGAATTGAACCAAATTTGGTGAGCATCGTTGCTATAGACAGCCTAACACTTTCATGGGGTGAACAGAAAATTTTCAAATTTTTTATCATTTATTTTTATATAATAAATAGAAACTTACTTCTCCTATAGCAAAGCGGTTACTGGCTGGAATTGAACCAAATTTTGTGTGTAGGCTTAAATTAGGTAACCTAACAATTTTATCAAGTAGCCAGTACGATTTGAGAAAAAAATGTCATTTTTGAAGAGCCCTAATGTACAGTGTACTGTACACTGGATGGAAAGAAATAAGGGCGAAGATAAAATGACTAGTGATGAAAATGAATGGCGCATGTGTTGATGGGCATGTGTACAAAAACTAAATATATATGTATGCCTAATGCCTATTCTATTTATTTAAGCCATGTGGCATTCGGTGAAAGTCTAGCCAAATTCATCCACGAAAACCTGATGTATTTGAACGTTCCTGGATGAATTGCACCCATCACGATATGACTATGGTAGAATAGTTGTTTATCTCGGCATACTAAACTCGTAAAACAGTAGGCATACCGGTTTATAGTTGCTTAACTCAAACCTACGTAGCGACGCGGTCGTAAAACGGCTCGCTAAAATATCATAGCCTACTACCTTATTAGGACGACTGTTGATAATTCTAGCTAAGTCGCCTCCATCGCAAGGCAGCAGGCCAGCATCGCAAAGCCACCAAATACATCGATGCATCAACAGGTCTTATCTTTAGAATATTTATGGTCAACTCGCACCTATTTCAAGTTCTAACTTTGCTGGAATATGAAAAAGTCGCCTATTCTTCCTAAGGGGCGCCGACGAGAGTCAATGCAAGTGCAGAATAAACCGCGCTTAGTCGCGACGTTTGCGCTCGGATTTATCATTCACGAAATGATCAGTGACACATAATTCTTGTAACCTGTAATTGTGACCGTGTCCGTTGATATGGTTGCATTTTCCATATATCTTCCGATTTTCTTCTGTACTGAGGTCATGCGCGTGTAGTCTGTGCGCGGAGCTGATGTCGACTGACCTGTTTAGAGTAGGAGTACACACATTGCACACCTCCCCCTCTCTCTGCTCAAATGTATAGTATCTGGCAATTATGTGTAATAGTACCATACCTGGATATATACACGAAACGAGGCATGGTATTGCTGCTTTGGTCAACCTCAACTGAAATAGGTATCTAATGTAGGAATCCGACACTTTGACGTATCCCGAAATTATCAGAATGTACCGTATATTAGTAGCAGTTGCAGTATAACGGCTTTGTCTACATCGCCAACACCATCTGCCATACTATTACACACACTACTCACTACCTATCGCGTGATACGGTCGATATCCATCGATAGCGCTGTTATCGATCAGCTGACTGCTGGATATTTTATACACACATACAATAACCACGAGTCAAACCGATCGCAACGCAATTACCTCATGCCGCATAAGTGGTTCGCACATTCCCATCGAGATTGCAGCAGGAAACCGTTACTGCAAGTAGGCCTACGTCAAATGGTGCAATATTTTTCCAGTAAAAACTATTGCTTTGCTGGGTGTGATTTCATTGCTGCTTAACATTCAGTATTTCGAATCATGCTCGTGTTCGTGGCAGCAAATTAACGGTCATCATCATCATCAGCGCCATTTTATTGTTTCAAATGAATACACCACAAGATTGCAAATATAATGAAAAGATAGGAGGGTGCCGAAACGACTTGGAGTAGTCTTGTAATCAGACACACCCTTGGCCTACGACATGTAGGCCTATTGTAAATAAGAGGCATGCGCAATTGTACATTGTACGTGTACGTACGTACACTGGACTTACGAAGGCAAACACAAAAGGAAGCGACGAAAATGAATTCTGCGTATGTCGGTAGGCGAGGTAGAAATGTCAGACCCTTGAAATTCGAGGTAACCTGAACCGCAGTCCTAAATTTTGATGTATGTACCCTGTAATTATAATATGCCCCGAATGCGCGATGTATTGTAGGGAATTAAATGGGGTGATCCACAATGCCCTGAACCGCGATAGGAGCAGAGGTGGTCAGTAATGAAGTACTTCTACTTCTCTGAAGTACTCAAGTAGTTTTCCGCAACTTGGGTACTTACTCAAGTAGATCAAATTTCCCTCTACTTCTACTTCGTAATATTTTGTGGTCTACTGACTTACATTTCGGTATTTTCTGTTTGTCAAGAAGTATAGTTTAATCCTCCGATTAGGAAGATAGCCTGCGAGGAATTTCGGATCTGTTTTCACAGGGTATCAACATTTAAATTTCATATAAGTTGTGTAAAGCCCAGAATTTTCGTCGCGCTTCACGCACAGTGGATATGAGGTGACCGGTATATATGATTTCACGAAAGTATCGGTGAATATAATTTAGGATGCGGGTTGCTTGGTTCCGTTCACACCGCATTGTCGCCCATATGAAATATTTCATCACAGTATATATGGCCCATCATAACGTTTGAAACTGAAGTTTTGCAATTTAACATTTACTTATCATATCGTAATCTAGCAGTCCACGGCGTGTCCTAATCTGGAAAAGTGGACTCTGACTTTTTTTTAGTTTTAGAGCTGTTTTAGCATACCACCTTTGAAACTTTTCTGGACTAAAGACATGAAATACATTTTAATAGTATTTGTTTTTCTCTTTCAATTCCCAGTACCGGTATCATACTTTGCGTTCTAATTAGTTTCACTTCATTTGTCTGGAGAACATACATGTTGATTTGTTGAAGTATAGAAGAAAGTGTAGTAATGCCTTCAATTTTCGGAAATAAAGCTACACAATATGGCATTCTTACGATCCACCATATATTTTATCAACGTTTACTAATCGTGCAAAGTGTTTACACCGTATATCCATCACAACTTCTCCGTATTGCTCTTCGACTAAACTACGGGCCTTATAATAAGGGGGACGGTGTCATACCATGATATTTTCTAAAACGGGCTGTTCCAGTAAACGGAGGATTAGTATCATATTTCCATATCAGTACTAGGCATTTTCATCCCATGATGTGGACAAAATGCTTATGCTGTCGAAAATTCGACACCTCCTCGTATGCATCAATATGAATCAAGCTCTGCCCCTTTCGCATAGCTCAATTTGCAGCTTTTGATAATCCATGCGAACGAATTACGATTGTTTTCACAACTACTTGCTTTCTTGGGTAGATTTAAAATCAGTCAATTCTACTTCAATTAGTTTTAGGTTGCTTATGGAAGAAGTACTTGTACTCGTACTTGAGTAGATTTTTTCGTCGTTACTTCTACTTGAGTAGCTTTCTTGACTACTTTGACCACCTCTGGATGGGAGACACCGCTTCATCTGGGTTTATCTGAATTCGTATAGTCGAGGCTACCGTATGACTCCCTCTCTGAACCCCATCGTTCGTACATATGTATATGTTATCCATCCGATTCGTATCCAAGAAAATAGTATGTATGCGTAGTGCGTATGGATCAGATGTTACTCCAAATTGATCATATGATGTCTAGTAGAGTGCTTCCCAACCGGTGGATCGCGATGTTATTTCAGTTGGGTCGCGAAGAATTTATAAATAATACAGTTTCCAGTTCAAATTGCAGAATAGGTCAAACACTTCACGTTCCCGCAAATAGACGAGCAAATAAACTTTCTCCTCCTCTAAATTAAATTGTTTTTGCCCCCATAATCGACATAAGCCACGTTCCCGTACTCACGTACTCATAACAATTCGTGAACCAGATTTTTGTGACAGTCCTTTTGATTGAAACGCGAAATTTGGCACTGTGTTATAATGTATGCCTGAGAATTAGAATTATTTCCTTCCGTCTTAGCAAAAGTTGAGCGGGAAATGTAGCAATCCCGCCTGGTGTGTCGTTACATAATCAATCAACATTGGGCGACAAAAGCTACTCATAACCTCATCGTGTTCGATGTGAAAGACGGCTACGCACTTCTCGTTTGTGATCATCTGTTACGTGTACTCCTTCTTGTAGATTAGATCCAATCGTATTCCCGAATTATCGCGGAAAGTCGCTCATTTTTCGGCATATAGTTCAACTCGTTACTCACACGACGAATTTTGCGTTGAGTGACGTTCTCATTCGTTTGGCCTTATCTCGTTGTAGGTCGCGCAATAGAACCTTGATGGGAAGTGGGTCGCGAACTGAAGAAGGTTGGGAGGCACTGATGTAGTACATTATTATATGATTGTAGATCGCCCACATCAACTGTTGTTTAATTGATTGATCTTTGGGTATTGGTGTTTATGGACTTGTTAATATCGCTCTGTACAATCATAATCGTTCTGCAATATATGGTAAGAATTTGAAACATCTTACCTTTCCCACGCAAAGCGATTTATCAAGTGTTCAATGTTTGTCCAATGATGACACTGATGGTACCAGTTCTCTTTCCAACATTGCGTCATGGAAAATCGTTACAAGCACGTAGGTTTCAAAGAAGACTTGACTTGCCTGAGCGCGATCGGTAAGGTACTTAACCCGCTGGGGCCTGTGTGGATAATCACGTTCTGTATTTGTTTGTGGAAATGTTGTTTGATTTAGTGACGTAATCACGCCGTAGGTAAACTATGTTATGCAATGATGTTGCGTTACTAAATATACAAGGCAGCATGTCCAGCATACGTTAGTAGCCTCTGTGTATAAACACACGAAGTTTCGATGTTATTACGAACGTACCAGTAAATGTAATGGAATAGGCCAAAAGGCCCAAACAACAACATATCCCCTGAATCTTCTGTCTTACCGAACGTATTAAAGTAATCATTATATTGTTGTGGACTTGAGGATACGTAAATTATTAAACTGCAAACACGGATCACGCCATATTTCTAGATGTTTACAGAGCAATATAGCACGATACAAAGTCCAAATAAGCCCGACAAAACCCGAATCCAATGTCCAACGCTGGCTATACGTCGTAATGATATTGCAGTTGGATAGAATAATAGGTTTTGGCGAAGGTGGTTGTATAGTATCGATAGAGCATTCGTTCCATGAGAAAGATTGAATCGCGTTCACGACTGCATCTATACCGCAACATCAATCATTACTGAGATCACTCCTATATGTTCGTTTTAATAATAACTTCTTTTTACAGATTCTAATTTATTACTCCTTGACCTACGTGGATGATTTCATCGAAACACATTGATTGCACGAGGATATGATGAGTTTTTACGCCGTTAGACTATTTTTACTGATATCTTCATTATGGGTAAGATCAATTCGAAAATTTAATATTTCACTCATTGCGACGTGCACATGTAAAACGATCTTGGATAATACTTGATTTTGAAATGCAGCTTGAAATACTCGGCATCACCAGTTCACGTCGAATTATGAGCTTATCTCGTATACACATTTCATAAAGGTAACAAGCAGCAGTCGTACATGTTTTTTCTTAATAGATCTCATGCTCAATGTGCGATACAAATGCTGAAGGATGGTGTGTTTTCTATGGAGAATGCGGCGAAAATCCCACTTTGCCGAACCCTGCCCTTAGAGGTAAGTGTCGCGTATCAATTGGCGCTTTAGACCTGTGTCGGTAGTCGTTACCTACATATTGTATAACAGGGGTTGGCAACCCCGGCACGCATGCCGTTTGTGGCACGCGCGATGATTTTTCATTGCACGTCAAATGGTTTGACGCACCCGACATATTATAACAGTGTTTAGCACGATTGAAAGAGACGTTTTTAAAATGTATACAAAGCTCGTATACGACCCAAAATCGTTTTGCAGGCTAAATCAATATAAAATAAGAGTAGTTTGGAGCAGATTTTATTGATCGTGAAAAATGTTTACGCGTTTCGCGCAATTTACTGGAACGTGTTTTCTTGATTATAATGTGGGGACCCCCTCCCCAATATATATATCGGAAGTCATTTTTAAAGATATGCGTAATCTACAGAAACGAGATCAACCGTGTCAGCAATTACGAAAGAGCGTCAACCTACTCTCGTATGGTGTAATATCGTTGCGACCCAAATATATAGCCTACGCGACCAATATACTTTAAGAGTCACTGGAGTAAACGATGTCAGCTGCAGATAAGTGGTTATTGGGATTCCTTGCTTGAATCGCTAAATATGACAAAAGTAAAAATGGTTGACACGCCAGTTCGTATAATATTTTGACATTTACTGACATTTTGGCACAAAGGGCTGCCGACCCCTGTTGCATAGCATGCCTCCATACGTGGCCGAAAGCTCTTGCAAGTATCCCGAGCGGACATAACAGTTGCCTACACACATATTAAGAGAGAGAGAGAGAGAGCCTTTATTTTCATCCAACCAAAATACATAAAACACGGCAGTGGTGGTGGTACAGAAAATATGAAAGCATAGTATTCGGTATTAGATAGGAATGATCGATAAGACCGTGAAGGTCATCTAGTCTGATCACACCAGCATCAAACAGGTACACTTGACTCTAAACAGTCTGGCTGTAAAAAATGTTGCGGTAGTTAAAAAAATAAAATAGAAGAAGCGTACTTGGAAGCCAAATCCACCAACTGTCCAAATTAAAAAGAAATTACGTCTATACAAATAGGAACTGAGTTACAAACCAAATCTATAATGAACGTTTAGTTAAAGCCATCAGCACTTTGACACCGTCTGTAACGCGGTCATCAGCGATTACTCCTATATTCACATATCGTCATTTTCCTACGATCGCGCGACGCTCTCCATTTCGCCGTCTTCTGACTATGTACCGTAAGGCCCTGATATAGCCCGTTCAAATGGCCGAAATCGGTCAGTACAATGAGGTGAAATTATAACTAGTATACGAGGCGATTTGATTGGTAGCAACAAATCTCTGTGATTTGAATTTCAACATGCTGAACAATTGCAGCTATATGTTTTCATATGTCAAGATAGCAAGTTAACTATAGAGGCCTTGCATTTTAGTTTCAATATCGTATCTGCGTGGTTGCTAACTAGGACTTTTTATTATTATTTATAGCCCGACCGATATCGGATTTTGAGCAGATACCGATAAGCCCCATATATTCAGTCGATATGGCATATTACTTGAGGTGCATTTCCAAAACTTCGGGACACTTATTTGAACTGCTTTACAGCGATTGCTATTCTTGGACATGAAGTGAACTTGAATGGGTGCATCTGGACAGGGCACCTGTAAGAAATATATTCGAAGCATATAGCGGTAACAGAATACCGTAGTTATTTGACTCCCTTCTATCATGGTGTTAAGTGACGAAAATTGCCGATGACTTTTTACCTTAAATGGACGCTACCGATATTTCTTGCAAAGTGTGACATCGAGTCGTTATCATCGGTGAAGCGATTCTCCGTCGGGCTATATTATGATTTGTTCTATTTGTGGTTTCAGTATAGCCTATACATTCTATGTATTGCTGGCTATTATGATAGATATTATCTTTCTTACCTTTTTGATATTTTCAGGGAACGTCCCTTGCAAAAATAATGTACCCGCCCCCTCATACGCGTCTCAGCCGGGCTTCGTAGCAAAGCTGAGAGAAACGTGTCCGCTACTAGTTCCGGATGACGGATCCGAAGTGTTCGCTTGCTGTGCGCCCGCGCAGCTGGATTCCATGATAGAGGAGTTCAAGGGCTCTAATCTTCTGCTGCAGAGGTGCCCGAGCTGTGCGGCAAACTTTCGTAATATGATTTGCGAGGTGCGTTCCAAACGGTCTGCGGCAGACCTGTACAAGTGTACAAGCTACCTATAGTTATTTGGAAGTCAGCTATAGCTACTGTTTTTTTGGTAGTTCTAGATCAGTTGTTTATTGAGCAATTTTTGGCGCCTATCGCCTATTGCCGTTCGCGCCACGGTTATGAATGTTGTAATGTTCATAATTTTAGTTCTAGTTCTAGTTCTAATATTGCCTATTTAAAAACAATTTATTTACCGAAAAACTAGTAAATAATGCTTATTCTATCTCCAATTTTTCTTAGCTCAACGAAATTGATGAGTGGCGTCGCAATTAAATCTGGTTAGTTAGATGCGAACTTTTAAATGTCGTTAGTTCTAGTTCTAGTCGCGAGTTTTGTACTCTGAATAGTTCTATTACTAATTCCAGTACTAGTTGCGCATTATGAAAATCTGGTCAAATTCTGGTCTGTGGTGTCTTCTTGTTATCTATCACGCCATACAGTGCGATCTTCGCCGTGGCTAGCGAAAATTTCTTATCGGTCTTTGACTGCCTGACTTGGTCCGGTCAGCGCTGAATCACGCCGCTGCTTCGCGTCCCCATTTCTTGATATACGTCTGTAGGTTATTTCTTACACATCAGTTTACGTTATAGGGTTGTTCAAAAATAACTTTTTTCCGGATTTCAGCCATTAACTGAGCAAATTATCAGGTTACCCCCCAAAAAAAACGCGGCACACCAAATTTGGTTCAATTCTATAACAAGTAGCCAAGTAGCCAGTTTTAATTTATTAGGAAAAAATAAAAAAAAAATTCAGATTTTACTGTCAACCCCATGAAATTGTAGAGTTGTCTTCAAAAAAGATGGAAAACAAATTTGACTCGATTCCGACCAGTAGAAGCAGAGTTATTTGAGTTTTTCGTTGATAATTCTCGGATTATCCGTGATTGGTGGATAATCTGAGAATTATCAACGAAAAACTGAAATAACTTCGCTTCTACCAGTGTTAATTGGCTCTGCTGTGACTTATACTTGTTAGAATTGAACCAAACTTGGTGTGCAGCGTTTTTTAGGGTAACCTGACAATTTAATCAGTGAATGGCTGGAATCCGGGAAAGTGTGTAATGCTTTATTGACGGAGTGGGGAATTCGATTAATGAACAGCACCACTCCTTCCTATCTAATTGGGATTCTTGTCGTATTTTGAATCGATGAATATTTACCGTGAAAAGATTTAGATTATGAAGTCTAGTCTTCAGGGTTCGAATAACGCCTAATTTTCGTATCAGAACACGTGCTCACCGAATCAATCGACCTTTGTCAACGTCACGCGCTTCATGGGAAATTTATCACTGGAATACACTGCTTTCTGGAAAAGAAGCTACGCTGTAGATATACACGACTCTTGCAAGAGTGTCACATACCCCCAAACGAACGGTACGCCTTAACGTTGAACTAATGCATGGTACTTTCAGGGATTTCTAAAAATCCCTGGACACATCAATAATGAAACTATAATGTTTCTACATTTGACTTTATTGACATCACTCATTCTTACCAACAGGGCTTGCATTAGATTTAATGTGTGGTGGTTACAGTGGGGAGGACTGCACCGTAGAAAGGTGGCTCGCGTTTATTGGTAGTACAGCCAATGGATTCGCTCCGTTGGACATCGTGTATAATCTTTATGACAACACAACGGATCCACCTGAACGTGAGTTATTAGTTATTACTTTATAAATGATAATAGATTCCATATCCGTTGCCTGACTGAAAATTGAGGAGTACGAGGTGAACACAAATTACATCAGAATGCACAATGCAAGTATAAAATTTAGACTGGGGAAAGGGTGCATTTGTTACGCCGCTGATTGTGTCTCCTGCTTCATTATGTAGCCGGGGATCGGCGTAGTCATCAATGGCATTAAGTGAATAACCACATACTTGGCAGATCCCTTCTAGTTCGCATTTACACACTAACAAATTGCCTATTGCCAAAGGGAGATACATAAATATGTAACCAGGACATTGCGAAAGCAAGAAGTATACGCTTCCGCCATTTTGGGTAATAGTTATGGTCAGGGCCGTAACAGCACTTCGTCAGCCCCCCCCAAAACTTTGGTCTTGGGCCCCCCATAGGGTTATAGAATTCATGATTGAATCGGTCAGTATGATCGGAAATTGCCTATATTGTTATGAATTTTTATCTTCTCTCTGCTCACGTAATCAGATTTGCCGGTAGAGCTGAGTGAGGTGTGTTTGAAAAGGTAGGACCACTCCATTAATAATTAAACATCTTCAGGCGTATACCCGTTGGCAGGAAGGAAACAGCACCTCGTCAGGCCCCCAAAAACGTGGGTCTTGGGCTCCCATAGGGTGATAAAACGACCCCCCCATCACGTTGTTCGCGTTTGTCACGAAATCATCTGTACTGCATTGTGAGCCAGCGCGAAGCGCGAAAATTTTTGGTAATTTATGATAAAATCGGTCAATCAGATCGGCGATTGCATATTTATTATGCTATCAATTTATTTTCCTCCCTACTCACGTAATTAGATTTACCGGTAGAGCTGAGTGAAGTGTCTTGAAAACGGGATGACCCGTAAATAATATTTAAACATCTTTTGGCGGGCGGACCCGTTGATATGACTTCGTTGCATGATGTTATTTCGTGACTTCCTGTCTGCTATATCAAAACATATAGAATCGCCCAAACGTAGGCTTCTAAACTAAGAGACGCCCACGATTTCAAATTGGTATTTCTTCACTGGCATAAATTTTTTCCCAGCGGGATGGTATTTGTCTTGTGAGGTTCAGATTGCAAAGACAGGTACATTCGGCGTCAGTCATTTAGGCGCCTATGTACAATTAAACCCATGTGTATTTTATATATAGAACGCAGTCTTCGGTCAGCATAAAGGCATACACCTTTTCGGCCAAGGTTTTCTCGGTGCCGATCGTTCTGGCACACTTCTTGGAGTCGCATGTTATATGGCCTAAAACCTGATTGTAGGTCTTGGTGGGTCGTAGCGCGGTAATGGCCTAGTACCCAATAATAAAGATAAATGGCTTCTTGAATTCGCGCGCAGCGCGAAAAAAATTTGAAAAGTTGGCATAAATTTTCAAAAAATACTTTATGATTTATGCTAATTCACGAAATAATTTTGGGCCCCCTTTGAGCTCGGGCCCCCCCCAATTGGGGGGTTTGGGGTGCGGCAGTTACGATGCTGGTTATGGTATGAATGCCCGTATTCGTGAACGCTTCTCAAACTTAAACTCCAGTCATGCTCAGCATGGGACGGGTTCAACTCCATTCGAACGGGGGCTTACTATTCATTGACGGTTACGTCCAATTCGTCGGATTGTTAGTGACTGGTACCGGTGCTGTAGTTATAATCATTCCACTATAAGACACGCGGACGGATGACAGATTATATGAACGCCAATACGACAGCACCGTGCATTCGTCGAGCGCAAGAACATACACCGTTGCCTATTGCATGAATGCATCGTGCAGTGACAACAACGCATATATCGTCAGCGCCATATTGTTTGCGCCTGTATGACTGAAGTTTTGACTCTTGTCAGGAATATCGTACTGTGTTACTATGTAAAACTTGCCTTATTCTTTACTTTCTTTCGTGACGAGGATGTCAACATAATTTGCTATTGTCCCAAAGTAGACTTTATTCGACATCTTAAAATTTGATGAATTGTGTTTATGATTGGGATTTCGGGTTTAAAGTAGTGCACCAAATTGCAGTAGCGGATTCATTAATCAGTCGTACATTTTGCATTACCTTCGACGTGTGATATTTACTGACCCTGACGCATTTCTTCGTACGTAATTATTTATCGCGGTGCAAAAGACCAACAGCTGATAAGCACCTAATATTTTGTTTAATAAGCAACAGCAAAACAACCTCCAAAACATTCATCTTCAATATTCGGATATTGCCCCAGCAATAAAAAATACTATCATAAGACTTATCAATAACATGGTAGTATTCATTAGGAACATGTTTAATCAAGTCACTGTCGGAATCATGTGTTTATTATACGTATTTGATCAATATTTTTGATCACGTTTCTTGAGATTTTGGCGGTCAGCACAGAATGTTGTCGCGGCCCGCATGCGGCTACCTGGGCTGTGGTTTGCCCACCCGTGCTGTGATGCGCCGTAGTCCACCACGTCGAAACAGGATTTCCATTTTATAACATGTCAGGCTCGCTATATTAAAAGGTGGTCAGTAACGAAGTATACTGCTACTTTTTCCGAGTACTCAAATATAAGTTCGAAAGTGGCCATCTCAGATAAACAGTATAATGTATATAAATCATGCGAGGGCTGTTCAAAAATAACTTTTTTCCGGATTCCAGCCATTCAGTAATTAAATTGTCAGGTTACCCTTAAAAATGCTGTACAACAAATTTGGTTTAATTCGAACCAGTATAAGCCGCCGCAGAGTCAATTAAAATTTTAAATTTATTATGAGAAATTGAAATAAAAAAAAACAAAACATTTTGTCAACCCCATAAATTGTTGAGTTGTCTTCAAAAACGATGCAAAACAAATTTGACTCAGTTCCAACCCGTAGAAGCGGAGATATTGCAGTTGAAAGTTCTGGATATGCAAAAATAGCATTGACGGTGGAGTATACCAGAATTATGAATGAAAAACTCTAATAACTTCGGTATCTACGCGTTGGAATTGAGTCAAATTTTTTTTGCATCGTTTTTGAAGACAGCTCAATAATTTCATGGGGTTGACAGAAAAATTTTAATTTTCTTTGTCAATTTTTCATGATAAATTAAAATTTTAGATTGGCTATGCGGCGGCTTATATTAGTTCGAATTGAACCAAATTTGTTGTATAGCATTTTAAAGGGTAACCTAACAATTTAATCAGTGAATGGCTGGAATCCGGAAAAAAGTTATTTTTGAACAACTCTTGCGAGCCCTCGACCAAATCTACCTTTCAAACGACTGATTTGGGGTACCATGTTGAAAGACCCGAAAAAGCGGACACTTTTTTCCAAGGTACAATAAGAGACATAAAAATGGGAAATTTATACAGATAATGCTGATCGATTAAAAAAGTAGGTAAATTTACCGCGTCAGTATACTAAATCTGGGTTTCCACGGACAGTTTCTGTTGGGTTAACCATTTTTTTAGTTAACCTCCGCGGTAGTTCTTTTGTACATGGTGGTGAATTGACCTTTTTTAGTCGTCTCTAGTTGCCTAACTCTAAAAAAATCGAGAGTACGGATTGCGAAAAAAGAGGACAAATCCTCTTAAAAGAGGACGTGGTATCCCTAACTAACTAGAGTGCTTGTCGGGCCTGTCATTTATACCTCTATCTGAAATAGTTTTGACATGTCTTGTCTGTGTCGCTGTACTTCTATACTTGTATACCTGAGTAGAAATGTACGGCGTTACTGCCAGTTCTTCTTGACTAGCAACGCTGACTACTTTGACCACATCTGGTGTCATGTTACAAGTATAACCGTGCAATCAGCAACAAATCCATACAAAATGAAGTGAGGGCATAGGCCTATGAGACCAGTCCAATATGTTTCAACTCAGCTCAGCCCGCTTATTTCAGCACCAGAACCCTTCGTGGCGCATTCAAGTCGGGTATACAGCTGCGCCGAAAAGCCCTCCAACGACTCCAACCCATGCAGTTGCACAGATTGCCCCCTGACCTGTCCCGTGGCGCCCCCTATTCCCACCCCGGAACCACCGTTTGAGATCGGAGATAAAGAGGGCATGCTGGTCATCGCGATAATTATCTACTGCTGTCTGACGAGTGCCTTTGTCATCTATCTTCTGGTTTGGTTTCTATTGAAGAAAAATCGACCGCAAACAGTGTTGCTTAATGAAGGCAGGCGAGCGGTAAGTGATCTACTGTATATGCAGTGCGTAAATGGGGCAATAAGCTACCTATACAGTAGATCTCTCGACACAAACCAAATACCAACAGTAATTGTTTTGTATATTGCTGTGATCGTTCGGGATATAGGCCTAGTCATGCTTGGTAACTACACTTGAAATGCATGGGTGGAGAATAAGTGTATTATCCAGAGCGTATGGGTGGAGGTGTATCCACCATTTTAATACCATACAATATGGTGTTTACACCTATTATTCAATGGGACTGCGCATACTTATAGGGTATAAATAGATGAATCCATCATATACGAGGGTGCAAATCTGGTCTCATTCAAATGGGTGAAACGAGTCACATACACCAATCCTTAATCAGATATATCCCAGGAGTATATATAGTGGGGTCTATTCTTGGGGCGGTGCACGGGAACGGAATCCACTCTGTCTAGAAATGTACAGGATCAGGATGAATTGGTGGTTGGCGCGTTTTCATTGCAATTGGTGCGAAATCAAAATTTCGTATCAGAAAGTGCCTTTTACCTAATTTCCACCCTTCGCTAGTGTAAAAATCGGTGAAATGCACGAATTTCGTTTATACAGTGACTACATAGTTGTTTTAACAACCATGCCTAAAACATCGCCCGAACTTAAAATTTAAAAACCATCGGTACATTATGACTTTCAAATAAGGCGGAAAACACAGTTCTTGACCTCAAAATGTCAAAATTCGCTATTCGAAAGAGCGCCCACCTCTCCTGCCTACGTCGTGGGTCACGTTATACCCCGATTACTTTGGGAGCATCAGGAAGTGGAGAAATTTTGCGTGTATTTATAGATTTCCGGACTCCAGACGTATTATACAAAATTTGAAATTATAAGCAAAAACTTTCAAGGGTTTTCTGTAAGATGTGTTTTTTATTATTGTTATCATCATACACATCAGTGGTGCTTTTAGCGTGTTGAAGGCTTTGCGCTCCACGACATGACAACTTTTGTACAGTTCAAAGCATTTCTCCGGGTCTGTCATTTTCTTGCCCTCTCTCAGGCAGTCTATGTCAGGCGCGCTTCATCGGCTCTTTTGCTGTCGACTTAAAGCTCGGCTCGATGTAATTGAGCTGGTGCTCAAAGGGGCACTGCGCTCTAAAAATGATGTGGTCTCAAATTGAAGACCAAAACGAAAAATAAAATTGGGCGCCGCCATTTCCCTCAGAACGCCACCGTAATGGAGCTGCAATTTATTGTAATTTCCACATGACACCGTTACATGGCACGATGTCTTCACCGCCGCACTTGTTCGACGCTATTAGGCAGTCACGCAGAGAACGAACTTTAGATAGTTTTAAGCCGATGTTATGGAATATGTCAACAACTATCTAAAGTTCGTTCTCTCCGTGACTGCCTAATCGCGTCGAGCAAGTGCGACGGCGAAGACATCGTGCCATGTAACGGGTTAAGGAATGACGCGCAGTCGTGACAGCTGGAGCGTGAAGGTCCTGTGGAAATTTCGATAAATTGCAGCTCCATTACGGTGGCGTTCTGAAGGAAATGGCTGCGGCCAAATTTTTTTCTTCGTTTTTCCCTTTAATTTGATACCACATCATTTTTTGGAGCGCAGTGCCCCTTTAACCAACTGCGCTACGGCTTCCCTGTGTAAGATGTGTTTGAAAACAAGTGTTCGACATTGTGTTTAAAACCACGTCGCATTTAAGCGCAGCGCTACTTGAAGCAAACCCTCCGAATATCATAATGTTAAATTCGAACAGATGGAAGAAAGGTCGCTGGTAGACGAAAAGGATATCAGCTGCTTCGAGAATTGGGGGAAAACGAGCCAGGCGTTCATATCCAAATCTTTCCGCACGTGGGGCACCTTCGTCGCGAGACACCCGGGATGGGTGATTCTGGTGGCGACGGTCCTTGTGGGCGTCCTAACAGCCGGCATTGTTTTAGTGGAGCTTACCACCGACCCTATCCAATTGTGGTCGTCCGAGGGCTCGAAGGTCAGAATGGAGAAGGATTTTTTCGACGAAAATTTCGCGCCGTTCTACCGCACCAACCAAGTCATTTTGAAACTGCGCGACGATCTCGAAGGGGACACGTATTCTCACCAGTCGTGGACCGGCCCTACTATGAATTATTCTGCAATACTAGGCAGAGGAAGATTGTTGGAAATCTTGGAACTACAAAACAAAATAAGATATGTCAAGGTGCCCTTCGAAGGCGCACAAGAGAGATTTGGTCGCGACTATATTACTCTGAATGTAAGTATGTTACGAAATATTGATAGAGACTCACACCTACGACGCTGTACGCTTATTTAATCTTTGTGAAGGACATCTGTTTCAAGCCGCTAGAACCTGACAACACGAACTGTACCATACTGTCCGTGTGGAATTATTGGCAAAATGAAGTAGAAAAACTTGACAAAGTCGTGTACTTCTACGACGAGGTCCAGAGGATTAACTTTACGCAAGACTATCGCGATCATTTCCACTATTGCGTCCAGTAAGTACATCTTTATTCACCCCGCATTGGCACGTCATCGCACAGGTATATAGTTCTCTGCAAATTGAACGTTTGAGATATCCCTATTCGTGAGTCAGCCGGCTGTAAACTATATTAGATATGTGTTGCGGGTGTTCGTGAGTTAACATCCTCATTTTCGCCCACTATTCGAGTACAGAGGCTAACACTCTCATACCCAGAGCTGAATTTACTTATAGGGAGATGTAAAACAGAAGATGTACTTTGATTCAGAGCCCCAAGTTCAGTTCAGGATACTACCGGGTTAGCTCAGAGTTGCTTGGGTGACTATGGTGGGCCAGTGTTTCCGTATGTCGCATTGGGAGGGTATGAGGTATGTATTGCATTATATTCCTCTTCCGTTAATGATCTTGCTAAGAATACAACTTATGATATTCAGGAGGACGAATATCATAAAGCGAAAGCTGTTCTTCTCTCGTTCATAGTCAACAACGTCCCCAGAAATTCTCTCGAATTCGAAATGGCAACGGCTTGGGAGGCAGAATTTCTGAACATCATTCAAAATTGGGGGAACGAAAATTTCACATACGCCTATTTCTCAGAGGTATAAGTCATGGCGCTGAAGTGGAGATCGCTATTTCCCTTTCTGTATCAATCAATATCATAAGATAGGCACTATCACTCGGTTGCAGCACCCCTTTTCAAAATGCGATTTCATTGTATGTTTTTTTTTCATTGCTCATGTCCATGAAGCAAGCAATGCTGGCCAGTGCTTATTATGAAGTCCATTTTTAGTCGGTAACCCCCCGTTTTGCTCGCTGAATACTGGGGATAGTCACTTAGCACTGGCGTAGAAAATGGTCGGAAAAGCTGACCTTCACTGATCCAGCAACATGTTCTTTGGATGAGGAGATTTAGCCTTGTATATCCACCAAAATGGTTGAGAACTAGTTGATTAAGATACCCAATATACAATGCGATGTAATCAATAGATAGGAGGATGTCGAAATGAACATACGTCAGAATATGTGCAGACTTTCCCATTAATGATTTTAATTTTGAATTTACATCATTTCATCACGCGGATCACGTTTTCAATTTACCAGAGATCGATTGAAGATGAGCTGGTGCGCCAAAGCCAGGCGGATTTGATCATATTCGCAGGCAGCTACATCGCCATATTTCTTTATATCACAATTGGACTTGGGACTTACACTTCGTTGAGACGAGTGCCGGTGAGTATTGCTCAGATTACGTAACAAAATCTAATAAAACTTGTATCCGGTTATGATAGCTAACAAGCATTGGGTTATCGATTAATTTTCACGGCAGCATTATTGTGAACTCCGGGTTTGTTGGTACTGATAGTTCATGACTTCACTGCACACAGCGCAAATAATGCCTTTATAAGACGAGCCCATGTTACGTAAGAGCGTGTGTCGGTCGTTAGACATTTCTTGCTGCAATATCGGCATTCGATTGCACAGTAAATCATTCGGGCGCGCAGCTTGTATCTGTACGTGTTCGTATACATTACAACGTCGTGACAATATCAGCCAATAAATGCTGTTGTTTTCTTTGCTTGATAGACATTGCAATGTCGGCGCGGTCATTAATTTGATGGCTGCTGACAATGTGATGGGGCGATCAATATTGATATGCACCACATGTCGTTACCAGGTCGATTCAAAGGTGACGCTGGGCTTCGTTGGTATACTGGTCATTCTTGGGAGTGTGTTTGCGAGCATCGGGTTTTATGGGTACGTTGGAATAGCAACGTCGTTAATCGTTATCGAAGTAGTACCGTTTCTGGTACTGGCGATTGGAGCTGATAATGTCTTCATCTTGACACTTGAATTCCAGGTAAACGACCAGAAATCATGGTTAGGGAAACACGGGAATTGATATAAATTTTCGATTTTCGGGCAGCGCGACAGAAGGAGGCCCGGTGAGGATTTGGAAGCGCAAGTGGGAAGGGTTCTTGGCGAAGTCGCGCCCAGCATGCTGCTATGTTCGCTGACCGAATCCGTCGCGTTTTTCCTCGGTTGCATTTCCGACATGCCCGCGGTGCAGCAATTCGCGGCGTGTGCCGCACTCGCGATTCTGATTGATTTTCTCCTGCAAGTTTCTGTCTTTGTGGCGGTGATGACGCTGGATGCCAGGAGACAGGAGGTGAATGACTGTCTTATAGCCTTTAGAAATCTCATTTTCTCCGTGGCGCGAACATTGCTACAGATGCAACGCGACTTGCGAGTTGCGACCAAAATGTCTAGTTACACGATTTATCCGAAACCAGGAACAGTGCTGAATATATATCGGCCGTCATTCTATTTGTCTAACATCCGAACTATTAATACATAATGTTCTCACCTAGGCCTTGATATCGCTAGAAGCATCAATTGAATTCGACTCAAATAAGATTGCAGTATACACTGAAAAACAGTAGGCCTATACATATGCTTAAATTATCATCGAAAGTACTGCTTTACAAGTACTGCTTTACTTTAAACGGAGGGTGGTTGGATAGATGAAACTGTTGAAAAATGCTAAATTCGTGAATTTAGGCGTAGTGGTGCGTTTGACGTCTGATACCAAAGCTGTCATGTAAAAACCGTTTCCGTGGTCGCGATGTCAGTGATATACGATGATCATATTGTCAAGCGATCGGTTTCGAAAAATGGCACAAGTCCGCCCGTCAATTACTTCAATCTGACACGAATTACACGTCCGGGACGTACCAAGAGTCATTCTGGTTATATCTCACAAGAAACACCATAGTTTATTTGAAATTTTTTCGATCAATGACTGAGACCAGTAAATGGAAATAGTCCCGTAACGAACATTGAAATGGCAAGGCTATAATGTGTTTGCACATCATCAAATCCAAATTGATAAACAAAAGACAACTGCATGTAATGGGATTTTAGCGCCGAAAGATGATATTGCGAATATTAGTTGAAAATAGTGCTTTGTTCCGCCGATAGCAGACGATATATATATAAACGTAATACCTTGGTAGCTTTCACGCTTTATTTAACGTCCACAGTTAAACGAGGTTTAGGAGCGCAGCTCCTTCATCCGGTTTTAAAGGGAATGGGAATGATCTCATAATATGCATATGTTCAAATTGAAAATCTTTTTGCGTTGCTCTTTTTACGTTACATTCGCTTCGACACCGGATGAAGGAGCGACGCTGCGAAAGCTCGTGCTGTAACTAATGAAGTTATATTCATTCGCAAGTGGACGTTAAATAGAGTGTGAAATCTACCAAGGTCTTAAGTTGAAAATAAATAAAATAAAAAAAAAACACAACCCCAAATTGGACTGTATCATTTTATGGACAGCTTCATCATTTCAAAACACCTCAAGACTGCGATACAACGAAAAAATAGGAAGGTGTCGAAAAGATTTGGAGTAGTAGTCTTTGAAATGAAATGCAAAATGATGCGTTACACTTTCACAGTTACACTTTCTAACATCCTCTTATAGAATAACAGAACAGACCTCCTTTGCTGCATAAAATCGGAATCCACTCCGAAACCGGCACCGACGCGATTACAGGATGCCTTCAAGGACTACTACGGACCGGCGCTGATGAACAACATCATTCGAGTCATTGTGGTACGTGCGGTCTGTTTATCTAGCGCGAATCGATCAGTCACCGATTCGTTTTGCAGCTCCTCGGATTCTTGGCTTTGTTCTGCTGGTCGCTCTACGTGGCGTCAAATATGACGGTGGGATTAGATCAAGACCTGTCCGTGCCTCTTGATTCTTACGTGCTCGAATACTTCGACTACATGGAGAAATATTTGTCGGTGGGAGTTCCCGTTTACTTTGTCACCAGGGGTGCGTATATACATGATTTTTCGACGTGAATGTCGTTCGATTGGTTCTCGCTAAGACTATGACCGTGTCCCAGATTAAACGAAACGTCAGGAAACGTTTACTCTTACGGAGATTTGATAATATTTACCGTGATCGGTATAAATGATTTATTTACACGCGTAGTAGATTATTATCGAGAGCAATTCCTCGCAAGCCATTGGTATTTATGTTTCGTGCTGTCGTCATTTCTCTCATATCGATGGGACGTGAAAACTGTCTTTCATTGAATTCAAGCCTTTTTGACCTTGCTTATGACTCGGGAATGAAATTATGGTAGTTACCTTGTTGGCTGGTATAAGCGAAATTCGTGGGGGCAATGGGCAATGGGACCAGCATACCATGCCCTACTCTAATAATGCTCTCATGAAGGATTTGTTGCGAAAACCTGTACATTTCCGTTTTCCATTAATCACCTCTGTCCCGCGATTTATTCCCTTATTTGAAACGGTATTTGCATCAGGTCTATAGGCAAATCAGCCAGCACGTACATAGCGTTTGCAATAAATTTGGAATTTTTAGTAACGGTAGAAGTATACATGTGCTGATTGTGCTCCCATTTCACGTAGGCGCTTACAATTTCTCCGATCCGCGAGGCGGCAATCTAGTATGCAGTTACGCCGGATGCGATCCCTACTCCTTGACTCAGCAGATAACGTATGCGTCGCAAGAACCCGAATAGTAAGTTTGAGTTGACAGTAAACTCGTTCTCCTCTTATTATGTCTCGTCAGCTGCGCACACCTAATCAATTTGCGATAGCCATTTTTCTGACTTATCCTTGAAAAGAGAGGTGCACACTGCCCAGGCCTACGGGTTGCAACACCAGCCTCTATATTTCCCCCGGATACCGATGATATTGCGAAAAAGCCCTAAATGCATACATATATATGTGTAAATATACTTTTTGAGGCGCAGAACTTCGATATACAGTCGAGTGTCAGCTGAAGCTAAGCGGGTTTATTTCAATATGAATGAATATGCTATTCAATTGTACATTAGGGGTCTTCAAAATAACTTTTTTTTTCTCAAATTATGCTGGCTACTTGATAAAATTGTTAGGTTACCTAATTTAAGCCTACACACCAAATTTAGTTCAATTCCAGCCTGTAGCCGCATTGCTGCAGGAGAACAAAGTTTCTATTTATTATAGAAAAATAAATTACCAAAACTTTCAAAATTTTCTGCTCACCCCATGAAAGTGTTAGGTTGTCTATAGAAACGATGTTCACCTAATTTGGTTCAATTCCAACCAGTAACCGCATTGCTACAGGAGAACAAAGTTTCTACTCATTATAGAAAAATAAATTAACACAAATTTCAAAATTTTCTGTTCACCCCATGAAAGTGTTAGGTTGTCTATAGAAACCATGTTCACCAAATTTTAATCAATTCAAACCAGTGGAAGCGTTGTCATTGCCGTCGAAAAAGTTGGATTATCAATAAATAGTATTTACGGTGATCAATTCTTTAATTGTTTATTATAAATGTGCCCACCGTAAATAATATTTTATTAAAATCAAAATTTTTCGACGGCAACAACTCCGCTTCCACTGGTTTGAATTGATTAAAATTTGGTGAACATGGTTTCTATAGACAACCTAACACTTTCATGGGGTGAACAGAAAATTTTGAAATTTGTGTTAATTTATTTTTCTTTAATTAATAGAAACTTTGTTCTCCTGTAGCAATGCGGTTACTGGTTGGAATTGAACCAAATTAGGTGAACATCGTTTCTATAGACAACCTAACACTTTCATGGGGTGAGCAGAAAATTTTGAAATTTGTGTTAATTTATTTTTCTTTAATTAATAGAAACTTTGTTCTCCTGTAGCAATGCGGCTACTGGCTGGAATTGAACTAAATTTGGCGTGTAGGCTTAAAGTAGGTAACCTAACAATTTTATCAAGTAGCCAGTACAATTTCAGAAAAAAAAATCATTTTTGAAGACCCCTATTGTACAGTGTACTTGTACATATAACGGTCATGATGCAAATATCGAATATATGTAGTTTCGTTTGAAATATTATCGTGACATAACAAATTTGGCTTAAATATGTGACAGACAGAATATAAATATATCTTAGTTAGAAACTCCACTCATTATATCACAGTTGGAAAATAGCAACACCTGCCACATCCTGGTACGACGATTACAACGACTGGATATCGGACTGTTGCAGGTGATACGAGGGTAACATCGCATCAATGTGCCGCAGTGTTCTAATGCCACCATTCACAGGTACACCGTGAACGTGACGAATCCGAGTGATCAAGACGACTTTTGTCCTGCAACGAACACAGAAGATACTTGCAATAATTGCCTTGGCAGGTTCCAGCAGGCGCCGACACCCGACCAGTTCATGCAATATCTACCGTGGTTTTTGATCGACAATCCAGGAGAGCTGTGTTCTAAAGGGTACGTTAGCGAATTTTTGGCGTGAAAGCATCTGAAGGGGGACGCGAACCAGCGGTAAATTGAAAACTTTTCTCGCACCACGCGTGATTTGCCTTCAATTCATAGTTATTGCTCTGTGTATAATTCGAATTTCAAATTTTAGAATTCTCTGATCAACTATCATAACCTTCCATGCCATCAAACTATCCGCTGAAGTTGCTGGCACTCTGGTTGCATTTTGTGATACGTCGCTAATGGTCGCGCGAAATTTTTAACTAACATAAAGGGGGGCGTGTAGGGTTGCATTTAAAACAAAAATGAATTTAAAACAAACATGTTTAAAACAAGGCCCTAATTTAAAACATGTTTTTTTTAAGCCATGGCGTCACGAATATTCAATTGTGACGTCATGGTGGATTGACATTGACAATTGAAAATATAGGGTAAATATAGCTCCTTTGACGAAATATCTGTACTATTAATGTTGAAACGACGATTTAATGGGTTCCAACCATCCCATATCGATATACGTCAGCTACATCGGGTGGTAATTGTCCGTAGGCTCATACAACATGTTTTAGTGAAAGTATTTACACAATTGTGGCATAATTTTAAATCTTTAAAAAAACATAATTTTTTTAAAGGCCTTTTTTTAAAACACTGTTTTAAACATGTTTTAAACAAAGTGTTCTAAAACACCGCGTTTGTTTAAATGCAACCCTAGGGACGTATCTAGTGAAGTTTGAGAACCACTGCTTTATAACTGGACAAGGAACAGTCAGCCCGATCATCCATTGCAGGCGATGGTGCAGGATCTGTCACGTGGGACTTATCTCTCCATCGGGCGTTTTGTGCCATTAAGTTATTTGTTCATGCCATATTATGGATAAATTTCGCATTTCGTAAGCAACAATAAATATCGCTCTTACGACAAGTTGGTTTGAGTAGATTTGTCAGTACTACACATTAAGTGCGGTTTCCTGATGAAAGAGTCCTTTGATGGTAATGCTGCTAACCAGTGAATAGATAGTTCGCGGCACCCCAGCACTGTATCAACTTTATAAGGTTTCAGCATTTCAAATAACCGTAGAATTAGGGTTGCATTAAAACAAATGGTTGTTTAAAACAGTGCTTTAAACAAAGGCCCTTTAAAAAAAAATTTAGTTTTTCAAGTTGTAAAATCATGCCATAATTGTGTAAATACTTTCCATAAAACATGTTGTATGAGCCTACGGACGATTACCACCCGACAGAGCCGACGACTACGATATGGGATGGTTGGAACCCTCAAAATAGTCAGTTCAACAGCTATAGTACGTATATATTTCGTCAAAGGAGCTATATTTACCCAATATTATCAATTGCCAATGTCAATCTACTATGACGTCACAATTAAATATTCGTGACGTCATGGCTTAAAAAATGTTGTAAATTTATTTTTGTTTTAAATGCAACCATAGGTTGAATATAGCGTTGTCAAAGCAATGTATCCAGTTTGTTGTGTCCCGTTTTCCCGGATTTTAAGTCGTAAACGGCAAAGTCGCCGGTAGCCAGTGCCTTTCTCATGACGAACCGCAACGTCACCTGGTTCTAAATACAAAAAATTCGCTCCCAACGCGTTCAAGCGGAACAAAGTAAGAGGCCGTATCATCTTCCAATAGTTGATTATGTTGCAGAACCCTTGATCATTCCAAATGGCACCTCGGTTGAGAACCACAGCTGCAGACAAAGTGTGAAGGTTTAGATATTCTGAATTTCATGCAGGCGCATACAATTTGCATATGCGCCTCTGTAATCGAATTTATTATTTGTTCGTACTGGGATATTCTCTGTACACATGACAGCATTTGTTCAATCGTGTAGAATATATATTTTTTGATTAGTATCCACGGGCAGACCCTATATAGTCGGTCGTCAAGTGGAATCCAACTTATATGTTTCCTATCCAATTATGGACATGCATTCCCACAACTTGCGCAAGGATACTCAACCGCTGCTTCACATCACCTTTTGCAGAGGCCACGCTTCTTATGGCGACGCCGTGTCGATTCGCCCTAACAGCGACGGCCAAGAGGAAGTGGTCGGGAGTTATTTCATGGCGTATCACAGTATCTGCATAAAATCAACTGAATGCACGGACAATCTACGCAGGGCAAGAGAACTTACCGAGAACATGACCGCTACTTTACGGTCGTTGGAAACGGCTGATTATTCGAGCGATTTTGAAGTGTATCCGTATAGGTAAGGAAGAATGAGTTACAATGTACACTGTGACAAAGTTTGTTATCCAGACGTTGGATCATAAATGCTTATAATTAGGGATGGTGTGAACCTCTGAAGGGTTCTGGATCGTTTGAACGCGAACCCATTTAAAAGGTTGCTAATTGCTAATTCTAACCCTATATTTCCGTAAAGTAATATATTAATGTCCGCGATGCCTAGCTAGGACTCAGACCAAATTATGCCAAAATGCTGACAACTTAATCAACTGGAACAATCAAATGGTATAATATTCCCAGATAATCAATATTTTTCGTCGCTTTGTCAACGATTTGGACGGGGACTTGCAATGGAATATCAGCGAATGCCTTAATGGTCTCGGCTAGACCAGACAATATATCAATCCGTCACACAATGTCGGTGTATGCTTGCTGTAGATATTACCTCAAAATTAAATTATCAGTAGCCAACGCCCCAATCAGGCGTATTTGGTTCTTATCATACAATAAACACGACAAATCAAGATAGATCCCGCACGACTGCTATAATTTTTGCAGGAGACAACTATGCATTCTTTATATCAATTCCGTTGATGTCAATCATTGATAAATGATTGTCATTGCGGGCAAAGCTCACAAACGCAAAGCTGGATATTTTGAGTAGACTTTTATAACAAAGCAAACACAAATTTTGAAAAGAGCAGGGTGCATGCCCGTTTAGTTCTGAACTTTTTTTCTCGCTGTCAGCACCATGCAGAGAGTCGTCCGAAGTTTAAATGGAAATAATTTCCACCAACAATGTTATAATGACGTGAAAGTTGTAATAATTTAAAAAAAGGTCCACAGTGCAGAACCTACCAAATCAAGGTTCGTCTGCGGTTTCTGAGGTTCACACACTTCGAAATTTTTAACTGTCACACGATACTCTGAATCGCTAGCGTTTTGTCTTCTGTTGTTCTGTTCATTAATTTTGTATCGGGCGGGACTGAATGAACCCCACCCCATCCGGTACGGCCTACCCTGAATAAATAGTGTGATCTTTCGATCAAACATATACTGGTGATGTTCCTCAGTTTGAACCAGTCCCGATGAAGCATACTTCCCCTTCGGGTGTAGGACTTTGCTTTATCCAATGCGCTCGGATACGCGAGTGATTACGAGCGCATGCAAGCCGATTCCTATTTCAATTTCAGTATTTACTACGTCTACTACGAGCAGTATCTCACCATGGTGCCAGAGACAATTATCCAAATATGCGTCTGCCTTATTCCCACCTTCATATTCAACTTTGTTCTCCTCGGGTTTGACATCTACTCAGGATTCATCACCACCTTTACTATCTTGATGATCGTCGTGGATACCGCAGCCATATGTTCCTTGTGGGGCGTGGACTTGAATGCAGTATCACTGATCAACTTGGTCGCGGTAAATTGCTATCTGAATTGCTACCTAAATTCCTATCTAAATTATTACTAGTCCAGTCAATTTATGAGATTTCATCCCTAGCTTTAGGGTATTACTACACGCAGCATGCTGATTTGATGTCAGACATAATATCAATTTCTCGTGATATTCACACTGCATAATGTCATAGTAACTTGCCGGCGTAATTTTACTTTACTGGCAATATATAAAGGCCACCATGTTGGCAGAGGTTGCTCCAAGTAGCCAGCGTTGGTGAGTAGCTTTAAAAAGCAGATTTGGTCATGGGGTCACATAATTTTAGCAGTTTATCGGAGGTGGCGTATTTCGAAACTACAGGATGCATTCCCGCGACTGATGCAAAATAAAGTACGTCAACTTCATCAAAACTTCATTACAAATAAGCGCCATTTCAGAAAATATGTTCAGTTACTGTGATGCGGTTTTCTTCGGCAAGTTGTTGTGCCAATTTAACGTGATGCAAACATGTCCCAGGAATATTTTCTGCTTGGAGTTGCCAAAAAGAACTATAGTAGTCTGGAAACATAGTCACTTTAGTAAGTGGTATAGGTAAGACCAACTTGAATACTCCGAAAAAGTGTACGTATCTCTTCATATTTGAGAAAACTGTGGTAGCCTACTGCGGTACTGCAGTGTGATCGCAACCCCTCTATTCGGATATAACAAATGTAGCTGTAACCTCGAAAATTTTCTTTTACCAAGTCCAGTTAACCTAATTTATTTTCGTCCAGGCCATCGGCCTGTCAGTTGAATTCACAAGTCACGTCGTGAGGTCATTTTCCTTGAGCATCAAGAAGGGACGAAAGAGAAGAATCATCGACGCGATGGGAACTATGGGCCCGGCTGTGAGTATGCTTAAGATTCGATATGGCAAAATCCCGAAGCTGATCATTCGGAGTTTGGTCTGCAACATTATCGCACTGGATGGAATCCAAACGACATATTAGTCCGAACGTCGACGGAGGAGACGTTTAAAGATGGGTTTGTTTTGCAGGTTTTCGCGGGAGTGGCACTGACAAACCTACCGGGAATCGTCGTGCTCGCCTTCGCTAAGTCGCAGCTAATCCAGATATTTTTCTTCCGCATGTGTCTGGTGAGCACGCTGTTGGGAATGGCGCACGGATTAATATTCCTTCCGGTGTTTCTCAGTTATTTCGGTGAGCAGGATCGTGTTGATATTAGTACGATATCTTGCATATATTACTGACTACTTTCGACGCAGGTCCGCCAGTCAATAAAGCTATACTTTTGGAAAAACAAAAGGAGGCTATGGCAGAAATGAAAAACGATCATGAGTACGAAAGCGGTCACGATAAGCCGATGAAGAATCCGGCATTTGAGACCGATGACACCTACATTAATCCTGAGGATCTCGATTCTAAGCCGCTACCTGAAGACTTGACGTACGAAGACAATTATACCAAGCTGTGAAGCTTTCTTGAGATTAAAATGTAACGGAAACCTATCCAATTTTCATAAGTTCCTATGTCGTACATTTTGATAGGATACATATATTTGTACGGCCTGTATCAGGGGGTATGCCTGCATATCCCTGGTCGATAGCCACTCATGCGTAAGCGTAGTGCTATGGTAATCTTCAAACTCAGTTGGTAATTTTTATACATCTTCATTTGAATTTATCTTCCCATTGCATCTCATTATTCGCAATACTGTTATCGATATGAAATCACCATTCCAAGTGTTTATTACGGTTTTCGTTACTCGCGTGTTATAGGATTACCAACATTTCTTCGAGCGATTACAAGAGATCAGTACATGACGTGTCTTCACCGAAGCTGATAAATGACCGAAGTTCGTTTGCTTCGTTGCACGTTTGAAATGAGTATTTCAGCGGATTTTAAGTCCAGCGTATGACGTTTTACATAAATCATAACAGTGTTTTCTACATCATCGTCTCTTCTCTGCCGTTGCGATACGTTTTAGGCGAGAACTAATTTTAGGATAGGGCTATGTACTTTTGATTTCCCCTGAAGATGCAAATCTTTTGCTCGTGGATTATGTGCGTTACTTCGAAGAGGCAAGACGTCGATGTAGTTAACTTGGCTCTTGCAAATGAATCCCGAATCATGAGTCAGCACCTTCGTGTCGGGAGACACTCACTGGCTTGCAAATAAACAGAGTACAGTAGAGCAATTTATAGAAAACGATCATTAAATAAAAACTTTGTAGTCGACTTGAATTAAGAGGTGAAACGCATAAATTAAAGAGGAATCGGAAAATGCTTCCAGCTCAGCCTATAGGTCTACTACACGACATGTAACCTATACCTATTGCATGCCATGTTTCTATCGAGATTGTCCAGTTCACGAGTTGGTTGAAAATAAAGGGTATTTTTAGTGGTAATATACAATTGACATTCCAGGAATTTGTCGACGCACTGGCCAGATGGCAGTCTGGCGAATTCTCAGTTTCGCTGGGACGTAAATATTATTCCTGTGCAGTACTGACATGTAACGTTGTAGGCTAAACTAGATATGTTTGGATGATTTCTACTGTAAGAGGGATTCTTGCAGTGTGAAATAGGGCGAAAATGCTGAGAATTCTGTTTTGTGTGATTGTGGAATGTCACGCGATATCGAATACAGTCACATCTCATGGTCGAATGCAAACCGCGACTTTAAAATTGGATGGACCTTCCAGCGAGTATAATTTAGATGTATGGTAGTTTTAAAGGTATACGTCATACGGAATGCTTCTTTAGTTCATATCTGCCTGTAACCGATTCCAAAGTTACGACTGAATGCACCTCTACATTAAATTATGGATTATATTGTCGCGTTTCGTATTGCGATTGACATGGATTTAGTTCTAATTACGGCGCAACAAATATCAAATCCACCAGCCCAAATCAGTAACGGTTAAACGTTTGGATATCAGTTGGTTTCTGGTCACGGACCATCAAAAGAATTACGTTGGATATCAATCGGGCAGGCAGGAAAATAAATCTAAATTATAAGCTCTTTTTCCTCGTCGTCCGGAGTCGATGACTGTTCTGGTTTACAGGTCTCGAACTTTTTGAAGATATTCCATTTGTAAAACCTAAATGGCGATAGGAATATGACGTTTTTGTCTTTAATGTATTAATAATTTTATTAAACATTCGGCGCGTAGCAGTCACTTAACGGTTATTGGCCTATGGCTCTGCGCCATGGGCGGCAGGCTGCTAGGGACTAGTGTTGGGATGACTCGAGTCAACTTTTTCGCATGACTTGACTTGACTCGAGTCACTTTGCAAAAATGACTTCACTTGACTTGACTCGGCGCTTCAGAAATGTGGATTGACTCGTGACTCGGAGCGAAATTCACGAGTCAATTTCAAGTCATCTAGTAAACGGTGTCGATTAAATTGCTGCATCTTTTTGATGTTCGGATTGTTCGCGATACGCCAGTATGACTTGTGAGAGCAACCAGTCATTCACAGTATGTACTTTTCACTGATCCTTAATTGTTACATCACAAATATATTGACCGAAAACGAAATGATCACAGCTTACATTTATGTACTAGCTGTAGAATAATCTAATAACTACGTATCTCTGTTTGTTAGACGGCTCAGTGCTTGCATCGCGAAGTGCTCAGCTTAGCCAACCCTCCAGTATGATTTGAATCGAACGAATATAGTTTATGCGTTTATAATCTCACGGATGTGTTGATGGGTTGTACCATATCAATTTGTGTCAACTTCTCGGCGCTTCGTATTCGATCCTACATTTTGGCTGACGTATTTTATTACCAGCTTTAAGAGTTCGTGAGCGATACAACGCCTTTTTGCACGTATATTTAACTTGATACTCGCTATTTAATTTCAAGAGATATCACCAACCAATCTGTCAGTCACACAGCTAGCAAATGTAATGACTTTGTATCATCACTCACACTTCGAAAATTCAATTTGACTTGAATTGTGATTTGACTCGTGACTTGACTTGACTTGACTGGACTTGAATCGAGTCATCTCCAAAAAACGAGTGACTTGACTTGACTCGAGTCACCTTTGAAAATCAATTGACTTGACTTGACTAGAGTCAAAATGTGCAATGACTTGAGATGACTCGAGACTCGAAGGTAGTGACTTGATCCCAACACTGCGGAGTGGCTAAATGTGAGTTGAAGACCTTTTTTAGTCAACACAAGATTTCCAGTAAATATAATTGAAAAGTATGAAACCATTTCAAAATTTTGGCGGCATTTTCAAGGAAAGCCATGGGAGGCAGCATATGTTCCTACGCCACTTGCTCGTAGTATCGATGCTCGGGGTCTTACTAATTTATTAATTTTTCTACACCGCACCTGTTGTTCTCTCTGGCTTCTTGCACGGTGTCCGGTACATTCATTCCTAGCGTTTCAGGAACAAAGAACACCGCGGCAAACCCACAAGACAAGGCCAAGGCCCCCATCGTCATGTTTGGAGCCAAATAATTGTATTTCCCTAAACAGAAAGACGAATGAGATTATAACAACTAAGACACAACAACACGCAAAAACAACGTTTTTCAGGTCACAACGTGGTGACGCTGACTGCTTATGACCAGAGGTGGTCAGTAACGAAGTACTTCTACTTTTTCGAAGTACCCAAGTAGTTTCCCGCTACTTCTGGTACTTACTCAAGTAGATATGATTTCCGCTACTTCTACTTCGTAATATTTTGTGATCTACTTACTTACTTTTCGCTATTTTAAGTTTGTCAAGTAGAAGTAGTTCAATCCTCCTATCAGTAAGATGATCTGAGGAATTTTGGAGCTGTTTTCACGGAGTATTAACATTTAATTTTCATAAAAGTTAAGTAAAGCCCAGAATTTTCGTCGCACTTTGCGCGCAGTGGATAAGGAGTTACCAGTTTGATTTCACGAAAGTATCGGTGAATATAATTTGGGTAGCGGGTTGGCGTGGTTCCGTTCAAACCACATTGTCGCCCTTCGCCCATAAGAAATATTTCATCACACTATATATGGCTCATCATAACGTTTGAAACTGATGTTTCGCAATCTAGCATTTACTTATCATATCGTAATCTAGCATGTCCATTGTCCATGGAGTGTCCTAATCTGAAAAAGTGGAATCTGATTTTTTTTTAAAGTTTTAGAGCTGTTTTAGCATACCACCTTTGAAGCTTTACATGAAATACATAGTCCGCTTTTAGAAGTAGTATTTATATTTCACTTTCAATTCCCAGTATCATATACTCTGAGTTCCAATTAATATCAGTTATTTTGTCTGGACAACATACATGTTGAAATATAAAATCAAGTGTAGTAATGCCTATAACTTCTGGAAATAAAGCTACACAATATGGCATTTTTACGGTTCACCATATTTTTTATTAACGTTTACTAATCGCGCAAAGTGTTTGCACCATATCCTATACAACTTCTCCGTATTGCTCTTCGACTATACTATGGGCCTTGTAATATGGGGAAGGCCCCATACCACGATATTTTCTAAAACGTGGAGGATTAGTATCGCATTTCCATATCAATATTATCATTTTCATCCCATGATGCGGAAGAATGCTTATGCTGTCGAAAATTGAATACCTCCTGGTATTCATCAATATGAATCGAGCTCGGCACCTTTCGCATAGTTCAATTTGCACCTTTTGACAATTCATGTGAACGAATTAGGATCGTTCTCACAACTACTTACTTACTTGAGTAGATTTAAAGTCGGTAAATTCTACTTCTACTTCAAGTAGTTTTAGGTTGCTTATGAAAGAAGTACTTCTACTCGTACTTGAGCAGATTTTTTCGTCGCTAGTTCTACTTCTACTTGGGTAGATTTCTTGACTACTTTGACCACCTCTGCTTATGACATCACAACGTGGAATCAGCGACATTTTATTACGCGCAACAGTAGCCGCAGAGAAGGAAGGAAGAGAGTAATCAGCAGACCACGTACTTAGACTGTACAGATGGAGGGCGGTCAGGCGAGAAGCATCAAGTCTATTTGTCATATAAAAAAACAACCGCAGGGCTACAAGTATGTATTAATGGTCACAATTCAATTCTATTTATTGAAATGCAACACATTTATGGATTCAGCGACGGGGTTGTAACCAAGTCACAAGTCAATCTCACTTTTATAGTTTTGACTCGAGTCATTTTCAACTCGCCACCGAGTCCAAGTCACCGAGTAGAGCAGGGGTGTCAAACATACGGCCCACGGGCCGCATCCCACCCGCCAGATTATTTAATCCGGCCGCGAAGCAATTCTGAGTAGATTGAAAAATGCGTGTATTATCCAGCACATTTCTAACAAATGTTGAGATTTTTAGTGAGAAATACTTCCAATAAATAGTCCTTCAAGAAGGGCACATGTCGAGGATGCTTATAGGTCACATTATAACAGATGTGGGCAAACTACGGCCCACGGGCCGCATGCGGCCCGCAACACCGTTCTGTGCGGCCCGCGAGAGTCTAAAGAAACTTTTTAAAAATATTGAGAAAATGCGTACTAAATATCGAATTAATGCAGGGACTTGATTAATTTTTCTTAGTATATTTCATCATTATAATTCTAAGACAGTAGTACTCAAACTGGGGGGCGCGCCCCCCTTGGGAGCGCAAAAGCATCTGAAGGGAAGCGCGAAAATGACCTCAACTGAAAAAAAAAATTTACGTCCAATTCATAGTTATTGCTCGGTACTTAGTCTGAATTACATATTTAAAAATCTCTCATCCACAGTCGTAACCTTCTATGCCATCAAACTACCCGTTAGGTTTGCAAGCATCCTGGCTGCGGTTTGTGATATGATGATAAGGGGGCGCGAAATCTTTCACCGTCATAAGGGGGGGGGGGGGGTCTTAAAAAGTTTGAGAACCACTGATCTAAGGTAAATACTTAATATCACAGAAATGAGATTGACATAATTTGGATCACCAGTGGGGTTTCAGATTGGCAACTCCATTTTTAATTATTTCAATGGTGTGCTTATAAAAACAATTCCGGCGTGTCTTGGGTAGATTCGTTGTCTGTATGCGTGGAATGGGGGTAGGGCCTATTCATACTTTATCTACTCATAGTAGAAGCGTGTTTGAAGCTAACATGGTTATGATTCTATCAGTATTTTGTGTCCTGGAACTGAACCAATAGTGGAATTGGTAAATCTAAGAACAGATCGCTGCTAACAGATTGAAGTTTCAATGCTGTTCAAAGAATCGGGCCAACCGACTTTCATCTCTATAGTTTTGACAAATTGGTTATTGAGGTCCGCCAGCCTACGAAATCTCGCCACTATATGTTTCTGACGGGTGTACGATATCATCAAAGCAACATCTGGCTTGTTTTTAATAAACACATCTCCATGTCATCACTATATAATCGAATACCAATATTGTGTTTTGGTTTATAATCCCAATTTGATATAGTGCGGCCCGCGCATGGATTCAGATGTTGAATGCGGCCCGCGAGCTCAAAAGTTTGCCCACCCCTGCATTATAACCACCCGACTGCGGTGTTGTGGTTTCTAGTCACCATTAGGAGCAGGTCGCTGACATTGACACCTGATTCCGTGAAGGCAAGCAAGTGCGAATTAATTTCACCTATACCAAAAACTAGTTATTCACAGAAGCGAAAACGCCAATCAAAACCCTGATATGCAGGTTACATGGTCTCCAGCCCCCAGCGAAACCCGAATCGCGATGTGATAGTATGTAACAAATGCCCAAGTCCACGTTTACAGTTAAATCTTTTGCATTCCTCACAACGCATACGCAGGGTTGATCCCAATATATCGCTAAAACGAAGGGAGCATATGCCAAGTTATTACATCGTTAGAGCCGCTGTTTTATAACTGTATTCGGCCTACCAATCATCGCATCATTGCCAATTCCACTGTTAGCGAATAAAGGTGCAGTTAGAGTAGAACCGCTATGATCCGTAATATAATGCAATATACTATTGTGCATATATAGGCTGGTAAAGAAAGTATTCAAATGAAAATGAGTGCATGGATATTGAAGTATTTTGGGATTGAGCAATTTTGATGTTGCCCGCGAGCGCAGTTAAGCTTGCCACCCCTGGAGTAGAGGGTCAAGTCCGAGTAATAGTATTTTCACTCGAGTCCGAGTTCCAGTCATTGTGCTCACTGTTCGGTGCTTAGTTTTCAGTTCAGTCCGGCTCAACCCACTTTTTCAACTCTGCTCGAGCGATATAGAATGGCTCGTATACATAATGTCGTAATTCTTGTCAGTCTTAACAGTTTCTAGACCTAAATTTTCTAAATATCCGGACGGATAGACGAAATATCAATAAAATTGTAATTTCCCATTCTTCCAAGTTACAATGAAATGTCTGTCTTGGCCGTCCTAAAGTCTCGAGTAATAGAACTTTGTTTGAGTTATGCACAATGACTCGAGTCAAGTCATTTGAAAAAATGACTCGAGTCAAGTCGAGTCACCAAACAATCTCGACTCGAGTCATTGCAACCCTGTTCAGCGGCGTGAAAATACGTCGAAATCGTTAAGCAAATTGTAATGGCCTTGTTATGAGCACACCCGTCCGCCCCGAATCGAAACGAGTGAGCAACATCTTTTTCAAATTTCAATTCAAGTCCTAAAATGCAGATTTAAAATTTAAACTATAAACGGTTTCCTGGCGTTTTTTGGTATTCGCTGTGTTTCGAATATACTGGCCCTTTTAAACGGGACTAATATCCTTTATTATGATTTCCGAGCTGCCTATTAACAACACGATATACTACCATTCGAATATTTTGTAAGACACCGCTTACGCGCATAGGATTCATAGGCGCCGAACGCTAATTTTCCTTAGGTATGCGAGTTCGATGACGTCACAAAGGAATGACGTCATGATCCGACGGAATTGATGATTAGGGATAATATAGCATCAATTCATGAGGGTTAAGTGCCTGCATAAATGCCGATTATGCAATATCTTCGTGTTAACAAACTTGCGCGTATGATAAGCTTGTCAAAGAGTCCGGAAGTGCTGTCAATTAGCGAGTCCCTGATCGCTAGCAAACAATTAAATACGCCGCTTATCAACGCGTATTACGTAGCCTCCGTGACGATTTGCGCAAGGCAAAATGTCCGAGTTGTTATGGAATCTGTTCTATAATGGCACCGATTTCAGGTTGTTCAAACCTTTCTCGTCTTTTGCAACTCAAGCCTTGACAGTTGACACACACCTTCTGATGGTTATGTTTAGGTATTAGCGGAATCCACTTACGCATGCACGGCGCACTCACAATCGCACATGTCTGCGGACATTCGATGTCATTCAGGTCAGCGATGTCGCTCTTTAATTACAATCGCTAACCAACAAACACCTAACGGCATTGTCACCAAGCCATCGAAAGATTGGAGCCAACGTATGCTAGGCTCGAGAGATGGGAGCCAACGCATGCTCGGCTCTAGACGCGATAGTTGGCCAGCGATGATATCTTTCGTACCAGGCCTGCTGCAGATGTGATTTTGTAGGCAAGCGATAATATCGTGTGCGTCAATACAGATGCGATAGTGCAGGCAGCGATGGCACCGGGCCTACTGCTGATGTGATTGTTCATCACGCTCAAGCGAGTGAAACTAGGCTTGTCGGAGACGCGATAAAGCAGGCATCAGGCAAGCGTCCCAAGCGATGATGGCCGAGCGCACGGCAATCAATGACACAATTTCGCAATCATCTCAGCGGGAGATCGCGTCGCGTTACATTGTGTAGTGTGCACAGACAAATCTCGTTAATTGGCAACGCGCTTGTAATGTCGTAAACGGAAATACACTGCAATTCGTTCTAAATAACACAATCGCGGTTTATGCCGATTCATGCCAAACCGAATTCTAGGCATGCCGCATACCTGAAAAATGTCTAGGTATGCCTGGCATGCCTTGTATGCCCAGGTTCGGCGCCTATGATAGGATTGGCTTGACGGTAGAACACTAATCATTTCTGGATATACTGGTGGGTGTAGCTAGAAACTTTGCAGGAAGCCATATGCGGCTCACAGAGTCTTTATTGAGAGCCGTTGTCCTATCATGATACGTGATACGTGAACTAGTTAGGAACATGAACAGTGAACACTGAAAAGCCATATCAAACTATAAGCAATATCACTAGGTCCCAGTATAGCTTTTGATATAAATTCAAGCCGATCTGTTAAAGAGCATTGAAAATCAATTTGCTAAAAATAGAATAGATACATATGATAGAATAGATAGATATCTATCTATATACTAATAGAGGGTTTCATAAAGTAGGCTCAAAGCTATATAGGCCTACTTCAGAACTATACTGCTTAATGCAGCTTATATTACAAGCAAAGGACAATAATTAAAAACGACACCCGACCTGTATCTGTAATTGATCAACTATGCATTATACCAAAGGGCGAAATACGGACATTAATTAATATGTCCTGTACAGCGGCTCCTGTCATGCTTTTACATGTCGGAGGTTAATCTGGGCTCCTCATCGCCGACCTCACAATTGCAGGGACTCAAAAAGCTCAGAAATCAGTGGGCCGCGCTATAAGTTGGCAGCATGAGAGAGAGAGAGAGAGAGAGAGAGAGAGAGAGAGAGAGAGAGAGAGAGAGAGAGAGAGAGAGAGAGAGAGAGAGAGAGAGAGAGAGAGAGAGAGAGAGAAGAGAGAGAGAGAGAGAGAGAGAGAGAGAGAGAGAGAGAGAGAGAGAGAGGGAAAATGCATTGAACTGTGGAGCACAAAGCCTCACTAAGGCTATAAGCACCACTGTGTTATACCGTCATGAGCAATTGCTACTTCGCCATGCGATGACATTAGCTTCTACATGAAACAATTATTAATCGAGTCTTCAGTCTGACAATATAAAACCTGCTATTCACCGCACTTAGCACAGAAATGTGTCTGGCATCTCTGCGGTAGCGAGTCGGGGCCGTCGCAATCACCGCTCGGGTGTTATAGTGTTTTTAAAAATCCTATAAATACCTATATCGAGAGAGAGGGGGAGTGAGGTGTACTTTAATCAAATTCGCAAATATAAAATTTAAATTTTGCATGACACAATTTTGATTGTAATATGTAATCCATGTAGGGTGTAATCGCTCCGTCCAGAAGACATGAGGAGGATACACGCTATTGCATTGGTCATTGTTTTGTTGTTGATACAATGCAGAGACGTCGCCGCTCGCAAAAAAAAGTAAGACAAAGGACGGCAAAGGCATATCGGAAACCAGGTTAGTTCAGATACAGTACGAGTACACTTTGACGAATTAGTCAAATGCCCCGGTTATTCTGTATCTCAGAGGTGGCTAACCATTTCGGCCAAAGGGCCGCATGAGATTTATACGAACAATTGCGCGTGCCACTTGATGTTGATGACCTTTTTTTAGTCTTCCGGGAGCGAACCGTATTATGTAACGGTGAAAACAAGGCATATATTATTACTAAGGGTGGTGTGAACCTCTGAACGGTTCAGGTTCGTGTGAACGAGAACCTTTTTGAAAGGTTCTGTGTGAACGCGAACGCGAACCTCATGTCAATTGCTAATTCCAACCCTAAATTTCAGTGAAGTGATACCTAGCGACGACTCCGCGCCACATAATGACACTATGCTTAACTACATATTGACGTTTTAAACGTCGCCAGATGTATTAACTGATATAATGATCCCATAGAGTCAACATCTTTCGTCCCTGTGCCTACAATTTCAACAAGGACTTGCAAGGGAATATAAGCTTACGCGGTAACGGTCCAGGCCAGACTGGACAATGTATTCGGAGTCTGAGTATTGAAACGTTGATATTGAGCAGAGTGTAAAACGGTGGGTTTCTATACTTGCTGCCGATATCATCCCATTAAAAAATTGGAGCAGTAGCCAACACCACAATCGCACGGATTTTGTTTATATGATACAATAAACATATGAAGTCAACATTGACCCCCTACACCTATTAGATTTTTTACATCAGACAACGATATCAATTCCGTTAATTGATTGAAAAAGCATCATTCGTTGACTACAGCTGACTACTACTGATTTTTTATGCTGCCAGCGCCATGCATAGAGTGGCCAGCAGTTGAAATGCAATAAATTTCAATCAAAGACGTTGTAATGAAGTGAAAATTGTAATATAAGAAAAAGGTTCACAGTACAGAACCTTCCAAGGCTCGTTTGTGAACGTGAACCTCTAAATATCCTAGGTTCACACACAGAACGCGAACTTGAACCTCACGTTCACACGATCCCTAATTATTACGCATCAAAATCAATAACAATTATGACATAAAGACTCAGTGTGTACCGACCACCTAGGCGCCCCCAGCGCGAAATTTTTTTAAATTTAGCGATTGAATTCCGTGGATGATAATGTTACTTGCTGGTGAGTTGCATATATTGCGGGTCGCCTCTGCATACCGCCGGGCTCATTTGGCAAGGACATGATTATCCGACGCTTGGACTTCGAAATATCGAAGATTTCGGGTAACATACGAATTATTGCACTTTATGGTCACATACGACTTTCTACGAAAAATGTGGATGGTCCCTGGCTACGCCAATGCGCCAGAACTGATAATTTAGTCATAAAAATCCCAAATTTCGCTGTCAGGCTAATCTGATTTGGGTTATTTGGTTCTGGTAATTTCTTATTTGATAATATAAATAATTTCTAGAATTAACCCGCGGGCCACTCAAAATATTCTCTCGGGCCACTGGTTGGCCGCCCCTGGTATATAACAATCAAGATCGACAATAAAAAGCGTTCGCCATAAAGTTTTACTTCTTCTGCAAAGCCCTGAACTCCTCTGAAATTGAAGACATGATAAAATCAGATTACTGCAATTTCGAACCGACGTTCGCTATACTATATAAAATTTGTGAAGGAAATGCCCTGTTTATGTTTCAGGTACCATGGTGGAGCACCTCCGGGATGGACCGAAAAAAAGAAGGGGCGGAGAGCAATATCTGACGATAACAATGAAAATACGCTGCTCCACGATAAATTATCTTGGGAAAACGCACCTGATCGCAATCAACTCTGAAAATAAATCAATACATAGTGAAATCAGATTCCTGACACAACTGAAGATTATATTGTATATCAATGTTTTAAAACCGTGGAAATATTTTGCCATCAAAATCGATAACAAGCGCTTCAGCGGTTTCGCCTACGTCCGGATAGACACTGTTGAAATGTTTTCCCGATGTTTTTGCTGCCGAGAAATAAACCACTTTAGCCGCTCCCTCTCGGTTATTTTGCTAGCTAATAAAAGCCGGACTGATATGTCGGATCGATATCAGTCTTTGTATTAATAACGGTATCGGCCAAGTTTGCGCCTTGTTCAGTGACGTCATCACTCCAACGATTGTTCCAACGGAGAGGGTTTTCAGTACTGATGAGGACAATGGCGTAGTCAGAAGAATAATTTTCGAGTGGAAAGGTAAATATTGGATGAGTTCGAGGATCCATCCCCTCCCTCCAAAAAAACCTATGGGGGATCTGCATACGTATTACTCACAGGCGCAAGCGCGGCGGACCCATTCCGTTACTATGCGATTCACGTGATTCACGAACAGAGTAAAGAGAAATGGATATTTGCTCCTTGCATAATAAAATCGGCCTATGTTATCGGTTATCGGCTATGTGAGTGTGTCGATAATCGTTATCGGTATCGGCCTCTATAATTCTAATGTTGCATTTCGCTGAGGTGGGACAATTTGATTCGCTTTACAAGCACAATGTATATAGACAAGGCGTATATGGGCTGCTTACACTGAAGTAGCCTTCCATGTCGCATTTCTGTGAGTTGAATAAAATTTCGCTTACTTGTGTACATTAGGTATGGAGCGCTAAATGATCCAATCCTTGCTGTTGCGGAGCATATACTCATAGCGGCGCTTCTCTGAAGAGTTGGAACCACTTCAGATGATATTAGATACCAGCCATAAAACACTGCAGCAATGGAGCCTTTTCCCAAAATCGCCAATGTCGTTGACAGGGACGGTAGATCTGATGAAAGAACATGATTTGTAGACCTCCTTTTCGGTATTTGACTAGTAGAAATTTTATAGGCGTCTGTGCAACACATGGATAGGACAGTGCACTTCCCGAGGTATAGTCCTAAACATCAGACACTGAGCGGTCAACCTCTCATATAAAAACTGTTGAGTTTTTCAACATTCTTCAATCCAGGCCTATGGGCATAGACGCAGTCGTAATAGCAGAGTTTTAGAACATGCGATACAAGTACTAAAACCGTTCTTCAAACCTGCTAGACGTAGACGCGTTACAGGTTACACCATAATACAGTCATTACAGGTCAAGTTTTGGCTAATTTTGCAACTTTGTTTTACAGCGTCCGGCAGCTTTCTAAATACTCACAAGTTATGTAGTATAGCATTTTAAGGTGTTTGGAGGGTACAACTCTTTGTAGCTTTTCTCAATTTTTTTCGGGCAACTTTTTGTAATTTATTTCGATTTTTCTTGCAACTGACTTTTTATTGAAAATATTTTGCACTAGGCCTGTATGTAAATAGATCATTCAAATTTGAGGTCCTTTCTTGTTTGACGTATATACAGGCTAGACCGCCAAAAATATATTGTCAATGCGTCAATTTTTTCAGGCTATTGATTTTGTTGAAGTCGCCAACACTGAGTTTTGCTACAGTGTCTAGGATACGCATCGAATCGAGTATCTCATACCCTAATAATTTCAAGGAACTTGTCCATAAATGCAACTTTTTAGTGCGAATTTGTGAAAAATAAATGCAACTTTTTGCTACAACTTTTGTGAAAAATAAATGCTACTTTCCACGGTTTTGACTGCAATAAAAACTTGTCATAGTCATTAGTCATAGTGGCTGCAGATTGACCAATTGCCACATGAATGTCGTCTATCAAACTTTGGGATCTTAAGTGCAGCGAACTCGCGTCAAAAGTCGCGGACGTTACAGACATCGTGCCTATGTGCACCGCGTATCTATTACGGAAACGGTAATCTTTTCGGGGGTGCCGTAGTTTACGTTGGTACTAACGCAAGGCAATTGCTAACCGCAAATAGATGAGGAATGTAGCACTATACACGTCAGACATTGATATATTGAGGTTATTAGAGATTCATTTAGTATCAATTGAGGTATCGATAGTCATACCTTCGGGTATGAATGGAAGAATAGTAGTATATAGTTTGGGCGATCGACGCCCATTCGCGATTTATAATAAACAAACAAAGATTATCAATATAATAAGTAATTAAAGAATTTGCTCATTCTCAATTTTGCAGCAATACTTTTATGACCCTGTGTGCGGCAATCAAAAAAGGGGGAATAATTAACGATAGAGAGAAAACGAACAAAGAATCTGGATTGACCTTTGTACTCAGACATGAGACTTGAGTCATTCTACTTGTACTTTTCCACTCCTGATTTTACCTCGCTTGACCTCTGGACACGAGACCTGGGCTTGGTAATAGTTGCCTGCCGACAAATCGCCCTGACCTATCGTTTTGTGGTCCAATTTCGTGACGGGGCTTTGGGAATAATTGCCTGTCAAACCACCCTGGTTGACTTGTCGTTTCGCGATTGACTCGATTTCGTGTACGGTGGGGCATAGGAATAATTGCCGGTCGTGACGTCAATAAAGTTTTCTCCTGATCGGTGGGATCCTGGTGCGTGATTTAGGTGTCTATACGTTCGGCTGTGCATAGTGACGTTTCTAGTCTTTTCCATACTGTCGCACTTGCTCTTGCTTTGTTGTCGACTTAAATAGTAAGGAGAAATGATCTGATCTGGTTATAAATATGTGTGTCATTTTGAGTCATATCGAGAACCAGAATGTCGTGTATTAGAAATAGGTATTAGGCGCCCCCGATATAGATTAACTTAAATAAAGTAACATTTATAATATAATAAGTAATTAAAGAAATAGCTCATTCTCAGTTTGACTCGCATCAACGTGTTAATTTCCGATATTACGTACCTAGTAATTGGTGCAAGCAACAACTGCTGTTCCACACCTTTACCGCTTTCTAGCGTCTTAGGACAGACAGTCCCAACCGAACAATGTATTTATGATGGGTTCTTTTTACTGCTTCACGTCTGGTCAAGCGTAATCATGCCGGTGTCTGTAAATGATATACAATTTACCGCGGCATATTATTTTTGTATGCTGTACAGTGTACATGATGTACAACTTGAATCGATCAGTTGTCGAACTAATGCTTTACCGGTATGTACGATCGATCGCGAGCTCACCACGCACTTGTCGTTCGAGAGCGACTCATTTCGCTATAGACAATCAGCTGTGTTCGCGTGTACCGTAACATATCCTCAACACATGTTACGCCAACACCGCCGAGCATATTTGCAGCATCATACTACGGACAGATTGAATCGGCGAAGTGTTACCGTCACCGAGAACCAGAAAGAATGTCGTGTATTAGAGATAGGTATTAGGCGCCCCCGAAATAGATTAACTTAAATAAAGTAACATTAAGAATATAATAAGTAATTAAAGAAATAGCTGATTCTCAATTTTGCTCGCATCAACGTGTTAACTTGCGGTAGTACGTACCTAGTGATTGGTGTAAGCAACAACTGCTGTTCCACACTTTACCGCGTTCTAGCGTCTTCATATAGGACAGACAGTCCCAACCAAACAATGTATCTGTTATTATTATAAATATGTGTGTCATTCCGAGTCATACCGAGAATCAGAATGAATGTCGTAGTAGAAATTTGTATTAGGCGACCCGACATAGATTAGCTTAAATAACGTAACATTATAAATATAATAAGTAATTAAATAAATAGATGATTCTCAATTTTACTCACACCAACGTGTTAACCCCCGGTATTACGCACCTAGTATTCGGTGCAAGCAACAAATGTGGCTGTTCCATACCTATACCGCGTTCTAGCGTCTTCATAAGGACAGACAGTCCCAACCAAACAATGTATCTGTTATTATTATAAATATGTGTGTCATTCCGAGTCATACCGAGAATCAGAATGAATGTCGTAGTAGAAATTTGTATTAGGCGACCCGACATAGATTAGCTTAAATAACGTAACATTATAAATATAATAAGTAATTAAATAAATAGATGATTCTCAATTTTACTCACACCAACGTGTTAACCCCCGGTATTACGCACCTAGTATTCGGTGCAAGCAACAAATGTGGCTGTTCCATACCTATACCGCGTTCTAGCGTCTTCATAAGGACAGACAGTCCCATCCAAACAATGTATTTATGATGGGGTGTTTTTACTGCTTCACGTCTGGTCAAGCGTAATCATACCAGTGCCTATAAATGATATGCAATTTACCGAGGGATATTAATTTTGTATGCTGTACATGATGTACAACTTGAATCGATCTGTTGTCGTACTGATGCTTTGCACGTCTCTACGATAGATATGGATCACGAATTCACAGCGCACTTGTCATTCGAGGGCGACTCATTTCGCTGTAGACAATCAGCTGTGCCGTAACATATCCTCAACACTTGTTATGTCAACACTTACAAACATATTTACAATGTCATGCTAAGGGTATATTAGTTCGGCGGGGTGTTACCGTCAGAGAATCGCTGTGTCATCCCTTTCAAGCCTCGTATTTCCCGTTTGAACTCGGTAACTGCGAGTACGATGTCAGATTCAAGTGACGAATCGGGGTAGCGCGCTTCATCGGGGTGGACTGACCTTATTTGGCTGAAACGCGCTCGGTGGTGCAATAATGGGAATGAATTGTGACAGATCATACGTGATGCGATCTATAGCCTGCTTTCGGTGAGGTGTAAAGATGAGTGGGAGATTTCGAAATCGGAATCCACTGCGACTATAGGTTTGCAAAAGCAAAGTCCAAAAAAATCCGACTCGCACGTGAAGTCCTGGTATTTCCATGTATTAGGCTGGTAAAATGTAGCATAAATCCGACTCTCAAAGACACTTGGCCGCATCCAGTCCGGGTTTAACCAAAACTGATGGAATCTGCGCCGGGTCCGGAAACGAATCGTGACCACCCCCGTCCAGACAAAACAGTTCTGCTGTAAGGGGAGTGTCGTTGTACATTAATTTGCGTACAGCGAGACTTTGTATCGACTCATTGGCGGACTTCTGTTTGTCTGTACAGGTGTTAATAGTGCAATTAGATTTGCCACCACAAGGAGCATATTGGCAAAATCACACAACGATAACAACTTTACCCGTCAACAACTCTCATGACTTGTCGTTCGAATACTTGTAATTTCGATGTGGTGCGATGTACGCAAATCAGCTGTGGTCAATCGAGCATGGCACAATCGATGTCAGTCATCAATCCCCCTGTTTGACAAAACTCGCGTTTTCTGGTTGACACCAACACAATACGATCCATTTAATGTCCCCATCGACCCTCCTTTCTAATATGGTTACCATACGGCCTCATTCAAGGGAGCATATGTCCTCCTTTTCCCAGATATGTCACCCCTTCGCCCAAATGTACTCGCTTTCTATCAATTTGTCCTCCTTGTTAGCTTAACATATCCGAAAAAACACCACGAGTAACGCAAAATGTGGGCCTAGATTACGAAAGTCGGGTATGTAGCCAAATCGGAAAAATGACGCTATGATGGTATTGTGCAGGCTATTACGTGGATACGGGGGCCTGTGTAACCATGTGAATAGTAAAATCGCCCCAAACTCCCGTTACATGAAAAAAGATCGAGCGCAATCGACCATGTCGGGGTATACCCACCTTAGTACAGCCAAATGATCCAATGTCGTGCCGAGAATAGCCGGGGTGGTGGTACATCATTCTCACAAGATGTACTTTGGAATGCGTGTGAAATCGTCATCGTCCGCTACTCGACTAAAGCAGAATATAGCTTTGAAGTACTCAAGTAGAAGTAGCTTTAAAAGAAATGTCGTGAAATCGCTTTCCATCCTAATTATAAAGAGTAGGCCCCATAAAACTATCGAGTCAAAATACAGTTTCGAAGCGATCCGGTAATTTGTAAATCTTATTTATGGGTTGCACGGTGTGTTCATTGATTAGAGACAAGCATAGAAACGGCGGTGCTTGTATAACGAGGCTGTTCTCAAATCCACATTGTCTTCGTTATTATCGGCGAGATATGGCTTTGTAGTGACATTGCGGACGTTAAAATACATTGATTAAATACGATTTATTCCTCATATATGGGGATCAACGGGTGAGTAATGTATCGATTCGGGCAATTCGGCCCGCCAAGTACCTAATTTTCTTATATCCGGCCCGCCGACTGAAGGAGTTGCCCGCCTCCTTGTATAACACATATGTAAATGGTACAATAGCGACAGCTAACGGTTGTTAATCATCCATAAAAATACAGCTAACCGGTAATACAGCCCTCAAGGATAAACTAGGAATATCTGTGTGAGTCGCCTCGATTGACCCATGAGGCAAGTTTAGACACAATTTGAGGTGTGATATAACCCTAGTAATTGTACTGTATTTTTCCACACATACCACAAACAAAAACGGGGTTCGTCCATCCGATCCCCAGCGTTTGCCTCGAACAAAAGTATCGGAGTGATCATGGATATACGCCAAGTCTCCTCACCACTTTTGAGTAGGTATTCGGAAAGACCGAATCGTGATCACCTCCATACAAGGCACAATAGTTCTGCGTGCAGCGAAACTTTGTAGCGACCTGCGGGCTGTGCATGTGTTGTTAGCGCAATCAGGTTTAACCCAACAAGAACGTAGTCATTTGAGGATGAATAAAATCTTACCCCACAACGATACCAACTTTACACCCCTCAACGACTCCAGCGGTATGTATTTATGTAGATTTCATATTTTTATGAAAAAAGCTAATCGTGCGTACGTACCATCTCTTTCGGTAGGGTTTGTTAGTACTGTAACATGATGATCGGGAGCTATGGTCTTTTACACTAGGTCTAAAAGGGTAGGGGTATTTGTTAGTGATACACCCGTCTGACGGTGGGTTATTCGACAAAATCACTCTGTTTTTACTACGGAAACCATGATCACACTTACGAGCTCTCATCACTTGTCGTACGAATGCTTGTAATATCGGTGTGATGTACTCAAAACAGCTGTGATCACTCGAGTGTGACGCGATCGAAGTCAGTCCTATCAGCTGTCTGAGGAAACTCGTATACTCAGTAAGAGATAAAGAGAGAGAGAGAGTCTTTATTTTCATATAACCAAAATACATAACACACGGCAGTGATGGTGGTGCAGAAAATATGCTTGCACAGTATTCGGTATTAGATAGGATTGATCGATAAGACCGTGAAGGTCATCTAGTCTGATCACACCAGCATCAAACAGGTACACTTGACTCTAAACAGTCTGGCTGTAAAGGTTGACGGCAATGCGGTATATTTGATGTCCCCATCGATCCTCATACTAATGGGGTTGGCGTACGTCCTTCTCCAGGAAAATATCCTCGCATAAATGTACTCATTTTTGTGAATTTATCTTCCGTTTTAGCTTAAAATACCCAAAAAAGACCGTGAATAACGCGAAATAGGGACCTAGGAGAAGCGGGTAGGGTCTATCTTGCTGTTTTCGCATAATCCTGTTATTCAAATGTAGGATTTTGGTGTAGGTCTGATTTATAACTTTGTAAAAGTGAGGTAAACTCATTACAAAATTACTTTCTGCTTTTAAAGTCAAACGTGCAAAGAGTAAGTAATTTCACCTGAAACGGTTGAGGAGTAAGTTACAACGACTTGGATATATAGCACTAGTACCGAGTACTCGAACCAGTAGCGTCTTTTTACACCATTACTCAACCCAAGTCCACAACATACCTAAAAACGTGGTATTGTTTTGTGTATTTCAGTGAAGCAAATTCAATTTACATCTCAAACCACTTTATCCTGTGCCCGACCTCATTAAAAATCGATCAAAACCTGATCACCACCTGCGTAATCAATCCGCTGTGTGTAAAATGGTATACCATGTTCGTGTCGATCGTATATTAATTTTGCGTGCGATTTGCGTCGATCTACTGTCGAACGGATATACTTTTGCCTACCCCTGAAGTATACAGTATTACCACGTTGTCTATATTACGGCTCTGTGGTCAGACAATACAGATTAGAGACGCCCCGGACTGATCAATATAGTCGGATAGTCCCAATCTGCTCAGTCGTGGTTCTTGACCCTCCAAGACCTCTGTTAGCATCTGTCTATCTCACTGTTTGTAGTGCCAATTCCAAACTTCGTAATAGCGATCACTCGGTCATGTGTAGAATATAGAAATTGACGCCTGTCCTATTTGCACGACCTCGTGGCTTTGGTAAACTTACTAAAGCGGAAAGTCACTACCAAGTTGAACATTGACTGATCGTTTTCTTGTTAGCGTCGATATTCGTTCGTACGTTCTTTCATGCCTTAGAATTTTTTTTTATCATCGAGTGAGGTCATAAATAGACAGGGGGGGACAAATTCGATGCGTTCAACACAATACGCATTTGCCACATCTCAGCCCGGACCGTATCCGATCGTTTACCGCACCTACGATAAGCGTCACTTTTTACTCATAGGTAAGCCGATGATCTGTGAAAACACAGGCGCTAACGTGTCATTTCGTTATTCCCTCAACGTCACATGACCGCCTATATGTAGGCTTCTGGGGTGCCCATCAAAACAAGTGTTGAACGTGATCCATAAGGACCCCACTGCGTGCTACGCCTAAATAAATGTGTTTACCCGAGTTTACACCTGGTGTGGAGCAGTGAAGTCGGTGCAGAAAGTAAATTAGACAACACAAACCAGTTGACTACATCGATTAATATACGGGGGTTGATAAATTTTTTCAAGTGACTTTTGAATGGATGTTATTTTTGCCAAATAAACCCCCACTCTGTCTGTAGTTTCAAATAGTAACGTAATTATTGGTGTTTCGTTGGGTTAAACGCAATTTGAACGCTGCTGCTTGGTCGGTGGTATGCACAGTGCACAGGGTACATCTAGTTGAAATTTTACACTCGTCCGATAAAACGCGACAACGGCAAAGCAATAAAACCAACCGGTGCTAAAATAAGTCATCCGGTAAAATTACTAATAAGCTATGCCCCGAGTTTCCGGGTCGCCGCCATACCCCGTAACTATGTGTTTGGAGGGTGGACGCGCGTTATCGGGTGAACCGAAAGGCTGTTTGCACTGCGAATTGGAGTAAATCCAGACTGGTACGCAAAGTCCTGTTATTCCCCATGTTGTGAGGACAAAATCTAGTATATGTCTGACTCTCAAAGATACGTCGCCGTATCCAGTCCCGACTTCACTCAAAACCGATGAAATTCGGGGGTCCGGAACCGATTCGTGACCACCTCCGTCCAGACAACATGGTTCTGCTGTCATTACACGATATGCGGGGTTTCGTTGCATATTCATTTGCGTACAGCGAAAATTTGTATCGAACCACTGGCGGAATTCTGTTTGATTTGTCTGTACATATGTTGTTATTGCAGTAGGGTTTAGCACCACAGGAAGTATATTGGCAAAATCTTATCCATCTCACAACGATAACAACTTCACTGTCAGCAAACCCAACGGTCATCACTCGCCGTTCGAATGCTTGTAATTTCGATGCGCTGTGATGTACACAAACCAACTGTGATCAATCGAGTGCGACACAAACGGTGTCAGTCGTCAATCTCCTGTTTGACTAAACTCGCATATTCGAGCGGGTTGACAGCAATGCGATACATTTGGTGTTCACATCGATCCCTATATTTATAGGGCTACCAAAGTCCTCCTCCTTTTCCCAAATATGTACAGCCTTCACCGAAATGTCTTCCTTTTTTGTAATTTTGTCCTTATTTTCAGCTTAAAATAACAAAAAACACCACGAATAACGCGAAATGTCGGTCTGATCGATTTCGGTGAGTGACCTTTCATTTAGCTAACTCGCACAACACAAGTAATTGACGGGTATTTCGGTAGTCAAGTCAGAAGAAATGACATTGTTTTCTAGTCAATCTAATGAAATTAGCGGTATAAATATAAAAATACGTCTTCCCCAATCGCAACTTGCAACCTGTGAAAAACGTGTACCGCAAAATATCCTCATCACCCCCAACAAAACGTAGTTGCGAAAAATATCATACTATGGACGTATTGACTCGGCGGAGTGCTACCGTGAGAGAAATGCTGTTTGACCCCCTCGACCTAGCCTTGGATTTACCGCTCGAAAAACTCCACCGGAAGAAGCTGTGATCGAGTGTCGCAATCAATGTCAGCCACGCTCCATCAATCTGTTGCTTTGACAAAACTTGTACGTATACGCCAGAGATGAGCATAGGATTTAGAAAAAAAAAAGTATTTGTGAAATTTTGTTGAATTAGGATTGCATTAGGTTTTGAGATTGATTTACTATATCGTACGGGCAACAACTACCGATCCCCGTCGTGACGAAATCGGATTATTCAGTCGTGGAACGACAAGTTAGGACTAACCGTTTATACTCCTAGTTTATTCTTGAAAGCTCTATAGATTACTGGTTAGCTGAATTGTTGTCGGCGACTGACAACAGTTAGTTGTCGTCATTGTACGATTTACACTTTCTGTTATACATTCTTCGTTACCACCGCGAACTAGAAGGTCAATCACAACGACGGACAACTACTCCCAATTGGCGGAATACCGATTGATTCATCTGTATAATCGGGTTTAGCACCACAAGAAGTATATTAGTAGTTTATGATTGAATACAATCTTATCCATCAAACAACAAACAAATAAAATCCTGACTTCGATCGCGTCACACTCGAGTGATCACAGCTGTTTTGAGTACATCACACCGATATTACAAGCATTCGTACGACAAGTGATGAGAGCTCGTAAGTGTGATCATGGTTTCCGTAGTAAAAACAGAGTGATTTTGTCGAATAACCCACCGTCAGACGGGTGTATCACTAACAAATACCCCTACCCTTTTAGACCTAGTGTAAAAGACCATAGCTCCCGATCATCATGTTACAGTACTAACAAACCCTACCGAAAGAGATGGTACGTACGCACGATTAGCTTTTTTCATAAAAATATGAAATCTACATAAATACATACCGCTGGAGTCGTTGAGGGGTGTAAAGTTGGTATCGTTGTGGGGTAAGATTTTATTCATCCTCAAATGACTACGTTCTTGTTGGGTTAAACCTGATTGCGCTAACAACACATGCACAGCCCGCAGGTCGCTACAAAGTTTCGCTGCACGCAGAACTATTGTGCCTTGTATGGAGGTGATCACGATTCGGTCTTTCCGAATACCTACTCAAAAGTGGTGAGGAGACTTGGCGTATATCCATGATCACTCCGATACTTTTGTTCGAGGCAAACGCTGGGGATCGGATGGACGAACCCCGTTTTTGTTTGTGGTATGTGTGGAAAAATACAGTACAATTACTAGGGTTATATCACACCTCAAATTGTGTCTAAACTTGCCTCATGGGTCAATCGAGGCGACTCACACAGATATTCCTAGTTTATCCTTGAGGGCTGTATTACCGGTTAGCTGTATTTTTATGGATGATTAACAACCGTTAGCTGTCGCTATTGTACCATTTACATATGTGTTATACAAGGAGGCGGGCAACTCCTTCAGTCGGCGGGCCGGATATAAGAAAATTAGGTACTTGGCGGGCCGAATTGCCCGAATCGATACATTACTCACCCGTTGATCCCCATATATGAGGAATAAATCGTATTTAATCAATGTATTTTAACGTCCGCAATGTCACTACAAAGCCATATCTCGCCGATAATAACGAAGACAATGTGGATTTGAGAACAGCCTCGTTATACAAGCACCGCCGTTTCTATGCTTGTCTCTAATCAATGAACACACCGTGCAACCCATAAATAAGATTTACAAATTACCGGATCGCTTCGAAACTGTATTTTGACTCGATAGTTTTATGGGGCCTACTCTTTATAATTAGGATGGAAAGCGATTTCACGACATTTCTTTTAAAGCTACTTCTACTTGAGTACTTCAAAGCTATATTCTGCTTTAGTCGAGTAGCGGACGATGACGATTTCACACGCATTCCAAAGTACATCTTGTGAGAATGATGTACCACCACCCCGGCTATTCTCGGCACGACATTGGATCATTTGGCTGTACTAAGGTGGGTATACCCCGACATGGTCGATTGCGCTCGATCTTTTTTCATGTAACGGGAGTTTGGGGCGATTTTACTATTCACATGGTTACACAGGCCCCCGTATCCACGTAATAGCCTGCACAATACCATCATAGCGTCATTTTTCCGATTTGGCTACATACCCGACTTTCGTAATCTAGGCCCACATTTTGCGTTACTCGTGGTGTTTTTTCGGATATGTTAAGCTAACAAGGAGGACAAATTGATAGAAAGCGAGTACATTTGGGCGAAGGGGTGACATATCTGGGAAAAGGAGGACATATGCTCCCTTGAATGAGGCCGTATGGTAACCATATTAGAAAGGAGGGTCGATGGGGACATTAAATGGATCGTATTGTGTTGGTGTCAACCAGAAAACGCGAGTTTTGTCAAACAGGGGGATTGATGACTGACATCGATTGTGCCATGCTCGATTGACCACAGCTGATTTGCGTACATCGCACCACATCGAAATTACAAGTATTCGAACGACAAGTCATGAGAGTTGTTGACGGGTAAAGTTGTTATCGTTGTGTGATTTTGCCAATATGCTCCTTGTGGTGGCAAATCTAATTGCACTATTAACACCTGTACAGACAAACAGAAGTCCGCCAATGAGTCGATACAAAGTCTCGCTGTACGCAAATTAATGTACAACGACACTCCCCTTACAGCAGAACTGTTTTGTCTGGACGGGGGTGGTCACGATTCGTTTCCGGACCCGGCGCAGATTCCATCAGTTTTGGTTAAACCCGGACTGGATGCGGCCAAGTGTCTTTGAGAGTCGGATTTATGCTACATTTTACCAGCCTAATACATGGAAATACCAGGACTTCACGTGCGAGTCGGATTTTTTTGGACTTTGCTTTTGCAAACCTATAGTCGCAGTGGATTCCGATTTCGAAATCTCCCACTCATCTTTACACCTCACCGAAAGCAGGCTATAGATCGCATCACGTATGATCTGTCACAATTCATTCCCATTATTGCACCACCGAGCGCGTTTCAGCCAAATAAGGTCAGTCCACCCCGATGAAGCGCGCTACCCCGATTCGTCACTTGAATCTGACATCGTACTCGCAGTTACCGAGTTCAAACGGGAAATACGAGGCTTGAAAGGGATGACACAGCGATTCTCTGACGGTAACACCCCGCCGAACTAATATACCCTTAGCATGACATTGTAAATATGTTTGTAGGTGTTGACATAACAAGTGTTGAGGATATGTTACGGCACAGCTGATTGTCTACAGCGAAATGAGTCGCCCTCGAATGACAAGTGCGCTGTGAATTCGTGATCCATATCTATCGTAGAGACGTGCAAAGCATCAGTACGACAACAGATCGATTCAAGTTGTACATCATGTACAGCATACAAAATTAATATCCCTCGGTAAATTGCATATCATTTATAGGCACTGGTATGATTACGCTTGACCAGACGTGAAGCAGTAAAAACACCCCATCATAAATACATTGTTTGGATGGGACTGTCTGTCCTTATGAAGACGCTAGAACGCGGTATAGGTATGGAACAGCCACATTTGTTGCTTGCACCGAATACTAGGTGCGTAATACCGGGGGTTAACACGTTGGTGTGAGTAAAATTGAGAATCATCTATTTATTTAATTACTTATTATATTTATAATGTTACGTTATTTAAGCTAATCTATGTCGGGTCGCCTAATACAAATTTCTACTACGACATTCATTCTGATTCTCGGTATGACTCGGAATGACACACATATTTATAATAATAACAGATACATTGTTTGGTTGGGACTGTCTGTCCTTATGAAGACGCTAGAACGCGGTATAGGTATGGAACAGCCACATTTGTTGCTTGCACCGAATACTAGGTGCGTAATACCGGGGGTTAACACGTTGGTGTGAGTAAAATTGAGAATCATCTATTTATTTAATTACTTATTATATTTATAATGTTACGTTATTTAAGCTAATCTATGTCGGGTCGCCTAATACAAATTTCTACTACGACATTCATTCTGATTCTCGGTATGACTCGGAATGACACACATATTTATAATAATAACAGATACATTGTTTGGTTGGGACTGTCTGTCCTATATGAAGACGCTAGAACGCGGTAAAGTGTGGAACAGCAGTTGTTGCTTACACCAATCACTAGGTACGTACTACCGCAAGTTAACACGTTGATGCGAGCAAAATTGAGAATCAGCTATTTCTTTAATTACTTATTATATTCTTAATGTTACTTTATTTAAGTTAATCTATTTCGGGGGCGCCTAATACCTATCTCTAATACACGACATTCTTTCTGGTTCTCGGTGACGGTAACACTTCGCCGATTCAATCTGTCCGTAGTATGATGCTGCAAATATGCTCGGCGGTGTTGGCGTAACATGTGTTGAGGATATGTTACGGTACACGCGAACACAGCTGATTGTCTATAGCGAAATGAGTCGCTCTCGAACGACAAGTGCGTGGTGAGCTCGCGATCGATCGTACATACCGGTAAAGCATTAGTTCGACAACTGATCGATTCAAGTTGTACATCATGTACACTGTACAGCATACAAAAATAATATGCCGCGGTAAATTGTATATCATTTACAGACACCGGCATGATTACGCTTGACCAGACGTGAAGCAGTAAAAAGAACCCATCATAAATACATTGTTCGGTTGGGACTGTCTGTCCTAAGACGCTAGAAAGCGGTAAAGGTGTGGAACAGCAGTTGTTGCTTGCACCAATTACTAGGTACGTAATATCGGAAATTAACACGTTGATGCGAGTCAAACTGAGAATGAGCTATTTCTTTAATTACTTATTATATTATAAATGTTACTTTATTTAAGTTAATCTATATCGGGGGCGCCTAATACCTATTTCTAATACACGACATTCTGGTTCTCGATATGACTCAAAATGACACACATATTTATAACCAGATCAGATCATTTCTCCTTACTATTTAAGTCGACAACAAAGCAAGAGCAAGTGCGACAGTATGGAAAAGACTAGAAACGTCACTATGCACAGCCGAACGTATAGACACCTAAATCACGCACCAGGATCCCACCGATCAGGAGAAAACTTTATTGACGTCACGACCGGCAATTATTCCTATGCCCCACCGTACACGAAATCGAGTCAATCGCGAAACGACAAGTCAACCAGGGTGGTTTGACAGGCAATTATTCCCAAAGCCCCGTCACGAAATTGGACCACAAAACGATAGGTCAGGGCGATTTGTCGGCAGGCAACTATTACCAAGCCCAGGTCTCGTGTCCAGAGGTCAAGCGAGGTAAAATCAGGAGTGGAAAAGTACAAGTAGAATGACTCAAGTCTCATGTCTGAGTACAAAGGTCAATCCAGATTCTTTGTTCGTTTTCTCTCTATCGTTAATTATTCCCCCTTTTTTGATTGCCGCACACAGGGTCATAAAAGTATTGCTGCAAAATTGAGAATGAGCAAATTCTTTAATTACTTATTATATTGATAATCTTTGTTTGTTTATTATAAATCGCGAATGGGCGTCGATCGCCCAAACTATATACTACTAAGAATTATGCTTGAAATGCCACACGTTGACATCAGAAGAAGAGCCGCCCGTGGTCTTCCAAGGTACTTTAGAAGGGAAAATCCGATAATGCACGCAGGGAATTCCGCTACACCACCGAGGAATAGATTGATAAAACGATCGCTGCTAAAATCCGAGGAGTATATAGAAATTGCGTAGTACAACATCGACGTAACAATCCTGCGAATGTAAGTTATAAATCAAATAGGCGACTTCGATTATGACAGGTAAAAAGCATTGGGCTGACAGAAAAAATACCAGATGAATTGTGATGTGTTAGGATGATATGTTGGAGACGAGTCGAGCATTGAACTTGACAACGCAGGGTTCATTTCAAATATTAGCCCATCGGTACTTAATCGTGAGTCGAAGACCGACCCGTGGTCATGTGAAATACTGCTAAACAGCGTATGTATATTCAAATTCATACTAACCATCCATACACCGCAGCACAATATCTCGTCGCTATACCCGATCGGAATAACACCCGAATTGTTTCTATGATTCCAGAAGACGTGATGTTACTTTTGGACATGATTCGGTTACCTCCCATCTGAATAAAATAATAATAATACCAGGCCCATAGCTTGAAAGCAACGAAGGGAAATGTTACTTGCAATGCCTCCTGAAATATTTCCTCTCTCTTGTTTACTCTGGCGATCAGCCGAAGGCATTTTATTGCGTCTCTGCTCCTGCCTTTCTGCGCCAGCCATCGCGGAGACTCCGGGAAAAACCTCGGAATTAAGGCGTTACGTAGCAACTGCTCAATTATCGTGTAAGAAAATTAGGCAATTGGCTTCTTACCAGCAACATGGAACATACAAAATAGAACCAATACCAGCCATAACCCCTATGAACGACCTCCATTGTCGGAAAAAGTACGCAACAAAGGCGATTACGCAGTAGCCTGCCGAGAAGGAGTACGTGGATGATATCGTCATGAAGTTACGCCATTTGTAGTCGGTGACTTCAGCCACTGCAGAAGATGATTAATAATCTGTTCGAAGGAGGTGTTTAGGATATTTTTCGCCTTACTCAGTACGAATCCGATGACATAATTCATCAGGCCACACACTCCGCTTAATAAAATTCCAGCGCAATAAGCGGGAAAGTTCCATGCCAAAGCGCATACAATTTGCGATATGATTTGCACGACGCTTGCAATTATGAAAATCGGTCTGCGACCGTACCTGTAAAAATATTCGAAAACACTATCGAAATTCTCCATTGAGCCGCTACCATATGGTACAATTTTACATAGTTGGAAAATTAGTTGGAGGACCACTGGATCCCAACAATATCGCATTGTGTATATACACAACGAAGATGAAGCAGTTTTACAGCTGAACTCATGCCATGTCACAAAAGTCGTTCGGCACCATACCATCTCTTTCCACTTTCATTGCATGCTTTGCTTACCAATCAGCCGTGATGCCGAGAAAGGAACCTATCGCCATTCCAAAATGGTAAAAGGAGACTCCTAGTGGCGCCTTCCAATCATCATCGCAGACCATGGCAAACTGCATAATATCATCCATTAAGATTCAAAGTGTCAAATTCATAAGATATAGCATCAATTATTTTTGTTTCATCACCATTATGGTTATTTCTTATCATTTCAAAACACTACACCTCGACTCGGTAAGCTGAGTACATCCCTATATGCCCGTAATGTCTCAGTGGGCCAAGAAAGCCCCCCCCCACAATTTATCAGCGTGGAGTGCGCGGACTACATTATTAAGGAATGCCGTTATGGATATTCGTTCTCCTGAATACGCATACGCATGGTCGTAATTCCTACCACGACCTCGATTGACAAACGATTTACCTCCATCGTAGCAGTTCTCTCCGCTTCCGTGAAAGCGTAAGTCAATCCGTAAGGGCAGTCAATCACATGAGTATTATTTGTCCCGTTAAATCTTTCGGCCCAAGTCTCCACCGGATATTGACTGTACGTTCTGTTGTAAATTTTGCATTCACTGGGTCCCCATCTTCCTTTTTGATTGCGCTCAAGCGGTATGATAGTGGATACAATATCTGTGAAGTCCGCATTCTGGAAGAAATCGTATTGCAAGCACATCCACCATCTATACTGCGTACGCTTGTCAGTACTTACACTTCCATTAATGTAACTGAGGTATTCTGGAGGATACGTGCAATGGTGGTGCGGCTCAAATTGAGAGAATACAAAATGCAGAGCGATGAAAGCATTAGGGATAGCAGCGCAAAACGATAATAATAATATCAGTTTTTGATATCGACCCCAGCTGCCTGCTGCTTCCAATGCTTCTTCAATATCCAGACCTTCCTTCGTCCGCATGTTGCCGATTTGAAGTGCATATATTTAATATGCTTTACCTTACGACACATTAAGCTTGCAAGTATTTATAAACGCATTCTGAATTATGTCATGTACAATATAAAGCGATACAAAGTTTAATCTGTTTGTTGTGAATATAAATTTAATTGTCTATGATTACATTCCCAGATCATGCTTTCCCATCGAGATCTCTCGGTTAGTCACCATTCGCAGCTAATCGTGGCAATGTTGGTCTGGAGTCCGCACAACATCTCGAACTAAAAGCATGTAAGTTAAACTCTATATTGCCCCCATACGGACATGTGATATATACTTCTAGCGATCCGGTATAGTGGGGCAGTGGTTCTCAATTAACGAAGTGGTGTTACGGTCCTGTATGTATAGGCATTGTATGTATAGTATCTTTTAAATTATGGTATAAATATTCTTCTTCGGGATATCCAGGACGCGTGCCAACTGTATTTGGTATTTATCTTCACTAAATAATCTTTTGGGCCGTTCTGCCATCGTTGGAGGCAATAGACACCAGCCAAGCCACACATAGAAATTTAGGCGGCCGTGGGACACGGGACACGCATCTGATCGGGGGAAGCACAGCATTGAGCATTTGTTGTGATGATAAGGAGAAGCACTTGATCATACTCATACCTTGAAAGCAGTTGTTCCTAAGGTCTCGAGCTGTCGACATTCTTTATATGCATTGAATGATGTATATACCGACTCCGTAGTCCGTATAAGTCTAATCTAGCGAAGCATCGTTATTTGTTATACATGTACAGTACAGTAGCCTACATTATACATGATGATTGATCTCTGTTGTACAAGTCCGAGATTCATGAACACTCTTATAAACGCAGATTTATCGTCGTTCAGGATGATATTGTCAAAATCCCCCACTAAAAAGTCAAAACTTATCTAATTCGTTCAACTAGATATCAATTAAACATGTAACAAACAAACCGCACGCGTATACATCTCCCACGAATTATACCGCTTAGTAAGTTAATACAGAAGAAATTTGTAAGGAGTATACGGTTCTTGAGACGAAAAATATTCCCATACAGGATCGGTCCTTATCACTTCAGCGACAAACGTATCGATGTGGTGTAACGATGCGGGTTTAACAAACCACAAATAAATTCCAAGTTCGTATGGCGCCTCGTGGAAGGTAGGCTGCATGGTTATCCAATATTTTGAAACCAAGATCTACTTCTTCGGAACTGATATATTTCTTCCCAGGACTAGTTCAGTCGCGTTACCACACTGGGTGCCGAAGCACCAATCTCCGCTTCGAGGCTCGGGAATATTAACCCTTTCGGATTCCACAGGTACGACGAAGACGGCAACGTTCCCTGATCGTTCCTTCGGATCGTGTGACAAATGTTAACTGCGGCTGTTTACAGGAAACCCTTCTGCCCTTCGAGATTAAAAGCTCTAATTTGAATATTTGCTACTGCCACCAAGGGTGACTCATCTGGTCCTTACGGAAGACCTGGCGCCGGCGGGCACCGCGTTGGTAACCCTCTGGCCTACCATAACGAATTCAGTATGCTCAGGATTTGGGTTGAATTTAAAACATGGGGTGTTTGAAAGCAGTTTTTAAAGCATGTTTTGAACAGTGTTTTTAAAAAATGCTATTTCAAAAAAAATGGTTTATTTTTCAAAGTTTGTATAATTATGTCATAATTGTCGAAATTCTTACGAAAAAATACAACAACAACAAATATGAGCCTTGGGGCGACTTGCACTAGATACATTCGAGGTATACGATATGGAATGGTTGGAACTCTCGAGATCATCATCGGTTCAACGCTTATGGCACCTAGTTACATATAACTGGAACGGAATGTATGTTTGAGTTGAGTTTTCCGTTGATAATTCTCGGATTATCCTTGATCAGTTGATAATCCGATGATTATCAACGAAAAACTCCAATAACTCCGCTTCTACTAGTTGGAATTCACTCAAATTTGTTTTGCATCGTCTCTGAAGACAGCTCAACAATTTCATGGGGTTGACAGAAAAATTTGGAATTTTTTTTTAATTTTCCTGTATAAATTAAAATTTTTAATTGGATCCGCGGAGCCCTATACTTGTTAGAATTGAACCAAATTTGGTGTGCAGCGTTTTTTAGGGTAACCTGACAATTTAATCAGTGAATGGCTGGAATCCGGAAAAAAAAGTTATTTTTGAACAGCCCTAATGTACACAAGACAGATGGCGCTTGCACGATAATTGATCTAAATTTGTACTAAAAGTCGGGGGGAGTGGTCCGCGGGGTCGGTGACGGTGCAGAAGGGATCTGCGAAGACAAAAAGGTTGAGAACCACTCATCTACAGTGTTTCGACTCCAATCTTTGGCATTGGTATAAACATTGTCAGCTGTGAAATTTTGTAGCATTTTTGGGGATACTTGAAAATTCCTGCAACGCTTGTTTGAAAGCATAACGTTTTCTCTTATCCTGACGATAGCATCCAGAAGTTGTGGCTGCATTCGGACTCTTGTCGTCGTTTTCACTGAAGTGACAAGGGAGAATATTCTCTCCACAAGCATTGGCCCATGGCGAGGGTGAAATTCTGCGACATCATGTCTAAATAATAGTAATAAGACTTTTCAGTATCAATTTCCGAAAGGCGTTTATTTAAAAAGCTAATTTGATAGTATATGCCAACTGCTGCCAAACGGAGCCAAATATTGAAACTAAAAAGAGCCAAGGAACCGAACAAACTTTTTTGAGCCAACTGCCTCTAAAAGAACCAATCTGGCAACCCTGTTACCCATACAGCACTATCTGGACGATATTCGGGACGCATATTATATGCTATAGCAATTTAGCGACATATTCCATATCCTGTTGTCACCAAAATACATTAGTCCAAAATCGATTCTTTTTCTTCTTGGGAGGCGGGAATCTTTTGTCGGGTATGAGATGTCGTCTTCGGAAATGATTTGAAAAGATGCCACCGGTAAAATCTGAAATCATGGTATACATAGAAATCTCCTCTGCGTGATGATAAATTTCTATAACATGATCTGACCTGAATCATACTTATACGAATGTGAAATCTGATTTTTTGACCTGATGGTCATCTACCTCGTGGTTATCAAAAGTTTGTTTACTTGTCAATCTCAATTTCGAAATTCCATCGTTATGTAGGCTAGGGCCATGAATGGCGCCCACGTCGAATTAGGAAACTAGATTTTACGACCCCCGTCCGACGTGTTCACCTTGAATTTGAAAGAAGTATAGCGTAGATAGCGCAAACAAATTGTTTCTCAGAGTGAAAATGTTTGCCTTTGGCCGTTGGCTTGGCTATACTGCGGTCATTTACACCTAGCCCATACGTTCGATTCATCCACTTCGATTCAGACTGACTTATTTTGACTTCGGTCAGACTTGAGATCTCAACCAATTCAATTCGGCTGCTCTGCATCACTTGGGTTACACGATACGTATTGTAAATAGCAATATGATTGCTATAGTTATCGCCTATGAAACAAATACTTCTTTTTTACCTTTTGTTTTGTCTTGCCTCTTCAACAGTATCGGGCATGGCAACACCGAGAGTTTCAGGAACATACATAACTCCAAGTATACCAGAAATTATGGTTGCGACTCCCATGAATACGTTCGGAGCGAAATAATTGTACTTTCCTGCAAGTCGAGATATAGCGTTTCGTTGTCGAGAATATAGGCTACTCATCAATAACGAGGGACGTACTAGTATACATCAAATACGGCGTGCCGAATGATCCAATGCGCGCGACTGCGGAACAAATGCTGATGGCTGCACTTCTCTGCAGGGTAGGAACTATTTCGGTTGACATCAAATACCAGGTGAAAAAGACTGCTGAAATGGATGCCTTTCCCAGTATTGCGAAAATGGTTGATGTCAATGGCAGTTCTGTAAAATAGGCATTGGAAATGCAAGTAAGATTAGGCAAGGGTATATATTTTATCCTAACACTAACTTAATGGACGCTATTTCCATTTCCCGAAACCTATATCACTGCATTGGGGAATATTCATCGAAATGCCATAATGCCAAACTCTATTTAAGACATTCGAAATAGATAAGTTTTATACAGTTCGGGCGCTTATTTCGATAGCCAAAGCGACACTTTGCGTTACATCCTTACCTGATGGTAGAAACGGCAGAGAAATGCTTGAAATGCCGCAAATAATCATCAACAATAGGACTGTTCGTGGCCTCCCAAAATACTTCATTAACGGCAAAACGAGTACGTATGCCGGAGTCTCAGCCAAACCTCCGAATAAGCAATTGAGAAATCGGTCATCGCTGAAGTCGGCCGAGTAAATCGTGAATGCGAAGTATACTGATGAAGTGATGAGCCTGTTGTGAAAATACTGTTGCTTACTAACGAACAACAATGCGCCCGCTGGCATACATAAATTTATCGTTACCCACCACCCATACACAACCGTGCAAAATCTGGTAGCTATTCCACTTTTGAAAAGTACTCGGGTAGTCTCCGTGATACCTGTGGACGGCACATTTCCTTTACACGTGACGCAACTATGCGCATTCTGCAGAAAGTTTCAGGGCAGTAAGTACAATGTGTTAGGGAAAGAGTTATTGAAATTTACCTTCAGAGCTTTTTCTAAGCGCTCCTCTCTGTCATTTTGTTTCGCGATCACACGGAGATATCTTATCGCGTCATCACTTCTCCCCTTTTGGGCCAACCAACGTGGCGACTCCGGAAAGAACCTTAAGAATTCACGACATCACACACACTGTTCGCAACTCCGTGGCATTATTATTATATTCTTTATTCACAGTAAGAAACTGGTCAATACACACAAAATCCGGGGAGCAACCTTATTATTATTATCACAAACATGAGTGGTGCTTTTTTATTATTATTATCACAAACATGAGTTGTGCTTTTCGCCATTCATGGCCTTGTGCACCACGGTCGTCAGGAAATTCAAATCAAGCAGTATCTAAATGAACTTATTACAACTTATCACGAACTCAGCGACGGCGGTGGACAATTGCGATGACGAGAGTAGGTTGCGTATGGTGAACGGTACATGTAACTGATTGAAATAGGTTATTAAAAATGATCGATGAAAGTCGTATTTAATGCACGACATCAAACTCCGTGACATGAACGTAGCCTATATATAACGAGGGGGTAAGACGCCATTCATATTATTTTACCCAATGATCGAATCTTGAAGCCGTGGCACTAGCTACACTTTATTTGCCCCAATTTGCTATACTAGGCTATATTATGTTTTAAATGCTCACCAACAGCAAGGAAAATACAGTAAAGCTCCTGCGGCGCTCATAACACCAAGAAAAATTCGCCACTTTGGGAAAGCGTACGCGAATAAGGCGACGCTGCAGTATCCAGCACTGAATCCGAAGAAAGATGAAATGGTGATGAAATTACGCCATCTATATCCCGTCACTTCAGTCACTGTAAGTACAAGTGGTGGTGTTTATTAAAATTGCCGCTTCAGTTACTAGCATGAACTGCATCATCTGTGTATTACCGAGTACGAAACATAAAAGATAATTCGTGAGTCCGAATACACCAACCAAGACGATCGCGATGCAGTACACAATGTAATTCCAAGACAGCGCACAGATCGCTTGAGCCGTTACTTGTAGCACGCAGGAAATGATGAATATTGGTCTGCGACCGTACCTTTGAATGTATTGTACTAGTGTACTTAAATAAATATAATTAGTGCCTAATTATACACGAGAGCGCGACCAGCAGTCCATTCTGCGGAATGAAGTTTGGTGCAATACTCCGAAATTCCATTCGGAATTAATTGTCTTTATTAACGTATAGCTGTGATGCAGCATGTACGATAACGTCAGGTGATTATCATTAGGGCGATTTTTTTTTGACACGTCAAAAAAAGTCAAAATTAGGTCAAAATTGTAGCGTTAGGTCAAAAAATGTCAAATTTTTTACAAAGTTTAGTTTTACAACCGGCATTTTGTTTGTATCGTAGATTTTGCACTGTGGGTGAACTTATCATTTGACATTTTACAGCTTGTAGCCTACTTTATAGGCCTACCGTTGTCGACGGCCCATTGTCTGCTCATTGTGAGTCATAAACATTCAAATGAAACAAATTGGTTGACATGGTGTTATGCAGAACGTACCGCAATATCCCAACTGAAGCAAGACTAAGTGGGCATTGCATGGTTCTTATATCAAGAAACGCATGATGAAAAATCGTGATGTAGACACCATTGCCAGAATGAAGCAACACTAGCGTTACCATATTTTAGAATCGGGAAAAGAGGACACTTTTTCAAAATTTTCAAACTTTAAATACTGAAGTAAAATCCGGAAAAAAGGTAATTTTACACAACATTGTGGTTGGTTGACTAAAAATAAGGTCTTCACTTTCGTTCGAACCACGAATTTCCTATTTAGCGTCATCTATGCCCATTTTCACTCGATTCTATGCAATATCTTAGCTCTAAAAGCTGTAATTGAAGACGAATTGCCAAAAAGGAGTACAGTCCATTTAGGCGTCCTCGGAGGAAATTTTCAAAAACCCGAAAAAGGAGGACAAATCCTCCAAAAAAAGGACGTATGGTAACCCTAACACGGTTTGTCAGCAGCAGTCTACGCACAACTTCGGTGTTGTCAGCCAACAACTGCTGCTGTTGAACGTTCTTTCTCCATTCTTGGCAAGTTACTTAGTAAAGACACTTTCTACCCGAGAATGTAGGCAAGTATCTTTCGTTGTACTACATATTTTTTTTTCTACCATAATGCGTAATGTAACTACTGGAATTCTTCACAGGGCCAGATTTCGTTAAAATAAAGTTTTTTCATGTAAAATATTTTTAAGGTAAAAAATGTCCGAATTTTGATTTTTTAGAGAGAGAGAGAGAGAGAGAGTCTTTATTTTCATCGAACCAAAATACATAACAAACGGCAGTGATGGTGGTACAGAAAATATGCGTGCACAGTATTCGGTATTAGATAGGAATGATCGATAAGACCGTGAAGGTCATCTAGTCTGATCACACCAGCATCAAACAGGTACACTTGACTCTGAACAGTCTGGCTGTAAAAAATGTTTAGTTAAGAAAGGAAAATAGAAAAAAAATCAAACAATGGTAGCAATGATCAATGAAGCAATGTCTGGGCGAGGTAGGGCAACAGTGTTAGTGTAACGACAAGAGGTGGTCAAGTAGGGCTTTTTTGAATCTATTATAAGGCAATTCACGGATATGTGGTGGTAATGCATTCCAGATGATAGGTCCCGAGTAGTCGATAGATCTCTTAGTTAGGTTGCTATTGGGTGGGGGTAAGTAGATGTTTCCTTTAGACGAGGATCTCGTGTAATGGGAATGGACATGTTTAGCAGGTATGAAAAAGTCATCAAACACAGGAGGCAGACTATTGGAAAAATATTTGTGAACAACTTTTGATACTTCGAAGCGATATAGTTCATCAACTCGCAAAATTCGATGCTTACGGTAGTAAGGCGATAAATTGGTACGTAAAGGTACAGATGAGATCAACCGTATCGCACGGTTTTGCAGGGTTCGAATTCTGCACAAAAATGTTGTGCATGCATTTCCCCATACTACGATTCCATATTGCAGATGAGAGTGGAAAAGAGAGAAGTAGATGGTTCGTAGTACTGATCTGGAAACCAAAGATTGGAGACGGGTCATTATTCCCACACACCGAGCTAGTTTTGATATTGTGCATTCAATATGCTGCTTCCAAGACAATTTGGAATCAATGGTGACGCCGAGATATTTTGCTGAGTCACATATTGAAATTTGTTTATGATTGATGTTCACAGTGAAATTATGACTGGCATTATTTAAAACGAGCATCTCGGTCTTATCTGCATTCAAACTTAGTTTGTTTGCTTGGAGCCATCTCGGCACTTTTAGGTCAACATCTTCCGTTTTTTAGGTAAAAAATAGCCCAATTATCATATAGTCAGCGGCTCTGTTATTTTCGTTCGCTTAATACTCACAATGCACAATGCGATATAAGCCTACACAAGATACAATGTGATGTCACAAACAGAATGGAGGGTGTCGAAACGTCGAGGAATGGTTAATAGCGTAAATCGCTTTGTATGGGTGAGCCCCGTCACTCAAATTTAACGCTAATCGTTTCTATAGCTATAAACACGTAGAGCAAAGCACACTTGACATATACTATCATAATCACTACGGTATCTTTATGAGAAATACATATTCTTTACCAATCGCCCAATACTCCCGAAAATGGTGCGACCATCATTCCCACTTGGTACATAGAAACTGCGACAGGTGCTTTCCAATCGTCATCGCAAATCATGGAGAACTGTCATTGTTCAAAGATCACCGACATGTGTATGCCCATACGAATAGCAGAGGTTAACACATCAGCTGACTTACATCCATAACAGCAGTTCTTTCAGTATCTGACAAAATCCACGTTATTCCATTGTTACAATTTATCGCGGTCGAACTATTGTCGCTTTTGAAATATTGCGGCCATGCCAGTACTGGATATTCACTGTAATTTCTGTCGTAGATTTTACATTGACTTTTCACCCATATATTTTTGTCATTCAGCTCCAGAGGAATGATTGTCGAAACGATATCTTGAGTTGAAACCTGTGTTGCCACGTTACTGATCACTAGCTATATAATTTCATATATTTATGTCCTTGCAACAGCAATTTTATACTCACATTCACGTTGGTTGATTTGTTGACATATTCCGCCGGATAACTGCAGTGGTGATAAGGTTCATATTGGGAAAATAAAACATTGATAGCAGCGAATGCGTTGGGAACAGCGGAGACAAATGACAAGATCAGCATATATTTTTGAAACCGACCCCAATTACCTGCTGCCTCCAAAGCAACCTCAATATCCAAACCCTCGTGGATATCCATTTCGCTATTCAGTACAACGAACGTAAGAACCTGAATTGTCAGCTCTAGCCTCTCACGAGTTACGAGTCCTTGCATTTATGTTTATACCAGTACGATTATACCTTACGGCTATAGCGTAAAGCAGCAATAATCTTGACTATCTCGAACCGATAAAACCAGAGTGTACTCACTCTCACTCTGAGTGAGTACACTCTGATAAAACGTTTTCGCTTTCACCAACCATTTGATGCATGCGGTTCCAGTTATATGAACTTCGAAAACTGGGACCAGGATTAATAAGCCTTCAATTAATAATGAAATTAATAAAACTGTTCAGTAGCGCGTGTGGTGAATTGTAACGATTTTATGAATTCAGCCGATATTGGTTAGCACCAGTCTGGATAGTGTTCGTGTGTAAGTAACGAATATGCCTGTAGCACAGAGCGTTCCAAAACTGTGAGCAAAGCAGGGTGCATAAAAGGATTAGGATATAGCCTCACGGACCGCAAAGTGGAAAACTCAATCGACGTAATACCCTACCTTATTCGAAACGCTGGTTTTCCTCGCGCAATTCTTGATGGTCTTTGCTTATTTAAGACTGTAAATACGATTTCCTCCTAGTAACGGATATATGAATGCAGGCTACATAACATCAACATAGAAGTACATTATTCAATTGGTTATTGTTCCTCGTTATTGGAACAATATCACATTCGATCTCGGTGGTCGACAGGCGCAAACAGTAAGCACTAAGCTAAGCATTCATCCGGGTCCAAGAAGATTCACCCACACTGCCATTCCCATGTTGCACTCTAAGCTTCACGCGTGCGCAATTACGCACTGCTGAAATGGTCTCTGTGCACAGAAAATCTAAGCTGCGCCCAAGAAAAAAATTCAATCTGAATTGAAAATAAAATCAGCGCATTATAATTCATTATGGGTTATTTTACATTGTGAGTCAGTGAACGACCGACCGGCTGTTCCAGGCAATTATGCGTTTACGCAGCAGCTGATTAGCGTTTTTAGGAACATTGACACGGTGAAGTCACCTCGGAGACAATTCGTTTTGAGGTGACGTCTCGAAACGACTTGCCGAAGTGTTGCAAACAAAAATCTGGTTTAAGTATGCATATGTGTGTAGCTCAAGTGATACAGCAGTTTGGTATCGAGCGCGGGTGTTATGCTATGCCAGTTGCAACAACCAGCAATATAATTATACGCAGATTTTAGTAATAAATAATAATAATATTAATAATACGCAGTGCTAAAATGACCATGCTTATTAATTCTGTAGGGTAAGCTCGAACGGGGCCCAAAGTTCTTCGTAAATCAACATGAAACACATTTTGCGGCAGCTTCATTCAACGTGAAATCTTTTTTCGGGCCGCGCGCGTTTTAGTGTCACCAGATTTGTTGATGCTGGTATGGACCATTGGGTATATATACTCCCACCCCTTCTCATAAACATAATGTTATGTTCGTGCATTTACGTTCGGTGTCGTAGAACTCTTTCTTTCTAATAGGATTAGTAATTTCAGCCAATCATTATTTCCTCGTGTGTCATGCTTGTATTTATACCCTGTGTTCTGTTGTCTCGTGGTCTTTCATTTAACTGCACTCTGGATCGTGTCGCCTGTCTTAAAGTCATTCTGCTGTTAATATATACTGATTTCATATTGCATCCTCGTCGTATTGAGTTATTGTTCGAACAAGATCAAGAACATAACAATTGGTGTCAGAAGTCGGATTCATAGTTATTGCTGCGACGAAGATAAAGCATGGATTCAGGTATACTGAAGCTGCTCGAGAAGCAGCAGGAAATGATGGCGGAGCAACGCGCGCAGCACAAAGAAGAGATGGCACAGCACAAAGAAGATTTGAAGCAACAAGCGAAGCAGCAAGAGATGATGATGCAGCAACAAAATGCTCAGCACAAGGAAGAAATGGCGCAGTTAACGCTGAGGTTGAATCCCGGTGCTTCAACATCTGAAGCTACCGCTCCCAAGTCTGATTCATTTGTAAAATCAAAGGAGAAATGGGACCAGTATCTGCAACGATTCAACCATCACCTAGCAATTTACGGCATTTCCAACATGGAGAAGAAAAGAGCGTGTCTACTCTCATGGGTTGGACCTGAAACGTACTCGCTCCTACGTAATTTGTTTGGTGCTGCTGATGTCAGCGCGCAAACTTTCGACACGTTGACTGAGAAATTGTCTACACACTTCAAGGACTCAATTCATGTGCAAGCAGCCAGGTACGAATTTTACAATTGCAAAATGCAACCGGGGCAATCGTACGCCGATTGGATCGCTACTCTACGCGGAATCTCCAAGGATTGCAACTTCATATGCTCAAGAGATGGCTGTGATCAAAGCTACGTTGATGAGCTAATGCGCGATCTCATCATTAAAGAAACGCCGCACGCGGATGTGAGACGGCATTGTCTAACACAAACCAATCCATCCCTCGACGACGTTCTCAAAGTAGCTGCAACATACGTGAGAACGCTGGAAACTGATAGGGTTATCCAGGGCGAGAGTAACGGTAAAGATACTTCCATCGTCAATAAAATGACGGGAAGTTATCAGAAGGGGAATAAACCTTCCAAATCCATCCAAGGCAACTTCCCGGAAAGACTGAAATCCTGCAGCCGCTGTTTCATCGATCACCAGAGAAAAGACTGTCAATATCGACATTCAGTATGTCAGAAATGTGGTCGTAAATGCCATATCAAACCTGTGTGCATGTCCAAACCTAGTATCACGCAACAGGTCACATCCGTCAATTTCTGCTCAGTGCCGCTCCTCTCCTTCGACATCGATCAACTATATCGACGCGTAGGAAACCAGCTCTGGATCAACTCCAGCATCAACGGCATTCCGTTGCCGACACAGTGGGACACTGGTGCACCCTCCGCCATGGTGGGATTGACTGGGTACAAAACTTTGGGCTCTCCGAAACTCTCAGCATACCATTGCTCTTTCGTAGCGTATGGCGACAAGCCACTGAAAGTGAAAGGTATTTGCACTGTAACCGTGCAGGTGGGTTCTGAAGTTCGAGTTGGCTTAAAATTGGTAGTTCTCGACGAACACCGTGGGCAAAACATTTTTGGTCTCGATTGGAGCGATGCTTTCTCCATGACCGCTAAGGGAACGTCTGCTTTGGATGCAATTTCCTCGCAGATGGTCAAATCGCAATCAGGTAATACTATTGACATTTCTGATTCGAACGACAAATTGGTATCTTTTCAGTCCAAATTTCCCTCCGTTTTCTCTAATGTATTAGGACGATGCACCAAGACAAAGGTGACAATTCACTTGAAACCTAATGCCAAGCCCGTATTCAACAAGCCACGCCCTTTGCCTTTCGCAAGGCAAATCGCTGTTCAAACCGAATTGGATAGATTAGTCAATCAAGGTATCCTCGAACCAATCAATTACAGTGATTGGGCAGCACCAATTGTTGCCGTCACTAAATCAAATGGATCAGTACGCATTTGTGGTGACTTCAAAGCATTGAATCAACAAATTCAGATAGATCAACATCCCCTGCCCTCCTTGGATGAAATCCTTCACAAGTTACAGGGTGGTTGTATTTTCACGAAAATTGATCTTGCCGATGCTTATTTTCAGCTAGAATTAGATGATGATGCGATGAATTTGTGTGTCATCAACACGCAATTCGGTCTATTCCGTTATCGACGCATGTGTTTCGGAGTCGCATCTAGTCCCGCAAATTTTCAACGCTGTATTGATGCCATGATCGCCGGCTTACCCGGTGTTGCTAGTTTTATCGATGACATAATCGTTACTGGCATTGATGAACGCGATCATTTTCGCAACTTATCGCTACTCTTTGAGCGCCTCACCGAATACGGTTTCACCGTCAATTTCGCGAAATGTGAATTTTTCAAAAGTAGTATCGAGTACCTTGGTCATATAATCGACAAGGACGGCAAAAGCCCGTCTCACAAATCCGTTGAAGCAATCAAACAGTTGCCTAAACCTAAGGATGTTCGCCAGCTACAGGCATTCCTGGGCAAAGTCAATTATTATCGCGCGTTTATTCCTAATTTCACGAATAAAGCCGCTGCCTTGTACCGTCTTCTTCAAAAAGACGTGGAATTCATTTGGAATGCGGACTGTGACGCAGCTTTTCGCATTCTCAAAAACGACGTAATCGACGCTACGCAGTTAGCTCATTATGATGTAAACAAGCAGCTCATTTTGTCAACTGATGCTTCTCAATTCGGAATCGGCGCTGTCCTCTCAATCGAGCACAATGGCGAAGAGAGACCGATCGCGCACGCATCGAAAACGCTTTCGGATTCGCAAAAATCCTACTCTCAAATAGAGAAGGAAGCTCTGTCAATCATTTACGGAGTCACTAAATTTCGTCAATTCTTGTATGGTGGAAAATTTACGCTCGTAACGGACCACAAACCGCTTTTAGCTATTTTCTCGCCGGACAAGAAAATTCCCGTGATTACAGCGCAACGCTTACAGCGATGGGCACTAACGCTCATGGCTTACCAATACGATATTCGCTATAAACCGACTAATCAGCACGGAAACGCCGACGGTTTATCTCGCCTACCAAAGGGTCCAGACCCTGAGTTTGACGAACTGGAAATTCGTGAAAACGCGGAGATCGTTCACGCTATTAATATGGTATTCGATGGCTTACCGTTAACTCGCAATGAAATTCGCGACGCGACGCTGAAGGACAAAACCATGAAACTAGTGAAATTATCTGTGACTCATGGTAATTGGAATCCAAAGATGCACATTGATGATTTTTCTTGGTTTTCGACTCGCAAACATTCGCTTTCTCTGCACGAAGACATAGTCATGCTCAATATTGATGGTTTTCAGCGCGTAGTAATTCCGCAGTCACTTCGCTCGCGAGTCTTGTCATTGTTGCACGAAGGACATTGGGGTATCGCGAAAATGAAGCAGATGGCTCGACGTTACATCGCATGGCCTTGCATTAATCGCGACATTGAAAATCTCGTTAAGAGTTGCGACGCTTGCTGTAAGGTAATGAAAGCGCCTGATCGTCAGTATCGCGAATGGCCAAAAACTTCTGAAAGCTTTGAACGAATTCACTTGGATTTCGCAGGTCCAATAAACAATAAAATGTTTCTTGTCATCGTCGATGCGCATTCGAAATATCCTTTCGTTAAAGTAATGAATGTCGGTTCTACCACAACCTTGTGTGTGGTCAACGCTTTGAGGGAAGTCTTCTCTATTGAAGGCTTGCCCATAACAATTGTTACGGATGGCGGGCCGCAATTCACATCGAATGAATTCGATACGTTTTGTTCTAATTTGGCAATCAGCCATATCGTATCACCCTCTTTTCACCCTGCCTCGAACGGGGAAGCGGAGCGTTTCGTCCAGACTTTAAAAGCTGGATTAATAAAAAATTGCGACGGGGGAAAAGATCTCAACTTCGCGCTCCAAACACTTCTCGCTACGTACCGATGTGCACCGCACCCGGGCATAGACTGGAAAACGCCTGCCGAGATTTTACATGGTCGACAGCCGCGCAATTTGCTAAGTTTGTGCTCGCCCTTTGATAAATCGAAACCCGTTACGCCTGGACAATCAGTCACTCATTTCGAGATTGGTTCCTCGGTTTACGCTCGAAGTTACCGAAGCGGACCAAAGTGGGTTGCTGGCGTGGTGACGGAAATACTGGGGCGTGTTGTGTACATCATAAAAACAGATCATGGGTATTGGAGGAGGCACAAAAACCAACTCCAACCACGCTTGATTTCCACTGGTCATGATACAGCCACACAGGAAGTTGCTCAGCCTCAACAGTCCCAAGCTGAGCAACCATTGGTCAGGAATAGGGCACAACGTCCTGCAGTTAGTCCTGCTCGATCGTCGGGCAGACGATATCCTCTTAGAAATAGGAAACCCACCGATTTCTATAGACCGTAAATGTGGGCAACCCTCTAACTTACAAGGGAGGACTGTTATGTTCGTGCATTTACGTTCGGTGTCGTAGAACTCTTTCTTTCTAATAGGATTAGTAATTTCAGCCAATCATTATTTCCTCGTGTGTCATGCTTGTATTTATACCCTGTGTTCTGTTGTCTCGTGGTCTTTCATTTAACTGAACTCTGGATCGTGTCGCTGCCTTAAAGTTATTCTGCTGTTAATATATATACTGATTTCATATTGCAACCTCGTCGTATTGAGTAATTGTTCGAACAAGATCAAGAACATAACACATAATATAAGAAAAAGCTCAACAGAAATGACTCGCATTGTGTCGAAATTAGGAGGGAACGAGATTGCGGTCGTTGGGCTGCTTATAATAGGGAGGTACAACCTGCTGGTGCAGGACTTTTAGGCACAATCATTGCGGTGATGGATATTTCCACCCATCAAAGATTTCGGCCAGCACGTGACTCCGGGAAGTGGGCTGCCAGAATATCTGCGGCAATTAAACCTTGATCGTAGCATGTTGGCTGAAACCCTCTTCGATATTGAAATGTCCAGTCGGGGCGTTCAAAAATGACTTGTTTACTCAAATTGTACTGGCTACTTGATAAAATTGTTAGGTTACCTAATTAAAGCCTGCGCACCAAATTTGGTTCAATTCCAACCAGTAGCCGCATTGCTACAGGAGAAGAAAGTTTTTTATTCATTAGCTAAAATTAGTTGAAAAAAAAATTTAAAATTTTCTGTTCACCCCATGCAATTATTAGGTTGTCTATAGAAACGATGCCCATTTTTATAGGAGTCCGGAAGGGCCACAGCTAACCTCCCCCGTGGGATGTTGTGACTACAGCTGAGGTTTTACACCCAGCTGCAGCCACTCCCCGATGGTAATAGGGTTACAGTGTGTCGTTGGACACAGTGAGCCCATAGTTACTCCAGGTTTCTTTTTTCCTTCTTAGTTTCGTCTCTGTTTGGGGTGCGGCCAACAGGGGTTTTACGTGGGGTTACCATACGTCCTCTACATCCGATTTGTCCTCTTTTCTGACTTTCTTGAAAGCAAAATCAGACTGAGATACCGTAGATCAGCACTGAAGTAACGTTCTGGCGGCTAGTTTGGAGCTGAGCCGAAAAGCTACTCGATGCGTGCCTTAATACAACCAAAACAAGCATTGGGATTCTTACCTAACCAAATTCCGTCTTAATATGTTTGACCACAAGAATTCCAAACGGATCCACTAGAAATCACATACTGCACCTTAAAATGGGCACTTTATATTCTGTTTCGCTGCCTTTGGAAGCTCAACACGGTGAAAACATTTTTGACCGCCTTCGGAACGCGTAACTTATGTAAGTGGTACGCGAGCACGGCGTAAAACCTCGAAATGGTACATGGGTGGGAAAAGGTTGGGAACGACTGGCACTCTATTCGCTTCTATACATGCAGCAATCATTTTTATGCAGCATCTCATCATATGAGCTTCAGTAAAACAGATCTATGCAATCGATTGTAGAGGGAGTCTTTATTGTATCACATTCTATGTTTAGGGCAGGGGTCGGCCCGCCCGCATGCGGCCGCAACACCGTTTTGTGCGACCCGCGAAATCTTCAAGAAACGTAAAAATACGGATAAATTGCCTACTAAAGATCAAATTACTGTGGATACCTGATTAGACTTTTTCTTAATACATTTCAACATGATAATGATAAGTAATATTCTTACCATTTATATTTTATTGATGACGTGATAGCCCGACCTCGCGGCCCATGCATTTTGAAATGCTAGTCAGCCTTCAGGATGACCGGACCACGACCTAACACAAGGGTCGGCAACCTTTTGCTAGTCACGGGCCAAATGTCGAATGCACAACTCGTTGGCGGGCCGCGGACTTTTCATACTATAATTCACACTCACTGTCACTGCAGTATGTTACGCTACATTTTTGCGATCTCAATCATATACCAATCACAAAAAGAGCAAGTGTATTCTCACTTAAACAACACAGGATCAATGTGACACTTGATGCTGCTTTCTTTTTGAAAGTTTTTTTTTAACATGTGGTACCAAGCCAGATGAAGCAAGAAACTGAACTTTTTCTAAATAGGCGTCGGACATGCGCGATCTTAGTTTGCTCTTAGTTTGCTCTACGTGAATTTCATTATTGAAAACAATTGTTTAATTATGTGTACGTGCTACCAAACATAGATGCCATCTCTTTTGCATGTTTGGTCAAGCTGGGACCACTTTCAAGGAGATACTTTTTGTGAAAGTCAAGCCGCGATATGCCCATTTTATGAAATTTTTCCTTCGTCCCGGCCTTGCATTTCAATAAAGTCCATTTGAAATTTTGTGGGAATGTTATTGACGTCCACATCAAACGAAGTACTGAATAGCCTGAGTTTATTTTCTAGAGAACGAATGTCGGAAACGCGTGAGGAAAATTTAGTAACTCAATTTCGTATCGCAGTAACCAATACAGTGCTGCAACGAGGTTTGCTCTCTTCCAGTGTAGGAAAGTAAGCATGATTTTTTTGTCCAATTTACGTCCCATTTACAAACCCAAAGTGGCAGTTTTCTTTCAAATGCGAGTATGCCTCCACATCTCATGTATCAGTTATTAATTGTTTCTTGTTATTTCCCCTAAGTTGCAAATTCAATTTGTTCAGATGTGACGTTGAATTTACTAAAAAAAGCAAGTTTAGGATACCTACCCCGGATCACGAAATTCTGTGGCGTTAATGTTTTTATTTTCAACTTACACACTCGTGCAACCATAAATCCTCGACTTAGCGAGCGAACATCGCAGAAATTCAGGACATCGCCATCTAGGTTTTCTGTTTCTAGTAAGAGATGGCGAAACTGTCGGTGACTCAGTTTGTGTAGGCCTAGTGGGCCTATACTAGTGGTTTCCAACCTTTTTCGGCTCATCGCCCCTTTTCAAGCTCCACACAAACAGTAATGGCCGGTTGGTTGACTAAAGAAAAGGTCAACTTTTCGGCTCAATGTCGAACTTTTACACTTTTGCAGCTAAATTTTCGTGGGTTGACTTAAAAAAAAAGTCATTTCTCCGCATTGGCTCCAATTAAGCCGTTTTAACGCGCCATCGCCCCCCTATCGCCCCCTTCGCTATTTTCGACCCCTTTGTCCATTTTCGCCCCCTATCGCCCCCTTGGTCATTTTCGCCCCCCTAGACCGCCAAATCGCACCCAGGGGGCAATATCGCCCACGTTGGGAACCACTGACCTATACCGTCTACGCGCCAGTTTTATGCCGTAACAATAGACTAGTAAATATACTTATGTCGTGACAATGCTACAATTTTCCTACACAGAGCTAACTCAACTCAATAAGAAACGACGGGCCGTATTCTCGTGATAACTATTTATGATGCCGCGGGCCGGACGATTTCGCATGACGGGCCGGATCCGGCCCGCGGGCCGTAGGTTGCCGACCCTTGACCTAACATATCGATCTCGCCTTCCGCCACATGTCACCTCATTTTGTCGCTTGCCTTTTATATTATCTGCTTTACTTTTCATTCAGTATGCATGCCTCTTCTCTACTTCACCTAGGCCAAGATGGGTGTCTTATTTCAAAGACTACTCCAAGTCGTTTCGACACCTTCCTATCTTTTCATTGTATCGCAGTTTTGTGGTGTTTTGAAATGATGAAAATATTTCAAAACTGACTGGATTTGGAGGCTGCAATTGGTAAACATTACAGAAAGTGAAACGTAAATGACTCAATTCGGACAACGAGTATGATTTTAAATTGGCAATACGAGCTAGTTTACTACTTTTAGTGCTGTACTCCAAAAAACACAATTCAGGAGTGCATTAGATAGATTCGTTCTTTGTATGTCTAGAAGTATTTACATTTATAATATTTAGATATTGTAGAAGCGTATTTAAAGGTAACATGGTTATAATGCTGTCAGCATTGTGTGTCCTGGAGTTAAACCATAAGTATATGATCAGCAAACAGATCGCTGCTCACAGACTCAAATTTACATCCAGTTCTAAGAATCGGGAAAACCAACTTTCATCCCTCATTTTAGGGTTTCATTTAAAACAAAAATCAATTTAAAACAAACAATTTTAAAACAAGGCCCTAATTTAAAACATGTTTGTAATTTTTCTCAATCCATCACGTCACGAATAATCAATTGTGACGCCATAGTGGATTGACATTGACAATTGAAAATATAGGGTATATATAGCTCCTTTGACGAAATATCTGTACTATTACTGTTGAACCGACTATTTTGAGAGTTCCAACCTTCCCATATCGATATACGTCGGCTATATCTGGTGGTAATTGTCCACAGGCTCATACGACATGTTTTTTGGAAAGTATTTACACAATTATGGCATAATTTTACAACTTGAAAAAAACACATTTTTTTTAAAAAGGCCTTTTTTTAAAACACTGTTTAAAACAGAGGTCTCAAACTCAAATGCGCTCGCGGGCCAATTTCCTAGTTTTTGATGACGTCGCGGCTGCAGCATCTATATCGGGATATTCAATGTATAATTTCCAAGTAGGCCTTATTTGACGGGACCTTGAAGACAGGCATTCCACGAACATCGTGGAAATCTAATTTACTATTGTATTCACGCTTGACACTGAAAATCACATTTTCAAATATTTGAATAAAATTGTTTTTGTGCCGAACATAATTTTTTAATTAATGAGTTATCATCATGCGAGAGGGTGCATCATGATATCATAAAACTGTCGGGTTATAATATTGCAGCTATAGTGGACCTTTGACGTGCCACAATTTTATGTAGAATATTTTAAAATTGATCTGATATCAGAGCATTTGAGCGGTGTAGCCTAATCCTGGTTTTGATAAAGTCGTGATAAGTATAGGCTATTGTTACTGTCATCGCCAAAGTCAAATTAAATCAGCATTAGATTTTGCCCTAATTATTATTGGAACATATCAATAACATCTTAAATATCATCATTATTGAGTTATAGTAATAGCATTGCTTCTTAACCTTTCAAGCGATCGTACCCCTTGTGCTTCCAATAAGATTTCTCGTTGCCCCTGTTCATTTTTAACACAATTTCTGATGGCACCTATATTAAAATCAGAATGCTCATCTACAGAAAATCGCGCGAAAACTATTTTTCAGTTGAATAAATTGGCCAAGAAAATATTCCACAGCATGTAGGCCTAATTCTACAATGCTGGTACACCGTGATGTGGTGCTTCGTACCCCGACGGGGTCTACGGACCCTGGTTAAGAACCCCTGGAATAAAAATGTCCAATCGGCGATGAATTCATTGGTGTTACAGCTGTAGAGCGTATTACTACCTTACCCGCCACCGATAACAACATGGATAAAGAGAACAAACAACACCCAGCATGTAACCAACTATACGTCACGGGGGTCACAGAATACCAATGGTTGCCATATAATACTGACCTGATTAGATAGCTATATACCCAAAGCAACACAAGCTACGACCTTTTGATATATTACTATTTCCCATGACAGTTTCATAGATTGTTGCGTCTGTAGGATTACAAGTAACCGTTCCGAGTCGCAAGTCCTTCTCTGATAATATCGTTTGACCCGACTCAACTCGAGTCATTTTTATTTAATCACCCAGTCAATCTGAAATCAAATAATTTTACGAGAAGGTCGCACCAAACAAAATCACAATTTTCAGTCACGAATCATCAACGGGTAATGTTTAACATCATGAACTAAAAATGTGATGTAATATAGCTGATCTTCTACCGCATGGTATAGCTTCGAAAAGTGATGTGATAGTGAAATTTGTTGAGATTTCAGTGATTTTTATAGTAATTTTAGCGTGAACTTTAAGTTCTTATATCTAAAAAAGATATATGGCACTTGAATATATTGTTGAATATTTGAAATTCCAAAATGCCGTCGCGGGTCGCACAAAATGCTCTCGCGGTCCGCATGCAGCCCGCAGGCCGCGTGTTTGAGACCTCTGGTTTAAAACCTAAACAAACTGTTTTAAAACACCGTTTGTTTTAAATGCAACCCTACCTAATTTGGGTACGACCAGCTTCTAAATTTTCGTCACTGTTTCTGACGCGTGAACGTTGTCATCAAATCAATGTGTGGTTAGTTTTAAATGTACAACAGGGTGGTCCTTAAAAAACGAATTTTGGAAAGTTGTTGGTCTTACCCTGCCAAAATGTTCCTTTTGGTTGAAAAACACACTGCGTAAAATTTGATTGCTATTCAATAATTTTCAGAGGTGCCTCAATGGATCCGAAATTTTACCTATATCAGCTATGGAACATATATAGTAAATTCATAGTTGCTATTGGGTCAACGCTGAAAAGCCTGGGTTACCTCGTCTGGTTAATAGCTGATCATTGGTGGGGGTACCAGGATCACCAATATCATTGTATTTTGCCAAGTAAGCTCTGTTTGAGGGTGTCGGGGCCCATTTTGTGGAGGTCAGCAACAACCCCAAATGCAAACTGCAGTTGCTCCCCGTTTTTTTTTGTGAGATGGGCATAAAGATCCTGAAGCATTGCGTTTGACTTCAATAGAAGAGGCACGTATAAATATCTAATATCAAAAAGACAACATGAAATGAAGTTTTCAATATTACATTTGAGTTGCATACATTTGTCGTATTTAAGGATAATGTTGTTTTTGAAGGTTTATTGGTCCGCAGCATTTATTTTGCGAGTTTTACCGGTCTGCGAGATCAAAAAGGTTGAGAACCACTGAAGTAGACAACAACACTGTCCCCTGGATAATGAACAGGCCGTGTTATTTTTGGCAATGCCAAAAATAAAAAAATTAAATGCCAAAAATAAGGATTTTTTGAAAATATAGTTTTTATGAAAGATTTTGATAAAAATGACAACACAAGAATTGACCGGAGTTTGTGTATGAAGCGACAAAACAAGTGTGCAGAGCAGAATTCTTAACTTAGGGTCCATCCTTCGGGGGTCCGCAGACTATATTATCCAAAGGGTCCATGGAAGGTGAATGAAAAGGCCAAAAAGTCCAGTGAATAAATTTGGATTTACGGCCGATCTGTGGATTGAGCAATCCAGCGATTAGGAAATAGATGATATCCAGCGATTAGGAAGTAGATGGTATTAAGCGATTTGGAAGTAGAGGATTTCTGCAAGACAAAGTAGGATTCAGCATATTTCAGAATCTATGGTAGGGGGTCCTGATTTCAAAATTTAGGGCGATTACTTGGTATTTTCATGTTGGTAATGCTCTTGCATTTTGTTACATCGTGTATAGTCGCCACGCGCGACCGAGGCTACATTTAGCTAAATGTGCGTTATACCAAATACCATTCCCCTTTAACTTGCAAATGAAAACTGTCTGCGTGTTCATTGTTGTGTTCATAAACTCATAGATTGTGTCACGTTTCCCAATAGGGACATAGTTTCATCAATGAACATTGGACGGACATGGTACAAAAGGCCTCCAAATCTATACGTACCACATACATTCAGTCCAAGTTTTTCATTGCCTGGTTGATACTTTTTCATATTATAAATATTGATTATTAAAGTCACTCTTGATTTCTACAGTGTTGGGATGACTCGAGTCACCTTTTCCGTATGACTTGATTGCCTCGAGTCACTTTGCTATAATCACTTGACTTGACTCGGCGTATCCGAAATGCGGATTGACTCGTGACTTGGAGCAAAATTCACGAGTCAATTTCAAGTCATCAAGTAATCGGGGTCGATAAAAATCACAGTAACTTGCATATGTTCGTATTGTTCGCGAAACGCTGGTGTAACCCGTGAGAGCGACCAATCATTCAATGATCGTGCGTTTTACTGAGCCTCCATTGTTCTCTCGCAAATAAATTGACCGCAAACGAAGTGATCGAAGCTTACAGCTTACGTTGTCGTAAACTATAGTATAGTGAAGTCATTTAATAGCAAAATGTCTCTTTCTGTTCTCTGTTCTTACCTTAACCAAACCTCTTGTTTTATTGAAAATGAATTCGAATGTAGTTTATATAGTCCTCACCCATTTACGCAGGCTCGATTTGTATCATATCAATTTGTAAATGGGTAATGCATTGCATCTTATCAATTCGTTTCTCTTATGTCTATTTTGGCTGGTAACTATAAACTGAGCCTTCTTGCGTGTAAATATTTAACTCTATATTCGTTCATCGGTTCAAAATCAATGAACACTCAATCTCTATTTCAGACAGCTAGCATAATGAAATGACGTAATCATGACTCCTACTTCGGAAAGGCAACTTGACCTGAATTGTGACTTGACTCGTGACTTGACTTGACTTGACTCGACTTGACTCGAGTCACCTCCAAAAATCGAGTGATTTGACTTGACTCGAGTCACCTTCGAAAATCGATTGACTTGACTTGACTCGAGTCAAAATGTGCAATGACTCGAAATGACTCGTGACTCGAAGGTAGTGACTTGATCCCAACACTGGATTTCTAACAATTGGTTGGGTAGTGAAGGCGGCGATTCAAACTTTTCAGAAATCCTTTTGATTTGTTATTATAAGTATTGTGACCTGTGTGAATACCGGTAATATTGCACGCTGCATATAGTGAATCGACTATTGAGAATAGATATTGCAGGAGCACTCGATTTTGTAACGGGTAAATTTGGTCTTCAACATCGTTTTCAATTCGGATTTAAATCTTGCGGTTTGATGGCACAGTCTTGATACTGCATGTTTTTTGACTTAAGGCCAAACTGAAGCGTTTGACATGGTTGATTCGAGTTCGAGTCTATAAATATGATATCATGACGATGTATTTGTTATTTTTGGCATGTGCTAAAAATAACACGGCCTATGGTTGGGGTATATGATCCAGTGCAGTTTCGCACATTCGAGTGCAGTGCGTGCCGCAAAGATGAGGTATATGCACGGATTTGAAACGTGCATAGTCAAATTTTGGACCTTCATGTTTGATTTTCGTCATTCCTTCCTTCCTTAAAATTCAAGCGAATGCAGACGTTGGTGACCGTGATGAATGCGTATTGCGTATACACCGCATACTGATATCTGAAACATGTAGGCAGGGCTGTAACTGCTGCACCCCTAACCCCCGAGCTCGAAGGGATCCCAAGATTATTTCGTGAATGAACATAAATTATAGAGTATTCTTGAATATTTATGGAGCGTTATTCAATTTTTCTTCGCGCCTCGCTTGAATTATTATTGCTAGCTGTCTTAATATTAATATGGGTACCACCTAGAAAAAACGCATAATTTATAGAGATAGGCATTTCGGCGTCGGTCATTACTGAAGTCGCGATTTCGGACTTCAAGAGCCATAAACATCACGGTTCAATAAACCTTGTATGACCTTTGTGACGTAACTGTTATATAGTTCACTGCCGTTCAGTTTCGCCCTCGTTGCCTGCTTTGTATCAGTTGCTAATATTTCGACTATCAATCTTATTCAATCGTATTTACATCGCAATTTTTATAGATCCTAAAATAATTATTATGAATAGTCTGATTCGAAATTTGTAACTGTCCTAAAGGAAACACCGTCAAGTAAGTATATATTGATTTATCCGGTACTAAACAATGTGTGTTAATTCGCTGTGTATTAATGCTTTCAGAAAACCGTTTTTCGTCTGTGTAAAATAAAAACCAACGAAGCAGGCAGAAACGCGTCATCTTGGGGTGTTGGATAGGACAGTTATATCTCTATCGTGTATACGTGGAAGTTTCCACCCCTCTTTCGCGGCTACATAAAGTTTTTTGACGAATTCCATCAACAAGTGCACCAATCAACAAAGAAAACTCAACTGTCATTGTCATGGATTTCAACAACCAAACAAAAGATCCTGATCTGGATGTTACACAGAGATGCGAAGAAGACAACAAAGTCACCAAAACAAAAGACAAACCAAAGTCTTCAAGGTCTCATGGTGCCAGATCAAAATCATCAGTTCAAACGAGATCCATGTCAAAGGTTTTAGAGCACAAATACTTGAAACCGAAAAGTTCAAGCAAATCAAGTTCAAGTCATCGGTCATCAACAGGTACCGGTACTTTTACATCAAATCACTCAACTAAATCTCGCTATAGTGGAATGAACGTCGAAAATGTCGTAAATTATCATCAGAAACTGCAAGAAATAAGCTCTGCACGAGCAAAACAGGATATTGAAGATATCCAGGCTTCAATGAACATAGAAATACAATCAATTCAAAATCAGACTGCTTTGGCCCGAGCCAATCTTCAAGAACAAAAAAAGAAGTTAGCAGAAGATCTACGAAAGAAACTAGACGAAGAAAAGAGGAAGTTGGAGGAAGAACAGAGGAAGTTGGAGGAAGAGCAGAGGAAGTTGGAGGAAGAAGAACAAGAACTACAAAGACGGCAAAATCAACAATGTGAAATGATTAAACAAAGGATGCAGCAAAATGCTGACGAAACAGCTCGCCGTGTAAGACAAGAACATTTGCAAAATACATGTGAACTAGAACTAGAACTCACTAGACGTGGTGTATCAACGCAAAGTTCACCTCAACTGACAGCGACAGATCTGCAGCCATCTGAGAACAGGAGCCTGGCTCCTCAAATAAGCAACGTTCCGGAACAGCAACTACAACAAGCCAGTGCAACTATTCAACCTACGAACAATGTAATAACTCCAATTGCGGAAGCGTCTGCAAGTGTTGCTCCAAATGTAACTCCGTCGATATCTTCGAATATTTCATACGCAGGTGTGGCTATTCCTTTTAATAGCATGTCTCACAGTTCTCGCCAAATGTCTAATGTTGTAGGCCTAAGTGAGAATGTATGTGTGCGTGAAAGATCTAGTAATTGTGTGACTGCTCGTTTGGACGCATGCATTGCACCCAAAAATCAATCGCCTGTAATTGATGCCGAAAATAGTCGCCTTGTTGTAGCACCTCCCATGATTGATACACAAATAACTACTAATTTGCCTAGCTCTTTTGCATCTGGTAGCGTACAACCCTTTGTGCCAGCTTATTCAAATCAGGCAGCTACAGCAGGCTGCGCAGTTCACACAACTACAAACTCTGATCTCAATGTAAAGCCTAACCAACCGAAAAACTTGATTCAATGTGAGAATCCGTATGTCATTCACCAGGTCAAACCTAATGATCAAATTGTTCCATTAAAGTTGGAACCAAAATGTTTTAGTGGTGACCCAATTGAATTTGATACATTCAAGGAAATGATAAATGCTACTTTGAATCGTCAACCATGGACGCAAAAGCAGAAGTTGATGCATCTTTTGCAATATACCCGTGGTATTGCCAATACTTTTGTTAAAGCTTGTGAAGATATGGAAAACTGCTTTGATGAAGCTCTTGCGGTATTGAGAGACAATTTTGGTCAACCATTCCAAATAAGTGACCGCTACATAAACACTGTTATAAATGGCTCGAAATTCGTAGAAGGTGACAACGATTCTCTCCTCTTATTTCATGCATCGTTAACCGCTTGCACCAATAAGTTAACCAAATTTGGAAGGATTCGTGATGTTTCACGCTCTATGGTTGAACAAATTGCCGAGAGACTTCCCCCTTCTTGGCAGCCTGGTTGGAGAACCTTAGTGGCGGAGGTCACTTTTGACCTGAAAACCGAACTGACTGTTGAACATGTAAATGACTATGTTCGCCAGAAAATTAGAGAAATTACTAGTAAATATACTAACCCTAATCATGAAATATCCAAGAAGCAAGTGACGGGTGTATTCAAAACTGGCAAGCCAAAGGCATCATTTAGCACACAAGTTGTGACTCCAACATTGGAACTTTGCTTCATGTGCAATGAAAAGCATTTCTTGAATCAATGTATCCAGTTCCGCAAAATGCAGTATCCTGATCGCGTTGAATTCGTCAAATCCAAAGGGCTCTGTTTCAAGTGTCTAAAGTCAGGACACTTCGGAAAAGCATGCAAACGCATTCAAGCTTGTATAAGGCCTGGTTGCAAAGGCAATCATACAACACTTCTTCACCCACCTGAAGAAAAGATAAAAGAGGTTGCTAACAAAACCTTGGATTCAGCAAATGAACAAATTGAAGGCCAAGGCAAAATTTCTGATTCAAAAGAAGCTACCTCTTTCTTCAGTGCTTCCTGCGATGACAATGAATATGATGATGATGAATGTGTTACTTTGAATGTAGTCTTGGCAAGACTACGGATCGTTGGCACTGACGAGTACATCGCCACTTTGGCATTAATTGATAATGCGAGCAATTGTTCATTCATATCTGAAGAACTCGTGAAACTACTCGGTCTTGCTGGGCCCGAGCGAAACGTAACTTTCCAGACAATCGAACCATCTAAAAATACCAAGAAGTCAACCATTGTTCGTGGTTTAGAGATTTCTGATTACGAGGGATCAGAATACGTACCTCTGAAGTCACTGATATCTACAGAGAAAATCGCTCTGGACAACGACCTGCGGCCAACACAAAGTGATGTACATCAATTTCAACAATTTGAAGACATTCCAATCCCAGATCTTTCTGGAGACATCGGTCTGCTGATTGGTAAAAACAACCCCAAAATTCATAAGCCTCTGGAAACTATATATGGACCTGAGGATTACTTCGCAGTGAAAAGTGTCATCGGATGGATGTTTACATGCCCAAAACAATCCGAACCTTACAAACCTCACTCCTATTTCATTCAAACCAATCCAAACCTGTTGTGCAGGATGTGTCACGATGAGGTCAATTCCATTGCAAATGACAAAACTGAACTCTCTGTAAATGATAAACTATTTATGGAAAAGGTGTCATCGACAATCCTACTTGACTCGAACGGGCACTACCAAATGGAATTACCATTGAAACATCCGGATTTAACACTGCCCGACAACAAACATCAAGCAAAACAAAGAATCAATTATCTGCAGAAAAGATTCCAAAAGGATCCAAAGTTCTTCGATGAATACAAAGTTTTCATGTCTGACATGATCACAAATGGATATGCCGAGAAGGTTCACAATGATGGGCCAGTTGGTAAAACCTGGTATCTGAGCCATCACGGGGTGTATCACCCTGAAAAGAAGACTATCCGCGTTGTTTTTGATGCATCTGCGAAATTCAATAACCTGGCGTTAAACGACCTTCTGTTGCAAGGGCCAGACCTAACAAATAACCTTGTTGGTGTTTTATCGCGCTTTCGCAGAAATGAAGTTGCGATCCAAGGTGACATTCGATCAATGTTCCACCAGGTTAAGGTTGATGAATCTGATAGAGACCTGTTACGCTTCCTGTGGTGGAAGGATAATGACCCAAACCAACAACTTGAAACGTACCGCATGACTGTGTTTTTATTTGGGACTGTGAGCAGCCCTAGCTGTGCCAACTTTGCTCTACGAACTGTCGCTGAAGACAACAAAAATGCCTATGACATTGATGTCATAAATGCAGTTCAAAGGAACTTCTATGTTGATTATTTTCTTGATTCCTGTGAGGATACTCCTGCTGCAATTCGTCGTGTGGAAGATGTCAGCTCTCTGCTAAGCAAAGGTGGATTTGAACTGACAAAATGGGCAAGCAATTGCAGAGAAGTACTGGCAGCAATACCGGAATCAAACAGAGCCAAAAATCTGAAAAATATTGACTTGTTAACTGATGAGCTACCGATGGAGAAGACATTGGGGCTTGCGTGGAATATAGAAGATGATTCGTGGTGCTTCCGCGTCAAAGAAAAACACAAACCTTGTACCAGAAGAGGAATTCTGAGTATCGTGAACTCAATTTTTGATCCGCTGGGAATGGCTCAGACTATAGTGCAACCAATGAAGGTATTGATGCAGCACTTATGCAAAAATAACTACAATTGGGATGACCCGTTACCTGAAGAAGCCAGAAAGATTTGGTGCGACTGGTTATCTCAACTACAGATGCTTGAAAACTTTACGATTCCAAGATGTTTCAAACCGTCAAAGTTTGGACAGGTGACAAGAATCGAACTTCACCACTTCTCAGATGCCTCTGAGTTGTGCTATGGTGCAGTATCTTATCTGAGATATGTGAATGATGCAGGTGAGATTCACTGTTCTTTTGTTTGTGGAAAAACAAGACTCGCCCCCATTAAAGGTTCTACCATTCCGAGAATGGAGTTGTCCGCTGCAACAATATCTGCCAGTAATAACAAATTTCTGCTAAAAGAGCTGGACCTTCCTATTGACGATTCATACTTCTGGACTGACAGCACAACTGTTTTGCGATATCTCACAAACAAAGACAAAGCTTTCAAAACCTTTGTTGCGAACAGAATCAATATGATCAAAGAGTCTTCAGAATTATCGGACTGGAGGTATGTACCTTCAAAACAAAACCCTGCTGATATTGCTTCTCGGGGCCAGACTGTTTCTGAATTCTTGACTTGCGACATGTGGAAATTCGGTCCAGAATTCTTGTGGAAAGATTCTTCGGAGTGGCCTCAACAACCAACATTTCTAGAGGAGTTGTCTGGTGATGACCCTGAAATCAAAAAGCCAAACAAATTGTGTTTTCTTACAATTACCACTCCAAGTTCTGTTCTTGATGAACTCATCTCCAAGATCTCAAGCTGGACTCGAGTGAAAAGGGTGCTGGCATGGGTCTTGCGCTTTAAAAATAATCTTCTTACCAACGCGAGAAACAAACAACCAAATGCAAAGCTGACAAACAAGGCATTGACTTTAATTGAAGTTAAAGCTGCTGAAGAAATGCTTATACGTCATGAGCAAACAAAGCACTTCTCTGAAGAAGTAGAAAGACTGAAGACTGATGAACAAATCAAAAGATCTAGCCCGATCTACAAATTGCTACCATTTCTGGATAATGGGACCCTCCGGGTTGGAGGCAGAAATCAAAATGCTCCTATTGGTTACGACTCAAAACATCCGATAATCATCCCAAAAAAGAGTCCAATTGCAGAATTGGTCATTCGAGATGCTCATGTTTCATGTGGCCACAGTGGCCGGGAATATGTTATTGCCCAAGTCAGAGAAAGATTTTGGATTGTCACAATCAATTCCAAAGTACGATCCGTTCTGAAAAATTGTGTCTCATGTAGGAAACGTCAACGAAAACCAGAATCTCAACAAATGTCTGATCTACCATCTGATAGATTAACTCCAAATGATCCGCCGTTCCACGCAGTTGCGGTTGACTGTTTTGGTCCGTTTTTGGTAAAGCGTGGTAGATCTGAATTGAAACGATATGGCGTTTTGTTCACTTGCCTTACCACTCGCGCTGTCCATATTGAAATTGCGAATAGTTTGGACACTGATTCTTTCATTATGGCACTGCGTCGCTGTATTGCACGCCGTGGACAAATCAGTTTGATACGGTCAGATAATGGCAGCAACTTCACATCTGGTGAGAAGGAGTTGAGACAAAACATTTTAACTTGGAATCAAACAAAAATACAAGATTTGTTGGTGCAAAAACAAATAACTTGGTTGTTTCAGACCCCTTGTGCATCCAATCATGGTGGTGTATTTGAAAGACAAATTCGTACAGTGCGAAAGATTTTGGGTGCTTTGTGTGATGAACAAATGTTGTCTGATGAATCTCTATTAACATTGATGTGCGAATGTGAATCAATTATGAATAATCGCCCCATTTCAACCGTGTCTAGTGATCCTCATGATTTGACTCCAATAACCCCTAACAGTCTATTGTTGTTGAAAGATAAACCCATGCTACCACCGGGTGTGTTCAATGTCAAAGATGTTTACTCCAGAAAAAGATGGAGACAAGTCCAGTACTTGGCTGATCTTTTTTGGACAAGGTGGAAGAAACAATACCTTCCACTACTTCAGATTCGCCAAAAATGGAATGAAAAGAAAAGAAATATCACTGTAGGTGATGTCGTGCTTGTTTTGGATCAAAACCTACCTCGTAACATGTGGTTGCTAGGTCGCGTGATTGAAACCCTACCTGACAAGTCTGGGTTGGTGAGAAGCGCGAGAGTGTTTACCAAAACGAATATTTTGAAGCGACCCATAAACAAATTGGTGCTTCTCTGTGAAGCTCGTGACTGTTGAGAGCTGAAATTTGTTACAGTTTTTTGAGTATTGTAACCTTTCGTTTCTTTGTGCTTTCATTGTGGATTTGCAGTTGCGTAAAAATTGCCAAACTTGCATAAATTCAAATTTTCAATTTTTAAAGGGCCAGGATGAAGTCGCGATTTCGGACTTCAAGAGCCATAAACATCACGGTTCAATAAACCTTGTATGACCTTTGTGACGTAACTGTTATATAGTTCACTGCCGTTCAGTTTCGCCCTCGTTGCCTGCTTTGTATCAGTTGCTAATATTTCGACTATCAATCTTATTCAATCGTATTTACATCGCAATTTTTATAGATCCTAAAATAATTATTATGAATAGTCTGATTCGAAATTTGTAACTGTCCTAAAGGAAACACCGTCAAGTAAGTATATATTGATTTATCCGGTACTAAACAATGTGTGTTAATTCGCTGTGTATTAATGCTTTCAGAAAACCGTTTTTCGTCTGTGTAAAATAAAAACCAACGAAGCAGGCAGAAACGCGTCATCTTGGGGTGTTGGATAGGACAGTTATATCTCTATCGTGTATACGTGGAAGTTTCCACCCCTCTTTCGCGGCTACAATTACCTCGTCACGACATATCAAGACGTTGATAATGACGTTTCGACAGATACGCGACTCTGCGAAGTGTGCTGCCAAAAATCTCGACGGCGAGGAAACGTTGACCCAAAAGGACCGCCTCATGTTCGCCGAAACCGATAAATATATATCGAATTTCCCAATGCCTAACGGGCTGGCGCCTAATATTCTTGTCTTGGCAATCTGAGCCCTACGTTACAAATGTCACCCGTAAATATAAATATTAAGTATGCGTTACGTGAAGAAATGCCACTTTGAGTCGGTCATCTTTTGGGCCGGTTCTGCCGTCTGTGGAGGCACTATGACTCCAGCCAAGCCACATATAGAAAGATAAGCGGCCGTCGGACACAGAACACGCATGTGATCGGGCAGGACCGCCCCAGCATTGAGCATTTGTTGTGATGATAAGGAGAAGCACGTGATCATACTCATACCTTGAAAGCTGTTGTTCTCAAGTTCTCAAGCTGTGGACATTCTTTATATGCATTGATTGATGGATAAACTGTCCAGGGTTGTAACCAAGTCACAAAGCTCCGAGTCACAAGTCAATTTCACTTTTATAGTTTTGACTCGAGTCAAGACGAGTCATTTCAATTCACCACCGAGTCAAGTCCGAGTCCAAGTCAGCGAGCAGAGGGTCGAGTCCGAGTCATGGAATTATGACTCGAGTCCGGGTCCAAGTCATCGTGTTGACTGCTCAGTTTCCAGTTAAAGTCTTGGTAAACCCACTTATTATAACTCTGTTTGGTGATATCGAACTGTTCGCATTTAAAATATACCAATTTTCCTCACTCTTAGCAGTTTCTGGTCGCATTTTCAAGTACCAGTACCAACAGACGAAATCCCAATAGTGTGTTGGCTTCGGAAATACAATGAAATGTCGGTCTTGGCCGTTTGGGTCTCGAGTCAACGACTTGGTTCGAGTCATGCGCATTGACTCGAGTCCAAGTCGAGTCAATACAAAGATTGACTCGAGTCGAGTCGAGTCGAGTCATTTCCGTATTTTGAAAAAATGATTCGAGTCAAGTAGAGTCATCAGAAAATCGTGACTCGAGTCGAGTCATGACTGGAGTCATTACAACCCTGATACTGACCCAGTATAATTCTACGTCTAGCGAAGCCTCGTTATTTGTTAAATAAGTACATTATGCCCATCTCCGTTGTTTAAATCCGAGATTCCTGAAAACTCTTATGCACGCTAATTTATCGTCGTTCAGGATGATATTGTCAAAAATACCCATCAAAAAGTCAGAAACCCTTCTAATTCGTACAACTAGATATCAATTATACTTGACCATTTTCCACGAATTATACCGCTTAGTAAGTTAATCCTGAAATAATTTATAGGGAGTATACGTTTCATAGAGACGAAAAATATTCCCACACAGAATCGGTCCTTATCACTTCAGCGACAAACGTATCGATATGGTGTAACGAATCGCGGGTTTTAACAAACCACATAAACTCCAAGTTCGTATGGTCTCTCGTGGAAGGTATAGTCTACAAGGGTTATCCACCTTTTTGAAACCAGAGCAACTTCTTGGGTACTGATATAACTCTTCCCGGGACTAGTTTAGTTGCGTTGCGGCACTGGGCGCCGAAGCGCCAATCTCCAAGTCGAGGCTCGGGAATATTAACCCTTTCGGATTCTGCACGGACGAAAAAGACGAGCAACGTCCCCCGATCGTTCTTTAGGATATAGTGACCAAATGTTAACTGTTGTTCACATGGAACCCTTCTCCCATTCGACCTTAAAAGCTTTAGTATGAATATTTGCTAATGCAAGGGCGAGTCCTCTGGACCTTACGGCGACCTGGCGCCGGCGGGCACCGCGTTGGTAACCCCCGAACCTACCGTAATGAATTCGGTATGCTCAAGATTTGGGTTGCATTAAAACATGGGGTGTTTTAAAACACTGTTTGAAGCATGTTTTAAACATTGTTTTAAACCAATGCCATTTCAAAAAATGTTTTATTTTTCAAAGTCTGTATAATTTTGTCATAATTGTGTAAATACTTTCGAAAAAAAATCACACACATGTAATATAAGCCTTGGGGCGACTTGCCACAGATACAGTCGGCGTATAGGATGTGTAATGGTTATAACCTCGAAATCATCAACGCTTCAACAGTTATATAGCACCTAGTATATAACTGGAACGGAATATATGTTCTGATGATGATGGCCGCCGACCGTAAAAATGCTGCATGATGATGCTTATCACTAATCTATACAGTTAATATGTGCACAAGACAGATGGTGGTTGCATGATAATTGAGCTCTATTTGTACTAGAAGTTGGAGGGTCCGCGGAGTCGGTGACGGTGCAAAGGGTGTCCGCGAAGACAAAAAAAGGTCGAGAACCACTGTTCTACAGTGTTTCGACTCGAATCTTTGGCATTAGCATTAACATTGTCAGCTGTGAAATTTTGTAGCATTTTTGGTGATGCTGGAAGGTTCTTGCAGCATGACTTGTTTGAAAATATAAGATGTGCTCTTACCCTGAAAATAGCATCCAGAAGTTGTCGTTGCATGCGGTTTCTTGTTTTCGTTTTGACTGAAGTGACAAAGGAGAATACTCTCTTCACGAACATTGGCCCATAACGAAGGTGAAACTCTGCGACAACACTGTTTAAAACTCTAAACAATCGTAATAACACTTTTTCAGTATCAATTTCCGAAAAACATTTATTAATATAGCCAGTTTGATAATATATGCCAACTGCTTCCAAAAGGAACCAAATATCGAGAATAAAAAGAGCCAAGGATCCAAACAAACTTTTTTGATCCAACTGCCTCTAAAAAGAGCCAAATTTGTGAAATTTGGCTCCAACAGAGCCAATCTGGCAACGCTGCTACCCATATAGCGGTATCTGGACAATATTCTAGACGCATAGCAATTGAGCGACATATTCCATGTCCTGTTGGCACCAAAATACATTAATCCAAAATCGATTCTTTTTCTTCTTCGGAGGAGGGAATCTTCTGTCGCGTATGAGATGTCGTCTTCGGAAATGATTTGAAAATGTACCACCGGTAGTATCTGAAATCATCATATACATCGAAATCTCCTTTGCGTGACGATCAATTTCTATAATATCATTTGACCTGAATCCTGGCCTTAACACAGGGGCGGGCAACATACGGCCCGCGGGCCGGATCCGGCCCGCGATGGGATTTTGTCCGGCCCGTGGACAGTTTTCCGTCTTACATGATAATGTGGCCAGCGGCCTCAGTCTGTCGAGATTCCCCAATACTTGCTTACTGCGTCAAATATTAGTGACTGTATGTTATTACGTGTAGGACTATGCGCAGCTTGCGAGGGTGGAGCTTACGCTCAAGTTCGATGAAGCGAGAAGACTTGCATTATCGGCATTTACCGGATATGCTCAGCCCTAATGTCGTTAGTGGTAATCATGGTGTTTGTCGATTACAATGGTTATTTGCACCAGGGCGATATTTCATATTTCTGATTCCGTAACCGCCGACTTGTAGCAAGGCACACTTCTAGGCTTTTGTAGGATCGCATATGTCAGGGGTCGCCAACTCAAAAACGGTTCGCAGGCCACTTTTCAAATTTCGTAGAGGCCGCGGGCCGCATGAATTCAATATCGAGATAAAATAGGCCACACAGTTGAACAACGACGTTATCTCGTCACCTACTCATTACTCAACCCCAATGAATTGATATCTTGGTAAATTTGGGGTACCGGGCTTATCAGACGCCTTGAAATCTTAATTAAGGATTCCACTCCACAATGTGTTGATTGATCAGAGAGAAGCAGAAATGGCGGCTTCATATTCATGACAATGCTGTTCTCAAATCCACATTGTCTTCGTCATTATCGGCGAGAAATGACTTTGACGTGACATTGCTCTCGGTAAAATACATTCATTAAATACGATTTTTTTTCTTTCTATAACTGGGTAAATGTGCGAATAATGTATCGATTCAGCAATCCGGCCCGCCAAGTACTTAATTTTCCTATATCCGGCCCGCCGACTGAAGAAGTTGCCCGCCCCTGTATAACAGATGTGAAATCTGATTTTCTGACCTGATGGTCATCTACCTCATGGTCATCACGGTGCTAAAAAAGTTTGTTTACTTGTCAATTTCAATTTCGAAATACCGCCGTTATTCAGGGCCATCATGAATGACCAGGGATATCCAGAACTCGGCGCCGAGAGTGTAAATTCGATAGTGACTCATCCTGTAGTTCTAGATATCCCTGATGAATGACGCACACGGCGCACTATGAAACCAGAATTTTACGACCTCCGTCCGACGTGTTCACCTTGAAAGAGGTAGCGTAGATAGCGTAGACGATGTTTCTCAAAGTGAAAAATGTTCGCTTTTGACCAGTGGTTCCCAAACTTTTCCGGTGTGAGGGCCAAATTTAAAATTTCAGAGTACGGTCGGGGCCGCACGAATACTACCGCCATGAAACGGACCCAAACAGTCACCATGGCTATTTCGGAGTAGTTTTATTGCCCTGGCGAGATTTCAAAACTGTACACTGTTTACCGCTACTTATCTGCTGCATTGGGTGTCCGTTGAGTGAATCAGCTTTTCTCGCCTAAACGCGCGAAGCGCGAGAAATTTCTTTAGTTTCATGACTGAATAGGTCAATATCATCGGGAATTGCATGTATTGCTATCAATTTTCATCCTGTCCCTGTTCACGTAATCTGATTTACCGGTAGAGCTGAGTGAGGTGTGTTTGAAAAGGTATAGGCCCCCTCAATAGTAATTAAACATCTCCGGGGGTATACCCGTTGGCAGGAACGTAACAGCACTTCGTAAGGACCCTGGGCTCCCATAGGGTGATAAACTGACCCCGCATCACGTTGTCCGATTTTGCCACGAAATTAAAGTTGTACTGTTTAGTGAGACAGCGCGACGCGCGAATATTTCGATATTTCATGATAAAATCGGTGAATAAGATCGGGAGTTGCATGGTTGTCCTCTTTGCCCACGTAATCAGATTTACCTGTAGAGCTGAGTGAGAGGTGTCTATGAAACTGCAGACCCCGTAAAATTAAACATCTTCGGGCGGACGGACCCCTAGGTGTGACTTCTTTACATGATGTTATTTTGTGACCTCCTGTCTGCTATATCAAAAAATGTAGAATTGCCCAAACCTACTAAACTGAAAGATCACACGATTTCAGATTGGTATTTCTTCACTGGCATATAATTTTCATTCCTGCGGGATGGTATTTGTCTTGTAAGGTTTAGATTGCCAAGACAAGGACATTCAGCGCCAGTCATTTAGGCGCCTATATGGACAATTAAACCTATCTGTATTTTGTATATATAACGAAGTTTTTGGTATTTCGAAGTTTTTGGTCAGCATAAAAGCAGGCCTTTACGGCCAAGGCTTTATCGCTGCCGATCGTTCTGACACACTTCTTGGAGTCACATGTTACATGGCCTAAAACTTTATATGTCTTTGTGCGTTGTGGTGCAGTCATGGCCAACGCTGATATGCCCATTTCAATAAATCTTGCGTATTTTTTTCTTGGGGAAGAGTACCCAATAATCAAGATATGTGACGAATTGAAATCGCGCAGGGAGCAAAAAGTTTTGAAAAAGTTGTATAAATTTTCAAAAAATACTCTATAATTTATGCTAATTCACGAAATAATTTGGGGCCCCCGTCGAGCTCGGCCACCCTCAATTGGGGGGTTTGGGGTGCGGCAGTTACGGCCCTGACTATAGGACTACCAATTATGCTGCTTTTAGCCGGCTAAGCAGTATGCATCTCGGCGTATTCAACCGTGAGTCACGTGTTGCACATCTAGTTATCATAAGGTTACCATACGTCCTCTTTTAAGATGATTTCTCCTCTTTTTTGATTTTTTCAAAGTGTCCTCGGAGAACGCCCAAATGTCTTCTTTTTTGAGGATTTTGGTTACATATAGGGCCAAATTCGACTGATATACATTAAGTCAGCACTGTAGGAACGCTACGGCGGTTATTTCGGGAGCTGGACCGGAAAGTTGACCATTTTTTTCAGTCAACCACCTGTTAATGTGAAAGGAAAACTGTATTTTCCGGGAGTTGAGCCTCTTTTTCTTTTTGAGTCAAGCGACCACGAAGTGGGAAAAATTTACTATTTTTTCAGTATTTTCCTCCGGTTTTGAAAGTTATCAATACCTATTTATATCCATAGCTATTGCTCGTTCAACTGGAAAGTTAGGGCACATTGCATTGAAACAGCAGTGACGTAACGTTAGCAGTCTATACTCACAACTTTCCTGCAATTCTATAATTAAAAACTACAGAGGCCAAGCCAAGCAAGAGTATTTTATAAATATAAATTTTATTTTTTGTCATAAATCGATTTCTTAATATATTTTTGGGGCCGCAAGAAGGCTATCTGGGGGCCGCGCTTGAGAATCACTGCTTTTGACCGTTGTTCGGCTATACTGCGGTCCAGAGTTGATCAATTGTAATTTGTAACTGAGCTGAATGTAAATAATTACATTTTTTCATGTAATTGTAATTGTAATTGAAGCATTTCTATTCTGTGTAATTGCAATTGTAATTGCAATTGTAATTGTAATTGTAATTTGATAAAAATTTTGCCTAATTACAATTTCAATTACATTGTTATGGAAACCTGACAATCACAACATAAAATATTCAATCAATCAATCATTTATTCGTCACACCAGTGAAAATCCGGTATACGAACCAGGATGACGACGAGGGGCCTCAAGGCCTTGAGGCCTTAGTACACAGTCGCCACCTGTCATAATTAGCCTATTTACATCGGTGTTCTATGCGTGCCGCGTTATAACTAGATAATTCAGACATGCTAAACTGTTTCCCATACTTCAGTATCAACAGAAAGCTTTGTGAATTAGAATATTGGCTAAACCAGTGGTTCTCAAACTGGGGGGCGTGAAAGCATCTGAAGGGGGCGCGAAGCTCCGGTAAACTGAAATTTTTTTTGGCGCTTGCCGCAATTCACCTCGATTTCATAGCTATTGCTCTGTGTATAGTTCGAATATCATATTGGAGAATTCTCTCATCAACAGTCATACCCTTCATACCATCAAACTATATGTAAGGATTGCTAACATTCTGGATTGATTGTGTGATATGATGATAAGTGGGGCACGAAATATTTCACTGTCATAAAGGGGGGCGTGTCTAAAAAAGTTAGAGAACCAGTGGGCTAAACTAAATCCTAATATTTCTAAAATGCAAGAACAGCAAATAAACTCTTCTTAAACCTGTGCTGAACCATTTCCTACACCACGGTCAAAGTTTTATTTTTAAATCTCTGACCAGTACCGAGGCTTGCTGCAACAATTGCAAAAAGAAATTCAAGTTTCCAACCAAGGCTTCATCAAACTTGATCACGCATTTGTTGAGATGTTATCCCAATCTTACCTCCAATCTTGGCCAAATTTACTGAGGCCAGAAATTTTCGCACCCAAATGTTCATCAAATGCAATCTAACAGTTTCCGAGCATGTGAAAATGTAAATGCGAACCAAAATGTTGTAATTCGTAGTTAACAGGAGGTTCTGTCCTTTTGCATCTATTCTAATTTTACACATCTTATCGGTATCATCCTTATCGCTGACGCCTTGCCAATTACACTTCATTATCCTCACTCAGCTCTGACGAGTAGCCTAATCGTTTGATTACACTTCATTGACTGTCCTGTAGCCTATTCGCTGTTAGTCGCTTAAACTTTTGGTTGTTAACAGTCGCTTGAAACATTTTTTGTGTTTGTAGTTTTCAGTACTCATGATTAGGAATAGTTCGAATACGTTCGAGTTTTTTTTTAATTAAAGGGTTCTACGTATCCTGAATGAAACATGAATTGTTTGAGATTCTTGCTAATTACATCGCTACGGTTGTCAAAGAACACCTCTCTACCGAATTAAATACATGTTTAACAGTAACTGTAATTGCAATTGTAATTAATTACATGTTTAGCAGTAATTGTAATTGTAATTGTAATTTGATATTTTTAACAATGAGTTATTGTAATTGTAATGTAATTGAAACATGCAAGGGAGTAATTGTAATTGTAATTGTAATTTAACTGAATTATTGTAATTCATCCAACTCTGCAGCGGTCATTTGCACCTAGCCCACTTTGATTCGGACTGACTGATTTTGACTTCGGTCAGACTTGATCTCTCCTCTTAACCTATTGAATCCAACTGCTCTGTATCACTTGGATTACACGATACGTATACGCCTAGGAACAAATACTTTCATTATTTTTTACCTTTTGTTTTTTCTCGCCTCTTCAACGGTATCGGGCATGGCAACACCGAGCGTTTCAGGAACATACATAACTCCAAGTAACCCGGAAATTATGGTTGCGGTTCCCATGAACACGTTCGGAGCGAAGTAATTGTACTTTCCTGCGAGTAGAGATATAGCGTTTCGTTGTCGAGAATATATGCTACACATCAATAATAAAGGACGTACTAGTATACATCAAATATGGGGTGCCACGTGATCCAATGCGCGCGACTGCGGAACAAATGCTGATGGCTGCACTTCTATGTAGTGTTGGAACTATTTCGGTTGACATCAAATACCAGGCGAAATAGACTGCGGAAATGGATGCCTTTCCCAATATTGCGAAAATGGTTGATATCAAAGGCAGTTCTGCAAAATAGGCATTGGAGATGCAAGCAAGATTAATCGCGGGTAGACTTTATACTAACACTCACATAAGGACGTTATTTTCATATCGCTAACCTATACCACTACATCAGCGAATATTCATCGAAATGCCATAATGCCAAACTTCACTTATGACATATGAAAGATATGAGTTTTATACAATCCGGGCGTTTATTTCCAAAGCCAAAGCGACACTTTGCGTTACATCCGTACCTGATGGTAGAAACGGCAGAGTAATGCATGAAATCCCGCAAATAATCATCAACAACAGGACTGTTCGTGGCATCCCAAAATACTTCATTAGCGGCAAAACAATTAGGTATGCCGGAGTCTCTGCCAAACCTCCAAATAAGCAATTGAGAAACCGGTCATTGCTGAAGTCTGTTGAGTAAAGCGTGAATGCGAAGTATACTGATGAAGTTATAAGCCTGTTATGAAAATACAGTTGCTAAATAACAGCGCGTCAGCCGGCATATAGGAATTTGTCGTAACCTACCACCCATACACAACTGTGCAAAATCTGGTAGCTATTCCACTTTTAAAAAGTACTCTGGCGGTCTCCATGGTACCTGTGGACGACGCATTTTCTTTACAGGTGACGCAATTGCGCGCATTCTGAAGAAAGTTTCAGGACAATAAGTAAAAAGTAAATGTGCACGAAAAAGTTATTGAGATATACTGTCAGCGCTTTTTGAAAGTGCGTCTCTCTGTCATTTTGTTTCGCGATCACACGAAGATATCTTATCGCGTCATCACTTCTTCCTTTCTGAGCCAACCAACGTGGCGACTCCGGAAAGAACCTTAAGAATTCATGACATCACACATTACCGCTCGCATCTCCGTGACATGGACGTAACCTATATATAACCAGGGAGTATATAAGACGTCATTCATTTTATTTGACACAATGATCGATTTTTGAAGTCCTGGCGTAACAATCTACATTTTATTTGCCCCAATATATATTTCTGTAAGCTACACTAGGCTATGTTGATGCTCACCAGCAGCAAGGAAAATACAGTAAAGCTGCGGCGGCGCTCATAACACCAAGAAAAATTCGCCAGTGTGGCAAAGCGTACGCAAACAAGGCGACGCTGCAGTATCCAGCAGTGTATCCGAAGAAAGATGAAATGGTGATGAAATTACGCCATCCATATCCCGTCACTTCAGTCACTGCAAGTACAAGTAGTCGTTATTATTATTGTCGCTTTAATACTAGTACAAACTGCATCGTCTGTGTATTACCGAGTACGAAACATAAAAGGTAATTCGTGAGCCCGAATACGCCAACCAAGGCGATCGAGATGCAGTACATAGTATAATTCCAAGACAGCGCGCAGATCGCTTGAGCCGTTATTTGCAGAACGCAGGAAATGATAAACATTGGTCTGCGACCGTACCTTGAATGCATTGTAATGTATGTACTTTGCATAAAAATATAATTAGTACCTAACTATCCGCGAACACGCGACCAGCAGTTACAAGTCCATTCTGCGAAAGGAAGTTGGTACAATACTCCCAAATTGTCTATTGCAAATGATAAGTTCAAGTATACGGCTGTGATGCAAGAAATCCCAGCAATAACCTGAGCTGATGATCATAGTCAGCGGCTCTGTTATTTTCGTTCGCCCAATGCCCATGATGCAATAGGCCTACGGAAGATACAATGCAGACTTAGACAACTTGATAATTCTTGTCTAATTTCACTAAATTAGAGCGAAATGCCAGTATGTTTGTTTGTTTCATTCACACACACACACACACACACACAGACACACACACACACACACACACACACACACACACACACACACACACACACACACACACACACAGACACACACACACACACACACGCACACACACACACACACACACACACACACACACACACACATCGTGGTTATGGGAATGCACTGTATATATTTCTCATTCACAGTTTCATTCAAATTCCAAGTTTTTGCGAATTCAGTAATTCTAATTTTAATCTAATTTGGAAATGACTATGTAGCTCTAATTCTAATTCTAATCTAATTCGGAAAAGTTGAAAATAGTCTAGTTGTCCAAGTCTGATACAATGAGATGTAACTAACAGAATGCAGGATGTCGAAGTGCACATGAAGGGTCAATATCTTAAATCGCTTTGTTTGGACGAGCCCCGTCAGTCAAACTTAACGCTAGCCGTTTCTGTTGCAATAAAAAGGTGGAGCAAAGCACGCTTGACGCATTACTCTTAATTACAGTCCCTATCAGAAATACATATACTTTACCAATCCCCCAATACTCCCGAAAATGGTGAGACAATCATTCCCACTTGGTACATAGAGACTGCGACAAGTGCTTTCCAATCGTCATCGCAAATCATGGAGAACTGTTATTGTTCAAAGATCATCGACAGTTGTATGCCCATACGAAAAGCAGAGGTTACCACATCAGCCGACTTACATCCATAACAGCAGTTTTTTCGGCACCTGACGAAACCCACGTTATTCCATTAATGTTACAATTTACAGCGGTGGAACTATTGTCGTTTTTGAAATATTGCGGCCATGCCAGTACTGGATATTCACTGTAATTTCTGTCGTAGATTTTGCATTGGCTCTTCACCCACATATTTTTGTCATTCAGCTCTAGAGGAATGATTGTCGAAACGATATCTTGAGTTGAAACCTGTGTTGTAACGTTACTGATCACTTGCTATATATATATGTCATTGCGACAGGAATTGTATACTCACATTTAGGTTTATAGATTTGTTGAAATATTCCGCCGGATAACTGCAGTGGTGATAAGGTTCATATTGGGAAAACAAAAAATGGATAGCAGCAAATGCGTTGGGAGCGGCGGCGACAAATGACAAAATCAGCATATACTTTTGAAACCGACCCCAACTACCTGCTGCCTCCAAAGCAACCTCAACATCCAAACCCTCTTCGATATCCATTTCGTTATTCAGTATAACTAACGCAAGAACCTGAATTGTCAGCCTCTCACGTGTTGCGAGTCCTTGCATTTATGTTTCTACCAATACGATTATACCTTGCGGCTATAGCGTAAAGCCGCAATAATCTTGGCTATCTCGAACCGATAAAACGTTTCCGCTTTCACTAACCAGTTGATGCATACGATTCCAGTTATGAACTTCGAAAACGGCGATCAGGATTAATAGACCTTTAATTAATAATAAAATTAATAAAACTGTTCAGCAGCGCGTGTGGCGAATTGTAACGATTTTACGAATTCAGCCGATATTGGTTTGCAGAACGGACACCAGGCTGGATAGTGTGTGGATAGTGTTCGTGTGTAAGTAAAGAATATACCTATAACACAGGGCGTTCCCAGACTGTGAGTAAAGGCAATGCAAAGGCCGCAAAGGATTATGATATAGCCTCACGGGCCGCAAAAGGGAAAACTCAATCGACGTAATACCCTGCCTTATTCGAAACGCTGGTTTTCCTCGCGCAATTCTTGATAATCTTTGCTTATCTAAGACTGTAAATACGATTTCCTCCTAGTAACGGATTTATGAATGCAGGCTACATAACATCAACATAGAAGTACATTATTCAATTGGTTATTGCTCCTCGTTATTGGGACAATGTCACATTCGATCTCGGTGGCCGACAGGCGCAAGCAGTAAGCCCTACCCTACAAGCATTAATCCGGGTCCAAGATCCACCCACACTGCCACGCACACTGTTCCACTCAAAGCTGCACGCGTGCGCGTGCTCAACTGCTGAAGCGGTATCGGCGCACAGAAAATTTAAGCCGCGCACAAGAAAAAAAAAATCAATATGAAATTAAAATAAAATCAGCGCATTTTAATTCATTCTGTGCTATTTTTCATCGTGAGTCAGTGAACGGCCGACCGGTGACTACTATATAGCTGATCCAAGCAATTAAGCGTCGGTACGCAGCAGCTGATCAACGTTTTAGGCACATTGACGCGGTGAAGTTGTCTCGGGACAATTCGTTTTAAGGTGACGTCTCGAAACGGCAGATCGAAGTGTTGCATACAAGATATGTGTCGCTCAGCCTCAAGTGATACGGCGGTTTGGGATCGAGCACGGGGGTTATGCTACGCCAGTTGCAGCAACCAGCAATACTTATACTCTGATTTTATTAATAAATAATAATACTGACCTTGACTATTTATTCTGTAGGGTAAGCTTGAACGGGACCCAAAGTTCTTCGTAAATCAACAAAAAAATACATTTTGCAGTAGCTTCGTTCAACGCGAAATTTTTCTTCTTTAGTGTCGCTAGATTTGTTGATGTTAATATGGACCATTGGGTCCATTTAGGGATAGTGTGAATCTCTGAAAGGTTCTGGTTCGTGTGAACGCGAACCTTTTTGAAAGGTTCTGTGTGAACGTGAACGTGAGCCTCATGACGTCACGCGACGTCATATTGCTAATTCCAACCATACATTTCAGTGAAGTGATAGCCTATATTAAAGTACATGTACAGTTGTACACGATACCTAGCGACGAGTCACCGGGTCATATAATGCCGCAATGCTGAAGTACATATTAACGTTTTAAACGTCGCCAAATGTATCAACTGTGGCAATCAAATAATATAATAATCCCTTAAAATCAATGTCTTCCGTCGCTTTGCCAACAATTTCGACGAGGACTTGTATTCGTCGTCAGGGTATTGCTACGTTGATATTGAGCAGAATGTAAGACGGGTATATGTACTTGCTACCGATATTACCCCTGTAACAAGTTATACAACAGTAGCCAACACCCCAATCGCACTGTTTTGGTTTTTATGATACAATAAACGTATGAAATCAAGATGGACCCCGTACGCGTGATAGATTACTTTTTTATCCGACAACGATATCAAGTTCATTGATTGGTTGAATAAACATCATTCGTTGACTACCTACATGTAGAGTATTTCGCTCATGATGTTGTATGATTACGGGTCAAGCTCACAGCAGAGAGTCACTATTATTTGAGTAAACTTTTGTAACAAAGCATGTAAAAATTTTGAGATTGTCAAGGTGCACACTTCTCGGAGTCCCAAATTGGCCGGAACTTCATATGTCTTCGTGCATCGTGACGGGGCAATGGCCGACGCCGAAATGTCTATTTCTATTTTCTATAATTATGACTATTTTTTCGTGGGGGAGTCGTCAAAACCTGAAGTGTAATTTACGTTCATTCACCGAAATGATTTAGGGCACCCTTCGAGCTCAAAATATGGAGTTTGGGCTGCGGTAGTTTCGGTCCTCGTAAGAGGACAAAGTCCAGTCGGTGTTTTCAGGACTTAAGTATTGGAAATATTTCGCGAATTAAACGCGCTCGAGGACCATGCACTCGACTATAATAAACCATATGATAATTGTATGTGGTATATTCAGGGTCAAAATAAGGTTTTTATAACAACAATCGGGTACGGTCTCATATACCCTGTCGTTCGAACCATCCCGAATTCACATCCGCGATTAGCAATACGGGGAATTTAATGGTATTGGATTTTGTTTTATTGCTTTGTGTGACTAAGTAAGTCAACTGAGAAAGAGAATGGGATGCATATATCTGCTCACATTGAATTTAGTACTGTACCCAGTTAATAATTTAAACAGGAATGTATTCAAAACAATGCAACTCATATTATTTAACGTTGATGTGAGGTTGTGGACCACAACACCTGATAGTATCATCCTTTATGATACGATGAAGAAATATTCTGGCGATTTAATTTTTTAGCTCTCAAATAGTTATTCATTTCGTGCACAAAGGTTCAAAACATATTTTATGTACAAGGGGCTCTCACTCTCAAAAGTGATATAGGCTACAGCATCTTCGATTTCCACACGCTGTGCGCTGCAGGATATAATACCTAGTTCGAAACATTGTGTTGAAAATAACCCTAGCAAGTAGACAGCAGTGTTTTAACGAGAAATTAACAATCTAAAAGTACGCGCAATTCATTTTACATGAATTAGGATAACCCACTACATTTATGAAAACATATGTATCAAACATCGTCGCGAAGCGCGACCAAAAATTTCGGAATTTGACATATTTTGTGGAATGTTAATTTGCTCTGAATACTCATTAGGGATATGTCCTACTACCACTTCATCTACTGCGAAGCCATTCTTTTTCAGCGCCCCCCGTATCGCCCCCTGATCCCAGCACCCCCATATCGCCCCCTGAGCGTTTCCACCCCTTCAAAATCGGCAAAGTTAAGAACCACTGTTTTAAAAAAATCATTCCTCGACTTATGTTTTTCGCGCTTCGCGCGACTAGGACTCACATTCTTAGTAAGGCGCTGTGGAAATAATGGATGAATCCTGCGTTCGTCCGTTACCTTTTTCAGCTCGATCGAGATTAATCGCATAATGCCGGACTTGGTTCGCTGCGGTGAGATAGTGTGTGTTCGTGAATAGTAAGATTAAAGCACAGTCATGAAATTATCTGTAGACCGAGGGGGTGTTTTCGATTACGCATGTCACTTGTTAATCTTGATTTTAGTAATCATTTGTAATCAAGCCTTTTCAGATAGGCTGTTCTTACCGCTATATAAAGCGTCTGCGTTGACGCTAAAATAATTGTAAATCTTACTTTGGTTCCTTGCTTACGTTAATCTTAATTCTGTTACGTTCGTCGGCGGCCGTATGTTGCTGTTGCTGTGCTAAGTGTCAGCTATTTTCATCAAGTTGTATATTACTGTTGTCGTACGACGTGTCTGCTATCTTCATTAATTCGTATGATGCTGTTGCTGCACTACGTGCCTGCTATCTTCATCTAGTTGCATGTTGCTGTTGCAGCGTTGTTTGTCAGCTATCTTTATTCGAATCCGACTTGAGCGTGTTATTGTGTTAATAAAGTCATGGAATACGTGTATGAATTACAACGATTAGCATCCGTAGATGACCCAATTTAGACAGGCTTCTGCGCTTTTAGTGCAAGATTCAGCTTGCCACGCAGAAACAGGGGGTACGGATGACGATGAACACGATGAACACCATGTGGGACCCAAAGCTAGCGTTATACGGGGCTGACAAAGTGCTGTTTGCGTCCTGGATGTTGCCCACAGTTTTCGAAGGGACTGTACATGGAGTTGGCGGGTTTGCGCAGACTCTTGACAAATTAAAGGGAACATGACGCACCCTGATCAGGGAGGCATGAGTGATCAGATTATATCTCTGGGCAACGATTTTGAACGACAAATTTGTTGACTTTGATTTTGCACTTCATTTGGGCTAATTTTGGTATGCTGATTCCAAAAATGCCGCTGGTTTTCTTCTAGCTCGTCATGTTTTTGCTCTACGACATATTTTCAAAATATTCAAATTTTTACGGATTTAGCCATATTACTTTTCCATACCACATAGAAATCCACACTTTTATATACTTATAAGTTATATAGACAAGTGGTAATTGAATTATTTGGAAAAAAGGTACGGGTATCGATCTAGGCCGATGCTTTCATCCATTTTTGGTTAGAGGATGCAATCATCCGAGGATATTTCAGACACATATTTGATGCAAACTGCATGATATAACAAGAAAAATAAACATTACATTCACTGTCAGCTATAGGTCCAATGCCCTATTCAGCTTATTCAGTGTAACTTGCAACTCCTATAAGGACTACAATTTGGATCAAGATGAAGATCTTAGGAATGGCAGGCCTAACGATGAAGATTTTGAAATCGAAGATGATTCAGAACGTAGAGTAGTCCATCAACACAAGTTAAATGATCTGACGTAGGCTTTGGGATTTGGAAGAGAAATATTCGGAACTTTTAGCATCCTTGCGAATTGAGAAAATATTACTTGGCAAGTTAGCGAAGATATCTGACTTTCGATCATGAGGAACGGTGTTTTCATCGCAGGGCTACTTTCGGTAGTTTTGTGTATTGCCGTGACACTGGCATTGGCATGATACTGTTACCATGAGTTACTGGAGGAGATAGGAATCCCGATTTACAACTCAAGTGAATGTAAAATTTCTATTGGTATCTCAAAAAGGATGTGACAATCTCCAAAATAGCAAGCAACGTCTTAGGTGCAGTGACAATTGCAAACTCAGTTAGTCGTCGTGAATAATACAGAAACACTGAGAATAATGCATAAACATTGAATTGTTGCAATATCACAACACAATTGGGATAGGATCATATGTGACAGCTTTGACATAATGTGTGTTCTTGGTGGTCAGACAGTAATAATGCACATGTAACCCTGATACACATGTGCCACTGCCATGTGCCACTGCCGTTTGCTGGCAGCTGAACGACGCTTCCGCCTAATCGGTCATCTAGTGCGGCATCAAGTCGAACAACAGCCGCCGCCATTATCAACCAGATTCCCACGGAGCCATGGCGCAGAGGTGGATGGAATCGGAAAACATGGCGCTCGGCAATGGAGACTGATCTAGCGCAACGCGGGCTGTCGCTTGAAGACGCCCACGACCGCCTACGCTGGAGACGCTTAACACGAGCCCAAAACTGATTATCTCGATGTTCTTTGGTTTCCTGTTTTCTTTTGCCCTTTTTATTTCATCTAATTGAAAAGTCGATATATCTATATATATACTGCCATGTGTTTATGTCGGACAGCAAACATGCGAAAGGCTAAAATATCTGAATAACTTCCTAGAAAACCTTGGTTTAGCGATGGGCAAGAGAAAGCACCCCCCAATATCTCAAGATGATGGGGGTAAGATACCAGAGTAGATTGGAGATTACATATGTTGGCTGAATGTTGCTCGAGTATCAAGCGAGACAACCCACTTAATTATGAGTTATTAACGTAAATTTGGACCCTAAAACTCGCATTGTTTGTCCTGCAGAAGCAATATCAGTTCAAATCAGTGGTTCTTACCTTTTGTCTCTCCAGCGCCCACTTTCAAAAATTTCCTGGGTCTGGCGCCCCCTATATTTTAAGGACTGTAGTAAAAAAAAAACAATGCGTAAGTGGTCGAAGTCTGGTTTCGGGTTAAGACTTTACTATTAGACCACTCGACTAATGAACGGCATAATTGTATGTGCTATTTTCGGAATCAAATCCAGGTTGTCATAACAACCATTGGGTATGGCCTACGGAAGGGGTGGGCAATTATTTTCCTACGCGGGCCAAATGAGAAGTAGAAAATACGTTAGCGGGCCGAGTGGAAAATTTTAGCTAACATTCTCCAGCGTATTTTAATAAATGCTGCTGAGTGAATGTGTTGACGTTAGGTAATAAGATAGTGGCGGTTAATTAAAAAAAAAATCTATTTGCCGTCATGATTCGAAACAATGTTAAACATCATACATTTTTAACTTTCTCTAGAACCCTATCCACGTTCATCTATTAAGACACCAAACATTGGTTCTTAAACTTTTTTTAGACACACCCCTTTATGATAGTGAGAAATTTCCCGCCCACCCCCCTATCATGATAGCACAACATATTAAAAGAGCAACCAGCATACTAGCAATCCCGACGGATAGTTTGATTGCATGGAAGGTTATGGTTGTTAATGAGAGAATTCTGTAATATCAAAATCGGACAATAAACAGAGCAATAAACTAGAAGCTGAGGTTGAATCGCGCCGGGCGCGAAAAATCTTTCATTTATCTTTTGCTTCGCGCCTCCCTTCAGATGCATTCACGCCCCTCAGTTCGAGAACTACTGCACTGCGATGTATATGGGATAGTACAAAGCTTGTCTTTGTTGCTGCATTCCGAACAGTATGCAGCTCAAGTAGCCTTGATGTTGAGCGAAGTTTTTTTTAATTCAGCCCTCCCTTGACCGAGTGTTTCGAGCTCGGCAAAAACTAAAAGTACGGGTTTACCCCCAACTCCAGTATACAAATATTTAGTGCTCTAAACCTTCTTTGAATTTCAGCTTTCGGCTTTCTCTTTTTGACATGTCCATTCATCCTTTATCGGTGATCGATATGATGAGTCATATAATAATCACGAGCACTGATTGACTTGTTTTGACTTGTTTGAATTAGGGATTAGGAAACGCCTCACGTAACAATTTGAAACACGTAGCCTACCCGACAATGCAACGAAGAAGGTTTGACCTAAACTATATTGAAATAGTGATTTCTTGTGAATATTATTGTTACTCATACTTTGCCACATTGCCTTTATTTTGAATCTGGATTACGCATGCGAGGTACGTAGGTAGCGTAATCGTGTCATATGAATGAACAGGCTTCAAAGTGAACGAATTACCTGTTGTTTAGTTGATACAGCCTATGGTTTTAGACCAGTGGTTCTTAACCTTTTTTCCTCCAGCGCCCCCTTTCAAAAATTATCGTGCTCCAGCGCCCCCCACCTCATACTGTCAGCCCCCTAAAAAAACGATTGTCTTGGGCACCCATAGCGTGATAAACGAAACTCATGAGGGCTTCGCCCCCAAGAACCCCGTCGCGTGATTTCGATGGTCAGCAAAGTTTATGTGGCCTGGTCGCCCTAGGAGCCAAAATTTTCCATAATGCATGAATGGAATAGGTTGTAATTGCATATACATGTCACTATAAACTTTTTATCCTCTCAGCCCACGTAATCAGGTTTACCAGTAGCGCTGAGTGAGATGTTGTATTGGAAAATGAAGGCCACGTGATTGATAATCGAATATATTCAAGCGTGCCAGTTGGTAGAATTAAATCGTTACGTGTTATTTTGTTACCTCTTGTCCGCTATATAGTCAAAGCTTATTGAAACGCATAAATGTAATAAACTAAAGTAAGCACACGATTTAAAAATGGTATTTTGTCACTGGCAAATAATTTTCTCTAATGGATGTTATTTGTCCTGCGTGGGGTGCAGATTGCGACGAAATGATAATTCGGCACGACCGATTTAAGCACCTATGGACAATTAGACTTATATAAATCGAAGTTTACGCTCAGCATAAGGACAATCATCTTCGTCTTCTCGCTGACGATCTTTTCGACACTTCTCGGAGTCCCATATTCACCGACACTTCATATGTGTTCGTGCATCGTGGTGTGGTAATGGCCGACGCCGAAATGCCTATTTCTCTTTTCTATAATTATGCGTATTCTTCCGTGGGGGAGTCGTAAAAACATGATGTTCAATTTATGTTCATTCACTGAAATAATTTAGGGCATACTTCGAGCTAACCGATCGGGGGTTAGGGTTGCAGCAGTTTCGGTCTTGGTAAGAGGTCAAAGTTCAGTCGGCATTTTGAGAACTTTTGTATAGGAAATATTTCGCGCTTTAATCGCGCTCGAGGACCATTCGACTATAATAAACCATATAATTATGGTGTGTGGTATATTCAGTGTCAAATCAATGTTGTTATATCAACAATCGGGTACAGTCTCATTGCCTGTGGTTCGAGCCCTCCCAAATTCACATCGGCGATTGGCAATACGTGGAAATTAATGGTATAGATTTTGTCTTAGTGCTTTGTGTAACTAAAAGTAAGTTAACTAAGAATTGGAGGCATCTATCTGCTCACATTGAATTTATTACTGTACCTAGATATTAATTTTAACATGAATGTATTCCAAATGAAGCAACTCATATTATATAACGTTCGTGTGAGGTTGTGAACGTAAATTACTATGATATCATCCTTCATGATACGATGAAGAAATATTCTGACGATTTAATTTTGTAGCTCTCAAATACAAGTATATTTAGTTACTCATGTCGTGCACAGAGCTTCAAAACTTATTTCATGTAGAAGAGGCTTTCACTCTCAATAAGAGGGATATACAGTGCCTCCTTCGATTTTCACACGCTGTGCGCTGCGGGATATATACCTATTTCGAAACATATTGTTGAAAATAACCCTAACAAGTGTGACGGAAGTGTTTTTAATAACGGGAAATTGGCGATCTAAAATTACGCATAATTCGTTTTACATGAATTACAATAATTCACTACATTTATGTAAATATATGCAGCAAACATTGTCGTTTAGCGCGATCAAAATTCCGGGATTTGACATGTATTGTGGAATGGTAATTCGTTCTGAATATTCATTAAGAATATTTCCTACTACCACATCCTCTACGGCGAAGCCATCTTTCTTCAGCGCCCCCTTATCGCCCCCCTAAGCCCAGCGCCCCCCATATCGCCCCCTGAGCGTTTCCGCCCCCTTCAAAATCGCCAGCGCCCCTTGGGGGGCGCTGGAGGCAAGGTTGAGAACTAGGGATGGTGTGAACGCGAGGTTCACGTTCGCGTTCTGTGTGTGAACCTCGCAAATTTAGAGGTTCACGGTCACAAACGAACCTTGGTAGGTTCTGCACTGTGAACCTTTTCCGTATATTACAATTTTCACTTCATTATGACATCTTAGGTTGAAATTTATTGCATTTCAACTGTGGGCCACTATATGCACGGCGTTGCCAGCATAAAAAATCAACACTAAACAAGCATGTGCCTTGACAATCTCAAAAATATTACTTGCTTTGTTACAAAAGTTTGCTCGAATATTTAGTGACTCTCTGCTGTGATCTTGACCCGCAATCACACAACATCGAGGGCAAAATGCGCTACATATATAGGTATTCAGCGAATGATGCTTATTCAGCCAACCGATGAAATTGATATCGCTGTCGTTTGTGTGATGTAAAAAACCAAGCAGGCGCACGGGGACAATCTTGATTTCATATGTTTATTGTACCATAAAAACCAAATCCGTGAGATTGGGGTGATGGTTACTGCTGTATAACTGGTTAATGGGGTAACATCGGTAGCAAGTATAGAAACCCGTTTACACTCTGCTCAATATCAAAGTGGCAAAACTCAAACGCCGAATATAGCCTACATTGTCCGGTCGGAAATGGACCCGTTAAGGTGTAAACTTATTCCCTTGCAAGTCCTCGTTGAAATTGTTGGCAAAGCGACGGAATATATTGATTTTATGGGATTATTGTATCATATGATTGCCCCAGTTGATACATTTGGCGACGTTTGAAACGTCAATATGTATACTTCAGCATAGTGGCATTATGATTATATGGACCGAGTCGTAGCTAGGTATCGTGTATATTAAGATACGCAATCACTTCACTGAAATGTAGGGTTGGAATTAGCAATATGACGTCACGTGACGTCATGAGGTTCACGTTCGCGTTCACACAGAACCTTTCAAAAAGGTTCGCGTTCACACGAACCTGAACCTTTCAGAGGTTCACACCATCCCTATTGAGAACCACTGTTTTAGACCATGCGTGAACATTCAAAAAGCAGGTTTAATTTTATGAATTCCAAGCAACCTTTCGCGGGCCGCACAGAATGGCTTCGCGGGCCGCACTCTGCCCAGGCCTGGCTACGGGGTCATAGCATTTGGTTTGAGATCGATGTACGGATCCCGCTGGAGACAAGGTTAAAAACCACTGGTTTAAATCAACCAAATGAAGCATTGCAAATGTTAATTTGGAGTCTATTGATTTACTTTCGACTGATTGTGGTTTTGGAAACGTTTCATAAAATAAACACAAAATAATAAAAATAGTATTTAATGTGGGTTATGAGACAATGGGGTGGGTGCCTACCCCAAAAACGTGACGCAATAGAGAAAAACGAAGTCATAATTTTAATTCAGCGCCAAGAAGTCATGTCTGATAAAAGTCAACAAAAATTGTGTTTACCATTGTTATATGTAACCATATAGTTTACTTCCACGCATTACATATAGTAGGACATACCCGCTGTCACTCCACTTACACATCGACTAGTTGGGTCCAGATGCTAGCCTGTCACAGCCAGTCGACAAAAGGGAATTATCGTATATATTTACCGTAGTAACAGTGCTCAAAAACGGCTGCAAATAATAACCAAAAATGGATTATTCATGCCAAGAAGCGGTAATGAAGTTACTAGAATATTCACACGGAAATGTATACATGTCGGTATAGGCATTCAAACAGAAAAAATAGTAAGCTTAAGCAAAAAGCGCAGCAGGTAAAAGGCAAAATATACAAAAAGTAAAAGGTCACACTGCACGCGTGTGACTGTTGTGTTGAGGTATTAGCGGTTCAGTATTATACGTCGAGGAATAATAATATATACAAGGATTTCCACGATATCGAAATCTCCGAGCGCGGTAATGGGATTTCTGTCGCTAGTTGGAAGGAAACATGAAATCGTCGTTTCCCAAATTTGCCAATAATTTTCACCAACATTTTTTTAATCGCCAGTAACGCATAGACTATTCGCTTCTACACGTGTAACAATCCTTTTTATGCAGCATCTCATCATATGAGCTTCAGTAGAACAGATCTATGCAATCGATTGTAGAGGAAGTCCTTATTTAATCACATTCTATGCTTACGGCGAATATGTGCTGTGCATTGTGCAACAGCGACGTTGAAATTGAGGTGGCCATCCAATTCCACCGGGCCTATGTATTTGAAAAGTGCTATTAATATACATATTCAGGATGCAAAATATCTCGAGAGCTTATTTGATACATCCTTGTTAATCGGCCAATTTTTACCATGGCTTGAGTGCACTGTACACCAGTAAAGTGCGGTGACTAGTAAATGAAGCGCACTGTAAGTACGCACACTCGCACATCTTTGCACACTGTACAGGGTACAGTGTACACCACGGACGGGCAACATACGGCCCGCGGGCCGGATCCGGACTCAAATATTATGCGTCACAGCATGAATCCAAGTTTGAGAACCTGAGAAAGATGGACATGAAACTACTTGCTCAGTTCGGGTCTACATAAATTTTCGACCATGAACAATGAACATAAACGAGACAAGGCTGCGTTCCAAAATAACTCATGTTCACGTTCAGGTCTTTACCAAGGGTTTCTACATACGGCATGCAGCCAGAGTTCAAAGAACTTGATGACCAACTTTGACCAACCACAGTTGTCTGATTGACTTCATCAGCTATTGTTAATAAATTCATTAAATCTTATTTTGGGTCACGATGCTTTAAACTTAAAGTTTACACTAAATACGGTTGATTCCTTGTATAGGTGGATAAATACGTGATTAATGTATATATTCTGTAATCCGGCCCGCCAAGTACTTCATTTTCCTATATCCGGCCCGCCGACCGGAGAAGTTGCCCCCGCCCCTGGTGTACACATAGTACAATGTACATGTACGTACAATTGTACATTGTACTCGAATTTATGGACGAAGAACATACTAGAATGTCAATGCACTGCTAGATTATTGCCGTGTTTCGATTTTAGGGTCTCCTTTACGTATGGTATTGTCATTGTAATCCACAACTATGTCGTCGTCACGTTGATACATGCGGTTCAATGAGTCGGTGATGTTTGATCGCGACGAACAGGTACAACGTTTCTGGTGAAGTAAAGGCTGCAAAACGAGGATTGCAAGACTCACGAAGAGAAAACCTGCCGAGGCGGCGAAGGCAACGTTGTAGCTTTTGCTCGAGTCGTATATTGCCCCTGAAAACAAAACGCGTCAATTCATGTTACGAATCGATTTGTATTCGGTTGATGATACACTGTTTCGTTACCGGCGATTCAAATATCTTTCATGACATAAATGGATATGTAAAACTCGCCTATCCTATTGTATTGTATGTACTGCAACCTTGAAAAACCATGGACCTGCGCTCTCCCTACAGCAGTGTCTATTAATGCTTTGATAGATCCCTACCTGCCAATGGGGGCCCGATCATGCCCGCGGCACCTTCCAAGAAATTTATGTATCCAATGGCTTCCGCCAGATTGTTCAGCCCGACGAATTTAACCACCAGATTCGGAATGGCGCAGTAATTGCCGTAAAAAAAGCCGAACAAAACCGACGACGCCACCAGGATTCCGTATGCAGACGCGATAGGGTAGATGGCAACCGACACGGCCAGAAAGAACTGAGTCGTGATGAAGACAACCACCGGGTTTGACCATCTCATGTCGCATATAATTCCAAGCGTGACTTTCCCCACAGTGTTGCCGATACCTTGAATAGATATTTTCTCATGCATATTCAAGACTTTATAGAATCTCGAACCGCGAGCTCCGTGCTCGTGACTCACAGGGCTTAGTACAAAGACGGTAACAGCCACTGGTTAATGCAATATCATTTAGATCAGATATGACCTCTCAAATGCAAAAATAGTTCGAGATTTCAGCTTTAAATCAAATCTAAATCTTCGATTCATTCGCTATCATGTCCCAAATCTAAACCAGTGTCTGATAGTTCTTCGAATGATCTCAGATGTTACACGGATGTTCCCAATGATTCGAAAATACTGGTTGAAATCCGAATTATAATACGATATAAGGTTTCTCAAAAATTCATAACTTTGAATCAGAATTCGCACAAAATCTATATTTTGTAGGCTCAATTTCGAATTCAAACCCGTGCGCCCCCAACAACAATCCTTGCGGTGAATCGGTAATACATAGTGACGCCGTAGAAACGCATACGCACGTGTATGAATTTGAATATGAATATATATTAGGGCTCTTCAAAAATGACTTTTTTTCTTAAATCGTACTGGCTACTTGATAAAATTGTTAGGTTACCTAATTTAAGCCTACACACAAAATTTGGTTCAATTCCAGCCAGTAACCGTTTTGCTACAGGAGAAGAAAGTTTCTATTTATTATGTAAAAATAAATAATAAAAAATTTGAAAATTTTCTGTTCACCCCATTAAAGTGTTAGGGTGTCTAAAGAAACGATGTTCACCAAATTTGGTTCAATTCCAACCGGTGGAAGCGGAGTTATTGCCGTCGAAAAATTTGGATTTGAATAAAATAGTATTTACGATGAGCACAACTATAATAAATGAACAAAGAATCGGTCACCGTAAATACTATTTTATTCAAATCCAAATTTTTCGACGGCAATAACTCCGCTTCCACTCGTTGGAATAGAACCAAATTTGGTGAGCATCGCTTCTATAGACAGCCTAACACTTTCATGGGGTGAACAGAAAATTTTCAAATTTTTTAATATTTATTTTTATATAATAAAGAGAAACTTTCTCCTCCTGTAGCAAAGCGGGTACTGGCTGGAATTGAACCAAATTTTGTGTGTAGGCTTAAATTAGGTAACCTAACAATTTTATCAAGTAGCCAGTACGATTTGAGAAAAAAAAGTCATTTTTGAAGAGCCCTGTCGAAAATTTGGATTTGAATAAAATAGTATTTACGGTGAGCACAACTATAATAAATAAACAAAGAATCGGTCACCGTAAATACTATTTTATTCAAATCCAAATTTTTTCGATGGCAATAACCCCGCTCCCACTGGTTGGAAATGAACCAAATTTGGTGAGCATCGTTTCTATAGACAGCCTAACACTTTCATGGGGTGAACAGAAAATTTTCAAATTTTTCATTATTTATTTTTATATAATAAAGAGAAACTTTCTCCTCCTGTAGCAAAGCGGGTACTGGCTGGAATTAAACCAAATTTTGTGTGTAGGCTGAAATTAGGTAACCTAACAATTTTATCAAGTAGCCAGTACGACTTGAGAAAAAAAATCGTTTTTGAAGAGCCCTAAATATATATCAGTCCATATTACTCAACATACAGCAATATATACTTACCAATCACGGATATTAAGTAAGCCGCTTGTTTCGAGCTGAATCCCATCAGGATCGCCTTCTGAGACAGGTGCACGAAGGGAATCATGATACCAAGCCCCGTGAAAAACTGGTTAATCGCAAGGATCAAGAAGGACGAATTGCAAAGCACTCTTGTGTTGCGACTTCGACTTGCGTCCGACACCAAGATCTTATTCCCTTCGTACAATCTCCCGTCTGTTTCGCGATACAAAACGCTCTCGTTCGAGATATTGCAATCGGGCTCTTCGCAATTGGTTCTGGTTTTCGATATCTTTTCGGCTGCTCTTCGAGAGGACGCGATGCTCAAAGTGGAGAGATACATCGCGTCGCTTGAGGTGATTTTCAAATGATTTGATGAAGCCGGTATTGAAGCAGAGGATGAGTTGAAATATTGAACGTCGCAGTCTTCGTCTGCGTCGCTCAAAACTATCTCAATTCCGGTGTGCATGCCAGGGTCGTACCCTTCCAATTTCGAGTCGTGATTGATAGTTTCCAATGCAAGCAGTTGCTTCCGTCTTAGTAGCAACGACGGAGACATCGCTGCAGCTCTTAAGCGTGGTGATGAGTGTCGAGAAGCTGCCTCTGTTGCGTCAAGTTCGTCCAAGAGTTCGTTGACGCTAGCCGGAAACACACTCCAACTGCTGCCACTCCCCGGCCGTTTAGGCCTTCCTGAAATTCGGTGCTTATTGTGAAACGGAAAGATATGTCAGCGGCATACGCAAAACGGCGCGCTGAAACGCAAGCAATCAATCAAGCCACGTCCAATTGTGATTCATACAAAGGAAATTTGCGACGCACAACGTAAAGAAAGCTATCTGCGCGTTATCTTATTACGGTGGTAATTATCTATTGGATACCTGTAGCTTACTGGCACCGACGTAGAACGCCTACGACACTGGAAAAACGTGTTTCCGGACGGCTGTAAAATTGGAATACACACAATATGACGGATTCAACAACATTCAACACCAAAGATTTATCATGCAGACGGCGTATTTCAGGCGTTTAAATTCTTGACTTACGACGGATATATTAAATTATTTATATTGATCAAATTTCAGAAGCGATTGCTATTTCAGCTATACTGTGACTGTGAAAGTGTCAAGTAAATGTTCGATATGCAAGTGACATGCTAGAGTACAACAGAATAATTGTACAGTACACCCATTCGAGATAATGACATTTCATTGGTTTCAATTCGAGATCAATCATTATATGTTAACGCGTAACTGAACGACCAAATCGTACACCATATATCACCACATAGTCTATACTGTATTTATATTGTTCAGCAGGATTCTCGCACAAGAAATAATACTATGCCGGTTTCAGTACGAAACCCAACATCAAAAAAAGCTCTGCGCGCTCTAAATATGATTTGGTCTCAAATTAATGTTTGTAAATGTGAAAATATTTTTTTAACAGCAGCTATTTTCCTCAACGAGCCACCATATTCGTTCGGCAACCAGAAATTTCGCAGCAAAGGGTGATGACGCGTGACCTCAATACCATAGAGGTATGGAATGGCATGTTACACCTCGTGCAAGTTCTTTCGAGAGCTCAAACGGTGACTTTCTGAGGAAAATGGATGCTGCAAAAATACTTTCACCCATACCTTGTAATTTGAGACCAACTCTCAGTGCACAGCAGACTCAAAACGAAGAGTACTTATTCAAGGAAATATCGAACAACAAAATGTATAGCATATAGTTAACGCGGCATGGCCGGGGGATATATCAGTAGGCAAAACCAGACCGCTATATGCATGAAACGACTGCGCCATTTCAGAAAGGCTGTCGTTATGCAGCTAAAGTATTGCATATCCGGACTTACGGGTGTTTTCGCTTGTTGGTCATGCACAGCACAGCCCTCGCTACACCCATCAGGCCATCACATCATACCACAGTGACATGCGCACGCAACTCGAAGTAGAAATGGCAATAGTTGCACTAACACTCTTAGCATTTAAACATGAAATGCAGGAGATGGTATTATGGAATGAATTTGTGGAACCGACACTTTCCTTCACATTTTATCCACATGATAGTCACATCAACATGTTAGAATGACAGGCTCTCAGTAGAGCAAAATCAAACTGTTGGATGGTTCAATCACGCAGTAGGCATAATAATAATAGAAGACGTCGGTTTTACTAAGGAATTTAGTAACCTTCGCCGGCGGCAAGAATGACGTATGTATCAGGTATAGTGTAGTGTTACTGTTTGCTTTAGCAAGATCATGCAGTTTCGCAGGCGAGTTGTAAACACTGACTTCCATTCTGTTAAAGTGAAACATAGCATCTGCATTCTAATGGATGAAATAAATAAATAAGTATAAAGCAAGGGGATATTGCTTCAGGTATACTGCTCGTCTTTAATCTCCGTGCGCAACATTACTGGACATTATTACTGGAATTCAGATCAAGGCAATGCGAAGGGCACCATCTAATGCCGAGAGCTTTTCTGGTGAATTCAGTAAAAGTGAATAACAGCATTTCGCGTTTGCGTGCTGGCCAATCGCGCACTACGCTTCAAACACATATCTCATGCAAATCACACCGCGAGAACAATAATTGACAACATTAAGACTGCTTCATATGATAGTGGCGATTTTGTGTTATTTTATATGTAGTCTGCTGGGGTCCACGTAGGCCCCGAGCCTACTCTATCCGTATATGAACCCATATTGATGCTTTCATCATCATACGTGTCCTCCAAAATCAGTAATTAGAGGGCGGTCTAAGGAATTGCAAATGATAGCGTTGTTGCCTAAAAACTTCGACATCATTCGATCGCGGATACTTTCTATTGTGTGATGAACCTGTCAGCGGTATCAATCACAAATGATGTTGACTACATGACGTAAACAGCTCTTGTGGTTTAAAAAAAATTTCGACCCCAACTGTCAAAAATCGTGTATAGATATAGACGCAAATCAGTTACTCACACAAAACTATACCATAACTATATCATGAATCTATAGTTATATTCTAGTAAGAGCTCCTGCACCAGAACAAACATAAATATACGCACAAATATCGATAGTAAGTGAATTACCTGCGTTCAGATGCTGAGTATCTGTAGAATTTATATGATTCTTCAAAACAGCTTTGCGTTCGTCTGACTTCCAGTTAATACTGGAGGAAAGAGGACGCAATAACGCGCCGAAGACAATTTGATTCAAACCGCTAAGACCGGCAAGAATTATGAGGGAACCTCTCCAGCCATATCTTCAAAGCACAAAGGAATATCACATAGCTGTTCTCAGCTTCAACACCATTCTTGTTACCCTACTCGTCAATTAGAGTTTGTTGGAGAATCGCCATAACGGCTGCTCCGAATCCAGCTCCGGACGACGCGATACCGAACGCAATAGACCGTCTTCTATCAAAGTATTCGCCAACAGCCACCACGCCGCAGAGATAACTAATGCCCATCCCAGTACCTGCAGTGCGACACACAGAGAATTCGCTACCGATTTATCACAGAAAGCAGGTTTTCGTTACCCGCCAGGACTCCATAAGTGAAGCACAAGGTGAGGACGGAGTTGGCCCAGCTGCTTGCGAAAAGTCCAACGAAAGATAGCAGTCCGCCAACAATCGATGTCCTCCTGTATCCAAACTTTTCCACCATCTTGCTCGCGAACGGACCTGTGCCATGAAGCGATTGAATTGAAAATCTGTTTAGAGATAATAATCGATCATCGTCTACTCTAGTTGATGATGCAATAATGTTCGAACTTGCTAAATTTGCGGTTGGTCTGGTATTTGTCTTCGGCGGAGCGCGTGTTTGTATTTTAGTAAGATTTCCCCTACGACTAGATAATACGCAAGAATTTCAAGTTATTGAACTAGTTTTTTCAAAAATATTCATGTGCAAATTCATTATATGCATATTTTAGTGATCATCCACCCTTCTATCAGCCCTAAACTAAGATCCCATTTGACTGGCCGCACACGGTTCCAAATTGTCACTACTTCGTCCGCCGCACCATTTTTTTCTCTGTGAGCCGTACGTTACACATCCTGACCTAAGATACTAAGTATACACATGATCGTGATGTTTTAGTATCTACATACTACCATGGCGACATTACCTTTACGATTGACTTGATGGGACATGTTTGAGCACGTTAATTGAAAAAAAAAATGCTATGGAGAAAAAAACTACTATGTAGGGTGTATGTTACAATGTGAAGACGCCTCACTACTGTATCTTGAATTTGCAATCGTCCAGCGAATAATGACGAAATCACGGTAGAGGAAAATTGCAATAATTCGTGTTCAGTATTCTGGATGCCGAACACAACGCACTTTTCTAGCCGAGCCATCATCCGGAACGCTGGCATTTTAAGTACTGTAATATTTCTAAATACTATTTACTACAGCGGGATATAGGGCGTCATCATTACACTCTCGGCCGTACTACGAAGTACAGAACATATTGAGCACTTGAGCAGATTATCGTCGTACGAGTCACTCGATTAAGCATTCTCTCACCGATCATCAAGGCGGAGCCGGTAGCGATGGATCCTATCCACGCGGTTTCACTGGTTGTGTTGTTGAAGTACGAGGACCACTCGGCAAAGAGTATTCCGGTAGAAAACAGACATCCTCTAGTCAGGACGTGAATGGAAAACCCCGACAAAACTACCATCCAACCCCACCCGCCTTCCAATGCCGGATAGTCATATTGGTCCATCCAGTTGATCCGAACTAGCCAATGACGTGCATCGCATACACAAGACAATCACCTAAGCGCCTGTGACATTACAAAGAACACATATTGGCCACGATTCTCGCATCAGTTTCAATAGATATCGCCGCAGACTATATGGCAATGGCGTATGGGTAACATTATTGAAGATCTGGTTGGGGATTTGCGATTGGCGAAAGTGAACAAGCATTTTGTGAAATGTGAGATCGAACTGGAATCTCAATAGTGGTCACAATCCTAACGTCACAAAATTGGCGACGTCTTGATTTTGATAGGAGATTACATAACACTTAGCGTACTGCGAATTCGCAAATATACGGCATTATCGCATTCCAGCCAAACATCAAAAACATGTAAACAATGTATTAAACCGTATGCAGAATAGATGTATGTATCGTCCTACATGCGTCAGAACCGAATATCTGAAGGTTTCCAAGAAATCGTCCTAATTGGAACTATGTGACTCACTGACAATGGGCAGTGCAAACGCCAATGAATTTGCATAATCGCCAGCGTCAAAATCCGTAACGGAAGAACAATTCATTACGTTATGCCAAATCTACGTACAACACATTTGCAAATTTTGAGAACTAACATGAAGCGAAACGATGTTACTCACTGACGACCCACACGCCACCATTATCACAACAAGGTGAACTGAATATGGCGTGATTTCCGAATAGAAGCGCTCTGATGACATTCCGCTATAAAAGCACACTGTGCGGATCTGCTGACAGCGGTATGGCCTCCTTCACATTTCGAAACGCTCGTAACATTGCTTGCTGAAGAAGGCAGGATGTAACGCTAACTAATAATTCACAAGCGGTGAATCACGTGTTGCGCACAATCTGTACGACGTACGTACAGTACAGCCTTCTATCCGATTACGCAAGTACAGCAGATTCACTTTGTGAGCCATCGCCGCACATTGACCTGACGAAGGAGTTCACACAACTTTACATTGTGCAAAACAAGACCTTGTATTTAGACGTATTCGTGCTCGATTTCTTTCATAAACGGTCGGTATTGTATTTGTAGCCGTGTGTTATATGAGGATTTTTGAGGTCGTCAGACTGTACAGATATGGTCGTAAATCTCCATAACATTATGACACCGACGACGGTAATTTGAATGATAATTTTAAAATCTCAAGCACGATTGGCTACGATTGACTGAATTATTTAAAACTGCCTTAAAACCGGATTCGTCTCATACTGTAAATAGCTATTTACTAATTTAAGCCAATCTATGCACGGACAGTTGTCTAAATATTGACAACACCCTCAGTCATATATATACTTTTTCTAACTTTCAATTGCGATATCAATAATGCATATTCCTGCAGAGTATGGGGTTATGGCATTGCATTGTCAATACTATTTCAAGTCACTACACTTATCATCCTTTGATAAGGAGAACGGAATCTCTAATTAAATAATTACGGCCGCGTGTAGATACTTTGATGCGAACAATTTCATCCCCAATCCAAAAACTTGCTATTTCTAACCCTGGGTAGGATATGTAGCGGCTGGATTATCAAGAATTGGGTAGGAGATTATAGAGAGGTATACTGGCTTTACACATTTGCGTGGATTGCAATCGAACATTACTAAGGACTTTATTCTCATGATTTTGAAAATAGTCGGAGGTTCATAGCAGAAAGGTATGTGGGTTGCCAGATTGTTCAGGTGATCATATAATTTTCTGTTTTGAAAGTAATACATATACCTCATGTTCTCCAACTGAGTTAGATCCTTGCCAACCTTGCACTAAGACTGCAACATGCTTATTTGTACCCAATAGGCGATTGCCAATACCAAATCTATAGATTTGTCTACAATTGTCCTTTTTTCATTGTAGCATGCCTAGTCACAAAAGTTAAACTGGTCGAACACGAATGCAAATACCAGCCTGTCGCGATGTCGATTTGATTGCCAGACTAGCCAGAGGTGAGTGAGTGTGCAACGCCTGACTGCGCAGGCACAACAACAAACTCATACTTATGATGATACAGCCGGGCGAGCTTTGTTCATTCTGCGAATCTGCGTCCTTTTGTACAAAACATTCCTGCACCGACGTGATTACGTAACCTTTCCAACCCGCTCAGGCGCTCAGCCGTCGTCAGCTGATCGATTCAGACAAAAACATGAAACTTGAGTTGGACTTTACAATCTTGATAGTTGCAGCAGCGGACCTTCCTCGTTCGGATGGAAACAATACGATATTCCTTTCATGTTTAAGATGTATAGGTTGACTTCAAAGACTGTCAATACACTGCGGCATTTGTCAGGCTACTGTAAAGTAAGACTCTCCGGTTTATGATAAACCAATCACAGTGTAGAGGTCGTGGTGTTGCGTAGGCGTGGTTGGGATAGTTGACCGGTTTTCTCATACCAGCATCAGCATCTAATTCATTCGCGCCTTTGCACCCATAACATTTAGCATTAGTAATATATATGTGTATGATTCGATGTGTTCCAAATTATCAAAAGATTATTTGCTCCGCGATATGGTTTACATACAATCAAGCGTTATCTAGCCCGCAGCATTTGGATCCCGCGTGTTTCTCGGTTGAATGAATCAATTAGGGCAGATATCGAAACTATAGTTGCCATATAGAATGTAGATAATATAACTCTGCAAGGCTGGTGGCGTATAATTTCAACACTCGAAAAAAATCATCCCTCACTTCTAGACTTGAATATCTGCAATTATTTCATGAATCGGATTTATAGCCTAATGCTCGAATCATGGCGCCCAGGCCGGGGTCTACGAGACATACACTTCACTCGAACTGCGCAACTGGCAGCATTTTCAGCTGCGTTGCTCAATTTCAAAGATATATCGGCTTAGAATGAGTGCGCACTCGATACGGCTGGAGATATCTGAAACCACGATTGATAATTTTCGTTTTAGAGGCATATTGAGACACGTCGGACACGAATCATCGGATCGCTGTAATGTCAAGTGTATTAGCATCAGATTCATAGATATGAGCGAATTTAGTATTTTTCGAACAAAATTCCGAACCGAATTCAAGATTCAAATCGAAACCCAGATCCATAATTCATTTCGTGTCATCCATATCCATCTGGTAATGACGGAAGTTTTATTCAAATGTTGCGTGGAAATAGAAAATTATTTGAAATTTCATGTCCAATTTCAAGTCCAGCTTCATAATAATCAAAAATCCCAATTCCATCATACACTATTTTTTACAAATCCAACTCTAATTAGTATTAAATTAACCTTTGGGCAATGGCCATGAAAAAAATTGCAAAATGATACTTTTTTAAAATTATCATTTGTATATGTCCAGATTGTCCAGCCCACCATAACTGTATACACTAGATTTTTAATATAAATGCATTGTTATTTTTTTGAAAGTAATAGGGAGGGTATTGAGATTTCAAAATTTTCAAAGGGAACCCCAATAAAATCATCAAATCCAAATTCAATATTAATTTTCTTCTCCTTCGCAGTTTTACCTAACGGCTGCAAGACACCATCACGCGACTTATTATGAACGAGACATGTAACCGCTTGCTTACGTTAGCCATATGTTCGTCGTCGCCAAAGATCAGCGGATTGAATGTTTTCAAATCCACATCCTGTTCCAGAATATAGATTGAAATCCAAGTCAAAATCCGCTAATGGCTAAAAATTGTCTGAAAAGTCGAAATTATTGGAAATTTTATGTCCTTAAAAGTGTTCGTAGATCCAGATACCGAAATCCGGCCAGAATCATAAAATATGTTTGCATTTCAATCTAAATCCATGCTCATTGTTCATATGCTCATCATCAGTTATTGCCGTCGAAAAATTTGGATTATGAATAAAATAGTATTTAAGGTGACCCATTCTTTAATTATTTATTATAGTGGTGCCCACCGTAAATACTATTTTATTCAAATCCAAGTTTTTCGACGATAATAACCCCGCTTCTACTGGTTGGAATTGAACCAAATTTGGTGAACATCGTTTCTATGAACAACCTAACACTTTCATGGGGTGAACAGGAAATTTTCAAATTTTTTGTTATTTATTTTTGTATAACACTAGTCAACAAAATGAAAACAATTTTTTTAGGCAGATCATCCGAGAGCCGGTTCCGGGGTATTTGAGGTTGCTGATTACGAATATCACATTAGTTTTGTCAGATTGGCTCTTTGTCAGAAGATATTCATACCCCTAAAAAGCCCAAAATTACCGAATTTACCCTTAAATATTTCATTGCCATTTTACTTCAACTCAGCAGACTCACTAGGGTAAAATCACATGGATGTCATCATGAACATAATTATTAACGATCAAAACCCTCAAAATCTCTCTCTCTCTCTCTCTCTCTATCCAGCACCCTATACCTGCAAAAAACGGCTGCACACTTCACGTTTTGCGTTGATTTAAACTTTTGAAAGTACACCGGTCCGCCAAATATTTTTTGAAATTTGACCGGTCATTGTCATTGGGTGTAACGACTTCTGTAGCAAGATGCTCCCGGTCGAGTGGCTCGGTTTAGATGACTCTGATACATGGAGCTTCCCGTCTATAGCTGGCTTATATGTGTATCATATTTCACCCAAATGCAAGCTTGCTTTGTATGTTATTGATTTGCATGTTATTTATTTGCACGATTGACCAATAAAGATTCTGTCAAGTTGGTCATTCACATTTAGAACTGATCATGAGGCTCGGATTCGAGTCAACTAATTTTGATTGATTTCGACGATTCTGTCGAGTAAACCGACTTAAATACGGAATATATTCCTCAAGCGAGGTGTCACCGACGGGCGTCCGATTTATGGAAGCAAATTTCTTCCTGTGCATGTCATTAATCATTATCAAATACAGGCATTTTTTAAGACTATACGAAAGGAAGTAATTGGCATTCATATCACGAATGCATGATGTAATGCATCAGAATTCGCTAGATCCTATCCCGATTTCCACCACACACAGATCTTGCAATACCAAATATTTAAAAAATGATAGTTATAGCTTTATATATTATGGTTGGATTTCAAAATAATACTATGTGGCTACATACTAATATAGCGTAGATTTAAAAATGTCAAGTTGGATCACACGAGGAATACATCGTAGGCAGTGCAACGGCGAGGCATATGCTTACAGACAAAATAATATTTACTTTTCCATAGATGTATACTGTATATGTATGCCTATGACTCTCGAGGCTACGGCGGGATAATTGCAGTCGTAAAAATTGAAGAACTACCCATGTTAAAACATAAAACATCAAAGAACTTTTGAGATTATTGCAAAAGAGATACTTCCTCATCAGATATGGCTTAAACACATTTCGTCTTTTGCGGCAACTCAAGATGAAAATCACATATGACACACACATATGAATTATTTGAATATAATAGACACAATATTAGAAAAAGGGAAATGTAATTACGTATGGTGATTGAATATACTTAATATAATGAAGATTCGGAAACTTAACGGAATCATTTCACGCTCGATTCAACATAGGGGCAATAGTCAGATGGATTAGAAAAGTTTATCAAAAATATATATATACAACATATTGTATGGTGGTAACGACATCCAGGTCAAACCTAGATTTAAGTGCAAGAGAAAGGAATGTGTTACCACACGATACGGTGTCCGAGTAATGTAGTGGTAAGATCCATTTACCACCACGCCAATGCTGCATCGCAGAACTAATCTTCAATAGGCCTGGCCTACGCGCTGGCAAGAAATCTGAGTTTTGGTCGGTATTCAAAAATATTCAAATCTTTTCAACGTAATATAGCCGATACTTAAAGCCGATTGTACTTCACGCTATTGCAACCCGCCATGTCCTTGTTCTTTTAGGCGACAATGGAGTATGGGGTAGGGTGTTAGGCAAGAGTTAGGGTACTCTTCTAATGCATCCGGAATAAAACCAGAGGTGGCCAAAGTAGTCATCGTTGGTACTGATGTAGAAGCAACTTCGTAAATATTTACTCAGGGACAGGTAAAAGTAACGACGTCGAAGTACGAAAAGACAAGCATTTTAAGCTATGTTTATCTACAAATCTCAAAACTGCTAAGTAAAACTAGCCTTAAATTATAACAACTGAAGTTAGCAGTGTGAGTAGGAAGGACCCACTTGAGTATTCCAAAAGTTAAAGTTCTTCGTCACTAACCCTTTGGGGTGTTTAGTAACGAAGTACTTCTGCTTCAAGTATATTTCGCCTATTTGCACAACTTTCTCAATTGGATACGTTTTAGACTACTTTTCTCTACTTGACAGTTTTTAGTTTTTTAAGCAAAATTGGGCTTAGAATAGCTTTTTTACTTACTTAAAAATCGCTACTTTTACTTGAACATAAGTAGAAATTAATGACAATCGTTCTATAGTTCTACTGAGGCACCAACGACGAATGCTTTGACCACCTCTTCTGACCAACTCTGTTTACTGATCATCCGGCGATAATGCTTTCCATTCCAAGCAACAAGTCGGCGGAAGCAGAATCTGCCCTTCGATGCCGCTGAGGTCGATCTCCATCGTTTCGTATCTATTCCTCGTGTCGCTCCAAACTCTCGGAAGCCGAAACTCAAAATGTCGGATCAGAGCCACCAGGTGATACAACATGCCCACTTTGGCGATCTTTCGCCCGAGGCATTTACGCGTACCAATCGAGAAACCGATTACGTGTTTCGAATTCCTGAACTTCCCGTTTGGGTCAATATGCCGTCTTGGATTAAATACCTCTGGCTCTGGGAATTGCTTGTCGTTATGGTGCACAGCCCACAAGTTAGCCATCACGACTGTGCCCGAGTGGAATCGATACCACGCGATGTCGCAGTCTTTAGTAACGGTGCGCGGTACCCCCAAGGCTAGGATCGGTCTTATGCGTACCGTTTCGTGGATAGCGGCTCGGGTGAGGTTGAGATACGGCATTAACTCTTCAGTCACCTCTCCGCGTGTGTGTACCAGCGCGTCTCTGATTTCATCTCGGATTTGCTGCTTCAAATCTTCATCTTTCACGAGATATAACAGCGTCCACATCAAAGTATTCGACGCTGTCTCCGCACCTGCGGTGAATATGTCGAACAAAGTCGTGTGCAGTTGCTCAACGGTGAAGGTAGTATCGTCGCGAAGGGATTGCTCTTTAGCGATCCTATCGAGGTACATATCGATGAATTCCGGTTTCTCGCTGTCGTTGGCGCCTTCGACGGCGTGCTCGTCGACAATCTCGCGGATCATCTTGAAAGTCGCGGCTCGTAGCTCCAACGCCTCGTTGATTATTCCTCGAAAAGGTGGGATCTTGCGTAAGACGGGTATGAGGTACGCGGCCATGAAGGCTTCGAAGCTCTTGCGCGCTTGTATGGGTGTTTCTGTAAAGGCGAACAGCTTTTGGGTGTATTCCTATGACTAGGGTTACATTGAAAACAAAAATCAATTTACAACAAACATGTTTAAAAACATGGCCCTTGTTTAAAACATGTCTTTTAATGTATTTTGTTTTGCCGTGACGCCACGAATATTTGATTTTGACGTCACAGTGGATTGAAATTGACAACTGAAAATGATGGGTAAATATGGCTCCTTCGACGAAAAGGGCTTCCGATCACTGTCATAAACCGACCAAAAATATCTTTAACCAGGACTACATCGTAATGCGGCATTTTTACGGTCGGCGGTCATCATCATCAGAACACCCGTGCACGTGCAAAAACTGATGAACCGACGACGATTTCGAGGGTTCCAGCCACCCTACATCGTATACGTTGACTACTTTGGGTGCAAATCATCCGTAGGTTCATATTACATGTTCTTTTGGACGTATTCACACAATTATGACATAATTAGACAAACGTTTTAAAAAACACAATTTTTTTTTTTCAAAAAGCATTTGTTTAAAACGTTGTTTAAAACATGTTTTAAGCAAAGTGTTTTAAAACATCGTTTGTTTTAAATGCACCCCTACCTATGACTGTGTTCTAAAGTAGAGCACGACCGATATCTGGTTTTCGCGCGCGTGCCGCTTCAAACCGATAACTATAGCACCTTCATCGAAAACCACGATATTTTCAGCCGATATCTACAAGCTTTAATCGCATTTCCAAAACTTAAAAACATTAATGGAGACAGCTTTACTGCAATTGCTATTCTCGGACATGACATAACTGTATTTGGACGCCTGTAAGCTATAAGAAATGTAACAATATTTCCATTATGTGACGTCACGAATATATTTTACCTTTAATGGCCGATACCGATATTTCTCTCTAAGTGCGGTATCAACTGATGTGTGATACGACTGTTAGTAAGAGTGCTATAAAAGCAAGATATCCGGATGGAAGTAGTTTGCAATCACCGACGAATGTGATCAACGTAGTTGACATAGAAGAGTTAATAAACTTAGTATTTAAATACAAAGGTGGTCGTTCCCGAAGTACTTATACTTTTTCCGAGTGCTAGAGTGGGTTTGACTTCCTTACTCGAGTATGGTTATGGTGTCAGACTACTTGCAATTCTGATTGGAAGCTTTTTGACGCAAAACTACATACTTTCTACACTTGAACTTTTGTAAATGGAAAGTAGTATTTGGATTACTTTGCCTCACTTTTGCAAGTGAAATTAACACAGCAACCCGGAGAAATAGCCTAGTGACATGGTCGCTGAATGTATGTTTTCGAAAATTTCTCTGTTTATGGAGTCATCGGTCATTTTGGAATGTCGCGAACATGCATCGTGAAAAAGTGACCTCTACTCCTATTTACTCCAAGAAGCACGCGTCGCCTCCATCAAATCTATTTTCTTTAAACCATTTACGCGAGGTTGAAGAGTAGAAATTTAAGGCGATACTTCTACTTCTACGTAGAATTGAATCGCAATGTTGGGGTGGCGAGATAACGCCGTGTCATAATCCACGGCTGCAACTCCGATGGGTTGCGGGTTCGAGCTTCGAGTCCGACCGAGGTCGACTTTATAATTCCTATACTTATCTAGTAGGGCTGTTCAAAAATAACTTTTTTTCCTGAATCTTGCTGGTTACGTGATTAAATCGTTAGGTTGCCTTAAAAAACGACGCACACCAAATTTGAATTCATTACAACCAATATTTGCGAATTTCGTACAGTTTGAAAATTCTGAATTTGCCTAAAAATGCAAAAAAATATTTTTTTTCAAATTTTTTTGCCAACCCCGTGAAATTGTTGCGCTGTCTTCAAAAACGATGCAAAACAAATTTGACCCAATTTGAAGCCGTAGAAGTGGAGTTATTTCATTTTTTCTTTGATAATTCTGGGATTATCCTTGATCGGTGGATCATCCCAGAATTATCATCAAAAAGCCTAGAAGTGGGCCGTGGTATAAGTCGGCAGTTGCGGAATAAAAATGAAGAATATCGGCCTGGTGTAAATGACCATTGTAGTCGACAAACACCATGAATACCCCAAAAACAAACAACAATGATGACCAGCTCTGCTTAAATATTCCAGTAAGCTGTCCAATATGCGACTAAATTTCATGACCTTACTCTATCTCCTTGGCTAGGGAGAGGGACAAATGGGATTGTTTTTAACCCTATTCGAATATCAGGCTGTTGTAACGTTTCTGGAATGCCGCAGATCTCTCTCTGTTCTGGTGTCGAATGTATTTGGAGGGCTACAGCGTAATACGCTGGAGGCGAGTACTGTCGAGAGCGAATTTCGAAACGGCCAAGGTACGCATGCTGCACACGTGCCGGATGAGCGACGGCGAATGCAGTACTTTCAATTTCGAATGTAAAATATAGCCGGCACATTCTTACTGTCTTGAAAAGTTCGAGAGTTCATATGATACCACGTCTTTCGCTATACATCATATTGCGGCAATACTGCATATTAGTTACTATGTAATACAATACTGTAGATAGTTGAGCCTTGGTTGATCATTTTGCTCATGAAATTGATGATAAATCAACCATTGCGTTTAGGTAAATCGTATACATTTAACAATTTTCCAGCAAATCTCAATGTCCAAATACAACCTCAAAAACGGTGTAATAATTTCCAGCTACTTAACTGAAACAACGATGAAAAAATAACATAACATAAGACATAAAATACCATGCTCCGTGCGCGTGCGAATGATTTATTTGGCATGCCAAATGTTTTAATCGCTCCTTAATGATTTTCTATAATATATATATTTATTTATTTCGAAACTGTATATATAAAGCATGAAATCGCAGGGCACGAATACGTAGTATCAAATTAACACCCTTAGAGGTTACTGTGCATTTGGCTAAATCCTCTTCGATTCTTAATAGCATTCTATCAGGGGTATCTAGTAAGCTAGATATTCCTGCATTCAATGTACGTTTAGCTCCCGACATGTGGAGTGTATACCGAAATATTTTAATAATCTTTGGTATTCGTTAGCGAGTTATTGTCGACTTCGAGAGAATGTTGAAATCGAAGCTCGCATGTGAGATAAGATAGCAAGGTCACTGGCAAATTCAGATCAAATGATCCTTGAATTTTAAATTTAGAGAGGTTGCAGCAATGTCTGCGGGATTTCGTTCACGTCATTGGTTGCTCATGGAAACGATCGGTTGGTTAGCAAGCCGCTTTCTTCCGCGTCTCCGCTTACGGTAAAGTTCGCATTTTAAATCTTCGTATTAAGGCTGTGAACGTATCAAAGTGTCGCGGCGAAACTAATTTGAGACGTGGCTATAGCTTAGTCGTGCCCTCTCCGTGAGAGTTTCATAATATTTTTGGCATTAACACGGTGTTGTTTTGTAGTCTTGCGGTATCTAACACCGACATCAAGGACACAAGGCACAAAGTCGTCTAGTACACAGCAGGCATCGGCTAGTGATGTTGGTTTATTCCGGTGAGTTAGTGTGATAAGTGGTCGCTGGTTATGTCCACATTCAAGTCGAAATATAGGCAATTTCACTGAAGCGATACTAATCAGTCCTCAAGGTGACCGGACCACGACCTGACATATCGAACTCGCCTTACGACACATGCCACCTCTTTTTGTCACCTGTCTGTTTATATCAGTGGTGCTCAAACATTTCTCGACACGCCCCCTTGTGATAGTGAAAGATTTCGCGTCCACTTATCATGATATCAAAAAGTATTAACGACAGCAATCAGAATGCTAGCAATCCCAACGGATAGTTTGACGGCACTGAAGGTTGTGGCTGTGATGAGAGAATTCTGAAATATGAAATTCGGACAATGTACGAAGCAAAAAGCTATGGATTGACGGTAAATCGCGCCGAACGCGAAATTTATTTCAAGTTAACTGCGGCTTTGCGCCCCTTTCAGATGCTTTGACGCCCCCCCCCCAGTTTGAGAACCACTGTTTATATTATATTCTTTTACTTTTTATTCAGTGTGCAATTGTGCATGCCTCCTTTTTACATCGCCTAGGCCAGGTTGGTGTCTGATTTCAAGGACTACTCCAAGTCGTTTCGACACCTTCCTGTCTTTTCATTATATCGCAGTCTTATGGTGTATGGAAATGATGAAATTGTTAATAATAAATTGATTGATTGAAATTGTGACACATTCGCATTAGCCTTTCATACGCCCGCAAGGATAACACATACACTACAGCCTATCAAGGGGGCGAAATACAGCGACATCGGTATAGGGTGAGATCCGCTGATCGTTCTCCAGGTTTAGCATGGTCCCGAAAGGGTTACTCCATTTCGCATAATTATTTGGAATAAATATACCTGCTACTACGTTGCAGTATTCAGTCTCCTCCGGTCTGAAGTTGCGCCCGAACAGCACACGGCATATCACATTGGCGAGAGCTGAAAACAACATTTGCTTAGGATTTAGGCAGGTCCATTCATAATTATGTCGGTCTGGCGAATTAGAGATAGCAGACATACACCGGCAATTGTTCTGGTTGCAGCTCAGATTGTCCCTTCCATGGTTGTCGTATATGTTGCTCTTGCTAATAAACTGATTGCTTAGTTGCATGCGTAATGTCTTAACCAGCACTTTGCTTTCCGCGATCGCTAACTCTTGGATTTTGCCGTTACCAAGAAGTTTTCTAAACGAAGAATGACAAAAAGTACTCTGCGCTTTCCATTTTTCACCGTAATCTATAAAGGCCAGGCCGTTTCCGTTCCATAGTTCCACTACCAGTGGATTTTGCTGACGACCAGCCACAACGTGAGAATGATGCGCAAAACATTGGTGTATGGCGTCATAGTCGTTCAGAACGACAGCGTCCAAAGTACCAAATTTCACTCGGAAGATGTTACCGAGTTTCTTCTCTTCTCCCATTTCGAAATGGTACGACAGGGGTGTCGTCCAAGAAAAGGTAGGCTACCAAGTAGCGGAACCCATGGCGCTGATGGTATGTCTTTTATCTTTTTGGTCTTGTTCGTATTCCAGCCGGATTTTTCGGATTCACTTTTTCGGTTACGGAATGCATGCATGGCGACTTGCACTCCTCTGAAAGATGCAAGTGCGATACATATCGCATATATATAATATGTTGAGGATGAGATTTCAAATTCCATTCATATATTATTATTCCTGCTAACCAACAGCTTGAATGCCAACAACGCGGCGATAATGCTTTCTTCGAGGTCGTAGCCCCTAAGTTAGCTCACATTCATTCATTAGCCTATTAGTCCAGACTGTCTTGCGTATGCCGGTATTTATATATATAGGGGCTGCTTAAAACCCAAAAGAGACATTTCACTCATGATTAGTACTGGTACTGATTTGAAGTAAATGTACTCAATCCCTTCTTCCCTACTGCATTCCCACATACCGGGTATTCATTGGTAACGAGGTTATAGTTTTGACTAGAGCCCGACCGATATTGGATTTTTGGGCCGATACCGATAAAACCGATATCTGACATCTTCACCGATAACACCGATATATTCAGCCGATATTCAAATAAAGGGGAATCTACCTCAAAAGGCGCATTTTCAAAACTTCAGAGCCTTTATTTCAACAACTTTACAGCCATTGTCATACTTGAACATGAAATAGACTAGAAAGGATGCATCTGGGCACTTTGAAAGTGTAAGCTGTACGAAATATAGCAATATTCCCAGTCTAGCGGTCAAGAATTATAGTTCACCGACTTCCTACCATCATGTTGTGACGTCATGAAAATAGCCGATATTTTATCAGCTTCAATGGCCGATACCGATAATTCTTTCAAAGTGTAATATCGACTCGATATTATCGGCAAACCGATAATCGGTCGGGCTCTAGTTTTGACGCAGTAAATCGAAAATACTGGTTTGTCGATATACTTCCACAGATACATGACCGCTAGGAATTACATATTTACAAACACCTCGGTAATACTACGACAACCGCAAAATTTACTCTTTCTCTCCATATTTACTCTGGGCACCTATCAAATCACCAAACCAAAAAGGTTGAAAAGCGCTGATTGAGATCGTGACTGGATCATGGCTGTTTGATGAGGGTCCCAGATCGTGATTGAGAATTCTCGTTTTAGAGGCCCATATTGAGAGGCGTCGGCGGCGAATCGCTGAATCGTTGTAGTGTAAAGTTTATCAATCAGGTTGATAGATATGATCGAATTCAATATTATCAAATCAAAATCCTGTTCTGCATTGGGAATGAAAATCTAGGTCCAAATCGAATTCCATAAATTATTTTGTATAGTCCAGATCCTGTAATGACGGGAAATTGTCAACCATTAGAAATTCCATGCTCAGGTCCAGATCCAGCTTTAGAATAATCATAAATCGAAATCTGATCATAACTCGGCCTAAATTCTCCTAAGCCGGTTTTTTCGAACTCTAAATCCATATGCATCCCTTGAAGATACGCCACACCATCACGCAACTGAATATTATACCTAGACTTGTAACCGCTTGCACAGTTGGTCCCCTACCGTAAACTTCATCTTCTTACACATGCTCATTCAACCGAAGATGGTCTATCGACCAGAGGCGTATCAATCATACACCCACCTTTGCATACTGATACTGACGGCAATTAAACGCAAAGCATGATTTAATGACCCATGCACTCTGCACGCTGATTTAGAAGTGCAAAAGGATAGCATATAAATGGTCAAGGAATTATAAAGAAGAGTGGTGTATGTATTGCTACGACTCGCTGTAATTACGGCGACAAAAAGCCCTGATATATCCGATGAAAGAACGCACTTACAGAGAATGGAAAGAGCAGCAAAGAGGCGCGGAATAGAGACAAACATAGAAGAAATACCTGCGACATCGGGTACTAGGTAGGCCTAGGTGGGTGCCAATTTAAGAGACAGCAACCGCAACTGGTGGTTCGGCATCCTGCGATCTGTTGATTCCATCGCATTGTATATTTTGTGTGTCTTGTTCAGATGAAAATATAATCTGAATGTTATCTTATCCGATATCAAACGATAATCTTCAACAGAGGTATATGATGGAGATACGGTCATTGGTCACCAGTGCTCCAGTTTGGATCCAAGTCTAATGGTCATGATTGGTTTCGTCAATTCCCCTGAGGCTTGAGTAAATCGAATTAACGGAAATATATTTAAGGTATCACGGATGAGCGATCAGCGCTGCATTGATGGCACCAAATTACTTCGCACGCAAGTTGTTTAGCACACACCGGCGGACATTTTATATACGCTCACCGTAGTATTGATTGGGGTGTAGGCAAGAATTTGGGTATGGTTCTATTGCATCCGCAATAAAACCAGATGTGGTCAAAATAGTCATCGTTGGATCTCTCGTAGGAGCAAAATCGTGAATATGTACTTAAGCACAGGTAAACGTAGTGACTTTCAAGAACGCAGAAACAAGTATTTTAGGGTATGCGTATATTTCACCTCTCTACACTCAAGTATAAGAAACCTCGAAAATCTCTACTTGAAACTTTTCCGTTTTCTAAGGAAATTAGGCCTGGAATATTTTTCTACTTACGATTTACTTCGCTACTTCTACTTGAACATCAGTAAAAATTAATTAATGTCGTTATAGTTCTACTGGAGTACCAACGATGAATGCTTCGACCACCTCTTCCAACCATCTCTGTCTACGGATCATCCGGCGATAAAGCTTTCTATTCCAAACAATAAGCCGGCGGAAGGAGTATCTGCCCTTCGATGCCGCTGAAGTCAATCTCAATCGTTTCGTATCTATTCCTCGTGTCGCTCCAAACTGTCGGAAGCCGAAACTCAAAATCTCGGATCAGTGCTACCAGGTGATACAGCATGCCCACTTCGGCGACCCTCCGCCCGAGGCAGTTGCGCGTACCAATCGAGAAACCGATTACGTGTTTTGAATTCCTGAACTTACCGTTTTGGTTGATATGCCGTCTTTGATTAAAAACTTTTGGCTCTGGGAATTCCTTTTTGTTATGGTGAACAGCCCACAAGTTCGCCATCACGACTGTGCCCGTACGGAGTCGATACCCCGCGATTTCGGAGTCTTTTGTAACGGTGCGTGTACTCCCAAGGCTAGGATCGGTCTTATTCGTACCGTTTCGTGGATAGCGGCTCGGGTGAGGTTGAGATACGGCATTAAATCTTCTGTCACCTCTCCGTCTGTGTGTACCAGTGCGTCTCTAATTTCGTCCCGGGTTTGCTGCTTCAAATCTTCATCTTTCGCGAGATATAACAACGTCCACATCAAAGTCGACGACGATGTCTCCGCTACCGCGGAGAATATGTCGAACAAAGTCGCGTTCATTTGCTCGGCGGTGAAGGTAGTATCGCCTTTTCGCGATTGCTCTTTAGCGATCTTATCAAGGTACATATCGATGAAGTCCGGATAATTGCTGTCTTGGGCACCTTCGCCGGTGTGCTCGTCGACAATCTCGTGAATCATCTTGAAAGTCGCGTATCTCAGCTCTAGTGCTTCGTTGATAATTCCGCGAAAGGGCGGGATCTTGCGCAATACGGGTATGAGATACGCGGCCATGAAGGCTTCAAAGCTCCTGCGTGCTTGTATGGGTGTTTCTGTAAAGAAGAGCAGCTTTTGGGTGAACGCCTATGACTGTGTTCTAGAGTAGAGCCCGACCTTTATCTGGTTTTCGAAAGGGTACCGATAAAACCAATAACTATGGCACCTTCATCGAAAACCATGATATTTTCAGTCGATATCCGAAAGATATGGCATCCAGCTTAAATCGCATTTCCAAAACTTCAGAGAATTTATTAATTGGAACAGCTTTACTTCAATTGCTACACTCGGGTATAAAATAACCTATGGAAAGGCTGTATCTGGAAGACTGTAAGCTATCAGAAATGTATCAATATTTCCAGTCTAGCGGTCCCAGATTATAGCTTTCTGACTCCCCACTATACCATGTTGTGAATTTAGTACCTAAATACAAATGTGGTAATTCCCGAGGTATTTCTAATTGGCAGTTTTTTGACGCAAAACTACTTACTTTTCATACTAGTACACTTGTAAACCGAAAGTAGTTTTTCGCTTACTTAGCCACACTTTTGCGAGTGACATTATCACAGCAACCGGGAGAAATAGCCTAGTACGGGGCCCGTAGTATCATGGTAACTGAATGTAGGTTTTCGAAAATTGCTCTGTTTGTCGAGTCATTGGTCATTTTGGAATGTCGCGATGATCATGGTGAAATTGATAATGTTACCACGTCTCCTATTTATACTAAGAAAGCATGCGTCACCTTTTACCCGAGTTGTAGAGTAGGAATTTAAGGTGATTCTACAATGTTGATCAAGTCTCCTTGAATATCCTAGTCATCTCTTTAATGTGCGACTAAACTACAGGACCTTACTCCATCTCCTTGGTTAGGGAGTGGGATTATTGGGGTTATTTCTAAGCCCATTCTAATATCAGGCTGATTGCAACATTTCTGCAATACCGAAGATCGCTGTTTCGGTGTCGAATGTATTTCGGAGGTTATACCAAAATAAGATGGAATGGCGATCCCTGTCGAAAGTGATTCTCGAAACCGTCAAGGTCTACACACTGCATTCGAGCTGCATGAGCGACGGTGAATGCATTACTTTCAGTATCGAAAGTAAAATAGCAGGCACATTCTTTCCGTCGTAACTAGTTCAAGAGCTCACATGATACCACTTCTTTCGCTACATTTGGATAAAGAATTTTATCATTCCGTGAAGAATAGATTAATACCCCAAGAAAACAACATAATATGCATGGCATCATGGCAATACTACATATCGGTTATTCTGTAACCCGGTAGGTGTAGAGCAGGGGCGGGCAACATACGGCCCGCGGGCCGGATCCGGCCCGCAGACAGTTTTTCGTCTTACATGATAATGTGGCCCGCCAGTCTTCCGATATTCCCCACCAATTGCTTACATCAAATTTTAGTGACTGTATGTTATTAACACATGTTTGTGCATAGTGCAGAGAGCGAGGGTGGAGCTTACGCGTGAGTTCGTCGAAGCAAGCGAGAAGACTTGCATTATCGGCATTTACGATGTACTTCACCCTAGTTTCAAAACTAAAAACGGGTCGCGAGCTACTTTCAATTTTCGAGGCCGCGGTCTGCATGAATTCAATATCGAGATAAACAGACCACACAGTTAAACAACCACGCTATCTCGTCACCTACTAAACCCTAATGCATTGATATCTTGGTAAATTTGGGGTACCGGGCTTATCGAACGCCTTGAAATCGTAATGAAGGATTGCACCGTCTGTTGATTGATCAGAGAGAAGCAGACATGGTGGTGCCAGTATGACAATGCTGTTCACAAATCCACATTGTCTTCGTCATTATTGGCGAGGAATGGCTTTGAAGTTGCATTGCTGTCGTTAAAATACATTCATTAAATACGATTTATTCCTTGTATATGTGGATAAATGGGCGAATAATGTATCGATTCAGCAGTCCGGCCCGCCAAGTACCTAATTTTCTTACATTCGGCCCGCCAACTTGAAAAGTTGCCCGCCTCTGGTGTAGAGTGTAGATATTCGAGCCTTGACATATCATTTTGCTCATGAATTTGAGTTTGATATAAATCAACCATGTAAATCGCTTACATTTCACAATTTCGAAGCGAGATGATTGTATATTTCCCAGAAAATCTCAATGTCCGAATACAGCCTCGAAAATATGTACTAATTTTCAGCTACTTATTCTGAAACAATATGAAAAAAGAACATAACATGAAATACCATGCTCATTGGCCGTGTGAATTATTATTATTAATTTTGAAAATTGGACATTGTGGCGCTTGTCACATTATCGGTCTGGTGCGCCACGACAGAAATGTCGTATTACACATCGCAAATCGTGCACTTAAAAAAAAATTGCTCAAATCAAAACATTGCTGGCCAGGACCAACTCAACGAGAGGCGAGAGAAGTTCTGGCCGTACGAGAAGGTTGTATGTGGTGAACTCAACTTTCAAATTCAAGCAGAAATCAATCAAATATGCTCGGTGCCAATCGTATTTTGGGCATGCGAGGAGGAAGTGATCCACATTCTCGGGTACGAGGCATAAGTCACACAAAGGCGTGACGATGCAGTCGTGTGAATGATTTATTTGGCAGACTAAATGTATTGATCGCTCCTTGATGATTTTCTATGAATTTGATTATAAATCAATTATTGCGTTTCGGTAAATCGTATACATTTCACAATTTCGAAGCTAGATGATGGTTTGGTTCCCAGAAAATCTCCTTTTTCAAATGCAACCTTGAAAAGGTATACTAATTTCCAGCTACTTATTCTGAAACAATAATGGAAAAATAGAATAGCATAAAACATAAAATACCAGTGCTTACACCCACATCCTTACAATATATCCTAACCCAGTTTCCCGTACACACAAAATCCGTGTTACTCTGAAAATTACAAAAACGATATATATTATATTATTGGACTCCAAGATAATATTGTATGGATTTAGAAATGGAGTTGGATCACACGAGGGAGACATCAGGTAGAGCAACAGAGCAGAATTTGCAAAGAGATAGAGTACATACTTACTTTTCATATTTAATTGAAATCTTTCTATATATTATATATAGATGCTTGAATCTATCAATATTTAATATGAATAAAACGATATCATTCGACGTGTACCTATAGGTATGACTCACAAGGCCACAGCGGAATAATTGAAGAGCTCATCATGTTAAAAATATAGATATTTGAAATTATTGCAAAAAATATATTGCTGCTTCATCAAAAATTGCTAAAACAGTTTCAGTCTTTTGCGGCAACTCGTGATGAAAACTAAATTGAGACGACAATCAGAGTCGACAAGATAGCGTAAGATAGCGTCATGGTGGGCGTACGGCTTCTTGATCTGTAGGTCGTGGGTGCGATCCCCGGTCGGGTCAGATCAGTACCTAATTATAGTAACACTGGTATCCATGTCTTTCCCGCTTGGCGCTCATTGATAGCATGGAGGTGTGATGCAAGACTTAAAAAGCCTTACAAGGCCATATCCGCACCTTTCTTGCCCAGCGGCATATGCACATCATTAACTTGTGGTATACATGCACACTGCACAGATCGTGTGTCGAAGTGAATATGCCGCGAAATATCAATGACACAAATGTACAACGTCCTATTCGGAACTAATACTAATTGTCTCATACGTGACACGCATATTCCAGTCGCACCATATTAGAAAAGGAAATATGTTACTACTTACGAATTTTATGATCATCGAATATGGCAATGTATGATAAAAGGACTATTCGGAAACTTAGCGGAATAGTATCGCGCTCCATTCAATATTGGGGCAATATAATCAGGTAGATTAGAAAAATCTAAAAAAAAAGAGCTTATGTACATAAAATATTGTATGGTCACTGGTTAGTCAGTCTATCAGTATGTTTTATTCATCTCACTAAAAAACACAACATGCAACGTGGTATGGATTGGGAGAGGGCGGGGGACCGGAAGGTCTTCGATTCAGTCGCCACCCAGCGGAGTTATAAACGAGTAAATATGGCAAGATGTAGGTATATCAAGACTAACGAATATGAGAGTGCACCAACGGACATAAAAATTACAAAAAAATAATAAAAGACACGAATAATCAGCAGTAAACATTCAAGCAGGGTATACGGGTGAAGCCTATATTGCATTGCACGAGCGAGAATTGCGTTACCACAACTACGGATCTGTATCGGATCTATATGGTGTTGACTCTGTTGAGGAATGAAGTGGTAAGATCAATTTACCATCACGTAAATCTGGGATCGTTGACAGGCATCTTCAAGGAGCCTATATCGGCATAAAATTTGACTTATCGGTCGGTATTCAATAATATTTAGTAAAGACGCTACTAGCCATTGTACTTCATGCTATTTTCAGCCCACCATGTAGCCTATATACCTGTAAATTCAGGCTAAATGGAATCCGGGGTAATGTGTTAGGAAATTGGTTGGGTACCCTTCTATAGCGCAGCCGGAATTAGACCAGAGGCGGTCAACGTAGTAATCGTAGGTACTCAAGTAGAATTAACCTCAAGAATCTCTACTCCAGTTCAAGTAGTGAAACATCGCGATTTTCAAGTAAGTAAAAAAGCATGTATTTTATAGCCTAAAATCACTGTCATGTTAACCACTTGAGTAAACAGTGCAAGAAGACAGAACCTATACTTGAGTACTCCGTAAAAGTAGAAGTGCTGCGTTACTGACCACCTCTGGTAAGGGTCAGGATTGATTTTGGGAGCTTACAAAGTCCCATGCTAAAATGTGGGTCAATCCGTCACGTAATTATACACTCTTCATTTTCAGAGGTGTCTAGAAACGAAGTATTTTTATCTCAAGTGTATTTCGCCTACTTTCAATCTACTTACTCATTTGGTTTAGACTAATTCTAAGCCAACTTGAAAGTTTTCTATTCAATAGGCCAATAATACTTGCTTTTCTGGGTCTGAAATCGCTACATGTCTACTTGTACTCGAATAGAAATTTACTATACGTTACTTCGGCGCCAACAATGACTACGGCTGACCACCATTGTCTACTGATCGTCCCGCGATATGACTTTCCATTGCAAGCAATCCGTCGGCGGAAGGAGAATCTGCCCTTCAGTACCGCTGAGGTCGATGTCCATCGTTTCGTATCTTTTCTTCGTGTCGCTCCACACTCTCGGAAGCCGAAACTCAAAATCTATGATCAGAGCTACCAGGTGATAGAGCATTCCCACTTCGGCCACTTTCCGACCGAGACACTTACGTGTGCCTATCGAAAACCCTACTACGTGTTTCGAATTCCTGAACTTCCCGTTTTCGTTTAGGTGTCGCCGCGGGTTAAAGATTTCTGGCTCCGGGAATTGCTTTTCGTTATGGTGGACAGCCCACACGTTAGCCATCACAACTGTTCCAGCGCTGAATCGATAGCCCTCGATGTCGCAGTCTTTGGTTACTGTGTGCGGCATGCCAAAGGATTGAATCGGTCTTATGCGTACCGTTTCGTGGATAGCCGCCCGGGTGAGGTGAAGATACGGCGTTAATTCTTCTGTAACTTCTCCGCCTGTGTGTGCCAGCGCGTCTGTGATTTCCTCCCGGATTTGCTTTGTCAGGACTTCATCTTTCGCGAGATAAAACAACGTCCACATCAAAGTCGACGATGATGTCTCCGCACCCGCGGTGAATATGTCGAACAAAGTCGCGTTCATTTGCTCGGCGGTGAAGGTAGAATCGCCTTGTCGAGATTGCTCTTCCGCGATCTTATCAAGGTACATATCGATGAAGTCCGGATTTTCGCTGTCTTGGGCGCCTTCGTACTTGTGCTCGTCGACAATCTCGCGTATCATCTTGAAAGTCGCGTGTCTCAGCTCCAGCGCCTCGTTGATGATTCCGCGAAAAGGCGGGATCTTGCGCAACACGGGTATGAGATACGCGGCCATGAAGGCTTCGAAGCTCTTGCGTGCTTGTCTGGGGGTTTCTGAAAAGGCAAGCAGCTTTTGTGGAATGCAAGCTGTGTCTGTTGTAGCCTACAGCACGACCGATATCGAGTTTTGGGCATATACCGATGGCTAGCACCTTCACCGATAACACCGGTGTATTCAGCGGATATTCTATAGGTACATGCCATTTAGCTTGAGATACATTTCCAAAACTTCAGAGCGTATATTGGACATGTTTACAGCCGTTGCTATGCTTGGACATAAAACAAACTAGAAAGCCTGCATCATGACTCCTGTAAGATAGATGAAATTTATCAAAATTCCAGGCTGTAGTAGTACTGTAGTATTCGAAGATTATACTTCCAGACTCCTAACTACCTACCATGTTCTGACATCACGAATATTGCAGATATTTGTCATCTTCAATGGCCCTATCCATATTTCTTTCAAAGTGCGATATCGACTTGTTATTATCGGCGAACCGTATTGGATCGCCTCTATTCCGTAAATCCCTTTAAAATAGTATGTATTACCTCCGTTAAAAACAGTATTAAAAAAGTAAGATATCCGGATCCATGTAGTTCTCACTCTCCGAGGAATCTGCATAATTGACATAGAAGAGTGGATAAACTTCATACTTAAATACAGAGGTGGTCACTGGTCAGTAACTAATACTACTGCTTTTTCGGAGTGCTCCAATGCGTGTAGCCTAGACTGACTCGAGCGCGGTTATGCTTTCAGACTAAGCCTACTTCTAATAGAAAGATTTGTGACGCGAAACTATTTACTTTTTACGCTTGGACTTGCGCAAAGTAGAAAGTAAATTTTGGATTGGTTTGCATCACTTACCTAAGTGAAATTATCATAGCATCCGGGAGAAATGACCGAGTATCATGGTAATAGAATATATAATTTCGGAAGTCGCTGTTTGTGGAGCACTGGAGGCATCGGCCATTCTGCGTTGTCGCGAAGATGCATCGTCAAATTTCGATTTACCACGCACCACCTTATCCAAATCTGCTTTACTCTATTATTATTCATACCTTTGCTTTTGTACCTCAGTTTAAAGTCGCCTTGGCGTTTTTTTGGAATTCGCTATTGATACGTGTAATTGAGTAGAAATTTACGAAAATAATTTCATTTCCTATTGTAACTCTTGGCGTGGCGCACAAAATCCGTGATGCGATAGGCGCCACTATCACGATTTTACTAATGAAAATAATATGACTTCTAATTTGACTTGGGTTGCAATGTAGACTACTGTGATCACCTCTGCCTAAACATCAAGCATCTAATATGCCAATAAATTGTCAGGACCTTACTCGAGCTCGATCGTGAGGAAATGGGTCAATTGGTGCTAATTTTGAATCCTCATCGAATAACAGGCCGGTTGCAATGTTTCTGTAATGCCGCAGATCGCTGTTTTTGTCTCGAATGTGTTTTGGGGTGAGGCGCTGTAATGCCATAGTGCTATCGGAAGTGATTGTCGAAACCCTCAAGGTATGCGCACATGCATGATGAACGATGGCGATTGTGCCACTTTCAATTTCGAAAGCGCAAAGAACTGAGACATTCCTTCGCATCCCTCTTTTAAATGTCCGCACGATACCACGCAGGATTACGGTGTATTCGTGTGTAGAAGTATATAACTTGGTGACGTAATAATATATTAATGTATTAGCAAAACAACCAATACTGCATGCAAGTCCTTCTGTGACCCTAATAATGAATCTGATGATAGTTCAATCATTGTGCTTCAGTAAATCGAATACGTTTTCAAAAGTCCGAAACAATAGTATATCTGAATGTCCGAATACGACCTTAAAAAGAAGGATTGATTTCAGCTAAATATTCTGAAACAGTCATCAGAAAAATACAGGCTACTTGCACGCGGACCAACAACATTGATGGATACTTGCATATTTTCGATAATATTTTTATTTCGAACTTGAACCCGATGCGGGTACGTATCGCGTTGTCACACGGAGCGTGAAATCGAAGGGCGAATTGAGAGATTTAAGTTTACATCTGTAGAGGTCAAAGTGCATTTGGCGAAGTCTTCGAATCTAACTTGCATTATATACAAGGTTAGCTCCCGATATGCGCAGTCCAAAATATTCTAATTATCTTTGGTATTCATGAGCGATTTGTTGTCGATTTTCTTTTAGTTTCGAGAGAATGTTGAAATCCAAGCGCGCGCGTGAGATATGATAGCAAGGTCACAGGCAAATTCAGTTCAAATGATTTCTGAACCTTTTCGCGAGTACGCGAGCGCCTTGAAGCAATGGATGAGTAACGGACTACTTGCAGGACTTCCGTCGTGTGATCGCGGTTGTTCAGAGCAACGATCGTCTGGTTGATAAGCTGCTCTTTCCTGCTTCTCTGCTTATTGCAAAGTTTTCATATGAAATATTTGTTGCAGGGTTGCGAACGTATCAGAAATTTACCGCGTAAAAATGTAAGACTTGGCTATGCTATATGTACCTGCTCCGTGGTTGGAATACCTTTTTCAGTAAAAACCCAATAAACTACTTGGTGTTCTTATGTAGTATTGCGGTATCTAACACCGACATCAAGGATACAAGGTATACGAAATTCGTCCATATAGTTCAGTGGTTCTCAATCTAGGGGCGGCAAAGCATCTGAACGGGGTGTTCAAAAAGTTTGAGAACCACTGGTCTAGTTAAATTAGTTCATTCCGACGATGCAGTGCGATTAGTGCGACAGAACGGCGGTTTAGCGGTTCTGCTCTGTTTGTAAGCCATTGCAAAAACAGTACATGTGCTACATGGCATGTATAATGTATATATACCTGTTATCACGTCGCAGTATTCCGTCTCCTCTGGTCTGAAAGGTCGCCCGAACAGCACGCAGCAAACCACGTTTGCGAGAGCTTGATTTAATATTTGCAGAGGATTTAGGCAGGTCCATTCGTCATCAAGTTGGTGACGTGAATGATAACTGGCAGCCACACAAGGGCAATTGTTCTTGTTGCAGTTCACATTGGTCTTTCTATGGTTTCCGTATATGTTACTTTCGCTGGTAAACTGGTTGCTAAGTTGCATGTGTAATGCCTTAGCCATCACCTTGCTTTCCGCGATTGCTATCTCCTGGATTTTGCCATTACCAAGAACTTTTCTAAACGAAGAATGACAGAAAACACTCTGCGATTTCCATTTGTTACCGTAATCCAAAAACAACAGGCCGTTCCCTTTCCATAGTTCCACTACCAACGGATTTTGCTGACGACCAGCCACAAGATGAGAGTGACGCACAAAACACTGGTGTATGGCGTCGAAATCGTTCAGAATGACGGCGTCCAATCTACCAAATTTTACTCGAAAAATGTTACCGAGTTTCTTCTCTTCTCCCCATTTCGAAATGGTACGACAGGGGTATCGTCCAAGAAAAGGCAGGCTACCAAGTAGCGGTACCCATGGTGCTGATGGTATGGTTTGTATCTTTCTTATCTTGCTCGTATTCCTGCCAGTATTTGCGAATTCGCTTTTTCTGTTACGGAATGAATGAATGGCAACTTGTGTTACTCTGAAGGATGCAAGCGCGATACATATCCCATATATATAATATGTTGAGGATGAGATTTCAAATTCCATCCAGATATAATTATTCCTGTTAGCCAACCGTTTGAATGTCGGCAACTGTGGTTGAAAATGCTTTCTTCGAGTTGATTTCGGTCTGTCTTGGCTCACATTCATTCATGAGTCCAAGTGTCCGGCATTTATATATTGAGGCTACTTACAACACGGGAAAAAAGACATTTCACACATGATTGGTATATTGGTACTTCGCTAGTTTGAAGTTAATGTACTCAAGCCCTTTTTCCCTACAGCGTTCTCGCTATATCGGCTATCAGCTGGTAGGGGGGCTATTCTTTCACGGATACATGATCCCCAAGAATTACATATTTCTAAACATCTCGGTGACACTACCGCAACCACAAAATTTATACAGATCAAAATCACTAAACCAAAAATGGCGAACATCTCTAAGAGTGAATGCGTCGTGGCGGGTGGGATGGTCTTAACCAAACCAACGATTGATAATTCTCGCTGTAGAGGCCCATTGAATCGCCGGATCGGTGTAATTGTAGTCTGATTCAGATTCATAGATATGACCGAATAACAATAATTTGCATTCAAATTGAAATACGAATCTAAGCCCAAATCCAAATCCATAATTCATTCGTATCATGGGGTAATCGCGATTTGTGATCCTAAACGATTACGGTGATTACAGCATTTCCAGGTCATCGTAATCGCATAAGGCTACATTCGAAAAAAATCTGCAGTAATCGTCGCCGCAATCGACTATTTCACATATCTAATCGATTTCTTTGTAAAAGAATGATCTCATTTAACTTGATGCACAATGACTATGACATGAACTGAACATCAGTGAACAAAGAATAATGCGATATTTACATCAGGTTATTGATAGCAGAATGGTCGGGATTTCCATTTCTCCCCACTTCACTCCACTCCATTCCACCACTTATTATTACATCACAAGTTTTATATTTGTTCGTACGTCGTAAGGAATTCTCCACGCGTAGTAAACAAATGTACAGACTAGCCTACTCATGACTGTATCACCAGTGGTAGCTTTGCTCATCACTGGCCAGGGATTATCCACACGTTGTGAATAGATAGATATTCGATGTAATAGTATCATGGAATAGTATCATGGACACCACTATCTCTTACTAGTTTTAAATAGTAACGTAATTACTGTTTAGATTATTTTGTGCTCGTCAAATAAAACAGGATCATTTTCACGTCGAAGTATTGAAAAAAAACGCATGATGATATATATATCAGGGGTTATGGGTATGGGGTATGGGTCGCGACCTAAACATGGGTCGCGAAGTGTAGAATTTTTGGTCGCGACGGCATCAGAGCGATCTTTTATTACGTATAAGTGTATATAATATTACTATCACCAATAAGCGAGACATGCAGAAACGTCGCTACTACAATATGGTTTGATCATGAAAATGTGTCGACCTTTGTATTACACAAATTGCTTTGAATCCATGATAAGGTTTATCCGACATGGATTTCTCTAGAAAACACCTTCGGAGACCGTTGGGATGCTTTTTGGGATGCTTTAGTGTAGGGTTGTGAAACAAGGGGGCGCGGGACTATGACACACAAGTATTTTGATACCAACCCCTTCCTCGCCGTAACAAATGAAGACATGAAGTTATGGTCAGCGTATGGCTCGGAAAAGTGCGGTGCCAACAAGATCTGCGGCGATAAGACCTTGGCCAAAATTGACTGCCGCTTGGACATTGATATATCCGTAGTCGAAATCGTCGACACCGGCACAGTTACGTCCTTGCAATCTGAGTAGACAATAGTACAAATGCAGTACAAATGCGCCCCGCAGAGGAGAAAAGAGCATCCAACTTTGAAATAGCGTGTTATAGAAATGTTACATAGAATTTCTTTGCGTGCAACTGTCGTCTGTGCGTTCTCTATACATGTCCTAAAAGCGTATATAGCATACTAATATTACAAATGATTTTTGTATGTGTGAGGCTTGGGTCGCGAGATACCACTAAACTCAGATTTAGGTCGTGGCCTACAAATAGTTTAAGGACTACTGATATACCATACCCGAGGTGTCATTTGCATGAGCGTGCGTATAGTTTTGTACTAGATTTATCGTTTGCTGCGATACCGCACCAATCATCGTTTGAAGGCTTCCAATATGTGTTCAGGTTCAAGTACTCAGAAGCAACATAAATGTAATTGTAATCGTAATCGAGTACTCCGAGATTTTGCAGTAATCGTAATCGCGTAATCCGAAGTAATCTTACTCGCCAGCCATTGCGATTACACTTACATTGACGAAGTAATCACCCCATGTCTGGTTCTCACTGTATCTGCTATCAGCAGGTAGCAGCGCTATTCTTTCACGGATACATGACCACTAGGAATCATCTGCAGTGTTTATAAACACCTCGCTGGTACTATAGCGTAAAATGTACACTTTCTCTCGATATTCACTCGCGGCACATATCACAATCACCAAAGCAAAACTGTTGAAGAGTTCTGGCGAGAGTGAGAGTGAGTGAGTGAGTGAATAGTTCATGGGGGTGCCTTTATTTTGTGCTAGGAAACTTATGAAAATTATGGAAACTTATGAAACTTATGAAAACTTATGAAACTTATGAAAATTATGGAAACTTATGAAACTTATGAAAACTTATGAAACTTATGAAAACTTATGAAACTTATGAAACTTATGAAAACTTATGAAACTTATGAAAACTTATGAAACTTATGAAACTTATGAAAACTTATGAAACTTATGAAACTTATGAAAACTTATGAGACTTATGGAAACTTATGTAACTTATGAAAACTTATGAAACTTATGGAAACTTATGAAGATAAAGAGCTCTTGGATGAAAAGCCGTTCAATATACAATTTAAGAATATCTTCCTATTGAAATGAACCCGATTATTTTCGGCTGAAACAGGTCAGGGGCAATCGTCAGTAGCTAGTAGAGAATTAAAAAAAAAAAACATTGTAAAGCAACAATCGCAATGATATAATGAATACAAGCCAAAAAATCAATCAATTTTAGTTGAAACCGTCCGCACCCGCTTCATCCTATATTATAAACCTTACTGGAAAGAAAAAAATTATTACCGTGAATTATACTGGACTCATTCACCTTTACTTTGCTTAAATTTATTTCGAATGCCAAGTAAAAACCGTGGGCGTTGTCAGTGTGAAGTTGGATAACTCGGATAATTTTCACGACCAGTTGTGGAAATTGAGATAAATTCAGTTCATAACAAATCAGAGCTCTTTGTTATAAGCACGAGAATGGCAAATGTCCGTACAGCAACCTCGGTTCGTTCCGGACTATACAGTTCAGTAATATTTTCCGGAAAACCAGAAGTAGATTAGATTCAAAATTGTAAAGCATTGAAAAATATCAGAAATAAATTAGAGATTACCAGCATTTCGCTTTAAGTAGACAATTATGTCGGAATCAGGGCATCTGGTATTCTCCGAAATTAACATTGCAATTTACATAAACATTGTTCCTAATTGTGGAAGAATTAAAGCTTCGTCCGGAGTGTTAGCATTTTTATTTAATCTGTTGTAGAGAACAAAGAGTACATCAAAACAATGAGACGTCTACCAGCGCATCTGAGATATTGTGCACATTGCGCAATCTTGAACTTTCCCCGCGCGGCAATCAAATTGGGTCACGCGTAGGCAATTTAGCATATGAAGATTGCGACACAGTCGCGTTTGCTGATTGACGCTTAATTGTTATCTTGGAAATAATAGTCGACGTCAATGCCACTCAAGTATTTAGATAAACTTAAACTATGCTTTAAGACAGAGGTCTCAAACACGCGGCCCGCGAGAGCATTTTGTGCGGCCCGCGACGGCATTATGGAATTTCCAGTATTCGACAATATATTCAAGTGCCATATATTTTTTAGATATAAGAGATTAAAGTTCAATCTAAAACTACTACAAAAATCACTGGACTCTCAACAAACTTCACTATCACGTCACTTTTAGAAGTTACCATGAGGTAGAAGATCAGTTATTACGTCACATTTTTAGTTCATGACGATAGATCATGATTCGTGACTTGAAATTGTGATTTGGTTTGGTGCGACCTCCTCGTAAAATTACTGCGTTTCGGATTGACTGGGTGATTATATAACCATTGGCATTCTATAACCCCTGTGACGTATAGTTGGTTACATGCTGGGTGTTGTTTGTTCTCTTTGTCCATGTTATTATCGTAGGCGAGTAGGGTAGCACTGCGCTCTACAGCTGCAACACCATTGAATTATTCGTCGATTAGACAGTTCTATTCCAGTGGTTCATAAATAGGGTCCGTAGACCCCATCGGGGTGCGAAGCACCACATCAGGGTGTGCGAGATGCATTGTGGAATTAGGCCTATATGCTGTGGAATATTTTCTTGGCCAATTTATTCAACTGGAAAATAGTCTGGTGTGAATGGGCTTTCTGATTATAATATATAGGTGCCATCAGAAATTGTGTTGAAAATGGACAGGCGCTATGAGAAATCTCACTGGAAGCACAAGGGGTACGATCGCTAAAAAGGCTAAGAAGCAATGCTATTACTGTGGCTCAATAATTATTATATTCAAGTTGTTATTGATATCTTCCAATAGTAATCGAAGGCAAAATCTAACGCTGATTTAATTTGACTTTGGCAATGACAATAACAATAGCCTATATTTATCACGACTTTAACAAAACCAGGGTTAGGCTACACCGCTCAAATGCTCTGATATCAGATCAATCTTCATTATATTTTAAAATATACTACATAAAATTGTGGCACGTCAAAGGTCTACTAGCTGCACCATTATAACCCGACAGTTTTACGATGTCGTGATGCATCCTCTCGTATTATGTCTATAGCTTATTAATTAGAAAAATTATACGCGTAACAAAAAAATTATGGGAATATTTGAAAATGTGATTTTATTTCGTGTCAAGCGTGAATATTGCAATAGTAAATCACATTTCCACGATGCTTTTGAAATGCCTGTCTGCAAGGACCCATCAAATAAGGCCTAGTTGGAACCTATACATTGAATATCCCGATTATTGATGCTGCGGCCCGCGGCGTCATCAAAAACTAGGAAATGGCCCGCGAGCACATTTGAATTTGAGACCTCTGCTTTAAGACAACCTTTTCGGTTCGCGATATTATTGAAGATACTCGCGAAGTCGTGATACACTCATATGTGACGTATGACTATGTTGTTACTTATCGTTCCCAATGATTATGATTTTAAAAATTATATGTAGAATTGTAGATAGAATCACCGCACATCGACCAATCATCATATTTTGATGACATTTTGGGTCCGTTCAATTGCCCTGGTATTCGTGCGGCCCCGACCGTGCTCTGAAATTCTAAATTTGACCCTGACACCGAAAAAGTTTGGGAACCACTGATCTAAATTATAATCCGTCGGTCTCGATGTGAAGTTTATTTGTAAAAATATTATTTCTGTCATGCCGACAAGTCGACAACCAATATCCACGCGAACTCGGTTTACCAGACGTATCGAGTGCCGAGAAGGGTTAATCCAGTTTTGTACGATGCGTTGATTGATCGAAGACATACCGGCGCCTGTGAGACAATGCGGTTTTTAAAACCTCATTGCCTTCCTAATTACCACTAAGAAATGAAGCGTCGTCGATGTTCAAGTTTATAAATTCATATTGCAATCAGAACAGTCCCCATTCTCTTATTAGGCGTGCTGGCACTTAGTTACCGCATAGTTTTAAGTATAGTCAGGGTTGCCATACCGTCCTTATTTCTAAGATTTGTCCTTATTTTGAAGGGCCACGTCTTAAAAAACTCAACTGTCCTTATTTCTAAGAAATGTCCTTATTTTCGACTTGCGTCCTTATTTTGTCTCATTTTCAACCACTGCTGAACTTCGATTGCTTTCCTCTGGTATCTGTGTTGCATAATATTCTAAAATTATGCTTTTGCGTCGAGATTTCATGACATCATAAACGAAAGGAACTCTCGTGACGTCCACACCACAAGATTTGACTTCTAAGTGGTGAGATAGCTAGGGCAGTGAGTGGTGGTATAGCAGTTTCGTCTGTACCAATTAAGCAACCGGGGCGGACATCATTTTAGCAGTAAACAGCAGTACCAGGTTCCTGCTGTTTGGTCTACAGCAGAATAGGTTCAAGCTGCGGAGAAGACAGCATTTCTTGAGTAGTGAGAAAAGGCGCAGTGCAGTCGACACATTGGTTAAAAAGTAGTAAAGCCGTAAATAATTGATAAATTTATCTAAATTATATTGCACTTGCGCATATAGTTTTAGCTACTAATAAGGCTAAATCTGATTAGTTCAAATGAGCAGGCGTAAAAACGTTTTTCGTGACGATTATGAGATAGAATTCAAAGGTATCTAACGAAGCTTGAAGGGCCAGTGTTTCGCAGATTGCAATATCTGCAATTGTGACATTAACCTGGAGGCCACAGGAAAGACCGCTATTTCAACTCACATTCATAACCCAAAACACAAGAAGTATGTCATAATGATTAATTTGAACCAGTCGATGAATAATTTTCCCACAAGTCGATCAGCACCAACAACCACAGACTACAAGGAAGCTGCTGTAGAGGTACCTGGGCATTCCATACTGTCAAACACCAGCAATCATTCCTCGTCAACGATTATTTTTGGCGAAAAGTATGGAATGTGATATGCCTCGGCTCGTATAAATACAAAGTATTTAAAAAAAACTCTTTTTCATGCTAATCTAATTTTTCGACTGTCCTTATTTTTGGGTCCATGTCGATGGCAACCCTGAATAGTACAAGAAGGCAAAGCCTACTCGCGGTCACCGAATAGGTAAAATAGCTTCGTCAGAGATCACCTCCGTGTGTCTATCGGTGCTGTCAAATCTTCCGGTAGTTTACAGTGTGCTGCTAGCCAAAAAAGGCCGATAATGCTAGGGTGCCGCTGACTATTTTCCATTTACAGAGGGTGCCTATAAGTTTCATAAGTTTCATAAGTTTCATAAGTTTTCATAAGTTTTCATAAGTTTCATAAGTTTCATAAGTTTTCATAAGTTTCATAAGTTTCATAAGTTTTCATAAGTTTTCATAAGTTTTCATAAGTTTCATAAGTTTTCATAAGTTTCATAAGTTTCATAAGTTTTCATAAGTTTCATAAGTTTCATAAGTTTTCATAAGTTTTCATAAGTTTCATAAGTTTCATAAGTTTTCATAAGTTTCATAAGTTTCCATAATTTTCATAAGTTTCCTAGCACAAAATAAAGGCACCCGTTCATGGCGGCTCGAGGTGGTTTTAAACCACGATTGACGTTTTGTTTGATAGGCAACAACAAACCACGATTGAGAATTCTCGTTTTAGAGGCCCGTCGAGAGGCGTCGCCCACGAATCGCCAAAGCGATGTACGGCAGGGGTCACCAACACGCGGCCCGCGACGTAATATTTTGCGGCCAGCGATCTGATTTGAGATTTCGGAGAACGCTAAGTAAATCATTTTAAAAAGCTGAAATTTATTTCAGTTTCGAAATGTCGTTGTTGGTTGTTGTTTCAAAATAAGATATTTACCTGTGCCCAACATCACTATTCCTCACTAGCTGAAACGGCTTCGGTGATGGCAACAGCATTCTATCGGGGGAGAATGAGCTGTGTGAATGGGCATATTGCCTTGACGTGCGATGACCCAGACACTGCCAGGACAGAGACGCGTAGAAAACGGCTTAGCGCTTCTCCACAAGACCAACCTGGGGAGATGGTCTTTCAGCTATAGGAAGTACCGACGTCTCTCACTAGCCCCAATATCGATTCGCTGAAAACCGTTGTCAGGTATCCTGCGCAGCTCATCGTTCAAAATAAAATGAAGTTGATGATCATGATATTTCTTGTTGTATTGGTACTTTTTAAATAAATTATTACTTCTTTTGTGGTACTATGCTCATCGCCGATGTTAGAGAGCAGAGCGTTGTATGCTGACGTAAAGTTTTAAAAGCGGGGTTTCTCAACTGTGTGGTCTATTTTCTATCGATATTGCATTCTTGTTGACCGCGGCCTTTAGGAAATTTGAAAAGTGGCCCTCGACCCGTTTTTAGTGGGCGACCCCTGCGGTAGTGTACAGTGTATTTCTACCAGACTCCTAGAAGTGCCTGAATTAACGATATTTTCAAATCAAAATCCTGTCCCGCATTTGAAATTCGAAATCTTAGCGCAAATCCATAATACATTTCGTATCATATATAGATTGACATTCGGCAATGACGGAGATTTTATTTAAATGTTGTATGGAAGATGGATATTCCATGTAGGCTACTACACTGTAAATAATTTAGTGTCTTTAAAAGCATAAAAGATATCACGTTTCATGTTCAAAAAGATATCACAATAAAATGTGCTTGATGCTGTGTATATTGTGTTTTAAGATTTATGTGCTATATATATAGTGCTTCATGATTCAAGCGCTATCTGAGCTGTGCTACGGCTTGATATGGATTACTAAATAATCTGGCGTACTCGACGACTTATCCTGTTCGAAACCAGCAATATATGAACATTTTATTATAAACGAAACAAGTGATGTGCATTAGGGTTGTTCAAAAAAAACTTTTTTTTCCAAATCTCACTCGCCTAGTGACTAAATCGTCAGGTTGTCCAAGAAAACGATGCACACCAAATTTGACTCAATTCCAACCAGTAACGGCCGTGCAATCTTGAATTAAAATTTTTAAATTATTATTAAAAATAAAAAAATAAAAATTCTCAAATTTTTCTGTCAACCCCATGAAATTGTTGAGCTGTCTTCAAAGACGATGCAAAACAAATTTGAGCCAATTCCGACTTGTAGAAGCGGAGTTATTGGAGTTTTTAGTTGCTAATTCTCGGATTATCCTTGATTGGTGGATAATCCGCGATTTATCAACGAAAAACTCACATAACTCCGCTTCTACTGGTCGGAATTGACTCGAATTTGTTTTGCATCGTCTTTGAAGACAGCTCAACAATTTCATGGGGTTGACAGAAAAATTTGAGAATTTTTCATTTTTCATTTTTAATAATAATTTAAAAATTTCAATTCAAGATTGCACGGCCGTTACTGGTTGGAATTGAGTCAAATTTGGTGTGCATCGTTTTCTTGGACAACCTGACGATTTAGTCACTAGGCGAGTGAGATTTGGAAAAAAAAGTTTTTTTTGAACAACCCTAATGTGCATGCTTTCAAGAAAACATGTTATCAAAAAATGCACTTGTAGACATTAAACAAAATTTACAAATCTTGCACATATACCTGAATGTATAGCATAGAGGTCAAGATTGAAGAACAAACTTGTAAATTAACGGGCTAAGCAGCACTGAACTATTTGACAATACTTCCATTATGTCATGTCAAGTCATGCCAGACGTAGAACTTCAGAGGTGCAAATAAGTTATAGAACTTATTGATATCTAGATGTCATGGCCAAAGTGGGAACAAGTATAGACAAAAGATAAGGGACACCGAACCATCAAGTTCCTGGGATACTTTCCATACTAGATTGCTTGTACAAGCCAGCACTAGCACTTCAATAAGTACGAGGTGGTGCAAATTCAAAAGTACTGACTGCCTTCACAGTTAGATGCCAAGCTAAAAGTAGGAACTAGCATAACGAAAAGATAAGCGACACTGCTGGAATATTTGCAATGTCAGATTACTTCAACAGTATATGACAAGACATGAGTAGAATTGCCAACTTCAAATGCGAATGGACCAACAAATGATTGTAAAACCTAATGGAATGCTAACAGAGGTCTTCTGCTGCAGCAGACTGTTCGAATTTATGAAAAAAATCAGATAGTTTGGTGGATACATATTGATTATTCTTGTCACAGACAACGACATATTGCACGAACTCCAGGAGCTGGAATTCTTTGGGCTAAGACAGGTCCCAATATAGATATATCGACTTTCCATTAAAGAAAAGGGCAAAAGAACATAAAGATAATCAGTTTTGGGCCCTTGTTAAGCGCCTCCAGCGTGGACGATCGTGGGCGTCTTCGGGCGATAGCCCGCGTTGCGCTAGCTCGTTCTCTATTGTCGAGCGCCATGTGGTTCTATTCCAGCCACCTCTGCGCCATGGCTCTGTCGGAATGTGGTTGATGATGGCGGCAACTTGTTGCTTGTCTTGATGCCGCACTAGATGACCGATTAGGCGGAAGCATCGTTCAGCAGCCAGCAAACGGCATGGGACCGTTTTTGTGAGTTTGCGCAGTGCATTGGTGGATATGTGCTCCGGGTGGTGGATGCCGAGTGCGTAGCGGAGGAGTACATCGTAGTTGGCGTTGAGTGTCTTAGCCAGCTTTTCTGTAAGCGTGAGTGCTTCTATTCTGTAGAGAAGAGCCTGCTCGACAGTGGCACGGAAAATGCGGGTCTTGAGCTGAGGTGAGGCACTTGAGTGGAAGAGGCAATGTAGCCGTCTTGTTGCGCCCCAGGCCTTTGCTCGTTTGGCCATCAGCCAGAATCCATCCTTGTATCTTTCCATTTCCATGCTTTGAAACCACCAAATGTGGAGCTTCGGACGTTTTGCTGTTGATGTGAATGTCATGGGCCTGAAATGTAGGCAATTTTTTTATTGTAACTACTCCAAACCATTTCGAGGGCCAGGGGTTTACCGCCCCTGGTCTGCACAATCATCTGTGTTAACAGAAGGCACTACGAAACTCATTGACATTACAACAATAATGCTCACAATAAAAACCTTCTCAAGGTCATCATAGTTATCAAGCTATTGCGTGATTTTCAAATGATACATTCGTTATAAACTGAAAGTTAAATTAATCTTATAAACAAGTACCTGTTGTACTGATAACGCAGATATTGCGGTCTTCTTTTTCGAGTTTATTCTCAGATCGGTAACTTGTGATTGTAATTGTTGCAGCTTCACTTCATTAGTATTGGACTGAAAACATTGAATGATTGAGGGGGTATTATCAATCAAATTTAATTCAGAATGAAATTGCGAGTCCGCATTTACCTAAAATATCTTATCCAATATGAGCATCCTTCTTTCGTAGTATATTCTGATCTCTTCAACTGTGGTTGGTGCGATCAAATTCCAGTTATCTTCCCTTACCTGTAAGAGAATGTATGTGTCTAAAAGAATGATTAGAATATGATCAGATCTATGAATATATTCATACAACGGGGTTGTAATGACTCGAGTCATGACTCGATTCGAGTCGGACTCGAGTCACGATTTTCTGATGCCTCGACTTGACTCGAGTCAATATGTGTATCGACTCGACTTGGACTCGAGTCATTACGCATGACTCGAACCAAGTCATATGACTAGACTAGACTAGAGACTCCGACGGCCAAGAGCGACGTTTCCATGTAATCTCGAGAGTAGTAAAGTATAACCACCCAATTGAGAGTTCATCTATTGGTACTGGTACTTGAAAATGTAACCAGATAGATACCAGTGTTGGGATCAAGTCACTACCTTCGAGTCACGAGTCATTGCAGATTTTGACTCGAGTCAAGTCAAGTCAATCGATTTTCAAAGGTGACTCGAGTTAATTCAAGGCACTCGATTTTTGGCGGTGCCTCGACTCAAGTCACATTTCAAGTCAAGTCGCCTTTTCGAAGTATGAGGCATGATTACATCATTGCATTTTGCTAGCTGTCTGAAATACAGATGGAGTGGTCATTGATTCTGAACCGATGAACGAATATTAGGTTAAATATGCACGCAATAAGGAGCTGTATCGCTCGCATATACGCAGAACTGTTAAACCTAGCAAGTAATTGCATAGCCCTAGTTACCATCCGCCAAAAATAAAGAATAGAAAACGAACTGCTAGCTGTCTGAAATACAGATTGCGTGACCATTAGGGCAAGTTTTTTGCACTAAAATCGCGAGAAAGTTGCTCTTAATTTTGACAAAAGTTGCAGTGAAAAGTTGCATTTATAATTTTGGATGATTTAATAGGGTATGAGATACTTGCCATTACACTTTGCCATTTAACAGACATTTTAGCAAGCCAAAAATTCTGGCGAGACCGGGAACAATTACATTTTATCCAGGGACGCAGCAAGAAAATACGCAATGTGGGAATATTTCCCCCCAAAAAGCGAAAGAGCATAGCGATAACCCTCCCTCTAAAACAGGGCTGGCCAACCTTTTCAGCCAAAGGGCCACATTCGATCGACGAAATATTTCGCGGGCCACTAGCCGCGCTAAGCGCGGAAATTTCTTCAAGTTCATAGCTCAATAATATTGTCACTTGACTATATTGCGGGCCTGCAGTATATCGCTGGGCACAGTTTGCCAGGACTGGACTATTCAGCGCCTGGAAATATCAATTTCGAAAGCTTCGACCAACATGCGTCAATTATTTTGTGCCTAGGTTTCATGGTCGATGGTCTTTCTGCCAGCGCAAACGCTAGGTCGCATATGTAGAACGACACTGTGTCTCATAATGGAGAATATAGTTGGACTCAATCTGATACATTAAGCGTTCTTTCATTTTCACAAAGGGGTACCAATATTAAAAGCAAAAATCGAGTGACAGCATGTTGCGCGAAGCGTGTAGACAATATTTACTTTTGATAAATTTATCTCAAATTATTCTACTTCATTGTAGTGTACGAAGATCTACCAAAGTGTGACTGGCTCATGGAAATGCCAATGCGTCGTAACTGATATTTTAGTCATCACATCTCAAGTGTTGCTTCCATTCTAATCAAATTTTGGTTGGCCTTGCAAGTTCGCAATCTGTGCAATCCATTTTTTATAACATTAATAATTTCGGAAAATACCTCGCGGGCCACTCAAAACCGTCTCGCGGGCCACGAGTTGGCCGGCCCTGCTCTAAAAGAAGTCAAATAACACACCCTAAACCTCCTATAGGTCTGCAAACTTGACCCAAGGCGTTGTCACACTCTTGGCGACTTCAACAAAATCAATAGCCTGTATAAGGCGACTCAGTGAAAGTGAAATTTTCGGTGGTGGCAATTGAAAATGACTCGACTGGACTCGAGTCAAAACTAAAAATGTCACATTGACTTGCGACTCGGAGCCTTGTGACTTGGTTACAACCCTGCCATACACATACAGTGAAGAAACAGCCTTGGCACATAATCTCTATAACAAAGCAATAAGAAGTTGTGATAATTGCATGCATACTCACTAGTCTGATGTCGCCCATGGTAGGGAACGTTCCAAGAAATCTCTTTCTTCGTTAGCTGAGAACGCCGGAGTCCGTATCTTGATGCTTGAATAGAGACAAGCCTTTGTGCCAATTGCGGTCTACATAAGCTGTACGAGTGTACGTGATTCGAGCGCTTGCTGAACTTTGAAGCTGAATACCAGCAAGGGCATCGGAGCAATGAGTTCAGGGTCTTTGGGACTGCACGACGGCTGCAATATTGATCGAAATATAAGATAGAATCTTACTAGAATTATGCGGATAAATACCATAACATCCACATGGAGATCTGCATTGGTTGCTCCGGCATCTCCCCGAGATATGAGCTGCAGACACAGACAGTTTAGCTCAATTCATAGCAAAATATTACAAAATAATGATTACACGGTATTGACATGGCTGAAGGTCATATATCCTCCCGGACTGATGGCTCTATGGGTAGGGTGGTATCTGACTGCGCGACTGATTCTACATCAATACGGAGCGACTCATCCACAGGCAAGGTGGTGTCCGACTCTGCGAGTGACGCTGATTCACCGCACGGATTGTTTGGGTCTGCGACTGAGAAAGATTCATGGCGTGTATTGTCTGGACCTCCATTAGTTGCTAGTTTCTTCCATAACTGTAACAACAAGATTTAGTTGCATGAACGGAGCTTCCATAGTTAATTAGCTCGTACTTCTTGCAGTCTCAACAGACGCCAGACGGTATGTCATTTGGTACGTCATTTGCCAATAGGTCTTTATCACGAAGCTTAGTGAAAATATCCGAATCTATGTTATTCTCTGAGATATGAAATAAATTTGAACATAACATTAATTGACAGAGCTTGCATGTATAAATCAGACTTGACGTTTCAGCAAATGTTTTGTAAGCCGATCTGAACTCCCAACAAAGGGGCACAACCAATAACAAGACTGTCCGTTAGACATTTATCAAAAGTACACGATAATAATAACCTAAGCTGCATAGTAACCACTCTAATAGATCACAATTGGCACCAGCATTCAACCAACTCCACACAAGATGTACTGAATATAACTGCACAAACTGTCTCGATTAGCTAGTCAGGGCACATTGCGGAAGCTATATTACTTATTCACTCACCTTCCAATTTCTGGATGTGCTGCCATGCAGTACCGTCACTCGCGAAGAAAGCTTTAAAATCCGCATGCTGATTCCCTGTCATCGCGATCACACCACATCGCAAAAGAGCGAGAAACGGCCGAAAAAAGAGGAAGTTTAAGAACAGCACTAAAGGTCACTCCCGGTCGTGGCGCTTTAGCACGATATTGTGCTGCCACAAGCGGCAGATTTGGCGATTGCGCTTTATCTCATTTACAGTGTAGTCCAAATTCCGCTTCAAAATAGTTATGAAATTCGGCCAAAATAGACAAAGCGTCTAAAATGGAAAGACAGCCGAATAAAGATTAATATCTAACAATAGACATATCGGGCACTATAGACCGAAGTGGATGCCAGATTAAAGAAACCGTGACTGGTTGCTTCGGCATCGCATTCTCATATCTGTTCATTACATCGCATTGTGTGCCGCATTGCCCATTGTGTTTGTCTTGAACGGATGAAAATATAAAACCCCAATAAAATCATCAAATCCAACTCTTTATTTAATTTTCTTTTCCTTTGCAGATTAAGCTAACAGCACGCATATTTATTAAACGTGTATCCGCTTGCATGCGTTAGCTATCTACAACATACTCCACCTTTACCAGCAACCACGTAGGACTCCACGGAAAGTCGTACATCCGGGTATTAGCTACGCCGAGGTGGTATACGGATTGCGTCACTACATACTATACATGAAAGTAAGTAATTGACATTTATATCGAGGATTTACGGCGCATAATTCAGCAGAATATCTCATGGTGCCCCTATTAGATAAACCCTTGTACATATCATTTTCAGATGTATTTGGGTAACGTAAATCAATGAGGCTTGAAACTTGAACAAACTGGACTCTAGGCTCGAATCTCAACTTTATCGAACATTATCGCATCTTTCTAAAAATAATAAAAATCTGAACAATCATATTCCCTATACCAGTGGTCGGGAACCATTTTCGTCTGAAGAGCCATGTTAGCCCTATATTTTCCATTTTAACTCCCAAAGAGCCATACGTGTCAATCAATTGTTATGTCATTATTGAAAATTCGTGGAATCATTGTGGTACTATAATTCGAATTCACTACATAGGATTCGTCGCCGGTGCCATATATTCTCTGTAAAAATTCGTAGGCATACTAATCATCCTGGGATAGGGCAATTCATCGTAAGTAGCTCAGAATTTATTATAACCGATAATAATCTAATATAGGCCTAACTATAGCACTGATTCCAAAAAACTAAATATTGATCGACTTCTCAATTCGGCGGTAACATAAACGTTGCACTACAAGTCTACATTTTAACGGCAGTTATTTTTGTTCTGGGGGTATTCATGGTTTTTTTTTGTTTTGTTTTATTACAACATTGGCGCTTATCGCACATATATGGTTATTTGCGCCCAGCACATGAATTGCATCAACACAATGGTCTTTTGCGGTCTTGCTTCGTCTTTCTGGTTATTAGCTGCCATCTATCCAGAGTTCGGCTCTCTCTTCTCTTCTGGGCTTTTCAAGGCGCTGTATTAACAGCGAGATCGGCGATGAGGAGCCCAGATAAACCTCCGACACATAGAAACATGGCAGAGCCGTGACTCGAACCACCAACCATTGGTGTCACTGCGCCACTCGCTTCCCCGGGGGTATTCATGGTGTTTGTCGACTACTATGGTCATTTACACCAGGCCGATATTCTTCTTATTTTCCGTAACTGCCGACTTATAGCACGGCCCACCTCTAGGCTTTTGTAAGACACCGCTGACGCGAATGAGGTGGCGAGGCGGAGCCTAGGTAAACCTCCAACACTTAGGTATCGTAATTCGGCAGCTATAGAAAGCTACTTATCAATTTGGACGTGGATAGCGAAGCGTTGTTCGTAATTTGAATTTGTAATTGGCATGTCACTTCCAAGGCAGTTCATTTATCGGCGTATAGATCGGGAAGACAATGTGTATTTTAAAACTGGATTGTCATACAGGATTCTCCATGTATGCTATTCTCTTTATAAACCAACATATGGTGCAATCCAAGATTAGAGTATACGCAGCGCGCGATCCCTGGTACATCGAATTCGCGAGAGATATTGGTCGCTGCCGTTAGGCAACTTTAATTTGAGGATTTTGTAAAGGGGTCCGAGCCCTTAACCCTGGATACGCCCATGCATTGAACTCTCATATACATGTTCATGCTGTCACGAGAATAATTATTCTGGCCGTTACAAAAAAAATAGTTGCTGCAATATCAATAAAATTAAGTACAAAATTAAAAACAAATATGTCAAAGAGTCATATATTATACCCAAAAGAGCCATAGGTTCCCGACTACTGCCCTATAATACTGTCCGCATGCAATCATACGTCGTAACTGGTCTATTACAGGATTTGTAAATAACAACTTCAGTGATTGGAGCGATTGCAATTATTTTGTTTGAGATCTCCGTTCAAAAAGTATAGCACGCTATTAATGTGGACTACTTCCAGCATATTGCCAAATGATGAAAGTCCCAAAATGCAACACTTCAGTGCTGACACCCCTATCCTTATGGTATATCCTAACCCCGTTTCCCGCACACATGGAATTTGTGCAATCGTGTAATTGAAAAATGATATATATATATATTATAGTTGGATTCCAAAATAATACTGTACGGTTACATACCAATCGAGCGTAGATTTAAAAATGCTAAGTTGGATCACACATGGGATACATCGCAGGCAGTGCAATAGAGAAGCATATGCTTACATATATAATAATACATATTTCCATATCTAATTAATATATATAGATTCTATATAGAATATTAAATCCATCAATATATAATATGAAAAAAGGTATCAGTATATGCGTACCTATGACTCTCGAGGCCACAGCGGGATAAATGCGGTGGTTAAAATTGAAGAGCTCTTCGTGTTAAAAATACAAAACATCAAAAAACGTTTGAAATTATTGCAAAAAAGTATGCTGCTTCATCAAAAATGGCTAAACACTTTTCGTCTTTTGTGGCAACTCACGATGAAAATCAAATTGAGACGGCAGTCAGTGTCGGAACTAATCATAATTGTCTCATACGTGACACCCCTATACCAATTATTTAAAAAAGTACACCTTATTAGTGAAGGGAAAACGTAATCGCTTACAATTATTGACTGTGGCAATGTTCGATTGAATGACGATTCGGAAACATAACGGAATCATTTCGCGTTCAATATAGGGACAATAATCAGTTGTATTAAAAGTATACATTAAAAATACCTATACACATATTGTATGGTGTTAACGACTTCCAGGTCAAGCCCAGATTGAAGTGCAAGAGAAAGGATTGCGTCACCACAAACGGATCTATATGGTGCCGACTAGAATGAAGTGGTAAGATCCAGTTACCAACACGCCAATGTTGCATCGCAGATAGGCATTTTCAATAGGCCTACCTATTGGCAAGAAATTATATTCTTTCGGTCATTATTCAACGTTATAAAGACGTTATTTATAGCCGATTGTACTAAATGCTATTTCGGTCCGCCATGTACCTGTGATAGATGGCATAAATAGAGTCCGGGGCAGGGAGTTGGGCAAGATGATGGTTACCCTTCTGATGCATCCGGAATAGGACCACGGGTGGTCAAAGTATAGTCGTCATTGTTACTCATGTAGAAGTAACGTCATAAAATAGGTATTTTAGACTTAATTTGCTTAGAAACTGAAAATTGTTAAGTACAAAAAAAATCATGACTTAAGTAAGTACTCCAAGAAGGCAAAGCATAATTGAGTACTACGAAAAACGGGAAGTGCTTCGTTACTGGCTACCTCTGACTAAGACACGTGTTCGTGCATGACAGAAAACGCACAACGGCAAAATGGTGTAGATAGTGAGTGATCAATCCGGGTTCGCGGATTAGTAAACTGACCAACAGCTACGAATACTGCGATACGAATATTTTGATCACTTCAGACGATCACTTGCTGATCATCTACTGATCAGGCGGCGGTATGACTTTCCATTCCAAGCAATACGTTGGCGGAAGGAGAATCTGCCCTTCGATACCGCTGAGGTCAATCTTCATCGTTTCGTATCTTTTCTTCGTATCGCTCCAAACTCTCGGAAGCCGAAACTCGAAATCTCGGACCAAGGCTACCAGGTGATATAGCATGCCCACTTCGGCCACTTTCCGCCCGAGACACTTCCGTGTGCCTATAGAGAACCCCACTACGTATTTCGAATTCGTGAACTTCCCGTTTTCGTTAAGGTGCCGCTTAGGATCAAAGACGTCTGGCTCCGGGAATTGCTTTTCGTTATGGTGGACAGACCACACGTTTGGCATCACGACTGTCCCTGCGCTAAATCGATAGCCAGCGATGTCACAGTCTTTGGTTACTGTGTGCGGCACGCCCAATGCTAAGATTGGTCTTATACGAACAGTTTCGTGGAGCACGGCCCGCGTGAGATTAAGATAAGGTATTAATTCTTCAGTCACTTCCCCGCCGGTGTGTGCCAGTGCGTTTGTGATTTCGTCTCGGATTTGCCCATGCAGGTCATCATCTCTCGCGAGATATAACAGTGCCCACATCAAAGTCGACGACGATGTCTCCGAACCCGCGGTGAATATGTCGAACAAAGTCGCGTGCAGTTGCTCTACGGTGAAGGTAGAATCGCCGTGAAGCGATTGCTCTTGCGTGATCTTATCGAGGTACATATCGATGAATTCCGGTCTGCCGCCGTCGTGGGCGCTTTCGTCCGCACGCTCGTCGACAATCTCGCGGATCATCTTGAAAGTCGCGTATCTCAGCTCCAGCGCCTCGTTGATTATTCCTCGAAAAGGCGGGATTCTGCGCAAGACGGGTATGAGGTACGCGGCCATGAAGGCTTCGAAGCTCTTGCGTGCTTGTATGGGGGTTTCTGTAAAGGCGAACAGCAGCTTTTGTGGGATGCACGCCTGTGACTGTATCGTGGACACTCTCCAACAGTAGGGTGGATTACGTATGTTATTATTCACCATATAACTAGGGCAATTTTTTCCCTAAAAACGGAAGACTTTGACCTAAAAAATTAAAATTTTGGCCTAAAATATACTTAATTTCGACCTAACGTACGCAAATTAGGTGTTTTCCCGCATAATGTTAAAATTGCACTACTTATCTTCATTTCTGGTTCGAACTGTCTGTCCTTACGAAGTAGTTCGTCCTGAAAAAACTTTTTTGACTCAAAAACTGACAATTTTTTCGTGAAAAACTTGATTTCAACGGAATCTGGCCCTATGAAGAATTCCAGCATTACATCATGTATTACGGTAGAAATAATTAAAATCTGTATACATACGAAAGATACTTTCCTACATTCTCGGGTAGAAAGTGACTGTCCTCACTGAGTAGCTTGCCAAGAATGGACAAAGAACGCTCAACAGTAGCTGTAGTAGTTGTTGGCAGACAACACTGAAGTTGTGCGCGCGTGCTAGTGTTGGGATCGAGTCACTACCTTCGAGTCACGAGTCATTTCGAGTAATTGCACATTTTGACTCGACTCAAGTCAAGTCACTCAATTTTTGGACGTGACTCGAGTCAAGTCGAGTCAAGTCAAGTCAAGTCAGGAGTCAAGTCACAATTCAGACAAGTTGCCTTTTCAGAGTATGAGGCATGATCACGTCATTGAATTATACTAGCTGTCTGAAAGTAACAGATTGAGTGTTCATTGATTTTGAACCGATGAACGAATATAGAGTTAAATATATACATGAAAGAAGGCGCTGTATCGCTAAACTACATAAGTAATTGCATAGCCGCAGTTTATAGTTACCAGCCAAAATAGAGAATAGAGAAACGAATTGATAAGATGCCATAGATTACCCATTTACAAATTGATATGATATAAATCGAGCCTGCGACAATGGTTGAGGACTATATAAACTATATTCGAATACAATTTCAATAAAACAAGAGGTTTGGTTAAGGTAAGAACAGAGAACAGAAATACACATTTTGCTATTTAATGACCTTTCTATACTAGTTTACGACAACGTAGGCTGTAAGCTTCGATCACTTCGTTTTCGGTTAATTGATTTGTGAGAGAACAATGGAGGCTCAGTAAAACGCACGATAATTGAATGATTGGTCGCTCTCACGGGTTACACCAGCGTTTCGCGAACAGCACGAACATATGCAAGTTACTGTGATTTTTATCGACCCCGATTACTTGATGACTTGAAATTGACTCGTGAATTTTGCTCCGAGTCACGAGTCGATCCGCATTTCTGATACGCCGAGTCAAGTCAAGACAAGTCATTTTAGTAAAGCGACTCTAGTATAGTCAAGTCATACGAAAGAGGTAACTCGAGTCTGACTCGAGTCATGACCCAACACTGGTGCATACACTACACACTACACTGCTGGTGACACACCGTGTTGCTTCATTTTGACAATGGTGTCTACATAACAATTCTTCATCATGCGCTTCTTGATATAAGAACTATGCAATGTCCACGCAGTCATGCTTCAGTTAGGATTTTGCGGTACGTTGAGCATAACACCATGTCAACCTATTTGTTTTATTTGAATGTTCATGATTCACAATGACCAGACAATGGGCCGACTACAACGGTAGGTCTATGAAGTAGGCTACAAGCTGTAAAATGCCAAATGATAAGTTCCCCGACAGTGCAAAATCTACGATACAAACGAAATGCAGGTTTTAAAAAAATTTTGACTTCGTTTACAATTTCGACATTTTCTGACTAACGCTACATCTTTGAGCTAATTTTGACTTTTTTTGACATGTCAAAAAATATTGCCCTAGTTATAACATATACCCATATAGTTTGCAATCGCCGAGGAATTGTAACGAGCATAATTGACAGAAAAGCTTGATTAAACGTAGTATTTAAGTCAGCGATTCTTAATCGGGATTGCTTTACTTTCGATTTCGAAATTGAGTCAGTCGAGTCAAATAGATGACACATTCCTTATGTCTTAAAAAGTTCGAGTTCGCATGATACCACACCGTATCTCGCTGCGTTCGGATGTTAATTTTTATCACTTGGTGACGGGAGGATACATTAATGACATAAGAAAACAACAATAGGAATGACATCATGTTGCTGCAATAATGCATATTGGTCATTCTGCATTCTGCAATCATGTAAATTGTTGATGATAAATTTTCAGATAGATCGATCATTGCATTTTAGAAAATAGAATTCTTTCTGAAATTTCGTAGCCGGCAAATTTGTATGCCCAAATAGGGCCGTAAACAGGTGGATTGATTAGAGCTACATTTATTCTGAAACAATCATTAGCAAAATGATAGGCTCCTTGTGTGAGGACCAACTACATTGATCGATCCTTGCTGATTTTCGATTGTATGTATATTTCAAGCGTGAACCCAATCTAGGTACGTTTCACGTTGTCAGAGCGTGAAACGGCATCGCAGCGCGGCAATGAGTCGAATTAAATTACCACCTGTAGAGGTTACGGTGCCTTTGACTAAATCCTCGTCGAGTGCTACTAGCATTAACTTCAAGTTTTCTCCCACTATGAGCAGCGAACACTGCAGAACACAGCATGTATACCAAAATATTGTAATTGACTTCATGAGCGATTTGCTGTCGATCTTTTTCGTTTCGAGAGAATGTTAAAAAATCCAAGCGCCCATATGAGATGATAGCAAGGTCACTGGTAAATTCAGTTCAAATGATCCCTGAACCCTTTAGTGTGCAGTCTGTGCACTGTGCACCGTGCAGCAATGTATGTATAACGGGCTATTTGCGGGATTTCGGTCACGTGATCGGTTGGTAATAGCAACGATCGATTGGTTGGCAAGCTACTCTCTTCGGCATCTCTGCTTATCGCACTGTTCTCATTTTAAATATTCGTTGATGGATTGAGAGCGTATCAAAATTTTACGGCGAAAGTAATGTCAGACTTGACTGTTAGATGTGCCTGCTACGTAAGTGATTGCTACCGTTTTTGGCAACAAAAAAAAACAAAAACAGAAATACATACTTGGCGCTGGTACACTCACACGGTGTACACTGTACAGTTTACACAGGCACTTGCGCGTTAAATTGGTTCATTTTGGAAAGTCACTCTAATTAGCGACCACGGCCTTACGTCAAATTTAACATAATAAGCAGAATAAATCGTAACGCATTTACATTAGTCTTTCATACCCCACATTACTACAGGAACTATATAGGAGCGAGCTAGCGAGATATCTCTATATGGTCAAATTGAATATCGACCGATCGCTACAAAATATTAAGCTTATAAAGCACTATTAGGCCCGAACAACACGATATATTTTCAAACAGTTATAAATGAAGCCGCGTCGATAAAGTAGAGGTATACATGATAAGCATCGTCATACGATGTCGATCACATACCTGACATTGGCTCGTTGAGGCGTGGGCGTATACCAGCGATAGGGCGTGAATTCGCAAATATTGATATTTTCCTTGATGTTACGCTACAAGGCTGTGACTATAGTCAATGTATACTATGATCGAAAACGGGTTCAGTTCCACGGACAGAATACGGATGGCTATTGCCAGTAATGGAGTTTGATTGGTACTACGATATCGATGAGGTATATATAATTACGTCCGTCATGTATATGGTGAAATAAATTGTCTGCGGAAATCTTTCGTGTCAGAAATGTGATCGCGTGATAATGGTTGAATACTGGTATTTGGCATGGTCCTCAAAGGATTATTCAGCTTATATATTCGAATAATTTACTGGAATATATATATACCTGCTACTACGTCGCAGTATTCCGTCTCGTCCGGTTTGAAATTGCGCCCGAACAGCACCCGGCAAACCACGTTTGCGAGAGCTTGATTTAATATTTGCAGAGGATTTAGGCAGGTCCATTCGTCATCAAGTTGGTCACGTGAATGATAACTAGCAGCCACGCAAGGGCAATTGTTCTGGTTGCAGTTCAGATTGGTCTTTCTATGGTTTCCGTATATGTTACTTTCGCTAGTAAACTGGTTGCTCAGTTGCATGTGTAATGCCTTAGCCATCACCTTGCTTTCCGCGATTGCTATCTCCTGGATTTTGCCATTACCAAGAACTTTTCTAAACGAAGAATGACAGAAAACACTCTGCGATTTCCATTTGTCGCCGTAATCCAAAAACAACAGGCCGTTCCCTTTCCATAGTTCCACTACCAACGGATTTTGCTGACGACCAGCCACAAGATGAGAGTGACGCACAAAACACTGGTGTATGGCGTCGAAATCGTTCAGAATGACGGCGTCCAATCTACCAAATTTCACTCGAAAAATGTTACCGAGTTTCTTCTCTTCTCCCCATTTCGAAATGGTACGACATGGGTGTCGTCCAAGAAAAGGCACGCTACCAAGTAGCGGTACCCATGGCGCTGAAGGTATGGCGTGTATCTTTTTGATCTCTTTCGTATTCCAGCCAGATTTATCGGATTCGCTTTTTCTGCTACGGAATGCATGCATGACGACTTGCGCTCCTCTGAAGGATGCAAGTGCGATACATATCCCATATATATAATATGTTGAGGATGAGATTTCAAATTCCATGCAGGTAAAATTATTCCTACTAAGAATCCGCTTGAATGCCGACAGCTCGGTGCAAATGTTTCCTTCAAGTTGATTCTGGGCTGCCTCTCTGTTAACTCACATTCATTCATTGAATCATTAGTTCAGGGTGTCTTGCGTACCGGCATTTATATATATATAGGGACTGCTTACAAAACAGAAGGAGACATTTCACACATGATTGATACTGGCACCACGCTAGATGCACTCAATCCCTTTTTCCCTAATGCGTTCCCACTATATCAGCCATCAGCTGGTAACGGGACTGTCGTTTCGATTCAGTATTTACGAAATATATCTCAACACTGCTAGGTCATATGTCAATATTCTTTCACAGATACATAACCGCGAGGAATTACATATTTATAAACAGCGCGGTGGTACTACCACATCCGCAAAATGTATTCTTTCTCTCGATATTTACTCGCGGACACATATCAAAAGCCGAATTGTTATATAAGTTTACGTTATCCGCACCACGGAATCTGATTAGCCCAATTGAGGATAAATACATAATCAATTAATGCGAAACTATGATATTGGAAGCCTCGTATATCGTCAGCGGTACGCCGAGTTTCCAAAGAAATAGCCGAGTTCACGTGACCTCTACACTCTCGAAACAATCACTGTCATTCTGTGGTTATACTCTTCGCCAGCCATGCGAATCTTATTGTATTCAGCGTTTACGCAATCGTCAAGACTCTTGCTAGGCGTATATGACGGACTCGGTCAGAGATCACAGCTGATCGATCCTAAAAAAACTAATGCGCTTACTGTACAACAGCTTTGTCAGTATAGTCTGCAAACGAGACGCAAACTTATCGGCATAGTGTACGCTGCTAACGCTATTATTGACATAACGTGATCGAATAGGAAAAATAAGCAGCGTTATAGTCATTCGATATGTCAATATACAGAACTATCGATGACAGACTATCCGAATGCTCACCAACTGCACTTTAATTGCTAAGGCACGGATATATCATTATGAAGACTGTAGATTTCCATCTCTGGTAGATAAAATATATATGTGGCTAGATGACATGGCATCCGTCCGTGGGGGAACGCGGACACGATGACATCGATGAGATAGGGATGATCAAAGCTCTTGCACGACACAAACAACTGGCGAATAGCTGTACATTTTGTACAAATTGCCATAATGTTCCCGACTCAAGAGCATAGTTTTAATATGACAGCTACAGCCGTAACTTTAAACATATCATCGTTTCATTCACTAATTTGTAATGAATATTCATCCTGTTCTCTATTCGAGAACACGGTGTAATATTAATAAGCTAGAGCGCACTAATATACTAATCTGTAGTGGTATCATGATTTTTGCCCTCCGTACTCAAGAAGCAAAAAGGCGGGTTGCTGGGTTAACCATTGACGGTTATAGCCGTAGGCGAGGCTATTCATAAAATCTCGCTTCGATGTTGACGATTCGCTCGTAATGCGATTCCATCGTATCTCGATTTGGAATTCCTGATACTTATCAAAATAGAAAAGAAATGATGGCTATGCATTTTGTGCGATTTAGCATTGCGTCGGTCACTTGAATGCTAAATTGTCGGACACAGTACCGAGTTATAGATGTAAAAATGAGACTGCATGCGTTTGGCGATCAAGCGCATCCGCCCATCTTACCTCAGTGAATCTGTGATCTTTCGTTTATGTCTCGATTCACAACACACAGTGATATAAATGTCGATAACAAAACGCTATGTGGTTTGACTATTTTTCATGATAAATTACGTTAATGTGTTATATTTCAAACGTCACAAGAGCGAGATCTCAAGAAATGACTCGCAAATGGCTTCTGACTGAAAACTGTGACTTTGACTCGGACACGTCGTCTCGTAACATGACTTTGACTCGGACCTGACCCGATGGCAAGGCACGACTTGACTTGAGCAAAAAATTAAAAGCAGAGAATGACTCGGAACATCGTGAGCTGGCTGCAACCCCGCTCGCGGGTCAATTACTGCTATTCGTAAAAGTAGTGACCCACCACCCATGTCGACCAACGCACTTGTGGCTACGTGGCATCTCGCACACCGAAACAGCATACCGTAATAGCTGTCAACACCGAACTGCATAATTCCCCTCAATTTTCATTAAAGATACTGAATCTATCGCAAGAACGACAGAACTTACGGTAAAATTTATACCATTAAATTTGTTCCACGCATGTGCATTACTTTCATGGCGAATACGAAGTGACAGGCTCTAACCTTGCAACTTGTCGAATAATGAGTTCGGTACCAGTATAAGTATAACCATAACCATCTATTACGCATACTATCGTTTATTCCAGGAGCGGGCAACGTCTCCAGGCGGCGGGCCTGATATGGGGAAAATGAAGTACTGGGCGGACCGGATTCCTGAATCGACCCGCGTGGACTGTATGTTGCTCGCCCCTGGTCTGTTCCTTGGAGAATGGAGATGCAGATGACACGCGTATACAGCGTCGTCAATATACGTGAAAATTGTTATCTTGTACTTCGTTTTGAAACGGGATTTTACCTGATCAGATGCGAAGTTATCAGGAGCTCGACATATCTAGCTTTTTGAACAGGCATTTTCCATTATCGTGCTTCCGAGAAGAAACGCAGATTTGACATGAACTGAACCGATTTTATGACTTTCGTTTTGTGTATATGGATTCGATGGAACGCTATCTCTTGTTACCCGCTCCTGTGTTGGTCGAGAGATGAATGGGTTGCGCAAAAAGATTTCGATATCATTTGTGGTGTCGCGTTTCTTGTCTGACACAAAGGCATGTTGTGAACGACACGATACGTACGTCGTCGCTCTTTCGACGTAACGCTACACCCAGCCGAAACTATAAAATTCGCGGATGATGAAACGTTCCCGGATTTTTCAGTTTCCTGTGTATTGAGGTCATAGGTTTATCATGGTGGTCATTGCACGCTGCCTGACCCAACACTAAACAAAGAATGAGTCTTAAGATACCATCACGCATCGTAGATCTCGCATAATAATAACGCGTTAACTTTGTAGTATTCAGTGTGAATTGCTGCCTGATGGCCTCGCGAAAAATTAATATATCGGGTCCTATGCGAGGCTATTCAGTCAATATTAAACGAAATTATATCGCTTTACTGGACTTTTCCTATCAAAACATTAAATCATACAACTATACAAAAGCTATGAGTCGAAATCGCCACGCAAGCGATATTCTGCAACAACAATTTCTTACATGCGGAGTCGATCCTATGCGAGGCTATTCAGCGTCAATATTAAACGAAATTATATCGCTTTACTGGACTTTACCTATCGAAACATTAAGTCATACAATTACACAAAACCTATGAGTCGAAATCGCCACGAAAGCGATATTCTGCTACCACCGTTTCCTATATGCGCACTGCTCATTAGGGCTGTTCAAAAATAACTTATTTTTCCGGATTCAGGCCATTCACTGATTAAATTGTCAGGTTACACTAAAAAGCGCTGCACACCAAATTTGGTTCAATACTGACAAGTATACGACTCTGCAGATCCACCAAGCATTTATTGAGATGGAAACTATTTTAGGTGAGGTCCTGCGAAGCATAAGTGAAAATCTGAAGCTCTAATCGGGGGAGGCAACTATACCATGAATTCTGCCGTTGACAAACAATTAATCATAATTATGGATAATTTATTTGTGTGGAAAAAGACCGAGACGATAGATTTCGTGTCGTCGGGAAAGGCCCTTTATTCTTCCATTTATGTACCTCAGAGTAGACTTTATCAAAATCCGTCAACCTAATTTGCGCCAAAAATGAGTTCAAGTATAATCTAAAAATTGTACATTGAGCTCGGCTACTCTAATTTTCATGCCGATGACGTCATATTTGGTGATGCGATTGTTGATCTGCGATGTTTTTCTCAATTCTGTATAACTGAAAATATTAGGGTTTATTTCAATATGGATATTGATATTCGTTTGTACTGATGTATTACAATAATTTCAAAGTCCAATGCGACATAGTACGAACGTGACGGAACGATAATATTTGATGCTTCAGCAAATACCGACATTTTATGATGGGAAAATGTTACGCCGGCCGGAACATGTAACCACAAGCGATAAAAGGCGTAATGTATACAATAGCGCCTTGAACTATGATAACGGAAATTTGCCGCTGTTTGGTATGGATTACTTTCCCGGTATCTCACAAAATCAGTTATCATCCAGTTCATGTTGAGATTGGATATGGAATTTACCAGTCATGCATCTAGAATAGAGGTGTAGAACTGTAGATCTCTGTAGATGTCCTTAATTAATGATATTGTGAGCTGTGGCATTGTTTTCCAACCTATCATGAATCACGGAATTCTTTCACAAAGCACCAAACGATATTGTATAATCACGAAATAAAATACGCGTTCAGTTACACATTCAAAGTTTTTGTTTGTATTTGGTGTCGCAATGGCAGTGAAAGAATATCAGGGCTTTGGACATGGTATAATTTCGGGTTATGAGTGACAAGAAACATATTACAGTAATGATATATACTGGCGATAATAAGCAAATATAAAGTTATGCTTGCGTTGCATGTCGGTTTTATTCGACGCTATTTTGTTTGTACTTTTTAAACGTGACATATACCAGTTGATATGTAGTTCCTAGTCTGGCAACATAATTCCCACCTTAGTTTTGCTTAGTCAGCTTCCTATTGCGTCGAATGAGTAGTGTATACCCAGTGACAACTTTTCCCGTGTTATATAAGTGATCAATGTACTGTCCAAATCAAATTGCCAGAATCACTGCTGACAATACAATATGCGATGGCCACTGCGCGTAGGGCTGCAGGCAATCTATGCTTACGCCGTCACGCCCTCGCTTTGTGCTTGCATGGCGCAAGGATGGTGTCAAATATCTATACAGACGATGCCCTCTAATGTGTCTTTATCGTGCAAGTTCGATGTTAATGTGTAACCAAATACTTATTCCATTCTGCCCAACGAGACGTCTATGTACTGGCCGCTGCGATGCGACAGTCGTACAAAGCATTACCGGTAAAACCGAATGAAGTAGAACTTCCGGGAAACGACGATGCATTTCGGCATAGCTTGCGTAGTATTGCGGGTTCGTGTTGTTTTAGGAAATCTCGTATTTTGATCGTGTCTATACCCTTGAGTTGGCTGAGCGGGCTTGACAATGTGGATTATACTTCTAATGAAACATATATCAGGGTTCCATTTTCCCACTATTCCGGTTGAAGGGCCGCATGTGGTTTACGAATTATTGCTTTGACCACTTGAGTGTTTATTGCTCATCTGTAATCTTACAAATGACTGTCGTATAATCCGGGCCCTAATAACACACTTTCAGACCCCCATAAATATGACTGGTCTTGAGCCGCCACAGACCATCAGCTGGTTATAGTTGGTCTTTTTAGTCTTGTCACAGTTAAGCAGAAATTTTGTCACAATGCAATCAAAATCTGTTGGTTTTTTATTGAATATCGTGCTCATTGATAATAGTGGTGGTAGGCTACTCGGAATTTGTACGACGACCTTTGTAGAATATCACGCGTCACTCTGTATACTATAGTAGGTCATTTGTTGTGTTGATCGTAGTCAGCTGTTTATGGCGCGTCACACGCGACGCGTTGCGTACACATAGTATTTATAACAAACATGCCGCGTTTACGAGAAAGGTGACACGACAATACCAAGCAACATACGATAAATAGAGACCGTACAGTGTACAAGTGTACAAAATGACGTTGCTATTTAAGCTACACCCAATCCAAGTACGTTCTGTTCGGGGCCTACGATAACTATAAGTTCTGTTCTAATCACAGCAATCCGGTTGGTGCAGTCACAACAGTGATGTGTGGTGTGGTTCGCGGTTTTGGATTGCGTATATCGTGATCATCAGTGAACAACTGAGACATTTGAAATTTGCTCTACCACTTTTGAAGCAATGCCATGTGTCCTTATATATCAAGTCTGTAGTCTGTATTAGGTTTTATCAATTGTGTTGATAGTTATATAGTTTATGTTGCAAGACACGCAATGTGTTGCGCATAGACTACACTACCCGCATGCCACAACCGCAGCATACCTTAAATTCCAACCAATGGTGAATGCAAACTCTACCCTAAGTCTGTACAGGTGTTCTTCGTAATGGTATCGAATGCAAATATAGCCTACATGGTAAAACGAGATTGCAAACAAGAGTAAATTGAGAGATCCTTTCCCATCCAATCCAAGTACTGTCCGTCGTTATCACAGCAACGTGGTTTACGTACTAATCGAATACCTGGCAGAATTATTCACTGTCATCACAAACATTTATTATAAACGTTTTTCAAATCATAAATACCGCAAGTATTGCGATACCCTGAAAAGAAAGGAGGGGTCGATACGCACTTTGTGAAGTCAGTTAATCAAATAAATATGACTGAAAGTGATGTTAAGAAACGTCTTGGAAATATTGCTTGTAGATCCCAATCACTCATGATTTTGTCCATCATCGCGAAGTGACAACACCAATAGTACAACATGATTCTGTGTAACATCGTTCTGTATAGTTGAAAATTGAAATATCCCACACTGATTTCTGTAGTATCTTCTATAACGGCCCCCTTATCCTCTATTTTCATTCAAATATAATAAACAAAAGTGAACACGAATGTTCTCTTCTCGTGTACGATTGTAGGTGTATCCGTACAATCGTACACCCATGTATGGCTTTATTTATATAAGCGAAACGACCAATCGCATTGCAAGCTCGGGATTTCAGAAACATTCGTTTACATTTAGGATGAATCAGAAGTACTGGGACACAAATATTATGATTGAATAGTTTATTGAAGTTCTGTACCTCCAAGAAGCTCTTCAGATATTATGATGACGTCTCCTTTTCGGGAAATCTTATATCCATATAGAGATCAACACTACAGAGGCTACAAATTAGGATACCTTGTTTGCAGCATGACGTTCATTGATTTATGTATTGCATAAGCTTGGCTATAGCCAGTATAGATGACTCACTCTTGCTTAATCAAAGAAAGTGTCAACAGCATTTCTACTTTAGGTTTAGGTAAGGCGATCACCGCGCGGGTTATTATTAGTGCTCACTGCTCACTCGTGCAGTTTTACGGGGATGAAGGATCTACATATGCATGGGGATTTTTCACATTTGATATTTTGCATGCGTGTTTCCGTGATGCCCAGTAGGACTCAATAATACCTAATTCAACTCCGTGGCCTATAAATGGAGTTTGAGACCGCACTACCCGCCTCTTACAATGTTTCCAACGTGGGTTCCGGTATACTGAGTATACACAAATCATGAAATAATCGCCACTCAATAACGGGGAAACATTCTATTTTCACAAAGAGCCTGTTTGTGCGTTGAAGAATTTGAACCTTAAAATTGACGCATGGCTGTGTGGGTAAGAATTTATCTTTCGAGCTCCGACCACGCGAATTGAAATTGCAGTATTTTCTATACTCGACAGATAAACGCTTGGGCACGGTGGCTTGAGTTCAACCCCAACGCAATATAATTATAACGATCCGTAAGTCAATGGGTTTCTCGCAAAACAGTGGCGGCGTCACAACGAAAAATTACAACAAATTGCAACAGGATATATTCTGGGGTAACGAACTCGTAGTAGACTCACCAACTGCTCTGGCACAAGAGATCTTGAAAGACATTAGGCGCGATGGGTTTACAAAGCACAACAACATATTTCTTTGTGTACTTTGGAAAATACGAAACAGAAAGATGTTCTTTAATGTTCTTGAATAGGTCACGGTAGTCTAGGCGTCCTATTTGATGTAACTGGTATCCAGGTCTCTTATGGAACTTGTTTCTATCAAATCAACATCCAGAAAATTTAGATCTCGAGGTGATGCAGCTGGCCATCAAAACTGTTGCAATATGTAGTACCATCAATTGCAGTTGCTTTCTAAATAAGCCAGCTACGGTCCTTTGCAAAATCCCCACTTTTGGACGACCAATGTTAGCTCGAGCACAAGAGTGCTTTATATGAAACAGCAGGATTTTTGTCCGCTCAAATATATTATTTATTCATGACCCCCGCCTCGGCATTTGTGTTATATAACCATAAAATATATTTTACCGATATTACCGTTTGTAAGGCGTGTTGTTTTCTAATTCCAAATTTCTAAACTTGAACCTGAAAACAGCAAAACGCAACAGGCTATTACATGAATTAACCATAACAAAATCTAAATTTCTGATAACAGAGGTGACTGTATGATTTGGGTGAACGCCGCATCCTTCATACGTTTCGTGTATGTCTTCTTTATAACTAGTGATTTGACGTCAATTGACTACATGATCGATCGTGTTCACAGCGAACTTTTACAAAAATTTAAAGCTCTCAGAACTGGAACAAGCATTCAGGGATTTTGATAAGCAAGTCCAACACATAGAGGAGGTCGGGCAACATTGCGATATGTTCCAGAAGGTGAGCGCATTTATCAGAAAAACAAGTAATATTTCAGAAATCTAGATGATTCACTCTGAGTACATATCAAACCTCATAGCTTACGGATAACTTTATGTACCCATCCGACATAACAACTCCTTTTGCAATCAACAAAGACTATGTTTGAATTCGAGGTGACGCTTCACTAAAGTCGGGTCATGCATCACTTACCATGATCATGATCAGTGATCACACAACATAATATACATGTCTGGCATTATCTGGACTCTCTGATTCGTTATATACGTCACATTTAGTCAGGGGTGGTCGAAGTAGTAAGAGTTGATATTGCTACTCACGTACAAGTACAAATGAAACCGTAAATTTCTACTAAATCGCAAGCATATAGTAGAAATTAAGAAGGCATGTCTAACCAATTCCAAGTGTAGAATAAAGTACTTTCAAAAAGCATATTTCATCTATATATGTGTCACATGCTTATCGCAGTTGACCGGAGGTGGCTATACTTTCGAAATTACAGGGTGTATTCTCGCGAGTAATGTAAAATGACCGATAACACTACACAAATAGCCGCGATTTTCGAAAATATATTCAGTTATCGTGATGCAGGGGCTATTTCGCTCAGCTGTCATGAGAATCTCATTCATGAAAGAGATGCAAGCAGCCTATATCATTATTCCCCACATACGTCATTTCCATGAAATTGCGCACTGCGCAGCCTTGTGCTATAATAGCTTACGTGTTTAGACTCTGCGATAGAGTGGTATACCACCAATCTACGAATGGCGGGCTGCAAGGCTCCTAACGGTGGAAAGAAAGTATCGATATATATTCATTAGCCCCAGGACTGGGCAAACTGCGGCACGCGAAAAGCTGCTAGGAATTTTGAACACAAATCCTATAATAAGTAGGTGGTCAAAGTAGTCTAGAAAGCTACTCAAGTAGAAGTAGCGACGCAAAAATCTACTCAAGTACAAGTCGAAGTACTTTTTTTCGAAAAAGCCTAAAACTACTTGAAGTAGAAGTAGAATTGACTTACTTTAAATCTACTCAATTAAGCAAGTGTTGTGAAAACGATCGTAATTCGTTCGTGCGTGGACTGTCAAAAGGTGAGAATTGAGCTATGCGGAAGGTGTAGAGAGCTTGACTCATATTGATGCTTCCCAGGAGGTATAAATTTTCGACAGCATAAGCATTTTTCCGCATCATGGGATGAAAATGATAGCACAGAAATAGGAATGCGATACTAATCCTCTGTTTACTTGAACACCCCGATTAAGAACATATCATGGTATGGTGCCCTCCCCCGATATCGTAGGCCCCGGTCCCCCATATTACAAGGCCCGTAGTCTGGTCGAAGAGCAATACGGAGAATTGGTGTCGGATACGATTTTATAACTTTGCGCGATTAGTAAACGTTAATAAAAAATATGTCTGATCGTAAAAATGCGATATAGTGTTGCTTTATTTTCGAAAAATAGGGGCATTACTGCACTTGCTTTTATACTTCAACAAGTATGTTCTCCAAACAAAAGAACTGAAACTAATTAGAACTTAACTTTTACGAAAATTAAATGTTGATACTCCGTGAAAACAGCCCCTAAATTGGAGGATTAAACTACTTCTACTTGACAAACTGAAAATAGCGAGAAGTAACTCAGTAGATCACAAAATATTACGAAGTAGAAGTAGTGGGAATTTTAGATCTACTTGAGTAAGTACCCAAGTAGCGGAAAACTACTTGAGTACTTTAAAAAAGTAGAGGTACTTCATTACTGACCACCTCCTGAGTCTGACCACCTGAAATTGCGCACTGCGCAGCCTTGTGCTGTAATAGCTTACGTGTTTAGACTCTGTGATAGAGGGGTATATCACCAATCTACGAATGGGGGGGGGGGGTAAAAGGCTCCTAACGCTGGGAAGAAAGTATCGATATGTATTCATTAATCCCAGGACTGGGCAAAGCTGCTAGGTATTTTGAACACAAACCCTATAATATTGAATGGTAATGCGTGGACTTAAACCATAAACTGAACCGGAAAGAGCTTTCCTTTGAAGTCTGTTACGTGTGTGCAGTCTGCAGACTGTGCAGAGCCTATACATGCGTCGTAGGCGCATTTCGTATTCAAAATAAAGTAGGTGGTCAAAGTAGTCAAGAAAGCTACTCAAGTAGAAGTAGCGACTCACTCAAGTGCAAGTTGAAGTACTTCTTTTCGAGTAAGACTAAAACTACTTAAAGTGGAAGTAGAATTGACTGACTTTAAATCTACTCAAGTAAGTAAGTGTTGTGAAAACGATCGTAATTCGTTCCTGCGTGAACTGTCAAAAGGTGCAAATTGAGCTATGCGGAAGGTGTAGAGCAGGGGTCACCAACCCGGTGCCCGCGGGCACCATGTAGCCCGCGAGGACTAGATGAGTAGCCCGCGAGCCCATTATAAAAATATGTGGAATAGCAGCATTCACCGATATTCGTCAGATTATTACCAGTAAGCCTTTAAATATATAGATTGATTGATTCAGCTATTCTTGTTTAAAACGCACTAACATGTAACTTACATATGTAAACGCTTGAAAATATCTTCAATTACAATTAGTAATATATAGATGTTTGTGATAGAATCACCAGAAATTCATGATACGGCGCATTGCCTATAAAGGCGACATGACGGAATGCCGTTCACGGTCTTCTTGACATGGTGGGGGGTTCCGTTACGATAGCTCGACGACCAGGACAATGCCAAAGTAGTAAAAAATATTACTATTCGTAGTCAGATAGCCGTGAAGTACTAGCAGATTTTCAATATCTGTATACCCATTACGTAATGCATCTTTTGGCACAGCTTGTTTCTGTTACACTCAACGCAGTTTAATATACCCTGCTTCTAAATTTCTGTAATCGTTGCTGGTGTCCGGTATAATGAGATCTTGTCATTTCTGGATGCTGAACAGTTGGAGATTGATATTGTAACACTGCAAAATGAACCCCACCTCAGTCTGCAGCAAACGTTTGGTGCATTGTTGATACGGAAAAGTACAGTGGTGTATGCGCAGCAGCTATGAAGGTTGCAAGCGTCTATGGTTCAACTTATCGTTGTGAATCAGCCTTTTCGGACATGAACTTCATCAAAAATGAACACAAAACACGCTTAATTAATGCACATCTGGAACACTCACTAAGAATTGCAGTGTCAAGTTGAATACCAGAGTAAAGCGCACTAGTTGATATCATACAATGCCAGGCTTCCCACTGACTGCTATAGAAACATATAACATGATGTCCAGTCCTGCCCAGTGCTATGAATATCAAAGCGGAAATTCAGTGTGATACGGGTAAACGGCGGGAGTAAATAGTAGCTTGCCGCTTCAATTATTACGCAAAAGTAGCCCTCGGTTGCATAAAGGTTGGTGACCCCTGGTGTAGAGAGTTTGACTCGTATTGATGCTTCCCAGGGGGTATAAATTTTCGACAGCATAAGCATTTGTCGGCATCATGGGATGAAAATGATAGCATAGGAATGCGATACTAATCCTCTGTTTACTTGAACACCCCGATTTAGAAAATATCATGGTATGGGGCCCTCCCCAGATATCGTAGATATCGCCGCTCCCCCATATTATAAGGCCCGTAGTCTGGTCGAAGAGCAATACGGAGAATTGGTGTCGGATACGATGTTATAACTTTGCGCGATTAGTAAACGTTAATTAAAAATATGGCTGATCGTAAAAATGCGATATAGTGTTGCTTTATTTTCGGAAAATAGAGGCATTACTGCACTTGCTTTTATACTTCGACAAGTATGTTCTCCAAACAAAAGAACTGAAACTAATTAGAACTTAACTTTTATGAAAATTAAATGTTGATACTCCGTGAAAACAGCCCCTAAATTGAAGGATTAAACTACTTCTACGCGACAAACTGAAAATAGCGAGAAGTAAGTGAGTAGATCACAAAATATTACGAAGTAGAAGTAGTGGGAATTTTAGATCTACTTGAGTAAGTACCCAAGTAACGGAAGTCTACTTGAGTACTTTAAAAAGTAGAAGTACTTCATTACTGACTACCTCTAACACAGTTAAGTATATGCGCTAACAAATAACGTCACAAGTCCATATATTTTGTTATTATATTCTTTATTCACAGTAAAACTGGTAAATACACACATAATCCAGGGAGCAACCTGCCCCCTATGGAAAAGTATACTTGTATTATTATTAATATTGGAAATTTGAGGGGTACCTATCGCCTTTTATGGCCTTTTGCGCCACGTTCGTGAAGTAATTGAAATCGAGCGGCAACTAAATAAACTTATTGCAACTATTACGAATTCGGCGTTGGCGGTCGATAACTGGGTTAACGAAAGCAGGCTGAGCAGGGTAAACGGTAAGTCACATTGCAATAAGTTAATAAAAATAATATATAAAAGTCATATTTAATATGCCTTGTCAAGCTTCATACGAGGCCTACGATATAGTACGAAGTATCGTAGACCCCGGATGGTAGGGTTACCATATGCTTTCCTTTAGGAGGATTTGACCTTCTTTTTCAGGTTTTTGAAAATGTCCTCGTTTTTTGGCAATTCGTCCTCCTTTACAGCTTTTGCAGCTAAGATAATGGATAGATTCGAGTGAAAATGACGCTAAATAGGAAATTCGTGGTTCAATCAAAAGCGACGACCCTTTTCTACCTTAGACAACACCTCGAACGAAAGTGATGACCATTTTTTAGTCGACCCACCAATTTTTTTAGCAAAAATAGCGAAATCGGTGGCTGATATCAATCTTGATCAACTAACTTTCATGATTAGGTAAAAGTGTCATCCTTTCCCAATACCAAAATACGGTGCCCCTATCACATTAGGTTGGAGTGAAAAATGAAAACTTTTGAATTTGAAAAAAGTGTCTTGATAAGTGGTGCCAAATAACAAATAAATAAGTTCCATCATAATTTTGGGTTCGTACACCCTCTAGTGGTCGTGCACTTTCACCGAACGAGTTGAAAACAGCCAATTTCGCCATATCTTGATAACCGCTTACACTAGAAAGTTAGTTTTGGGCTTAAAAAATGCAGAAGCAACAAGTTTCTATCTCACTTATGTAGAACTTACTCTTAAAAATAAACGGAAAAAAGTTACAGGCAAATTACTGATTTTATAGGTAAAATTAAGCACTGAAGCAGTTGGTAGGATGTGAAAAGCGTGTAGTGGTTGATCTTTTGACTGAGCAACATATCCCATCAATTATAAGTACTTTTCAAAACTTCCTCAAACAAATGAAGCCCCCCTCCAAGTATAAATAGTGCTCGGTCATCGAATAGTGACTTCTAAAACTGTATCTAAAACGGCGTTCATCGGTAGTGCGGCCTTGCGATATCCATAAACTGAAAACAGTGACTGTCAAGAGAGTTCTTAACAACATGCTGTTGTATAGGGTTTGTATCACATGTATCACAAAGCTCCTGATTGGAAACACAAAAATTGGAAATCCACATTCAAAACACAAATATCATATCTATATTGGAAACAAGAAAAATTTTGTAGTAGTATCACAGGTTATCAGGCTACACAAAAATTACAATCATGTATAGTATTGATCTGCTTTCGAGACTTCAGTTTTTGTATGATGAGGCCATCTCTACGTTTGAATCCTGAAACATAGGCATATTCTTCAGTCACCACTGTCACACGTCTGTCTGGCTGGTTGTGGCAAGGATGGCTGAACCGTAATGGTGATGATCTTGGGATTTTCAGTTTGAGATCTGACAAGGTCTACATTTCAGGCGGCTGTTCAGTGTTCAATATCTTTGATGTTTGAGTTGACAATTTGGTGGAAAGATGTAGCCTCGGTGTCGATTGAAATCTGATTCGGTGTGGTTGATCTGCGCATAGCTGTAATCTTGTTAGCTGCAAGTCTTCGGACGCTTTGCTTCTCGTCACCAAGCATTCCCAGCAAAACATTTTCCGGGTGTTCAAAATGAGCATTTCTTTGTAGCACAGATAGTGCACGGGCAGCTTTGTGAGACAGGAAACTATATATTATATAAATTTGGATTGTGAGAGTCAACCATCTTGCATGAACGATCGGCCCAGCCCTAAATATCGCTGATCTGGTTCCAATTGACGACTTTGAAGGAGGATATATAAATGAAACTGAAAAACAAAAAAACAGCGACATTGACAACCGCATTAGATTCTTCCAAATTCCAATTATCAACATAGAGGCTACATCTTTCCACCAAATTGTCCACTCAAACATCAAACATATTGAAAAACCTCCTGCAATCAACACCTTGTCAGATCTCGAACTGGAAAACCTATAAGATCATCACTATTATGGCTCAGTCATCCTTGCCTCAACCAGGCAGTGGAAAGACATGTGACAGTAGTGACTGAAGCATCTGACCATGGCCTCGTCAGACAAAGACTGAAGTCACGAAAGCAGATGAAATATTTCAATACTAAACGTGATTGTAATTTTTGTGTAGCCTGTTGATCACCTGTGATACTTCTACAAAAATTTTCTGTTTCCAATACAGAATTGATATTTGTGTTTTGGATGTAGATTTCCAATTTTGTGTGTTTCCAATCAGGAGCTTTGTGATGCATGTGATACAAACCCCTACAACAGCATGTTGGTTAGAACCAGAGGTGGTCAGTAACGAAGTACTTCTACTTTTTCGAAGTACTCAAGTAGTTTTCCTCTACTTCTGGTACTTACTCAAGTAGATCTGATTTTCGCTACTTCTACTTCTACTTCGTAATATTTTGTGATCTACTTGCTTACTTTTCGCTATTTTCAGTTTGTCAAGTAGAAGTAGTTCAATCTTCCAATCAGGAAGATAGCTTGAGGAACTTCGGGGCTGTTTTCACGGAGTATCAACATTTAATTTTCATGAAAGTTTAGTAAAGCCCAGAATTTTCGTCGCGCTTCGCGCGCAGTGCTGGATACGGAGTGACCAGTATGATTTCATGGAAGTATCGGTGAGTATAATTTAGGTCGAGGGTTGACGTGGTTCCGTTCACACCACATTGTCGCCCTTCGTCCATATCAAATAATTCATCACAGTATATATGGCTCATCATAACGTTTGAAACTGATGTTTCGCAATCTAGCATTTACTTGTCATATCGTAATTTAGCAAGTTCATGGCGTGTCCAAATCTGAAAAAGTGGACTCTGGCTTTTTTTAGTTTTAGAGCTGTTTTAGCATACCACCTTTGAAACTTTCTGGACTAAAAACATGAAATACATGTTTGTTCTGCTTTTAGAAGTAGTATTTATATTTCACTTCCAATTCCCAGTATCATATACTTTGAGATATAATTATTATCAGTTCTATTGTCTGGATAACATACATGTTGAAGTATAAAAGCAAGTGTAGTAATGCCTTTAATTTCTGGAAATAATGCTACACAATATGGCATTGTTACGGTCCACTATATTTTTTATTAACGTTTACTAAGCTCGCAAAGTGTTTACACCGTATCCTATACAACTTCTCCGTATTGCTCTTCCACTAAACTACGAGCCTTATAATATGAAGAATGGCGCCATACCATACTATTTTCTAAAACGTGCTGTTCGAGAAAACAGAGGTTTAGCATCGCATTTCCATATCAATAGTATCATTTTCATCCCATGATGTGGACGAATACTTATGCTATCGAAAATTGGATACTTGCTGGTATGCATCAATATGAATCAAGGTCGTAACCTATCGCATAGCTCAATTTGCACCTTTTTACAATCCAAGTGAACGAATTAGGATCGTTTTCATAACTACTTACTTACTTGAGTACTTTTACAGTCAGTCAATTCTACTTCTACTTCAAGTAGTTTTAGGTTGCTCATGGAAGAAGTACTTCTACTCGTACTCGAGTAGATTTAATCGTCGCTACTTCTACTTCTACTTGAGTAGATTTCTTGACTACTTTGATCACCTCTGGTTAGAACTCTCTCGGCCGTCCCTGTTATAAAGTTATCGATATCGCGAGGACGCACTACCGATGGACGCCGTTTTAGATACAGTTTTAGAAGTCACTATTCGATGACCGAGCACTATATATACTTGGAGGGGTTTCATTTGTTTGAGCAAGTTATAAAAAGTACTTGTAATTGATGGGATATGTTGCTCAGTCATAAGATCAATCACTACACGCTTTTGACATCTTACTCAGTGCTTCAGTGCTTAATTTTACCTATAAAATCAGTACTTTGCTTGTTACTTTTTTCCGTTTATTTTTAAGAGTAAGTTCTATGGAAATGAGATAGAAACATGTTGCTTCTGCATCTTTTAAGCCCAAAACTAGCTTTCTAGTGAAAGCGGTTATCAAGATATGGCGAAATTGGCTATTTTCAGCTCGTTCGGTGAAAGTGCACGAACACTAGAGGGTGTACGAACCCAAAATTAAGAGAGAATATATTTATTTGCTATTTGGCACCCCATATCAAGACACTTTTTTGAAATTCAAATTTTGTTATTTTTCACTTCACTCTACTATCATATGGTATAGTTCAAACCTTGTCTGTTGCCATTGTTAAATTAGGAATTACACGACATGTGCTTTTAATTGTGCTACGCTACTTTTCCATATTCCTAACTGGTAAATCAAGTCAATCTGTACACGTGAATAGCGGTCATCGTCACCCACAAGCGATGTATATACGGGCATGTTGAACTAAAAGAAATACTGACGCCAACTGCCCAAGTTTTTCGAAGACTTGGAGCAATGAATATTTGTTCACTGAAATCAGAGATAAACCCTTCTGTTTAGTTTGTGGTGAGCAGATCGCCCTGTTTGGGAAGTATAGAACTTCAGTCGACGTTATGAGAAAAAACACGCGGGGAAATACAGACACTTGATTGAGAACGAACTTTGGAAGACCTGCTAGCAATTAAAATAAGAAGTCTATTTTACCAAGATACACCCAACTCGGGATGCAGCGGCCAATAACTGCTCTCTAATATCCCGTGAACTAGAGAAGCACAGTAGTTGAGCCATATCCGGATGGTGAGTTTGTGACAGAAGGCTATCCCGGCGAACTGCCTGAAGGATAGGCGGTACCGCGGAGAATACGCGCCGCATATATCCAGTTAGAACATTCAACTCCGCCCGCCAAATTATTTTCGGCGTCACATTTGGCCCGTTGGCAAATATATAATTGCCCACCGCTGCATTTGCCGATTCGAAAAAATCGACACCCAGTACTCGCCTCTAATCATTACAATTGGTAGGTAGTCGACTCGGATTCGGGTGCTCAGTGCTCAAATCATTGTGGCCAGCCTTGGTCGTCACATCATGTGAACTCTCTCTCTCACACGAAGGCAACGCGATTTTCTGTATTACTACTAGAAAGTGAACTCATCATACGCGGGCGGCGGTGCGTTTCTGTTTTGAAAGCAAACGAACTAGAAACAGCTGGTCTAGTTCTGATTGATGCCGTGTCGATGAATCCTAACGTTTAGATTACTATACGCACACCGAATTGATTAATATCGTTTCGCGTATTGTTTTTATTCGGTTGAGTCACTTGTTATGTGCAGTGCCATAAGAAGCTAGGTGATGACTTGACTATAAAAAAACACTTCCTCCTATTGATGCGCTGTTCAAAAATCCCGAGATCGTATCTATGCAGTCTACAAAGTGATACCCTTTTAGCTTATACAGCAGCATCTGCTATGAATTGTACAGGTGATGTCTACGAAAGATGGCACCGTTCCTGGGTTGTGACGAAAGTTTGGACTGAGATCTTGTCAATCGTTCCTTTATATATGACATTATCTCTGCCAGTATATGCATGGAACAAAAGGAAACGAAGAGTGAAGGAATTCACGTCTCTAGATGGAAAATATGCAAATGCAATCGATTTGCTGTGCTTTCTGTCAGCGATGTCTACATTTTTGCGAATAGGTATGGATTTGGAGCTGATGATTGGAAACGACACTGATCGAAAATGTGCGGTATCAATGGGAGCGAAGAACATCCTTTACATGGTCGCATTAACATCATTATACGCAATTTTATGGCTGAGACAGAAAGTATTTTACTCGAGTTCATCACTCAGGCACCTTCGTTCTAAGACGATATCATTTTGTAGCTGGTTCGTATTGGTATTTTTTTGTTTAGGGGCTGCTTTCATATTGTCGGTGTTCATAACCACTGCGACTTATATATCCACTGATTGTGGATGCGTGAGGCATGATAGAGCAAAGCTTCTAAAATACGTCGGTGGTCTTGCGGGCACTGTGATTTCACAATTTATACTCCTAATGCTGGTTATATTCCCTTTGTTAAACCGTGAACCTGCAGCACGCCGACTGGATTTTTCCTCTAGGAAAAGGGGGACATTAGTGAAAGCATTTGTGAGGAGAGCAACAATAGCGACCGTCGTATGTATTGCAAGTGACTGCGCAAGCTCGGGGTTAGGAATAGCGTTTGAAAAATACGAGGTTTATAAACTGGCATTTGAAATGAATCTGATTATAAATTTACTGTCAGTAGTGATATCATTTCCAGATTGGAAAGACCGATTTTTACCATGTTGCATGCGCAGCCGAATGCTTTCTGGTACTTCGAAGATTTCTCGGACAGGCCTATTTGATTTCAATTCCAAACGTCGCACTGATAGTTTGAGAGATAGTTCAGTGACATTTTGATAGCTGTATTCCATTTTGGTACTTGCATGTTTTAACAAGTAATTCTGTACATATAAATATATTTTTAAACTTGCAAATGTTGTCTGGTATAATCAATATTACGGAAGTGACGCTCGTTGTGAAATGGTTGGCAAATAAGTCACTGTATTAAATTTAGTAGATTCAGCTTGGACACGATAAATTTCTTCTGAGTGGTGTTGTTCTTGCTGTACTTACTTACTTGCTACGTGAAAGACAGCAGATCTGTATAATATTGTGGAGCACGAACCCGAGCCGGATTGGATATCCGGCCGGATTTTTTCAATTTTGGCCGGACCGGATCGGAGCCTGATCAGTACTTTTTCTGATACGGCCGGAGCCGGATCGGAGCCGGATCAGTACGTTTTTGACACGGCCAGAATCTTTATGGATAAGCATCACTTTTGTAACTAAATAACTACCAACCAACCACACGCAAGTAACCGCCAAGCGAGTGCAAAAATAAACGAGCCATATTTATAAATTCACGGAACCACCGTACCGTGTAGGGTTGGATTTCCGGCCGGACTTTTTCACTTTTGGCCGGAGCGGGATCAGCACTTTTTCCTGATAAGGCCGGAGCCGGATCGGAGCCGGATCAGAGAATTGAAAAACGGGATCGTAGTCGGACCAGATAATTTGTCGATCCGCTCCGCACTACTGTGTAATGGTGAGCGTTAAAGTAGCTTTGCAGTATGGTCACCAACCTTTCTTGAACCTAGATCTACTTCTTGGGTAGGCCTACTGATTGATGCGAAATACAACCAGTTACTCCTACCGTTTACCCGAGGTTGGTATAATTTCTTCACTTAAATATTCAAAGCACCATGCAGGGTTTTCGCTCCTTACCAAGATAATATAACTCTCTCCGGAACTCCAGCCAGCGTCTGCTAGTTCAGTTTCGTTGTTGCAATGGGTGCTAAAGCGCAAATGTCCGCATCGAGGATCGGGAATACGAACGAGATTCCATTTTGGACTCCGCGGGGACAAAAACGATCAACGCCTCCGATCGAAAACTGCGTTCGCATGTTCCTTAAGAGTAGACTGATCCATTTTCAACTGATGTTCACATGGAACCCTTCTCCACTTCGACCTTCAAAGCTCTTTCACCGTGGAAGACTGATCTGGTCCGTAGGGACGACCTGGCGCCGTGGGCGCGTTGGTGTTGGAGCGTTGGTGCGGGAGCGTTCGTGAGCCGTGCTGTAGAGTAACAACAAAGTTTTATCGGTTTCCTAATGCATGACAATATCTGTAAGTACATATCGCTTTTCTCCGGAGTCAGTGTAGCGAATTTGAATTTTGTCAGGTCGCAGGCAAAGTCAGAGTCACAATTGCAAATTCAATGGAGTTGTGAGAGTGGCATGAACATGAACATTGGGGAGGCTCCCATACTTTGGAAAATGTGAACAGTGTCCAGTTACTTTCAGTTTTTCGGTTTATATTCGCTTTTATTATTGAAGTTTTCACTACGCGCACAACTCGTTTATTTCTGGACCATTTCCCACGTATACTTAGCAGTAGCAACATCACTATGATGCAATTTAGCTCAAAGTAAGCATTCCAAAATGGCACTAAAAGCGATACACAGAGTGCCCTCTTCTCACTTATAATAAAATATGATCGAATCAACTGACAGCCGAATGCCTCAATATCAACACTCCGAGCGTATCGAGGTAAATGTATTAACGCTTACATGACCAGAATATCGACAACAACACCATATGGTGCAAATACATTCGTCTTTCTATCAGTAATATCAAACTTAAATAACCATCATTCATTCCGAAATCTCTGCTCATCACAAAATAAAACTACTCATTTCTCCCTTCAAAGTGACAATTTCGGAAGAATATGACGTATTTCAGTCACCACAGTTTCCAGTATAGAGTTGGGATGAAAGGTGCCGTCCAATTCCACAATTTCAACACCACCTCTCTCGCTCAAACGCTCGAAACAACTGATGTACATCGGCCACACGTGATCCTTAAATATTGTGTCAGTGTCCGTCGGTTCGTACACTCGGTCCCTGCAAATGAAAACATCAGATCCGTTAGCAGAGGTGGTTGGTAACAAAGTAGCCTAATACAGCTAGATTTTGCCTATACTTGCGCTAATTACTCAAGCGGTCATGATTAAGTAAGTGCATCATTTTTCATTTCTTCATTCATTATTATTCCTTTACCCCATTATTCCTTTAATCTTGCTTGTGGGCAACATGACAAACACAACATCATTGTCACGGACTGTTTGCAACCTCCATCAGACCTCCATGAAGGTGCTGATTGGTCCCCCGAAAGCCTCAACTTTAACAATGTCAAGAAATGTGAATATGTTTGCCTAGATAACTTGACTGATATCGCTTATCGATATCCTCTAACTCAGACCGATTCGCAATATCTCATTTTAACATGAGATCCCTCCAGGAAAAAAAATGATGATCTTTCTAAAATTAGAAGATCGCTGAATAGTATGCCTACACTCTCATCGCTACTTCTGTTACCAAGCTCAAATCTGATTCGATATTTAATATAGCATCGAATGGATAAACGTTCCTTCACTCACCGACCCGTTCCAATGCAGGTGGGGTGGCTCTCTATATCAAATCTTATCTGCGAGTCACTGTGTTAAATGCCTATGATCTTACGTATCGAGACTAGGGTTACATTTAAAACAAACGGTGTTTTAAAACACTTTGTTTAAAGCATGTTTTAAACAGTATTTGAAAAAAATGCCTTTTTATAAAAAATGGAATTGTTTTTTTAAATTGTAAAATTATGCCATAATTGTGTAAATACTTTACAAAAACATGTTGTATGAGCCTACGAACAGTCGGACAATTACCACCCGATTTAGCCGACGTATATCGATATGGGCTAGTTGGAACCCTCAATATAGTCGGTTCAACCGCAATGGTACATATATTTCGTCAAATGAGCTATTTTTACCCTACATTTTCAATTGCCAATGTCTATCCACTATGACGTCACAATTGAAAATCCGTGACGTCATGGCTTGAAAAAACATAAAAAAACAATAAAAAAACATGTTTTAAATTAGGCCTTGTTTTAAACATGTTTGTTTTAAATTAATTTTTGTTCTAAATGCAACCCTAATCGAGGCTGTGAGCAGCTATGAGTCAATTTGGAAGATTTCCAGGATAACAGGTCCCTAATCATTGCGATCATTTATAGACATCCTAGATCTAGCGTGAATGACATCATCGAGTTCACAGAAGAAATGAATCGATCCTTGTGTAAAATCAATGAAAAGTCGAAATATTGTTTCATCATTGGACATCTTAATGTTAACCGATATATTAATATGTTACGATGCTGTAACTTCGCACCATTAATATCTCAACCGACTATAGGTATCCGGATGGTTCTAGTACTCTTCTTGATCATGTTTACACGAATATATCCACCCGGGAAATTCAACCGTGTGTGTGCTCATATGTAATATCCGACCGCTTGCCTGTTTTTGCGATAGTTAATTTCAGAACTAGCAACCCTTGTTGCATTATTATAAACGTGACCTCGATGGTATTGATCAGTGATTCCCAAGCGCGGCCCCCAGCTAGCCTTGTTGCGGCCCCAAAAAAATATAAGGAAATCGAGTTATGACAAAAAATTAAATTTATTTTTATAAAATACACTAGCTTGGCTTAGAGTCTGGAGTTTTTAATTAAGATAACAGGAAAGTCGTGAATAGACTGCTATCGTTACGTCCAGTTGAACGAGCAGTAGCTATAGATATAGGTAAAGACAGGACTGTAACTGCCGCACGCCAAACCCCCAATGAAGGGGGGAGGGGCGAGCTCGAACGGGGCTCAAAGTTATTTCGTGAATTAGCATAAATTATAAAGTATTTTTTTGAAAATTCATGCATCTTTTTCAATTTTTTTTTTGCTGTAGGCGTGATTTCATGCTGCCAAATATCTTGATTTTTGGGTATTCATCCCCAAGAAAAAATGCGCAAGATTTATAGAAATGGGCATTGGGCACATCGGCGTTAGCCTTCACCGCGCCACGACGCACCAAGCGAGAAAACCTTGGCCGAACAGGACTGCCCTTATGCTGACCGAAAACGTCGTTATATATACAAAATACTGTCTTGGCAATCTTAACCTCACGAGACAAATACCATCCCGCGGGGAAAATTATATTCCAGTGAAGAAATACCAATTTGAAATCGTGTGCGTCTCTTAGTTTGGAAGCATACGTTTGGGCGATCCTATATTTTTGATATAGCAGACAGGAGGTCACGAAATAACATGTTACGGAATCATACTAATGGGCCCTACAGTTTCCAAGACACCGCACTCGGCTCTACCGGTAAATCTGATTACGTGAACAGCGAGGACAAGAAATTGATAGCAATATATATGCAATTCCCGATCATATTGACCGATTTTATCATGAATTATCGAAAATTTTCGCGCCTCGCGCTGACTCACTTAACAGTACAACTAGTTTCGTGGCAAAAGCGAACAAGGTGATAGGGATAGGTTTATCACCCTATGGGAGCCCAAGAGCCAAGTTTACTATTTTTTGGGGGGAAGGGGGCTGACGAAGTGCTGTTTCGTTCCTGCCAACGGGTATATACGCCCGAAGATGCTTAATTATTATTGAGGAGCCCTACCTTTTCAAACACACTTCCCTCGGCTCTACCTGTAAAACTGATTACGCGAGCAGAGAGAGGATAAAAATTGATGGCAATATATATGTAATTCCCGATCATATTGACAGATTCAATCATTCATTACAGAACATTTTCGCGCTTCGCGCGTATAGGCGATCAGACCTGACTCACTAAATCGCCCCGAAAGCAGCATAATTGGTAGTCCTATAGCTCACGACCGAAGCGTCCGCATAATTTGATAGGTCCGGTCTTTATCGAAAGCTAGTTTCGCACTGATTCCAAAAATGCAAATTGAAATCTCGCCAGGGCAATAAAACTACTCCGAAATAGCCTCCAAAGGTCGACTGTTCTGAACAATGGGAGCGCAGCAACACAATGACCATAACAATGACATTTTGGGACCGTTTGATTGCCCTGACCGTGCTTCGAAATTCTAAATTTGGCCCTGACACCGAAAAAGTTTGGGAACCACTGGTATTGATCCTGCCCGTTTAGCAACCGAATCTCAAGATGTGTTCTCCAGATTGTTTGACAAACCCCTTAACCTTGAGTAATTTTGAAGCAAGAACCCCATTGACGAGTTATTGAACAGTCATGCCCCTTCGGGCACACTCAGCAGGCGCGATCGTAAATTACTCCGCAAACCTTGGATATCGAAAGGTATTCTGATCTCGATCAGACGGCGTAACACAATTCATTATCCTCTTTTTGTCAAGGGCAATGATGAGCAGAGAAAATTGTATAAAACGTACTCGAATATGTTGACTCGTATCAAAAGAAAGGCTGAGGAGAAATATTTCTTAACAAGCGTTCGTAGAGAATAAGAACAATCCGAAAAGATGTTGGAAATGATCAACAGTATCATTCATAGTGATTCTAAGACCTCGAGTAAACCATTGAGCATCACTGATTCGACTGGCGAGATTATGATTAACCCGGGTGACATCGCTGAATCGTTTAATGACTATTTTTGCTCGCTAGCTCCATCGCTAGCACGCGAATTGCCATCGCCGACGGAGCGCCAGACATTTGCCTCGATTTCCTCGAAATCTATTTATTTGAGGTCCACATCGGAAAGCAAAATTATAGTTGGTCTTCGCAGCAATAAAGCTAACGGTACTGACGACATCCTTGCCGCTGTTCTGAAATTAATTTTTCCGTACATCTCTCCTCTAGTTTGCATAGTTTGCTTATGTATAAATAATGGGATCTTTTCGAATCCCTTAAAATTAGCGAGAGTAGTCCAATCTTCAAGCAAGGAGATGAGACCAACAGAAGTCACTATACAGACCAATTTCTATACTACCAACCATGGCCGAAGTGTTCGAAAAGCTAGTTCATATTAGGTTGATGGATATCCTTAAGGAAGAAATTCTTCCGAAACATCAATTTGGCTTTCGGAAAGGATTCAATACCTCCCAGGCAATTCTCGATGTGACGGAGAAATACTATAAGGTAATTGAGCAAAACAAAGTGGCATGCAGTATATTCCTTGATCTCAAGAAGGCGTTTGTTACCGTTGATCATAAGATCTTTTTTGTCAAGTTATCAGACTGCCGGTTTAGGGGAGTTGTCAGTGACCTTTTCAGATCTTACTTGAGCAATAAATTTCAATGTGTCGATATCGGTGGCACCAACTCGTCGCCTGGCGCCAGACGATGCGGTGTCTCTCAGCTCCGGGGTATCTTTTTGGTCCGACATTGTTCTTGATATATATCAACGACCAAACTAAATCCAGATCGCTGGAAAACGGTGCTACGAGAAGTGTATTTTGCAATGGTACACAGTCACTTGCAATCTGGAAATTTGAGTTGGGGCTTCGGCAACAAAACTACTTTGCATCCAATACAGGTGATACAAAACAACGCCATTCGTGCCCTTGCGGGTTCATTTCGATATAATCTTGGGAACTAATAGAGGGAGTGGAAAATATTGAGACTTTAAGAGTAGGCCTAGTTGAAATTAAATATCTGGCAGTAGCTAAATTCATGTATCGATATCACAATCAACAGCTTACCTTTAGTTTCGAAGATCAATTAAAACTATCAAAATCCACCCATAGCCACAATACTAGATTTTTAGCCGCAACAAATTACCGGCATAATTTAGTAGGGAAAGAATTCTGCAAACGATCTCTTCTAATAGCCGGTCCTAACATTTGGAATAGCATACCCGTTACTATTCGCGAGCGAAGCTTCAACGGTTTTAAAAATCACTGATAGACTACATCTGCTGGAAACTTCTAATCAATGTATTGGTCTGTGATTGATGTGCTGTGCGAGTGTGCATGTGCATTGATGTTGTTGCTTGTTGCTGCTGGAGCAGGGGCGGGCAACATACGGCCCGCGGGCCGACAGTTTTCCGTCTTATATGATAACGTGGCCCGCAGCTACAGTCTGCCGAGATTCCCCGATACTTGCTTACTACGTCAAATTTTAGTGACTGTATTTTATTATACACATGTATGCGTACTGCGCAGCGTGCGAGAGAGGAGGTTCCGAGTAAGTTCGTCGAATCGGGAATTAAGACTTGCACTATCGGCATTTACGATGTACTCAACCCTAATACGGTTTGTGGGTATCATGGTGTTTGTCGACTACAATGGTCATTTACACCAGGCCGATATTTCTTATTTTTGTTCCCGTAGCCGCCGACTTGTGAGCACGGCACACTTTTAGGCTTTTGTAAGACACCGCTTATGTCAGGGGTCGCCTACTCAAAACGGGTCGCTGGCCACTTTTCAAATGTCATAGAAGCCGCGGTCCGCATAAATTCAATACCGAGATAAAATGCGCCACGCAGTTGAACAACGACGCTATCTCGTCACCTACTCAGCCCTAATAAATTGATATCTTGGTAAATTTGGGGTACCGGGCTTATCGAACGCCTTGAAATCTTAATTAGTGATTGCACCGTGTGTTCATTGATCAGAGATAAGCAGACATGGCGGCGCCTGTATGACAATGTTGTTCTCAATCCACATTGTCTTCGTCATTATCGGCGAGAAATGGCTTTGAAGTGACATTGCTGTCGTTGAAATACATTCATTAAATACGATTTACACCTTGTATATTTGGATAAATGTGCGAAAAATGTATCGATTCAGCAATCCGGCCCGCCAAGTACTTAATTTTCCTATATCCGGCCCGCCGACTGGAGAAGTTGCCCGCCTCTGTGCTAGAGCATAGCTCTCTTACGTGTATGTCGTGTGCTTATATACGGATCTCTTTCATTTTTGGTTTCTTGATATTTACCATTGTGTACGTTCTGTCTCGTCTCTGGTGCCTTGAGATATGATTTGTATGCTCTTTAGGTAAATGATTGACTAGATGACCGCCCGCCTAGTATCGTCCCTTTCCTGTCCTTACCGATTATTTGAATTTTTCAAGTTTTTCTGGTGAGACGAATCTAATAAAGTTGTATCTAGGGTTGTCATACGTCCGGAATTTCCCGGACATGTCCGGAATTTCACTGTTAAAACTGCGTCCGGCGGGAATTTCTAAAATATGCCTAAATGTCCGGAATTTTGAAGGCTTGAAGTGAGCTCATAATATTTTCGTAAAACAACATAAACAATATTATATTGGGGCAGATTTATGCTACATGATTTTTTTTTCGCGCTGCGCGCTATTTAGTATCATGTTGGTTTTGAAATGGGGACTACCACCCTCGCAAAAACTGCGATCAAATATAAATAAAAATAACCGGGGCCTACGATAACTTAGTTACCGGTTAGTAAGTTATCGCAGGCCCCGAAATTACATTCATTTACAATAATAAGTCTAATTGTAATCGTAATTACAAGATAACGGTATATTCATAGAGACGTTTTAGGCCGTTTGGATGCTTTATTAAAAGACAGTGGTTCTAAACCTGGGGCTAATTGGCCTTTATTCTGGGGTTCGCGAAGATGTTTAACGTAATCAGCTTCCAAAGTAGGCCGTGAGTAAATTAGGGCAAATGTGCCGACCTTTAATTAGTAGTAAGCTCATTAAATTTTGAGCTGGGCCACGGAACATTTTCAAATTGGAAATGGAGTTGCGACCATAAAAGGTTGGAAACCACCGGATGTGCGGTGTTTATATAGCTCAGTAGTGCAGTGCGCACAGGTATTAGGCTGATAAATAATCTTATCGGTGTAACATGAACATGACTTAGCGATGTACGCTCCTTCGAATTCATCATCCTCCACCAGCTCTACCGCTGACTCTGATCATGTGGGCGGAGAGAGCATCAAAATTAGATTGTAATATATGGAAAAAACCAATATTATTGACATAATTCATTCAAATCATTTAATGATCAGATTCATATAGTATGCCCCCAGAAGTTGCATCGATTACCCTACGGTGAGCTCATGATCAGTGTTAGTTTGGGCGGGAGGGGGTTGAAAAAATGTGGCCCAGCCTAGGTTACAACTTATACAATACACAACCACATACTCCTGAACCGGATCGTGACCACCTCTAGTCGATAGACAAAGCTTTGCTTGGGTGACGTCATATTGATCGTCAATGTGCTCATACCTCATTATGAAATCCGCTAGGGGGCGCTAAAGAGCGCCCGAAATTTGTCCAACAAAAATATGGTAACCCTAATCTATTTATCTTAGTGACAATGCTGTGCTTCGATCATTATATCCCAGATACGTCATTTCCGTGAAATTGCGCACTGTGCAGTCATGTGCTACAATAGGATGCATGTTTAGACACTGCGATAGAGTGCTGAACCACCATTCTACGAAGACGACTGCAAAAAAGTATCGACGTTAACCATTACTCGAAAACATCGACTGTTAGTACTCGGCTTCGCGAGTCATTACAAATGGTAGGTACTCGAATCGTTGTGCCCAGCCCTAGTCATCATATGATGTTGACTCTCTCTCTCTCTCTCTCTCTCTCTCTCTCTCTCGTACACGTAGTAAATTCGGTTTTTGGTATTACTGCTATAAAGTGTACTCATCACACGCGGGATGCAGTTTGTTTCTGTTTTGAAAGCAAACGCACTAGAAACGCCTAAATAAGCTAATATAGTTTTGGTTGATACCATGTTACTGATTGTTGACGTTTATATTACTATATGCACAGCGAATGGATTAATATCGTTCCGCGTATCGTTTTCTCTTCTGTGAGTCACTTGTTGTGAAGTAGGCCTACCATATGAAGATAGCCGATAACTTGAACATCAAAAACACTTCCTCCTATTGATTCGCTCTTCGTGAATACCAAGATCGTATCGATGCAGTCTGCAGAGTGATGCCCTTTTAGCTTTCACAACAGTGTCTGCTATGAATTGTACAGGACATATCTACGAAAGATGGCACCGTTCCTGGGTTGTGACGAAAGTTTTGACTGAGATCTTGTCAATCGTTCCTTTATATGTGACGTTATCTCTGCCATTATATGTATGGAACAAAAGAAAACGAAGAGTAAAGCAAATCACGCCTCTAGCTGGAAAATATGCGAACGCAATCGATCTGCTGTGCTTTATGTCAGCGATGTCTACATTTTTGCGAATTGGTATGGATTTGGAGCTGATAATTGGTAACGACACTGATCGAAATTGTACGGTGTCGATGAGAGCGAAGGATATTCTTTACATCGTCGCATTAACATCATTATACGCAATTTTATGGTTGAGACAGAAAGTATTTTATTCAAGTTCATCCCTCAAGCACCTCCGTTCTAAGACGATATCATTTTGTAGCTGGTTCGTATTAGCATTTTTTTGTGTAGGGGCTGTACTCATATTGTTGGTGTGCATAACCACAGTGACCTACACGTCTACTGACTGTGGGTGCGTGAGTCATGATAGAGCAAAGATTCTGAAATACGTCGGTGGAGTTGCGGGTAATGTGATTTCACAACTTATACTTTTAATGCTGGTTATATTCCCTTTGTTAAGCCGTGAACCTGTAGCTCGCCGACCGGATTTTTCTTCTAGAAAAAGGGGGACATTAGTGAAAGCATTTGTGAGGAGAGCAACAATAGCGACCGTCGTATGTATTGTAACTGACTGCGCAAGCTCGGGGTTAGGAATAGCGTTTGGAAAATACCAGGTTTTTAAACTGGTATATGAAATTAATCTGATGATAAATTTACTATCGGTAGTGATATCATTTCCAGATTGGAAAGACCGATTTTTACCATGTTGCATGCGAAGCCGAATGCTTTCTGGTACTCCGAAGATATCTCGAATTGTTCTATCTGATTTGAATTCCAAATGTCGCACTGATAGTTTGAGAGACAGTTCGGTGACAAGTTGATAGCTATATCCTTCTCGATGCGTTGCATGTTTTAACAAACAGTTCTAAACATATAAATGCAACTTGCAAATGTTATCTGGTATTCAATATTACGGGAGTGACTCTCGCTATTGGAAACGTCACTGAACTATATTTACAAGATTGAGCTTGGACACCATAAACTTCTTACAGTGGTGAAACGTGAAATAGAGCTGATTTGTACACGGGCAGCTTCAAAGTCGCTTTAGAGCAGGGGTCACCAATCTTTTTGAAACCAAGATCTAGGCAAGTGGTTCCCAAAGTGAGCGCCAGCTCCCCATGGAAGCGTTGGCGATTGTGAGGGGGGCGATCGCAATGAATAGGGCGGGTTACTTGAATCTACGAGCATAAAGCTGTGAAAGTCGGTTCTCTGTCGCCAGGATATCCTCTAGTCTACACTCTTGGAATATTTCATTATAATGTTCTGTGTTGTTGTTCTCGGTTATTTATAACCGAATATGTAGTCATTAACGTTTGTTTTGTATTGTTACTACCGTACCTTGCCTTTCCACTAGTTGTGTGTTTTTGTTATTATTACGTCAGTTCCTACGTTTCGAATTCGATTCGCCCTATTACAGACGTAAGTCGAAAAGCTTTTAGCGAATAAATTAACGATATATAATATGACGTTATTGTTTCGCGGTATTCTGAAGTTCTGTACCCCAAATGGCTTGATTGATGAATAGAGCAGCAAAACACGTAGTAACAAATGCAAAATCGATTCAGTCAATATATGCTCGATCCAGACGTCGGTCTATTCCAGTGGTTCTTTACCTTGTCTCCAGCTCCCCCCAGGGGCGATCTGGATTTTGAAGGGGGCGGAAACGACTAGGGGGCGCTACTATAGGGCGCTGAAGAAAAATGGCCTCGCAGTAGATGGTGTAGTAAGGACATATGATTATATAGTAAAACAACAGTATCCCTGAGTTCCCATTGCAAACAATCCCGTCATGCTGGCTCGGATTATTTTCCACAAAATATTTCGAGCTGGGTATTTTATCCAGCAGCGCACGGCGTGTCAAAATCAAAGAAGAGACACTGTACCACTTTTGAAAGTGAGAGCGCTTTGTACATTAAAGATGCTTTGAAGCTGTTTAGTCAAAATGATTAGCTAAATATATTTGTATTTGAAAGCTACAAAATAAAATCTTCAGAATATTTCTTCATCGTATCATAAAGGATGGTACTATTTAGTGTTGTGACCCGCAACCTCTCACGAGCCTTATATATTGTGGGTTGCTTTGTTTGGAATACATTCATGTTAAGGATAATAACTGGGTGTACCCTACAGCGCACAGCCTGTCGAAATCGAAGAGGCACTGTACCACTTTTGAGAGTGATGCTCTTTGAACATTAAAGATGCTTTGAAGCTTTTTGGTCAAAATGTTTAACTAAATATGCTTGAATTTGAGAGCTACAGAATTAAATCGCCGGGATAGGCCTATTTCTTCATCGTATCATAAAGGATGATACTCAGATGCAGCTTAGTGCTGTGACGGGTGAACCACATAACGCTCAGGAACGTTATATATTATGGGTTGTTTTGTTTGGAATACATTCATGTTGAAGTTGAGAGCTTGGATCAGTACCAAATTTAATGTGAGTAAAGATCTCTACCACATTCTCAGTTGATTTAGTAGTCACACAAAGCAATAAAACAAAACCCAATACAATCAACTTCCCCGTATCGCCAATCGCAGTGGTGAATTCGGGACGTGTACATCGAGGTCGAACCAAATGGTATGAGCCCGTAGCCCAGGCCGATGGTTGTTATAGCAACCTTAATTTCGTCCCAAATATAGCAAAAACAATTAGTACGATCCCCGGCCGGGTCAGACCAAAGACTCTAAAACTGGTATCCGCGGCTATCCAGCTAGGCGCTCAGCATCCATGGACAGCGTGGAGGAGAAAAATACGGTGGTGCAGACTAGATGACCTTGCTTAAAGGTCGTATCGCATCTCCATCGTCAAAGCATCTCGATGGTGCAGGCGAAAATAAATCTGACCTCTCTCTCTAGTATATCGTTAGATAGCAGAGATGAGCATGGATTAGGATTAGGTTTTGAAAAAACAGGATTTGTGAAATTTTATCGGATTTGGATTGGATTATAGATTTTTTTCTGAACGGATTAGGATTTGATTTACCGATTTTCGGGGAGATTAATATGTCGTGTGGCGAATGTCGACAAACTTTATTCAGATCAGTTATTATTGATGTACTTATAGTACACTACACTATGGTTCACTCGGTGCAAATGAACATTAGAGGTGCAGCCCTATGCTAAGTTATCTTAAATCAAGAGAATCGTTGGTTGTGAAAGTAAATTTTCCAATCCCTCCCTTGCATAAATTAGCATTTTTTCTGAATTTCAAGTTGGAATTGGATTAGGATTGGACATGGCTTTAATATGAAAAAGTTATGGATTAGGTTTTGGATTTGAAGTTTCGGATTTGGATTGGATTAGGACATGGAAATTCCAAATCCGCTCATCTGTTAGATAGTCGAGTGGTCCTCGGGCGCAATTCAAGCATGAAATATTTATAATAGTGAAGTCAACCATTTCCATCTTACTTGGTAATACAACAATGATGAAATTTAGCTCACAAGACAAAGTCAGTATTCCAAATTGACGGCGTGCTCTCTCCTCAGTTATAAAATCTTATCGAATCAATAGACAGCAAAATGCCGCAATAGCAACACTCCGAGTGTATCGAGGTAAACGTATTAGCAATTATATGTAGTACCAGGATATCGAGAACAACACCATGGTGCAAATACATTCGTCTTTGTATCAGTAATATGAAACGTAAATCGCCATCATTCATTCCATTCCGTAATCATGATCGAAATCTCTGCTCCTCGCAAAATAAAACCACTCATTTCTCCCTTCAAAGTGACAATTTCGGAAAAATCTGACGCATTTCAATCACCACAGTTTCCAGTATAGAGTTGGGATGTGAGGTACCGTCCAATTCCACGATTTCAACACCGCCTCTCTTCAAACGCTCGAAATAATTGATGAACATCGGCCACACGTGATCCTTAAATATTGTGTCAGTGTCCGGCGGTTCGTACACTCGGCCTCTGTCGACGAAAACATCATAACCGTTAGCATGGATGGTTTGTGGTCGGTAACAAAGTACTCCAGCTAGATTTCGCCTACTCCACTCATTACTCAAGTGGTAATAGACTACTTCCATCTCTACTTGGCAATTTTGTAGGCAAAAGCAGGCCTAGAATACTCACAATCTTCTCTTGTACGCAACCTCTTCTGTTAGCGTCAGGAAAAACCTCTTCAAAAACATCGCATTCAACTCCCTGTCAAAAACAAGCCTGTTGCAAGCCAGCTCCGCAGAAAAGCTCTATCGGACCTACCCGACGTTGAAGATCAAAAACCCCTCTATTATCAATACCGCGGGGGAATCGACGTTTTGCATCTGCACGACTTTCGAGCAGACCGCGTCCATCATTTTATCGCAGTCGATGGCCACCAGATCTGGACAGCACAATGCAAGCAATGACAACTCAGGCAACTGCGATATAGCTATGTCACTAGGGTTGCATTTAAACAAACGTTGTTTTGAAGTACTTTGTTAAAAATATTTCAAACAGTGTTTTAAATAAAGGCCTTTATTTTAAAATTGTTTTTTCAAGATGTAAAATTATGCAACAATTGTGTAAATACTGTCCAAAAAACACGTTGTACGAGTCTACGGACAATTACCACCCGATATAGCCGACATATATCGATATGGGTTGGTTGGAACCCTCAAAATAGTCGCTTCAACAGCAATAGTGCAGATATTTCGTCAAGGAGCTATATTTTCAATTGTCAATCCACTATGACGTCACAATTGAATATTCGTGACGTCATGGTTTAAAAAACAAATATTAAACAAGGGCCTTCTTTGAAACAATTTTGTTTTAAATGGAACCCTATATATGTCACAATTGAGCAATGAGCATGGATCACCGCCCAGCCTTGTTTTCATTCAACATCTAGGCCAAACAAAAACTTTGGTACTGAGATAGACGCATGTGGGATAACTGCGTCGGCAGGGTCGGTTCAGCCGTCGATTTCGGTTATAGTCAACAGTGCGATGCCGCCATGATTGGGATCTCACGGAAAATCGGCGTCAGGAGAGTTGTATTGTCTATTTTAAATACCAAAATTATGTAGATTGGTCCTAAATATTTCCCTTCTAAAGAACTTCTTGTTTCTTATACTGTTTCATGAACACTAAATTGATGACGAGTCCACAATTTGATAATAAGTCACCAGAGATGGTTAGTAACGAATGCTTCGACTTTTCTGAGTACTCAAGTCGCGATGACAAGGGCCAGGACTATACTAAGCGAGGAACTGATAAACATATATTCATTACACATAACACAGGGCGTAAAGTCAGTCTCACCATCCCATATCCTGAACTTCCCCGATTCATGCCACGGCACGTCCTTTTCCTCCTAAATAACAAGGGAAAACGATATATAACTGCGTGACTCTACTAAAAGAAAGCGACTCAGAGAAGGATTTAATTGCAGAGATTTTTGGAAAACGTAAACGCGTAAAACCGCACCTTGAAATAATCGTCCTGATGTATTGTATCGACTCGTGCACCGGCAAGTTTCAATCGCTCAGTCAGAGAGTTACAAAGTGTGGTTTTACCTCCGTTAGAAACACTAAAAATATCAAATCAACAATAAGCAAAACCATAGAACAGAACGAAACAACGGAAATCAACAATAGATACAATCCAAGATGATTCATGTCAGGTTGATAGTGTGACAAATCATAATAGCAGTGTAAAAGCATAATATTCAATGAGTTTATCGCGATGACAAGGGCCAGGGCTATACCAAGCAAGAGCAAGGAATTAATAAACATATGACTTCACTAGAACATGAACCAGTGATGCGGCGATCATATACAGACAACAAACAGTATCTAGATATGTTCTGTGGGGTTTGTTAAAAATAGTCATTGATGCTACTGCAGTTAAACAACACTAAAAAAATTTACCGCAGTAAAATAAGATTGAAAAGTACCCGAGTAATTAACTTTCAAAATTACTTAGGGACCAAGTGTAGCTCAACTAATTCCTACTATCAAGCAGTGTCTGTCAGTAACGAAGTACTTCTACTTTTAAAGAGAAGTCAAGTAAGCTCAGCCTACATGCACTACACTCAAGTGGATTAGTTTCGAGACTCTTCCACATCCACACAACAGTTTTGGAAGCAAAATACTTAGATTGTTACACTTTGGATTTTGCAAACCGCAAAGTAGTTTTTGGATAGGTTTGCATAACTTTGTAGTGTAAAAATGCCACGGCAACCGATCTAGATAGCCGTGTCATGATAATGGGATATATTTTTGAAAAGTGCACCTATTTGCATTGTTGTTTGTCATTTTCTGTCAGCCACAATTATGCATACCTATCAATTTCTTGAAAGTATGCAGCCAGACCGATCACTTTTTACTACTCATCTAAGTACTCCAGGTATACCCTGAGAATCGCTTCTTCTGCTTGAGGATAAAATTTCTGGAACATCTGCTATAATTACAATATTTCGTACTGCAACCTTATAATTGACTCCGCACATATCTAGTATATTCATTTTCATTTACTCCCCCTCCTAAATTATGAATAATATTTGTTGATAGATATGATTTTAAATACATTATTATTATGCTCAAGGACCGCAATATCACTTTTTCACGTATTATGTAACAAATAATCTGGTTACAAAGCTAAATGTAGTATTCATGATATGGTAGAAAGTTATCCTAAATTCATCTGGTGCACTTCATTTGTTTACAGCCAATTTTTTAATTGCACTCTCTATTTTGTAGTTCCATGATTATCAATATGGGGAGCAAGCCTTGTTAACTGTGATAGCAGTTCTACCGATGTCCTAGACTGGTCTATATTTCTAATTACGGTATTTATTGGGTTCCGAAACTCAACCACATCTGTCAAAAACTCATGCTCATGATTATCAATATGGGGAGCAAGCCTTGTTAACCGTGATAGCAGTTCTACCGATGTCCTAGACTGGTCTATATTTCTAATTACGGTATTTATTGGGTTCCGAAACTCAACCACATCTGTCAAATACTCATGCAAGCGGTTGAAGCATGCAAAGTTACACATACAGAGTTGCCCCAGTGGTCTCAGAAAGATACGCTACAAATACAGCTACATGTATCAAAATGTGGCATCATTGAGTAATTCGGATGTGAATTACGTGATGGAGTTCATTGATGCTAGGTAATCACAGGGATTTACTTAATGCCTACACTATATTTTTTGACATAGTCTATTTTGTGGCAACATTCCTTTATATCTATGATAGTTTTGACAGTCGACAATATTTGGCATAGTACATACGTACAACCTAAAATCAATCTTGTGTAAAATATTGTTGTACTATGTGTGACATGTGTAGAAATTAAAATCAATAAGAAATATACACCTTACGGATATTTAAAATGTGTTGACGCGAAGTTATTAATATAAAACACGTTGTGACTGTGACGCTGTCGCCTTCACCAAGTTCAAGATGCTGAGCAAGATTCATCTTCAAACAAGAGCTGTTAAGACACGCTTTGCGTGTTGTTTGAATGCGGGCTATCAAGCGACATAAATAGTCTCTTTTGTTCTTGAATACTTTCCAGCAAATTCTCATATTTTGTTATCGCAATCAGTCTCAGCACATCTCCCTCGGCAGAATGCAGTCTCGGCACATTCTCATCTTGCACAAATCTGGTACTGAAAACGTGGCATAACTTATGAGATTGCTTTGGGTATTTCGCACGCAAAACCGGCAACGTGTCGCCACAGTAGAGCCTGTTCCAAATCGGGTGCGAGGTTTTAGTTCTCCGCAAATGGGCTAGCAGCATGGGGTAATCAAACTTGAATCCGTTGTGAGCCACCAAACAAATCGGCTCTTGATTCTGCTCGAGGAAATGTTCTAGCAATCTCGCCGTTTTGATGGTGAAGCATTCTTTGTTGCGGATTTCCAGCTGTTCTCTCGTCAAGCCGTTGATCTTCGCAGGAATCGGAGGGATTTCGGATAACGGCAATACCATAATACTCAACTGGTCGATCAATCTCGGTATCATTTCTTTCATGTTGACCTCGCGAGAACCGTTCAAGTCATGATATAGATCTCGCTTGTTGACAGCGTATGCACAAAGTTCCACTATGTCATCCGCTGCTGTGTTTAATCCTGTCGTTTCCAAGTCGATAAAGACGAATGTTTCAATACAGTCTTCCACCGATGCACATTGTGATTGTGAATGTTCCAGCAAGTTTTGAGCAACACAGTCTTGAGTTTGACCTCTCTCAATTTTCAGACTACCTCCATCTATTCGACATTTTTTCAATGGTGATTCAAGGTTGGGACGTGTTTGTGATTTTAGAGTGCCTATACTATTGAAACACCGAAGCTTTGGAGCATGTAGTGCACCACTTAGGGAATTTCGGTAAATTTTTATAAGTCGCATTACAAGAGATTTTGCGTCATGTTTTGCACCTGTCGGGATCTCTTCGAAACATCTCCTGTACACATTATCAAGGGAATATCGTCCTGTATCGAACAGACACGCAGTGTCTTTACCAGTATCTATTTTCAGGAACATGTCGATAGTGTCCAGACAAAGCATTTCATCATTCGAATACGTCATTCCCAGATCCTCCACTGCCATTTTAAGGAAACGAAAATCAAGATGATTGCCCCCATGAGAGATCAAGCATACCGGCTTCTGCTGCAGTCTCAAGAATTGTTCAATAAGTGTGACAGACCCTCTCCCAAATTGCATCTTCTTGCGGGACTTCAAAAGATCTCCATCCGACATATCAGAGTTGATTGCATCTTGCCTTTGGATTTCATTGCCAGGATCAAACACAAGCACTAAAGAATCTTTGCACCTCACTTCAATTTCGTGTGTATTGTCGTCTCCCGATCCCAAGTGGCTTAAATCATTTTCCGTTAACGAAATCATCGCGATTTCAGTTAATTTTGGATTGCTGCTGTCGGAAACGTGGCATTTCATGAAAACATATGATTGAATCATGGCAGAGCTTTGCGTGGATTTTCGAGGTGAGTTTTCCGACAATTGTAACATTTTGGAAGCGTGAGAGACGCGACTCATAGTAATCTAACAGAACTAAAAGAGGAGCATAAAAGACACGAGGCGAGACCAATATATTAGAAATTCACGAAATCTTGTCTTATAGTCGGATATAAAGGTATTGAGCATTGACGAGATTGCGGCATGCATTAGTTATCAGTCACTCACCCCCCAATGCCAATAACAAATAACGTTTTCTTTTTCTCCGATACCATAACAAGTTCCACGCTGACAGCTACTTTTCAGTGGGAGCTCCAAAGCAAAGTAAAAAGACTGCCGCATTCCGGGGAATATGAGTCAAAGCAGCGGAATGTAAACAATGAAAAAAAACAACGAAGCTCAACAAACTCACGGTGGCTACGAGCCATTCAATGGCGCGCAACCTCCCTCAAAGTAATATCATTTACGTTTACTTTCCGTAATATAATTCAATATCAGATGCTCAGAAACATTAACATAGATGCTATATATAACGTTCAGAATATTCTATCAATCCCTTTCTAGTCAACACGACCAGGTAGGAAGGAATACGGATTCATCATCATCATCATTGGTTTATTAGCAATTTTATGAGTTCAATATACCACAAAATTGCGATACAATGAAAGGATAGGAAGGTGTCGAAGCGACTTGGAGTAGTCCATGGAATCAGACACCCACCCTGGCCTAGGCGATGTAAAGAGGAGGCATGCACAGTGCACACTGAATGAAAAGTAAAAGAAGATAGTATAGAAAAAGCTAGCGACAAAATGGGGTGGCATGTCATGGAAGGCGAGATCGATAGGTCAGGTCGTGGTCCGGTAATCTTTAGGATGGACTAGTGTTCATTTAGCAGTAATTGTTTGTATTTCGACTTGAATGTGGACATGCTCATCGACAGCCGGGTGACGTGCGGGATACTGTTCCACATGTCAGGTCTGGCATATTTGATAGAGCGATGAGCTTTTCGGTCTATCATATAATATTTGGACGACGTGGACGCGCGTGTGTTTTACTTGTGCGCTTTTGATTCCGAGGTAAAGAAGTCATTGAAGTTCATGTACATATTACAATATATAGCATATGCAATGTGTGCGTATTCTGTATGTGTTGGTTTATCTGAGGTGTACTATATTTGGAATGATTTGTACCAGCATGGGAGTCAGTGAAAAAAGTGGGTTAAAGCCATCCCTCGACGGTAAGCTTCAAACACGCCCGCTGCTGCTGAGTATAATTCCAGCATTTTCGTCACACTTAATTCTTCTTCACGTTATACGCTCATCTGCTCAAGATACAAAAAGTAAAATGATTGCAAATCTACTGATTGAAAAGCATATACAAGGGTAAATTCCGATGCGGAATTTGATAAAATAGGGCTGGTAGATTGTAGGCGCCATCAAACAGGCGACCTAGGTTCGATTCCCGCTGTCGGGGGTTATTCTGGGTTCCTCGTCCCCCGTGTCCCTGTTCTTACGGCGACAAACGTGCACAGGAAAAAGATCTGATAAAGAAAGACAAAGAGCAATATAGCTTCTAAAAAAATACCGGCAAAAAAAGAATAACATTGAAGAAGACTGCATGTGACCATGGAAAACTGAATGGGTTTCAGATTTCCATGCTGAGACATCATTCGATAGTGACATCATAGCCTCGCCCTCCCCTTCGTTAAGGCTATGGTGACATCGGGGACGGGCACCAGGTCGAGGTGGATGCCTGGTCAAGAGACCCCAACTGGTTGGTCGTTCGGTACCTACTATCCGTTCATTGCATCGCATTGTATATTGCCATTGTGTGCATTGTGTGTGTGTGTGTCTGTATTGGGCAGATGAAAATATAATCTGACGATTGATTGATGGAATTGTAACTACCCGTCCTTTACCTGAAATTAGTTCTAATCTTCAGTTTACAATTTTTGCAAAAGGGATCAGAGACAGATGAACGGTTTCTCATTTTCCGGAACTAGAATTCATCCTGCCTGATGCCTAAAAAACTGCGCACTCTGTTATTTTTACCGCTGTTTATAGAGCTCAGTGATTTTTACTCATTTAGGTGCAAAATCCTGCTAATATCCAACTCCGGATCCAATCCTGTTACTCCAATCATTCAGTTATCCATGTTCCAATAAAGATAAAATCCTGGAATCATTTGAGAATTTATGACATGGTTAGCCAAATCACGATTATTCCCGTTTTTTATTGTGTCGTAATATATTGATCGCTTCCAAAATACAAATCATGCACCGCCGCGATTTGGATTTCAACTTCGATGATTGGATTTAAAAATAAGAACTGGATCCAGCGAGGTTTGGTTAGCATTTGTAACGCACGGTGAAGTGAGTAACAGTGTTGGTCGATAGCTTGCTACCCTTCGTAGTTGCAAGTCAGCGCTGCATTGTGTTAGGTGACCAAACTTCACACTACGTTATCGGGCGTTGCTAACGGGTATTAGTGTGTGTCAGATTCGTTTGAAGGTAATGCAATCATTGAGTAATGGGCCCCAAAGTGAGATCTGCAGTATTCAAAGCTCCGTTGTACCCCTTGAAGCGAAGAAGAACAAAAAAACTTCATCGAGAGCTTCTAGATCAGGTAAGCTACCATATCGATCGATCGTCTCCCTTGTCTTGGTTGTGATGAGTTAACGTAATCTATTCTTTTTGATTCTTGCAGCTGGAATTCTATATGAGTGAATCGAACATCCGACATGATGCATTCATGAGAGAGAAAGTTGGAGAAAATGGAATGAATGGTTTGTGACCAAATTCCATCACGTAATCTAATAAGATGAAAAAAGCCATAGTCACCATAATTGATGTATTTATGAACCGGATTTGGGAACTCCTGTTTTGAATTAAGAATACTTATGCTTAAGCACTATGTGTTTAAATCACAAATGCAATTCATCATCTACAATTGCCAAAAAGACAGTAGACTCCATGTGCTAAAATGATTGCAAAGGCAGAAACGTGAAAGATAGCAATGGTTGGTCAAGTACTATGATTAAATCTGATGAACAGTAACCACTGTTTTGCTGTAATGAATTTCTACTAGGACCCCATACATGTGAATAAAAATAATAGCTACAGTATTCAATTGCAGCTGGAAATTTGTTATCTAATTATTTTCCTTTGTTTTTAGATGTTCCCATTTCAATCTTTCTTTCGTTTCCTCTGATTCAAGAAATGAAAGTCGATGAAAAAAATGTCATCGGAGCGATTGAAAACTCTATCATTTTGGAGGTTAGTATATATGCACTTTCGAACAGATTTTATAAAAGCCGGGGAACACCTGACTTCGCCGGTATTTCTTCAAACCATTGCATAAATGTGTAATGTCGTGTGTGTGTGTGTGTGTCACATTTTATGAAAAATGTTACCATCGCCTGGCATCATCTTTGTTTTGTGGGATAATCTGCCTTTCGTGCTAAACGAACCTATAAATGTTGTTTTCAGTTGGATGAAAGTAAAACCCACCTTCGCCGGAGATATCCTGTCACCTCAAGACCTGCAAACCTCGACAACTCAACTCTGTATATTGTGAGTATATCTGTGTCATGTGTGCATTGCTTATCATGATGCCTGTAGGCCAGTGATTCCCAAACTGTGTGCCGCCACATACCGTAATTTTCCATGTATAATGCGCAAAATTTTCATGATTTTTTGCCCTAAAATAGGGGGGTGCGTATTATACATGAGTACAACAAGCCTTGAAAAAAATCTCCCTCGATAAAAAACTTGAAATCACACCTATCTTCATGTTTGTTTCCAATCGCGCATCACTTTCAGCCATCGCGCGTAGTAATTCGTATTATAGAGTGTATTGCGCTGCCAATTGTGGGAAGCGTGTTGCCAATTAACAAGAGTCGTGTTCACAAGCACGCGATCTCATGCTGAGTTGGTTTGCTGTTTGTACGCGAGCGAAATTCATCGATTCAACGACAGGCCCGAACAATCGCATATGCAATTTATACATATACAAGAGGCCATGTGCGCAAGATATAATCGCTTGCGTAATCAGTCGCATCTCCAACAGACCTGTTCCGCATGACGTAACCGTTAGCCTAGGCGCAATCGCATCTGTAATAGGCATCGTGTGCAAGATGTCGGCTCGTTGGCCTAAACCAGTGGTTGTTAACCTTGCCACCAGCGCCCCCCAGGGGGCGCTGGCGATTTTGAAGGGGGGCGGAAACGCTCAGGGGGCGGTATGGGGGGCCCTGGGCTCAGGGGGGCGGTATGGGGGGCGCTGGAGAAAAATGGCTTCGCAGTAGATGATGTGGTAGTAGGACATATCCTTAATCAGTATATTCAGAGCGAATTAACACCGAAAACTTAGTTATTTATAGCCTACAAAAGACATATAGGTTTAATTATCCATAGGCGCCTAAATGACTGGCATCGAATGTTCTTGTCTTGGCAATCTGAACCTCAGAAGACGAATTCCATCTGGCAGGGAAAAATAATATGCCAGTGAAGAAATACCAATTTGAAATCGTGTGGGTCTTTTAGTTTAGTACGATTGGACGACAGGGATATATAGAACTAGATATCCCCGTTGGGCGATATCCCTGTTGGGCGATTCTATATTTTTTGATATAGCAGACAAGAGGTCACGAAATAACATCATGCTACGAAGTCATATCAACGGGTCCGCCCGCCCGGCTATGTTTAATTATTACTTACGGGCCCTACAGTTTCCAAGACACCTCACAATGTTCCCTCTACGTTTTGACGAGTCTGCGCACACTCACAAACTCAATGCGCAGACCCTTGGACAACAGTGCGTAACGACTAAAAAAAGGTCATAACTACGGATTTGTTGTGCGCAACGTAAATTTTTTGTGCGCAGAGACCGTGTCAGCACTGCGCACGTGCGCAGCTTAGATGGAACATTGCACCTCACTCAGCTCTACCGGTAAATCTGGTAACGTGAGCAGAGAGGACAAGAAATTGATAGCAATACATATGCAATTCCCGATCTTATTGACCGATTTTATCGTGAATTATCGAAAATTTTCGCGCTTCGCACTGTCTCGCTAAACAGTACAGCTGATTTCGTGGCAAAAGCGAACAACGTGATGGGGGGCGGTCGGTTTATCACCCTGTGGAAGCCCAAGACCCAAGTTTTTTTGGCGGGCCTGACGAAGTGTCGTTTCGTTCCTGCCAACGGGTATACGCCCTAAGATGTATAATTATTATTGAGGGGTCCTACCATTTCAATCACACATCACTCAGCTCTACCGGTAAATCTGTTTACGTGAGCAGAGAAAGGATAAAAATTGATATTAATATATATGCTCTTCCCGATCATATTGACCAATTCAATCAATAATTATTGAAATTTTTCGCGCTTGGCGCGTCTAGGCGAGAATAGCTGACTCAGTAAATGCACACCCAATGTGGATGACCAGTATCAACAAATAGCGGATAGCCGAAGGGGACTCTGGGGGCGGAGCCCCCCGGAAGTTTGGTTTATCTCCCTACGGGGGACTCAAGACCAACATTTTTTGGGGGGCTGACGAAGTGGTGTTACGGCCCTGGTAACGAATTAATTGTACCTACAGGCACGCCCAAATATGTTTATTATTAATTACGTGCCGTTTATTTTCCAATACAACAGCTCAGCACTACTGGTAAATCTGATTACGTGGGCTGAGAGGATAGAAAGTTTATAGCGACACATATGTAATTACCACCACCTAATTACCACCTATTCATTTATGCATTATAGAATATTTTGGTACCTAAAGCGACCAGGCCTAGGCCACACATACTTTGCTGACCATCGAAATCACGCTACGGGGTTCTTGGGGCGAAGCCCTCAGAAGTTTGGTTTATCACGCTATGGGTGCGCAAGGCAATCGTTTTTAGGGGAGTTGACGAAGTTCTGTTACGGCCCTCCCTCTTACTCATTGTCTTTGGTACATTCCTTGCAATATGAGGTTGGGGGGCGCTGGAGCCCGATAATCTTTGAAAGGGGGCGCTGGAGGAAAAAAGGTTAAGAACCACTGGCCTAAACTATCACGCCGCCGGCCTCGCAGGCTTTGGCTGCTATCTACTACCGTTTAGAGACAATACCGTTGATTGTATAATGATTAGCAATCGCATCTGTAAAAGTTCTCCTCGTGCTCAAGATGTCGTGGCGCTAGCCTGAACTATTGCGCCGCCAGCCTCGCAGGCTTTGGCTGCTATCCACTATCACTATCGACAATCCCGCTAATTGTATAATGATTAGTGATCGTTGTGTAATGATTGTTCAAGAGTGACATCGCAAAACAAAGTGACATCGTATACGAAATCGGAACTATTCAATTCATGTACTGAAATGCAGGGTGCGTACTATACATGGGTACAGGCTTTTCCCAGAATTTACATGTTATTTTAGGGGTGCGTATTATACATGGGGGCGTACTATACTTGGAAAATTACGGTATTCTCGGGTGTGCCGCGGACATTTTTGGAGTTTTGGAATATAACTTTATGAATATTTTGAATATGGCCTTAAGACTAGTAGTGTACGCGACCTACAGACGCTTTCACCTTCCTCAACAGCTGATAAATAAGCAGAGCAAATGAAATAGTTATGGCATCGTAATAAATCAAGCAATCTTTCCACAGAAGATTTACGAAAATTAAAGGCTATTTCTTGAAAAGAAATTAGGTCATTTTTAGTTGTCTGCTAGCAAATCCTATTCCATAATGGGTGCAAAAGCAATCAATATTGTGTTAAAAATTTGCATCTTCATGGCTAGGTGGACAATCGACATGGCTTGATTCATTTTTGAGTGAAATTGAAAGCTGTAAACGAGAGACATTGCTCGTAATTAATAACAAAATACGTGTTATCATAGTTGATTATGTTTGTTCGCCATATCCAGAAGTCTTTTATAAAACTAGGGATGTGCATTACAAAATACGGGTTAAGTTTGTGTATGTTCTGCTCAGTGTTCATGTTACAAAAAACATCAATCTTTTTTAAAGCATCTTTTTTCGGCCCAAGTGTGCCACGAGAGTTCTTCAACTTTTATAGTGTGCCACAAGGCACAAGCTAATAAAGTTTAGGAACCACTGCTATAGGCCATTAGAAAATGTAGGTGACATTATACATGGAATGACATATAACAGGATGTCCAATGCAATATTATAATTAGCCTACTGATCTTATGAACGCATTTACATTTAACAACGCCCTGTAACGAGAAATTGTGATATTACAAAACGTTTGACGATCCCACCTGGATCAGGCACTGATCTTAAGCTCACACGGATATACTGGTCTTTGAGTATTCATCATTCGTTGCTTTCATATATTAGAGTGTTGTTATTATGTTTTGTAGCGACTGGTTTTTTGTTTGTTTTTATTGTGAAGAAGATTTCAAATCCGTCACTTCAGGTAATGGACTTCAGAGAATGCGTGTATATTTTCTTACAGGAAAATTTGCCTTTGGATTGTACTATAGCTTGGTTGAAGGAAGTCTGTCAAAAGACAGGGACGGTGCGACATGTATCTCTGCCAAGATACAAAAAATCAGGTAATCACGTTCATACAATAGCCAAAATGAGCATGCATCAGTGCTATTCAACACTAACCCCCCCCCCCCCAAAAAAAAAAGATGTCATTAGCACTGAAGTCCTATTATTTCACGGATCAGTTTTGGACATCATAGACACAATGTTGATGGCTAGCCACGACTCACGAGTTGAAATCGGGTGAAGATGTTTACATTTCTTCACTACTGAGAAAGTGGATCAGATTTAATTTTCAACATTTTTAAGTTATTTCCGCATATAAAAAGGCCACAGTAATAATCTGAGCTATTTAAAATATCTCAAATTGGTAATGACAAAAACCGTGACCTGGAATCCCATATAGTGGATATTATCCAGGATTACAACCAGGGTTGTAGCCAAGTCACTAGGTTCTGCGTCACAAGTTAATCTCGCTTTTATAGTTTTGACTCCACACGACCACACAGAGTCCATGTCGAGGAGCAGAGGGCTGAGTCCAAGTCATAACTTGTTGAGACTTGAGTCCAACTCCAAGTCCTTGTGTTCACAGTTTAGCTTCGAGTTGAAGCCATGATCAACCCCCTTTTTTACGACTCTGCTTACGCTATATCCAATGTCTCACATTCATAATATAGTAATTTACCTCACTCTTCTTAGCTTCTGCCCCCATCTTTCAACTACCAATACTGATATATGGAGTACTGATTATGTGGTAGCTTTACTATTCTTCGAAGCTACAATGAAACGCCCGTCCGAGTCTCGAGTCATATCTCTTGGTCGAGTCATGCGCAAAGACCCGAGCGCAAGTCGAGTCAACATACAAATTGACTCAAGCTCGGTCGAGTCATTAGAACCCTGGTTCCGACTGGGTGAAAATGCAATGTTGTGAGTGTCATTCAAATATGTACTTTTTGTCCCCTCATTTCATGGATCTATTTGTCCAGTGTACAGGATTCTGGCCACTGTCTCGGTGTCTCATGCACACATCGAGGTATATGATGAAGAGAAACTTACATTGTTAATCACACTTGAGCAAAAATGAAGAAAACGAGTAGGCCTATATAATCCGGGAATCCCTTTGAAATGATTCTGGAAACCCCATCAAAATGAAGTAATCGCAGGGTTGTAATGACTCTAGTCATGACCCGACACGAGTCTGACTCGAATTTTTTGATGACTCTTGACTCGAGTCATTTTCTCAAAATGCGGAAATGACTCGACTTGGACTCGAGACTAAGACGGCCAAGACCGATATTATCTTGTAATTTCAAAGAATAGTAAAGTAACCACCCTATTGGGATTTCGTCTATTGGTACTTGTACTTGAAAATGTGACTTGAAACTGCTCAAGTGAGGAAAATTAGTATATTTTAAATGCGAACCATTCGATATCACCAAACAGTTATAAAAAGTGGGTTTAGCAAGATTTAAACTGGAAACTGAGCAGTCAACTCAATGACTTTGACTCGGTAGCGAATTGAAAATGACTCGAGTCAAAATTATAAAAGTGAGACCGACTTGTGACTTGGTTACAACCCTGAGTATTGGGCATTACATGGGTGTCACCAGGGACCAGGGTGACTATTCCAGAGATTGAAAAAAGGAATTTTTGTGCGTCTTCAGTCCCTTCAGCGCCGACACATCGCTCAATTTAATTAACGTATTAGGAACGTTAATGTGCAGATCGAGTCAAAGGATTCGCGTTTATCGAATATTCGAGCCCGGAGGATGTCATGAGGGCTTGCAGGATACTCAAGGACCCGCCCAGGAACTTTTTCCCGAGCCGTACGAGTCATCACATTGCAAGAATCAAGCGTCGTCAACAAGGGAAGACTTCGAATAATGCGGCCGATGTGAGTAGGGAGTTCTTCTGTTGAAAACTGGAAAACGTCATTGAGTGAATGATTCTGATGCCAAGTCAGTCGTGGGTAGACCCGTAGACGGACCAAATTCCAGATGGGGGGCTCGTGCCCCGTTATGAGGACTTGGCCCGGACTTAAATTTGCGTATCATGCAATTTTGAAGGTGGTCACTAACAAAGTACCTATACTTATTCAGAGTGCTCAAGTATGTTTTGCCTACCTCCATTCCTTACTCAAGCGATTGCGATTTTAGACTATTTTCAGTCCTTTTTAATTTATCTAGGCTAAACTACATGCTTTGCACAATTCAGATTTTAAATAGTAATAAGTATTTGGATCCATTGTCATAGGAACTGGTTAAATAGCCCATTTATCATCGTACCTGAATATATTTTTGAAAATTCTGTCTATGCGTAGTGTAGTGCCATTAGCGGGGCGGGGCGATTACTTTTCTACTTAAAAACAGACTATTTTGCATTAAAAAAATGTAAATTTTGACAGAATTTTGCGCTCAAATATTTAAATTGTTGCGCGTAACGTTAGAATTGTAGTAAATTTGTGGTTGCAACTGTCTGTCCTTGCAAAGTAGCTTGGCAAAAAAAGGTTCAGCAGCCGCAATTGTATGCTGGCAGCATTGAATTTCAGTGTATACAGCCTGAGTGCCAGTAGCATACCTGTTGCTTCATACCAACAATGTTTTCTACATCTACCATTTTCGGCCGCAACCCAAATCTTAGTTTTGTTAACATCTCACGATCCACCTGTACTTTGTTAACCACTCTGCTATAAAAACCAATGTCCAACACGCAGTCAAGCTCCAGATTCAGAGTTAACGCGTACGCAAATGTGCACCAGGCATTACGCTACAATTTTTTTAATTGTATTCGAATCCTATTTTGTTCTCAAAGGCAACAATGTGTATTTTTATTTAATTCCGAAGTTCATATTTTTAGAATCCTTCACCATTGGACGGTCCCACAAACATAGCTGATGCTGAGATTTTGGGCCAAGGCGAAATTACCGAAAGTAGAAAACGCAAACGAAGGTGGGTTCTACGTAGCCGACTTGTCTAGCATTACGTTTTTCAAACACGCAATACCGTGTCATTGGTCTACTATTGCTTGTTCCTGGTATGCTGACGTTCTAAGATCTTTTGTCTGTTAATCTTACAGCGAGGACGCAATCGGTGACGCGAACGAGAAAGATGCACAAGGTTCGTAATAATCTTGGCTAGGCCTGAAAAAATGGCAAATTAATGCCATCATGTGGTATGGAACTAGCAGTGTTTTCTTTTTGGTCGCATAAAATGTATTTATTTGAACTTGACACATATTATCCATACTCTGGTGGCATCATAATGCAAGTGATACTTGAGCAGTCAATTTAAAATCGAATCGCTATGGTACTCGGATTTTCAATCCTAGTCACGTGCTAGTTTATTCCTGAAGTATTTGGTTGTAATAAGGTGCAAAAATCGAGTCACGTCTCCCTTGGAAACTCTCCTTTACGACTTGTGCGACCCTGGAAGCTGCAGTGATAGAATTTCTGGCAGGAACCACCTTTGACTATACCGGGGTTAGCAATTCGGCCTTCACTTCCAGACTGCCCGGTGCCGAAAGATGCGAAAAGGTCAAAAAACGAAGAACTGACGCTGCACGACGAATCTCCACGAGTGCAGACGCCTTCCAAAAAGAAATCAGTTATGTTCTCAAACAATCGTCTGCCTAGCCTTGAAAAGGATTCTCCTCGGTATCACGCCTGTAACGGAGACGTTGCCGAATGTTCTGATTATAAATCTCCGCATGAGTCTCGAAACACGGAGTCCGACAGAATTTCGAGCTCAACGGGGAATACTTCGAAACGGAGGAGGAGTTTCAGCGAGTCGTCTCTTTATGGAGGAGACGAGTCGCGGATGAAGAGATTGAAAGGTACGCACTATACGAGCATGATATTTGAAAATTGGGTTCTTGCGAGTCTGGATCACAGCTGATTGGGCACTATGGGAACTAGTAGATCTTAACCTTTACTAATCTGGGGGACCCTTGCGTTAATGTGCCCGCATGCCCCAAATTTTTGTCTAGTCACAAAAACCATATTACACATCAAATACATTGTTGTAGAATACTGGTGTGTTAATTGCACTGTGTCGTTAAAAAACAAACCCATTAAAACATGATTTTCCAACATAACAAAAAGATATTATAAATGGTATATTTTCTGCAATCAGTGAGACCTTGACTGTACGAATCGTGTGTTTTTTGACTGTTCGCAAAATGAGACTATCTCAGGGAACCCCGGTGAGGAATTCCTGATATCGTATGAAGAACTAAACTTGGTAAGCACACTCTTCCGTTGAAGATGATGGAGATGCCTCAGTTGATTTGTACATGCTTAATTGTAGCCAAGCTGTAGGAACTAATGAGGACAATACACTTTAATATTACACTGATCTTATAAATCGGGACATAACTTATTGATACAGTATGTATGTTAACCCTCTTTGTATATTTATTCTATGTAGAGGTACAGGACAACGACTCATGTAATTCCGGAATGCATTCGTCTCTAACTACCTCTGCCATCAACGCATTAATATCACAAGCGAGACATACAACTTATCAGGTGGGTTGCCTTTACTCTTGCGCATACGAATCAATGCCTACGATCTATAAAATCCGTATATAATAATATAAAATCCATTATAATAATATCCGCAGCAAACGCGGTCGCTAGGTAGACAGAGATGAACTAGTATCCAGAGTATCTATTAATTTGTCTCGCTTTTTCATGACATATCCAGAGGTGATCAGACTTACTACTCAAGTGGAATTAAATAGAAGTTAATTTTTACTCAATTACAAGTAGAAGAGGAAAATAAAGGTATGAAAGGTACTTTTAGAAAGTATAATTGGTCAAGAGACGCAGTTAATTGGAGGTGGCTACTTACAAGGTTAACGCTATATGACTAATGACATTGTAAGTAGGTGGTATCTTTGGAAATGTATATTTTACTTGCTTTCCTGTCCGACGTAGCGGGGAACGTTCTCTCATCTTGAATTAGTGAGTTTGTCTTGCATTTCGATACCCATAGCCGGAATGATATGAATGATAGTTGCAATGATTTATGAATGCTTCCATCTTTATTTACCAAATATGAATCAAAGCCACCTCGTCTCTTGAGGTTTTGTTTTGTCAATTTTTCAGGACGACTCCAGATTCTCATTGCCCGAATGCCCTCCGAAAAAGCCAAGCCTACAATCGGTAATCGCAAAGCCTGTCGTCCGTTTTGAAAAGCCCAAACGGAGATCCAAGATTTCCAAGGAAAGAAAACGAATGAACGCCGGACGAACCCCTCTCAAATTGAACGCGATGCCGAAGGTGTGACGTGACTATCGTTAATGTGTGTTGTTTGTGATTACCGCAGTATTGTGCAACAGTGTGAGTCTGGTAACGCCAGTATGCAAATGGAATAACACTTTATTTCGTAACCACAATGTTTCATTAACCGGTGAAGTTGTAGAGTAGTGGTATATAACACGGATATTTGCATTATTCATTATCATCCATTTTTTCTGAAAACTATGTATGTACTACATTTGCACTTTTTTAGTTTCTCGAAACTAGGTGTTAATGTCGCGGACGTGTTGCTAATGTTGAATAGAGTGAAAAGGCGACACTGGCATAATGAAGTCAGATATTTATAATGTAGCATTTGAACTTTAACATTTCAAACATTTACGTTGAGTTATTTCTTATTAACATATTTAAAATCTCAACTAAATAATACGATTTTAAATCTCAACTAAATAATACGATTTTTCATTTACTCGAAACCATCTCACAGGCCGGATGAAAATCTTTGAATCCCTTGTGTAAGTGATTTGCTAAATTGGCGTTGAGTCAAACTCACGCTCATTACTTATTCATTAGTACGCGCTCGCGCTTGATAACCAAACCTTCGGTTTTAGGTAGAGTGGCTGGAGTTGAAAAGAGAGTATAAGAAGCTGCAGAAGCAGAATATGAGCAAATTGAAAATGACTATCCAAGAGAACAATGATGCAGGTAATACCGACATGGCCTGCCGTTCAGCGGTGCCGGGGTAGTGAGGTTGCCTAAAAGTCTCACGATTTTGATCCTTTGCCAACAAACCAAAATGTGTTTAGGAGTTCCTTCACAGCCTTGAATTATTTCAGTAATGTTATGTTTTTCCAACATTTTCCCCTGTATTCTATCATTTAATTGCCGTGCCTTTTTGTTGCGGCTGCCGCATAGTTACCGGTAAAGCCGACTGCGTCTGGTGTTCTTTTTGAAATTTCACTGTCTCGATATACTTGAACAAATAGGTTTTCATTTTAATCGCTGCATATATCTTTGTTACTCTTCCGTTAAGTCTTGATGAGGTGAACAGAAGAAGTCTTCAACTTGAATAAATTGTACTGCAACGAGTGTAGACCTGACAGCAATATGCATTTTGTGTGAATAATGGGCATCAAGATTATATCACCATCAACATGGTTCAGCTGATGTCCCGATTTACGAGCTCATTTCATTTACACATTTTGGTTCTCGGCTTTTTTCGTCCTCGCTGACCCTAAATTTAATTACAATATATGTATCCAACTCAAATGTAGCATTGAAAACTTTAAGTAATACTGCCTTTTTGATATTATATATTTATATGCGGTTCTGTTGAAGTTCCTGTAAAGCAAGCTTCGCAAAACCCTATCGAATGCGACTGACTTGATTGTGATTGTCTGGCATCTTATGCAAGAAATGCGACTTTGCCGTTTGCGATAGCAAAGGGTTGCCATTTTTTGGAATCGGGGAGGGAGGAGCCTTTTTCAAAATTTCCAGACTTGGAATTGCGGAGTAAAATTCGGAAAAAATGGTAAATTTTTCCCGACTTTGTGGTTGGTCGACAAAAAAATGGTAAACGTTCCGGCTCAACTCCAGAATTACAGTTGTTCTTTCACACTTTACGTTGGTTGACTAAAAAAAAAACTAAAATATAAGGTCGTCACTTTCGTTCGAACCACGAATTTCCTATTTGGCGTCATTTATGCCCATTTCTTAGCTGTAAAAGCTGCGCAGAGGACCTTTTCAAAAAGCTCAAAAAATTCTCCTAAACAAGGACGTATGGTGACCGTACGATAGCATCTATTATACTGCCAATTACACTGTCGGAATTTGACAAAGTTTGTTAGAGTCTCTGTAGATTTCACGTACAACTTTTCTGAAACAAGTTGCGTCCTACTTTCAAACAGTTTCGTACAACACTTGCACTGCACCATTGTGACGCATGAACTCTCTATTATGACACCATACAGAAAAATACGTTCCAAACTTCTAAATCATTTCAATGTCTGGTGTTTTGTTTCTCTAATTAATGGACAAGCTTACAACTTCAGTCGAGTTATAACATATTTGGTGGTTCGGCACCGGTCTGCGGACCAGCGGTTGTGAACCACTGATCGAAACAACACCATCGCTCTCTACCTACGCCGTCCTGTTTTAGGATCTGTTTTCATCAAAAAGCACTTGGACGTGCTTCACAGCAAGGCGAGCGTGTCAGCCACTCACGACGCAAAGGGCGAAGGAAATTTTGTGGCGAAAGAACATCCTTTATTAAAAAGAGGTGAGCTTACAATGTAAGCTTTCGACGTAACTTGCGCTTTCTGATATCCTCTGAAGTCAGAGGTTTACTCGAGTAGGTGTTGTCTACTTGCACTAATTACTCGAGCGGTTTTGATTTGAGACTACTTTCAACTTTTGCTTGCACTTGAGTTGAAAAATTCACGACGTTACTACTACTACAGCATTAGTGGGCAACCAAATAGTTCGAGAGATTTTTATTAATCTTGAAATCTTGCGACATCGTATTGCGATTTTAATATATCAGCTCCCTTTGCAATCTGAGCCCCATAGTACAGACGCGAACAGCAGAGGAAAATGATGCACGCCATACAGAAATACCAACTTGGATTCCCGTGCTCCTCATAATAGAAATTTGTTTCTGGTACGTTCGGACGATTCCAGTATCTTTCGATACATGTTGACATTCCTGATGGGAGGTCAAGAAATAACAAGATGCAACAAAGTGACTGGTAACGCCCACCCGGAGATGAAACATCATTTATAACCTGCCGTAAATTTACAAAAACACCCCTTCAATCTGATCGCACGGGCTGAGGAAGGATAAATATTTGATAGTAATATATGAAATCGCTGATGTTAGTGACAAAATTCATTCATGGATCTGAAAGTATCAGTCCCATATCGAGTCCCGGTAAGTATTCATAACGTACATGACCTGACCATATTCATGACCATGACCACACACGATTTCAGTGCTCGTAGTAAGCCCGCTATGCATAAACAGATTATCCCGGAGTTAACCGTAAATTAAAATGGATAGTCAACGTTGGTTTTTGGCTTCCAGTTTGTTCATGACGACTATTCCCTGAAATGTGGTCGCAGGCTACATAATAATCGAAATGCGGCCGTGAATAGTAGGTTGGCCGCCCTTGTACTACAGTATATGGATATATTTTTGAAAATTCCACCTATTTTTAGTGTCGTTGGTCACTTTCCGTTAGTCGCGAAGATGTATCACGCAATTTTTATTGTAGCCGCCACCGATTAATTGCAAAACGCATCGAGCAGATAGACTTTCTGAAGCTACCTATTCGAGTACTTTCGGCTCTTGTTTCTACTTCTACTCGAAGTGGTTTTGACACGTCTATGAAATTGCCTCACCCTCTTTGTCCGGATGTCCATTTGTCAGGTCCTCCCAGATTTCAGCCGGGCGTTATAGCGAAAATATCGCCCATCGCGACGCGGCCAGAGTCTTCATGTTCCGATGTCGACGGGACTTTGAAATTGCCGAGCATCGAAGAAGTAAAGGAAGCGTTGAACAGTTACGGGCAGGGTGTCGCGTACGTCGACCTCAACGCTGGAGACGCGGAGGGCTACGTGCGGTTTAACGACGGGGAATCGGCCCAGCGCGCTATCCTGGAGGAAAAGTCTCTGGCGCTTCGTCTGCTGACGGGTGAGTATGGGAAGATAAGTTTGAATTTTGGGTCATCGTATCGCGGAGGCGGGCCAGTGACAACATTCTTACGCTTTTTCGGGGTACCCGGGAGCAAATCCTGAAAAGTTGGCGAAATAGAGCCCTAAATTTCTAAATCGCGCCTATTTGTCATTTAGCATGAAAATAGGAAATTGACTAGCTATACTACCGATAGGTGTAGCTCAGTTAATGTGATACCGGAGCTATTGTTAACTTACAGGGTTGTAACCAAGTCGCAAGTCAATCTCACTTTTATAGTTTTGACTTGAGTCAAGTCGAGTTATTTTCAATTCACCACCGAGTGAAGTCCGAGTCCAGATTAGCTAGTGAAGTGTCGAGTCTGAGTCGTAGTTCTGTGACTTAAGTCCGAGTCCAAGTCAATCTGTTCACTGTTAAGTTTTCAGTTCAATCCGGTTATACCACTTTTTTTCAACTCTACCCGAGTGATATAGAATGGCACGAATTCATAATATCGTAATTTTCCTCAGTTTTAACAGTTTCTTACCCTATTTTCCTAGTATCAGGACTGATAGACGAAATACCAATCATGTGGTGACTTTACTGTTCTTTGTAGTTGCAATGGTATGTCAGTCTTGGCCGTCCTAGTCTCAAGTCAATGATTTGGTTCGAGTCATGCAAAATGACTCGAGTACAAGTCGAGTCGATACCAAAATTGACTCGATTCGAGTTATTTTATACATTTGAAAATATGTCTCGCGTCATTACAACCCTGCAGCCTACATCCAAATATCTTTCTACTTTATAAAATACAGCACGTATGTAGTTTTGTTTTTAAAAATGTGTTCAGTTTAATTGGGAGTTAGCCTAAAAACATAGCCACTTGAGTTGACGCAATTGGCAAAACCTCCTTGAGAATAGCAGAGAGCTACTCTCGTGCCAATGGCGTCTGTTCTGGGACCGAACAAGCACCTCGTATTTTGTTGCAGGCGTGCAAGAGGAGAAGTATTGGGACAAGCTGCTGGCGTCGCGTTCGCACAAGTTCAGCAGGGAACGTAAAAAGACGCGCGGCCGGACTAAGATACTTGCCAAGGCCGAAGCGTTGGTCGAGAAGGGCAAGCGGAGACATATACGATTCGATAAGGACTATATTGAAAGCATAGGAACGGGTTACTGACAAAGTGCTTTGATAGTCTGGTGATAGGGGGCAGTTATGTGCCACGTTCTGGGATTCATGTGGTAGTAGCAGTATCACACTTCTCACAATATGTTGCGCTGTTGCCGAAGGTGCTTCGGCCCAGCTGACTATGTGCTCTTCTTCAAAACTGTGATACACGCTACCGAGTCCACTGGCTGTTAGAGTTAGAGTTATCGGAAACTCCGGTTGCGTGGCTGACTGAGCAGGAATGGATGAAACAAGGAGTGTGGTCGTCATGTCTGGCGCAGCCTTACTGCGTAACACGCCTTTGCGCTAGGTTACAATACATGATACAGGGTCGCGGTATGGATGGGTCTTGATTTGCGCAGTCTTCCATTTAGTGTGCTATTATGCTATGAGCAGGTCACCGCCAGTTTTATACTTTGCATGAGCGTGAAGGCGCCTATTTTGTTTCGATAATGTTCTGAATTATTTGCAATGTTTTTTTCTAATATAATAATTCTACGTTATGTTTCAAAATCGGAACTTGTATGCAAACGGATAATCTTGAGGTGTTGATCTGCTTACTCGAGTATAGTAAGTCACTGGCGTGAAGTGAAAGGGTTTTCGGCATCGAGCAGCTACACAGGGGAGACGAGTCGTAATCGTAAATTTGCGTACGGAAATTGTCTCTCTACGTAAGGCATTGTCTGGGCATAAAGTGGAAATTCATCGACTTCTATCGTAGAAACATTGGCATCATTTCGTTATGAGTAGGGCTGGCAGGGTTGTAACCAAGTCACATGGTTCCGAGTCACGAGTCAATCATACTTTTGTGGTTTTGACTCGAGTCGAGTCATTTTCAATTCATCACAGACTCGAGTCCGAGTCCAAGTCACCGTTTAAAGGGTCAAGTCCGAGTCATGGTGTTATGACTCGAGTCGAGTCCAAGTCACAGTATTGAAGTCATGTTCAACTCATGTTTTCAATCCTGCTTGGGTGATATCGAATTCCTTGTTTGCGAAACATGCTCATTTTGTCCTTATCAGAGTCTTGGCACGTGTTTATTTAGGCAGATAACGGACAGGTCCTGGCCTCATTTACCGATGCTAAAGATAACTTTACTAATCTAAGAACTTAAAATCGAATATCTCTCTTGTCAGTCTGATACATCACCAATACAAGCATTCAGTTTTTATTATGAACACATCGACGATAGTTCACGAATAGCTGATAGAGAACCAACAAATTCACGTCAAGATACTAGTTGATAGAGAATCAATAGATGCATGTTTATGTAGAGGTATTTACAACAGGCCAGCATGCTGTAAGAGCGTGCATGCAACTATGTGCATTGTGCAGTGACAACAGAACAGATACCCTTTGATTATACTAAAGGTTTTCCCAATTGCATTACAGACTAGATCGCAGTTACAGCATCGGAGAAATAATTGTACAATGGGGCTGTTCAAAAACATTTTTTCAAATTTTCCGGCTACTTCTTAAAATTGCTACATTGCCTAAAATATCAAATTTGGCTCAATTCCAACCAGTATAGAAAGCAATGCTATGAAAGAAAATTTTAGACTAATCACAAATAGAGATTTTCGAATTTTACCGGCTATCTCGTGATATTGTTACATTGTGTAAAAATATGATTCATGGCAAATTTGACTCAATTCCAACTAGAAAAAGTGAAGTTATTAGAGTAGAATGTTTTGGATATGAAAAAATAGTCGGCTTACTACTATGTAATTATATTATATGAAAGAATTTCTCACTAAAATACTCCATTTATTTTCAAATCCAAAATATTCTCCTCTCACATCATTGATTTCACTTTTTTCAAATTAAGCCAGATTCAGTGTTCCTTTTATGCAACATAACAATTTTATCAAGTAACCACCCAGTAAAATAAAAAAGAAGTTATTTTAGAACAGCCATATTGTACAAACATCACACAACATTAGCCATTCATTATTACTCACGTGCACAATGCACATACCTAACAAAACGTCAAATGGACGAGGGGCATTGTGTGTTTTCACAGACAGCAGATCAAATCAATGAGTTACACCTCAAAAATACTAATGTGGAAAGGAGATCCTCAAATATGTTAAAGCGGCATGGCCGTAGAATGAATCCACATCTACTGAATACACGCTCCACTAGTGCACTCGATGCAGGAATTGACAAGCATTTTTGAACCACACTGAAGAGCATTTAATACTCATTCTTTCTAGTCGCCCAAAAATGCAAAGAATCATCGCCTTCAAATCTACACATGAGCTTATCAGTCTCTTCACCATCTGAGTCATTTCATTGGCTCTAATTGAACTTTGATCCAATTGTTTGCTTGTATAATTGAAAAGTCTTGAGTACTTTAATTGCGGAGGATCTATTACCTCTTCATCACTGGACGATTTTGTACAATACATTGCTACTATGTATCATTTTCTGTTGTTTTTACGGCGGCATATCTGATATCAGACAAGTGCAACGAAAGCAGTGGTGACAAATAGCGATGTCGGCAGAATTCGTCGGATGCGTTGATCTAGCCATTATGATTCGCAAATTTCTTCATCTTCAAGTCATATAAAATAAGCCGAGTCAATGACTTGGGTCGAGTCATGCGTAATGACTCGAGTACAAGTCGAGTCAATCCAAATATTGACTCGAGTCGAGTCGAGTCATTTTCCCATTTCAAGAAAATGACTCGAGTCAAGTCGAGTCATAAAAAAATCGTGACTCGAGTCTGACTCGAGTCGAGTCATGACTCGAGTCATTACAACCCTGAGGGCTGGGCACAATGATTCGATTACTCGAATCGGAATCGAGTAATTATTTTAATGATTCGATTCCAGTAGTAAGGGTGGAGCCCGATTTCTCTGCTGAGTAGCGGTTCTCTACTCAGCAACGATTTCGCTACTCAACTCACGCCAAGAAGTATACTCACACTCAAATGCGTCCAGATCGGCACAGAAATCTAAGTCAGCGCACCGCCAGACTTAAGACGGATTTTTTTTTCGAGTACTGAAATTGTGCGCTCCTATCCACCGGAAGTTATTTTATCAACTAGAGTTATATGCTATGCTATTTTCCACTGTGAAAACCTTGATTCGCCGTATCCCAACATACGAAACATATAGTACAAAGCTACTAATGTTACTGGAAGTAACACATTTCCGAAATCATGATCTTCCCACAACATTGTCACAAAGTGTAATGAAATCGGTAGGGTCGAAAAAATACCAAAGTATCTTAAATGTGATGGATAACAGGCATTGTATTCTTTGTGGTGGCATAAAAGATACATATTTGAACTTTGACATACTACGTTCTGTTACGACGTCATAATGAGTGATTCAGAATCGAATCACTCGGGTACTCGATTTTGCCTCGCCCTAATTATGAGCATGTTTTACTTGCCACTATAGATAACTAACCTACGGTTAGTTATCTATATTGCGACATCGCAAGGCCACATCGAAAGGTTTCTGGCGCCCCCACAGGCGGAGGAATAGGATTCGCGTCGGGCGCATCATGCCACTCAATTCGAAAATAGTATAGATAACTAACCTACGTAGGTTAGTTATCTATAAATATAGTCGATTATATTTTCATATGCCCAACACACTCACACATTGTGCAATGCGATATTCAATTGCGGCACCAATACCAATTTGAGCAGTGAAATGATGAATATACTAGCGACGTGAGTGCAGGGCGCTATGGCCATTGTCGCATATGGTGCAACGCAGAAATCAATATACCTATCTGAGTATGAGCAGTGATGAATCATATATGGTGGATTAAGGACCGTACTCGCGGTATCGGTCATCCGTCGCATTGGATTACTGGACGGTACCACTCATCTCCCCAAGCGATCGCGCGAAGCACATGTCCCCTGATTGATTGACACGAGCCGATACAGGGCAACAAATTGTATTGCAATCACGATCAAGCAACAACAAAACAGTATTTACTAAAGTTTTCAAAAGCATTAGAGAATATTTCACGTACGATTCCTCATTACCATGCAGTCTACGTGGATACGTGCGGAGGTCTGTGGAAGCTGATCAACGGCTATATAATATACATTTTGAGGAGTGAGGACAATATACTGATTTTCTCCTGTTCACCCAAGTCATGACATATGACTTATAAGATCATATACATGTAATGCAACAAACAACGCTTCGCCGAAGTTTCAAGAGTCCAGAGTTATAGATACCATCTTGACCAGCTTCATATTAAACTGCAGTCCTTCTTATCTACGTAGGGGTTCACTTTGCTGCTCATTCCTTTAATCAGAGGGTCATCAGCCATCGCCCCTTTGCAAGCATTCTTGATTGCTTCAGAAACCACCGAGACCTGTCAATAGAGTTGGAAATAGTGCTTCATAACTTATTTTCGTGTGGTTTTCAGAGAGACCCTGCAATCCACACCTAATCTAGTCATACAGAACAATTTTATACAAAGATTCGGTGTGATCAGATCACTTGTAGTTGACCTCCGAGTTCATATCGATCATTCCTATCTGACACCGAATACTGCGCATGCGTATTTTCTGTACCACTATCATTGCCATCAAGCGCACCAGTTCTCTATCCATTTCTAATTGTCTTCGAAATTGTCCAACGTAATGTTCGGCTTGTTCCATGGTCATCAAGTCCATCGGGTCCTCCGGCTCTTCATTTTCGCTCTGTTGTTCGCCAGACATATTGTTTTTCTTCGACCGAAATCGAACAGTTGCCTAACCTTTTCAACGGGCGAGTGGCATGTGAATAGCGTTTGCACAAGATTTTTGTATGAACTCAATCGATTCATTTTTACACGATTACAAGATAAACTGCATCCGCCTCATTTGCTTTAGGGATGGATGTAATATCCAATAAATTGATTATATTACACGATGTCTGCAATCTCTTTAGATATGCCTTTGAACATATTATTCGCCTTCCAAATCTTGGCAAACTCATTTACATACAATAAGTTCTCCAGTGATACACTGTCCTACCATCAAGGCTTGTAGAATGCGGTGAGATTTTTTTCTGCAGTCCTGGACTCCTGGTGTTGTTCGCAGTCAAATGTCGTGATATTACCGCAGTAACAGTAGAGTTACCATACGTCCTCTTTTAAAAGGAATTGTCCTCTTTTTTGACTTTTTTGAAAGTGTCCTCGGAGGACGCCCAAATATCCTCTTTTTGAGATTTTGTCCTCTGTTTTGAGAATTTTGGTTAAATATAGGGCAAAATTCGACTGAGATACAGTAAATCAGCACTGAAGTAACGCCCCGGCGGCTATTTCGAGAGATGGGCTGGAAAATTACCATTTTTTCAATCAACCGACCGCGAAGTGCAAAACATTTACCATTTTTCAAGATTTTCCTTGAAAAAGTGTCCTTATTTCAGATTTCTAAAATATGGTAACCCTAAGTAACAGAATATTTGGAAAATGGTCACAGTCACTCCACATTTAAACACACCCGTCTCATCTCCAATCTGCGTTATCTTCGACGATTCTGGTCGATATACAGACCACGAATACATTAGTACTCACCTCTCAAACGTGCGTGTATATAGCGCGGCGCGGATGCTTGTTTGGATGCTATGCGACAACGAATATGAATTGTATTCATTCGCAAATGTCACCAGACCAACGGCACCCAAGTGAAACCTTCATTCAACAAGAGCAAAAGATAGTTGACCAAACAGCAATAAGAGCACTGGTTGGTTCGCCGTTCGGTCTCATTTGTAGGCTAGTCATTAAGCTTTTCTGTGCCATAGCCATATAGCTTTACCGCAGTGCGACGCGCATGATTTGGAATCGTCAAGTTTGCCTGTAGGCGTGAGTGATATTCGGTTGGTGGCGATGTTGAGAACTGCAAGTTTGTATTCTAGCATCACACCTAGTTGGTTATGGAAAACATACGGCAAAACCAAAATTTCAAACCGAATTCAATCTTACGTGATGATCTGAAGCATACTGTACCCAGTGAACATTAACGCTGCGATACGAAGATCTGAAGCATACTGTACCCAGTGAACATTAACGCTGCGATACGAAGTGCGTGTTGAATGGGACAGTTGTGTCCTGTACAGAGGTGGTCATATGGTCATCAACGAATCACTTCTTCTTTTTCGAAATACACAACATAGGTCAACTGCCGCCGCGAATGGTAATAATTTCATAAATTTTTATACTTATGTTTAACCGTTTTCAGTTCTCAGGCAAAACTATGCCTAGATAATACCCAATTTTTACAAATCGCTACTTCTAATTTTAATCGATCAGAAATTTACGACGTTACTTCTATTTATACTTGAGCGCCAATAAGGTTTACTACTGCGACAACCTCTTGGCCTTGTCCCTATAAGGAAAATACTGTAAAGCAGGGGCGGACAACATACACAGTCCGCGGGCCGATCCCGTCCCGCAGACAGTTTCAGGCCTTTCATAATTTGACCCGCGGCCAGGTCTACTTACATTTCCGAGTTAACATTTCCGACCATGCACATTAAGATGACAAAGCTGCGTTCCAGTCAAACAGATGTTCACAAGCAGTCTTTACTAAGGGTTTCTACGTCTTTTTCAAGAGGGATTAGAACTTAACTAACTCTGTAGTAAACAAAATTTAATTGTTAAACACGAGTCGTCCAATTTCTAAGTTGTCAAATTTAGTTCGCAAGCATACATTTAGGTAAGTATTGTAAGTAATGAATACTACTTCTATTCAATTCAATTTCTTGCTAAAAATATCATCATTTCAATACACTGCAAGACTGCGATACAATGAAAGATAGGAAGGTGTATACTTGAGTACAAAATAGTGGTAGCTCTTTGATGCCGACCATATCTGGCTCGTGCACTGTTACTGTTACAAACTCGTGCTGGGTCCGGGACATCATTGGATTGTCCTCATCATCTACGTATATATCAATCAATTCTTTAGACAGCATGTAAGCACTTCGTATATCCTTCCTTGTCTGTCTGTGAGAACACAAGATCCTTTCCTACTTTGGAATGACATAAAACATATTATCTATACATAATCCTATTTTAGACGGTGATTTATGACAATATCGTTTTGTGATCATCTGACGCTCTCGATTGATTGCACATGCAAGCGCTTTGTTGGTTCATCAGAGGATTATAGGAAGGCATTTTACATATGGCATGGATTTTAATGTGATTGAATTATACGGCTGTAGTACATCATTATGACCCCTTCGGAACCAATTTACTAGGATAAATGGTTCGTCATACAGAATTTGAAAATAGCTCGTAATGGAACATTCAGCACAATATGTTTCTTAATTTCCTCACATTCTTCAAAACTTTTCGATGGACTCTTGACAGGAAAAATCGCCAACGCAAAGGTAAATACAAATACTAAAATTAAAATGGAATAGTGCTGGGATTTAAAACCGCGACAGTATCACAACCCTATATTCTACATGCGAATGCAGAGGTTTACAACATGCAAAACTGACAATTTGTTTGATATTGTATGATGAGGTGCTGCTGGTTTCACAACAGAGAATCTCATGGATTTGGGTGCTACGTCAGGGGTCGTCACGGATCTGCGGACTTTTTTTGAAAACTAATTTTCTCTCTCGCAGAATGATCTTCAAAAACACATTGAATGACCATTCTAGTTTTAAAAAACACCACGAATACCACCGACAACGACAACCCCTAAAAGGGCAACTTCCACCAGCCCAGAATACACAACGTTGATATCTTAATTCAGCCATGATTTGTCATTCAAATTGTCCTAAATTGGCGTACAATGACTACACTATCCTCCGTTCAATGCAGAGTAGCGCTATTTTATGTGAATTTTGTCATAAATTCTCATCAAACTACTGGAAAATATAGATTCTAGACATCATGATACAGCTTGGTGCAAGGTATTTGAAAAAGATTAGATTTCAAAAATCGATGCTCGATCAGAATATCGGATTTTTAATTCCATCAATCGTCACCCTCATGTGATATATGAAAGACAGAAATCCGTGCGCTCGTCACTTATCATCAATAAGTCATTCACAGGATTATCATGTCCAATATTTGCGAGTTTGTTTCATGTCAAATCAACAATTGTTACGTTCACACTAACCGCAGTCAAGCGTGCATCATATGCGAGCTTGATGTCGATGCTCCCATAAAAATGCCCTACGTAAGCTTATTAACGAAGGTTTTGTGGCGTCAGTAGAGGTGATCCAGAATATCACGATATTGACCCGGGTCCCTGCTTACACGGAGATTTAATTATAATCTGTCACTTTTGGTTATCTAAATCATCTGGTGGATTCCCACGCGATTTGCGATGCAAGTAAATTACACGCCGGTTTTGATGGAACAGCAAAGCGACTGGACAAGCATATAATTGAAAAGTGATTCTCCGCTAATTAACTTATTGGCTTGTGTTGCCGAATGTCAAATCGCTAGAATCCATTGTCAAATACATGTTGATATCAATACTGTGAGGGATTTGCCAACATCTGCGCCCAGTACGTGAGAGAAATGGATGACAAAACATCGAAGTGTGTTATACGTCACGGGTTAATATTTCATGACGAAACATCGGGATTGTTTGGTGTCGAGAACGTCTCGTCAGGGACTCGAAACTTATCAGATTTGCGTCACGCGCAAACGCGGATGTTGAGGATAGGAATGGCTTGCAACATATCACTACATTTATATCATATAGGCCTAGGGTTACCATATTTTGGAAATCTGAAAAGAGGACAGTTTTTTCAATTTCCAGACTTACAATACCGGTGTAATATCCGGAAATATTGGTCAATATATTCCGAGTTTGAGTTTGTTGACTAAAAAAAAACGAATCGAGTCCAGAAATATACACTTTCATTGAATTCTCCGTTGATTGACCAAAAACGGTCAACTTTCAGGCTCAACTCCCAAAATACCCGCCAGAACGTTACTTGAGTACTAATCTCCTATATCTCATTTGAATTTTAACTTACATATGGCCAAAATTTTCAAAAAATAGGACACATCACCCAAAAAAGAGGACATTTGGGCGTCCTCCGAGGTCACTTTCAAAAATTTCAAAAAAGAGGACAAATTTTCTTAAAAGAGGACGTATGGTAACCCTAATTCAGGGGTCGCCCACTCAAAATGGATCGCGGGCCACTTTTCAGAATTCGTCGAGGCCGCGGGTCGCATGACTTTAATATCGAGATAAAAATAGGCAACGCTGTATAACAGCCACGGTTTGATAACTCTACGTCAGTACAACGCTAACATGGACGACGGGCAAATCGTGAGTAGCCATGTTATGAATAACCAGGATTCGTATTGTAGTCGCGCGAAGCGCGAAAACAATTTCATATTCTTGAGTGAATTTCGTCATTAGTATTAGTATCGTATCACATATTAATATCAAATATTTATCCTTTCTCAGCCCATGTGATCATATTCATTGGTGGAATTGATGCAAGGGGCGTTTTCGAAAATTTAGGGAAGTTATTAAAATGATGTGCTGCCTCTTTGGGTTGGCCAAGTGTTATTAGACTCCGTTGTTGCATGCTGTTGTTTCTCGACATCTCATCAGGATTGTCGATATAGTGGGAAGATATTGGATTCGTAGGACTACCAGAAATAAATTTCCGTTGTGGTGAGAAGAACACGACTACAAATTGGTATTTATCTATGGGGCGCATCATTTTCCTCTGCAGTTCGCATCTTCATTATGGGGCTCAGATTACAAAGGACGCTACTATATAAATATCGAAAGTCAACTCGCATTGAATCGCGTATAGCGCGAAGAAAATTTCAAGAATAATTTAAACTTCTCAATAATTAGGGAATCGATTCGTAAATTCAATTTGAATATTGACGGCCGCCAACACATTCTATTCAAAATAAGTGTCGACGGCCGCATAATTTTCCTTCTACAACCGCAGATTCGCCACAGCTGGACTAAAGAATCGATATTGTGGTTAGCTATAGACACGGTACTTGCTGGAAAACTATCTCCTCGTAAAGCTTGGTCTTTTGGTGGCCTGTAGTCGTTTTCTAAGCGTCTTGGTCTGGGCAGTGGTCGGCGATTGCACGTCAAGGCAATATGCCAATTCATATAAGCAAATCTTCCGCCACGGAATGATATAACCATCGCCGAAGCCGTATCAGCTAGTGAGGAATAGTGACATTGGGCACAGGAATAACAACTACAATATGTTTAAACTGAAATCAATTTCACCATTTCAAAATGCTTTACTAAGCGTTCTTAAGAAATTTCAAATCAGGTCGCGGGCCGCAAAATATGACCTCGCGGGTCGCGTGTTGGTGACCCCTGCCCTAATAATTATCATTCATAATAATGGCATATAATGTGAGCGGCTGATTTGATCGCGTAAAGGTCGCCTCGCTGGCTACCATTACACTGAAATATTTATCTTCGTTTTTTGAAATAAACTTTAATCATGTCTGTCTTTCTGCCTGTCTGTCAAATAGGCAAATGACGAAGGAGTTTAGGTACGGTGCGTATGAAGACGCGTTGGCTATTACCCCTATGCACCTGATCAGTGACGTGCGGTGAGGTTCATGGCTAGTGAGGCACGGCCCCCACCCCCCCCCCCACACACACACACAAACACACACGCACGTAAAGTAGCCTACCTGATAAAGAGATCCAAAATGTGAATAACAACAGCAGCGGGTATAGAGAGCATTTTCTTTGCACACTGATAGCCGTTGCAATTCCACATTATACAATACATGTAGGCATATGCAAGTAGCTATCACATACTACAATTTAACCGAAAATAAATAACAGCTACATAAGTGAGGGAATGTATTTGCTCCGCATTACGTATTGGCCGTCGCTACTATATAATTCCTACAAGACAGTCAAGACTCAATACTGTTGTATTCCGAAATCGATAGCGCGTTTCACTGTGCTGCGATGGTCCAGTTGTTAGCGAATAGTGCATGAGGCAAATTCGTTTGTGCCTCACCTGGCTACTGTTTCTCTGCGATGGCATTGTTTGTAATAAAGCCGAATGTCACCTTCATTGGCGATTTTGAGGGGGTTCTGGTGGTCTGAGACTGTTAATATTTGGATTTTCGGAATCAGTGTGACGATAGCATTTGATTGTTACCAGTTGTTATGATTTAGTTATTTATGAACATCGATGTAAAATATCAATAATCATCGACTCATGGCGGGTTTTCACAATTTTCACTTATTCGCCCTGACGACAGGTGAGGCACTGCCTCACCTGCCTCATTGGACCGCACGTCACTGCACCTGATTCTGGTGATGGCTGGCGGTCACGGGATAATTTCTCGTAAATGCAGTATGCCCGCAGTACTTTGAAGCGAACCTAGGGTCCGTTCATTGTGGTCGTATGAACCACCGAGGCCCGTTATGCCAGCACTTATATTTGCCAGCATTCATCTTAAAATTAACTTACCTGACGATAAAACACTCGCCTGGCGGAGAAACGCGTGCGATGCGTTTATCGGAAAGTAATTTTTCGTAATGATAGATAAATAGACAATAATTAATCCATTCATCTCGCCATATAAATGGTAAAGCAATTATTCCATTGATTGGCTAATGACGTGGAATCGCCACATCTTCAAAGTCACTCTGGTCACCTTCGGACAGAAATTATGGCGGGTTTCTGTTAAGCACAAATTTGGATAAGTAAATGAGGCACCCTGCGATCGAATGCGATAGATATTTAGCATAGCATGGTACTGTGTCCGGTATACGATTGGAATAACAAGAAGCTCAAAATATTGATTCATATTTTTGCTTCAATGTTGTCATCATGTGTGACAATATTAACTTAGAGCACTTCTTTCGTTGTTCCGATATACCAGTCGTGGTCCATTACGGTACAAATATTGGAAAGAACTTCGTCAACATCAATCGTCTTATGATTAGCGCAAATTATGTAAACATTTGCAAAATATTTTCTAGCAAATAGCATCCGCAACCCGCATGTCCAGAAAAGGTTGATGTTTTCCAAATGCCAAAATACAATTCCTCTTGGGTGTTGGTATTGCTAAATTATCGTCTACGCTACGTGTTTAGAAAAAGGAAACAGTCGAGTTATATTCAGATTATAGGGAATTTCTAGCCAAATTCATCCTAAAAATCTTCTGAATTCGCCAGTTAACATAAATTAGGTTGATGTCAGTAAATCAGGGCTCCGGTTCTTAATTTCCAGTTATTGTTATGTCAAATTACGTTATGACTGATTTGTCTACTGCAGGGCCGGCCAACCCGTGGCCCGCGAGAAGGTTTTGAGTGGCCCGCGAGGTAATTTCCGAAATTTCTAATATCATCAAAAATGGATTGCACAGATTTTGAGCTTGCAAGACCAACCAAAAATTTGATTAGTCTGGCTGCAATACTTGAGATGTGATGACTAAAATATCAGTTCCAACGCATTGACAGATCCATCAGCCATTCACATATTGGTACATCTTCGTACACTACAATAAAGCAGAATAATTTGCGATAGATTTATCAAAGGTAAAAATTTTCTACAAGCTTAGCGCAATATGTTGTCACTCGATTTCTTGTTTTTAATATTGCTGCCCTTTTGTGCAAATGGAAGAACACCTAATGTATCAGATTGAGTCTAACTATATTCGCGATTACGAGACACAGTGTCGTTCATCATATGCGACCTTGCGTTTGCGCTCGCAGTTAGACCGTCCACCGTTAAACCTATGCGCGAAATGATTGACGCATGTTGGTCACAGCTTTCGATATCGATATGTCCAATTGTCCATGCGCCGAATAGCCCAGTCCTCGCAAACTTAGCCCAGCGATATACAGCAGGCCCGCAATATAGTCAAGCGACAATATCATTGACCTATGAACTTCAAAAAAATTTCGCGCTTCGCGCGGATAGTGGCCCGCGCAGAGGTTTGTCAATCGAATGTGACCCTTTGGCCGAAAAGGTTGGCCAGCCCTGGCTACTGTGTAAGTGTGTATACTTGAGCGATACTCATTTGCATGGTATATTGAGGGCGTTATTACAGAATAGTATCAGAACCGCAACAGGCAATCTTGTCCAATGTGGCATTAGTTTGTTCAACGGGGTCTGATGTCAGTACAGCATACATAGAGCATTATATCGCAATAAATAGTTAATAATGTATGTTATTATGCTACCATCGCATTCGATTTGCCCTGCCATCATTGTCTGCAAAATACACTGTCTTTGTCTAACTTCACGGGCAAATATTTAAACAACTGCCGTAAGATCAAATTCAAAACAAGATAATATGACTTGTCACTACTGGACTATTCCATTATGCAATAACACCTGTATAGGTGAGAATAACACGACTCTACAGCATACAGATGTCGTTGTTAGTTTTTCAGGAAACCTAATATTCCGTATACTTGCTTTGTAGCAGAATTTTATGTGTCATATCTGACTAGTATGAAAGTGTTTTCCAAAGAACCAGGAATAATCACCAATGACAAATATTGACTCTGCATTACGTACCATAGAGCTCTTTCTATATTCAACACTTACTTGCGTGATCTCAGCGACACTGTCGTAAAGAAATAGGCTTGCTATCGCAGGCCCAAGCCAACGGGCGTATCGATAACGTGTGAGCGCTGAGCACTGCGTAATCGCGTGTAGTAATGAATCGCGCATGGTTCAACAATCAGCATGTAAGTATACACATATTTGTTTTGGCAAACATCACAATTTGCTTCAAAACAATACTAACACGGCACTATACGCCGTCGAGTATATTTAGACAGAGTACGAAAGAAACTGATGAATAAGTGTGACGAAATTGTTTATCGGAAAGCGAAAAGTCGCTCTTACGTTTGTACAGTGCGTCACATTCTTGTCACTGCAATACCTTAGCGGTGCGTTGAGTTTAGTACATAGCGCTGGCGGGGCTTGAGATTTGACGGAGATCGGTAAAGGTTTAATTCCAACGAAATCATATCAACGTGCGTAAGTGCGTAGCTTGTACCGCCAAGTGCTTGTACCTTGACTAGTGACTTAGATTCCGTCTCTACGAGTGCGCGTACTCAATCGAGACTATTTATAGTGACAAAACAACTACTATGTAACGGCGTGCGTAAGACGAGTTTTGCATATTTACCATAGTACCTGTTCTCGGGCCACATATGGCGGCGATTGGTAAGCTTACGGGTGTTATAATGCCTGCATATAAATGTGAAATGATAGAGATGTGTTCGTTAGTATATAACATTGTTATATTGAGATTGGTAGCCTACAGCTTTATTGAGTGCAGTTCAGCGGCAGGTAACATCAGTGTATTGCGTAGAAAGTTCGGCCGGAATTGTTTGCTCTCCCGTTCTAGCATCAATGATGGCATTTTGTGAAACTGATCAGGACCCAAAGCCGGCCGTACGGTGGTACGATGATCCTTCGATTTGATAAATTTCCATGGATTTACCTTGCCGCTTATGTCTGGTCAGTGGTCAGGTCATGCCTAATTGTGCGAGAGAATATTTCAATTCGCTCGTTTACGCCCGATGTGTTTGCGTTTTATCTGATTATGATTCAGATCGCTGGCGATCAGTTTAGGCAAATATTTTGATGTCGCAGTATCGATTCGAGTATAGTAAACGAGTGACATCGCTGCGTAACAAAGCAGCATGAAGCAAATTCATGACGATGACAATCATACAATTCTACTTCCAAATATGATTCATGACTGGAATTGTAATTAGATATATTTTGTTTCAGATGAAGACTAAGGTTTTTAGCCACGGCGCTGGTATATTTGGCAGAACATTCGTTTCAGGGGTCCGCGTGCCGCACAAATCGCGTTCTGTAGGCTATGTACAATTTTGTTCAAAAGCAAATAGTCGGGGGTAAGAGTAGTTAAGAAAGAACTCTGATATCGCGATCCACTATTATACAATAGCAGTATCGACATTAAAATTGTGGAAGCCAGTAAAAGAGCTCCTTCTACTCAACTCTCCCACTGTGTTTTGAGCAAAATTGTGTCAGCTAGGTAGAGTGAATATGTGACTTGCGTTTGATCAGATCAGTTTTTGCTCGCCGTCGATAACATAATATATGGAACTATATGCTTTTTCTTGAAATTCGGGTTGAAGTGCGAAAAATCAATTTTTAGTTAGATCAACGGTCGCCAAGTATAAAACTTATTACTGTTTGTTTTATTGTGATTGAGCCTATATGATACACATACCTTTGACGTTATTGCGCTAAACTCCGCGCGGAGAATTTCAGGATTGAATATCTGCGAGAATACGTTTGTTTTCAATCACGTGCTTACTAGAGGGATTGAGAGAACCGGGTCAAAAATACAATTACCATACTGATGGTGACATTGCCATCATTACAAGTAAATATACTTTATGAAACTGGTTTTTGTTGTTTGTGGTGCTCGTGGTGTTTTTAGTATACAATGGTCAATTACACCAGACCGATGTTTTTTATTGTGAATCCGTATCTGCCGACTTGTAGTGTAGCACGGCCCATTTCTGTAGGCTTTTATAAGACGCCGCTAAATGGGAGCAGACGGAACAGGTTAGCGAGGCAGTAGCGGTGAAGACATGCCGGGTTGATCCTACAGAGGTCTCCGAGTGTGAGATTGGTCATCTCCTCATCGCCACCAAAACCACGGAAGCCGTGTTTTGAGAGGCACCAAGTATCTTAAACAAACCCCACTTTCTTTATCTCATTTTTCAACCACAGTCGGGTGCTTTATAAATCAAACGGTTTGCGGTATGCATTTACACGGTCCGGCGATTTGTTGTGTTATGTGCAATACTTGGAGGTCTCAAATGTCAAGCTCTCCCGATCGTTGGGATAAGCAGCTGATGCATGCCGTCGATTTGTCAGTTGTTGGCAAAATACAGATACGCGTTCGTTCAAATAAACTTCATTTACGATGCCAAACCTTCCCACATATCATCGATCATATTGCTGTTAGCTATGCGGTGTGTGCTATGTATCTTTTATGACATCACAAATCGTTTTTATGTCGAGACAACACGGCTGTAAATATGCGGAATGGCGATAGTTTTAGAACACATTTTGATTGTTTTATGGTTCCTTTACAATTTAGGGTGACAAAGGCAAGAGTTGGTGTTAAAACAGTGAGGTGATAAAATTTTATAGAAACAACCCGTGCGGACTTATGTCGCGATGCTTCAGATCTAACACTTGTTTAGAGTGCTGTGTTGTAGATGGAGAAGTTAAATATGGCATTGGCTAATTGACCAATTTGTTTTCTTTTATAGCTCGGGTCAAAGAGATGCAAAATTGACATACCTACATAGTTCAAAATCGTTTCAGAGAATCCATACACGCAACCTCTTAAACTTTTGGACAACTGTCGTTTTCGCTCGGCTATAATGCTTACATTTCATTACCCACATCATATTATAGCGGTAAAGTATTATGCATAGTTAAAATTACTGATACCTATCGTTGTTCAAGATTGCATTAATTAATAACAATGGCAACTCGGACAGGAACATATGGGTAGGTAAAATATGTATAATTCGCTTCATAATGTAGCAGTTTTAACAGTGGGATGACCGGAATAAGGATGAACACATTATTTATTCTTCAAATCCTCTGGGTAACTGCAGTCTACGGTGTTGTGTAACAATGTCGTCTACCGGTCTGTATAGTCACGGAGATGCGATGTCCCGCCGGTAAATAGGGCGATAGGACGATAGGATAACAGTTGTGAGTTCACTTCTTTGAGCATTGCGAAAAATCGCCCTTGTAGCGTGAGCGCTTATTTAGAAGTTGTAGAGCCCCACTGCTAATTTCCCAGCCTATATTCATCTATTTTGGCTCAAGCAATGCGGCTAGAGTTGTGTGAAAAAGAGAGTGACAGATCTCAAGTAGAGTTTATTTTTTAGCTTGTATAATGTATATGTATATGTATTGTATCATGCCTGCGGTAATATGATGAATGTATTATCTTTTTTTCCTACGCGTTCTTCGATCTGCCGTACGAGAGTTGATAAACTTCACCAAACTTCCTGGGAACGCATACGCGCGTCGAATATTCGCGACATAGTAGTTTCTATCGATAGTATTACCTCTTCGTGACGCGGTAGCTGTGTTTACTTGATTCGAATATTCGCGACATAGTAGTTTCTATCGATAGTATTAACACTTCGTGCCGCGGTGGCTGTGTTTACTTGATTCGAATATTCGCGACCTGATAGTATTTATCGATGGTATCATCGTTCGGTATAGCGGCAACTGTATTTGCAATCAGACGAGGATGCTAGGTATTGAGGGAATGCCTCATAATGTCATAAGATATATGTAAAGGAGTAGTGTAGCAGATATGTCAAGTTTCGGAAGTAAGTTATCGGATGCTGTCAAGTGCGTAATAGATAGTGGATGTATCTGATTGAGTATTCGCTGCATTAATTGTTCCTCAATTGTTCCTTCGTACACCAGCAGCCTTGGCTAGCCGTTACTGTTAACTGCGTTCAGTTGTAAGATAAAAGGGTATACTAAATTCGCAAGGTGCTTTATCCGAATTCAGTTTTTTTTTTCTGCTGATGATAAGTTTCACTTCTAGACCTCCGTGCAGTAATTATATCATCGGCGTTTATCAGATTTTCGTTATTTTCCTAATTAAATTTTGTCAATACATGATAATTAGGGTTCAGAAATGACTATAATTGTGAAATTTTGCGCATATTCACTCCTTTTTGTCTTTGATGAATAGCAAATGACAACGACCAGTATAGAATACATTAAAACCACATATTGCGTAAAACCTAGTTTATATTTAAGGAATCGGTACGAAAATACTGAATTAGGCGCCGTAATAATTATCGACTTTGCCAAGATCATGTCGTGTAAGCGCCGATTTGGTTACAATTACCAGGCCGCAACTCAAATACCATAAGTACTCCTTTATGTGCCCGCCGAGCGCGCCCTAGATTATGGCGAAGCGAGACCGGCACAGCCGACGTCGCAACGTATGTCCGCCATTTTGTGAAACCGCGAAAAAATCTTGTCGCGATTTAATTCTCAAATCTCTTCATCATGCGAATATAGAGACTATTCGAATATTCTTATAATGCACGTATGCGTGTTCGCCTATTTCAACAGAATTTCAAATGTCCAGACTTCGGACGATAGTCCGTAGAATATATCACCTAACCATCAATCGTGTAATTATCCCCGTCTGAGCGACTGCATGGATAAGACTTCAAAGCCAAGGTCTTTTGTTTTGTTGACTCGTCGCGACCGATTTCGGAACACCTTATCAGCGATGTCTATACGCAGAACATATTATGTTTATTGCGTATTATACGATCATTAAGGCGGTCCCTTATCAAAATCGATTAATTAGCGTTGGAACGTATATTCATATACCATCTTAAATGTGTTGCGCTTTGGCTCATCCGTATATATATTGGGATTTACATCCAAGAAGAGGCCAGATTATCTTCGATTGAGCTCAAACATATGTACGTCCTTCCGAGAGATTAGCGAATTATATGGGGTAGTTGTCGTGCAGATATATCTTAGATACGGCAACTTCAGAGACATAGCGAGTTATTGTCATTACTATTTATTAATTATTTGTTTATGTTCATTTTCGTTAAATGCCAAGGTAGCGCTGGTTCCGTTATGCCACGGGCTTGTATAAATAGAATCCGTAAACATTGTCGGATGTATCCCCCTATAGCGGGTCTATTGAAATTCGTCAAGTGGTCGTAGACTTTATTTGATGAGTCGCGCTCTTCAATTACTGGCATTGTTCCCAAGCCGTAAAGGTAACATGTTTATAATTGACGTTATCATAGAAGTTTAGCATGTTTGATTAGTATAATCCTTGCGTAAATCCATGAAGTATTTCCTCGCTATTTAATGGTTATTAGTGGTGGCAATCGTAACGACCACTATCCTACTGAGAGGCCCGCGGCTAGCTGTCATCTTGCGGCGCAGAATTTCAAACGATACTGTAATTTTCTGGCCCAATGATGAATTCTGGGAAATCGGATCGTGCAAGTCGTTATATAAATATCTATGTTTCGACGAGATTTTTTCCGTTGTGAAATATCTTTAAATAAGCATAACCCCGGCACAATAGGCTTCAGTTGGATAGCAGGATTGACTTGATCATGCAAGCTGTTGCTATACAGAAGCCATCTCGAATACTGAAAAAAAAATCACAACCCCTGCACCAAAGGAAATAGTAGGCCAAGGTTGGGATGCTTTCCAGTAAATAACTTGAGAAGACAGTGTGTATGGTGCTATTATAATTGAACTTGTATATATACTTGTAGTTATTTGTTCAATAAACATCTTTCAATGCGTTTAGCTCGTAAGGTTACTATAAGCTCATAACAATATTTAACGAATGATGCCTCGACCAGTGCGGGAAGCGTATGGTGATCAGAAGCCGCCATTTTCCTACATCGCTCTGACAGCGATGGCGATTCAATCGTCACCGGACAGAATGATGAGTCTGTCGGATATCTACAAGTACATCATGGACCATTTTCCGTTCTACCGAAACAACACGCAAAGGTGGCAAAATTCGCTGCGACACAACTTGTCGTTCAACGACTGCTTTCTGAAAGTGCCGCGTCGCTCGGATAGGCCCGGCAAAGGCAGTTTGTGGACGTTACACCCGACTTGCGGGAAAATGTTTGAAAACGGCAGCTTTCTACGGAGGCGCAAACGGTTCAAGGCGGGCGCGGAAGGCAAAGACAGCCTAAAATCTCAGCCTGATTTAATGTACGCTCCAAATCATCGGGCACGTCCTTACCAGACAGCCAGCGATCCAGAGCTGACGCGAATCGGACAATACGCGTCGCATCAAGAAATGCCGTCTGTGACGCAACATAATCTCGCGCAGGCGCAGCTCGCTACGTGGATGCAATCACAATGGCTACAGCCCAGCCTCCCTCTACCGACGACACCTTTACAAGACGCCGGTTTGAACGATCCGCACGCTCTTGCCGCCGCTGTGCAAATCAGGAAAACGTTCGCGGACTATCACGCCGCCTTAGCCTCGATGTTACAAAACGGATTGCCACCCAGGCTGCCGTACATGGCTCCGTTTTCGCCAATAGCATCATTGCCTCATATTAACGCGCTGAACTCACTAAACTCACTGTCAAATCAGTCGCAGGCAGGCTTGCATGCTGCGTCGAACATAAACCTTGTCAACGGCTTTTGTAAAGCTGAAACTCGGCATGAAAGTAACGAACGAGAATCATCTTCAAGCGGTGGCAAAGTGTCTTTTTCAATCGATAACATAATGTCCGGATCATTCTCGAAAAGTTACACGTCTTCAGAGGAAGGTGTCGCTTATCCGGAGTTACCAAAAAGCCCGGATTCGGCGCAATCATCACCCGCGCCTAGCCACGAATCTCAAACTGTAGAAGAATGTGCCGGGAAATCACCGGCGGCTACACATGACTGCCAAAAAGACGCGTCGATTAGCCGGTGTCCGACTGATAACATTGACGCCTTGCGAGATTTGTACCAATTCACCGCCCGTGCTTGTGGGGCTCTGTCGGCGGGCTGCGTTCGCTCTTGTCAGGCATCGCGATCCGAATCAGATATTGCCGGGAGAACCGGTAATCAGTCGGCGGGACACGGTGATATGGTCAATGCAAAATCGATGTCTATTCAGTCAGACGAAGAAAATTACCGTGCTGAGGAAGAGCCATCCCGCAAACATTCCATTTACAAAAAAGGTTCTGCACTACTTCTTGCTTAGTTCTAATTTCTTATTCTTTATTGTCAATGTGCTTTTGTGCTAGTATACCGAAATTGCAATATCCCGTTCATTTGATTGCAAGTGTGCGCCATGCGTTCAATGGTTGCGATTAGCCAGCAAATAAATTATTTCGTTTTGAACTGGTGTGTGTTAGCACAGATTACGGTTCAGCGTCCCTGAGATTTAGATCTAGATGAGATTGACTCTAGGTTTCGAAAACATCGAGAGTATATAATCAAGTCTCAAAAATGGTCAAATTCACTTCCGAATCATGATAGTATACGCGTGTCGTCGGTGACGGGGAGGACGGCGTGTTCAAAAAGATATCTAGAATAGGATTATAATTACTGTTGTAAACTGAAATCCAATTCTCGCTTGGCTCATAACCCCAATTTGAAAGATCTCAAATTTATTTTAACAACGTTGGTTATCAAACTAAAGCGATAAATAATGTGAGATCCCACTTACATATCCACTCCATATCCGCACCGGGTTCAGTTGATTCCCTAGTCGCGCAGTATATATAAATATATGATTGTATTTAAAACCAAAATCAATTTGAAACAAACATGTTTTTTTTAACCATGTCGTCACTAATCCTTATTTGTGATGTCACAATGGATTGACATTGTTTTGTGGCTCAGTAAGAAATTTACAACAGAAAATATCGGACCAATATGGCTCCTTTGACGGTTTGAGGTATTCTGTATTAACCGGAACAGAACCAGAACTACATCGTCATGCATCATTTTTTACGATCAGCGATCATCATCATCATATATTCCGTTCCAGTGATATGTATATAACTATACGTGCTAGAACTCAAGTCTCGATTTTTCGTTGACTTGACTCGCGTCATTTTGCAAAGTATGGAAAATGACACGACTCGACCTGAGGCAATTTATGTATTGACTCACCTTGCTGTACTCCAGCCATTGCGCATGACTCGAGACTAGGACGGCCAAGACAGGCATTTCGTTGTAGCTTCGTGAAATAGCAATCTATACTACATTATTCGTATTTCGTCTATCATTACTGGTGTTTGTAAAACAGGGCCAGAAACTGTGCAAAGTGAGGGAAATTAGTATATATGAATGCGTGGCATTCAATATCACCCGAACAGAGTTGAAAAGAGTGAGTTGACCAGGATTGAACTCGAAAATGAATAATGAATGCAATGACTTGGACTCGGACTCGAGTCACAATATTGTGATTAAGACTCGAACGTTTGAACGCTGAATTGGACTCGGACTTGCCTCGGCGGTGAATTGAAAATGACTCGACTTTACCCGAGTCAAAACTAGAAAAGTAAAATTAACTTTGTGACTCGGGATCTTTTGACTTGATTACAATCGTTGAACCGATCATTCCGTATCGACTACGTCTACTATTAATAGTACAAGTAGTCCGTAGTAGGGATGGTGTGAACCTCTGAAAGGTTCAGGTTCGTGTGAACGTGAACCTTTTTGAAAGGTTCTGTGTGAACACGAACGTGAACCTCATGACGTCACGTGACGTCATATTGCTAATTTCAACCCCATATTTCAATTAAGTGATTGCCTATATTAATCTACTGTACACGATACCGAGCGACGACTCGGGGCCACATAATAGCTCAGTACTTGAGTACATATTGACGTTTTAAACGTCGCCAAATGTATCAACTGAGGCAATCAAATGATATAATAATCCTATAAAATCAGTATCTTACGTCGCTTTGCCAACAATTTCGACCTGATCGGACAATGTATTCGGCGTCTGAGTATTGCCACATGGATATTGAGCAGAGTGTAAAATGGGTTTCTATACTTGCTACCGACATTACCCCATTAACAAGTTATACAGCAGTATAGCCAATACCCCAGTCGCACGGATTTGGTTTTTATGATACAGTATACGTATGTAGTCAAGATTGACCCCGTACGCCTGCTAGATTTTTACATCAGAAGACGATATCAATCTCATTGATTGGTTGAATAAGGATCATTCGCTGACAAAATACAGTGTATTTCGCTCTTAATGTCATGTGATTGCGGGTCAAGCTCACAGCACAGAGACACTAAATATGCACAAACGGAAAGCTGGATATTTCGAGCAAACTTTTGTAACAATACAAGTAAATTTTTTGAGATTGTCAAGGGCATGCTCGTTTAGTGTTGAATGTTTATGCTGCTAGCTCCATGCATAGAGTGACCCGCAGTTGAAAGTCAATAAATTTGAACCAAAGATGTTATAACGAAGTGAAAATTGCAATATATGAAAAAGGTTCACAGTGCAGAACCTACCAAGGTTCTGTTGTGAACCCGAACCTCAAATTTTCCGAGGTTCACACACAGAACGCGAACGTGAACCTCGCGTTCACACCATCCCTAGTCCGTAGGGTCACACTACATGTATTTTCGAAAATATTTACACAATTATGGGAAAATTATGGGAAAATTCTTTTGAAATGGCATTTGTTTAAAACACTGTTTAAAACATGCATTTATACCAATGGTTCTCAACCTGGGGGGCGTGAAAGCATCTGAAGGGGGCGCGAAGAAGCGGTCAACTGAAAAATATTTTCGCGCTCTGCGCGATTTACCTCCAATTCACGCGTGTTTCTCTATATATAGACCTAATTTCATATTTTTAATTATCTCATCAACATCATAACCTTCCATGTCATCAAACAATATGTTGGGGTTGCTAGCATCCCAGTCGGATTTTGTGATATGACGATAAGGGGGGCGCGAAATTTTTCACTATCATAAAGGGGGGCGTGTCTAAAAAAAGGTTGAGAACCACCGATTTAAACCAACTGCTTTAAAACACCTTTTCTGTTAATTGCAACCCTAACTATCATATACGATATTTGTGTTGAAATTTGGGACTTTGAAGTTATTTTCCAAATCAAATTTATAGTATTCTGGCACGAATTAATTGCCCTCATGCATTAATTTATTTACACATACGCCAGTATATGACGCTTTATCTTCAACAGTTTTATCAGTATGGGCCTAGCGAATAGGGACTGTTGCATGTTGCTGTAAGTTTTCAATTTGGAACATTGTGAATAGTGAAGCAATCCACTGTGAGGTCATAACTCTACCGGGACTTATACAGTCACCTGTCTACCAGCCTTTCACTGAATATAGTGTGCTTTTGCCGTCTGTATACACATAAAATACAGCAGCATAGAAATATTGAGCTTCGCAGCTGATGTGGGTATTCGAGTCCGTAAGGAATGTTGCGTGAAAGTGTATGCGACCGTACGTATAGGCTATACTCGTTTCCGCCCCGTGAATTGTTTTTTCGATCTAGATTTCCGCGTCAGGTAGCCAAGGTATCCAAGTTATCTTGTTGATATCTCCTGTCTTGGCATAACATTATGGCGTATCAATAGCGACTTCCCAGTGAGTGTTCGGTCCGAACGGACGCACCTGCATCGGGTTCTTCTATACATACTTTACCGAGTTGAGTTATATACAGTCTGTGCAAACTCAAATTATTCGGGTGGAAAGCTAGGATGTCAGGTCTTTGCGTGTAAGGAAATGGGAAATGACGCTGAACCGTGTTGATATCAATTGAAAATATACGGAGATTTGATTGGTTTCGCTTACGCACGTAGAGTGTACTTAATATATATTTCTATTATTACATTACAAAATATGTATCGATATAATTTTCATTATAAATTTGTCTGATCTGAGATGGAAGATCTGACAATCGTTGAACTCTACAAAGCCCTTGTGCACCTAAGATTGTTTTGACTCGCTCGTCGCATTCTAATCATTACGAGTTGTAGAATCGATATCATTTGCTATGCTATGTTTTCGTTCTGAGGGGAACATGCGTCATGCCATCTTGTCAATAGTTCATGAATACTAATTCATATATATTCGAGATCTCGAGAATAGTTGAACTTAAGCACACATGCTCAATAACCACAAAACTGTGCCAAACATGCTGGCAAATTTTGAGTGTATCCAAGTCGTACATTAATTACTATTAGGGCAAGTTTTTGCAACTTTTGCAACTTTTTTTACAGCTTCCTAAATACTCGGAAGTTATGTAGTGTGGTGTTTTAAGCGGTTTGGAGGAATCTTATAACGCAACTTTTAACAACTTTTCTCCGTTTTTTTTTCATGCAAGCTTTTGCAGCTTTTTTCGATTTTCCATGAAACTTTTTGTAATTTTCAGTTGCATTTTCATGCAACTAACTTTTTACTTGAAATATTTGATACCATATCTAAATAGATCGCTTGATTATTTCACTGTCGTTTAAATTTGAGGTCCTTTCTGATTTGACGTACCGAAAATTATATTTTCACTGGATCAATTTTTTCAGGCTATAGATTTTGTTGAAGTCCCCAACATTGAGTTTTGCTACAGTGCTTTGGATACGGATCAATTCTTGTATCTCATACCCTAATAATTTCAAGGAACTTGTCCATAAATGTAACTTTTTAGTGCAACTTTTGTGAAAAAGAAATGCTACTTTTTACTGCAACTTTTGTGAAAAGTCAGTGTAACTTTCCACGTATTTGACTGCAACAAAAACTTGCCCTACTTATTACAATCAAACACACAGTAATGTGTCGCCAATATGATTTCACATCGAAAAACTAAACATTATGCATTGCAATTTGAGTCCGATAATTTAGGTTCCACGGCAAGGGATAGTTCTGTTAACATGAGCATGTCACAAACGCGTTTCTATCTGATCTTGTAATGCTTGACAAAAACTATCTTCCAAGTAAATATATTTCAAGTACATAAAAGAGATATGCATGACTTCGTGTATTTACCACCCCACGTATAGCTACACACCAGGAGAAATTGAATCTGAAAACATATCGACCACCCGCCATTACCGTTACCTTGCCCCCAGTGATTCCAAATTAAAGATATATCTTGTATCACGCGTAAGCTTCACCCAAAACACGCCACCCTATTTTGCCCGCATCCCTGAAACAGTATCCTCCTTCACACATACGCGCGAAGACCTTCATGTTTGTCGGTAGCGAGCGTGTCTTTGAACACAGGTGACATGATCGCAAATATTTGTGGAGTCAATTTCAACTTCGCAATTTATGAGATGAGATGAAGTCGGGTTCATGATTTGGGTTACTTCACTAAAGTAGTTTAGGTTTCCCTTGCAGAATCCGCGTTTCATATTTTAACGAAACGTGTGAGATACGTCAATATTCTCCCGAATGAAATGTGCTTGAAACAGTATTATGTTGGGTTATCGACAAATCATCAATCATAGCAATGTCTCATGCACTTGGGTGATTTGGTGGCATATGCCCAAAAGTATTCGCTCTGCAGTCCTACAGTATATATCCTACGGTGAACACAGATGTACCGCAATGTAATTGGTACGTATGTGAATACACGTGTGCTGTCCGTTTGGGTATAAAATCACCCAAACTTGGCTTAGATTTATATGCAATACTGGTATGAGCGTATGACCATGACCTATATTGCCCAGCCTTCTTAGGTTATTCGTTTAAGCGTTGACATTGTCTAACTAATAATATATTTAAAAATATTATGGCAATTATGATCTCGGTAGACCGCCGGAAGATTATTATTCAGTATCCAGGGGTCACGATTAGTATATACTTGACGTCATTAAATACCATTATAGCCTAATCAATGATTCCCAAATAATATTCAGCTAATTACGCAGCTTTTATAGTTGTAACAATTGTTTATAGCTCCATGTACGTCTGGTGAAGGCTTACAACAGTTATGCATGACGCTATATACTGTAGGTAAATGCAGATATCTCCATTTTTCGTAATGGATTGCTATATTTGCTCGTATACTATCGCGGATGTGTAAAATATCAATATTTAGCGGTAAACACGACCGCGTTAAGATGCTACTCCTTTTACTATATGCTGGATTAGTTCTTCCACCGTAGACATTATCCATCGTGGAACAATCATGCGAGTTGAATTCTAAAGAATCATACCAATGTTGCGTTATACCATCATTCACTACGAATATGCATGAAATAAAAGGTTTAAAAAGAGGTTAAAATGCGATTTGTCGCTTTACTCATAGTTGCCAATCACACGACAAAGCTTTCCTAAACAACTACATTTACATTTTCTGACAGGCATAATTTCAAATAGATTATTGTCTTGTAAGAGTTTCACATGTTGCCAGAGTCCTTGTAATTATTTCACCTGACAATCGATGTAAATATTGCCATAAACAATTTTCTTCCTTTTCGGATTGAAAAATTTGAAGTTACTAATTTTCATTTCGAAAACAGCCATTCTATAGAAAAAAACTCGCAGAGGGCGTATAGTTCAAGCAATGACAACCGCTCACTTACCTATACTTCCACATTTTCCATGTGACCAGGTATGTTTTTTTTCTGCCTAAATTACTGATTTGCTTTGAAATACATGCTGTTATTATTCGAGACCATTGCGACATGTATATTCTGTCATGAGATTACGAATCCAAAATAGTCATATCGCGCCCACCAAAATCTTGTGATTAAATAGCGAGCGTATATTATGGATTAAAATGACTAAGTATGCACAATTTACACATATATATGCGAATAGACAACCAGTGTATCAATCAGGCTGTAAAACGATTCGCGCTTGTGTTGATAGTACTTAATACATATCGCCACCCATGACGAAGTGAATTTTAGAGACGAGATAAATATAATTTCGTTTGGAGAAGCCGACGGAACGTATACCAATTTAAATATTAATACCAGATAAGCAGCGATACAGTGACTACCAACGGTGAATCTCTACCATGGTGTTTTGATTCCATCGACTACGGTCGTTGCTACTGGAATGAAAGCCCGCACACAGAAAAACCCCAGGGGTCGCGATTCCTCGCGATCGGTATGTTTGATGCCGGCAACTATTTGTTATTAAGAATGATATACACGACTTAATTCGTCTCACTGAATTCGTAAATGTTTTTAAAGCAAATCACTATTCCATGGTCGTGTGTGAACGTTGTGATTGAAATAATCTGATTCAATAGTCTGCTGAGGCAGTGCTCCACAGGGGCCTACGAGATCGTAGGAATATCGTATAGGCCCCGGCTGCACAAATAGTGTTTAACGGCGAGACTTTTCAATTTGGTTCACCCAGGTAAAGTGAATTTGTGAATATATAATATGCATCGCATATATGTAGGTTAATAAGACCAAGCGTTGGATTTTGCTGCATTGTTAAATAAGGACAATATGCTGATTCAGATATTTTGTTGAGGGGATGGGGTCACTATAAGTTTCCCCGAACCGCCCTTGAATAGGAATATAAATAACCACAGTGGAGAGAACAATGCGCTGTCGACGCCGCGTGTCAATTGTTTCGCAGCAATCCGGGTAAACTCAGATAGTCAGAGTTGAGCAGTGTTATATTGTTCATACCTTTTTTTTATTGTTTTATGTGCCAAGATTAGCACTACTTTGTGCAGGATAGTAACAACTGTTGATTGCATTTCGTGTAACAGTTCCTTCAAAATTATATGCTCAAAATTGTTCGATTGCTAAAGACCTCAAAGCTATTGATTTTGGATCGCGGCTAAAAGTATTTGCGGAGCCCCGTGCTAATGCTACAATATAATTTGAAGCGTCAGCATAGCCATAAACTGTGTGCCAATTATTAACCCTGTAACCAGACAATGTCCGGGCACACAAATCTATTAGTACGGTATTTGAAAGCGTTGCAGGAGAATGAATGCATTTAAGACCACACTGTTCAAAGTCGGCCCATGTCACCGAGATTTCGACAGGTTGCTGATTTATTCCTTTAGGTTTAGAGGACAAGACAAAGGACAAGGAAACTATAATAAGTAGCGTAAGGCAAATCAACAGAAATAGTGTACTGGGCAACTGAAAAGTTCGGTGTGTTTCTAAGGGATGGTGCGAACCTCTGAAAGGTTCTGTGTAAATGCGAACGTGAACCAATGCCATCACGTGACGTCATATTCCCAATTCCAACCCTATATTTCCGTAAAGTAATATATAAATACATGTATACATGATAACTAGCGACGACTCTGGCCACATTATGATGCCACATTTCTGAAGTACATGCTGACTTTACGTCACCTAATGTATCGACTGCAACAATGAAATGCTACATTAATTCCTCAAAATCAATATCTTCCATCGCTTTGCCGACGCAGTTTCAACGAGGACTCGGCTAGACTGGACTGATGTATTCTTAAGAGTGAAACATACTTTTATACTTGGGCCAAATATTAGCCTAAAATATGTTGTACAGTAATAGCCAACACCTTAATCGGGTATCCAATAAGGATATCGAGTCAAGGCAGATCCCGTACGCCTGATAAATTTTTAGAATGAATATCAATGCTTTCTTTATATCAATTTCGTTGATGTAATTAAATAATTGATTGGTTGACTAAGCACAATTCACCATCTTCCTATACAGTGTGTTTCGTTCTTGCTATTGCGTGTTTGCGGCAGAGATGAGCATGGATTAGGATTAGGTTTTCAAAAAACAGGATTTGTGAAATTTTGTCGGATTTTGATTGGATTTGGATTAGACATTTTTTTCAGAACGGATTAGGATTTGGATTGGATTTACCTATTTTCTGGGAGATTCATCATCATCATCATTGGTTTATTAGCAATTTTATCAGTTCAATACACCACAAAAAATGCGATACAATGAATAGACAGGAAGATGTCGAAGCGACTTGGATTTGTCAATGGAATCGGACACCCACCTTGGCCTAGGCGTAGTAAAGAGGAGAGAGAGAGAGAGAGAGAATCTTTATTCGTATACATTACATATCAACATAACACTACAAAAAATGTAACAATGAAATGCGACATGCAAGGTAGACGGGAGGCTCGATATGACATGCATGGCATGCACACTGAATGAAAGTAAAGAATACAGTATAGAAAAAGAAAGCGACAAGAAATAGGGCGGCATGTCATGGGAAGCGAGATCGATAGGTCAGTCGTGGTCCGGTAATCTTGAGGATGGACTGTATTTATTTAGTAGTAATTCCTTGTATTTCGACTTGAATGTGGACATGCTCGTCGACTGTCGGATGGCCGGCGGGATACTGTTCCACACATCAGGTCCGGCATATTTGATGGAGCGATGATCGATTGAGCGATGATTGAAATGTCGTGTGGCGAATGGCGACAAACTTTATTCAGATCAGTTAATAATGTACTTATGGTTATTGAGTTATTTTGAATAAAGTGAATCGTTGGTTGTGAAAGAAAATTTTCGAATCCCTCCATTGCATAAATTGGTATTTTTGCTGAATTTCCAGTTGGAATCGGATTAGGATTGGACATGGACTTGAATATGAAAAAGTTATGGATTTGGATTTGGATTTAGATTTGAAGGTTCGGATTTGGATTGGATTAGGACATAGAAATTTCAAATCCGCTCATCTCTGGTTTGCGGGCAAAGCTCACAGCAGAGATTTACTAAAGATTCACAAACGGAAAGCTGAATATTCCGAGCAAACTTTCGCTCAAATAGGCCTACGTATTAAAATTGGCAAGGTGCATTCTCGTTTAGTGCTGAGTTTCTTTTCATGCTGCCAGCGCCTTGCGGAGAGTGGTCCGAAGTTCAAAAGCAAAGATTTTCATCCAAATTCACGTTTTCATGACGTGAAAAATTGTACTACATAAAAATGTTCACAGTGCAGAACCTATACCAAGGTTCGTTTGTGAACGCGAACCTCGAAAATTTCTGAGGTTCACACACAGAACGTGGCTCAAATTCTGGACACTCTTTACCGCCCACTAGTGGATTTCAAAGTGAGGTATGTGCACATTGTCTGCCACTATGACGTCACACTAGCAAAGCTTCGCCTATCGACCAGAGGTGATCACGATCCGGTTCAGGAGTATGGGGTTGTGTGTTGTACATATCGTACATCGTTAAGTCATGTTCATGTCACACCGATAACATTTTTATCAGCCTAACGCCGGTGCGCACCACTGAGCTATACAAACACAACACATCCGGTGGTTTCCAACCTTTTATGGTCGCGACTAGGGCTGGGCACAATGATTCGAGTACTCGAATCTGAATCGAGTATTAATTTTAATGATTCGAGTCGAGTAGTAAAATACGATTTTTCCGAGTACTGAAATTATACTCTCCTCGCCACTGAAAGCTAAGTTATCGACGAGAATTATAGTTTCGATACTAATTTTCACTGCTGAAGCCTGGGAGCCTCTATTGGCCGTATCGTAGCATACGAAACATATAGTACAAAGCTACTAACGTGTCGTAAACTGACTATTGCGTTGAATAACTAACTGAAGCTTTATTAAAGCAAAGGTAACCAATGTGGCTTTAAGCAACATAGAACACAACTGACAGCAGAACAGAAGAGAATAGAAAGACACGAGAACGATAAGGCGACACTGTACTGTACAACGTAACTAATCAGGTGAAAGTAATTATTGCCTAATCGCGGATTACCACATAACGTTACTAGAAATAACCCAGTTCCGAAGTCATGATCATCCCACAACTTTGTCACCAAGTGCAATGAAATCGGCATGGTCGAAAAAATACCAAAATCTCTTTAATGTGATGGATAACAGGAATTATAGTCTTTGTGGTCGCATAAAAGGTACCGATTTGAAATTCGACATATTTCATTCTGTTGTGACGTCATAATGGGTGATACTCGATTACTCGACTCGACTCGAAGCATTTCACGTGATTCAGAATCGAATCACTCAGGTACTCGATTTTGCCCAGCCCTAGTCGCGACTCCATTTCCGATTTTAAAATGTTCCGTGGCGCAGCACAAAATTTGATAATCGGATTACTAAAAAATGGTCAGCACCTTTGCTCAGACATGCTCGCGGTCTATTTTGGAAGTTGATTACGTTCATCATCTTCGTGAACAGCAGAATAAAGGCAAAAGGCCCCCAAGCTTAGAATCACTATCTTTGGATGAATTAAACGGCCTCGGCTGACTCTAGGAATGCCCCGTTCTCCTATAATTGCGATAACAATTATACTTATTTCAGATAGTGAAGGCTATTTTTATCTATGTTTGATTGCAGTTTTTGCGAGGGCGGTCGTCCCCATATTAAAATAATCAATATGTGTGATACTAAATCGCGCGACACTGTACTGTACAACGTAACTAATCAGGTGAAAGTAATTATTGCCTAATCGCGGATTACCACATTCTACCCCCCTTGCATTTTGTAAATTCACATATAAAAATGACAGAAGAATATCAATGACTAACAAAATTACCATACCGATCCGGCTGGCGCCTAACTCTAGTTGAACGCCGAAGCTCGACGTCTAGATTTCTACTCGAATCATCTGGTACATCCTCTGAATGGTTAGATTCTTGAGGCTCTTCATCAGATGACTTCAACTCAACGTTAGAAACTTCGCGACTTGGCTCGTGGCCATCGATATCAACAGAACAAGGTTCAGCTTGTTTCGTTTCAGGATTAGTCGACGGTGTTTCTTCTCCAGTAGGAAAACGGGCCAAATCGTTGAGTGAGACGTTGGACTCGCGGCCGTTAGGAAAACGAACACGTGCGTAAGTCGGGTTGGCTTCAAGAAGTTCGACCTCAGAACATAGTTCGTCGCCCTTGTTTCTGACGAATTTGCGTAAGAAAACTGGCCCCGGTGTCAATAGCCAGGATGGCACGCTATTCCCCACCATACTTTTTCTTGGAAAGGAAAAGAATCGGTCATGCGGTGTTGAATTAGTTGACGTGCAAAGTAGCGATCGAACTGAATGTAACGCATGAGGAAGGGCGTCAGCCCAACATGATTCTGAGACTCCGGTTGATTTCAAAATGAGTTTGATAGTTCGCCATAATGTTTGATTAAGGCGTTCGCACTGCGAATTTCCTGTTGGGTGGTAAGGCGTAGTGAAACTAGTTGCAACCCCGCGAGAATGTAAATAATCCTTGACTTCCTTGGACACGAAAGCGGTGCCTCGGTCACTGTGAACGTATCCCGGAAGTCCAAAAACAGCGAATAGTGTCGACAAACACGAAACGACGGTTAGCGCGGAAGTGTTGCGACATGGAAAGGCGAACGGAAAACGACTATATTCGTCTATGACAACGAACATGAAAGGGGATTTGTTAGATTTCAAAGGCCCTTTGAAGTCTACGTTGATTCTTTCCCAAGGTTTCGTTGCTTTCACAAGCACTTGCGGATTGCATTTGTAAAAATTTGGTTTGATTTGAGCACAAATGCGGCAACGAGCGCAAGTCTCACGGACGTCATTTAGGGAGAACGAGAGATTTTTCGAACGAACAAAATGATGCAGCCTTGTGACTCCTGGATGACCCAGAGTGTCGTGTATGCGATTTAGATTAGAACCCAACTCACAGGGTGAAATCGATGCGCAATACGAAGATGTGGTCCGCGAAAACATATCAGCCGCAACATTCAGTGCCCCCGGTTTGTGTACGATATCATACGAAAATTGACCAAGTTCGACACGCCACAGCTGGATTTTGGTATTTTTGATTTTACCTTTAGATTTGCCGTCAAACATGAACGCGACAGATCTCTGGTCAGTAACAAGAGCGAAATGCCTGCCATGTAAAAAATGAGCCCATTTACGAACTGCCGCGATAATTGAGGACGCTTCTTTCTCGACAGAGGAGTAGCGTATTTCACTTGGCGATAGTGCTTTTGACATGAACGCGACCGGTCGACCGTTTTGACTAAGGATAGCTGCAATGGCTGCATTAGAAGCATCACACTCTATTGTGAACGGACTTGTCTCGTCGATCCTACCAAGAGACGCGTCAACTAACTCGCGTTTTAAATCGTTAAATGCGATAGATGCATTTTCGGAAAGCGGAAATTTTTCGACTGAATACAAAGGACGGATTTTGTCGGAGAAGTTGGGCAACCATTTGGCATAGTAGGCAAACATGCCACACACTCGTTTTAGTTCTGGGTTGTTGCGTGGCGGCAATAAATCGATTAACGGCTTGAGTCTTTCTGGGTCCGGTTTGATCACGCCATGCGACACGCGATAACCGAGCAAGTCTATTTCCGTAGAACGGATGATCGACTTCGAATGATTGAAAGTGAGGCTGAATCGCTGAGCAGCATTGAGAAACGCGTCGAGATTCCGATCGTGGTCGTCCTTATCCATACCGCAAACAGTAATATTATCCAGATAAGCGAAGGTGCCGGTGAGCTTGTTGTCTTTTATGACGTTGTCTATTATTCTTTGAAATGCCGAAACTCCGTTGGTGACTCCAAATGGCAATCGACGGTATTGGTAAAGATTTCCAGCGGCTTCGAATGCCGTATACGGACGATCATCAGGTGATAGTGTCACTTGATAATACGCGGACTTCAGATCTAACGTACTGAAAACTTTGAAACGGGCGATGTTGTTGACTTGGTCATCGATCCTTGGTAAAGGATAGGCGTCTAGTAAGGTATACCTGTTGACCGTCTGAGAGAAGTCGATGACCATGCGCTTCTTGTGTCGACCGTCATTTACAACAAGAACCTGTGCTCGCCAAGGCGATGAGGACGGCTCGATGATTCCTTCCTTCTCGAGTTTCGCAACTTCCGCTTTAATGAAATGTAGATCGGCTTCGCTGTATCTTCTGGATTTAGTGGCAATCGGTTTACAATTCGGTGTCATAAACTTGAAAATTTGCGGTGCTTCGACACACGCTTGAGCAACTCCGCATACACTGTACTTCTGATCTCGAGGGAGTTCCAAGGTATCTCTATCTCCGTCCATATTGAAAATGACTCGTTTATGCAAGTTCATGAAATCGAGACCAAGTACCACATCAGCGCATAAATCTTCCATTCCTTTAAGAGGGAATTCCGTATATTTCGTTTCGTTTACAAGAATGTCCGGTCTGTAGAGTTCTTCAATCTTGCGGGAATGGGATTTGGAAGCAAATGTAACCGTAGAGGAGTACGGAGTGGATTTCAGGTCAATTTCGTTGGCGTATCCAGTGCTTATGAAGCTTTCCGCGGAACCGGAGTCGATTAAAGCAAATGTTATGTGGCTGCCGATCTTAACCACGATTCTTGCTTTTATGAGACATTTGGGTACTCCGATGGCGCTGAAGTATGAGATCATTGCAGTTACTGTTCTCCTGTTGTCGGTGGCCTTTCTCATGTAAACCACTTCACAATGACCTAGGACTCCACAATAGCCACACTCGCTCCGTTTCGCTGGACATTTATATCGCGAGTAGAATGTCTGACCGCAAAAAAAGCACTTCCGATCAGGTTTGGTTGTTTTGCTCATTGCGTTGAGTCGACTGCGAGTTTCTGCGGATGATAGTTCGACTTCAGGATTCAAAGATTTTTCCAGCGGTTCGACGCCGACAGATGAACATGGAGTGCTGCAATAGATACTAGAGCTTCGCTGGGCGAATTCTAATGAGCGGGCTTTTGAGATCGCCACTTCGAGGGTTACAGCCCCGTCACTTTCTAATAACCTCTGTCTGATAACGTTTGATCGGAGACCAGTAACGAAAGCGTCGCGGATGGACTCCTTGCGATGATCTTCCGCCGAGAGAGTCTTGAATGTGCAATCTTTCGCTAGATCTGCCAAGGCGCGGGAAAATTCCTCGATCGTCTCTTCGGGCTTCTGAATACGGGTTACTAGCATGTGGCGGACGAAGATTTCGTTCTTTTGCTTGATATAAATTTTGTCGAGAAGTTCTATTGCGGTATCGTAAGTCGAACTTTCTTCAAAATAGGAATAGACAGACGACGACACGAAATTCGTTAAGATCTTCAGCTTGTCGATCTGTGTATCTTGATCAAATAATGAAAGAAAATTATCGAAGGTCTTCTTCCAATGCTTATACTGTTTTTCAGCGGAGGCGGAGTCCGGACTGATATCGAGCTTGGCTGGTTTCAGAATCCTTTCTGCCATAATTCTATGTTGCTTAAATTGTCGTAAACTGACTATTGCGTTGAATAACTAACTGAAGCTTTATTAAAGCAAAGGTAACCAATGTGGCTTTAAGCAACATAGAACACAACTGACAGCAGAACAGAAGAGAATAGAAAGACACGAGAACGATAAGGCGACACTGTACTGTACAACGTAACTAATCAGGTGAAAGTAATTATTGCCTAATCGCGGATTACCACATAACGTTACTAGAAATAACCCAGTTCCGAAGTCATGATCATCCCACAACTTTGTCACCAAGTGCAATGAAATCGGCATGGTCGAAAAAATACCAAAATCTCTTTAATGTGATGGATAACAGGAATTATAGTCTTTGTGGTCGCATAAAAGTATAGATAACTAAGGTAAACCGTAGATGCGACACTCGCGAGCATTACGTAACGTCACGCTCCAATTATACTCTACGGCACTGTTGTTGTTTTGCTTGGCGCTTATGCAGCAGGAGGCAGATTTCAGCATTAGGATGGCAATATCACCTATGTGAATCCGGCGGAATATGCTTACGTCATAAATACGAATTTGCTGATTCATTCTCTCGCCAATGTTTCGCTCGTCGATGCACGAAATATTCATCACGGAAATAAATAATTTCATGCGTTGGTGAGAACAAAAGCACGTGTAGAGAGGCTGAGAGGTCATATATATATATGCAATAGAATGTTACATTACCTATGGTTGTTAAGCGACGGAGTTGAACGATGAAACCGTATTACTGATGATACCTGATTAGGGTCAGACTTTAAACTAAAAATATCGTACTGTAAAATGCCTTTCGCTTAATTATATTTGTATATGTTGTAGATAACACCTTCTACTGTCCACGAAATGTAATCATTCAATCAGTACCTCGAAGGGAAAGCCAGCGGAATACTTGTAAATTGCGAATAATTCACAATGCCGGCAACGCAACTAGATGGTCGCAACCAAATGGTCGTGAAAACTGCTAACTTTGAACTCCAAATATCCTATTATAAAATGTCTTTCGCTCGATTATACTCATATATGTTGTTGATAAGACCTTCTACTGTCCAGGAAATGCATTCATTCAATCAGTACCTCGAAGGGAAAGCCAGCGGAATACTTGTAAATTGCGAATAATTCACAATGCCGGCAACGCAGCCAGATGGTCGCAACCAAATGGTTGACAAAACCGCTAACTTTAAACTAAAAATATCCTGCTGTAAAATGTCTTTCGCTCGATTATACTCATATATGTTGTAGATAAGACCTTCTACTGTCCAGGAAATGTATTCATTCAATCAGTACCTCGAAGGCAAAGCCAGCGGAATACTTGTAAATTGCGAATAATTCGCAATGCCGGCAACGCAACTAGATGGTCGCAACCAAATGGTCGTGAAAACTGCTAACTTTGAACTCCAAATATCCTATTATAAAATGTCTTTCGCTCAATTATACTCATATATGTTGTTGATAAGACCTTCTACTGTCCAGGAAATGCATTCATTCAATCAGTACCTCGAAGGGAAAGCCAGCGGAATACTTGTAAATTGCGAAAAATTCACAATGCCGGCAACGCAGCCAGATGGTCGCAACCAAATGGTTGACAAAACCGCTAACTTTAAACTAAAAATATCCTGCTGTAAAATGTCTTTCGCTCGATTATACTCATATATGTTGTAGATAAGACCTTCTACTGTCCAGGAAATGTATTCATTCAATCAGTACCTCGAAGGCAAAGCCAGCGGAATACTTGTAAATTGCGAATAATTCGCAATGCCGGCAACGCAACTAGATGGTACCAAAAGCACCAAAAATTACTTCGTAAATGGACATAAATCCTATAATTTATGAAATTTAATTCAAATTTTCTTCGCGCGATATATAGTGACTAGATGTTTTGATAATAATATGGGTACCACTCTACCCGCAAGAACAGCTAATTTATAGAGATCAGCATTTCGGCGTCATTTTTCACAATCCGCGACTAGAACTACTCTATTGACCGCCAACTAACTAAATTTGCGAAAGTATCTTACTTACCCATAACTTTTTGAATTTTTATCGGAATTTCTTGCGGTTGCAGGAGACTGAGACTCTATTCTCTATCTCTCCCCCACTCTCTCTCCCCTATCTCTCTCCTCTCCTCCCCTCCCCCTCCCCTCTCTCTTTCTCTCTCTCCTTTCTATATGCTCTCATTCCCTTCTTTCTCTCCCCCACTATTCTTTCTGCTCTATTCTCTATCTCTCTCTCCTCTCTCTCTTTCTCTCCCTCCTCTCTTTCTCTCTCCCTCTCTCGCTCCTCTCTGTCTCCCTCTCCCTCTCTCTCTTCCTCTCTCTCAGTGACGATGATGATGATAATTATGATGATATCACTAAAGCTCAACGTGATACTCCTACTTCATAACCATAGACATGGCTCCCATCATGTCCCATCATGGAAGTTTTTGTCATGTCAACATGACATTTTAAAACCATGTCGGTGTTTTCATGGAATTAACATGAGAAAGAGGAAGTCATGTCATTTCCATGATAAAATCCATGTTTATTTTTTACAGTGTACCCGCGTATCTTAAGGACACGCCTTTTCCTGGGCTGTTACCACGACAAACATTTGAAGCGTGTTGCCTTACATTTGCCGATAAAGTCTGGAATCAAGCAGCAAATATCGAAAATATTAATACGGTAGCCCTGACTTGTGACACAAAAGATATTTTGTGGTCCGATATACTATCCATAAGACCACCGTCTGATTTTGCATCAGCCAGACCCAGTTAGCAGTTTTCACGACCATTTGGTTGCGACCATCTAGTTGCGTTGCCGGCATTGCGAATTATTCGCAATTTACAAGTATTCCGCTGGCTTTGCCTTCGAGGTACTGATTGAATGAATACATTTCCTGGACAGTAGAAGGTCTTATCTACAACATATATGAGTATAATCGAGCGAAAGACATTTTACAGCAGGATATTTTTAGTTTAAAGTTAGCGGTTTTGTCAACCATTTGGTTGCGACCATCTAGTTGCGTTGCCGGCATTGCGAATTATTCGCAATTTACAAGTATTCCGCTGGCTTTGCCTTCGAGGTACTGATTGAATGAATACATTTCCTGGACAGTAGAAGGTCTTATCTACAACATATATGAGTATAATCGAGCGAAAGACATTTTACAGCAGGATATTTTTAGTTTAAAGTTAGCGGTTTTGTCAACCATTTGGTTGCGACTATCTGGCTGCGTTGCCGGCATTGTGAATTATTCGCAATTTACAAGTATTCCGCTGGCTTTCCCTTCGAGGTACTGATTGAATGAATGCATTTCCTGGACAGTAGAAGGTCTTATCAACAACATATATGAGTATAATTGAGCGAAAGACATTTTATAATAGGATATTTGGAGTTCAAAGTTAGCAGTTTTCACGACCATTTGGTTGCGACCATCTAGTTGCGTTGCCGGCATTGTGAATTATTCGCAATTTACAAGTATTCCGCTGGCTTTCCCTTCGAGGTACTGATTGAATGATTACATTTCGTGGACAGTAGAAGGTGTTATCTACAACATATACAAATATAATTAAGCGAAAGGCATTTTACAGTACGATATTTTTAGTTTAAAGTCTGACCCTAATCAGGTATCATCAGTAATACGGTTTCATCGTTCAACTCCGTCGCTTAACAACCATAGGTAATGTAACATTCTATTGCATATATATATATGACCTCTCAGCCTCTCTACACGTGCTTTTGTTCTCACCAACGCATGAAATTATTTATTTCCGTGATGAATATTTCGTGCATCGACGAGCGAAACATTGGCGAGAGAATGAATCAGCAAATTCGTATTTATGACGTAAGCATATTCCGCCGGATTCACATAGGTGGCAATATCTATCCATAGGGTATGTTTAGCGAGTAGCTGCTCCGTATGGTTACTAACCAAGGTTGTTGGATCCATGCTACACAATCTGTGCTGGGAAAACGAGCAAACGAATACAACTTTGAAGCCATTAAATACGGCTGCCCGAAGCGATTTCTTGTTTCTGTATAGATAGAAGTCCGAAGTCCGAGGTGTCGTATTGAAAGTAATTATACTACTAATGACGTGTTGGTATAATATCAATCAGAATAAGAAACCGCATTTCAGTTGACGCGGGCTCGGCCTCTTCAAATTCTGTAGATACCGTTATGCCGCTTAGCACGGAATCGCGCCTTGTAGTAATGGGAATTATTGTTACTTGACAGAGGATAAATTCTTTGAATCTACTTGTAACCGTTGTGACTTGGCCGATGAAGATGGATTTGATTGAAAGTCACTGCTCACTGACCATGTTATCTGCTGTATAATGTCCAATGACATAGAGGACAATGATGGCAAAGAAGCAAGTGGTTGCTGGATATGAAATTTATACAAGGGTCACTATCATACCACCTACCAGCTATCTTCATTCAAGAATTCAGTAATGGAATCACGCTATCCGAATACGACAACCGAAAGATTGATGGATTTTGGTACAAATTTTAGTCAAAGCTGGTGATCCCACCAAGCATTTCATGCATGGGACTATTTCTATGAAAATTTATCAAGGACCAAGTTTCTTCTCGACAAAATGAAACTAAATGACGATGCTGAGTCCAGTCGAAGAGGATGAAAGTAAAGGTTGTGAAATTTGTGTGACATAAGACCTACGTAACATCATTGATGATCCCTCTATTATTGCACACTGCACAGCTTTGCCAAAGAGACTCTGTGAATGCCTGCATGATGGAGTGACTAGCGTAACTCCACAGTCAGATATCCAAATCACCGCTGGAATTTATCTCAGAAGCACAAAACTCCATAAAACCAGCGCAATGTCAATTTCATCGTTTAAGCTGTCAGTGAAATGATTTTTCACATTTGACATAATTTAACGGGATGATTTATTACCGTAAGGCGGCTTCTATTTGCCACATTTTTGACACCCAGTATTTTCAAAACATGCAGTTCAACCAGCGGGATTCGCAGCCCATCTGCTTTCAGATGTAGGAGCACCTCTGCGTACCAGATTGTCACCTACCCTCATTAAGCATTGAATTCTACAAGATAATAGTTACACACAAATATTTTCACTCTCATACTACAAGATCCTTGTCAACGGGCAAATCTATAGTTATCTGCATATAATAGTAACCTGGCTCGAATTCTATTGTCCACTCAGGGTCTCTCATCTGTAATTCACTGTCACAACATATATCCGTGAACAGTCGTATGATGGATGTGGAAAATCTTCATCTTGTCGTCATATCATTACTGTTAACCTATTTAACCCTTACATTATTCTAATCATTTATGTTTACGACTATTTATACAATCAGATGAGACAGTGTACAACATGTTTGATGTGGGTGTGATCCGACAAGTTGAATGCGAAGGCCTCATCACTCATTCCTATCCTAGTATTCCGCATGTGTAGGCTATATCTTCCATGTCATTATTGATGCTGCCTTATTTGTTATGTATTTCGGTTTGATGGAAATATAGACACTCCCTTACTCCTGTGACTTATGACCATTGATTCGGTTCTCTAATCCTTGTTAGGCCCTCCCAGGTGAGACAAATTTGGTAAAATCGCATTTTATTGCTTCTTTCTTCATGATGATATAGAAAATAAATCACGAAATATGGCACATAAAAACAGAAACACCTGGACTGTTGGTTATGTCACAGTCAGATATATTTTGGCAGATTCCAACAGGTGGATAGTAACGAAATACTTCTACTTTTTCAAAGTACTCAAGTAACCTACTTGTAAGACTTACTAGCATGGTTATGATATTTGACTATTTCTAAACTCAGCCTAGAATAACAACTTTTATTGCGTTTGAGATGAAATTAACATCATTTCTACTTCAGTATTGGGTTTGTTTGCCTCCAAAATATGAATATTTGGCCAAGCCTCCCTCTTCATAGATGAAATGAAGGAGCCACGTGGTTGGAAATTGCAATGCAGATTTTACAATTTCCAAACCGCGGTGTTCTCCTCCGAGAGGGCCACGTGTGTTGTTGAAAGTGCCCATGCAATGTACTGTTGCTCACAACGCACCAAATTTTCCTCCTTAAAGTTTCTTCTTCCTTGACTGGACTCATTAGCTTCATTGTGCCGAGCAAAACGTTTGATAAATTTGATCCTTGATAAACTTTCATAGAAATAGTCCCATGCGTGAAATGCTTCTGCGTTATCACCTGCTTCGACTGAAATTCACATCGACTTCCATCAATTTTCTGCTTGCCGCATTGGGACAGCCGTATTCCATTACAGACTTATTGAATGAAGATAGATGGTAGGCAGTAGTATTGTGGCTATTCTGAGCAATGCACTAGGTTCCAGAGTCTTATCACCAGTTGCCACTTGCTTCCTTGTCGTCACTCTCCTGTCCTCCATATCATTGTACATTATTCAGCAGATCTTGAATAAGATCCGCAGTGAATAGTCTCAATCAAATCTGCCTGTCTAGGCCAAGTCGCAACAGTTGCAATTAGATTCAAACAAATAATCGTCTGTCAAGTAATAAAAATTCCTATTGTTATTAGATATGGCGTGATTCCATGTTAAGCAACATACCGGTATCTAAAGAATTTGAAGGGATCGAGACCGCGTCAGCTGAAATGCGGATAGATTATTACACGTCCGAGTCATCACTTTCAATGCGACACCTTACACCAAGGAACTTCTATCTTGAGATACTGGAAATCCGCTTCGGGAAGCCGTATTTATTGACTTTAAAATTGTATTCGATTGCTGGTTTTCCTAGCACAGATTGTGTAGCGTGGATCCAATAAGCTCGGTTAGTAACCATACGGAGCAGCTACTCGCTTAACAAACCCCATGGATAGATATTACCATCCTAATGCTGAAATCTGCCTTCTGCTGCATAAGCGCTAAGCAAAACAACAACAGTGCCGTAGAGTATAATTGGAGCGTGACGTTACGTAATGCTCGCGAGTGTCGCATTTACCTTAGTTATCTATAATAAAAGGTACCGATTTGAAATTCGACATATTTCATTCTGTTGTGACGTCATAATGGGTGATACTCGATTACTCGACTCGACTCGAAGCATTTCACGTGATTCAGAATCGAATCACTCAGGTACTCGATTTTGCCCAGCCCTAGTCGCGACTCCATTTCCGATTTTAAAATGTTCCGTGGCGCAGCACAAAATTTGATAATCGGATTACTAAAAAATGGTCAGCACCTTTGCTCAGACATGCTCGCGGTCTATTTTGGAAGTTGATTACGTTCATCATCTTCGTGAACAGCAGAATAAAGGCAAAAGGCCCCCAAGCTTAGAACCACTATCTTTGGATGAATTAAACGGCCTCGGCCGACTCTAGGAATGCCCCGTTCTCCTATAATTGCGATAACAATTATACTTATTTCAGATAGTGAAGGCTATTTTTATCTATGTTTGATTGCAGTTTTTGCGAGGGCGGTCGTCCCCATATTAAAATAATCAATATGTGTGATACTAAATCGCGCGCAGCGCGAAGAAAAATCCATGAAGCATAAATCGGTCCCAAAATCATGTTGTCTACGTTGATTTACGAAAAAATTAAGAGCCTACATCAAGCCTTCAAAATTCCGAACATTTAGGCATATTTTAGAATTTCCTCCCGGACGCAGTCTGAACAGTGACATTCCGGACATGTCCGGGACATCCCGGACGTATGGCAACCCTGTACACACTATCCCAAGTTTCCATTTTATGGATCTGTACGTTGACCGAATAAGCTTTGTTCTTTTAAAAGGAATTTACTATCGTTCAAGCACCAGAAGATAATAAGGCCAGTCAGACATTCACATATACTGAATGGAAGATGTATCCTTATCTCTTATTGGAACGATCACTACAGTAGCATTTCATTTCAGTTCAGTTTGGATTAGGCCTATACTTATAATATCATCAAATTGAATGTCAGAATAGTACGATAGAACGAAAGGGGTCGAAATGACTTGGTGAAGTCAATCAATGAAACTCCGATATCGCAAATTATATCGTCATTCGTCATCCATGTCTTTAGGATTGACGCCAACAATTTGATTGCAGTCGCTTTGCAGTCGTACTGGTTTGCCATATACTGAAACGGACTTAAAATAACATTAATCTGTCCAAACATCACCTACCAAGGAATGAAGGTCTGCACAATCCCGGTGCTTAGACGACGGAGATGCGAAGGAACCATTGGGTCATGGATTCAGCGCCGCCGCTTGTATCTTCCGCGCAATATCGGCGAGCCTAGCGCCTAGCGGGGAAACCGTGGATCATGAACAGGCTAAGAAATAGGAAGGTCTCATCACTCGTAATTCCTCACCACTTAGAAAGGACACTCAGTCGCTATCAGACCAACTTATCCGGACGGGTGATAACTTTGTGTTTATTGATGCAATCCTAGAGGGTAAGCGGGATTGACTTTTCAAATAAACTCCGCCATTTTAAAATACACTATTACCGCTTTGTCAGTCAGTACTTTCCAGAGGTGGTCAAAGTAGTAATGAAAGCTAATCAGGTAGAAGTGGAAGTAGCGACGAAAAAAATCTACTCAAGTACGAGTAGAAGTAATTCTTTCATAAGCAACCTTAAACTACTTGAAGTAGAAGTAGAAGTAGAATTGACTGACTTTAAATCTACTCAAGTAAGTAAGTAATTGTGAAAACGATCGTAATTCGTTCGCATGGACTGTCAAAAGCTTCAAATGGAGCTGTGCGGAAGGTGTAGAGAGCTTGATTCATATTGATGCATCCCAGCAGGTGTCAATTTTTGACAGATTAAGCATTCGTCGACATCATGGGATGTAAATGATAGTATTGATATGGAAATGCGATACTAAACCTTGTTTACTCGAGCACCTCGTTTTAGAGAATATCATGGCATGTCGCCCTCCCCCGTATTATAAGCAGGGTTGTAATGACTCGAGTCATGACTCGACTCTAGTCGGACTCGAGTCACGATTTTCTGAAGACTCGATTTGACTCGAGTCATTTTCTCAAAAGACGGAACTGACTCGACTCGATTCGACTCGATTCATTCTGTGTATTGACTCGACTTGGACTCGAGTCATTGCGCATGACTCGAACCAAGTCATATGAGTCGAGGCTCAGACGGCCAAGACCGACATTTCACAATGCACGTTTCAGATGTTGAGGGTGATTTTTCTTCAAAGTCAGGAGCGTGACCTCTGACCATAGTTTTATTCATATTTTTGGAATCAGTGCGACAATAGCTTTCGATCAAGACCAGATTAAGTAAGTTCTACTATCTGGAATACAACTTATGGATTGCCAGAAATCCTACAGTTGCTTACGCAAAACAATTCTCCACTCCAGGCTCAGCGAAGCGGAACGAAGCAGCAAAATCGGTCGTTGCCATTCCATATTTACATTCTATACTAAGTATACGTTAATAAAAATATGGCATATCGTAAAAATGTCATATAGTGTATAGCTTTATTTTCGGAAAATATAAGACATTACTACGCTTGCATTTTTTATTTCAACATGTATATGTTCTCCAGACGAAAGAACTGAAACTATTATTAGAAATCAGCGTATTATAATCGGAATTGAAAGAAAAATACAAATACTACTTCTAAGAAGCCGGAAAATATATTTCATGTCTTTTGTCCAGAAAGTTTCAAAGGTGGTCTGCTAAAACAGGTCTAACGTTAAAAAAGTCAAATTCCACTTGTCTAGATTAGGACGCGCCATGGGCTGATAGGTATAATAGGTAATTGCTAGATTGGGAAACGGTAGTTTCAAACTTTATGGGGGGGGGCCATACTTACTGTGATGAAATATTTGATGTAGGCGACAATGCGGTGTGAACGGAACCACGCAACCCGGTATCTGAATTACATCCAGCGACACTTTCGTTAAAACATATTTGTCATTCCAAATTTACTGTGCGCGAAGCGCAACGAAAATTCTGAGAATTACATGATTTTTATTAAAATTAAATGTTGGTACTACGTGAAAACAGCCCCGAAATTCCTTAGGCTATCTTTCTTATTGGAGGATGAAAACTACTTCTACTTGACAAACTGAAAATAGCGAAAAGTAAGTAAGTAGTTCACAAAATATTACCGAGTAGAAGTAGAAGTAGCGAAAAAAGATCTACTTGAGTAAGTACCAGAAGTAGAGGAAACTACTTGAGTACTTCGAAAAAGTAGAAGTACTTTGTTACTGACCACCTCTGCTTACTATATAAATTGAAGGTTTCGCTGTTGAATGCGGTTTTGTTGAATTTTGTAGAATTATGGATTTGGTATGATTATAAACTGATATCGAGAAAATTCTTTCGATATATATTTCACACATAATGTACAATGCGATAAGACTAGGGTTGCATTTAAAATAAAAATCAATTCAAAATAAGCATGTTTAAAACGAGACCCTTGTTTAAAACATGTATTTTTTTGAAGCCATGGCGTCACGAATATTCAATTGTGACGTCATAGTGGATTGACATTGACAATTGAAAATATAGGGTAAACGTAGCTTCTTTCACGAAATGTCTACGTACTATAGCTGTTGAATCGACTATTTTTAGGGTTGCTACCATCCCATATCGTATCCCTCGGCTATACCGGGTGGTAATTGCCTGTTAGGCCCATACAACATGTTTTTTGGAAAGTATTTAAACAATTATGGCATGATTTCACAACTAAAAAAAAATTCAAAAAGGCATGTTTTAAACAAAGTGTTTTAAACAGCCATTACGTTTTAAATGCAACCCTAGATAAGACACAATGCGATGTAATGAGCATATGAGGATGCTGAACGACCAGTTTCGGTTGCAGTAGCGGTCTCTTCAACTGGCATCCATCTCGGCCTGGTGCCCGACATCGCCGTTCTTTCTTCGATGTTTGGCTCTATTCCGCGGCTCTTTGTTGCCCTTTCCATTCCTTGCACTTGCGCTCTTTAATCAGGTCTTTTACTGGGCTTCTTAGTCGCCGTAAGAACATAAACGTGGGGAGGAGAAGGAGCCCTGAATAACCTCCGTCGCAGAATCGAACCCGGGCCGCCCGGGAGGCAGTCGCTTATCGTCAACACTATATATACGCTACGCTTCAAGTAGATTCGAGTATTCAAGTACCACCTATCATGACGCCGTAACAGCAAATGACTGACATGAACTGACAAGAAAATTATTCCAGTTATACGCTATAAAAATAATTTTCTATTCATGGACAAAACTAGTTTATGGCGCTTTGTCACCATTGTGAGGATATTTTTCTCGGTGCTTGGTTTCGGCCCACCGAGCATTTGAGACTACAACGTTGGGAAAAATATATTGAAACTATATTCTCACTGATAAAATATTACTCCTGGTGTGTACATAACCGGGTACCTGCCGGCAGATTCAAACCGTGAGTAAAGAATGGCGAAATAACAATTGGTTCCCCTCCAAGTGGGACCGTCGGAGAATAACAAAAAATGAATATGAAATTATGCCACAAAATAATATTGCCTCTTGGACCGTAACGCACGCATACTGGCAATCCACATAATATGGATATTCCAAGCCGCTGTTACGAATAACGTGAAAGAATAGCTGATTTATTATATCCCGACTTACATCCGAAAGGCAGCTGCTCACATGTGGCCCAATGATTTGATATTTTACACGAAGAGCAGCATGAAAATTTGAAATCTTCAATCGTTTCATCAGCTTCCATTGTGCGGTTGCAGTTGCATATACTTGTTGCCTATCAGCAACATTTCAATTCGAGTTTGCCTTGTGTGTAGAGTTCCGTGTGACTTGGCGACATACAAATACGTTCCCTGTATTTTCAAGGTCATCATCTCCACCAGCTTCGCCGCTAACAGGTGATCGCGTGGGCTGATAGTGGATAAATATTTTATAGTGATATATGCAGGGTTGCCACCGACATAGACCCAAAAATAAGGACAGTCGAAAAATTAGATTAGCATGAAAAAGCGTTTTTGAACATACTTTGTATTTATAAGAACCGTGGCATGTCACATTCCATACTATTCGCCAGAAACAATCTGCTCCAGCAACTCCTTGTTATTAGAAAGTGCTCACGACAGCTCAGGTCTAGGTTTACCTTTACTCAGGGCCGAAACAGCACTTCGTCAGCCCTCCACCCAAAAAATAAACGTTGGACTTGCCCCCCCCCCCATAGGGTGATAAACCAAACTTCTTCACCTCGTTGCGATCAGAGGCGTCAACCAAGATGGAAAAAGACCGTACACCATGTTTAGACAAAATCATTTTTGAGCGTATGGAGCAAGAACTCCAGTAACAATGCTTGTAGTCCTGGTCCTGGCCGAATAAAACTTATTTGTGATACTGAATCGGGGAATATTGCTTTGAACAATTGCGATGTGCAATCGTTGGTGAGGAATGATTGCTGGCGTTTGACAGAATGGAATGCCCAGGTAACGTCTGCAGCAGCAGCCTTGTCGTCTGTGGTCGTTGGTGCTCACTGCTCATTGACTTGTAGAAAAATTATTCATCGACTGGCTCTAATTCATCATTATGACACACTTCTTGTGTTTGGGGTATCAATGTGAGTTTAAATGGCGGTCTTTCCCATGGCCTCCAGGTTAATGTCGAAATTGCAGATATTGCAATGTGCGAAACACTCGCCCTTAAAACTTCGTTAAATACCTTTGAATTATCTCTCATAATCGTCACGAAAAACGTTTTTACGCCTGCTCATTTTATCTAATCAGATTTAGCCTTATTAGTAGCTAAAACTATGTGCGCAACTGCAATATAATTTAGAACAATGTATCGATGACTAATAGCTTTACTACTTTTTAATCACTGTGTCGACTGCACTGCGCCTTTTTCCACTACGCAATAAATGCTGCCTTCTCCACAGCTTGAGCTGATTCTGCTGTAGACCAAACAGCAGGAACCTGGTACTGCTGTTTACTGATAAAATGACGTCCGCTGTGGTAGCTTGGTACAGACGAAACCACTCACGGCCCGAGCTATCACCACTTAGAAGTCAAATCTTATGGTGTGTACGTCACGAGAGTTCCTTTCCTTTATGATGTCATGAAATCTCGACGCAAAAGCATAATTTATGAATATTATGCTACATAGATACCAGAGGGAAACGGTCGAAGTTCTGTAGTGGTTGAAAATAAGACAAAATAGGGACGCAAGTCAAAAATAAGGACATTTCTTAGAAATAAGGACAGTTGAGTTTTCTAAGACGTGGCCCTTCAAAATAAGGACAAATCTTAGAAATAAGGACGGTATGGCAACCCTGGATATATGAAAGAACCAATGTTATTGACAGAATTCATTCTCAAAATTTCACAACCACATGCATGTAGTAAGCACACAAGAAGTTGCATCGAACAATGTATGGTGGGCCCCACACTAGTTTTTTGGGCGGGAGTTGGCTTAAGAGTGTTGTTTCGTTCCTGGTTACAACACATAGTCACATATCTGCACCGACCTAACAGTGTAGCAGGGCTGTGAAATACACGGCCGACGGACAATTTCATCCGGCCAAATGAAGAAGTTTGTTGCAGACCAAATAAGAACACCGACCCTAGCAATCCCCATAGCTTGAATTCGAGATGGCCCAATAGTCTAGTTCAGGGGTCGGCAAACCCCGGCACGCATGCCATTTGTGGCGCGCTAGATGATTTTTCATGGAATGCCAAATGATTTCACGCAAACGACATATTGAGACCATGTTTTTGCAAAAAGTGAAACAGAAGTTTTCAAAATGTACAAAGCTCGTAGGTGATCCAAAAGTATTTTGTAAATCAACGTAAAATAGAGGCTTTTGAGGCTGATTTTACTTATGTTGAAATTGTTTTCCGCGCTTCGCGCGATATTGGAACCTGATGTCTTGATTATAATATGGGAACCCCAACAAATAGATATATATGTATATAGAAAATGTTTCTTAAAAAGCTATGCATAATGTACAGAAATGAGCCAACCGTTTTAGCAGATACAAACGAACGTCTACCGAATATCGTATGAAACCATTTGGATGCTTTATTAGTCTAGGAGGGTTCACTGTGTATCCTACGGGAGCGCAACTTATGAACCGGCATTCCGACGCTGGGCATTTTCACGCTATGGAAGACACGACCTGGACATAAAGTTTCGGACAACATGCGACCCCCGGGCGGTGTATGCGCTGTCAAAATGATAGGAGGCGATAAACCTTGAAACAAAATAACCGACGCATGCTGGCCAAAACGTTCGAAAATATATGTCCACTGTCACGGCGCCGAAGTGACCAGCGCCGAATAGTCCAGTGCCCGCAGCTTGAGCCGCACGTATCAAATGAGACCGGTCGAGGAAAAGAATGAGTCCCGTGTCGAAATGTGAATTTGGAATCGTGTTCGCGGAAGGATACATTCTTTTAGTCTCGTCTGATGTGCTAGCGATATATCTGGAGCAACGACAATCCTGACCGCTTTAGCGAGACCCTTGCAGACAAATCTAGTGTCACATCAACCTTAATGAGACACCAAACCGACTTGAATGATACAGGTTTGGGCACATTTTTCATAATCAGCAGACCATATCATCGTAACAACACTGATTGGCCTGTCACTTATTGGATATGGTACCGGACACAGTGAACTTGGAAACGACCAAATCAACCACAGAAGATTGCGTGCGCGACTGAAAATAAATTATGTAAATATTTCGTACATTTAAGCGATAGGTCGGGTGCGGCAGCGACCAATATTTATTCCCTTCGTGACCAATAATTCAAGAATCACTGGCGTAACGGATGCCATTGCCATGCAGCTGCAGAAAAACGGTAGGGGGTATTCCCTGCTTGAAACATTAAATATTAATAAATTGAATGTTTCGCATGCAAACTGGTAAAAATTTGACGTTTTTCGACATTTTGGCACGCTGCACACAAAAGGTTGCCGGCCCCTGGCTAGGTGGTGTCCGGACAATACCGAGAAAACCATTACCGAGAATGCCATTACCGAGAATGGACACCACCGAGAATGGACATTACCGAGAATGGACACCACAGAGAATGGACATTACCGAGAATGGACACCACCGAGAATGGGCATTACCAAGAATGCAATATATGCAATACAGGCATGTTATGCATATGCACAGGTCGTGTGAGTACATCACGGCGTTGCCACATTAGGTATCGATGCTCAGGTATAAATTTCTCGACAACGTCAGACCCAGTAATCTATATTCTTGACATTGGCCATTCTCGGTAATGTCCATTCTCGGTGGTGTCCATTCTCGGTAATGACCATTCTCGGTAATGTCCGTTCTCGGTAATGTCCATTCTCGGTAATGACATTCTCGGTAATGTCCATTCTCGGTAATGGTTTTCTCGGTATTGGTATAGAACCTGGCTAGGTAACTCATGACATGTATACAATCGATAGGCAAAGCATTACCAGTGTGACGTCATATGTGTTGATCCCTCATTTAAAACCACTTGGGCAGTTGTTCCCAACCTTGGGGGTCTGCGAAGCATTTTCAGGGGGTCCGCGATACCTCTAAATTTGTAAAATGATTGATAACCTAATTATATTTTATTTTTAATTAGGAAAAGCATAATACAGTTTCGCTTCCTAATTGCTAAAACGTTAGGACCACATCAATAAAATGATCGTCGGAGATGAAATATCAAACTGTGGAAACTCATTGTAATTGTCAAATTACCAACAGCCTGGCGATGGTAGCATATTGCTGTTTAGAGATGTTTTGTTGGGGTTTGTGGAAAAATAAAATGTTGGAGATAACAAGGTCAAACAGGATGACCTCAAAATGTTGGCAAAACATTTTGGATTTGAAGTGGTCAGTCTTAGGAAATTAGGAAACAGTCGTTTGAAATAGAATTTCCAAATCTTTTTCCTAATCTGTCCCAATGAAAGAATTGAAATCCATTTTCTCGTGTGATATAACCATAGCCTTTATAATAATAGAAATGACTAGGCTGGACGTGTTACGTTCAATAAAACTCAACCACACGCTGTCGTCGGAAGTGTTACGCATATTACATTCGCGACACGCCACTACAACTTTTAACCATATTAATGATAATAATAACATTCGCGACCAATATCTTTGTGGCAATCCGCAATGGATTCTCAAGATTATAAATACAGCTGCAAAATTCGCTTCGAAATAATAAAAGTCTACCCAAATTCTACATAATATAGTGTGATGTTTTGTTCGGAAAAAGTCATTTTGTGGCTGCTCTAGCCTACAATTAATATTTGCACAAGACAGAGTACGGTTGCACCCTTGCACGATAAATTGAGCTAATTTTGAACGAACACTTGATGGAGTCCGCGGAGGTCCGTGACAGTCCAAAAAGGGTCCGCAGAGACAAAAAGGTTAAGAACAACTGCGCCAGGGGATACGAAAATATGGTAGCCCTACACTATGCCAAAAGGTGGATGCTTCCTCCTATCTGTTCATTACATCGCATTGTGTCGAATCGCATTGTACATCGTATGTGTCTTGTTCAGATGAAAATATAATCTGACGATTATTGATTACAGATTATTGATATTGATTGCCAACATGACAGCAATTTTGATGTGTCACCTTCCTATCTTTTCATTGTATCGCAGTCTTGTGATGTTTTGAAATGATGAAAATATTAATAAACTGATTGATTGAATGTCAAATGTACAGACTTCACATTGAGCCCGATTTAGATCATTGATCGTTTGCTATAGACTAGAATTATTTTGCGCATAATTTGTGAATTTCGAAGAAATTCCTAGCGGCACCCTTGCGAGACGTAAATGGCACACAAGTGTGTGCGGCACAGCACTGGTTAATAACCACTGACTGAATCTAGGCTCCTCATCGCCATCTCATCCGTGTAAGCGGTGTATTATAAAAGCCTAGAAGTGGGCCGTGCTACCAGTCGGCAGCTACGGAATAAAAATGAAGAAAATTAGCCTGGTGCAAATTACCGTAGCAGTCAAAACAAACAAACCACTGACTGAACCATGGAAAATTCAGTTTTCCATGGACTGAACAGTGAACACTGAACACTGAACAGTCTTTTAATCATAGATCCGTTAGCGCTATCTGGCGGGTTTAAATTTTCGGTGTGGGTCGAGTATTGAAAATTCTTGCTCATGTCGATGGATTACACTCTAAGATTTCAAGTCACGCAACAACGAAAATATATTTAGAATTAAATAGAAATAATTCATATTTATTATTTACAACTCTTTTGAGATTGACCTTTGCCTTACATATGAAGACAAACTGGAACTCGGAAGCTAGCGGTAGTAAGTTGCAAACTTGGCAACCGCCAAACCAAAACAAAATACGCAGTGTGGTTTGGGACAGCATGATCGTCAGCCCTAGTAACTGGGTCCAACGCGGGTTCAGTGAATAAGCGGGAGACTCAGGGAAGTAGAATGTCGTCCAAGGCCGCGGCAACCGACACCAAGTATAACATGTTTAGGCTGTTTATTTGAGACGCATGCCAGTACTGGTATTTGTTTGCTTGCAGGTCAAAAACTAAGGCTGTGTTGCTGATGCTCGAAAAACTGTTATCAAGTACAAATCCAGACAAGGAACAGACCCGATTTTTATGTCATAAACTTCTTCATATGGCGAATAACCATGGTGATACTTTTTGTTAATTACCGACACTCATAATTTGCTACCTGTAACTGTTTGAACAAGAATCGAGGAAAATATATTTCCCATCTTCGGTATTTGTTTAGAAACCGTTTAGTATTGCTTAATGAGAAGGATTATGTATACTATTATAAACATTAAATATTATCTTCTACAATTATAGTCGTTTCCCATGGTTTCTTCAAAGGGTCCAAAGTGCAGTAGCCATCATAGAATTGAATTGTCCTACCTTGTTTTTCTGTGATTTAAAAACTTGCTATTGCTGCCCATGTGTTTGAAAACTGCTCTGTACATACCGCCGACCTCAAAACCAATCATTTTCTTGCAGATTCCGCCAGAAAGGAGATATCCAGCAAAAACAGTTTGGAAATTGTTTTGTCAATTCTGGAGGTAACTCGGACCAACTTAATGTTTTAGGATCGTACGGCATACGGACTGGTTTTACATAATACTGGTCATGAAAGCAGTAATTGTATTGATCAATATAACTCCGTCTCCAGTTAAACTGGAAACTTAATTTTATTGAGATCCTTGTGTGTTGTTTCGTTCTGTGTTTAGAGGTTTTGTGATTAATAATAACTACCGTAGCGATTCGTCGTTTGCAATATTTTGTCTGCCTACACGGTCCCAATTCAAAATTTTGTCGTACTTTTAGTGATATTTCTTCATCAAATCAATATGCCCTGGATAGCCTACTGCCCATGCTCCTGTTACCGAAAGCCCAATCATAGCCCACCTTCCACTAATTGAGAGTCCAATTCCACCGTTTTTTCAGACATGCGGCGATCAAACAACGTGTCTTGCGCTCGTGAATATTTTGAGCGAAATCGCTTCCGGAAATGGCTTGAAGCGGCTTGTTAATCATGATGTCACAAGGGTTCTTCTGCATACCGTCGCTTATTTAGGAAAGGAAGCTGATACCAGATTGCTTTCGGCGCTTATTGGATTATCAGTAAAAATAGCACCGAAAGGTAAGAAGCCAGGTCCTGAATGTAGCTCTATCTTAATTAAGTAGTTGTTGTTCTAATGTGAATATTTCTTGTATGTTGTACAAGAATAAGGAACACTTTAGATTTTGAGGACATGTAGATGATGTAATTAGGTAATTTGGTATTCATATCATCGTTGGATATTGATTTTAGTGAGAGTAATGTGATCACGAATTATTGATATGTGCCCACTCGGTTGAACTGTGACACTTAGCCACGATTCCTCAAGACAGGTTGCTGTTCACTTGCTCTGTTTCAATGTTATTCAATCATTTCTCAGTGTTTTCCAAGTGATTTATCCATATAGTGGCAGTATCATTACATTCTCTGACCGGGATACGATCTGAAATGAAGCTTCTAACTTTGACTACTCAGGCTGATTGTCGATGGGCTACTTATTACACCGTTCGCTCCAGTTGTGTTATATTCAGAAATTTAACATCTTCCTCAAAGCTTGTCGTAACTGAATTAGTTTCAACTTCGGAAATTTTGCTATTTTGTACTACCGGTGTGTGAAAACACAACGGCTACTTTTACTCAGAGAGGGTCAGTAACGAAGTTCTTCTACTTTAAGCTACTCGAGTAAGTTTAGCCTACTTGTACTGAAGGTGGTTAGGTTTTTAGACTACTTTCACTTCTACTGCACGGTTTTTTAGGCAAAACTACTTATTACATATTCGATTATGTAAAGCGTAAAGTAGCTTTTAGGTGTGTTTGCATCGCTTTTCCGAGTCTGAATTTTCATTAGCACTCGGCTAATGAGCCCCTGTATCATGGTAACTGAAAATATATCCGAAAATTATGTAGTACGATTGCATAATGGTGTATGCAAGCTGCAATTTGTAGAGTAAACATCTGCCATCAACTGCTTGAAGTATGCAAGTTTACCTTCTGAAACTACTTAACTGAATACTTTCATACCTTTGTTTTAGTAACTTCCACTTGAAGCAGTTATCTGTCTTCGAAATTGCTACTTCACTAGTAATTGAGTAGAAATTGGTGGTACGGTATAATTTTACTTCTGATTGAGTACCAACTCGGACTAATTTGACCCCAGGGCTGTAACCAAGTCACAAGGTTCCGAGTCACAAGTCAATCTCATTTAAATATAGTTTTGATTCGAGTCAAGTCGAGTCATTATCAGTTCACCACCAAGTCAAACCCGAGTCCAAGTCAATAAGTAGAGGGTCGAGTCCGAGTCATTGTGTTCGCCGTTCACTTTTGAGTTCAATCTGATTAAACCCACTTTTTTCAACTCTTTGCCTTCCTAGTCTTGAGTCATATGACTTGGCTCGAGTCATGCACAAGACTCGAGTACAAGTCCAGTCAATACAAAAATTTTGCGCATTTTAGTGGATCTCGACTCAATATTACGTATTATTCATGCAGATTAGTATCTATTGTACTTTGATGGTCTAGTAATTTAAATGGGTCTCCCAGTTTCTTGGACATCTCTCTTTAACATGATGTATCACAGTTTTATAATTTAAAAGACATAATCGTCTTTCAGTCCGTAGAACAATCGGCAGTTATCATGGGCTACAATATTTTAGGTCTATTCTCTTATATATCTTTCAGATGTGCAGGACTGATCATTCATTGAATACTGCGTCCAACTGATGGACCTAGACTCGCTTGTTCGATGGGTGCCATTTTTCATTCAATGACAAAAATCTACTGTAGCAGGCTCGATTTCTCACGCTCAACTGCTCGTGTTTGGTAATTCATCAAGATTAGAATGATGAGATAAGAATTTTATGCTGATGGTCTGAAAAAGGGATTGTGGAACATTTACAAAATGTTTTGAATCGTAGTTTGCCAATGAAGCATATTCGTGTTGTAGGTTGTCTATGATGGAAATGATTCATCATCGGTTTTCGAGTAATTGTGGTGGATTGAGCCTCTGGTTTTAGATTTTAATCAGTTTCACTGCACCATATTCTTTCACAGCATTCCCAAGAATGGCCATGAGGCTCGAAATAAACTAGTACCAGCCGATTGTGGTCCCGATTATTATTCATCTGTTGTTCCATAATTTATTCCTTTGATACTAACGTTTTTCTCTCACACAAGTATTAATTACTTCCCATTGTTTGTTACCAGATAAACGGTTCGCGCTGAGAGTTCGTTTGGCCGGAGCGTTGCCCGTTTTGGTATCAATCATACGTTCGTCATCACAATCCACATCTAACAAGCTGTTGACAACTTCGTTACAGTGTCTCAAGACATGCGCTTCAAACGGTAAATATATTTCTACACTGTGCAGTGCATGGTATGAGTCGGTCTGACTCGAATCAATGCAATGCGACTGTCAAGCATGATATCATAGCTGGTAATCCCAGTTTGTGGGAAAAATAATTCATCATTATTAATCTACATATGTGGGTTATGTTCAAGGATAATCTCTTTATCTGATCAATAAAGGGAATGTGTTTGTCAAGTGGGCTACTATTGTGTTCATTTTTGACCTGTGTTGTCCTGAAAATGTCACACCGCAACTCGTGTCTAGAGACACAGCCTATTTCACTTTTGTACTGATAGTGTGTCTTTTAAATCAGTTTCTCTTTTCAAGTATAGTATGATTAAGCCTCCTAGGTATTTCGCTGCCTATGTTGTTCTGTGGGATAGCGAAGTTTCAAGCGTTAACTAGAATAGAAATGTGAGACATTTCGCCATCAGGCTCTTTCAGCATTGTGTGTAACAATAGGAGATAAACCCAGTTTACTATCTGCCACTCATGCCCGATTTTGAAATATATTTTGCCTATTCAAGCATGCTGTCGGCTATTATCTCCCGAAGAACTTTACCTACACATCGTTATGGAATGCTAGTTTGTGTATTGCTAATAAAATATTTTCTCCCAACTGAACTGCATGTTACCTTGTCTGTCAAGTCAGCAGTTGTCATATTAGTATCAGTAGATGATAAATGTCCTTATGCATTCGATATGACATTTGACACATGCTTGGCTGAACTTAAAGCCATTCAATTCAAGAGATGTGTGAATGATCAAAAGTAATGTATCAAACTGAACGGATAGCAATCTGTACTTGTTTGCTGTGTAAATAATAGTACATAAGTCCGTTTGCTCCTAATGTTTTTGTGCTCAACTGTCCAGATGTTGCTAGGTAACTACAGTCTATATACTTGTATTATCTCGTTTAATCTGTTTTGTCATCAATTCTGTTTGACTTGTCTATCACGCTAACATAGCCTCCATACTACTTCATATCATGACCAGTGGGAATATGATGAACTATGTGTCTGTGTTTGGTTGTAACCCATTGCAAGGTCTCGGGTCTGCCTATATGTAGTTGGATGAATTATTTATTTTTCACATCGGCTGAACCGTATGTTGCGTCTTGACTGTTGGTGAATATCAATACTAGCAAGGATGGTATATATTTAGTATCTATACATACATATGCCCTCGAACAGATGAGTAAGGTATGGTGTGCTCAATGCTCATTGCTCTTGCACATATTTGTCATGATCCCAGAAAACCAAGTGCAACATCTTCTAGCCAAGCAGTGAGTTCTAAGCTTCTGACCCTTTGAATTCCATTGTGTTCGTTAATGCTGCGATGTGACCAATGTGCAGCGTTGTAAGCACAGTCGGTGCTATGCATGGGACCTTGAAATGCTTCGAATTATAAAACACTGAAGCTTGCGGTTTTGATAACGCCATGATTGAAATTGTAAGAATTCGAAATATTGATATCATTGATCCGCAATAAGCTGCTGTGGTCACATCCGTTGTACGTGCCTTATGCTAGATGTTAAAGGAGCCATTCAGATTACAGACGCATGCTTCACGTTTGCTTTCATCTTGTGAAATTCATTTGTTAAATCTATTTAAACAGGTGTGAATGCCAGAGTCCTGGGGAGACTTGGGGCCGTGAATGCGTTCCAAAAACTAATTCTTCAGTTAGGTCGCAAGCAACCGTCCACAACAAAGTAAGTGGGCCGTTCTGTTGCGCGATTGAATCAAACAAAAGGAAGTGCAACTGACAATGCATTGTGAGCAATGCAATACTTTCACTCGACTTCCTCGTAATCGTATCGAATGCCGAATGCGTCACCTGTCATGAGACTTTTTGCTATTCGATGTTTGATTCTATCTCCATGAGTCCTTGTCAATTTCAAGAAGGTAATGTTTTGATAACCATTTAAATTCCTGTGGTGTTCATAATTTAAAGATTTTTGTCAATGCTAGTTGGCTTTTTGTAATGGAGTCATAATAGGATATCTCGGTTTAGTCTGATTAATCGCGGGGTTGCCCTGCCTTGACACGAAAGACCCACTTCTATTCTGTTACGATGATTAAGCCCTAATTTTGGATCTTATGTCACACCGCAGAAGACTATTGTAGCTTGGCAGTACCTGCGCTGAAATGTGCATGAATTACATTTATTTCATACAAAACAATTGAAATGCATTTCATTGAAACGAGAATGATGGCTCGGAAATTGAGCCTGCGATGTGAACTAGTGTCATCTTTTTGGTATATTATGAATTTATTATTTTCTATCAGGTTGATTATTTTATTTCAGAATTGCATTATCAACACTCAGTCTTCTAGTAAAGTCGTCACGTAAGTATCAGTGCGCTAAAATTATTTTATTTTCAAGTTTGTCGGCATTCCTGTTGATTTCACCAAGTTTATATAGCCGGCCTTAGATAATCGTTCCTGTAGTATAAAGGTGCAGTGTGTTATACGCACGTTCAGTTAGTTTCATTTGCAAAGTTACCGCTAAAAGACTTTCACTTTCATAAATACTTTATGGAATTGTGATTATTTTTCACTGTCATTGGTGGAGCGATGTTAAAATGGTGGGGTGCAGTTATCGCAACATTATAGCAGCCATTCTATCACTGGTGAGTGGTCATTGCTTAGTCTTTGATGCAAGTCTGTAAGTAATAAACTGATGTCAAGTGGTGCCACTTGATAATGAAACTTACAAACCGTGATACACTCTCCGATTGTGTCAGCGTCACTTCAGTAGGGTTACTTGTTATCAAACTAAACACATTAGCACTAACCAATAACATTCGGGATGAATAGCCCCGTGGCCATTTCGAGAGCTCTCGCTGTGAACACGAAACAATAGACTTGATATCGCGCTAGAGGGTCAGGGGTCGCGTTCCACCGGTAATTAAAGGATCGTATCACATTTCGGTGATGGATATCTTTTTGGTAGTTTCGCAACAACGTGTCTGTAGTGACGAGACATTGTTATTACATCATAGATCATAATCGTAAACTGGATTTGATGCTTTGGTCGCGTGAATACAATACATAAGTTTTCACAAGTTTCCTGCTAGGCTACTTATAAATAAGGCTGGGCAATATTGAATACTTGTGTGATTTGATATCGAATTGAGGCTTAAGTCGAGTCGAGTTGAGTGTCCGAGCACCACTCGTTATTACATCAAATCAGGATGTACAATTGCACACTGTACTACATTAAATATTCAAATACTGCAAACCTTTATGCAACTATGAAGAAAATAGTGCTAGATCCACCATATCAAAAATAATTTTGTGTTTCTTGACCACATATATTGCATAGTGCTCTATGGTAAGCTGTCGGTCGGTCACTATTTCCCAGAAATGTGTATCTTTATTCTTTATGCCAGAAGTTTTTGATGTTATGCTACTATGCTCTCATGGTGGAAAACAAGTATCAAAATGATGGTTTATGTATCCAAAATAACTTCAAGGGATAAGGATTGTATTATTTCGCTACATTTTCACCTAGCTCTACTTATAAATACTTTGTGTTATTCTTTGTTCTTTGCTCTGTGATAGTTACTGTTGTGGCCCGTGTTTCCTATGTTTATAAAACAAAATTGTTGCTTTGCAGGAAGTAATGCAAGCCTCGCCGTCACGAATGGCGTGATCACAAACACGCTTGCCTTATATCAAGAATGGCATAAATTGGACCATCGAGGGCACAAACATATTCCTGCCAGAAAGAGCATGTTGAATATACTCAAACACTTGACCGTATCCAGTGCGTGATGATTGCCCATGTTGATCAGCGCGTTGTGTTGACGTACGTTGTATTGTTGTGCAGGAAAAGGAAGGAATGCTTTCGTGGAGGCGAATGGAATGCGTATTATACATCGCTCGTGCAAAGAGTGTACAACAAGTAGGCCTATGTTTTGTTGTGCTTCCAACATGTATGATAAGTAGGAATATAAGATGCATGTATATCATTGTATTATTGCATTATATGTATTACAACATATCGTCGCAGTGCTATCAAAGTGAATTATGTCCCGTTTTACACATTCTGAGAAAATTGACTTCACGTAAAGTTTTCATCTTCTTTCAGCCATATATTGGCCCTGATTAACTTTGAATTAATGATACAGACATAACCATGGCCAATTTTCAAAAAGATATTTTCAAGGTTTAAAAACAGACCTTAATTTGAAAACTGGACATATACTACTTTGATACCACTGCCACGATATATTTATATTTATAGCATATCATGGGCCTGTATAATATCATGATTGTATAATGTGACATGCTGACTTGATGATATGACGGTGGTATTGCTGGCCACCATTTTACTGCATTATTCTCTCATATTTTGGGAAGTAGACACCCGCCAACCTAGTTTGTTACTAGAGAAAGAGTTTGTGTATAATCCAAAAATACAACTGAATACTATATTCTTATTAAAATGAACCAGAATATTTTCGGCTGACACTCGTCAGGGGTAATCGTCAGCAACGAGTAGAGAATGGACAAGAACATTGTATATCTACACAAAATATGTATATTGTATTGTATGTATTGTATATTGAAGTTCTGTACCTCCAAGAAGCAATCCAAAAATAGTGTGTTAATGTTACGCCATTTGTTAGCCTGGATTACTCAACTTTTGGTGCTGGTGACGTCATATTTGGTGATGCGATTGCTGAGATACAATGTTATTTTCAATTCTGTGGTAGTTGCTGACGATTATGCTAAAGAGTGTCAGCTGAAAATATTCGGGTTAATTCAATATGAATGTATTATACAATTTTAAAATTGAGATCTGTCTCATGAAAGACGATTTTATTATTTCAGTGGCGTGCGCGAAAGCGGCGGAACCGCTGATGACCGTGGCGACTTTGCTTCTGCGTCGTTGCCAGCCCAGATTTCGTTTACCTATACCCACCGTGCAATGTACGTTTCAATTTACCTTACCGCCCACCACGGAAAAGACGCACATCGATATACATTTGCCCACAGCCTCGAATGCGTTAGGTAAGAAATTGTGGCTTGTCTCAAGTAACAAATTTGTAGACTCCTAGCACTAATAGTTTTTTTGTGAACAAAAAATACAGCCCACAGGCATACATATATATAGGTATATGTAATAGTTATATGATGTAGTTATATGAATACACCTTGACCAAATATACTTTTTGAAACTACTCAAGTACTTTTTAAAACTTTCAGTTTGTACTTCTACCTGAAGTTTTAGTGTGTATTAGGACTCACTACGTCTAATAATACTGACTAGTTGGAGGGCATCTGTGTATATCTGTTTGGCGTGATGTATTTTTATAAATTGGATTGAAATCACGTGGATGCGTTGTTTTGGCAGTCGATGATGTCATCGACGCGAGTGATGACAATGAGGAGGACGAGGTGGCGAGCGATATTCAAGAGCTCGAGAATCAAGAATTGCTGGAGGAACAGAGACTGGAGGAGGTAAGTCTTTCGGTTAAAATGGGACTGGGCAAGAAAGAATACCTACAAAATTCAAATCCATGTTGGGTATTAAGGGAAACATCTCTTATAACGTCATAACAGTATAATGACTTGAAAAGTTCAAATATATGTATATTTTTGAGACCGCGAGGAAAATAATGCCAGTTACACGGCATCCAAAATAATTTTGTGTTTCTGGACCATGGCTATTTTGTAGCGCCCTGTGACCATTGTGATGATCGATCACCACTTGACAGGAATGTCGTTACATGAATGTAGGTAGCCTTAAGCCAGTGCTAAGATATGTGCAATCGAGGTTTTGAATCTCCAACTATGGAAATAACATTGTGACTATATTTTCGTCATGGGAATACTACTATTGACGTGAAAGAGTACATTGTTTCCGTTACCCGACTTGTATTTGAGTACCTCAACCAGTTTCCAGCCCTAGTTTACAAGATGTGCAATTATGTAGTTATGGATGTTGTATGCTTAACCGTTTATTTTCTTTCTGGAACATGATGACTTTATCGCATTTTATCATGATTTGACGTAACCACGCACAGGGGTACATTCCTAAATCCAATCCAATTTCTATGTCACAATAGATCTTACCAAGGGAATGATGCGTGTAAAATATTATAAATTGGTACTATCAATTTGCCACCTGCCACGCTAAAAAAGGCTACTGATGAAGTACAAAGGTTCCATTTCAATATTTTCCGTTCACCGATCAAATTGGGGACCAATGCCGTCATGGTCAATCAATAGGTTTCTATTGTGACATCATATTTGACGAACGCCAGTCGGGGCGAATTTCTTTCAGGAAGCAAAGTCCACAACCAGCCCGGGTCCGCCTATCGTAATACCGCCGCCCGGCGATGTGATACCGCCGAAAAGGCCTGCCGCCGATCTGAAGGATATGTACGAGAAGTTTTTTCCGGAATCGTACGAGTTTCAGGTGAGCCACGATTGTTTTCAAATTCCACTTCTACCTAACAAAACTACTTTTGAATAGCATATTCATATTGAAATGAACCCGATTATTACGATAGTCTTCAGGGCTAATCGCCAGCAACCAATATAGAATTGGAAAGAACATTGTATATCAACAATCGTATCGCCACATAAAATGTCACAGGCATGAATTTCTAATATTCGGGGCGAAGAGATCGCCTAAGCTCAATGTACCGATACGATTGTTGATATAAAATGTTCTTTCCAATTCCCTACTAGTTGTTGACAATTAGCTATCACTAGTGCCAGCTGAAAATATCCGTGTTCATCTCAATATGAATACCTGCTAATCAATTGAATATTGAAGCTCTGTACCTCCAAGAAGTTCTTCAAAACTGCTTTGTATATTGTGAAGTACAAAGGGGGTTTTGGGTATGTTTACGATACCTTTATGAGTGAAATTGGGATACCAGCTAGGCAAAACAGCCCCTGTATCGCGATAACTGAATTTAATTAAGAAAATTGGACCTATTTGCAGTGTCATTGATCTTCTTGAATTAGTCTTGGAAACCATTACTTATCCGTGACGTTTACTTATTCCACCGGAGTGCAAATGATAGCAAATATGATCAAACTGTTATTCTATTGTGGTGTCGTTGCATTTAGATAACTGAACATGGAGAACGTCATCCTCACTACCTCCTTGATAGTACCTCTTACTTGCACGGTGACATCTTGGGAAGATTTGTGAATTCCCGAGGTAGGCCGGCCGTCTGGTGTTTTGAAGTCGCTTGACTTTATCATGCTGTTTCTCTCAGAGACCAAGACAGAACCTGACATACCGGAAAGGCTTTCTAATGGCCGACACCCGGCCATTTCGCGCGCGAGATCGGACGGGAACGTGCTCTCGAATTGCATAAAATTTACCCATATCGATCATCCCTCTACTGCACCAGCTCCTAGTATTACAAAAGGTACGCTACATATGATTTATTGACCGATGTTGCTGGAAACGCAGCTTTTCATTTGAATAATAGCCACGAGTTGTGCCACTGCCACGGCCACGGTGAGGTTCGTGACTGGTGAGGCACTGACCGCATTAGATTCAGATTTACAAATATGTAAACCCAAAATGGTAGCTAATTTTGTCGGTCACTTGTTTCTTATCATATTAGCACTCTTCACAAACAGTATACTATCAATTCTGAGCTGTTTATGATGATGATGCGTGATCACAGGGGATGCTTGATCCGTCTGTGCCTCACCTCTCTTTTCACGCTATAGTGTATAACTAATAATACGCAAATGCCCCGATTTGGGATGTTGAAATGTTTAAAATTTAGTCGTCCATGAATATCGATAGAAAATGCCCATGATTTATTTGTGTTGTGGTCATTGAAGGTTCATAATCTTCTGACGACAGGTGAGGCACTGCTTCACTTGCCTACCCTGATTGCACGTCACTGCACTGTTATGTGTCTTGTGATTAACCGCAGTAAAAAAAATTGTAGTCAAATAGCTGAAAATCGTCGAAAAAAATATTCTTTCATTGAAAAAGCTGCAGGGCTGGACAAATCGAGTACCCGATTCATTTGATTCTGATTTAGGTATCAGGCTTTCAGTCTTGTATTCGAGTATCACCTGTTATGACGTGATAACAATAGGTTCAATATGTATTTTTGTGGTCATAAAGAATATAATGCCTGTCATAGGCACACGAAACACTATCGCGTTTAGAAGAAACTGTCAAAATTGGAGTTTTCGTCAATAAAATACCATCGTCAATGGAAATGAAATATCTGTGAAGTCTTGATCAACCCACGGCATTGTCACAAGGTGCAGCGAAATAGATTTTATAAAAAAATTCCAAACTATCTTTGGTGTGATGTAGAAGTGGCACTATCATTATTCTTTGAACATATTCGAACTTTCCACGTCATTCATACTGTGACAATCAACAGGAGTCGAAGCCTAACACGTGATTCAGTTCGAGTTCGAGATTATTATTATTTCCGAGTCTCAACGCGTAGTAGACTGTGATGTGCTCTGTGGTCTTCAGGGGACGAGCACTCGTTATTGATGGCCTCGCTGGCGAGCACGACCAAGTCGCAAAAGCAAACCGTCAACACTCTGTCATTGGCCGATTATTTCGGACACGTCCCGCCGTCGAACGGCGAACCGCAAGTCGCAAAGAAATTCGGGGTTCAAAGGTCGGTGCTGCAAAAATCCGATCGTACGGGTGTACATTAGGGCTGGTCAAAATTTTTCTATCCAAGTGCCACCACATATTAAATCATTCTGATGCCTTAAAAAACACAGCGCACCAAGATTAACTCAATTTTGAATGGTCTTCCTGATCACAATCTGTAAACATACAATTTTTGAAACAATATCATTTACTTTGACTCTACAAAAAAAGCTTGGCAGATACTGAATAATGCATTTTTCCTGTATTTTAACCACTTGTGAATTTATTACTTTTTCCTGCTCAACGATTCAAATGAAGAAATTCATTTTTCGAATCATGTCATCACCGTTCCAACGTGTCTACGAGATTGGCTGGTTTCTAGGAAATCAGCATCATCGATTTCTCCATTAATTTGGATTATCTCGATCGCTGACCGTTCTAAAGTTGAAAATGCTCGAAAAAAGCGTGTCTGAAACATGTTTGGTGATGTCGAAGTGATAAAATTTGCTCACAGGCAAAAACACAAACGTGGTATTTCGAAAAGAGGTCAATTTACAGATTGTGATTACTTTGATTTGATTTCTTGTAACTAAGGTAAATTCGGTATGCTGTTTTTTACAGACGGCCTTACAATTAAATCTTTAGTCCTGTGTAGTTTGGAAGAAAACAACATTTTGAACAGCCTTAATGTACATTTTGCGGTCAGAATCGGCTTGTTTGCATCCAGGATCAAATGCTGAATACTGAAAATGTTGTCCGGCAGGATTAAGATGCTGGAGGACGTCGCCCGTTCGTTGAAACAGGGAGACATTTTAAACAAGGTCGTCTACAGCAGGGACGGCAATTACAAGCCTCCCAAATCCGACCAATTCGGACTGTACCAAGTCGAGTCGTGCGAAAGCAACTTGGACGTGTTGAGGGAGGTGCTGAACTCGTCTCTGGATGAGGGGATGGCTGGCGCCGTACTTCAAGAGCATCAAGAGTAATTAGTTGTATTTTAACGTTGGTTGCTTGCGGCTGTTTTTTACTCGAGCTGCTTTTAGCGTTCAAGAGACTACACCCGTTATAAGTAACGCATGCGAGTTCGATTTTGAGCGGCATGAATATTCTACGGACTCGACTCCCAGTTACAGATACAGAGGTGAGTTTGACACCTTGTTTCCTGCGGAGGTGGTCAACGTTGCTACTCCAAGTAGAAGCAGGATTAACTCAAGTTACTAAGAAACTAAGACTCAGAAAGCCTTACAAGGCTCATTTCTTCACCTTGACTTGTTTCACAATTTTAGAAAGTTTAGCGACATTGTCCAGCATCGCCAATGGGACACGGCCCCCTTTGAACTTTCGTTCCGACTTCGAATGCGGTAATTTGCGTACGGCCATTCAGGTATTGCTATCTTCCTACGTTACGTTCCTTCGATATTATTTGACCTGCTACGTTGGCAGGTTCGTCAAAACGAGTACGACTTGATCCTGGATTCCGATTGCAATACGACGCATCATCACCAGTGGTTTTACTTTGAAGTGTCGAGAATCTCGTCCGGCGTTCCGGTACGCTTCAATATCGTCAACTGCGAGAAGAACAGCAGCCAGTTTAATGCCGGTGAATAGATTGGGTGATTTTATGTCGGTGAATAGTGTTTTTTTTTGTCAGTGCTGCTCAAATACGTAGGCCTACCTATTATGCGACCACAAAGAATATTAGGCCCGTTCTATATTACAGTCCAGTTCTATATTACGGTCAGGGGAAGCCAGTGAGGCAGTGCCTCTCCCGTTGTCGTGATAAGTTAAACAAAATTGTGACACCTTCAATGATTATAACACCAATAATTATATGTATTTTCCATCGACGTTCACGAATGGCGAATTTTGAAACAATTTAACATACAAGAAATCGGAATTTACATATTTATCGTTCAAAAATATAGCGCGAAAGGAGAGGCGAGGCACAGAATGGCCAAGCCTCACCGGTGATAGCCCAATTCGTCATGAGCAGCTCATAATTTGTGACTGGTAACCGGTACTAATCGGAGGCTAGTGTCGCGCTGATACTAAATATCATTAACGTCAGAACACCAGAACCCCTCAAAGTCACCGAGGAATATGGGATTTGGCATTGTTACGTACAATGATAGCGCAGAGTAACAATGAATAGGTGAGGCACAGATGGATTTGCCTTATTTACTGCAGTTATGCAATGTGCTATCGACTCCACAAACCCACGATATATTATGAATCGTGTAGTTGCGACGGCCAACATTTAGTGCAGAGCAACTACATTCCCTTATTGGCCTTATTGATATATCTGTCATGTATTTTCCATCCATACCTATGTCTTCCATTGCGGAGACGTATATCGTTTTCTGGCAAAGCCTGCGCTTGAAGAGTGCTAACGTGATAGGAAACAATTTGGGTACCGTATATATATTGGTAAATCTGACTCTAATGCAGTGGTTCTCGAACATTTTCAGACGCGCATCCCTTGATGATAGTGTATAAATGTATTATTGAAATGAATACATGCCAGGTATGCAACCGCTGATGTACTCTGTGTCGGAAGCGCGTCTCGGCAACCCGTGCTGGCGGCGCGTGGGCTCCAACGTGTGCTACTACAAAAGTCACTTTTCGAGGAGCTCAGCGTCCGCAGGCGGTGTCAAAGGGAAATCCTACTTCACCGCGACGTTCACTGTGACTTTCCCGTTCGATCGGGACATCTGTTATTTCGCCTACCATTACCCGTACACCTACACGCAGCTTAACGTGAGCTTTCTGCTTCTTTACAACGACCCTGAATCATTTTATTTACATACTTTTGTTCAGGCTGACTTGCATAAATTGGTGGGGCAAGTGGACGAGAGTGATGTGTACGTACGGGTGCAGGCATTGTGCGATACGTTACGCGGTAATCCTGTCCCTGTAGTCACGATTACGGCTCAGCCTGACGAGCTTAGCGAGGAATCTCTTTCAGAATTTTGTGAGTGTGATCAATATCCTGAGACAAGTTCTGCGAAGTTCTTTTGAATTTTTCGCTAGTTGCTGATCATTAACCCTGATAGTGTCAGCCAAAAAATATTTGGTCTATTTCAATATGAATATGTTATTTTACAAGTAAATCTCACTTTTATAGTTTTGACCCGAGTCAAGTCAAGTCATTATATTCACCATCGACTCAAGTCCGAGTCCGATTCAGCTGGTAGAGGGTCGAGTCCGAGTCATAGTGTTTTGACTCGAGTCCGAGTCCAAGTCATTATATTCAATGCTCAGATTTCAGTTCAATCCCGTTCAAACCACTTTTTTCAACTCTACTCGAGTGATATAGAATGGCTCGCATTCATAATATCGTAATTTTCCTCAGTTTTAACAGTTTCTGGCCATATTATCAAGCATCAGGACTGATAGTCGAAATACAAATAATGTGGTGACTTTACTTTACCTCGAAATCACCATGACTTGTCTGTCTTGGCCGTCATAGTCTCGAGTCATATGACTTCGTTAATGCGATCCACAATGACTCGTGTACAAGTCGAGTCAATACAGAGCTTGACTCGAGTCGAGTCATTTTACTAGGGTTACCATTCGAGGATTTGTCCTCCTTGTCCTCCTTTTTGGCAATACGTCATCCTTTACAGCTTTTAGAGCCGAGGTAATGTATAGATTCGAGTGGAAATGAGCATAAATTGGAAACTCGTGGTTCGACCGAAAGCGATGACCTTTTTTTTTTGCCAACTAACCACAAGGTCGCGGGAAATGTACCTTCTTATCCCAATTTTACTCCAGTATTGTAAGTCTAAAAGTTTTGATTAAGTGTCCGCCTTTCCCGATTCCAAAATATGGTAACCCCACATTTTACGCAAGTTTTACAAGTCGAGTCATTGCAACCCTGGTTATTGAATTATAGCATATTCTTTTTGTGACATGTATTTTACAATCCTTTTATTGGAAGGGCCTCTTGGAGGTACAGAACTTCAATATACAATTGAATAACATACCATTCAATCCTTTTTATTATGTTCTTGCAATGTTCTTTGTATATTTGATACTTATAACACCTATCCTCCTGCGTAGATTCGCGGCCTTACGTCTTCCTGAGCGCGAGGGTGCACCCCGGCGAGTCAAACAGCTCGTGGACCATGTCTGGCACGTTGAAGCTGCTTCTTTCGTCTGGGACGTCCGACAAACGCGCGACGGACATCGCTAGGCAGTTGCGGAATCGATACATCTTCAAAATCGTACCCATGCTAAATCCTGACGGCGTGATCAACGGACAGTGAGTGGTTTAATCAGCATTCTATTGCAAGAATTTCAATTCGATCTGTTTTGTTTTGGCAGCCACCGATGTTCGCTCAGCGGGGAAGATTTAAATCGGCAATGGATCGACCCTGATCCAAATTTGTTTCCGACCATTTATCACACGAAAGGCCTGCTGCAATATATGCAATCCATCGGAAAAGGTGTGTGGGAGACTCTGGGCGTTATGTACAAACAGATTTGGTCACAGTGGTAAACTTTACCACTGGGGTAGTAGAAATAATGTATGTTTCTACTCAATTAGATTTGGTCGGAGGTCGCTACCTTCCTAATTGCGACAATCGCGAGTAACAAAGAAATAGAACTAACGCAAAATGATTAATGACACTATAAACAGGTGCAATTTTTGAAGATAGCTGTGGTTGACTTGATACATTGGCTATTTCACAAGGTTTTTATGGTATTTTCACTTGTAAAAGCGACACAGACTTGTCCCAATACAACTTTGTACTTTGTACGAAGATTTTCCTAAAAACTGTTCACGTAGAAGTATCAGAATTCAAAAAACACATATCCACTTGAGCCAGTAGCGCAGGTAGGAAAAGCCTTTACTCTGGAAAAAACAGAAACACTCCGTTATAGACCACCTATGTGTACGGCACCAGTTTGGCGTTCGATTTTTTACCAGTTGGATAGTAAGGTGTTTTCGCAGTGTTCAGCGAAATTATCTAAACTAGTCAAGATTCCTCAGTTGGATATTGTGCGTCCGGTCCTCTAGTAATACTGACCCTGATAGGAATCGGAAGCAGACTTTCTGTACTTGTTTCCCGCGTCCATTTGCCCTGCGGCGCGGTCTGAATTGAAAAAAATGAGCAATCCTTTCTTATCTTATAGCCCCGCTAGTGTACTGCGACTATCACGGACATTCGCGCCGCAAAAACGTCTTCATGTACGGCTGTTCGCGGAAGGAATCCGTACTGGCCGGGGAGACCGACGCGCTCGCCGGCGCCCCGGACGACGCCGGGTTCAAGGTAACGCGCGACCGCGACAAATTTTCCTTTCTCAATTCTAATTTCGTCGATTTTCGCGTCAAGACGCTCCCGAAGCTTCTGAATCGCGCGGCCCCGGCGTTTGCGATGTCGAACTGTAGTTTTATTGTCGAAAAAAGCAAAGAAAGCACGGCCCGGGTGGTCGTGTGGAAAGAGATTGGGGTGGCGCGGAGCTACACGATGGAGAGCACGTACTGCGGCTGTGACCAGGGCAGATACAAGGTGACTTGGCGTTAGGGTGGTTCAAAAATAACCTAGTTTTTCAAATTATACCGGCTACTCCATGACATGACATTGTTAGGTTATCCAAAACGCCGCGCATTGCATCGCAAATTTGACTCAATTCGAACAGAAAATTTTGAATTTATTTGAAAAATTTTAAAGAAGTGTTTATTTTTCAAGTTTCATTGGCTACCATCCGGGCCTGTAATGACTTTATGACTCGATTCGAGTCACAATTTTTTGGTGACTCGGTCTGACTCGAGTCATTCTTCAGATGCATAAAATGACTTGACTCGAGTCAATTTATGTATTGACTCGACTTGCACTTGTGTCATTGTGCATGACTCGAGCCTAGGACGGCCAAGACAGACATTTCATTGTAACTTCGAAGAATAGTACAGTTACCACATTATTGGGGGATTTCGTCTGTCAGTCCTGATACTTGAAAAGTAGGGCCAGAAACTTTAAAGAGAATTACGGTATTATGAATGCGAGCCACTCTATATCACTCGAGCAAAGTTGAAAGAATTGGGTTAACCGCATTGAATTCAATACTGAACAGTGAACATGATGACTTGGACTTGACCCTCTATTCGCTGACTCGAGTCAAAAGTATAAAAGTGAGATTGACTGGTGACTTGAAACCTTGTGACTTGGTTACAACTCTGCTACCACACAATTTACCCAACTTTTTACACGCATTGCTCATTCACAAAGGGGGTCAAGATATCCATCGTTATTACTCTACTAGTAAAAGCGAAAGTAACATCATAAATATCTACTTGAGTACAAGTAGAAGTAGTGATTTCCAAATAAAATGTAAGTATTGCAGACCTTGTTTTGCCGGAATAATTGAAACAGTTACGCAGTAGAAGTAGTCTAAAATCATGACCATTGATTAGTGGTGTAAGGTAGGTACCGAAAACCATTGTAGAGTAAATCACTCAGCCTCCCAAAGACGTCAGTCAGCTTGACGCCGAACTTATGTCGTGCGATTGTTGGTTTCGTACGGCAGGGCTTCCAAATCGGAACGCAGGAATTGGAGGAGATGGGAGCGGTGCTGTGTGACGCCATGCTACAGCTGAAGAGCAAGGACAGGGCCAGGCGGCAGCCTCAGGACCGAACGTCGGCGGAAGACGAGTGAGTATCCGACCTGGTCGAAGTGCCGTTTAATTTATCTATCTATGCCAGTGATTCTCAACCGCCGGTCGGTGGCAAGTTTATTAGACTTTTAGATCTCAATTCGAATATGTAAGAAGCTGGACGCTTTTCCGTTAATTAGAGAAATGAAACATCAATTTTAAACAGATTTTCAAATGTGAAACATATTTCTTCTCCGTGTTGTCACACTATAGAGCTGATATTGTCTGCTTTGTACTTATGTACATCACAATGCTGCAAGTTTTGTACGAAACTGTTTGAAGGTTGCATGCAACTCGTTTAGGAGGTCATATGTGAAAGCTATAAGAAATTTTATGTTCAAACAGAGTTTGTTCAATTTTTTACTACAATTTAGCAACATTTAGCAGTTAAATAGAGGCTACAGCAAATAGCTAACTCGCATTTCTATCAAAAGAAGCCGCACAATCAAACTCAGCCGAGTTGTTTTAGACAGCGTTTCGGAAAAACTTACACAGAACCATGTATAACACGTCTAATATCGGCACCATTAAATGAAGTTTGGGATATTTACTTTTTAGTTGCATACATTTGTCGTAATTTGAATTTGGGTTAATTTTGATCATTGACGGTTCGTCGGTCCATAGCTTTTATCTTGATTTTTTACCGGTACACAAGGTCAAAAAGTTTGAGAACCATTGATCTATGCTGAATGGCCGGTTGACCCATATTTCTTGTAGTACACAAGCGCACCCACGTTTCTTTTGACTGTTAACAACAGATCATCTGATGCGAACGATTCGCTTGAATGCTTTATGCTCTCACGGGAGACATCCTAAACTCGATATATTAACGACTACAGACGATGTTTTAAAAACATTCTCTAAATCCCAACTACCCGAGAAAGCTTTATTACTGGATCGCAATCAAGGCGGTGTAGTATGGCGTCGGAACTTAGTTTCGTTAAATTTTCTCTTGATGGAATCGGAACGACAAAAATTTAGCAACACACTTTGGGGTCTGATTTGTGAAAACACGTACAGGCCGTAGTCGGAGTCTCTTAACATAGTATGATGTGGACTCCAACTATTTTGAAATCACACCAAATGTTATCAAATGCTACTAAAAATTGTTGTTGCGGTTACAGAAGTTTTCATGTGGGCGGACCTTCGTAAACTTAATTTTTTGCTGCGAGCTCAACTTTTTTTCAATTCCCAAGAATAGGGTGATAATAATAACTAAAAATGTAATTAACGTAGAGTAGAGTAGATTTACAGGAATGTTTGAGTCATAATTCTGTTGAGAAAATATCAGGAATAGGAGCTGGAGTCGGAGTTGGTGTGTTAAAGGTTTTCGGAGTGGATATCTTGAAAATATCTGTAGTCGAAGTCGGTGATAAAGTGAACCGAATCCACGATCTCAATCATTAAAAGATTAAACTACTGTATGGACCCCAGTTTGGGAACCACTGGCTTCTGGAGCTCAAAACAAGTTGGCACATTCGGACCTGTAGTCATCCCGTTTTTTTTTTTCACAGGAGTCTCTGCAACTCGTACAGCGACGTATCGTCGAGCGATCAGCCCTCCTTGGACTCAGAAGCCAGGCTCCCGGAATGGGGACCTTCTGGTGAGTTTTCCGGCTCCGACCCGGACCTGGCCGCTCCGTGCCCCGCCAACTCTGACTCGGAGCTCACCCCGGACGAAATCGACTCGATACCGGCCTTTGCCGTGCCAGACGCGTACGATGCGGACGCGCCCCTCATCGACGGGTACTCTCGTGAGTTTTGGGACTACGGCGAGTACTGTAGGAGGTTTGGCTATGTGAGCGGCGAGCGCGATGACACGGATATCACCCCGAGGGCTGGAGATGTAGCGCAGGACGGGCCACGTTGCTACACGGTTGATGAATACGCGCTGAGGACGGGGTATCGGATATCGGCAGATACAGGGGAGGTGCTGTATGATAATGAGGAGGAGAGCGACGAGATGTTAGCGTCTTTGCTGGAGAAAAGTAATTTGTTTGGGGAACCGGGCGAAGATTGAAATTTTGTGAGGAAAAATGGAATTTATGCATGTTCGGAATGATTTGGATTCTGAAAGGACTGCTGTAACACCGAACTTGGATAATAAATGGGACCGGGTCAAATACGGATTGAGTATTGTTCGTAACGTTTCAAGTCGTCTAGTGAGCGGCGATTATTTTCGAGTACTTGAACTGTATGCCCCTTTTCACTAAGATTTATAATACCAGCGGGATGGCTACGATACTTTTTCTCAGCCTTGAAACCTGGATTGGTCGTATCACAGATTCGAAAACATGAAGTGAAAAGCTACACACGTCAGTATAAGTGATATTTACGTGCGTTTGTTTTGTGCAACCCCCAGTGTTGTCGCTAATTGTGGTGATGTGGTATATGGTCGAGATAATACCAAATTAATTTTATGCGCTGTGTAACTGACATGATTTTTTTTGTGGTCGCTTAAAAGGTACATACTAATACCTTCCGCATACAGGCTCTTGTGACTGACAACTGATAGTCGTCTCGAAGTTATAATTCTTCCCAGTCGGCCGGTAGTTGGCGATTACGGAAGCTGAAAAAATGCGGGTTTTTTTGTCGTAAATGTTTTGCCACACCGCGGGAGGCGGCTTGCGTATTCGGGGTGTCCTTTTCCTACATAATTGTCATCAAATTTCAGAAAACCAAAAAATGTATCCTCATTACTCTTCCTGTGAAGTTCTGTCGGTTCTGGTCTTTTTTTTCAATGTTTCACAGTTTCAAGTCTGCATTTTACTTCAGAAAACCTTTAACTCGAAATTCTATGTTTCCTATCTACGTGTTTTATTTTGTTACCAACGTCAACCGGTATGTTTAATTGTGATATCGTTTTCTATTGGTGGAGTATTGTGTACGTGAGATGTAGCATTTTAAGATTTTTGTCGGATATCTATGCCAGGAGCTGGAGACACCGATTTTCAACGCTTCTAGTTTTTTTTTCGGTTGTTACAACCGCAATTGGGCGCGTTTCATAGCTATGCTTCGACGTCTGCTGCTTAGTTACGTGCGGATCGTTGTGGAAGCTTGGCTTTTAATTTTGAATCCTCGTGAAGTTTACCTAATTTTGCCAATCTAGTGTTGCTCGTTTTGGTTTGCTTTCGTGCTCTCGTGATACTATATTATCAACTTACCAAATGTAATACTTCATATTGTAATAATAGTCGTGCATACACATACATCGACTTGCGGTGTCTCAAGGGTTCGCGGCGTTTTCGACGGAGGCTACGTTAGGGTGAAGCCAAAACAATTTCCTGGCGATGGCAGAATAAGCTTACGTGTCGAAAGGGCGGCCTAGTTTGACTAGGAAGTAACGCACAGTTAAACGTTACCTCATCGACCGGTGTGTGTGCAGTAGAGATGTACCGGATTACGATTCTGGATTCTAACCGGACTGGAATTCGGCGTGTTTTTGTCAAACAAGATCGGATCCGGGTTCACATATTTTTGCCCGACTGCTGGATCCAGATCAGGACAGGATTCTAATGCACGAAGTGACTCTGTTTGTTTACTCTGTTTTGTATGAGCTTCGACTCAGCTGGCTTTAGCATTGCACCGCAATTTCGAAAAATCCTTCATAGCAAATTTGAATGTATTGCCGAGGTGTAATCAGAAAAATGTTGACGATATGGCGCGATCCGCAAAGTACAATGCTTCGGTTGGCCCGTCCGTCCTTATATGAGCTTATTGTCGATTGTTGTCATCATTGTTTCACCATAATCACTCATTTTGTGTTAAAACGAACGAAGTAGCCTACTGATAATTGTGTTATATCCTCGCGGTTGGAATTCCGAGCCTGTGTCCGAATTAACCGGAGATTAATCAATCATTCAGTTTAATAATATTTTCATCATTTCAAAACATCACAAGACTGCGATACAATGAAAAGATAGGAAAGTGTCGAAAGAACTTGGAGTAGCATTTAAGATCAGACACCCACCTTGCAGAGATGAGCATGGATTAGGATTAGGTTTTGAGAAAACAGGATTTGTGAAATTTTGTCGGATTTATATTGGATTTGGATTAGACATTTTTTTCAGAACGGATTTGGATTGGATTTACTTATTTTCTGGGAGATTGAAATGTCGTGTGGCGAATGGTGACAAACTTTATTCAGATCAGTTATTAATGTACTTATGGTTACTTAGTTATCTTGAATCAAGTGAATCGTTGGTTGTGAAAGAAAATTTTCGAATCCCTCCATTGCATAAATTGGTATTTTTTCTGAATTTCTAGTTGGAATCGGATTAGGATTGGACATGGACTTGAATAAGAAAAAGTTATGGATTAGGATTTGGATTTGGAGGATTGGATTAGGACATAGAAATTTCAAATCCGCTCATCTCTGCCACCTTGGCCTATAGGCGAAGTAAAGAAGAGACATGCACATTGCACACTGATAGCCAGAGATATACTGTTGGGGTCCGACATACTTGATAGAGCAATGCGTTTTCTTGTTTATTTACATGCAATTTTTAGTTTTGTTCTGTTTCCAAGCATTTTGGCCGGGTTATCCGGTGTTCGAATTAAGGAGAGTCGACTGTACTTCGTTGACTATTTTGTTATTACGTGATAAATTGGATTCACTATTGTTGCCATATTTTGGAAATCTGAAAATAGGACTTTTTTCAAAATTTTCAGACTACTTACAATACTGGAGTAAAATCCGGAAAAATGCTAATTTTTTCTAGACTTTGTGATTGGTTGACTAAAAAGGCCCGCTTTCCGGCTCAGCTCCCGAAATAGCAGCCGAAGCGCCCTATATTTAACCAAAATTTTCAAGAAAGGGGACAAAATCTCAGAAAACAGGACATTTAATTGGGCGTCCTCCGAGTAAACTTTCAAAAAAGTCGAAAAAGCGGACAAATCCTCTTAAAAGAGGACGTATGGTAACCCTGGGATTCACTCACATGTACCAGACCAAACTAAGGAGAACTTCGGTTAGACTCGTACGATTATAGAGATTGTAGTACAATCTCTATTGTACGATTCGAAATTCGCTCTTTGTCACGGGCGGGGGAAATGTTTTCCTGTGCGAGTCGCATTTCTACCGCAGGTCAGATATCAAAGTCAGGTCTATTTGGCGCCGGCCATTTCGTAACAAAGGCTTTGGTCAGTATGCGTCAGTCATGAGGGGTAAACATTTATCTCCTCGCGTCTTCGTCTATCCTGGCACGGGAATGGTTTACAATCCATAAGCAAAGCATTGCCACTGTGACGTCATATGTGTTCATATCTCATTTTAGAACCCGCTAGGGGCGCTAAAGGGTGTTCAGAGTTTGGGGCACGAGATGGTAACTCTAATAGCCTTTGTATGTATTATGCTTTTTAATAATATAATTTAGAGCGATGTTTCTCACATCGTCGGTCTTTCGCAACACGGGCTATAATTGGGCTAAGGTATAACTCAATCTGGGCCGCGGACCGGATTCCGAATTTCTGATCGCTTGCGGGCCGCACCAATCTATTGATCTAAAAATCAATAATACGTGTGGAAAGTTTCATTATCAAACATATATAGCCCACATAAAATATAATTTAGTTCATTAATCACCGTTTGGGTTTCAATCGATGCAATATTAGCTGACGGCAATAAAGGTTATGGAACCGCGACACTGAACCGAGTCACAACCAGGGCTTTGGAGCCGGAGCCCCGGAGCTGTGCATTTTTGCCGGAGCTGAAGCCGGAGCCGGAGCTCCACATAAAATTCTGCCGGAGCCGGAGCCGGAGCTGGAGATAGTTATTTGAGGGGTAGCTCCGGCTCCGACGCATTTCTTAAGATGCTATTATATATGCAACAACCATATCTGCCGAGTTCACATAATTCAACAGCAGGCCTTCGCGAAATTAACAATCTTTTCCTCTTTGGCGCTTCCTTTTCCGACTAACCATGTTCCTGGGGATTTAACAGCAGAGCAGTCATATGTTCAATGTTCAATTTTCATACATGAGTGCTGAACCTCGGTATGCTAGATATGCCTGTGAATATTGTGAGTATACCCGCATACCCGCAACTTCATCATCAGCACAACCTTGTTGGCCAATAGTACGGTTTGAAAATAATGATCACTATGTATTACGCAAAATGGGAGAGAGGATAAAAACGTGAATTCGTTGCACATGTCGATATGACAAGCAGGGAGCCGAAAAATTCCATCTCACCGTTGCTATGAATCGGATGAGCAAATATTGGTTCTTTCGTGATAGTTCTTTAATCGGGCCGCGAAATTGGACAGTGTTATCGAGTATGCAATTATGCATGCGAATTGGAATTCATTACTGGGCATGATCGTCATTCACTCCAGTAAGGATTTTCGAGCGTAAATAGGGGATGGCAGAAGAGTAGCCTAAATCGCCGTTACACTCAGCGAACAATTTTCGTTTCGCGGTGCGAGCTACTCAATGCGATGTCAGGACCCCATATTATTTTATGATGGAGACAAATTACTGATTTGATACGCGATTTCCAATTTGTAATCATCTGTTTCGTAAATTCATTCTTGATGTCTGTTTGATACTCTAGTATTCTCGGATTATCGCGCACTGTGACTTGTAAATGTGCAATGTGCAATCTGCATACTGCATAGTTTAATTCGTTATGGGCATGGCGCAATGTGCATGGCACAGTGTTTAATTCGATTATTCGATTCGTATCAACGGGAAAATATTATATTCCGATAAACTTGATCGACATCGGATGGACTGGTAACGGAACGAGTGCACCAATATCGAACGTCAAAACATTGGGTTTTTGGTACAAATCGAATTTCTATTGATCAGGTCGTGATGTCCGACCATATTGCTCTTACTACCGTTACAGTTTTAATAATAATCGCTTATTTAAAGATTGAATTGAGCTGTATGTAATTCATTATGACGTCACCGACTCTAGATTACTATAGATAACTAACCTACGAGTAAATTAGTAATCTATATAGACCAGGGGTGGCCAACCTTTTCAGCTAAAGGGCCACATGAAATTGACGAACGATTGTGCTGCCCACTAGTCGCGCCATGGACGCGTAAAATTTTGAAAGTTATTATTAATACTTGGGTATATTGCGGGTCGACTATATACCGCCCGCTGGGCTCAGTTTGCAAGGACAGGACTATTTGGCATCTGGACATATCGATATCGAAGATTTCCGCTAATAATACGACAATCATTTTGTGCCTACATTTCATCGTCGACGATCTTTCTGCGAGCGCAAACACGAAAAGACTTTCTCTCGTAATTCGAATATAGTTGGACTCAATCGGATAAATCAGGCGTTTTTTCATTTTCAGGGGGGGTAGGCTACAAAGCAAAAAATCGTGTGACAATTAAACGCACGAAGCGCGAAGAAAAATTCTACTACTCTTTTAGTTTATTGTAATGCACGACGATTTACTAAAATGTGACTGGACCCTGGAACTGCCAATGCGTCGGAACTGATATTTTAGTCATCAACATCCCAAGTGTCGCGGACAGACTAATCATATTTTTGGTTGGCCTTGCAAGTTCACAATCTGAGCAATTTAATTTCGATAATATAACAGGATTTCGATAATATAATGGGAAATTAGCTCGCGAGCTACTCAAAACCTTCTCGCGGACCACATATTGCCCGCAGGCCGCGGGTTGCCCACCCCTGATATAGACAGACACCTTCGATAGTTTTCAGAGCCGGAGCCGGAGCCGGAGCAGTGGTAATAATGCGGCTCCAGAGCTGGAGCCGGAGCTAGTATGATAGAAGAAAGCTCCGGAGCCGGAGCTGGAGCAATGAAAATTTACGGCTGCTCAAAAGCCCTGGTCACAACACCAAAGAAACTGTGAGATGTGAAGAAATAGCTGTTGCCCAATTTGACATGCTATTATTATGTGCATATTTAAGGGATATAGTTAGACCTAGTAACTTTGAAAGGCTGAGACGTATGAGTCACAGAGATGAGCGCATTTGAAATTTCTATGTCCTGATCCAATCCAAATCCGAACCTTCAAATCCAAATCCAAATCCTAATCCATAACTTTTTCATATTCAAGTCCATGTCCAATCCTAATCCGATTCCAACTGGAAATTCAGAAAAAATACCAATTTATGCAATGGAGGGATTCGAAAATTTTCTTTCACAACCAACGATTCACTTGATTCAAGATAACTTAGTAACCATAAGTACATTAATAACTGATCTGAATAAAGTTTGTCGCCATTCGCCACACGACATTTCAATCTCCCAGAAAATAGGTAAATCCAATCCAATTCCTAATCCGTTCCGAAAAAAATGTCTAATCCAAATCCAGCAAAATTTCACAAATCCTGTTTTTTGAAAACCTAATCCTAATCCATGCTCATCTCTGATGAGTCAGAAGTTATGTAGCAGTGCGATCACAGGTTTTTTTACTTTATTCCAGGGTTGCAATGACTCGAGTCGCAATGTTTTCGTGGTTCGTCTTGACTCGAGTCATTTTCTTGAATATGAAAAATGGCTCGACTTAACTCGATCACTTTTCGATTGTCTCGACTTGTACTGGAGTCATTGCACATGGTTCGACAAAGTCGTATGACTCGAGCCACTAGACAACTCATCAGATCATGTATTATGATATATGATATCTCCAGAGATGGCCGAAGTAGTCAGAGTTGCTGCTTAAGTTGAAGTGGAAGTAACGCCGTACATTTCTACCTAATTGCAAGTAGAAATTGGAATTTCAGCGACACGCCAAGTAGAAGCAGAAAGTACAGAAAGTACTCAAGTAGTTTCAGAAAGATAGATATGGTCGATGGGTAGGGTTACCAATTTACCATATGTCCTCCTATAGAAGGATTTCTCCTTCTTTTTAAGGAAATCGAAAATGTCCTCGGTGGACGCCAAAATGTCCTCTTTTTTGGGAATTCGTCCACTTTTATCGCTTTGACAGCCAGGCTAATGGACAGGCACAACTAAAAATGCCATAAATGCCGTGAAATCTGCAATGCGGATGTTCGGGCGGGTCTATCGGAAATAGGGCTGGAAATATGACATTTTATTAGTCAACACTTCAGCAGTATTATTATAAAGTGGATCATTCCAGAGTCCAGTCGAAAAATGACTTTTTGTGAGTCAACACAACGTAATTTCCCGTACAACAGTGGTTCTCAACCTTTTTGGCTTCGCGGACCCCTTTTGACCGTCACGGACCCTCGCGGACCCCCTCAAGATTTAGTTCAATTTTACCTCTATTATGGTGCAACCTTCATCTGTCTTGTGCAAATATGAACTGTAGGCTTGTGATAAACAACAAAATCATGATTTTTCTTGAAAATAACATCATACTATTTATGTAGAAATTGGTAGACTTTTATTATTTCAAAGCTAATTTTGCTACTGTATTTCTTCAAGTAGCCTACATGGTCGTGTCTTGAAAATCCGCTTCCTCGTTTTGATATGAATGCAAATATAGATGGAAGCTAATGCAGTATTACCGCATAACGCTTCCGACGATACTTTTGGTGTGATCGCAACATTTATGGCACCAAAATGAAGAAAAAAAAACATATATTTTATGAACATATAACGTCCAGCATTTAGCGCAGGGACGGGCAACATACGGACCACGGGTCGGATCCCGCCCGCAACGGCATTTTGATGGGCCCGCAGAGAGTTCCTATCGTCAAAGTGAAAGCCTGATCTAATAGTATAAACACATTTTATGCGCCAAATAATGGAATCATGTTTTCCAACCTGAGAAAGACTGTCATGAAACGACTTGTTCTGTTCGGGTTTACAATATATTTACGAGCAAACATTTTCGACCATGAACAATTGAACATTAACAAGACAAGGCTGCATACCAATATAACTGGTGATATAAATTTCAAGGTTGGAGCGTAATGCTTTGATAGCAACGAAACACTCCGTGTTCATAAAAAAAACAGCTTTGTAGATAAGACATCCGCAATAAGAATGCGCCAAATCTGATAGTCTAGCTTCAAAAGCAGCATCGTCCGATTTATGACGACTGTCAGCCGACAATATTCGGGTTCATTTCAATATGAATATACTGTACCTCCAAGAAGCTCTTCAAATAGTGGTTATGTCTATCGTAGGATAAAATGGATTTCGTGGCGAGATTTTAATCCCTGCATTCGTACAAATTAGGGAAATAATTCGGAAATTTTTATTTCAAACGACTGTTCACTAATTTGATGAGACTGACAACTTCAAATCGAGAAGACATAACGAAGTCCCCCTGATTGACCTTACTATCTCCATATTTTTATTTTGTCAACAAACCCCAACAAAACGTCTCTAAACAGCAATATGTTTGTATCGGCAAGTTATTGGAAAATTGGCAATGAAAATGAATTTCCACACTACGATAGTTCGTATCAAACGATTAATATGATGATATGAGTCATGAGGTTTTAGCAGTTGTGGTGCGAAACTGCCTCATGCTTTCTCAAATTAATAAATAAAATAAAAATTACGGTATCAACCATTTTAAAAATTTAGAGGTCTCGAGGACCCCCTGAAATTGCTTCGCGGACCCCTAGGGGTCCGCGGACCCCCGGTTGAGAACCACTGCCGTACAAAGTCTAGAATCAGTTGTTTTCTAATCCGGTAATCTAACTTTTGTAACTTGTGAAAAGTGTCATCCTTTCCGCATCCCAAAACATGGTAACGCTATCGATGGGGTCGCATATTGAGCAGTTAGCCGGAGGTGGCTGCTTTCGAAATTAAGTGCGACTTCGCGACTTACGCAAATTAAACGATGATTTTCGAAGATATATTCAGTTACCGTAATACTCATGCAGCGGCTCCTTCGCCCATTTTGCCCCAAACATTGTCAATTGGTAGTAGCCGATAGTAGTCTTGAAACAATTTAGTATTTAGCATGCGTATAGGCAAAAACTACTTCTTGAATACTTAGAAATTTAAGTTTGCGGGAAAAGAACGTATATACAGCATGAGCGTTGAGCAGTGATGGGGCATGACTTCGTACGGCCATTGTGCTGTACACTGAAGGCTATACAACTGCGACCGAATTTGGTGCAGCATGTTGATCAATTTAAAAACATTTGTTCCCTCGGCCAGCATGGTTTCTGGAAATAATCTGAGGACAGCAGGGGGTGTTAATATATCTGAATTCGTTGATTCTGTACTTTGAAGTCACCACAAATGCGTACTGATACAGGACTGATTTTACATTAGAATAAAAAATTTCCATAGAGTTACATCGCTGCGATTTTACCATCTGTGAGTGAGTTGCATCCATGGCAGACGCAGCCAATCCACAGTCTCATGAACGACCCGTTGATCACATCTCAAATGTTTAGAAACAATAGGCTGTATGCTCCACCCATCGACGTAACTATTTCCTTTCCCGAATGCAGATCAGGTGGATGCGTGATTCAGAATAAGACGCTGGGTCGGAGGTCGGAAGTGACGCTTCCCTGTCGGAAATGCGGTGACTATATGTTGCAACTGGCGTACGAGCTCCGACTAATCTACATTTGTTGCTCTAAGCCTGTACGCGTTGGATATCTTTCTATATCCTGTGGAATTATGTCGTATGAAGCTTTTTGGATTATATTGACGATAGCTGCTTCCGCAATTTCTGTTCAAGCTCAAAATGGTACGGAGAACGAATTGTCTCTGGGTGAGTTTTGCTTTCAGACATCTACGGTAGTCGCCACGCAGTCATGACAATACGAATAAACATCATGAATTATGAGTTTCTATACAACTTCGAACCAGAGATGGTCAAAATAGGCAGCGTTGCCACCAAGTCACTCGGTAAATATCTACCCAATTATAAGAAGTAGCGATTCCTAAGACGTGTTAAAACTGCTACAAGTGGAAGTAAAAGATGAAAGGCTGTCTTCGCAATAGCAAGATGCATTTTCACGACTAACGCAAAAGTCTAATGACACTACAAATATAGGTACAATCTCTGAAAATATCTGCAGCAGTTACCGTGACGGCTATTTCACGCGGATCTTATGACGATTTCACACATGGAAGTGAAGCAAACTTACCCTAACACTATTTGATACTTTTAAAAATACAAAGTATACAAAAACGTAGCTTTGCTTAAAAACTGTTCGGGTAGAAGCAGTGCAGGTAGTCTGAAAATATAACCACCAGAGCAGTGCGTCCCAACCAGCAGTAGCGGGTCGTGGGTCGCGAATCGTGAAGTTAAAGTTTTCTATTTAATATGTCACAATAAGGAAATTATTTTTTGTTCAAAAAATGAAGATTTTGACCTAAAAAAATCAAGATTTTGACATTTTTTGACCTTAAAAATTTAATTTTGACCAAATTTTGACCTCATGTATGTAAATTAGGTGTTTTCCCACATAATGTTAGAATTGTATTTGAATTGAATTTGTTTCATTTGACCGTTTGTGATTCACAATGAACGGACAATGGGCCGTCTACAACGGTTGGCCTTTAAAGTATAGGCTACACGCTGTAAAATGTCAAATGATAAGTTCGTCCATAACCTTTATATAGGCCATGGTTCATCGACAGTGCAAACATCTACGATACAAACGAAATTCAGGTTGCAAAGGAACATTGACTTTGTAAACAATTTTGACACTTTTTGAGATAACCTTACAATTTTGACTTATTTTAACATGTCAAAACTATCACCTTACTCATAAAGGGCTGTTTGTGGTTGTTATGGAACTCCAGCAATCTTCTAACTAATATAATAAAAATTTTATATGTATAAATAAGAAAACGTTTGGAATACTGAAGATTTGACGTGTGTCGGTTGGTCGAAAATATGTTTAACTCAATTCACAGTACCTCTGGATATTTTCCAACTAAGAAAATCAAGTCAATCAAGTCTTGACTTGATCTGATAATATTTATTATGCAAATTGAACTTTCGCCTTCATAATTAATAAATTGCACGTGCTTGTGTAGAATTACACATTGTTTCTTTTCTCATCAATTTGTGGTTCAATTCTTCGGTCAAATCTCATTGTGGGTTGCACAATAAAACTTCCATTGAAAGTGGGTCGCAAACTGAAAAGGGTTGTGGACCACTGCACCAGAGTAAGTAGTGTAAGAAGCGAATTCTACTTGGGTACTTTGAAGAAGTGGAACTGGAAGTATATTCTTTACTGGCCATCTCTGGTTTTACCGTGAGAAGGGACATCACATAAACCCAATTTCGTTGCCTCGGCTGACATCATATACTGAGCCTCAGTTCACATCCCTGCGGCTCTAATTTACGGCTGACTCCCACTGATCTATATTGAGTTACCATCTCTCTCCCTCCCGACCGCACACGTAGGCTTAATGAACTGATGTGAGTTGATAGATGTGTGCGTTACGCTATGCTTATCATGATATTTCACTGTTATCGGTTACCTAGATTTCTGCCAGAGAAAAAGAAGGCACGACTGTTTACCCGACGTCAACGACAAATCATCTTGTCCCGACCAATGCGTTGCCTGTCCATTGAATTTCCCTGAATGCCGCATGTGCGTGACAGGTAAATAAACAGATTGTTTCACTTTTGCGCGACTGCGACACGCTGACGTGCGTAAACTTTATCATCCATCGCAGCGAACAGGGCGTGCATATTTACGGACAGGGTCGAATTGTCGGCGTTTACAACGAAGCAAACTTGTGAATCGTCCCAAGAACGGGCATGGTGCGGCGGGGATAGAGTTCAAGAGTGTGTCGAAAGTAATCTAATTACCGCGCCTCAGCACAAAATACGTATATTGTATATGTGATAACTCAACTGAACAACGTCATTGATATTTACTAGGGCGACCCGCGCAGGAGCAATGCTTCCGAAAAATTGCAGAATTAACTCCATGCCTTGGGCCTACAACCTTAGAGTCGTGTCAGCAGGAAGGCTGCGTCTGGTGCGAAGACGGTATTGTTACAAACAAGAACAAATGTTTTCAAATCGACTCATCATGTACGTGATATCGGTAACTTATCGCAATCTCGTAAGTTACGGTGCTTTCTTTACCAGTGGAATGCGAGGATAGCAGCGAACGGTGTTGCGCAGCTTTCACGTGCTTGCCAGGCGACGTTTCCGAAGCAGATTGTACAAGCAGAGGCTGTGTCCTTTGTAACGACGGATCGAAAAGTCGATGCATTATACCAGGTATGATAAGTAATAAGTATACAGTGCCATCAACCGGCATAATGTGACCCGAACTCAGAGGTTTAACATTGAGGTAGTTAACTTTTGTCCCTGTTCGCAAAAAAACACGGTATTATTGACCGGCGAGAAAATCAACACTACTAGATTTCCGATACCATCATGAAGCATTAGATTTCGTAATCTTGCCTTGAGGCATCTATACATTTAGCCTATCGCCGCAAAACAACTTACTTTTTGCACTTGAGCTATGAAAGTAGAAAGTTGTTTTGGGATTGGTTTGTATAACTTTCATGTCTGAAATGATCATAGAAATAACTTGCTGAAATAGCCCATGTTTGATGGCAGCAAAATTTGTTTCGAATTTTTTTTTGTAGTGTTATCAGTTAAGACGCATCTTGCAATTCCGAAAATAGTAGGCCTATCCCATCTAGTTTACCACTAATAAAGCATGGGACACCTACCACCAAATCTGCTTTTTAAAACTGATTACTTGATTACTTTTTCATGGCACGTAGGCTATTGGTAACTGAATGAGTATTTGACCACCGCTAACAAGAAAAAAAATGTCATTTTGCTGCGTTGGTGATTCTATGAGTAGCTGTAATTCCGATTTGGATTTATAAGCCTGCTGCATTCTCACAGTCAACGGAACGTTCGGCGTCAATGATTGGAGCAATTGCACCAGAGAATGTGGAACCGGGACGCAATTTCGCTACGTAGAATGTACAGATGACTCAGATACATCAACCTGTAAGAAAGAATATCGATCCTGCAACACTGATCCTTGCCCAGCGACTGCCAGTATGCTACTTCGCCTGTTGGTTATATATAGACCTTCAGTCACATTTATATGATTATTTTACTACTCAGTTACGTGCGACGGTGATACGATTGCCAGGTATAACGAGGAAACCTTGTGTTGTGCCAATCACACGGCTGTCTGTGGTGGGAATTCTTTGAACTCAGTTGGTACAGCCGGGAGTACCGAAAATATATGGCCTTGGATTGTAAGTGAATTAAAGTTCTTTTTATAGGTATGGACTCAGACGGGTAATGATCCTAGGTTTTTCTTTTGGCCTGCTGCATGCAGCCTCCTAAATTAGCAGTCGATCAGTCATATCCACAATACTGCTACCGTGAAATGAAAAAAACTGTTCGTATATTATGGATATAATGCAATATTCTACACTGCACTGAAATATGTGATCGATCAACGCAAGACAGCTGTGCTTGTGTTGGTGTGAATTTATATTTTACTCTGAAACAACTCTTTACTGACGCTAGTATTTCGAGATACGTCGTGGAATGTATATTGGCGGCTTCGTTTTATGTAAATATCGTTGCTTGACTGTGATATAGCCTATTAATGCCGTGGTGAGTAAGCCGCAATGGCGCTGTGAGTCACTGCTATTCTTCTTCCTAATATAACAATAATATTAATATAATCTGCAGTCACTAATACGTAGTATAAAGCTATATTTCGCTCATTACGCGAATCCTAGCAGTAGATTTGTGGTATGGTGCTCCTTTCTCTAACTACAAAATTGGAAATAAATTTACCCTAATATATCTGACGATGGTGCGTCTTCCATGCTTCGGCCGTCAACGCAGTCTCGGCTGATGTTGCTCTAGCACTAGCAGATAAGACCAGTAAAATAGTTCCAGTGTTAAATAAATGAAAATTTTGGGAATCTCTGCCATGGCCAACAGCATACGCTGCTGTTGTTTGAGGCTTTTAGTTTCGTGAACGAGGCTTGTATATACGCGGGGAATAATAGCAACAGGTTTTAATAAATTAAGAGCTTTGAAATATCCACTCCAAAATGGCACGGGAATGCATATTGCATATATCGCGTTTTCATAATGCCAGGAGAAATTCTCACCAAACGCGCACCTTTTTCTATTAAGGGGGCGGTATATCTTGGTATATCGGACGCTGCGACAGCTACGAGATGCGCAGCGACTCTGGTTGCTGATCGGTTGTTGATCTCAAGCTACGACTGCATCGGGTAAATTACCAAGGAGTTAGCAAGGCGTTATTCTGCATACATTTAAGTTGGATATCCAATGTCCATATCGACTTCTGTGACGTCACTTGGAAGTGTGTATATGCGGATCATTGAGTTAAACCATAGTGTCCTATTATAGATAACTAACCTACGTAGGTTAGTTATCTATAGTCCTATATGGTGTCGACACAGGCAAATCTCACGCCTCAGTGAAATTGTATCACGTCACAATTTCCATTTGGCTACAGGCAATTTGACGGTCATTTTTGACCGGCTTGACGAGCATTAAATTTGGTAAAACGGGTATCAATCGAAAGCTGACTCTGCAGTGATTACGAAAATATAAATTTTATTCCGCTCGTGTCCCTGGAACTCCCACAATCAGCCTCGAATTTTTCATTGTTATGGAGATTGGCATTGGGACGCAACAATGGTGTCTGGCTCTTTTTCTCTTGAGCTACTCTCTCGTTTCGCCAGACAGCATTGTTACGTCCTGAGCTACTCTCTCGTTTCGCCAGAGAGCATTGTTGCGTCCCAATGCCAATCTCCATAACAATGAAAAATTCGAGGCTGATTGTGGGAGTTCCAGGGTCACGAGCGGAATAAAATTTATATTTTCGTAATCAGTGGAGAGTCAGCTTTCGATTGATACCCGTTTTACCAAATTGAATGCTCGGCAAGCCGGTCAAAAATGACCGTCAAATTGCCTGTAGCCAATTGGAAATTGTGACGTGATACAATTTCACTGAGGCGTGAGATTTGCCTGTGTCGACACCATATAGGACACTATGGACTATGGTTAAACTACTATGCAGTATGCATTGTGCGCCTGCACACCGCCGACGTCGCTTGCCGTATTTATTTATTGATAACCAAGTTTCGGAGATTAGCATGCTTACGAATAGAAAAGTCCGACCAGATTCGAATACGAAAACGTATATGGAATCCTATGTGAACACTAGATTTGGAGTTATTGGGAATCATGCGTGGTGATTGTGCGTGCATTGTGCAAATATGAGTCACCGGCATATGCATTTCAGGGTTAGATAGGATCAAAGGTGGTTAGTAGCGATGTGATTCGAAATTTTTGCAGGTTTTGCCTATACTTGCGCAGCTCACTCAAGTGGTTATATTTTCAAACTACGTTCACTTCTATTTGAACACTTTTTAATTAAACCTATACTTACTGTTTACAATTTCGGTTTGGAAGGTAGAAAGTATTTTTGTGGTGAGATTTGTCATATTACCCACATAAAATGGCCTCTGTGTTACGGTAACTGAAACTCTGCATAAATTAGATTCTTAAGGTAGTTGACGCCCTGTTGGTATTATAACTAAGTGAACGTGTATTGTCGATATACCATAGACAAAAATCGCGATATTTACATTTATATGTCGTCATCAGGGATGCCGTAGCTTCCGACTCTCTGGTCCACGTGGGTATTTCGGACAGAGCTGCAAGACCACAATACAGCTCTACTGTAGTTGGGTTTGACCATTACAGCGAAGGTGACGAAGGAATTAGTGGAGATTCCATTACCATTACAGTTATAGAGGTAAATCTTTTACGTGTGCCATCTCTCACGTTAGTTAGGCGACGTATGGCGCGCTGTGACAGGAGCACCTTGAAGTTCGCTAGTGGCACTCCGGACTTTCGTATAGTGCAGTGGTTTCAATTTGCTTGTTAGCTAGGAGACATAACTTTGTTTTGGTGGTTGCGTGGATCCTCTAACTGCGAAATTTGGGTATGTGGCGAGTAAACAAAGGTCTATTATTATTATTCGTATTGACAGTTTGGTTATTTAGACCTGAGGTGAACAATGAAAATAAGACAAAATAAGAACGTGAGTCAAAAATCAGTAGGGATGGTGCGAACCCCCTGAAAGGTTCCGGTTCGTGTGAACGCGATCCTTTTTGAAAGGTTCTGTGTCAGCGCGAACGTGAACATTCTGACGTCACGTGACGTCATATTGCTAATTCTAACCCTACATGTCAGTAAAGCATTTCAATAGCAACTTCACGCTCCAGCAGTCACACAGAGATCGAACTTTATATAGGTGTCACCCGATGCTACGAAGGAAATATGTCGAACACGCCTTATGTCCTAAAGAAATATAATACACTAGGCCCGATTTTGACATAAATCTCCTGACTGAACAATTGAACATCATCCGTTTAACGCGGTATCTAAACCACCTTGGCGTGTACGACATAACATCGGCTGACAACGATATAAAGTTCGATCTCTGCGTGACTGCTGGAGCGTGAAGTTGTTATCGAAATTTCAATAAATTGCAGCCCCATTACGGTGGCGTTCTGAAGAAAACGGCTGCGGCCAAAAGTTTTATTTCGTTTTGCCCTTCAATTTGAGACCACATCATTTTTAGAGTGCAGTGTCCCTTTAATGTACACTACACTGCTGCACACAATACCTAGCGATTACTCACGTCACATTATGCCTCAATACCGACGTAGGCTACATGCTAACATTTTAAACGTCACTGAAGCAATCAAATGCTATAATAATCCCATGAAATCAATATGTTCCGTCGCTTTGCCAACAATTTCGACGCGGACTTGCAAGGGATTGTCAGCCTACGCCTTAACGGTCGAGACCAGACCGGACAAGGTATTCGGCGTTTGACTACTGCGACATTTACATTGAACAGATGGATCCCGTACGCCTGTTTGATTTTTTACATTAGAGAGCGACGTATTCTTTATATCAATTTCAATGATTGGTTGAATAAGCATCATTCACTGACTACCTACATGTATTGTAAGAATGTTATTGATGTTATGTGATTGCTGGTCAAAGCTCACAGCAGAGAGTCACTAAATATTCACAACCGGAAAGATGAGTATTTCGAGCAAACGTTTATAACACAGCAAGTAAAATTTTTGGGATTGACAAGGGGTATATTAGTTTAGTGTTGATTTTTATGCTGCCTGCGCCTTGCATAGAGTGGTCTAAAGTTGAAATGCAAGTAATTTAAACAAACGATGACGTGAAAAATTGTAATATATGAAAAAGGTTCACAGTGCAGAACCTACCAAGGTTCGTTTGCAAACATAAACCTCTAAATTTCCGAGGTTCACTCGCAGAACGCGAACGTGTGAACCTCGCGCCATCCATAAAAGTAGGTACTCTAGGTAGGTCTACACAACGCGAACCTGTACTTACTGGTACTACTTACTCAAATGGTTATGTTTTGAGAATATGCTTCAGCATCTGCATAAAAAGCTTTTTTGTCAAATCAATTCCTATTTTCGTAAGGTTGAAAGTAGTTTGAGGATATGTTTGAATCACTTTTACGAGTTACAGTGTCTTACCGACTGTGCTAAATAGCACCCGTATCGCGGTAACTTGATGTATATTTGAAAATTGCACCTATTTGTAGGCCTATACTTTCTAGTGTCAGTAGACATTTTGCGACATAACGAGTGATGTATTTAGTTGGCCCAATCAGCTCCAGCCGGGCATGATGATACACCACTATGTTTGCCGAATGGAGAAGAGGTAACCGAAGATCGCCAATGTGTCGTTGTGGGTTGGAGAGGAGGTAAGTATAGATTGACTTGCGAGAGCATGCATCGTCGACTTGATGTCAAGATAACTCATTGTAGTCCCAGATGCTGATTCATACATAGAGTAACATCATATTCGATACAACTCACAGATGGCGGGAGCGATTCGTGCAGCGCGACACTCCAAGAAGCCAGCGTTCGCGTCTTGCCTTGGGATTTGTGTGAGGCCGCCTGGAAGTCGGAATTTCCAGCAATAAGCGAATACTCGCACTTTTGTGCCGGTTCGCCGGAAGGGCTCGACTCGTGTCCGGTGAGGGAGATATCTATCGCTTGCAAAACGTGTTGTTTGAATGTCGCCGTGATTGGTTTTGGCAATTGTCGATCGATTTCCTGAATATATATTGCGTATCGTAACACAGCATCTGTCTTCCACGGCCCATGAATAACACATCTAACCATTTGTTGAACGCATGCGTGAGTAGATGTTGTCTGTAATGAAGTACTTCTACTTTTTCGGAGTGATAACGTAGGGGTTGCTACATACTCAAATTGACGAAATAACACCTGTATCATGGTAACTTGTAATTGTACGTACATGTTATAGTGTCATTAGCGTTTTTGTGGTATAGCTGCGAAGTTTCACTACGCAATTTCAAAAGTCGCCCCCGAAAAACTCCTATGCGGTCCATCGACCAAATATATTTCTTGAAACTATATTGACTTCAGCGTGGAGAGAAAGCGTTGTGGTAAAATCAACAGCTATAACACCAATGGGCTGTGCGCTCAAGTCCGGTCGAGGTCGACTTCAGAACTCCTACCGAAGTGTTGGAAGTTTATCTGGCCCCTCCTCGCCATCTCATCCGCGAAAGCTGAGTCTTATAAAAAAAAGCCCGCAAGTGGGCTGTGCTGTAAGTCGGCAACTACGGAATATAAATGAAGAAAATTGACCTGGTGTAAATATCCATAGTAGTCGACAAACGCCAATAATGCCGCAAACAAATAATTACTTGCTTGAGCACTTTTCATATCTTCATTTTCTACTTTCAATTGGAGTAGTTTTACCATTACTTGTAAATTACTACTTTTAGTTGAGTATATTTTGCATTAAGTAGAAATTGCATTGTTCAGCTATGATGAATTTTCATTGAAGTACCCAAGTTACAGCCACTTGTTTACCGAGTGTTACCCAGCCCCACAGACTTTTTTGACGGCACGAAAGTGTTGATCGTGGTTAGGTGAACGAAATATACAGATCATCAATTTGTTTTGTTTGATATTCTCAGTGTTTCGACTGCATTGTTCATTTTACATAAGCCGATATTCTTTATTTTCGATTCCCTATTTACCGACTTCTAGGATTTTCTAAGACACCGCTTGTACGCGAATCACGTTGCGCGGACAAGACTAGATAAACCTCCAACACTTGGATAGGAGTTCTGGAGTCGAACTCGGTCTAACTCGAACTCACAACCAAGTGATGTTGTAGCTGTGGATCAAACCATTACACTATCTTGCCACTTATCGGATCATCAATTAGTAACATCGTTATTTTGTTGCATTACGTACATACATAAGCAGTAGTGCGCTGCATAATTGGTCACTCCGGGTTATACTGCTATTTTAGGGTGAAATAGGTGGGCCTGTAATGTGCCAGCGATGCTCCAACTGCGGTCTCTACTTGGCGGGTATTGCAACGAAATACCAAGACTGTGGGAAAGGAGGAAGACCATCAGTCTACTTGCGGGTGTCGGAGATCGGTCAGACGCCTTTCGCCGGTCAAGACGATACTACTTACCCATCGTGCGCTCCATGATAAAAGTTATTATTATATATTACGTACTTTTGTACAATCATTTTAGGCAGGAGAGGTGCTGTAAACGGGATGTATTGAGAGATACAAAATTCAATTCACCTCGCTTCATAAACTATCTAAGCTCATGTATGGGGAAGTGCAATTAAATTCTATTCTCGAAAGCGTATATTGTGCAAATGTGAATATCCTCTGTAGGCTTCATGTCGATATAGCTGCTGAGAATAGATTGTCTGTCGGAGTTTTGTAGATTCGTCGGCCTATACCCCGCGCATGTCGATTTCACAGGTCGTAACGTTTGCGCGTTAGAGAGATAAAGTTGATTATTTTAATATTTGACACAGCAATTGTCCAGTTAGGGTCGATACGCTTATCCATGTAGAACAGTGGTTCCCAACCTTTTTCGAACCATCGCCCCCTTTCCAAGCTTAACACCGATCATCGCCCCCCTGATTTTGTGTACCGAAAAATGGGCATACAAACTGTAATCACCGGCGGGTTGACTAAAAAAAAGAAGGTCATTTTTCTCCGCTCAGAGCTCAAAATAACGTTTTTCTGTCCGCATTGCTAAGTGGATGACTAAAAAAAAAAGGTCAGCCGTTTTGGCGCGTCATCGCCCCCCTATCGCCCCCTTGGCTGATTTCTCCCCCTGTCGCCCCCTTTGTCCATTTTCGCCCCCCTATCGCCCCCTTCGTCATTTTCGCCCCCCTGGACCGCCAAATCGCCCCCTGGGGGACCACTGATGTAGAACGAGGCTGTTACGTCATGAGTCTCGACCTGAAGGTTGGTCACGGGTTCTTCGGAGATCGGTGTTAATCATCCGGAATCTCACCTTTACTCGGAAAAAATTACAAAAGTATCATGAAAATTTCGCCCCGAAAACTATATAGAAGTGACTGCGCAAGGCAGCTTAAGAACGCAACTACTTGAGCAAGTAGCTCAATTTACACAGATAAAGAATATGCTGGACTTCGTTACTGATAATATATGCTAGTGAGATATAGAAAACATGGGTGGCATAGAATATCAATATATAATTATAATCACGCCCATATATTGTCGCCATATTTCGTCACTACAGCTCAAGTTGCCTTTTCAAGACTGTGATTAAATTGTTGCGACGCTGTCACACTTAATTTAACTGCTATTAATAGTAATTACCTTGGACCTCACGACATAAACGAAAATTGATCGCTTTTACATCAATAAATTCCACTGCCACGCAGGAAACAGAACATTTTGCGCGAGAATTAGCTCTTTTCAAACGCGCGATGCTGATCACCGTTGACGCCTTCGCTGATTGAGCGCGCGTTAGCGTGTCTACCGATTGTTGCTGATAATCACTTCCTCGAGACAGATCGATTTACTAATTTTCATAAATACGGAAATAATTCGTCGTACTGATTTCTGGATAACCATCGCATCCCCGCCGATGACGCCTGTAAGGCGGTCGATTAGTGCCAGTATATAAGCTGCTATACATACCAACGAATCTTCACTCGAAATCGACTATATCATAGCACTGTACATTTGAGCCGTAGAGAGATGCTTGCGCCGTTGTTTTTTGCAATTGTTGCGACGATTGCGATTGGAGAAGCGGTAAGATGGAAATTCCTGAATTTAAGTTACCCGTAGACTCTATCTTTACGGCATATTGTTGGCAACTAAGCATTCCGATATAACGAGATCAGTGGTATGCAAGCAAACAATTAGAAATCTTTTTTTATAATTATTTTGTTTCGGCATGTCAAGGGCTGCCGTATTTTTGCTAGAACTCCGTATCCACAAGAGCTAAGTTTCAAATCCAGTTGGATTTGCTCAAGTATAATATACGCTAGGGATGGTGTGAACCTCTGAATGGTTCAGGTTCGTGTGAACACGAACCTTTTTGAAAGGTTCCGTGTGAAGATTTCGGTGGGCACCGCGAATTAGTCACCGTAAATACTATTTTATTCATAATCCAAATTTTTCGACGGAAATAACTCCGCTCCCATTGGTTGGAATTGAACCAAATTTGATCAGCATCGTTTTTATAGACAACCCAACAATTTCATGGGGTGAACAGAAATTTTTTAAAATTTTCGGTATATATGTTATATAATAAATAGAAACTTTCTTCTCCTGTAGCAATGCGGTTACTGGTCGGAATTGAACCAAATTTGGTGTGTATAGGTTTAAATTAGGTAACCTAACAATTTTATCAAGTAGCCAGTACGATTTGAGAAAAAAGTCATTTTTGAAGACCCCTTATGAGTATATTAGCCAATAGCGATTCACAGGTAGCAAACCTTTTTCTGTATGGATAAAGTCGGATATAATAAAAATTGCTGCTTCGCAGCTTGCGAATACCATAAATTAAGGAAAATAAATGGATTCGTGACTTCATCATTCAGTCACGGAATAGGAACTAGAACTCGGACCAATTCCCCACATTCGTAATATTGGCGCGGTGATTATCGTTGTGGCATTCCAATATATCATTTAGTGGTCATTTAACGGTCGTTACTAGTTTCCTAAATGGAATGTGGTTTATAATTCAACAAGCGAGATACAGTCTTTGCCGAAAGACTATTTCTGACTGGAAAATGGATCCGAAACTCAGAAAATCTTGCGAATACATGCTATGTATTGTTTCATATGGTAATATTTTTCAGAACTCCAGTGGGTTACCGATATGCGGCCTGTGAGTATAAGCATGCGAATATATTTATGTGTCACGCGTGTAAAATACGTACATATAATCGTGGTATCGTTGCAGGGTTCACGCACGATCTCGTTATATTATTATATCAATCCTCCGAAATCTTCTATAATAAAAACAATATCAATAACAAAATTTCACCCACACGTTATTATGAGAATTTTATGCATTGACTGCATTATGCAGTAGTTTTGTCATACATCACATTGCAATTACAAACTTTATTTTCGCGCCAAGGCTTTTTGACATCAATCTTATTGGCGTAACCCCAAACGTACCTTCCCGATATACACCTTTCCCGGCGGCCTGTATTATCAACGTTCATCAAAATTACGATTTTTTTTATTCAAGGGTCTGTATAGGTGCTCCTGGCTGTGTCCTATAACTTTGTTTATTATCGGTGTTCAAGTTCAATATACGATAGTATTTACGTATATTGTGTTTCAGCTGTAGGGACTGTTAACATGTGTATCATTACATCTCCTCCAGGGATATGTATGAACAATGCAGTGATGCAGCGGACCGTCTCGCCTACGTCTTTCAAAATCCAGGATCGTGTCTTGCAAACGATTGCAACCACAAACCAAGCATGGGCTTCACGAGTAGCCCAGATACAGCAGCTGAGACACCATATATGCCGGCTCCAACACCTGACAAGAGAATTGCGTTCACATTTAAAAAATTCAAAGCTTCTGTATGCGCGTAAGTGGTGCCACGGATACTTGGATATACTTTGGGTGTTCAACCAACTATTCTTCGAATAGGTTTAAAGATCAAATGTGTGGATGCTCCGATCCAGATAACTGCAAGTGCAGCATGAAGGAAGGTCGATTCTGCAGGCAGCTATACCGTACCGAGTTCGCCTACTTCTTGGTGGTTGACGATAACCCAGCAGAGCAACCAGCGACAACCGAAGTGCCAGATAATGTCCCAGAAATGTCCACCAGTCCTCCAGTAACGCGTCATCCTTACTACTTCCCGAATCACAAGCCAAAACAGCGATACCCACCACACAACCACCAACCTTACCACAAACCTCAATATAAACCGCCACATGAAGCATATTACCAGTACCCACCCCACAACCACCACGATACCTATCCCAAATACTTCCACCCACCGAAATCAAATGGCTACCAACCCCCCAGTAACAATCACTACTATCAACCTGAAAAAACTCCTCCACCGACAGCTCCTCCAGCCGCATCTCCTCCACCACCACCCACCACCAACGACCCCACAATCTACCATTTCCAGGGATTTAACCATCCGAATGCGGGTCAAGATAATGAGGGTATGTACTCAATCCCATCCGCTGGAGAAAGGAGCTTGAATTTCCTTGGCGGGGGAGCAGGAATCCTAAGCGGCCTAGTCAGTGGGGGTGATGACGACAAAAAGGGTAGTGGTCTCCTCAAAAATTTGCTCATGTACCAGATGATGAATCAGCACCGCGGCCCCCAGAAAAATTCCCATTGGGACGGTAAGCACGTACCCAACAGTTATCAACATCACGGGAAACCCTTCCTACACGGACCTCATCAGCCTCAAGGATTGCCCTTCTTACATGGATTGCCGCAACAAGCTCCAGAGAATCCGAATTCACCCGAGGTTGGACAACATTTCGATCCCAAAGTGTTCATGTACATGCTTGCCAAGAATGGTGGGGGCGACAACAAACTGCTCATGAAGCTACTTCCGTTTGTTGGACCAAACAACAAATCCAAATACAGGTTGAAATTGCAACCACTGTACGTTAAGGTGAGTAGTCTAAAAAGTTTCAGTCGTCCTTGTTGTTGATTCGATATCCATGGTGTTTTGGACTGCTATGGTCATTTTACACCATACCATTATATTATCTCTTATCCTGATTTCGGATATGCCGACTTGTATCACGATCGACCAATTTTCGGTCTAGGGCTAGGCGTTTAGTTACGCACCGCTTGCTCGGATCAGCCGTCCTTACTATTATGTAAGTCCACTTCGATTTCAATTCGCCACAGTTGGAAATGGGGAATACGAATCACTGAATCGAAATGCATTCGAATCACTTCTGATATCGCATTTCTCGAATCGATCATTTCGGCACGAATCAGCTCCTTCGAAAATCGAATCAGATAAATTGGAGGCAATCGATGGTTACTTCGGTAATCTACTGAGTACTCGGAAAAAGCAGAAGTACTTCCTTACTGATCACATCGGAACTTGATCAACGGTTAAAGGCTAGGTTACTCGTTACTGACCACTTATTCACCTACTTATTACAGGTACCGAACGGATGTTCATGCCAAGACAGAAAGGAGCCGTCGGAATTGGAGAAATTGATGAAATTCTTCTTAATGTTTATGGGACGGTCCGCATAATGGACAAAACAATATTCGCCTTTCTGATTTAAGTTTAATGCCTCGCTTGTAGTGCGTAACGCGTGCTGACGATCGCGAGTTTCTATTCGTAATAAACGAACATGATATCTTCCAGCGAACATGAGATCGCTGTGTCAAAAACGAGTTGTCCGATTTTGTATCTCTGGACTGTCGTTGCCGGTCTGGGCAAAGTGTAACAAACTCTGAATCTAGATTTGGTAATATATAGCTGTATAGCTATCTAGATATCTAACGTTCTTATAGTGCAGAATTCGGATATATATTTGGAGAGTGCTTGGAGATGCCAACCGTGGCTTTTTTTAATTTCGAGCATTTATTTTGTAATTAAAGCAACCTCCGGCTGTTGGTGGCGCGCTCTTCGCCTGTCCCTATCTTCATTTGTCTGCCACCGGGAACACACCCCAATTTGGAGGTTACTATATACTCACGAAACTATCTAAGCCTAAGGGCTTTCTTCAAATGATCGCAAGGTGTGATATACAATGCTGTCTCATTGCAATGCAGATTATCAGGACTTTCTGCAATATGTCCGCAGCCGAGAGCAGTTTGTCGGTAGAACTCACATTGCTATTGGTTTGATTTGCATGAATCGTCGGACGACGCTAGTTCGTAGCCTACAAGCACACTATACAACACATCGTAAAATGAAGCGAACGAGACAGCCTCCAAGCGATCGTATCAGGGCTGTGTACAACTATAAATATATCCCGACAACGTACTGTGAATCCATCTACTACACTACTCCCAGTGGCGTAGGAGCATGTGCTACCGCCCCTGGCTTTCGTTGAAAATGCTGCCCTTAGTAGACCGCAGCTAATTTTGAAATGGTACATGTTCCAGCAATATTTTCGGCACTTCTTCGATGGCAGTCAGAGATCGAAAAGTGTTCACCATAATCACCAATGAATGTTTTCCATGAACACGAATAAAAATTTATAAACGTCAAAATACATTGTTTTTGCGTTTGGAGAGGGTTATGGTAAAAGTTGGGTTTTGGGTATCCCAAGATTAGGGTTGTAGTATTAGGGTGGGGAAGGAGATATCAGGGTGGCGGGAGGGGGGTATTAGGGTTGTGAGAGGGGGAAATTAGGGTTAGGTAAGGGGGGATATTAGGGTTGGGGGAGGTGAATATTAGGGTTATGGTTAGGGGGATATTCGGTTACGTAGGGGGGGATATTAGGGTTGGGGGAGAGGAATATTAGGGTTAGGGGGATATTAGGGTTGGGGGAGGGGAATATTAGGGTTGGGGTTAGGGGGATATTAGGGTTATGTAAGGGGGGATATTAGGGTTGGGGTTAGGGGGATATTAGGGTTGCGGGAAGGAGGATATTAGGGTAGGGGGTTTAGGTTAAAATTTGGGGTTAGATTATTCCTAACCGGGGTTTAACCCACCTCCAATCTCCCTTTCCCCAACCCTAATATCCCCTCTCCCACAGCCCTAACATACCCCTTTCTCCAACCCTAATCTTGAGATGCCCTACCCCAACTTTGACCCTAACCCACCTCCAATCCTAATATCCTGCTAACTCCCTAATACCCGCCTCTCCCAACCCTAATCTTGGTATACCTTAACCCCAACTTTGACCCTACCCACCACAAATCCCACTTTCCCCCAACCCTAATATCCCGCTTCCCTAACATCCCCCAACCGTAATCTTGGGATACCTAACCCCAACTTTGACCCTAACCCGCTTCCAATCTCCCTTTCCCCCACCCTAAATCCGTCCCTCCAAAGGCACAAAAAAAACAAATTTATTTTGACGTTTATAAATTTTTATTCGTGTTCATGCAAAACATTCATTGGTGATCATGGTGAACACTTTTCGATCTCTGACTGCCATCGAAGAAGCGCCATATTTTCAATATAAATAATTACAAATAATATGCCGCGTCTCAGAAGTTCTATATTGGGAGAAGCCTCACTGTATTAGCGTTTATACCAAAATAAAGACAAAAATTGGAGAAAAAATGTATTAGGGAGTTAAATGATCAATAACCGCCTCAAAATTGAATTTTTCGAGCTTTCGCCGAAGCAAAATCAGCGATAATATCTTCAAAATCAAGTTTTTGAACGTACACACACACTCATTAGAAAAAAAGACTGTGTATTTCAACCCGTGTACCACTCCTGATGGAGGGGTGTGAATATAAACCCATGGCACGCGAAACAATAACGGTTATATTATTATAGTAGCCTATAACCTATACTCAGGGTTGCCATACCGTCCTTATTTCTAAGATTTGTCCTTATTTTGAAGGGCCACGTCTTAGAAAACTCATCTGTCTTTATTTCTAAGAAATGTCCTTATTTTCGACTTGCGTCCTTATTTTGTCTTATTTTCAACCGCTACAGAACTTCAATCGTTTTCCTCTGGTATCTGTGTTGCATAATATTATAAAATTATGCTTTTTCACCGAGATTTATGACATCATAAATGAAAGGAACTCTCGTGACGTACACACCACAAGATTTGATTTCCAAGTGGTGACATAGCTAGGGCAGTCAGTGATAGTATCGCGGTTCTGTCTGTACCAAGCTACCGCAGCGGACGTCAATTTAGCAGTAAACAGCAGTACCAGGTTTTTGCTGTTTGGTCTACAGCAGAATAAGCTCAAGCTGTCGGGAAGGCAGCATTTATTGTGTGGTGAAAAAAGGCGCAGTGCAGTCGACACATTGGTTAAAAAGTAGTAACGCTATAAATAATTGATAAATTTTTCTAAATTTTATTTCACTTGCGCATATAGTTTTTGCTACAAATAAGGCTAAATCTGATTAGTATAAATGAACAGGCGTAAAAACGTTTCTCGTGACGATTATGAGAGAGAATCTAAAGGTTTCTAACGAAACTTGAAGGGCGAGTGTTTCGCACATAGCAATATCTGCAATTGTGACATTAACCTGGAGGCCATAGGAAAGACTGCTATTTCAACTCACATTGATACCCTGAAACACAAGAAGTGTGTCATGATGATTAATTTGAGCCAGTCGATGAATAATTTTTCCACAAGTCGATCAGCACCAACGACCACAGACTACAAGGCAGCTGCTGCTGAGAGTACCTCACGTACCTTGCCATTCCATACTGTCGAACACCAGCAATCATTCATCACCATCGATTGCACATCGCAATTGTTCAAAGCAATATTCCCCGATGCCAACATTGCAAATAAGTTTTCTTCGGCCAGGACCAAGACTGCAAGCATTGTTACTGGAGTTTTTGCTCCATACGCTCAAAAATGATTTTGTCTAAACTTAGTGCACGGCCTTTTTCCATCTTGGTTGACGCCTCTAACGAGGTGAAGAAATTTGGTTTATCACCCTAGGGGGGAGGGGGCAAGACCAACGGTGTTTTTTTTTTGCGGGGGGGGGGGGCTGACGAAGTGCTGTTTCGGCCCTGAATAAAGGTAAACCTAGACCTGAGCTGTCGTGAGATCCATGAAGCACTTTCTAATAAAAAGGAGTTGCTGGAGCGGGTTATTTCTGGTGAAAAGTATGGAAAGTGATATGCCACGGCTCGTATTGATACGAAGTATGTATAAAAACGCTTTTTCATGATAATCTAATTTTTCGACTGTCCTTATTTTTGGGTCCATGTCGATGGCAACCCTGCCTATACTCCTCTCACACATAGCTCGGAATTGACAAACCAATGATAAGATAAAGTTTGAGACACAAGCATAAATATGGTGTCGAATCAATAGGGATGGTGTGAACTTATGAAAGGTTCAGGTTCGTGTGAACGCGCACCTTTTATAAAGGTTCTGTGTGAACGCGAAAGTGAACCTTGTGACGTCACGTGACGTCATACTGCTAATTCCAACCCTACATTTCAGTGAAGTGATAGCGTATATTAATGTAAATGATACCTAGCGACGACTCGGGCAAGTAATGCCACTATGCTGTAGTACAAATTGGCGTTTTAAACGTCGCCAAATGTATTAACTGTGGCAATCAAATGATATATAATCCCATAAAATCAACATCCTCCATCGCTTTGCCGATACAATTTCGACAAGGGCTTGCCAGGGAATATAAGCTTACGCGGTAACGGTGTAAGCCAGACTGGACAATGTATTCGGCGTCTGAGTATTGTGACGTAGATATTGAGCAGAGTGTAGAACGGCGGGTTTCTATACTTGCTGCCGATATTGCCCCATTAACAAGCTATACAGCAGTAGCCAACTCCCCAATCGCACGGATTTTGTTTTTATGATACAATAAACATATGAAGTCAACATTGACCCCGTACACCTACAAGATTTCTTACATCAAACAACGATATCAATTCCAATGATTGATTGAAAAAGCATCATTCGCTGACTACATGTAGTGTCAGTGATGCTGCGTCATTGCGGGTCAAACTCACAGCAGAGAGTCACTAAATATTCACAAACGGAAAGCTGGATATTTCGAGCAAACTTTTGTAACAGAGCAGCAGCAGCAGAGCTGTCATCGCAATGTACAGAGTGACCCGCGGTTGAAATGCAATAAATTTATAATGAAGTGAAAATTGTAATATATGAAAAAGGTTCACAGTGCAGAACCTTCCAAGGTTCGTTTGTGAACGTGAACCTCTAAATATCCGAGGCTCACACACAGAACGCGAACGTGAACCTCGCGTTCACACCATCCCTAAAGTATAGGTGTGATTTAGTCCGATTCCAGTATGGATGGTATAAAATTAGCTCGGGATTAGCCACCTCTCAGTGCTGTGTGCACTGTGCACTGTGCAGCCTAATTTTGCGGCCCCCTGGCGCAGAGCCGGGACCGCCAAGTCGAAATACAAGCAATTTCTACTAAATGAATACTAGTCCGTCCTCAAGATTACCGGACGACGACCTGACCTATCGATTTCGCCTTCCTTGACATGCCACCCCATTTTTGTCGCTTGCTTTTCTATACTATCTTTTACTTTTCATTTAGTGTGCGATGTGTATGCCTCCACTTTATATCGCCTAGGCCAGGGGTTCTCAAAGGGTGGGCCACAAGAGCATTTGAGGTGGGCCACAGAGCTATTTGGAAAATTTTAGAAATAATGTATAAGTTTAGTAACATTTGTTGTGTTAATCGCTAAAAAATAAATTAATATTAGTTGATTATACGTAGGCTACATAAAGCTTTTCATCGGACTCTGATCAGACGTAGTGGTACGTATGGAGTCAGCATTGCAAGTCGAAAATGGGAGGCAGAAACGGCAGCTTTTCCCACTAGCTATGACTACCGATGGCAAGCAGCAACTAAAATAATTTCGCGTATATAATACCTGGAAGGTTATGCTGAAGTAATCAAGTATTCCGGCAGGGTCATAATGTCGTATGCCGTTGAAAGGGGTGTGCAATAAACTCGGAATGAAGTGAAATTGAGATTTGTACTTCGGCAGGTCGTATTATTGTTAATTGAAAATTGCCATAATTGCAAATTATTAGCAACTTCTGATTGAGGTATACTGCACTACCGCAACGAATAGTAATGGATTGAGGATTCAGCGGAGCGCATTAATATTTGGAGTCTGTTTAAAATGTCATGCCTGGAAATCAATGTACATAATGTAAGAGTCACATGAATTGATAGTATCACTGGATTGAATATTCCGCCATCGCAACCTCAGTTGGTTCAGTAGGCCTATACGTGACATACAATGTAGGCTACATTGTGCAGCATGCATAATAAGAAAACCTTTCTCCACTCCTCTGTAGTAGGCTACCCCATTCACCAATGAATTGTTTGAAGCTGGCCCAGAATGATTATACTATTCCCCTCAATGGTGGAACTAAAATCCCAATCACACAGTGTTATGCGGGAATTCGATCATTGTGTTTCGCGAAGCGAATGAAGCAGCGGACGATCATAAAATACTCAGAAGTTTTAGCATATGATCTACCAGAGCCGTAACTGCCGCACCCGAACCCCCAATTATGGGAGCTAGAAGGGGCCCAAGATTATTTCGTTGGTCGTTTGTTGGAAGATATGCATTCGACTTGAAAATTTTCGTCGCGCCCGGCGCGACTTCGTGCCCCAAGATGTTTATATTTCAATTTCACCACAAAATTAGGACAAAAATGCACATATTTTAGAGAAATGGGCATATCGGCGCCGTCGATTACCACACATTGAACAAGATTATGACTTTAAGATTAGAGGTGGGACACAGCAAATTTTCAAACCGGAAAATGGGCCATGGCCGAGAAAGGGCTGAGAACCCCTGGCCCAGGCCAAGGTGGGTATCTGATTCCAAAGACATATCGGCGTTTCGAGATGCGTTTCGACACCTTCCTATCTTTTCATTGTTTGGCAATTTTTGTCGTGGATTGAACTGATAAAAATTGTTAATGAATCGAACCAAACTGAAGTGGTTGCTGCGCCACTGACGACATCGACAGAGATTAGCACAATCCCTGCTAAGTGTCTCACATCACGCGTGAGATCGAGGGATGTATCCAGTATAAAACAGCTAGTGTGATAATAGTGAGGCTTTCAAAATAGCCCAAGCTGACCCTAATCTATTCGTAACGCAAGACAGTCCTAAAACAAACTAACCATACCCATAAGCCTAACCCTAACACAATGTAACTTGAGCCCTGACCCAAACCAAATGTAACCCTAACATCTACATCTACACAAGCTATGCTCATGCTCACCCTAACTTGCGATTTTGAATAACTCGTTGTATTGGACGCTTCGTCATTACCACACTCGCCATTTTGAATGACTCATTAATACGATACTCTCTGTTTTGACACTGGCGATTTTGTCTGTGAATCCAAGACTGGTGTATTTTCAATCTTCATTCTTCAATACATAAGTATATCGGCTGTTGAAGTCGATTTTAGATGTGACTTAGTGATACATCATAATTTGTGTGAATTACGCCTGGAGGAATACCTCGAACTATACCAAGCTTTTATCGAAGCGGCATGATCTTGTAGGCAGATCTCTTTGAAATCATTCATCATATATTTATACTATACAGCTTAACGTACATTTCTCTTTCAGAGAACAAATAAAGAATATTCAGCCCAGACACCTGTCAGTTATATTCGTGGAATTTTGAGATCATAAACAGGAACAAGGAAGCGATTAGCAGAACATGACATTATTCAGTGGAGCTACAGATAAGCATGACACAATGACAAGGTCAGATGAGATACGGCGTCACTTAGTCTTACTGCATGCGAATTTCATGTGGATAGCGTAGCTCCGGATTTCCTTGGTATGTTATTTGTCGCTTTCACACGCAAAATCTTTTTGGCAGGATTGAGTAGGTTACAATGAAAATATGTGCTCAGGGATAACGCTGTAAGATGATGTGGGCACTGAGCGAGCATTCAGCAGTAAACATCGGCAGTCTCGCAATTAAATCTTACGTGATAAATCTCAGCAGGCCGTTGTGAATGGTTTGGTGAATATCATAACATAAATAAATGCTGCACATGTAACTCGTTACTTATATAATGACAAAACTACTGTCGATAGGGTTAGGATTTTCAAGTGCTTATCCTTATCGTCTAACTTGGAAAAAACGTGATTGACCAGGATCGGTTTGCTGACATTTCTGAATAACGCTGACTAGAAGTATTCCCCCAACCTTCGCTGAATCACAGACGTGTAATGCGAAGCTCTAGTTGTGTTTGCGTTCTATCTAGCCAATATATAGGCTGTGTCAGTCCATGAGCGCTGAAGGTGCGTCTAAATATCCGTCAGAATCAGACAACGAATACTTCAGGTTTAATGGTACGCCCATTTCACGAGTGATCGAAGTTGTAAACAGGCGTTGTATAAGTAGGCTACTCGAACTCGTATCGTACCATAAAATTATTCTTGATTATTGATGGCAATGCCGTATCAGTTCACAATAATGTTGTACCGGATCATAATTAATAGTAGTTTGAGTTCATACGTCAATGTGCTTATTTAGCTTAGCACAAAGACTTTTTCGCCAGACGTTACAACTATAAACTAAACATTCAACAGCACACGTGCAACAACTGTTTGATTTTGGCTAATCCTATGATCGCGACTAATATATAGACTACCATTGTAAGCAGGTGAGACGAATCAGGGTCAGTCAATACAGTACAAGAGGGCCGGTTTGCATTGGGATATTACAGGAAATGGGTTTTGATCAATGTAACTAGGTCCAAATGAATTTGGCGTTCTAGTTGGTGATCATTGCTCTTATTCGCTTGTTTGCTCTGCTGTCCATCATCAGACACGATCTCAGGTGAACGACCACGCACAACGCCTGGCGCCTGAGGTCATCAACATTTACTGCGATGATGTACTTTGAGATTAATAACATCACGGGGGTCTGTTGTCAACAACTTTCATGGAAGTAACTACATCCATTCGGAATAAATATAAGATCACGCTGCAGCTGCGCGTATATCAGTGTATTATTTGGTCATGACCGTTTGAGCTGGCTGTACAGTGTACACTGTACGTGTACACTGTACGTGTACACTGTACAGTGTCCAGCATCAACTGACAGTGTCCAAGTGTGTAAACTACCGCAGTCATCTGGAACTGTGCTAATATTGTTGTTGCACAATGCACAGCTTTGTATTGCACGGCAGCGAGCCGCTATTGCAGGTTTACTAGAATATTATTCAATATCACGATACTAACAAGCTAATGAAAACAATTTAAAGAAACATTGCGGATTGGAGCTATTCATACAACGATACATAGGACTATTGTTCAATGTTCACGTATTAGCGTGATTTCATGTTATGCTCGTTCCCTAATCGCAGTCATTATGGCAGTGATTTTAACCGTTTCTGTTCTACGGGGGCTAGTGGTAATCAACCGCCATGGAATCAGTCTTACCACTAACTTAAGATTACTGGCAAATGCAATTTAAAATATATGCGGGCGTCACTTTGAACCATCCAGGAAGGGTTCTCTATCATATGCGTTGACTCTGATATAATCATGCTACACTGCCGCTGTATGCATGAGAAGTCAGTATTCAAAATAAAATCTGTCATATCTCTTCCGGAACTCAATCAAAACAATCAATGCACTATTTCGGTATATAGGAGACAGACAATCAATCATTGCGACGAGGCAACAGACGAATTCCACACGTATGCTGTCAAACCGAATCTAATGCATCTGCGACTCACGCGAGCGATCCACGTTACGCGATGTAGATATATTGTTGTGATTATTTGATCTTGAGCGGGAGTTTATTACCGGGTAGAGTTTCTACTTAGGAGGTTAAATTTGTAAGTAATGTGCAGTTATATATACTGGTAGCACGCATGGGGAGATCATTCGGATCACATTCCCCGTCTGGTGTAAACGGACTAATGCAGTTGAAATGCCATGATTGCTAAAACAACAACAACAGACCACACGTTAGTACTGGGTATAGTTTACACACTAATCGCGAAAATATGATGTAGCGATGATATGTCGATGCGTTATGCAAAGCTTTGCTAATCGTGATTTGGCTGGAGGGCGTTAGACCTATGATCCCCTGTTTCGCTGGAATAATTCGGACTCGGTGTCATTTAATGCCGCAATAAGCAGTTCATGCTGTGCCGTATTCCGTTGCCTGGTTCGGATATAATTGCATTTCAGACATTTTGATATAAATAGCAGCGCGAGTGGATGTGATTCGGAATGATTTCAATAGAATCCAGTGTGTGCCCGGCAGCATGACTGCGGTTGTTTTACCACCAGATCAAGTGTACGTCACAGCATTGTTCACTTGTTCAGCTCTTTGAGACTTGGTACGTTTTATGTATTGTCATGGCTGCTCTCAAGATACCGAGTTCCGATTGACTACATGAGCAGTGCTTTCATTGGTAGTATCGCAGTAAAATAGCTCTCAGAGTCTCAGTATATTTGCGCCTTACCGTAATCATGTTACAGGCGTAATCCCCTTTGATTAAACTTTATACGAATTAAGCAGTCTAGAATAGCACCGAACTCGGTAGAAGTCAGCTTTATAAGGATTAGCTGGTATCAAATATACATCACCGCTATGGGTTTGGATATGATTGTGGATGCTGTGACACTGCTATTCTGTATACTTTACTATCAATTGGAAGCGATTGTGAAATTCTTCATCAAGCCATCGCGCAAAGACGTGAGAGGCGAAATAGTGCTTGTCACGGGAGCAGGAAGTGGTATAGGTATGTTTACATTGTTTAGTAATGCCCCTTTATTTTCAAGGTCGTCTCATGCTTACATTGCCACTAAATGGCGATACACTAACCTTTGTGTCTGCTTCATTATGATACCGTCACTGCAAACACAAACATCGATATCGAATCGAAGTCAATCCCAATCGTTCTAATATACTTGAATGGCATTTCGAAAGCAGGTTTTATTGGCAGGTGTTACTGAGCATTGGATTTGTTTATTACAGGTCAACGGCTGGCGGTCGAGTTCGCAAAACTCGGTTCGGTGGTTGTCGGGTGTGACATTTCGATGGCGGGTTTACAGAAGACCAAAGAGGTCGTGGACAGAGAATCTGGAGCGGAATTCCATCCCTACGCTTGTGACCTCAGCAAAAGGGAGGCCATCTACGAGATGGCCGGAAAGGCACGTATAGTATACTCAAGCAGACTTAGCAACACGCACACCTCGATTGATCCATATTTACACCCGTATTTACAGTGTGTGATTCAATATAAATGGTAAACATCATGTCAAACATTGCATTTATAATATAAACGAATATGCGTCATAGTGAAATTCGAAAGGGATATATGTGTGGTTTCCTAGATCAATCTGAACTTTGATAAGCATGTATTTTGTTGTATAGTATATATTTAACAGTAGTGGTAAACAGAAGCCTACGCGAAGAAAATATTTGGGTTTTACTCCCTCCAACTCATGATGATAAGAGCCTGGAGTGGATACCTACCGTGATGAATGATATGATAACGATATATCAGCACCGAATCACCCATATAATACAGGGAGATCTATATTTTCCGGTGCAATTCATTTATTTAGCTATGCAATACCATAATTTCGACTTTATCGTATCTTCATTTCGTAATAGGCAATGGACGATGTACTGTACAGTTGTACATTTGTACAATGTACATATATTTCTAGTAACTATTTACTACGTTACTGCGTCTTAAGAAATTCGTCTGTTCATTCAGTATTATATGGCTCTATGCGTAGTGGCTTATTTATGCATAGTATGGTATACTCTCGTCAGGCGTTGTTTTGGTTGAAGACAAACAGGAAGTGACTATGTCATTATTTTGTCACAGATCAAGAAGGAAGTGGGCAAAGTAGACATTTTGATCAACAACGCGGGAATAGTGTCCGGCAAAAAGTTACTGAACTGTCCCGATGGCTTGATGCAAAAGACGGTGGAAGTCAACACGATGGCTCATTTCTGGGTAAGGACGCGCCATTTCTCGTTACGATGCTGTCTCATTGTAAAGCACGCGAACCCTTTTCGTTTAACCAGACCCTAAAAGCTTTCCTGCCTGAAATGCTCGAATCAAACCACGGTCACGTGGTTACAATCGCAAGCGCTGCAGGTTTCTTCGGCGTGCCGGGACAGGTCGACTATGCAGCAAGGTATAAATTGTGTTGCCCAGTGATTAGTTGAATGTTTCCGTAACATGATATTGTCGAGTTTCCATGTTATGATTACCATGTGAGAGTTATAAACATAGTTGTAATACCAGTAATCGTTTGTTTCTCTAGCAAATTTGGGGCTGTTGGTTTGAGCGAGGCACTGCACACTGAATTGCAGCATTTGAATAAAACCGGAGTCAACGTAACAGTGATTTGTCCGTATTATATCAATACCGGCATGTTCGACGGAGTCAAGTCCGGGTAAGTATTTCACCACACTATGATTTCACACATAAATGAAGGCATATGCAATGCACTATGCACATCATGAAAGATCTCGTCAATATTATCGTGTTTGAGCATCCTTTAATTATACTTCGTAGACTTTCGTTAGTACCGAACCAAAACCCGATAAACTATCAGTAGGAACTAAGACTTGGAACGTGTACTGAACCTTAACATATTGTAAGTCCTACCAATTGACTTCCTGGTATATAAGTATAGGACTCACCGCAAATCATTGACCGAAGTGATATGGCACAAAAGGTCGCGACTAAAAATAACCACTTCATGGTCATGGTGGCATAAAAACCATGTTGTCGAAGTTCCTACAATGGGTGCAGCGAATAAGAACAGAGGATCATATCAATAAATCGTAAAATCAGAAAATCGGCACTTGGTGAAATTCATATTGGACAAGGGATATCAACTCAATAAATTATGTCTAGTTTCTATACGATGATACGATACGGCCAGATGGAATGTCGTAGTTGGGTAACATAGATGATATGTCGGCCGCTACTTTGCAGATGGATACCTATTCTGGACAAGGACAGTTCTGTCGACGAGATGGTCGACAGCATTTTGCGAAATAAATATCTCTTGATGATGCCCCGCTTGGTGTATATTTTAGCCGGATTGAAAAAGTAAGAAAATATTTGTACTACATACCTACAGCGACAGCGTGGTGTTCATTTTGTCGATTGCAATGTATCGCGAGAAAATTTCAGCCAACCGCGACGCTGTTCTCGTCGTAGGTTTGAATTGGTACATCGGTATGGAGGAAATTTACATGGAGCCGGGATTTTCGCAAATTTGTACAGAGAGGTCACTAATCAACGGAAATTTGTACTGATAAGCCCCAGTCTCCGATACGTTATGTGTAGAGAGAGGCCGCGGATGTGGAGAAGTTATTCGCATAGATCTGCTAATATTTGCGCAGAGATGTCACGGTCCACGTAATATATCCATACTGAAAGATCAAAACAGTTTATTTCTCAGTGTCGCACTTTCCCGTTGTACTCTTCTGCCGATATACATATACCTGCTCAGTGCTCAAGTTCGAATCCCATTATTTACTCCCAACGGCATCCCGTGGTACAACAAATCCAAAACCATCACTTTGGTATAAACAATTATAATCAAAAATAACTATCTGAGTCTCTGAGTAAATTGTACAGCTTTTTCTATACATTATAAAAATGACCTTAATTTAACAGTTAGCAGTTAACAGCAGTTTCATTCGTAGGTAATGAAACAGCGATCTCTAGAATTTCCAGGTTATTGTTAACAAAATTTACGCGCGTTTTCTTCAGTACGTGCTTAGTGAAGCGACCACCAAAATTTAAGAAGTATGCTGGGAGACTGGTGTTTTGTAATGCCAGTACACCTGCACGCTACCAATCCGAATTTATCTCGCCCACTTAGCCAGGATAGGCGAAAGGAGTATTATATTCCCATAACCCATATCTCCCACGGGATCACATTTTGTCCCGACACCGATTTGCAATATAGTGTAGTCAATTAGGGTAATCAACAGAGTACGAGACACCCTTACGCTCTTCAATGAGCGAATTTCTTTGCTTTAGTCTACTCCCGACGAAATCGCTATTGGCGGTATGCAAATACACTGGCATCAGCGCCGGAATGGACGAATTTACTGGAAGGAACAAACCGTCGTCCTGAAAGTATGTCTGGAACTGAAATTCGCCACCACTGTTATCGTTTCGAACTGCGAGGGATATGAGACCTATCGACGTCGAGACATACAACGCCCGAGGGATATTTTCTATATACAATATGCTGTTCTCTGTTCATCTTGTCGTTTGGGTGTTTTACATTGCGAAAGTATGTAGGTGTGGATATATTTACGGTTTAAGTGTCACACTGTACGGAGAATTGCTATTTAGTTATTGTTACCTTGATATAAGTACATAATACAATACTGAATACATTCAGCCTGAAGTCGCAGTCGTACATATCCGGTGGGGCTCGCTATATATCAATTCAAACACTCGCCCGCGAAACTCATACAATGCTGTTTGAAATGACAATCCAAGTGACAGAGCGTTGATTTGGCTATCGCGAGAACAGAGAGGACAGTCGTCAGGGATATCTAGAACTAGATAAGATATCCCTGACAGTCGTTAGTTAATTCTCGACTGGCAATCCGCGAATTAGCGTTTAATGGAACCGAAAAGTATTCCTGGTACTTAATCTACAATCTGGATATTATCGTATATGCCTGTGTGCGCCACACACGGTCCGTGTTTGTGATACTCTCTTAGATCTTAGCAAACGGGGCGTCTAGTTCTAGTTCTGCTTCCAAATGATACTATTCTATTCACATGTAAGTGCAAGAACCTGCAATTCTAAACACCTTGCTCTGACTGAGCGTATCGTATTCGTATACCTGTCTGAGAGTTGTATTCAATTGCCGACCTCAGCGGGATTGGAAAATTCTACGAGGCCGAAGTTGGTATCGATCTTCGGTACTAGAAATCAGTTACAAAAAGATACCTTCAAATTTTCAATACAGTATATACAAACACGAAACAATTGCAACGGTAGTGACATTGATCCCCATGAGAGCCAGCAACGACAGCAGTCCCGTGTAGATTTAATTCCCAAGGTATTGGCTAATTAACAGTGTAACCCAATGTATTGTAATTAACAGTGATGAGCGGATTTGGAATTTCTATGTCCTAATCCAATACAAATCCGAAGCTTCAAATCCTAATCCATAACTTTTGTATATTCAAATCCGCGTCCAATCCTAATCCGATTCTAACTTGAAATTCAGAAAAATGCTAATTTATGCAAGAGAGGAATTGAAAATTTTTCTTTCACAACCAAACATTATCTTGATTTAAGATTACTTAGCATAGGGTTGCACCATGTTCATCGTCACCGAGTGTACCGTAGTGTAGTGTAGTGTACCATAAGTACATTAAAAACTGATCTGAATAAAGTTTGTCGCCATTCGCCACACGACATATCATTCTCCTAGAAAATCGGTGAATTCAATCCTAATCCGTTCAGAAAAAAATCTCTAATCCTAATCCAGTCCAAATTCGACAAAATCTTACAAATCCGGTTTTTTCAAATCCTAATCCTAATCCATGCTCATTGCTCATTGCTCATCTCTGCTAATTATCGACGCGCATCACAACATAAAGTAATCACGTGACTGCGCCTGGCAATTATTAACTCGAGGCAAGTCTAGCGCTTGAAAACATCCGTACGTTAATTGCAACGTATGTTCAGCAATCTAAATTTAAAACATGTCGACTATCAGCAGTGCTCTGTCGAACATAAGCACAGCAAGACGCAGTCCACCCTGTTTTCATACAAATCACTACGTTAGCAATGCCAGTATTGCCATGATTCGAAATGAATAGTGCATATGCATAATTATGTCGTATTGAGACACGATTACGAAATTACATAGCTGTGGATTAATAATTAATCAACACCGGTTACGCTCAGGTGCTATGTTTAGGTCGCCCGGAATGTTGCAGGAAGTTATCGTACGTTCAAATTGAGCGTCATGGGCATTGAAATTGTCTTCGAAGGACTGTGGTTGCTGCTCAAACTGATATATTACCAAATCGAGGCAATATTCAGGTTTTTCGTGCAGCCAGCAAGAAAAGATGTGAAGGGAGACATTGTACTGGTAACCGGGGCCGGAAGCGGAATCGGTAATGCGATTCTAAACAACCAGCTAGCTCTACTGCATTGCTAATTTCCCGACTACATGTGCAATGCAGGGCAAGGAATGGCACTGGAGTTCGCTAAGCTTGGTTGCGTGGTGGTCGGGTGCGATATTTCCAACCAGGGCTTGGAGGAAACAAGAGAGCTTTTGTACGAAAGGACGGGGGCGAAATTTCACGGGTACAGTTGCGATCTGAGCAACAGGGATGAAATCTACAAAATGGCAGATGAGGTTCGTGGTACAGTGCATTTGCGAAATATGTACGATCCCAGTACATCAGGGGTGGCCAACCTGCGGCCGTAGAAGGAAAATTGTGCGTCCGTGGAGACGCCCCACCCAATTAGTATGTGTTGGAGGCCGTCGACATACAAAGTGAATTTACGAATTGACTCCCGAAACTTCCGGAAATTTGAATTAATCTTGAAGTTTTCTGCGCGCGATTAAATGAGGCTTCATATTTCGATTTTAATATAGTAGTGTCCTTTGCAATCTGAGCCCCACAGTTCAGATGCAAGCCGCAGAGGAAAATGATGCGTACCGTATAGAAATACCAATTTGGAATCGTGTGTTCCTCACGAAAGAATTTTGTTTCTGGCACGTTTGGGCGATTCCAATATCTTTCCACTATGCCGACAATCCTGATGGAAGATCAAGAAATAATAGGATGCAACAAAGTGACTAGAAATATGTGAAACTACTAATATTAATGACGAAATTCATTCGTGAATCTGAAAAATTTTCGCACGACCATAACGAAACCAGGAAACTATTCATAACATAACCACTCGCGATTTCGGTCCGTATAGTAACCCGATATGAATAAATAGATTGGTTCGCAGTTCACCGGAAATGGACGTGGACAGTTTAACATGGGTGTTTGGCGTCCAGTTAGTTCATTATGACTATGCCCTGGAATGCGGCTGTAGGCTATACATGAGTAATTGAATTGCGGCCGTGAATAGCAAAAAGGTTGGCCACCCCTGCAATACACGTTGTCATGCATTTCCACATCACTTATGTGGTCATATGAGACGATAATGAGTACAACAAGCATATTGATTGACTTGAGGTCGCTAAAAACGGAGCCATCCAAGTTTACAAAATTGGCAGCCGGTAGGTACTACTTACATAACACATATACATTAGTGGATGGCCTACCGGTTTTATCGAATTTCGTGTTCGGGAAGTCAGCATAAATATTGTCATAATTGCCTTGGTCAGATGGAGAAAGGAGGCCACGCAAGCACAATGAGAGAGAGAGAGAGACAGAGAGAAATATTTATTGATTCATCCAACCGAAACGAAAATAACATTGACGCATGAAATTATAACAAGATACTTAATGGTGTAGGACAGGGTGTAATCGATATGACTCTGTGTAGGGTCAACTAGTCTGATCACACCCTGCATTAACAATTACAGATATTCTTTATAAATTTGGTTACAGTTGGTTGGGATTATCTAATTCAGCATAGCATAACATAAATAATAACAATAAAATGAAAAAATGGTTGACACAAGTGGTGTTAGTAATAGAAGATAAGGTGTCTGAATAATTCCTTTTTGAATAAGGGATAAGGAAGGTCTCTTATAGATGTAGGTATAGTGGTGTAGGTATAGTAGGTATAGCCGTGCGATTTGCGTGTTTCTTCGTCAGCGTATATAGGATGCTATGATACGACATTTCTATCGCAAACAAATACGAAATTGATGTGCATGACGTGCCGCTGGAGTTATATTCTCTGTGACATGCATGCATCATGAAGGTGCAAGTCATTCTTACCGTTATGGCGTCACAGTGGGTGGTACTCGAATGCTCGACTAGATTCTAAGCTTACCACTGGACTGGGAATCGAAGAACTATTTATTGTATATCCATTTCTCCAACTACATGCGATCCAAAATATTTCTGACGTAACACCTACAACAGGCCTATATAGCCTACTTATTCTAAACGTGTATATTTTATCATATTTTCCCATTTTACATTTACCTGCGTAATATGTTCCTGTTAGTTCGTTGTTTGTTGTATTGTACTCCATTCTATATTTTCTGCTCTTGAAAAATTTGTGACGCATGATTTAGCAAGTTTTCACGCATGATACCACCGCGAGGACTTTGTCTTGTCAGCCCACCCCGTCACTACTATTGCCAATTTTTCTTTATTCAAATTGTATTTCATATATCATTTTAGTACTGTACTAACATAACATAACATAACATAACATATCATGGTTGGGTTATATTTTTGATCTGAACAAGTCACACACAATGTACAATGCGATGTCATGAACAGATAGGAGGATGTAGAACGACACGCATCAGTAGCGATCCTTTACTCTAACATCCACCTCGGCCTAGAGTGCCCGATGTCACGGTTCTTTTTCTATGTTGATCTCTTTGAAGCCGCGACCCTTTCTACTAGTTCTTTTCCATTCATTGTGAGTGCTTTCTTTCGTCGGGTCTTATTCTGGGCTTTTTTTTGTCGCCGTAAGAACGGCAACGGCAGGGGAAGAGGACGCGGTTCGTCTGCGTGCTGGGCGCTTATCGTAACCACTGCACTATCTCCCCCGCTTACTTACTTACTTACTGACGGCTATTCGACAGTGGTGATCACGGTTCTGAGTTTGAGTAGGATTTCGACAGGAGTATATCGCCGAAATATATAGAAATATCAGGATTTTTGGAACCGGCCGGATTTTTTCGACTAGGATTTTGAAATAGCCAACCGGTTCGGGGGGATTCGGATTACGAAATTGAAAATCCGCGCAACTCTGCTATTCACAATTCAAGGCCATGCACCCACCATCCACCAATGTAGGGGTAAAACGTAATGATCCGTTATATGACGCGAGCTATCGACACTATATACCGAAATTGATAAGCACGTATATGATATTCTGAGTCCATCATTCACATATCCGTAAATGAGACACGGTTAGTTTAAGTAGAACTGCATCTAGGTGGTCGTCTTTTGACGAAATTATATTTTTCTCATGCGCGCACAGATCAAAAAGGATGTCGGAAAAGTGACAATTTTAATCAACAATGCCGGAATTGTGACCGGCAAAAAACTGTTGGATTGTCCGGATGCTCTGATGCAGAAAACGATGGAAGTAAATGTGATCGGACACTTCTGGGTGAGGATTATAATTTCTAACACCCCGTACGCAGGCCAGTCTTGAAATATACTGACGTGGGGATCTATGTCGTGGAAGGCGTTCTTGTTACGAACGTTGACATGTGGATGTCCATTTTTCAACTTACTCATCACTTAAATGTTACGAGGAGTCCTCAAATAAGTGGGGAGATGATGGCCTTAGTGAATTACCAGAGAATATTCATACTGTCGAAGGCCTGATTATGAAATCGCAGAATTGATCGCTCATGAATAATTATTAAACTGTATTACGCACGCATTGTATCATTCAGACTTTGAAAGCGTTCCTGCCTGATATGCTATCATCCAACCACGGCCATATAGTCACCATTGCAAGCGCGGCCGGGTTTTTCGGCGTCCCAGGACAGGTGGATTATGCAGCAAGGTATATACGGAGTAGGGTTGGTTTCTGTCAGACCAACACCCAAAATTGAGATCTATTTCAGCAAATTTGCGGCTGTCGGAGTCAGCGACGCGTTGTATCAAGAACTGGATCATTTGGGTAAATCCGGCGTCAAGGTAACTTGCGTGTGTCCTTATTATATCAACACCGGTATGTTTGATGGAGTCAAAATAAAAATGTAAGTATATTATGACTCGGTCAATGCCAATTTGGCTGACTTAATCAGCGTCATAGTTAGATAGGGTTGCATTTAAAATAAATGGCTGTTTAAAACACTCTGTTTAAAACATGTTATAAACAGTAAATCATGCCATAATTGTGTAAATACTTTCCAAAAAACATGTTGCCTGAGCCTACGGACAATTACCACCCGATATATATATATAGCCGACGTATACGATATGGGATGGTTGGAACCCTCCAAATAGTCGGTTCAACAGCTATAGTACGTAGATATTTCGTCAAAGGAGCTATATTTACCTTATATTTTCAATCGTCAATGTCAATCCACTATGACGTCACCATTGAATATTCGTGACGTCCAGACTTTGAAAAAAAAACAAGGGCCTTGTTCTAAACTAAAGTCTAAAAACTGTTTGCTTTAAATTGATTTTTGTTTTAAATGCAACCTTATAGTCATAGAACTTACTAACATCATCTTTGTTATAAAATACACAGATCGGGGTGTGCTTATGCTGGTACACGTTTAAATTATTAACTCTGTTTTTGAAAAACCTGGTTCTACCTAATGAGCCCGTGTAGAGGTCAGACCCAGTTCACTGACTCACCAAAATATTATACGAACACTACAAGACTATCTGCCAATGGTATAGATTGCACAATCCACAGTCCACAAATCCGATGAAATGACCATTGCAATCTGTATAAGTTAGTCGTCGTTGTTGGTTATTAAACTGTATAGGTAAGTGGTTATGTCAGCTGTTGTATCAGTCATGTCAATCGTGCCCTAACCGCTAATGAAACATTGTCCGTATAAATGCAGGTTGCCCATTCTCGACAAAGATGAAACTGTGCAAAAAATCGTGGACGCCGTGCTGCGCAACAAGTACATTTTGATGATGCCAAACGTATTTTACACCTTCGCTGCGCTCAAAAAGTATACGACCGCTTACTTTTAAAGTTGGCCTATTTCGTATTTCATCAAATCGCATTGTTACGCAGCATTGTTCCGACAAAGAGTATCTTAGCGATGAGCAAATTCACTGGAACTATCGCCACCATGGACGAATTCGTCGGGCGGAAAAAATCTTCATAACGCGAGTGGAATAGACGGACGAAAATGCTCGTCTGCATCGGACCCTAGTGCATTAATAATTTCTCATGTGATACAGCATCGGGCGCGACGACCTCGGCAAAATATGAATACGTTACTGATGACTTATTGTATTTCTATTTCAATTTGATATCTCTCACTAAGTAAATGTTGTCCAACATATATGAGATCTTCAAAGCAAACTTAGTGTTGGTATACGCAAAGTATCAGTAGACTAGTACTAGCAGGCCAGCAGACATATGTGTTAATCCATGCGGAGACTGCCGGAGAGTTCATTCCAGTGCGCACTGCGCACCATCGAGGTGCTTGGGTAATGCAGATGCGAAAGAACGCACGCAACGTCGTCAATTCAGATTAGCAAAAGCATTTTCTCTCGGCCATATTCTATCTTTAAGAAGCCGCGGATAATAGTTTCCAAGTCGTTGGTCTAACCCGGCCGTGACTCGGACCATCAATCGACCATGATCGAGAAGCGGGACGCTCTGTCAATAAGCTGGTTACTGGCGAGATAGCATATAGTGGTATGATCCAAAGCTGCAACACCAATAGGTTGTGTGTTAGACTCCGACCGAGGTCAACTCCATAGTTCCTTCCCAAGTGTTGAAGGTTTATCTAGTCTCCTCCTCGCCATATCATCTGCGTAAGCGGTGTCATAAACGCCTAGAAGTGGTCCGTGCGAAAATAAGTCGGCAGCAACGGCATCATAATAAATAATATCAACATCACGAATACCACAAACAACATAGGGTTACCATACGTCCTCCTTTAGGCGGATGTGTCCTCCTTTTTCAGGTTTTTGAAAATGTCCTCCGAGGACGCATTTTTTAGTCAACACAACAAATTTTCAAGTATATTTATAAAAGTTCAGCTCTTTTCAGTTTAGGTACACTAACTTTTATGGTTATGGTATGGTCCACCTTTCCCGATTCCAAGATATGGTAACCCTAAAACAACAACAATAAGCTGACAAAGAATCAGCAATGATACGCTGCCCTCACAGAGTTCTTTCGTAGTCAGGTAACGTAAGATAACTATTGTCACCGTAAACGAATGCATGCCAATAATAGCAACACATGCTCCTGACAAAATATCATCCCTTACATTTTTGAGTCGTCCCACAATTTCTCGCTGAATAAATAAACACCGCATTTTAGTTTGTAGGTATGGTAAAAGAATTAATTATAAATGCGCATTGCACATCGTAGATCAACTTCGTCATTGCGAAACTATATAGCAGTGGGTTAATTATTAACAAATTTCTGTTATAGTCGGCCGGTGTGTTAAGGCTACCTGGTATTGTGCCGACGTGTGTACGCTATACTCAAGATCATGGGCATTGAACTAATTTTCGAAGGACTGCGGCTGCTGGTCAAATTGATATATTACCAAATTGAGGCGGTGCTCAGGTTTTTCATCAAGCCAGGACGAAAGGATGTCAAAGGAGAAATTGTATTGGTAACCGGGGCCGGGAGCGGAATCGGTAATACGATCTCAATCAACCAGTAGCCAGTCTGCATTGCTAAGTTTTCGATTGCATGTGCAATTTATCTCAGGACAAAAGATGGCGCTGGAGTTTGCAAAGCTCGGATGCGTGGTGGTTGGGTGCGATATTTCTAATCGAGGTTTGGTGGAAACGAGAGAACTAGTGCACGAGGCGAGAGCAAAATTTCGCGGTTACATTTGTGATCTGAGCAACAGGGATGAAATCTACAAGATGGCGAATAAGGTTTGTGAATAATCACTTGGTATTGGATGTACATTACATAGGCACCAATCTACACGCAGGTTGCAAGTTTTCAACGAAACCAATCGATCGATTACATACATCAAAGCTTTACAGTTATATTCATATAAAGTGCTGCGTAGCCTATCTCCGCCAACGACATTTATCAATGATTCCACATATGGCTCAGTGAAGCATCAAACCATTAACTGGATTTCAGCATAGCCTCTATAACATATTTTTAGTATCCAATGGGGTCAGTGTGCGAGCATGCATTTACGTACAATTAGTTATCTGTCCTCTATTTTTAGGACATATTGTGGAACTATATAGCAGTCAAAAGGTATTCGCACGATACCCTCTCGGTTAATTCTGATTTTCAGGATCTTTTCCCGGGCTTAATTTAATTACGAAGGTTCTCTAGTGTCTAGAGTCTAGACTATAAGGGCTGGGCAAAATCATCGAGTACCCGAGTGATTCGATTCGGAATCATTTATTATGCTTTGAGTGGAGTCAAGTATATTCGAGTATCACTGATTATGACGTAATAACATTATATATAAGATGCCAAGGCTCAAATATGTACCTTTTATGCCACCATATAGAATATAGTTATTCATCACATTACTTATATTTTGGTATTATTTCGACCCTACCGATTTCATTTCAGTTTGTGACAATGTTGTGGGAAGATCATGACTTCGTAAATGTGTTATTTCCAGTAGCGTTCGTAGCTTTGTACTATGTTTCATATATTGTGATACGGCCAATCAAGTGTCATCGGAGGACGCCCAAATGTCCTCTTTTTTGAAAATTTTGCTTAAATACAGGCTACAATTCGACTGAGATACAGTAAATCAGTACTCACGTAACGTTCGGGCGCGTAGTTAGGGAGTTGAGCCGGAAAGTAGACCTTTTCTTTAGTCAACCAACCACAAAGTCGGGAAAAATTTACCATTTTTTCCGGATTTTACTCCAGTATTGTAAGTCTGAAAATTTTGAAAAAGTGTCCTCTTTTCGCAGTTCCAAAATATGGTAACCTTACCACGGACGATACCAAAACTGAGAGTGAATGAGGCTCACGGTACTCATAACAAACGCCGATAGTGCCGCCTACGCACAATTTTATTTCTTTTACATGAACGCGCAGATAAAAACAGATGTCGGAAAAGTGACAATTTTGATCAACAACGCCGGAATAGTAACCGGAAAAAAACTGTTGGACAGTCCCGACGCTATGATGCTAAAGACGATGGAAGTTAACGCTATTGCTCATTTTTGGGTGAGGAATTTTGGTTTCCTTTTGTTTGTCAATGTTTGGCAAGTTTTGAATACGGGCTAGGCTAGGCCTATCTGACAGAAATTTCAGATTATAATACGTAAGCATATCGTTCTTCAGACTTTGAAAGCGTTCCTGCCCGATATGCTGTCATCAAACCATGGGCATATAGTCACCATAGCAAGCGGGGCAGGTTTCTTCGGCGCGCCAGGACTTGTGGACTACGCAGCAAGGTTTAAGCGGCATTCCAAAAGGGACTTGCCAGGCGCACACTCGTCACTATATACAATCCATTTCAGCAAGTTTGCGGCCGTGGGACTCAGTGACGCATTATACCAAGAACTGGATCATTTGGGCAAATCTGGCGTCCACGTAACTTGCGTTTGTCCATATTTCATCAACACGGGCATGTTTGACGGAGTCAAAATGAGAATGTAAGCTACACCAGCAGTGGAATTTTGCTACGTATGAATGAATCACGGTGTACTTAATACATGGTTCCCTGCCTGGGCGCCATGAATCTTTTTCATGGTGGCCATGGGGAAATTTTTAAATGTTTTCGTCTCAAGTCTACCCCACTATAACAAAAGAGATGAATTAAAATATAGTAAAAACACTAGTACGCAATAAGCTACTTCTTAATCTTTGGGATTTTCCCTCAACCACCAAACCAACGATTAAGAGAAGGCAAAAACAAGCTCAATCTTCACTTTAACTGATTATTTGAAAACTGACAACTAATTAATTTACTATCTTGTTTATTGTATGTTGCATTTACGTACATCATTTTATCATTGTAACTGCCGGACGTACCGTACGCTGAACCCTCTTTATACGCCAGTGCCATTGCTGCTTAAATCCACTCTTGCTTATTGTGAAATCGGTACATTCTTTATAACTGCTCAGGCTGACTAGATGCGCATTGTATTTTATATGTATTGTCCTTGTCTGCAATTTCAGGATGCCGCTTCTCGACAAAAATGCTACAGTGGATAAAATCGTCGACGCCGTGCTACGCAACAAATACCTCTTGATGATGCCAAATATATTCTACGTCTTCGCCGCGCTGAAAAAGTGCAGCCTTTTGTATATCGTGGTACGCGACACATGCTAAATGTGCGTTCTTTTGCAGCATCTTGCCGGCGAAAAGTATTTTGGCATTGAGTAAGTTCACCGGTGGTATATCTTCCATGGACGAATTTGTCGGGCGAAGGAAGACGTCGTGAACGCAAGGGAGTACGCGTCTACGTCAAAAGACTTGAAACCGCGCCAGTAATTGGCTAATGTAATATGGCGTTCGATACTTTATGGATATTGATAAAATATGAAACTACGAAACTGATTTGTTTCATTTCAGTGCCCAATGGCCTGTTTAAGGGATAAATGTGGCTCAGCGTGTCACGGTTGACCGATATTTTAGCATGCCACGCAATAAAAAACGACAGTTTGAGTCCAACATATCACTTTATAACTCCATAATAGAGATGGTCAGTAAGGAAGTAGGCCTACTTTTACATTTTCAGGCTACTCAAAGTGGTTAAGAAATCCACTCAACGTTTCAGATAGTTTAGGCAAAACTAAGCCTTCTACTTGCACCGGAGGAAAAATCTACGCTACTTCTACGCAAGTACATGTGTCCCATGCTCACCGCCAACGGACCCGTGGCACAAAGCCTGAGACTATTATAGTAGGCTTACCATACGTCCTCTTTTAAGAGGATTTGTCCTCTTTTTTGACTTTTTTGAAAGTGTCCTCGGAGGACGCCCTTTTGTCCTCTTTTTTGAGATTTTGTCCTCTTTTTTGAAAATTTAGGTCAGATTTAGAGCAAATTGCGAGTGATATGCCGCAAATTAGCACAGAAGTGACGCTCCGGCGGGTATTTCGGAGTGAAAAACGGTAATTTTAGCTCTGAGCGAAAACATGACTTTTTTTTTAGTCATCCACCTGGCAATGTGGAGAGAAAAACGGTATTTTGAGCTCTGAGCGGAAAAGATGACCTTTTTTTTTTTTTTTAGTCAACCGATCGCAAAGTGGGAAAAATTCACCGGTTTTTGGGAATTCTACTCCGGTTTTGCAAGTTGCAAATTTCTGAAAAAGTGTCCTCTTTTTAGATTTCCAAATTATGGTAAGCCTAATTATAGCGAACAGGCCAATTTTAGCTAGCAGGTATGTCCATATCCAACAACCTAAGAAGGCATTCATAGCCCAGATTTCCACCTTCGAATAAGCCTCCAATTCAGTGGTTCCCAACCTTTTTGGATGTCGTACCGCATTTCAAACTTCAGAGTACGTATGGAGCCGCATGAAAACACTGGAGTATAAGCTACTTATAACGAAAATTTATAGGTAGCTACTGAACTAGCCGACCTCCGGATCTCACCATCCAGCTACTTTGAAAGTACAGAAATTAACTATAACTATTCATCTAACCAAACAACAACTGTCGTACTATTATATTTAGAGGTCAATCGGAACCGCAAGAAGGCTACCTGAGAGCCGCGCTTGGGAATCATTGCTCCAATACGTACAGTTCGTCCTCGCCTCCATCTCGTCAGTTAAAATCTCAAAATAACTTAATTTGCCGCTCCACTAAACAAGGCCTCTCAACGCCGAAACCTCAACAAAAACGACTCACTTAAAACAGATGCATGTATTATTGTATTATATCCTAGAATGACGCGAGATTTCGATTGTAATAAATCAAGCCGATATATGAAGGCGGTTTATAGTGACTCCCAATTGAGGAATTGGTCGCAAACACCCGCCAAAGTATACCTACCAGTCGCATATATCAAGCAGATTAAAGGAACCTCACAATGCCGCATGATGGCCGCAAAAGCTTGGATTCCAACCCGAAATCTGCCCTTCTTTTGATACAAACCGTATTGTGGCGAGGGTGGCATGTGTTCTACAGTCCTACATCCCGCTTTGCCTCATTTTGGACATACAGCATATTACAAAGACATTACAGACAGTACGCAGTCATGGTTAGTTACGCAGACACACAGAGATGGTAAAATTGTTCTAAACGCTGAACTTGAAAACGCGATATAAAACGAAAACCACACAAATCCACTATGACGGAAACAAAAGGACGAGAAAGTTGACGACCAGGTTAATGCGTGCCGCACTTGAAATGCACACAGAGTCCAAAAAACAGAAAACAAGTTCCGCAAAGTTATCCAATCCATAGAAGTAGCCGGCTCTGACAGCCTTACAGTGATGGTGTTGAAAGCCTATTACAAACGGGACAAGTGCTCGACGCAAAGATTGCACGTAATTTGCACGCCTACAAAACAAATTCTCGCGTGCCGCGACGCGGAAGTATTTGCAATTCTATGCATACCGTTTGCAGATTATACGCACGCGATACCTGAGAGTTTTACTACAGAATCAACAGGTCATAATATTGACTTACTGCCAATTGAAGCAGCGATAAAGCATTATTAGTCACCCGACGCCAATTCAATAACAAGCTGACTGACACGGCCGAAAAAGTCACTGCTCATACCGGCAGAATACAAACCCTGACCCATTTCCAAACGGAAAAAGCGTATACTTCGCATAAACCATTACTTCCAGTTCCTGTCCAATCGAAATCCACGGGAACACCGAAGATCGAGCGGCGTATAAGGCACAGCCGAAGATCTCCCGTTCATGACGCCATAATTGCGTAGCCGAAGCGTCACCGTGTATCGGTGACCACAGAGCTCAGAGCCTGGCCTTTTTCAACGGATTGCGGCGCTAGACGAAATACCGCAGTCCAGACACCAGGAAAAACTTCTCTAAAAACACTTCCGAGTCCAGCACCGCGATATGAGCCGCCCTTCCGATGACGGTGTTGGCGTTTGTGTTCGGCAGCGCGTGCACCACGTGGTACCTTGAAAAGATGAGGAATCCATGAGATTTGGAAACATTTCGGCCCGTCGTTTACAGCGGCTGACTGACCAACGATGTGCTGGTACAGTTTTACACAGAGTTCGACTGTTACACAATTTTCACGTTTACCATGAGCCAAGTTTGGCTTGTTTCGCAATATCCTTTTCTACTGTTTCATTTTCAGGAAAATCAGAAGTCGGACTAGAATTAGAATTAAAATTGATCACTGAAACATTTCACAAATCAGATTACCGATTTTTCGCTCGAATCAGCCTAATTTAAACAATTAGAACTACCTAGTTGCCCACACCTGTTTGCTCATCAGGACTGTTCAAATACTTTTCCCCCGAAATTCACTATCAATGTGGCCGAATTGTTAGGTTACCCAAATAAAACGCTGTAATGTAAACCGAATTTGGCTCATCTTCAACTAGTAGAAGTGAAGTTATTACAATTCAAAATTTCATCCGTTATAAAAAAATAATACGGTACTATTTACGGTAGCAAATTCATCACCGCTGCATGAACATAATGTAGAATTGTACCTTTACAAGTTAGCTTCCCTGCCTGTCATTCGTAATGATTCATTTACTAGACCCAAATTACCCCAACCAGAGAGAGAGAGAGGGTTTGAATTGATTTCTAAACTCAATTTGTAATCAAGTACCTTAGTTGTTATCAGTTTGGAAATTGACTGCCGTAATTACATTCCATTTTCATAAGCATCACACATAGCATTTATAGAACCCATTCAAATTGTGCTCACTAGGGCAAGTTTTTGTTGCAGTTAAATCAGTGGAAAGTTGCATTTATTTTGACATAAGTTGCGTTTATTTTCTCACAAAAGTTGCACTAAAAGACCACATTTTGCTCGGTCGACTAAAAAAAAAAGGTCAACTTCCCAGTTCCACTCCCGAAATACAGTTTTCCATCCGCATTCTCTATTGATTGAATAAAAAAAAAGGTCAACTTTCCGGCTCAGCTCCCGAAATACCCGTAAGAGCGTTACTTCAGTGCTGATTTACCGTGTTTCAGTCGAATTTGGGCCGTGTATTTCACCAAAATTGAAAATACTTTCATGAAAAATCGAAAAAGTTGGCAAAGTGTTGCAAAAAGTTGCATGAAAAAAAAATGGACAAAAGTTGCACTATAAGATTCCTTCAAACAGCTTAAAGCAGCATTCTACATATCTTCCGAGTATTTAGGAAGCGGCCGGAAGCTGTAAAAACGTTGCAAAAACTTACCCTTGTAATCCCAAACCGAACCAAGACAAAACACAAAAGCCAGCCGTCACATCGCTCACCTCACGAGATTTAACTTGCTCTTGTTCAGCACCGGCTTCATGATGTTGCTCAGCATTTCTTGGTAAGGCGGCCCGAGCGTTTTGTCGCGAAAAGCCTGCTTGCACATTTCGATCCTGGCGGAGTGATACGGAACGTACCGGTCGGCGGCAGACGCGATCAGCAACACGTTTTTGAAGTACTCCAGTCCTGGATTAAAAAAAGGGGAGCGTCGTAAAACATTCCTATCCATCATAGAACATATTTTGGGGAGAACAGAAATTTCAGCACTAAAAACTGCAGTGAGAAACACCTGAAATTGTGCCTAAAACTGTGAAAGGCTGGCTCTTGTAGTATTGAATAAAAGAATAGTATTCTGAATTGACCAAAAAATTCACCAGTCAGAATAAAGCTCCATTTGTCGGTAGTGGCTAGATCAATATCTATAACTCGAGTCATGACCAGGGCTGAGCACAATGTTGCGAGTACTCAAATGTTGAATATCAATTGTAATGATCGAGACAAGTAGCCATAGTCTACGATTTAGAGAAATGAAAATATACGCCTTCACACCGATCGTAATGTTTCAGTCAGTCACAAGTTAATCTCACTTTTATAGTTTTGACTCGAGTCAATTCCGAGTCCAATTAGCCAAGCAGAGGGCCGAGTCCGAGTCCAAGTCATTGTATTGATTGATCAGTTTCCAGTTAAAGTCTTGTTAAACCCACTTTTTATAACTCTGTTTGATGATATCGAATGGTTCGCATTCATAATATACCAATTTTTCTCACTTTCACAAGTTTCTGGTCGCATTTTCAAGTACCAGCACCAATAGACGAAATCCAAATAGTGTAGTTGATTTAATATTCTTCGAAATTACAATGAAATGTCGGACTTGGCCGTCTGAGTCTCAAGTCATGCGCAATGCTCGATTTTGCTCATCACTATTAGAGTCATGCTGATGACGTTATTTCGTTGCAGCGACTCGTATTCCGTCGTTAAATAGTCGAGCGGACAGCATATAGCCCGCAAGTCAAGGCGAATCGCATACACCTAAAACCCACCTTTCCTTTTACTCAATTTATAAATATAAGTCTTCCGCATATCCGCGTGATCCTTGCAAGCCAGCTGCAAGAGACACGCCGACTTTTTCCACTTCTGAATCAGCCACAAGCCTGAAACCGACAAGGCGCCGATTAGCGGCCCCCAAAACAAAACCACCTGTCGGGCGGTAGTACCTGTGCTGACGAGAGCGCTGTTGTTGAATATCGTGCCGAGGTGGGGCCCGGAAAACGACAAAAACGTATGAAACCTGGGACGCAGATGAGCCATTCTCTCATGGGCGATTGTAGCACGAATCAAGAGACATCCCAACGAGTGGCCGATAAAGCTGAAAACAAACGACCGTTCGTACGAAGAAAAGAGACGTTTGGAGGTACAGAACTTCAATATACAGTTGAATAATATATTCGTATTGAAATAAACCCAAATATCTTCGGCTCACACTCGTCAGGGCTAATCGTCAGCGACTAGTAAAGAATTTAAAATAACATTGTATATCAACAAACGTACCACCAAATCTGACGTCATGGGATATTTTAATAATCGAAAATGATACCTGTGATGTCAGTTATATTTGGAGAGTGGAGATGCGACCGTTGACCCCCAATGCTCATTCAATTCTCTAACCAGTTGCTGATGATCAACCCCAATGAGCATCAGCCGAAAGTATTTGGGTTTGTTGCAATACGATTATATTATTCAAAAAATATGAAGTTGGGACAGATTCAATTGCCACTAGTCTGTTTTGGACATTACCGCGCCGCGATATAACAATCTATTTCACCTACACATAACACCTTGTTTTAATCGCTTTTCGTTCCTTTGTGTTCTCCTCCGTTACTCGCAATTCAGTGTACAAGCCTCTTACCTACATGGTTTATACCAAGGTGGGTGTTTCATTCAAAGACTACTACAGGTCCTTCAAAAGTAGCCTACAACGCGTTTGAGACCAGTAATACATGAAGGATGAGAAGACTTTTAAAACAAAATGGACAGCATAATTCAGCGATATTTGACAGCAAAATAGAATCTAGCAAACATGTCCTTCCTATCGTTTCCTTTTATCGCCATACTGCGCTATTTTGATGGAATTATCATCAAAACAAACTCGACTGAACCTTATTCTCGAAGGCTGCCTTCCCGAAATGAAGTTGATGTCGATATATTCGATAATTTCATTCACTAGTCTTTCGGTCAGGGTGTCAATGTCCCCGTATGTGTCCTCTTGGTTGGCACGCGACATCAGAAAAGATAAATTGGTGGTAGGCGGCACGCCCAGTTGTAAGTATGTCTTCACGAGGCGGAGGTCGTTAGAATTTCCTACAGAAAGAAAGAAATTTGCACGAACTGGTATGGACGGAAAACTTGTATTGAACCGAGTGCCATGATTATTCCTGTATAAGACACATTTATGAAACAGGTGATTTCATTCATTGACATCGATGTTTGATTTTCGCCATCATCAATTTTCAAAACACTCCCGAGTAACCCATTAGTTTACTGAGTGGAAGGAAGTGTTGTTGCGGTATCTAAAACACGCTGAAGCTGTGCTTTGTAGATAAGCAAGAAGTGAAAAGGGTTTGGAAGCACTCAAATAGATTGAAACTGCAGTTTGGTCGAGTGTGTCGTCTAATCAGCAGACATAAGCATATTTCTACTACAGTGAAGCATGCCGTACACCAGAGCCCCCACAAACCACACTCCAATAAACAACGCTCACCATCCAGTCCGTGAACACAGACCACCATATGATGGTCCTCGCTGCCGTTGGAAAACGCTTTCGACAAGGACAGCCGTTCAGTGAGGTAGGGCGACAGGGTTATAGAGGGCGGCAATTCAGAGTAAAGGTAGCCCGGGAATTGAAGACGGTTGAGGAGCTTCTTCTTTTCCAACGAGTGACTGAAATTTGCGAATAAATAGAAAATACTGACAAGCTCAAAGCAGGGTGAAACGAGTAGGTCGAACAAGAAGAATAAAGTTCACAAGTGTCCAATCACCGCCAATTACGCCACCCGGGGTACAAACCACAGCTGCGCCGTGCGCAAGAATAAAATAAGCGTTGACTATCCCGCAAAAAGCATTACATTCCACATGCATTATCAAGAGAAATAAAGTCTTATAAACTCACTTCCGTTCCCTCAGCTGCCGTACGGGCGGTATGGCGTTAAGAATATCGATCGAAGTCATCAAAGCCGCCTCGACATCGCATAGATTAATATCGCCTACAAGCTGATGAATAACACCGTCTCAAATCCGTCGACGTCGTATCGCCATATATCTTACTTGATTAAGTTTTGTTCTGGTAGACATTTTAGAGTTGACTTTCTTGAGGGTTGCGGAAGATATTCGATCGTTCACAGTGGTGGCGTTTGAAGAATTTGCGTTGCCCAATGTCTACAAAGGAAATGCCATCGCGCGTTAACAAAGCTAGGCAACGGAGGGTGAGTTCAAAGTTGCCAGACCGTGTTTTTGCCGTTTACTGTAGGCGCAGGTTCGAGAATTGCGTTTCTGAGCGTTTTCTCTGAATCCTGAACGAATCATTATCACGCGTGAGGTACAGCCACAATCGCTCGCTAATACTTTTTCATGCGAAACTAGCGTACCCTGTGACCACCGCCAATAGCGTTTCCTTACGAAAATGTCAAATTAGCAACAAATTTCACGGTAACGAGAAACAGCAAGGAACTTTATCACCACATATGATGTCACTGGCATAAAAAATTGGAATAATTGAGGTGAACAAGAGACTTATGCTCAACGTACCATTTTTACATTATATACAAACTCCTTGTGTTGGCAGTAGGAACAATGATTTCCAATATATCTCATCGATAATAATCTATCAAGTGCCAATTTTCAAATTTCATCATTCACCACAAACGTTATGATACGAATACAATAACGTACAAAAGCTATCATTAACGAACCACAGCGTATCGGAAAAGTGCAAAAACGCGAGTATTACAATATCTTACTCCGAACGCGGCGAGTTGATTCAAGAAATCAGACTCGCAAGGCTCTTCGCAACAAGTTAGCGATCCCGTGCAAACGACCAGCGACTGGCTTCTGGCGGAATGACCTACAAAATTGAATATATTCCGTGTCGTCTATTACCCGAAACTGAATCGAGTATTACCGTAATATTAGTGATTTGAGTCGAGTAGTAAAAGACAATTTTTTTCGAGTACTGAAAGTATACGCTCCTCGCAACTGAAAGTTAATTTACTAACGAGAACTATAGTTTTGATACTGTTTTCCGCCGAGGAAGCCTTGAAACCTTGACTGACCGTGTGCAGCATACGAGACATAGCACAAAGCTACGGACGTTACTGGAAATAACACATTTCCGAAGTCATCATCATCCCGCAACATCGTCAAGAAGTGCAATGAAATAGGCATCGACGGAAAAATAATAAAGTATCTTTAATGTGACGGAGAAACAGGCATTATATTCTTTGTGGTGGCATAAAATGTACTCATTTGAACTTTGACATGGTAGATTCTGTTGTGACGTCATAATGAGTGATACTAGAATACTCGAAGCGTAATACGCGATTCAGAATCGAATCATTCAGGTACTCGATTTTGCCCAGCCCTAGTAATTATTGGACACATTTCGACGAAAGCAACTCTTTTAAAACATAAAATGGCGCATACCGAAAACGTCCTGCGGCAAGGTACTGCCTTGAAGGCCGCCGTCGCAGTCCGCGTTTTCGAAGAAAAACGAGCCCGGCGGTTCTTGGCTTTTCAAGAATTCTTCTGTGTCGCACTGGTCTAGCATTCCGCTTTTGAGAAATTCATTAATGTCGCACACTTCGCTGAGGTAGTCGCGTTCGTCAGGCGTGGAAGGGTTGCCGGCGTCTTTTGATTCAACTGAAACTGGCGTTACGTCGGAAGCGTTGAGAGTATCGTCGTGCGAGTCATCTGCGAAAAAGTCGGAAATCACAGATATTATGTATTAAAAATAAATAATTTGAAAAAACAAAATCAATGATACATGCATCGCTGGTTGGCTGATATCAAATCCAGTGTTTCCCAAACTTTTTACACAACGCCCCCTCCCCGGTCAATCAACCAGGTACCAAACTTCCTCCTACGGCCCAATCCCGATTAATTTAGGATAGACGTATTCAATTGAGGAATAATATCCTGTAATGCAATTTTCCTTCCAAAGCCATCGCGCTCCTCTGCAGTGGAGTATGCGCTCGGAATCTTACTATAATCGCAGCACACGCGTTTGAATGCGAGTTCTGGACTTGTGCTCGACAAACCTCCAATGTAAATAATTCCTTTCGTTGATATTTGATTGGTCGGTTAAAAAATCCATTGCTGAACACAATAAGCAATGAATGTCTACGGAGGGCGTCGTTGCAACGTCAGATTGCAGCCGGCTTGTTCGAGACTCGGAACCCGGCTCTGGACTATTGTAAATTTGAGCAGGGGTTCTTAACCTGGGGTCCACGGACCCTCAGGCTCCAGGGACTAGTTTTTTTAGGGGTCCATGGAAGGCCAACGTTGAAACTGTGGTTATAAAACTACATTGTCCTTAGAAGATTTGTACTAGTGATCATCGCATGTCACAATAGCTGTAGTGTAGGGCCACTAGTTACCACCAACCAATAATCATGCCGTGATATTTTTATTTACCAACTTCTTCCCAAATTTAGGGGTCCGCACTTAGCAAGAACCCGTGATTCAGGGCACAAACCTGTGTTATCCTTAGGTAACGCCGACACATCGTCCGTAGAGTTATACCTTTGATCCATCACAACTCCACTGGTAGACGACGAACTTATCTCTCCCCAAGCTTCGAGCGGCTCCGGCTCATCAAACGGGCTCAAATCCGTAGTCGTAACGGTCCCACCGCCTGGATGCAGTCCCATGCCGTACCTGACCCGGTCCAGTCCGGCCAACGGCGCTCTGGACACGTCCGCATGCCCGCTAGCGCCGAGCGGCAGCGAGTTCAAGTAACTGTCGTGGGGCCTTGGAAATTGTCCGTTGTTGTCCGTGCCGTTTTGTAGCTTTTCAATGCCGACCGAATATGATCGAGATTTGACAATACCTGTAAACAAGCGCCAACCTTACTATTGTTATACTGATAAGTCTAATAAGAGGCATTGTACAGCGGTGTTCTGTAATGAGCAGACGTAGTCAAAGTATTACTCAATACTTAATTAATTGGCTTAGTAATCATAATCACTAATTAGTGGGTAAAGTTTTTCCAACTCTTTCAACTTTTTTTACACTCAGAATCTATGTACTTTTGATGTTTTAAGCTGTTTGGAGGGATTTTATAGCGCAACTTTTTACAACTTTTCTCTCTTTTCATACCAATTTTTACTGCAACTTTTATCAAATATTGCGTCAAAATGTAAAGGAGTGATTTAAAAACATGCTGTAAACTATTTCTAGTATGGTTCTATTCTCTTTGATTTGCATAACAAAAAGCTATCTGATGGGTTAGCTGCATCTCACTGTGTTAACTATGACACAATGGCTTGCAGGCAAGAAATTCAACTACCCCTATCAAGCGCGAACGTGCGTAAACAATATGTAGCATAAATAGATCACTTTATTAATTCTTTCGTTTAGATTTGAGATAGTTTACTATTTCACGAACGCCCAGGCGAGACCGCCGTAAATTACATTTTCAATTGGCCACCTTATTCAGGCTATTATCCCAGCATTGCGTAATTTTCTTGCTGTGCGGCGCGAAAATATAATTTTTGGCGGTCTCGCCAGAATTGTCCGTGAAATGGCGAAGTAACAAATATGACAGCTCGGCGGGAACTAGGTTACACGACGGAACCTGCCGAGTATCTCATACCCCACTAATTAAACAGAAATTATAAATCCGCCTTTTTAATGCAGTGACTTTTGTCAAAATTAAATGCAACTCTCTCGCGATTCTAGTGCAACACCTACTAATTAGCCTTTTGATTGAACGATAGCGCCTCACCGGTGGGAACAAAAGAATGAATAGAAATTTATTGAGAAAAAACGGGTTTTACACACAAATTGTCTTTTCGAATACATAGACACGTTACCATGATGCGCCGGGCTCTTTTTCTTCAGAGTATTGTCCGCAGAAGTGGAGACCTTGATGCTGACGTGAGGCGAAGAGGACGTCGTCACCGTGATGGGTGCCTGAAATTACCGAAATTATTTGCGGGTTAGTCACAATCTTAGGTGCCAACTCCGCCGTTCCGCTACGGACATGCCGTTAAAAGAGTGAATTTCACAAGCGAGGGTCCAAAATTGGGCCAAACTCGTGACTATCACTGGGTAAAATCGAGTGCCCGAGAAATCTGATTACGAATTGAGTTGAATTAAGCTTCGATTAAAGTCGATTACGGATGTTGTGAAAAATTGAAATATGTAGGTTGCATTCGACCACAAGGAAAATAATGCCAACGGTTCTACACAGGGTTGTGATGACTCGACTCGAGTCACGATTTTCTGACGACTCGACTTGTCTCGATTCTTTTTCGCAAAACAAGGCAATGACTCGACTCGACTTGAGTTAATCTGTGTATTGACTGGACTTGAGTCATTGCGCATGACTCGAACCAAGTCATACGACTCGAGACTCAGACGGTCAAGACCGACATTTCATTGTAATTTCAAAGAATAGTGAAGCAACCACACTGTTGGGGTTTCGTCTATTGGTACTGGTACTTTAAAATGCGACCAGAAATTGCTAAAAGTGAGGAAAATTAGCATATTACAAATGCGAACCATTCGACCTCACCAAACAGAGTTATAAAAAGTGGCTTTAACAGAACGTTAGCTGGAAATTGAGCAGTAAACAGAATGACTTGGACTCGGACTCGAGTCATAATATCACGACTCGGACTCGGCCCTCATCTCGCTGACTTGGACTCGGACTTGACTCGGTGGTGAATTGAAAATGACTGGACTTGACTCGGGTCGAAACTATAAAAGTGAGATTGACTTGTGACTCGGAGCCTTGTGACTTGGTTACAACCCTGGTTCTATATCTCGCCAACGATGACTTGGTATTTTGCCGACCATACCTATTTGTTTCATTCGACCGTTTATGATTCGCAACGAGCTGACAATGGGACGTCTACAACGGTACCATAGGCCTATAAATTAGGTTACAAGCTGCAAAATGTCAAATGATAAGTTTACCGACAGTGGAAACATCTACGATACCAACGAAATGCAGGTCGCACAAACATTTTGACTTTGCAAACAATTTTGACAATTTTTTGACCTAACACTACAATTTTGACATTTCGACTTTTTCTGACATGTTAAAAAAAATCGCCCTGCTGATCACTTAACAGCAATTTTACAATTCTCAGTAAAAAGTGTGTAATTTTAGTACTCGAAGAAATAACCTCTCTACTTGACTCAAATCATTATGCTGTCCCTGGTCGTGATATTAAGAGGTACAAGATAAACATCGACTCACGATAAGGGGATTCGCCGGCATTACCACCGTCTTTTCGCTGATCCCAGATTCCGGTTCTTCCGACGTCTCCGATCGCAGGTAAGCCCGAAAACGGCTCTCGGCTTTGCGGTTGGCGTTCGTCGAAAAACCACGCGCCAAAGGCCTGGAGATACCGTCGGACGCCTCAAGACTCGACCGAGACATGGAGCTAGTAAGAAAACATGTAATCAACCACGATGTCACCGTTTGGAAAGCAAAAGTAGTTACTTGGAAATTAAGGCAGAAGACGAATAACTTCTCGATAGGACTTTATTGGTGTCTTCTGACGTGATTCCGTCTCCGTTACCGGCTTGCGGCCCGGATATGAAACTTTGCTCTACAACTGTGGAAGACGCGGATGACAGGAAATAGGAACTACGGTGTGAGAGAGAGGAGTCGCTAGTTTATTCGGTATGTTGAATTTGGAACACGACAGCCCCTAATCGTAATCCCAACCCATAACCGAACACATTGAAACAGTACTTCCCATCCTATCTCAGCCCCAGTTTTTTTGTGCGGCCCACAATGTGATATAACCGAACAACTAGAAACAAACAATGTATACGCATGCATTTTACTATTAATGCGTCAGTTGATCTTGCATATTAGATTTTCCTGTTCTGAAAATATTCAGAAATACCTAAAACTGAAGTATAAGGTACCTATTCCCAAGCGCCACATGTAAATATGGTCAAAAGTCCAAAAAATTCATGTATACTTATAAAACTGAGCGCTATCACATCTATTAAAAGATTGTTGGCATACCATCACAGCCGAAGCAGCCCCAAATATATTGAATAGAAAACTGCAGCATTTAGAAATGCTTCGCGACCCGCCTGAAATGGATCCGCGACCCGTCGATGGGTCGCAACTCACCGCATTAACAGACCAAAATACATATCTGACGCCGAGTGCCAAATTCAACAAGCCGAATTCACCGAGTGCGGTACATCACAATTCGCGCTCATATCCAGCGAAACAGTTACTTTTGAATTTATTATCAAGATATTGATGCACAGCTTTCATAACAACAACAGTTATTAAATTTCTAACGGCTAACTCAAAGTGCCAAATTTACTGAAAGAGAGAGAGAGAGAGAACCTAATGCCTACGGTGAGTTTCAGTTATAGTTCTACGGCCGATCGAGGTTTCAATGTTCCCGGAGTTTTTTTTAGAACGTGTCGAAACTACTATTCTCGTTGACAATATATATCACTGTTACCAAAAAGGTGCATATAATTTCAATAGGTCCTCATAGTGCTCGAAGCCAATCAGTGTGCCTATGCCTAGTAGTAACTGCACAAACACGAAAGATACCTGCGCCGTCAAAACTGCGTCTGTGATGGGGATCGGACCGTTTCTTTGTCTTGTGCACAGCAGCGTCGTTGTAGGAACGCGAAACTTTCACTTTTGCGTGCTTTCGAATGGATGCCGGCTTCGACTTCGTCGATTCTGTCGTATTTAATATCCGAACGTCACTACCAAAGACTCGCTGAAAGCCAGGGTTGTAAGCAAGTCACAAGTCCATCACACTTTTTTAGTTTTGACTCGAATCAAGTCGAGTCATTTCCGATTCACCACCGAGTCATGTCCAAGTCCAAGTCGGGGAGCAGATGGTCGAGTCCTAGTCACAGTGTTGAGACTCGAGTCCCAGTTCAAGTCATTATGTTCACTGATCAGTTTCAAACTCAGGTCATGTTCAACTATTGTTACCAGATTTTGGAATCGGGAAAGGGGACACTTCAAATCATGAATGTTAATTTACCGAAATTGAAAACAGCTGATTTTGAGATATTTAACTGCGTATCCTGTCGTCTGTCTTCTAGGCCAAACTTTAACGTCTTTCGTGGTCTTTTGGGCATTCTAGGCTGAAAAGGAGGACAAATCCTCCTAGAGGAGGATGCATGGTAACCTTATGTTCAACCCATTTTCTAGAACTCTAGGTGATATCGAATGCCTCACATTCATAATATACCGATTTCCTCACTCTTAACAGTTTCAGGACCTATTTTTCAGGAACCAGTACTAATATGCGAAAAACGAATAGGGTAATGAGATATCTTACTATTCTTTGGAAGGTACAATGAAATGCCTGTCTTGTACGTCCAAAACTAGAACCATACGACTTGGTTGAAGAATTTTATTACTTAACTAAGTTAAACTTAATACAACCAAATACTCCAATGTCACTTTTGCGTTCATGCAGCGATGTTGTAATAGCAATAATACGTTCATAAATATGCGTCACTTATTACTAAAACCTATACACAAATTGACTCAAGTCAAATCGTGACTCGAGTCATTACGGCCCCGCTCATAGCGGTGGCGACACTCACTTTCCGATGAAGTCGACGACGATTTGCGACTGCCGGTCGGCGGGCTCGTGCCGTCTATGCTCGATAAAAATTCGGCCAGCGTCACCTTTGTGGATTCATCATCAGACACGCTGAGCCTTTGCGACCTGCGGTATTGTATTCCAAAGTGAATCGTCTATCGGGAATTGGCAATAAGGGATAACAGCAAAACCAATTGGAATACCGTAACTAGGAGATGGGGTCAAAGTTGTCATACTTGGTACTCAAGTAGAGATAGAGGTAACACCGTAAACTTCTACTCGATTGCAAGTAGAAGTAGCAATTTCAAATACACGGCAAAAGAAGTAGAAAACAAAGTATAAAACGAAAATTTGCAAGTCCTCAAGCAAGTAGTTTCAAAAAATTTGGCAGGGTGCAAACAACTCAATATGACTGACATACCGTAACACAAATCTAGATTCAATCTGCCTGCTTGTTATTCATTTGCCTTGACAAGTGGGGGGGGGGGGGCTGTTTTGCCAGATTGTTGTGACAATGTGGTGCAAGCATGTCCGTAAACAACGGTCTAATTTAAAAAAAAACAGAGAGTAGAGTATATATTTGCCTAAAAACTGTTACGTGGAAGTCGAAGTAGTCTAAAACATGGTCAATTAAGAATCTGTACTTCAGTACTTGAAAAATGCAGCAGTACTTGGTTACTGTTCCCCTCATAACTATATTGTTGAAAAATCGGTTTTAATGGAGAGTTACCACTAACAGTGATGGCCACTTTATCTACAATAGCTGTAAGTGGGAGCAGTTTTCAAATTAAAAAAGCACGTCCAGGAAGGGGAAAACATAAATTACATTCAGGATCACATCATAGTCGAGTAAGCTTATTCGTAGCCAATTTTCGAAACATTGATACAGTGTGATGGTTGCTTTTCTACAACGGACTTAAGTCAGCGAGAAATACTTGTGATGAAGTGAGCCAAGCCAAACATTAACAGATTACTGGAATGTCTGCGCAGGGTGCACACGACTTGAATATAACAATAGTAGATGCATAAATAAATCAATTATCAGTTTACCAACACCAAGGATTCCTAAAATAGCATATCTGCGAAACAAAAAAGCCTGGAGCAGCTAGACATTTTGGAACAATTGTGCTCATTTTAAATCAATGCAGTTTGATTGATAATGCGACGAAAAATGGAAATTGAACCCATCAAAAAAACTAAAGTTTGATTCGTCATATATACATTATACAAGGAAGTACGGGGAAGAGAGCAGTCTGTAGAGTACAATTACTGTTAGAAAAATACTCCAACGTTAAGTGACTCGAAACACGCAAAACATCGTGATTCCATTTGGAATTGGAACAAAAGTCATATAAATCAATAACACACATCAATTTAATGGGTTGGCATTAGGCAAGGACAATGAAATCACGAAATGGTAGAATCATGAAATCAGCAAGTAGGTTGACTGCTCAAAGTTGCTAAAAACTGTTGTAAAATAAGGTCCGCGTTTACACAGACAGTCTGTCAAACACTTGCCGCAGTAACTTTGTAGTATTCGTCAGATCGTCGGCAAATTGTAGACTTGAAAAAGCGCAGTGCCGTATTTATAACTTCATTTTTGATGAAATATGTTTAATGTGATGAATAACATTTTTAAAATAGGCTTTAATTATTGTATATATATAATTACCAATCAAATTATATATATACTGAATCCAATTCCGTGCATAGCCGCAGTGATAGCCTGCCAAACTAGCTACCGATATACTAATTACTAAACCTTCAACCAAAACAAGAAATGAGAAATAAAATCCATTTTACGGACCACAAAAAATCTGCACATCGCTGAAGTTGTGACACTAGATCGGCGTCTATCAACGAAGCATATGCATTTGTGAAGTACGTTACATTTCCGGGTCAAAAAATAAGAAATTGAACCCTTTTTTAAGATCGATCGATGCAGACATGACAACCGAAAATGAAGAAAGCCTAATTGGTTTCATTCCCCATTACTTCCTGACAACATTTTGAAGCACAAGAAAGCATATAGAAATATTGTTATATCGACGGCTGACAGGTCACAACCGATCACATTTCCATCCAACAATCCCAACGACCGCAGTGTTCTAACTCTGATTATGTCTATTGTCTACCTTCCAAGCACTATTTACATCACATTAATTCCTTTCTTATTGTGCAAATGTAAAGGCCCGGCACGAGCCAAGTTTTACGGGTTGAGGTATGTCAAATATTTTGGTGATATTGATAGTGGGCTTTCATTCGTGACTCGTACCGTGCGCATCACGTAAAAATCGCTACTCACTAACTAATGGATATTATCGAATTGGAATTACAAAACTCAGTAGATAGGAATATGTTCTCAATTATTATTGAAATATTTCAACACCAATCAAGTCGCAAGTCCTGCACTAACCTTATCTTGTAACTTCCCCTCCGTTTCCGAAAAATGCCAGAATACTTCTTCCTCCTCGACTGGCCCTCGTTCCTAGGAGCGGAGGCGTCCATGGTTTCCGATGCCTCGCCGCAGCTGCTGACGCTGCCGCTGTTAGGAGAATGAGTTGCCACTTCTTCTCGCCCTGGAACGTAAAGAGTCAGACAGGAAATCAGGGTTGCATTAAAATTTTACAGCAGCTAAAATTGACGCCTGCCCGCCATAGGCAGTGGGGCGAAAGTCATATTTGAATCCTCAAAATTCTATTGTGATGTCAGCTGTTTTAACTACTGCACAATGAATCGCGACATCATCGTTAGTAAAAATAATTAGTACAGCCATAGTGTAGTGTCTAGTATAGACATAGTATAGTCATGGTTAGGCATCAGAAAAAATGACGACATGTCCAGCAAAGTGGGAAAGCTTCGGCAAATAGAGCTACGGGTTTCCAAGTAAACAAAAAAGAAAGTATTCCAGGCCTGGTTTAGCCTAAAAACAGAAAACTGTGAGGTTGAAGAAGTCTAAAATTATAGCCCCTTCAGCAAAACCTACTTGATTATGCTACCATGAGCAAGTAGATGTAATTTCTTACATTGAGAGCACCAATAGGTAACAACACATAATTTACAAACCTAAACTCACAGGAAATATGACTCAAACATACTTTTTGCACACTCCTCATAGATAATTATCGTTGACAACTGTAACTAAAAGGCCGACACAGCACTTCACAACAGAAAAAGGAAAGTCAAAACTCACAAAAATATAGGCCTACACTGCTGAAACATTTGCAAAGTGAAACGATTCAAATGAGACGCGTTGACCCTTTGACTAACGAAGCCTCAAAATGATTTATGCTCTGACACTTGGAGCTCAAACTGCAATTACTCTAACCAGGGATGGTATTGATTGTATGCAACCCGGTAATTGAAATGGATTACACCGCAAAACATATCATCATGGATAATGATTTAAGGGAGACATTGCATGTCTAACAAACTGCATATGATGCATCAATACGCATTAACTTTGACAGATTTGCTTTTGACAAATGCTAGCCGTACTATAACAGAAGGATGAGCTTAGTTGTTGGTTCTCAAAGGGCCAAATTCATTTAGAGTCTATTTAATAAATCAATGCCGTAACTCTTAGGCTATCACGTGCTAAAAATTACATTTTTCTGAATACATAATAAGAGCTTAATACAACCTTACCTATTTCTTCCGAGACATCTACAAAGCCATTGTCACGCTCAACAGTCGAAGCTTGGGATGATGATAAAGGAGTGGAAGCCCGCGAAAATATGCTAGGCGCTGACTTAGGGCGAAACAAGGGATCTGAAAACAATTACTCGATAATTCGCTCGATACAAACCAACAGTTATTTTATTCCCCTTACAAATGTCAAAACGTCAACGTCAATTTCATTCCAATTGGCCTGTTTAACGACACTGACACTATTGACATCTTGTTACACGACACAACAATTGTGACGTTCCTATCAAAGGAAACACTGAATCACTGATCGAATCTCTTTCTAAGAATCCAGCGTTACTGTCGACATCCGACTGCAACATAGAAATACACGCCAAGTCTACATCACACGGTTTTCGATACCGATGCCTTGTCACATGAAAAATACACAGCCTTGCGTGATTGCGTTACAATTACTCAGAATTAACTAAGAAACCGAAACACCTAGCGATTAGCCTTGATAAGTGGCTACCCGTAACAGAAGAGTAATGTATTTAACTGTAATGACATCAATACGCCGAACATATGAAATCCATATTTCGAGAGAGATTACATTCAGAGTCACTGGTATGAATGACACTAAAACTAGGACAAATTCCATCAGCCATTCGAGCATTAAATTGGCATTTATAACACACCTAAAAGCAAACATGCTTCTATTTCTATATATAAAAACGTTAGGAAAGAATGTTGTGAATAAAACTTTAAATGTAAAAAATTTACTTCTATAACGGGCCTTTGAACTGCCCTCAAGTCCACGCACATATACAGAGATATAAAAGTACTAATAAGCACTATTATTAAACACGTAACAATACATATACTGGCCCTTTCAACTGATACCAAGTCACTCACACTTACAAAGATATACAAGAACTAATACAGTCTTAAGCCGTCTACAGACAGCACACTCAAAAAATGCCAGCAATAAGTAAAATGCCTGTGGGCGATCCCTAAGCATACAAACAGTAAATACACAGATTAGAAGGTCCGGACGGAGATTACCTAGCAAGACAAGTTTGTAATAAAAACACAGCTCACTATATACCAAATCACGCATACCTTTTCTACACTGATGCGTGTAGATGTCTTCGAATATAATGGGCAAGTTCTCCGTAGTGCCGTCGGCTTCTCCGCTGTGAATGGGCAACGCCGGTAAATCCAAGAAGTATCGCGACGAACGAATTTCCGAAGCCAGGTAATTGTAAATACCGCACCTGCCCAAATCGGGAGTTTCTCAACGGTAACAGTGTATGCAGGACGAAAACTGATTACCAGAAATAGAGATAAGAGAGAGGGAATGTTTACGGAACGAAGAATGATAAACCCACTTATTCAATGACAAATTGATCGCGAACCAAACCTACAAGGTTTCAAACAAACAATAAACATTTTGCAGTATATGAGCATAAGAATTGCGATAAATTGCAAACTTTTAGGATTGTACGGTATGTACATAAAGTAATATAAAGAGCTTCTTGGAGGTACAGAACTTCAATATACAATTGTATAGTATATTCATATTGAAATGAACAAAAGGAGTTCGTGTACCACCTAAAAATAGTACATTGAACGCTCTCTCATTCACGAAATTTCATGCTGGTCATATTTTGTGATACGATTGTTGATATGGTATACAATGTTCTTTCCAATTCTCTACTAGTTGCTGACGATTACCCCTGACGAGTGACAGCCGAAAATATTCGGGTTCATTTCAATATGAATGTACTATTCAATTGTATAAAGTAATATAAGAAACACGTACCGTATATAATATTGCACAACTTTTCTATTTAAATAGCCTACAATCTGTCTATCTTATAGCGATTATAGAGCAGCAACAAAGCAACCTTTCCCATTTTACAAGGCTCACGGTAAGTAAGACCGCATCGCAACGAGCAAGCAGTTTTCACAACGGACCGCTTGTAAGAAATATGCAAACCGCACACAGTCATGGCATGCATTTAGTAATCCTACAAATTTTATATCGCAAACTGTCGCGGATTTGTGACCAATTTCACAGAAGACAACAGAGAGGTGAGTAATAGGACTCGTGGATCAATCGTAGCAATGTCTTGAACCATGAAAGATTGTGATGCCAAGTGGGATATTGACAATTTGCAAGGTGAACCTTGGCAAGGTCAATAAGTAATTACGTGCTAGGCATTGATAGAGTATCATCAATTCTTTTCCAAGCATGAATCAAAACTGTATGGGATGATTAATTCAGGATGTAACAAAACAGCGCTTGGGACGTTTCTTACTTTTTATCACATCATTTTCGCATAATGTTCATGTGTGCCATTGTACAATTAGCATTCGTTGTCTTTGTTCGTGTTCAATAATTCAAAAGAACCTGAGATTATCATACTGCAATCTCTGTGCCATGTACAGTACTTGAAAATAACAGCAATGTTTGCAGTCGGTCGCTCAAATTTCAAAATTTAAATAACCCATTCCAACACAGTGTTGGTAGTAAAAAATGTAGGCGACAGTTCAACACCACAGATAATCTCCCCACAGCAATGGAACGCAAAAAGGTATCAAAATAACTTCAATTAATCAATTATAGTGACGTGAAACGGTATTTATGTATTCATAAGGGATAATCTTCAAGTCAACGTGGAAAGTACCAGTGTGTTCAATGCCTCATTCGTAAGAATATTTAACAAGTCGACAACCCCCAAGATCAGACAAAATTCGTAAACTGTACACAACCAAGAAAACTCGCGTCTTGAATCCATCACACCCAATGACGTCACGGCACAATTTAACTTGAAATTATCAATTATAGGGGATATAACTTTTGACAAGTCCGAAGAATTATTTCCCGCTCGATCAATATTGGGTAGTTTCTCCTACTTATAAGCTAATAAGCGGACAAAGCGATAACCGAGCAAGTTTTTAAGCCATAGGGCGATGTCCTTAAGCATATAATACAGCAGGTTGGAATTTGGTGATGAATGGCAGAGATATTCATCATTGCACTCGAATACCATACTATGGCATGTTTATTTATAGATACCCGCATCAACATATTCAAGAAAATAAGCATTATTTAGAAAAGATGCAACCAAAGACAAATCATTGCGAATAGATCAAACGATTTATATCAGTCACATTAGTGCAGGGGCGGGCAACTTCTCCAGTCGGCAGGCCGGATATAGGAAAATTAGGAACTTGGCGGGCCGGATTGCTGAATCGATACATTATTCGCCCATTTATCCACCTATACAAGGAATAAATCGTATTTAATGACGGTATTTTAACGACAGCTATGTAACTTTAAAGCCATTTTTCGCCAATAATGACGAAGACAATGTGGATTTGAGAACAGCATTGTCATACAGGCACCATCGTGTCTGCTTCTCTCTGATCAATCAACACACGATGCAATCCTTAATTAGGATTTCGAGGCATTCGATAAGCCCTGTACCCCAAATGTTCTAAGATATCAATTCCTTGAAGTTTAGTAGGTGACGAGACAGCGTGGTTGTTCAACTGTGTGGCCAATTTTATCTCGATATTGAATTCATGCGACCCGCGGCCTCTACGAAATTTAAAAGTGGCGCCCGACCCGTGTTAAGTTGGCGACCCCTGGCATAAGCGGTGTCTTACAGAAGCCTACACGTGTGCCGTGCTACAAGTCAACGGTTACGGAATCAAAAATAAAAAAAAACGGCCTGGTGTAAATGACCATTGTAGTCGACAGACACCATAATTACCACAAATGACATTAGGGTTTAGTATATCGTAAATGGCGATAATGCAACAAGTCTTCTCGCTTCGACGAACTTACGCGTATAAGCGCCACCCTCGCTCGCTGCGCATAAATGTGTATAATGACATACAGTCACTAAAATGTGACGTATGTAAGCAAGTATCTCGGAAGACTGGGGCCGGGGGCCACATTATCATGTAAGACGGAAAACTGTCCGCGGGCCGGACAAAATCCCTTCGCGGGCCGGATCCGGCCCGCGGGCCGTATCCGGCCCGCGGGCCGTATGTTGCCCACCCCTGCATTAGTGGAATAGTGGTCAAGAAAGCTGCCAATACTCGAGCCACGCGCTCTCAACAGGTTGTTTTTAAACTGCTACGTAAATCTACAAAGAATATGAGTCAAGTGACCTATCGTACCTGCTTTCATCGAAAGGAGCATTCCTTGGGTTTTCTGTCGTAAAAAATCCGTCTTGAAATCTCTTCACTCGCTGTTTGTGATACTTTTGCGCCAGCTGTCTGCGGACCTGTGGAAATGAAATACCGGAAGTTGAAGTCTATGCGTAAAATGGACTGCACTCAAGGATCAACGCCACACGAAAATCTATGGGTTGAGCAAAGGAAAGGATATTTAACGGCCACAATTTTTCGGCATGATTCTGCGAAGTTATTTCCGATTGCCTCTGTTAAACGGATCAAATTTCTAAGACGGCCCTGGACAGCGGGTGGTTCGACCCACGTTACACTAAATCGGGTCATTTACCTTGGATTTGGCATGGGCAAATGAAACAACCAATGCCAGACACAGGCCATTTAGCATAGGATTGCCCCTATCATTTTTGTCACTATGGCAGGACTGAGAGAATAACATAGATTGAGTACTTCTACTTTTTCGGAGTACGCAAGCAGGCTTCGCCTACCTACTCTTCCACTTGAGCAGTTGTTTCCTCAGGACAACTTACTTTTCCTATCTTGCGATTTTGAATAGTGGCAACAATTTCCCGCTAAAAGTATGCAACCCTTTACTTTCTACCAGGGTTGTAACCAAATTACAAGTCAATCTCACTCTTATAGTTTATATTCGAGTCAATTCGAGTTATTTTCAATTCCCAACCGAGTCAAGTCCGAGACAAAGTCATTGTGTTGAAAATAGCTTCGAATTAAAGTCTTGTTAAACCTAATTTTTACAATTCTGCATGATGATATCGAATGGTTCGCATTTTTAATATACCAATTTTCCTTACTTTGAACAGTTTCTGGTCGGATTTTCAAGTGCCAGTACTAATAGACGAAACACCATTAGTATGGTTACTTTATTACTCTTGGAAATTCACAATGAGACGACGGACTTGGTCATCCGATTTTCAAGTCATATGACTTGGTCCGAGTCAAGCACAATCACTCGAGTACAAGCCGAGTCAATACACAGACCGACTCAAGCCAAGTCGAGTCATCAAAAAATCTCGACTCAAGTCATCAGCCCATCCTGGTTTCTACTGCTAGTTTTGTCATGTATTTTAAATCACGAATTATACTTGTAATTGATAGCGACGCGCTGACTACTTTCACAGCCTTTGCACACAATACAAATATCTTCAGGGGTTGGACATGTGTGTTTGATTACAGGCGATTTCAAATAGCGACAAGGCACTTACACGATAGTTCTGGCAGGACGACTCGATAACATGGGACCAAAGACCCAGCAGCAAGGAGCACGTCGACGCAAGATTCATGTTAACTTGACTGACAATCTCCTCTAGGGTGTGCATTCGCTGCAATAGAGAACTGCCGTGAGAGATCGAAACGAAACGTGCGCAATAGGGCTCTTCAAAAATGACTTTTTCTCAAATCGTACTGGCTACTTGATAAAATTGTTAGGTTACCTGATTTAAGCCTACACACCAAATTTGGTTCAATTCCAACCAGTCGCCGCATTGCTACAGGAGAGGAAAGTTTCTATTTATTATATAAAAATAAATAACAAAAAATTTGAAAATTTTCTGTTCACCCCATGAAAGTGTTAGGTTGTCTATAGAAACGAAACGATGTTCACCAAATTTGGTTCGATTTCAAACAGTGGAAGCGGGGTTATTGCCGTCGAAAAATTTGGATTTGAATAAAATAGTATTTACGGTGGGCACCAGACGCACCACTATAATAAATAATTAAAGAATTGGTCACCCTAAATACTATTTTATTCAAATCCAAATATTTCGACGGCAATAACTCCGCTTCCACGGTTTGAAATTGAACCAAATGTGGCGAAGATCGTTTCTATAGACAAACTAACACTTTCATGGGGTGAACAGAAAATTTTCAAATTTTTTATCATTCATTTTTATATAATAAATAGAAACTTTCTTCTCCTGTAACAATGCGGCTACTGGTTGGAATTGAACCAAATTTGGTGTGTAGGCTTAAATTAGGTAACCTAACAATTTTATCAAGTAGCCAGTGCGATTTGAGAAAAAAGTCATTTTTGAAGAGCCCTAGTGCGCAATCAATAATAATCTAGCGGCTAAGACACGACAAATATGTGTTTCAATACGCAGTTATTCAGAATTCAAGGTCACCTGTAACTGCGAAGTCATCTGGCTCAGTCGATTTGTGACGTCTACCGAACCTAAACGTGCATAACAATACTTCAACGGCCTGTCACACGGCATCAATTCATCAAAATTATCGATCACATTAGTAAATTCATGCGTCAGGAACAACATGCACCATGCAGAAATGAAGATGTGATTGAAACTACTAACGACGCGATTGCGATGACATCTGAGCCCGACCCATGAGCTATGATGTAAAACGAAACGGCATATTGTATTTTCACGAATAATTAGTCACACTATGCTTCATATCGAGCCATTACTGTGGTCCTGACAAGTGACAATCTGTAGAATTGTGATAATATGTATATATTTGCAATTCGTGGCTAGTACCGATAGGATTCCGGTAAAGTAACGATTGCCAAAAAGCATTTGGTATGCAGAAAATGTGTCGGAAAATATCAGATCATACCTACCGAGTCCATTACTTTAGCCCACCTGCTAAATTACAATAATGATTTTTTTCTACAGAAGTTGAAGACATATTTCTACATCCGATTTGATCTTATGGTAGGGATATGCATTGAACACGAAAACGATCTTTGCAGGATTTGATCAAATGGGTGATCTGGGAAATGGCATAAGCCTACACCGCGCACAGCGTAGCTATATTGGTAGGATTGGAAACCTTTGCGTAAAACATTAACCGCAATTACTTCCGTATAAGGCACACTACTTCCATGTTGTTTCCATTTTACGCCATACGCAGAGTGACGGTGTTGCTTTTCCTTGTTGATTTACATTGTATGCTTTATGATAATGCACGTGTTCGTTTTTTGGTACCGGTACTGTTACTTCTTTCAATAGAATTGGTGCCAAATTCATTTCACATATACGCCATTATCTCCGGATTCCAGGCAATTATGAGGGTCAAGACATGCAAGTTCAGTACACGTTACTTCAAGTTAGCAAATATTGAGCAACAATTTTTTGTCTAGCTCAATGATAAAATCCCAAATTTTCTACTTCAAGGATTTCTCTTCCATGGGCTGCAAATAAGCCAAATTTGACGTACCGGTACATGGTTATTTTAGGCAAGATATCAATTTCATGGATTCCCCAGTGAAATTTGAGAACGAGTTTATTTATGAACAACACACTACTGCACACAGACATAGCCACATTTGCAACTAAAGAAAACTTCAGCAATCCAACTACCTAACTACAAACAAAGTTTCACTGAGGCCAAGCACTAACATAGCAACAGTGGTCGTGAAAATACAATATGGGAGAGGTAAGGCCCACTACGCGAATCAAATACCGCTTAAAGAGCGTTGAATCTCAAGCTACGAAAGGCATGATCACAAAATCGCCTCAACGCAATTACCGATCGCAAGCGAGCAGAGGTCCGGCTGGAATTCTCGCGCGTACAGACGGCTGCTGACTTGCTGGATATTGGACAGAACTGTGAACACATAGAAACAAGCTTTGCGCTTACAGACACACGCGGATTACGTGACAAGGTTAGCAACGTATCGAAAATCACACCGTGCAGTGGCTCGTTCCGAGGATCCGACATATAAAACAATACACAGTTAATGCGGGGGTACACAAATTCAGAGGCTGCATGCAGTACATACGCTGGAAAATCCAAAACGGCAGGTTTGGCGACATAAACAAGCCTACTCTGTAACATTCAGGATGATGTCGTGTATTGCTTGCCTTATTTGGGCTATGCATTGTCAAACGTTGATCGTTAACAAAAACTTTAGTAACATGACACCCCACTTAATGCAAGCGACGGAAACGGTAGATCTGAAATATTATGGGCTGTGTAGAGTTTAGAAATTTTTCAAAATTTCCCTCCATTACTGTAATTATCAAATTTGTTCAGTACTAATTGACCATGCCCAAGCTTCATAACCTCGACGAACAAATATTTTGTCAACAGTATGCTATTTCAATCATTCAATTCTATTCCTCATTGTTCGAACGATACTAGAAATTCCGTGTTATTGCCTTAGCCAAAAAGTTTAAAAAGTCCAAGACGTCTTGAAACCGATTCGAAGTCCCCAGATTTGAATTTTGACCCTCGACCTGACCCGATAGATACAATTATGATGACTTCAGCATTTAGCCAAACCTATAAGAGGCTAATAATGCACAGAACTCATGAAATGCCCCACGGCTATCATATATGTTTTCAACTACGAAAATCCCAATTCATACACGAAAACATATTTGCATTAAATAGATTAGTAACATTCCACTCAACACAGAATAAAACAAACCAGATGCATCGCGTCTAACAACACAGAAACACACACAAGCACTAATTTCCAACACAAAGTTAATCAGGCTTGCAAAAGCGAGATTATCATTAGTATCAAATGGATGGCGGTATGACATCATTATAAAATGAGGCAGTGAATATAAACAAAAACAAACCGGGTCATGAATCAGTGCATCGATATTAAGGAATGGCGTCACACCACGTCCACAATCAATATCGGATATATGGCCAGCTGTGCTGGAAGACAGTTATTGATCCACAGGAGTCATACCTTCGGGATCCTGAAATTTGACTGGCAACGATTTTAATAGCGTAATGTAATAGTTTTGCATGTTCGCATAGACCGTTAGGAGGATTTTCGCCAACTTTGCGTGCACCGATATTGCATTGGACATACGAACGTTGTAGTCGCCAGCCTGTTGAAATATTCTTTCATCAATAAAATGTGCCACACTAGAGAAATAGCTTTCAAAAATCAATCGATTGGAAATGAGCCAAGATCGAATTTTTGAACTGGGCCAGGGTTCGATCAATCGGATAAACGCCATCCTGTTGTAGCAACTGTCACCAACCATCGACAAAATGATGACACTAATAAGGCAGACATAATCACATTTATAAATGAGCACGGTTTGACAGAAATCTAGATAGCGCCGTGAATGTGAAACCAAGGGGAGAAGATTATCCATAATCATGACAAGCAAGTCCTGTGATACAGGATAAGACAGGTCAATAGATAATATTGCAACTTGTCGATAATGCAATCTTCCTACTTTGAAAAGTGCTGGTATTGGTTTTCAAACAGGCTTCTGGAATTACCGAAATTCGATATTGCAACAAACCAACATGTGGCAATATTGCATATTGCCAAATCTATTCCGCTGTAAGATTTTCAACTGACGCTCGGAAAGAATTCAGTCATTGTAAACTAAAAATGATATCATAACATTGTCACGTCACTGCGACAAAATTGTGTATTTCAAATTTCGTTGACTGTATTCAGCCAACTGACATTTGCTGCTGATGAGAGTCAGTCGAACACAGTTTCGAGTGGAATAAATTCGGCAATATGAACATATTGTTTGTTGGGTTGTTTTTTGACGCTACATCATTCATTAATACGCACCATCGCGCACTGAATCCTTATCGGATCAATAGGAATTAGTCTCTGAAATCTATCATTGCATCATTCTAGATTAGGAAACAGATTAGAAAATCACTCGCACATCACTAGGGCTGAGTAATATCGAGCGAGTATTCGACTTTGAGTTGACTTGAGTATTCAAGTATCGATGAACCATGTCGCCATACCAGTACGGATGAACGAGAAAGTTAAACTATGAACCTTTTAGCGGCAACGAAGAAAACAACCCCAGTTACGCCCCGCACTAGAGATAATTCGGTATTTCTTCGACCGAACCTACATTTCATCGCACTTTGCGAGAGTGTTGAGGATTGAACATTGCTTTCTGAAATGCCGTTTCCACTAACGTATGTTGCTTTGTGATGCATGTTATGGATGCTGTGTTACAAACAAACTAATCGTCAGGGATGTCTCGCGAATGTCTGGTCACAAACTTCACCATTGCCTGAGACTTCTTAACGATGTGAATCACAAGTCTACCGTTACCCAGTTAGCTTTGTGTCCTACCTGTCCGGCGCTCATTCCAGGCAGGGGCCTGAACAAAATCGACTCCAACGTTGACGGTTCGACTCCGGACGCTTTTGAACTCTGCGTCAAGCCTGGCATTCTAAAATTAGAAATAGTAAAGCGCCTAGTTTTCTACTTTCTTCTAATTACAGAAAGCACGAAACAGCTTCGCTCCATAACTGCTAAAACTTGAGGACACGCGTAAACAGAATGGCTTTCCGAGTCTGAGATATTATATTCTGCTGTACCAACTCATTTTAATCGCCAAATTGCAAATGACATACTGATACAAACATGTATCGCTGTTTAGAGATGTTTTGTTGGGGTTTCGGAATAAATTTGCTTGCAAAAAATCCACTTTATCCCGTGATATACAAAACCACTATTCCACTTCAAGACGAGCTGCTACATAGAAATGACTTGGCTGGACGTTATTTTGGTGCCATGCATGTTGCGATCAGATCTAAAGGTGTCGTCGCAAGCATTACATTCGCCATCATCTATCTTTGTGGAAATTAATGGGTTTTTGGCACTCGTTCATGTCAAATCGACTACCTACATTTCTGAGGCACGGCAGTGTATTTCAATAAATGCAGCGACAGAATTCGCTTTGAAATAATGAACTTCTTCCCAAATTCTACATAAATAGTATGATGTAAATTTCAAGAAAGGTCATTTTGTTGCTGTTTATCACTAGCCTACAGTTAATATTTGCACAAGATAGATGCCGGATGCACGGTAATAGAGCTGAATTTGAACTAAAACTTTGGGGGTTCGCGGGGTCCGTGACAACCCAAAAGGGGTCCGCAAAGACAAAAAGGTTGAGAACCACTGCCCTAAGGCTTAGGGCCTAAGCTAACCATTTGGTGGGTGCACAACTTAACAATCTACATTCAAGAGGTGGTTAGTAAAGAAGTAGGCCTTACATAATGCTCCAATAGGTTTTACTTATGTACTACTTGAACAGATTTCAGTTTTATATGCAAAACTAGGCCTTTACGATCTCTGGATTTAGGGTTACGATAATAATTAACAAACCGCACAACTTACGTCACGAAAGGTTGATGAAGAGCTACAAGCGACGCATGAATGGTAACTTCAACAGCCGCCATGTATCCGTAGTCGAACAGAACCTGCGAAAGTGATTAAAACATTGGCGAACTGGTAAAACGTGTAGATTAGTGGAAAGAATTTCTAAACGGAATCAATTAGGAATGCAGATTGCGTGAAAAGTCGGTAATCGTTTTAGAAATGCGATCAATCCAAGAGAATTAGGACAAAAGGGATTGTATGGGAAAGTTCGGGTGTCTCACAAACAAAACCAATTAAAAGCAAGTAAGGGAGCAATAGAGAATCACCAGGGGGATATTCCATACCTTGTATGGCATTACTAACCGTGACAGAAACTACTATCAGCGTATTTACTATTTACAAAGATAGTTAGTAACGAATTACTTCCACTTTTTCAATTAGGTTTTGCCTAACGTTTATATTTACTCATCTTTTACACTGCAAATTTTGAAAAGTACAAAGCCTTTTTTTGATGAATTTGCATCATTTTTACGAGTGAAATTGCCGTAAGAACCCATCGAAATAGCCCCTGCATCACAGTGATTGAATATATTTATCTGAAGATCGATACCTATTTTCAGTGTCACTAGTCGGTTTGTGTTAGTCACACAAAAAGATACACTTGCAATATCGAAAGCACCCTCCTCTGATTAATGGATAAATGCATGCGACCCCGTGACCAAATCTACTTTGAGAAATTTACAGACCTTTAATATTCTATTTAAAAGTGGTACATCTACTTTGACCTCAGCAGCAATGCTGACCACTTTGACCGCATCTGCATACTAACGATTAATGGATAGTACGCTATCAGATATTGAGAAAAATTTCTCAATCATAAAGATTACAAACCATGGTGTTAGCGAAGAGTCCGTACATAAGATCCAATTCGAGCTTCAAAGTCTTCTTACTGACTTCCTCCATGCATTGAGTCAAGTCATCCGGTCTTAAATATAAAGTGAACTTTACTGATAGATAAATTTTGGATGATAAGCAGGTGTTGCTATCAATGATCATACTGTAGGCATTAGGCCTGTGTAACAAAGAATTTCGAGTAACTCTATGATCAACCAGATCATGACTCCTGGTCACGGTAGTGAGTGGCAATAATCTCATCCCTATTATGAAAACTAGAATTTACAGAACAATTATGCGATAGTCTACCTTGAATACCCTGAAAGGTAGGAATTCAACATGATATTGGTGGTTGGATCAAGTTACCAAGTCAAACTAGCCACCTGGCGAATAACTGCTAGTATCTGCTTCCCGAGATATTGGAAATAGTCATGGATGTTGATTGTTGACGTTACATAAAGCAAGAAGACAGTTAACTGAAGAAACTACGCAAACGTAACTAGATACAGTAATTTTCATGACCTGGTTGAAACTGCTTTCCAGTTGAAAACAAACGGTTTGAAAAGTATTCGATTAGGAAACTATAAGATATATCAAGTCATTTGGAATAAAAACTACGTTTTCATTCACCATAGTTCTAGAAAATTCTGAGGAATACAGATGCACTGTAATGAATAACTCAAAATGACATGTATTGCTGGGTAATCTAAAACAATACTAGGTAAACAATATTGAGCTGGCGAGTCAGGTGATAACACAATGCAAATTCACGAAAACCAGACAAAATGCCAAGGGATAAAAGATATTTGATTTCTTGCGTTTATTAAATGCGACTAATGTCCAAGAAAAACAATAGGACAAGCAGTGGAAGTATAGAAAGAGTAGCCTACCCAATAAACAGAGTAAGCAATTCCGTCCATTGACTTTGTGTCTGCACTTTAAGTATATCGAGGCCAACGTCCAAAGTTCCAATGCCAAGAATTGTGAACCAGTCATATAACTCATAAATACTTAATACAACTCACAACTCAACATTCATAATAAGATAACTTTCTTCCTGGTGAGTGAGTATTATGCCAGTCAGGCCAGTCATACCATGACACAATTGACAATACATTTTGAGAATTGGACATGGTGATTAATTATAGTGATGTAACATAAATTCGTAAGTATGAGGTCAGCAATGAGATAATTATCTTTCATTGTGTCACATTGATTATGTTAAGCCCACTATCTCATTGACACTGTGCCCTAATAATACTTCATTTCAAATTCAGAGATGCACACGTGCCAGAGTATATATGTTGTATAGATGGATATCCACGAGGTTTAAAAAGTAAAATGAAGTCCACGCAATACTGTGAATTAAATTTTCAAGATAGAATCCATAAAGAGCCTTTTAATACAGAAAAAAAAAAATCGAAGATACTACGTAACCAGAAAAACCAATCATGTGCTTTAGGGGTAATCAAGCTGTAACTAATCAACTAATAATCTTGGACTCATGGGTGATTGTTGAAATATACATAAAATGCATCCCAATAGATAGTTAGAAACAAGTCAGCAAGTCATAAAGTGGAGAGCAATTGGACTAGCATAGACACTGCGAGTTGTAATAACCTGTTCCGAATACCGAATACCGAAACCACACAGGATGCTACTTACAAATCATCGGAATTGGAAAAATGAAGAGAGACTTCGATTATGAAATTGATCCTTTTTAAACATTCCATGATCTGAAAATAGTTCTATGGTTATATGGCAGTACTGATGCAGCAAAACTATGTAAAATAGTAGTACCGGTGGTAAAAAAGCAAACACTATGTGGTAGAATACAAAGAAATCTAGCGGATGGTTCATGTTAAATGGAGAGCCCTACAGTTACGGTGTATTAAAGTGACTTTAATGATTGGTTACGGCATGAAGTATTTGACAAGGGCATCTGCATTTCTCAGTGTAACACAACATTATACATGTTCATGACACGAAGTTGAAGCCTGACCCAATGAAGGTAGGCTATACTTGACTACATAGGCGTGAAATGAAGATGTCAGACCAACACACGCGAGTTGTCATTGTCATATCAAGATGCGATTTGTATCATGACAGGCCTTCACATGTAATTAATAAGGTCCATTTCATTCTATTCTATAATTAGATTTGTGATTAAAACAGATGTCTTATGCAAGAAAATTTCACCTTTTGACTGTCTAGCAGACAATGAACGCGAAATAGAAAAGTGTGATTCAGCTGACATTCTTCACGTTTATACAACACTTGTAGGCACTTTGACACTGCGCCGAGTCCATCATCCAGTACTCTAAATGAAAAGTTACCAAATAATGCCAAGTTCCGTATAATGTGTGTACTAATTAGCCAATAGCAGACTACAATCAAAACTGAACGACAGTCTATGTAAAGTCTATGTAAGATAGAAAACATATTTTTTAACATCATCGTTGCCTGAATTTTGTCGGAAAAGCGGCTATGAAGGTAAAGAATAGCTTTGATCCAATGGATGACGCATGACGTGATCGCAATTTCTACAATAATTCATCGTCATCACAAGACACTTCCGAGTGTCATTCTCTCCACTTCACGCTATACGAAATGGGACCTCACCGATTTAGCGATCCACTCAACTTATTACAAATTTTTACTAATTAAAATGCAGCATTTTCAGAACAAACTGATTCCTACTCCCTTTTGGTGGGCCACAGTTGAGTTTTCACACTATGAACGGTCTACTGAGATTAAATTATTGGGTATCACCGATGTAGCCATTATCCGATTCCATACCGTAGGCCTAAATGAAGAACATGCCACTAAAAATAGGGTAAACATTCAATAAAAAGACTCTGCCTGCTAAGTAAAGAAATTACAGATGTCTGAACTTTAGCACAGGCAATTCCTTCACATGGAATGATCAATTAGAGATAAGTACCTTACCACATCATCGATTATTTTCAAATTTCTGAACAGATAATATTTCACTGAAATCATTTGCTATTGCCATATCTAATGCCAATCAGCTATTTTTAACATGCAATCGGCCTACAATTCTGGGTTGCAAAAAATCAACTGGGAAAGAAACAAAAGCATTTTGAAGTAGTCTCAGAATTAGCAGTTGGCCTATAAGTCAATATGTATAGCATAGCATACAAACATCATAAATAGCTCCTTTTTTGTATGCAAATATAGTTTAGTAATTGCAGAACACAAAAATACCTTGATGGGCAAAAATGATCAGCGTCATCAGGTTTGATAATGTGCACCTCCGCTTTAGCGTGGGGGTGAGATGGCTCCAGTAGCTTGATAGCAACTTGATAAAATCTGCAAAAATAAAGCAGAAAGTCAAATTTGAAGAATGTTTCGCCTGAAACAAGGTAAATTGGATTGAATAGTCTCAGAGAATCGGAGATACCCAAATGTACGCCAAAATTAATAAATGGAAACGTAAGCTGTCCAGTTGCGGTACATTTTTCTAGAATAATAATATTGCATGGCACATTTTGCATGCTTTTAACAAATTCTAACTTAGAATACAGATATAACAAATTCTTGATACCGTAATGATCTTGACATGTCCATGACAGTTACTCACCCTCTTTGAAATAAATCCACATTGCAAAGTCGACCTAAATCCACAGCTATTTCAACAGTTGCTTGTAGATCTTCCATATGCCTTAGTCACAGTAAAAAACGATTCAACCAAAATTCCGGGTATCACACTTTTTAATATATATTACATGTAACTTCCACCTAAAATTACGAAGTACATTTAATCAAAAAAAATTTGAATCATGGTCATACATCTGCAGCGTGCTTCAGGTTAATCAATAGAAACAATTACTATGATCCAGAATTCAGATCGAGATCGTAGTTACCATTATATCAAATGACTTGCTTGAACAGAACGACAGCTCTCCCCAGCTGCAATATATAAGTCATTGGATATATTGTGTGTTCTTTAGCTGCTTCTTATCTCAATAGTATCGCCTAATTATGAACATGAGATCTTATACGTAGATGATATATATTTCTTTAAATAGCCTGAACTTGTTTTTCTATCTTCAATTCAGAATTCAGTGGTAATTCAGCTCAGCTGCATTGAACTGGATGATTCCAATATCTCTTCACTATACCACGTAGCCTAATTATTAGTTATCACTTGCTTGTTTCTAAATGTTCATCTCTTCTCGTGCGATAAGGAAATAAACCTGACTGATTGTTCAGTTTTTGACAATAAAAAAATAATGCATTGCAATGCAAGCCTAGGCGAATAGCAAATAGCAATCAATCTATCAACAACGCCCGCGACACCGTTGGTGGCGACTTTTGATGAGATTTGATTTCTAGATTTTCTACTGCGACGAGCCAGACAGGCAGACTTGATAAGACGCGGTTAAGTTGATCTGCAAGCAAAGCCGTGGTAATTAACATATTCTCGTTCATTTCTTGAAATATAATCTCATACATTTATTCAATGTAGCTACCCGGCTGAGTCCCGATCCATTCGCTTGAGCCCTATCCTACACTTCTATTCTATAATCTATACGTTTCATTATTATATTCGTGTGATGCACATCGTAGAAGACAAGTACCTCTTGATTATAATTGTATGTATGCATATTGCATATTCTCAATCACTGAGCTAGAAAACACCACCGTTTCGAGGCATTTAAAGGTAAGGTACGGACTGACGAGGGGCGAACTGATCAAATTCAATAAATCAAACAGGAAATAAAACGCGGTAATATTGGTATAATTTCTGCCAGAATGAGAATAATTTACTAAAATATCAGTTCAAAATACCTCAAGCCTCGCAATGCCATTACGAGAATGACAACTATATCGGTAGAACATAAACTATAAAGTCTAACACAGGCTAATATCGAGCGAGTACCAAGACCAGTACCCCATTTCGACTTATCATGGGAAAGGAATCGCTCTCTCTCTCTCTTTATCAAATCGATGAGATAACCCCATATGCCCTCTCTGAAATTGCACTTAACCTAGTCCCCTACAGATTCGTGAGCGCATAGGCTATCAATTCATAGAATGAGGATGTCCGATAGCGGCGATAGGAAGACATTGCGTCCGTGCCCCGGCCCCGGCCCCGCCCTAATCCAAAAACTATGCTGACATCTTCCTGGCGAGTCGACGCCAATTAAATTCAACAAATTTCTTCAATTTGCATGGAAAATCGCTAGCCCAGAGGTGCTCACTGCTCAGCAAGGAAGTAGGCCTTCTACTTTTTTTTGGCATAGTCAAGTATCTTTTGACTGCCTCAACAGTTTATTGCGATTGGCCTTATTTCTACATGGGTAGAAACATGAATATCTCAAGTTTGAGGTAAACTCAGGTGACCATTGACGCGACATGTGGTCCATTATGTTTGCTTCGAGTAGCAAAATTGCTGAATTTGAGTATCGTACTGTTCAGGCAACATAGCCATTAAATCTTGTTTTGCATAGCAGAAGACTTGAATTCTTTACGCATTAAGTCTAAAAGATAGTGTTGTCTGGCATACTGTCAGTGTATGAATTAAGAAAATAGTAGGCCTCCGCATTTTCCATTCCCACTGACCTTCAAAAAATAACCAACCACACTGTATAAATAACTTGATTAAATTTATTCGATATGGACAGATCACATTTCACTACACAATCATTAACATTCTATATTCAGGAATCATGATCATCAAAACCCCGTTAAAAGTTATGAGTAAACAAAAATAGAAATAATAAAGTAATCTCACGAGCAATCATGGCATACTATAGGCTTCAAATAAATCTCTTTGTGGCGGTGCATAAGGGTGCAACTCAGCGGCAATGCACTTGCACAGGGATGGCTTTCCATTCAATATTATCACATGATCAAAAATTGGCATAGTTACGCAATTATGACAAGAATATCAGGGCCTATTCAGTAACTATAGAGCGAGAAATGGTCCAACGTCATGCCGTTTCTCTCTTCTTATCACACACATTGTAAATGCAGGCGATGTTGGCTTACTGGAAGCTTTTGAAGCATTGTATACATTCGGTGCGGGAACATTCACTGCAAAACATGATGCTTATTATATAATTGAATCACCTAAAATTATTTCGGATGAAGCATTTTGTATCTTCTATAGGACTTACTAGAAGGGGTCCAGCTGTGCATTTTGAGTCTGGGCGCCATCGTATGTGAAGGTGCATTGCGTATTCGGCTTAGCATCATCACTTCTGGGTAGTAAATGGTTGGAATCGGCTCCGACGTCAGGATGGTCTTCTTCTTAGTAGGAGTAATGTGTTGTTGTGGACCTTGAAGCAAGAAAAGGTTTTGAAAGTGATAATCAAGATAATTTGAGTAGATGTAGTGATGTCAATTCTGTAACTATAGCAGAGGTGGTCAAAGTAGTCAAGAAATCTACTCAAGTAGAAGTAGAAGTAGTGACGAAAAAATCTACTCAAGTACGAGTAGAAGTACTTCTTCCATACGCAACCTAAAACTACTTGAAGTAGAAGTAGAATTGGCTGACTTTAAAAGTACTCAAGTAAGTAAGTAGATATGAAAACGATCCTAATTCGTTCACATGGATTGTAAAAAGGTGCAAATTGAGCTATGCGATAGGTGAAGAGCTTGATTCATATTGATGCATACCAACAGGTATCCAATTTTCGATAGCATAAGTATTCGTCCACATTATGGAATGAAAATGATAGTATTGATATGGAAATGCGATGCTAATCCTCTGTTTTCTCGAACAGCACGTTTTAGAAAATAGCATGGTATGGCGCCATTTCCCATATTATAAGGCCCGTAGTTTAGTCGAAGAGCAATACGAAGAAGTTGTATAGAATACGGTGCAAACACTTTGCGAGCTTAGTAAACGTTAATAAAAAATATGGTGGACCGTAAAAATGCCATATTGTGTAGCTTTATTTCCAGAGATTAAAGGCATTACTACACTTGCTTTTATACTTCAACATGACTGTTATCCAGACAAAAGAACTGATAATGATTATAACTCAAAGTATATGATACTGGGAATTGAAAGTTAAATATAAATACTACTTCTAAAAGCAGAACAGGTATTTCATGTTTTTGGTCCAGAAAGTTTCAAAGGTGGTTTGCTAAAACAGCTCTAAAACTAAAAAAATTCAGAGTCCACTTTTCCAGATCTGGACACGCCATGGACATGGACATGCTAGATTACGATATGACAAGTAAATGCTAGATTGCCAAACATAAGTTTCAAGTGTTATGATGAGCCATATATACTGTGATGAATTATATGATATGGACGACGGGCGACAATGTGGTGTGAACGGAACCACGCCAACCCTCTACCTAAATTTATTCACCGATACTTTCGTGAAATCATATTGGTCACTCCGAATCCAGCACTGCGCGCGAAGCGCGACGAAAATTCTGGGCTTTACTAAACTTTTATGAAAATTAAATGTTGATGCTCCGTCAAAACAGCCCCGTAATTCCTCAGGCTATCTTCCTGATTGGAAGATTGAACTACTTCTACTTGACAAACTGAAAATAGCGAAAAGTAAATAAGTAGATCACAAAATATTACGAAGTAGAAGTAGCGAAAATCATATCTACTTGAGTAAGTACCAGAAGTAGAGGAAAAACTACTTGAGTACTTCGAAAAAGTAGAAGTACTTCGTTACTGACCACCTCTGAACTAGAGAGGTAGGAAAAAACAAGAAGCATCAGAAACATAAGCAATTTTATCTGTTCAAAATACACAAGAATTGTGCTCCAATGAAAAATAGGAAGCAGTTGAAATGATTTGGCAAAGGCTAACAGTCAAATACCCTATAGAAATTTGAAACAAATTACAAAAGAATACTAGCCCTCTATTTTACCGGACCACGACCTGACATATCGATCTCACCTTCTAACAAATGCCACCCTTTTTTTCTCACCTGTCCTTTTATATTATTGTCCGTCTCTTTTCATTCAGTGTGCATGCCTCCCTTTTTATATCGCCTAGGCCAGGTGGGTGTCTGATATCGAAGACTACTCCAAGTCGTTTCGTTTCCTATATCTTTCATTGTATCACAGTCTTGTGGTGTATTGAAGTGATGAAATTATTAGGATTGAATTGAATTGAAAATAAGATTTAAACACGGTAATTACCAGGTTTGTATCCAAACCACAAGGTTCCGAGTCACAAGTCAATCTCACTTTTATAGTTGTGACTCGAGTCAAGTCGAGTTATTTTCAATTCACCACCGAGTCAAGTCGGAGTCCAAGTCAGTGAGTAGAGGGTCGAGTCTGAGTCATAGTGTTGTGACTCGAGTTCAAGTCATTGGGTTCACTGAAGTACTCCAAAATCTAGCAATTAGATACATCAGTGGCATGAAAGAACGGGAAAGACTCTCCCCAAAATATATATACCTAAATATCCTGTAAGTCAAAGATCTTTGCACTTTAGAGTCTAGAGGTTGCTAAATTGATGTACAAGTATAATCGAGGTGATCTCCCAAGTTTGTTCAGTGAAATGTTCACGCCATCTAGTGTCGCACATTCACACACCGTACCAGGTCTTCGACTTCAAAAAATTTATTTATTTCACATATCACAAACAATAAGTGCCGCGGATCCATCTTATATTATGGTCCAAAAATATGGAATGCCATTCCATTAGCCTGGAAGGAATTGTCGTTTTCTGCATTTTGTCGCGAATACACAACTCATTTACTTAAACCGTACTGAAGTTAGTTGCTTTACGTTGCAATTACCGTTCACCCTATTTATATATCTCCTGTTTTGATTGTATTTAGTTCTCTCAATCCTTAACTATTTTGCCTGTTACTCATTTGATGTTCCAACACACCAATATTCGGCCTGCTTACATTTTTTTTATGCATTTATTTATGACGCAAGACTCGAATTGAACAATGCTTAATTAGTACTCCATCAATGCAGTTGACTGGATGATCCGCGGGAATCTCTAGGATCGTATCGCTGCAGCATGTATTATATTTTTATTGCAATTTTGTTCAATAAAACTGTCTGTCTGTCTGTTCAGTTTTGAGTTCAATCCGGTTGAACCCACTTTTTGCAAGTCTGCTCGAGTGATATAGAATGGCTCACATTCATAATATCGTAATTTTCCTCAGTCATAACAGTTTCTGGCCCTATTTTCCATGTATCAGGACTGATAGACGAAATACCAATAACGTGGTGACTTAACTATTCGAAGTTGTAACGATATGTCTGTCCTGGCCGTCCTAATCTCGAGTCATATGACTTGGTCGAGTCATTTTACGCATTAGAAAAGTCGAGTCAGCAACACCAATTACTTGCGACTAGCTCGCTTAGTAGCAAGAAACTAGGAAGCGTTTTGCTGAGATCATTAACTGTAGCATGTGTGGGACTAATACATTGCGCTAGGTACTTTCATATCACCTCTACCTAGTTCCTATTTATAGATCATAGAGACTAGAATGGTGAATTAAAGCGATTAAATATCTAAACACTTTTAATACAAACACAACTCAGCAGCGATTTCAACCACACTAGTATACAACAATGAAGAGATACTGTATAACGTGTCCACTTTCAATATTATCTCATAGCCACTTACTTGCATAACCACAATGTCGCCAAATCTCTGATGTAGGCTACATAAATTAAACTCACCTATACTGTGACTTGGGAAAGTTGTCTTATTCACTTGCTTTGGCCCGAGTGTGGACTTCTGCTGGTAGTGAAAAGGAGATGGCCAACTCAATTCATAATTGGTCTTGTGTGTGTACGGACTGGGTGATCGGAACCATGTTTTCGACCACGCTTTTTGACCGCTTCCGGCTAAAAATATTGTGAACATAGTTATGTTTGGTGCAAGTCAATCTGCGGTGCTATTGCACAGCAAACTTAATGCTCACGGCTTATCGTAGTAAGCTAAAACCCTTTGGAGAATAAAGACCTTGAAATGCTCAAAAGCGAAAAGTTATTGTTAAAAATTTGCGAGTCAAGTTTCAAAATAAGTACAATAAGATGTTGGTGGTGAGTGGTGACCTCAAAGCAAATATAACAGTGAAGAATAACATATCCATCCACAGGATCGCACTACTGTGGTTTCGGATTGGAATTACAAAAAACAGCTGACACAATTGGATTCCTTTGCCATGCTCTAAAACAGGGTTGGGCAACCTGCGGCCGTAGCGAAATAATTGTGTAGCTGTGGTCATCAGTAGGGCGATTTTTTTTACTTAAAAAACGGAAGATTTTGACCTTAAAAATAGGCGACAAGCTGTAAAATGTCAAATGATAAGTTCACCGACAGTGCAAAATCCACGATACAAACGAAATGCAGGTTGCAAAAAGGTTTCAACTTCGTAAAAAATTTTGACATTTTTTGACCCAACTCTACAGTTTTGACCTAATTTTGACTTTTTTTTACATGTAAAAAAAATCGCCCTAGTCATCAGTCACGAGTGAAGATTTTTATGGTACGTTTGGGCGATTCCAATATAGATTCTGACTATACTGAGCATCCCGATGGGACGTCAAGAAATAAGAACAGGCAACAGAGAAATTAATAAAAACCCGAAGATGCACCGTCATTAGTTGTGTGCCCAAAATTTGAGTAGACACGCCCTCCATCACCTCTAGGATCTGATAGTAATATGTGCAACTACCATTATTATGGACGAAATTCATTGATGAAGTTGAAAAAGTTTTCGCGATCTGCGCGAATATACAACAACTCCCAATAACTTCTCATGACATTGTTACTCTCGATTTCGGTCTGCATAGTAAGCCAGCTTTCAAAACTAGGAAATTCCATGCGCAAGGTATTCCACAAGAAAACCGTGAACGCACAAAACACCACAAGGGCTGTCTACGATGTAAGGTCCACCAGTATCGTATTAACAGGGATATTTGGCGTCCAGGTGATTCATTACGACTGTCTGCTGGAATGCAGCCATGAAGAGCAAAAAGGTTGAACACCCCTGCTCTCAAACAAGTGCAGTTAAATTCTTATCTTTCTGATTGATTGCCTACATTATGCCAACAGGTAGTCAGCCATGTAGCCTACATTTAAATAGAGGTACGCCTAAAACCTCGAACATCTCTAACAATCAACTAGTTAACATGGTTTAGGAGTACAAACGGGGCACAGCACGGAAGATCTTACGCAGATCGTACCAACCTTTTTCATGATCCTTCCTACCGAATGAAAATGCCGGCGCATTAGTCTCATACAGTGGTTTATTGCACGGTGAATATGTCGTCGGAGATGGGCCAATCATATCAATGCGCAACGGCGGACGACTGTCATTTGCTTCTTGCCAGGCTAAATACAATACGTACATTTGCAAATAGTTCTATGGCTTGCCAAGGAAAACATAATTTAAGTTTCGCTTCATGATTGTAAATAATGAATTTCACTGCATCTAATATATTATGCGGCAATGGCATATAACAATAAAACACAATCATCCTCAGATAGCTGCCACGGATCATCAACGTCTAGCCCTATAAATTATTATATCATATTCCTTATTCACAGTAAAACTGGTAAATACACACATAATCCGGAGAGCAACCTGCCCCCAAAGGAAAATGGCGAGATTAGAGTAAATTTTTAAAATTTCAGTAATACAGTCAAAGTGTTATTCCTATGCAATACATGAAGAGGTCAGATTACAGAATTGTGGTAGATAAAGAATTGCCAAGGGTTACAGAGCAGAGGTAGAGATGATTATTATTACGGGTTGTTATCAATGACTTTTTGTATCAGAACCGGCTGTGAAATTTGAATCCGACTACTGCCTTAGTATACAGGGGCCCAAAAAAAACATCACTCATCATCGTCATTGCAATAATTGATAAATTATGTATGCATAACTTTTGCTTACAAATTCCTTTCGGTATATCTATCTGCTCCACCAAGGGTTGACGGAATGTTCTTCGATGGCGTAAACTATTCCTGAAATTGATAGATGTGATATTGAATTATTTCAGCGACATTAAGAACATGATCATAATCATATGAAATTGAGATGTAGAGAAATAGATCATTTGATATCAGCTGGAACATGACTTCTAAATAGAAAATTCAATTTTGTTTGAAACATATTACTTGAAAATAGTCAACCTTTTATTATGCTCCAATTCAAAACCAGAACAAGATACTTATATTCAACGTTCATGGAATTCCTTCGGAAGGCAAGACACTTTTGTCTCGATCAAATGTAGGATTGTGATACCATCCAGTCCATTGATTTATAAACACTGACACACATTTTTGAACCTTAGTACAGTGTTAGTGTAACACGACTTGAAAAACCTATATTAAAATATATGTCTATATATGGACTTACTGCACATCTGTATAAGAACGAGTAGCATTTAGCTGTATCAGAGTCAAACGAATGTGAAGTAAAACATGAAATACTCTCCATGCAATCAATGTTTAACCTTTTATCTCTAATAGTCAGTCAATGCACATTGAAGGGTCGTAGCTGCTGCTGGTATAAAGCAACCTACCTAGTACTATGTTACGGCAAAGTTATTAATAACAATACTTGAACATCAAATTTCCAGATTAATTACTAATTTTATCGTTACATCTTATAAAATTTGTGAATTTACTACCAGGGAACCCCTGATTTATTCTATTCCATCACAATGTACTGTATTAAAATTCCTTTATTTTTTTAGCCACACCCCAACACAAACCATTCGATATAATTATACATGATTACATTGAGAATATCAACAAACTATGTTATGTTATGAAGATAACCTACCTCGCAGAAACAGTTGAAAGCCGCATGAGCCTTTGCTGCATTCCCGCACTTGAGTATCTGCTGAAAGTAATAATGTTTGCATATTCAATATTCATGCATAGTACAACACATACACTACTTCACCTCCGGAGAACTGATGATGAAACAACTCTTTCTCCGGCACCAGCGTACCAGGATCCTCTGGTAGAAGTATCTCTGTGTTTAGTGGGAGACTTTTTGCCAGCATTCTGAATAAAGAATATTTCCATCACTAGCATCACATTTGTGGAAAGTAGTATAAGCTTGACTGTGAGTATCAAAAGAATAGTACATGATACACATCACAAATTCCAGTTCATCTTTGCGGTACTGCAAGTATAATTGCCAGAGTTAACAAGATGAAATTGAAAAGCTCTGATTTGAATATTGCGCATTATAATTTATGTTGTTATGAGGATTTTCATGTCTACTTCTCTAAAAGGGTATATTGACACATAAGACTACCATACTTTTTTTTTGTTTCAGAAGGGGTGCGAAAGCTAAATGTTGATTTTAAAGGGGTGCAAATAGGGTATAATGTTGAGAACAACTGTACTATACAGTAGATAATGACTGCGTGATGAGCTGTAGTGGGGTAGATGACAGAGAGTGTGTTTTAATTTGGTTGTATTTGTATGTCTGGAAGGATAGTAATCTTATGATGTTCCGAAAAGTTCAAATAACACATAAGTGAATGATTGAATAGTATATTCATACTGAAATGAACCCAAATATTTTGGGCTGGCACTCGTCAGGGAACTTTTATATTCTCTACTAGTTGCTGACGATTACCCCTGACGAGTGTGTGCCGAAAATATTGAGTAGGGTTGGTGCTCGCACCTTGCAAATGGGTAACAAATCTTGCAAATGGGTAACGATTTACCTTGCATATGGGAAACAAATCTTGCAAATGGGTAACGATTTACCTTGCGTATGGGAAACAATCTTGCAAATGAGCAAGGGCTGATTTCACCTTGCAAATGACCAACAACACGGTTGAAACACACGACGTGGTTGGGTGATCCGCCCACCAGTGAAGCAAGACCCAGATGGGTTCACCCCCCACAAATTCAGCGAAATCCAAATCCAAATTCGAAAATCCAGATGTTGATCCAAAACTGACGGACGTAATTGGTGCAGCCATATGACCCCTCCCCACCACCAATTCGGATTGATCCAAATCCAGATTTCGATCAAATCCAAATCCGAAAATCCACATCTTGATTCAAAACTGACGCCAGATGTAGTTGGTGCTAGCATATGCCCCCCACCAATTCAGCGAAATCCAACTCCAGATTCTCATCACGATTTACCTTGAAATTCATCAGAAATCCAACGATTTACCTTGCAAATGGACAAGGTGTGCCCTTGCATATGGGCAAGAATCTTGCGAATAGGAAAGAATTTACCTTGCAAATGGAAAAGAAATCTTGCAAATGGGCAACGATTTACCTTGCAAATGGGAAAGAAATCTTGCAAATAGGAAAGGATTTACCTTGCAAATGGGAAACAAATCTTGCAAATGAGCAAGAATATACCTTGCAAATGAGAAACAAATCTTGCAAATGGGTAACGATTTACCTTGCATATGAGAAACAAATCTTGCAAATGGGTAACGATTTACCTTGCATATGGGAAACAAATCTTGCAAATGGGAAAGGCTTTACCTTGCAAATGGGAAACAAATCTTGCAAATGGGGAACGATTTACCTTGCATATGGGAAACAAATCTTGCAAATGGGAAAGGCTTTACCTTGCAAATGGGAAACAAATCTTGCAAATGGGGAACGATTTACCTTGCATATGAGAAACAAATATTGCAAATGGGTAACGATTTACCTTACATATGGGAAACAAATCTTGCAAATGGGAAAGGCTTTACCCTGCAAATGGGAAACAAATCTTGCAAATGGGAAAGGACTGATTTCACCTTGCAAATGACCAACAACGGTCGAAACACACTACATGGTGGGGTGATCCGCCCACCAGTTAGTTGGTGCAACCATATGACCCCCCCCCCCCCCCACACACACACACACGCACACACGCACACACAACAATCCGAGTGATTTGAGCTCAGGCGAGGCAGTGCCTTCCTCTGTTTCTCACCTGTCGCCACGATGAGTAAAAGAAAGTTGTGACGCCTTCAATCATTATAACCCCAATAATTATATGTATTTTACGTCGATGCTCAATTGCTCATGTGTGTGTGAACGTGTGGAACATATATGTATCCCGCCGGCCATCCGACAGTCGACGAGCATATGTCCAGAGTCCACATTCACGTGTGAAACAGTATCCCGCCGGCCATCCGACAGTAGGGCTGTTCAAAAATAACTTTTTTTCCCGATTCAAGCCGGTCACCTCTTAAATCGTCAGGTTACCCTAAAAAACGCTGCACACCAAATTTGGTTCAATTCGAACAAGTATAGGGCTCCGAAGATCCAATTGAATTTTTCAATTTAAACATGAAAATTAAAAAAAAAAATTCTCCAAATTTTTCTGTCAACCCCATGAAATTGTTGAGCTGTCTTCAACGACGTTGCAAAACAAATTTGACTCAATTCCAAGCCATAGAAGCGGAGTTATTTCAGTTTTTCTTTGATAATTCTTAGATTATCCACTGATCAAGGATAATCCCGGACACTCTCTATGATACTGAGTATACCTGACGTTTTTGCAGTGGCTTGAGTATGCTCTGTCACTGGCATCCCCCTAGCAGAGGAGGCCAAAGGGACACACGAGATTTAAGAACCATTGCTCGGGCCAATCGAATGTTGATGACCTCTTTTTTAGTCGTCCTATAGGAGCGAACCGAATTAGGTAACGTTGAAAACGTGACTTACGTTACCACTCTTTGAATTGCTCATTTGGCAAGGACAGGATTATTCGGCGTTTAGACATAGCAATATCGAAGGTTTCGGTTAACATTTTATGCAAAGTTTCATCGCCGACGATCACGCTGCGAGCACAGAAGCGAAGTCGCAAGTTGGACGACACGTTATCTCCTAATTGCCAATAAGTTAGACCCAATTCTGTAAATTACGCGTTATCAGGAGGGCTTCAATACTAAATTCAAGAGATCGAGCGACAATAAATAATGCGAAATGCTAAGAAAAATTTCAAGTCAAATAAATCTGCTGCGAGATATTCTACTTTATGGCCATATACGAAGATCTGCGATAAATGTGGCTGACCCCTCTACACCAATGCGTCGGAACTCATCTTTTTGTCCTCATCAAATTTCGCGGTCAGGCAAATCAAATTTTGGTTGGCCTTGTAATTTTACCTGATCTTATAACTCATTTCTAGAATTACCTCGCGGGTTACACAAAACCTGCGGGCTACGGGAACAGAACCAGGTGTACCAGATTGCAGCCATCATCGAAACCCACAACGCAATAATTCCCCAGGGCGATAATGTTAGGGGTGGCATGAACGCGCGGTTCACGTTTGCGTTCTGTGTGTGAACCTCAGAAATTTTGAGGTTTGCGTTCACACACGATTCTTGGAAGGTTCTGCCATGTGAACTTTTTTCATATATTACAATTTGCATGGGGATGGGTGTAGTTGGCTCGACAAATTTAGTACCACAAAAAGCGTGATGACTCAAAACACACCCTTCACTAGGGTGCAAATTACGAAACACACCATGCATTACTCCCAACTTGTCAAAGTGGTCACCATTCATCGGAAAACAAAGTCGAAGTGGGCCCTATTTACTGAATACGGAATATCGTAAAGTGTCAAAAACAGATGGATCTTTGGAGGCCGACTGTCGAGAGATGACTGAAGATCGACTCATAGAGGCATTGCATAACATGTCTGCGGCGGAGTTTGATAAAGTCGCAAAATCTATCATCGGTACAAAAAGACAAGTGCCCAAGCTTGACAAATTGATGCAGATCAAAAATGCCATTTCAAAAGACACAAATAAATTCAACAAAGCGTTCGCTAGGCTCTGCGGTAGCTCTGGTGGGTGCTTGTCTTGTCTATGTCTGCACGGAGCTGTGTACGGGATGAAATTCGTTCTTCGGGCTGAAAGTCCCAGAGACTATGTTGACATCATTCGATCTTTCAAACTACAACCTAATGTTATCATTGTGGACATGGCAAACATGGTCGTGGCACATGGTAATAAAAGATTTCCAGAAATGTTCTCGCCCTATGCAGGAATGGTTTGCGAGCCTACTGACGCTAACGTGGATAAGGCATCGGAGGGTAAGCTCACCATATCAATGCCATGGATTCATGGGAGTGCGATCGGCGCAAAAGATGAGCCGACCAGTATCAGTGAAAAAAGTACTCATCTTTGTCTGTATGGCGGATTGGTCATCGATCTTTGATTGTTTGATTGTTTAACTTACGGTAATCGACGCAAATCCTAATATCGTCTTCACCTTTAGGAACAACGGTAATAGGTGACGCATACGGCGATTTTGAACGGACAATTAATGTCTCCGGACGCTAAAAGCTCGTCCAATCGATCCCTTACCTTGCGTCTCAAATGCGATTGTAATGGGCGACAACGCGAACGCACAGGACCGCCAGTAGTCAATATCCGATGTACGGTGCCATGCTTACCACGTAGGGACGCATTCTTCGGTGTGGTCAAATCTTTGAATTCCTTCAAGATATCGGCATATGGTTGCTTATGGTGGGGTGAGACTAAGTTGAGGCCGAAAACAGACGCAGGTTTCTTCCTACCTCTCACGAGAGTGTTCGAATTTGGGTCCAACATTACGTTATTTCTAATATCGACTACAAAAGAGAACTCCTCCAGGAAATCAGTTCCTATTATCGCAATTTTTGTATCAGCTACGTAGAATACAAAATCATACGTGTGCCCGTTTGAGAGTCGGATCTTGCGAGATTACGTACCACGAGTCGGAATAGCGGTGCCGTTCGTTGCATACAGGTTTGGTCCACGGTCTTTGTTACGACGATCTTGCCATGTGCTGGGCATGAGTGAAACGGATGCGCCTGTATCTACAAAAAAATGAGTTCCAGAAATTTCGTCCTGTACATGTAATAGAGACACATTATGAGAGTTGTGCGAAACAACCAATGGATCTGTACGGCGCGGACGAAATCCTACGCCGTACCTCTGTCTAAAAAAGGACGAGCAGATTCGTAGTGTACACAGCCAGGGCGACAATTTCGTGCACGATCACCAAACCGTTCGTGATAGTAGCAGAGACCGCATTCCTGGCTTCGCGCAGGGCCGTCAGTACGCCAGTCATTACGAGAAACGGGATTTCGATGCCTAGAGTCGGTATGCACGTCTTCAAATCGAGGGTGGTGACGTGTCGACGCGTCAGCGGCAGAGGTCGGTCGTGGAGGCACACGGACGGGAAGTGAATTCCGTATAGGCGGTCTGGATTGGAGCTGTCTAACTTCATGGGTCAGGCTTGAAATTTCTCTTCGCATCTGATACAAGTCAACGTCAACGGGCGCTTGGTGATTAGTTTGGCGAGACCCACGGGCGTAGATATTGTCAGCTCGTACTGCCAATTCATCCGCGGTATCAGTTACGTGTGACGATAAAATATTGGCCAAGGAATCAGGCAAGTGGTGCAGGAAGGCCTCCCGGAGGTAGCAATCGACACCAGGCCCTCCATGGGACATTCCCGTCGCACTCCTCAGCTTCTTGAGTATCTCGGACGGTTTCAACCCACGACAGCGTCCACTATATAGCTCTTGAACACGATCTCGTAGCGGGACAGTATATTCATCTAGCAGGATTTGACGTAAAATTTCAAAGCAATCGGGGTTTTCGATGCCAGGAAGCCTCATTCGGATAGATTCAAGTTGGTTTCCGTCAAGGCAGCGCAAAACGTAGTTGTACCGAGCAACATCATCGTCGACGCCATAAGACTGGAATCCAGCTTCTGTAGACACAAACCAGGACTCCGGTGCATGCGACCAAAATTGCACTACAGGCATAGCTCCTCGCAAATGGGCGTTGAAAGGCTGGGCAGCAAGCTCTTGTCGTTCATCTTGCACGGCACGTCGTCGGCGACTTCTTGTAGACATCACGTCGGGGTCACCAAAAGTATGGCGCGCTATGGCACGCTACCTGAGTATGGACTATACGCCGCGTTCCCTCTAGGGTCCGCAACAGAGAGTCGGCGAATACGTTGGCCAGCACTTTATTGTACAACGTAAACTCGAACAGACTTAAGGATAACACATTGGATAAAATAAACAGCGTTGGTCGATCGTCAGGTAAAAGCCGGGAGTCGTTAGGTAGAAAGGCCGCACCGATTCGGACGAAATCTGCTTTAAATAGTCGGAGTGGAGACACGGTTGCGCACAATGATTAGCAATTATTGGTAATTGGACGATCCGGCGTCGAGAGGGTATGTGCGGTACACCAATCCGCCATATCTGTTTGATCGATTCCATGAAAAAAATGTGACACGAAAAGAAGAAGTGTTGCGTCGTGTCTACCTCATCAAAGAATTGAAAGATAAGGTCAACACCCAAGTTGTGGAACAGCTTCACGCACGAACGAAAAGAGGGAGCAGATTCCTTAACCAAATGACGCAATAGATGGACCAACACGGATTGCAGCCCTGGGAAATCTGCACCAAAAGGATTTTTTTATTGCGAACATTGCCACGATTTTTGCTAGGCCTATTCGTTCCTCCTACACTGTATAAGTGTATATTCTGTATATTCTGAATACATATGGCCATTGGTCACTTTCGTTTTGTCTGTAAGTAGGCCTATCACCCCCAACTGGATTTTCAGATTGCGCAACTAGAACTGGCGACAGGTGGCTTTATCGATTGGTCGTGATCTAGCAGATTTATTAGTTTGACAAACTATAAATGGCGAAAAGTAAGTAAGCATAAGTAGGCATAATTGCTTGATAGCAGGGATAATCCGGGTATCGCTCAACTGATGGGCTGATGACCCCACCTGTTGTGAGTTTTGACCGCACTAGTGGTGGTGGGGAGGGGTCATATGGGGATGAACCCATCTGGGTCTTGCTGCAGTGGTGGGCGGATCACCCCACCATGTAGTCGTGTTTCGACCGTTGTTGGTCATTTGCAAGGTGAAATCAGTCCTTTCCCATTTGCAAGATTTGTTTCCCATTTGCAGGGTGAAGCCTTTCCCATTTGCAAGATTTGTTTCCCATATGCAAGGTAAATCGTTACCCATTTGCAAGATTTGTTTCCCATATGCAAGATAAATCGTTACCCATTTGCAAGATTTGTTTCCCATATGCAGGGTAAATCGTTACCCATTTGCAAGATTTGATTCCCATATGTAAGGTAAATCGTTACCCATTTGCAATATTTGTTTCTCATATGCAAGGTAAATCGTTCCCCATTTGCAAGATTTGTTTCCCATTTGCAAGGTAAAGCCTTTCCCATTTGCAAGATTTGTTTCCCATATGCAAGGTAAATCGTTACCCATTTGCAAGATTTGTTTCTCATATGCAAGGTAAATCGTTACCCATTTGCAAGATTTGTTTCCCATTTGCAAGGTATATTCTTGCTCATTTGCAAGATTTGTTTCCCATTTGCAAGGTAAATCCTTTCCTATTTGCAAGATTTCTTTCCCATATGCAAGGTAAATCGTTACCCATTTGCAAGATTTGTATCCCATTTGCAAAGTAAATCCTTACCCATTTGCAAGGTAAGTCCTTGCCTTTGCATAACTGATGGATAACTGAATTGGTGGGGGGCATATATGCTAGCACCAACTACATCTGACGTCAGTTTTGGATAAAAATGTGGATTTTCAGATTTGGATTTGATGGAAATCTGGATTTTTTAATTTGGATTTGGATTTCGCCGAATTTGTGGGGGGGGGGGCCCATCTGGGTCTTGCTCCACTGGTGAGCGGATGACCCCACCATGCCTTGTGTTTCGACCGCACCAAATTGCCGTCAGTTTTGAATGAGCATCTGGATTTTTTAATTTGGATTTGGATTTCGCCGAATTTGTGGGGGGGACCCATCTGGGTCTTGCTCCACTGGTGGGCGGATGACCCCACCATGCCTTGTGTTTCGACCGCATCAATTGCCGTCAGTTTTGAATGAGCATCTGGATTTTTTAATTTGGATTTGGATTTCGCCGAATTTGTGGGGGGGGGGGACCCATCTGGGTCTTGCTCCACTGGTGGGCGGATGACCCCACCATGCCTTGTGTTTCGACCGTTGTTGGTCATTTGCAAGGTGAAATCAGTCCTTGCCCATTTGCAAGATTGTTTCCCATATGCAAGGTAAACCGTTACCCATTTGCAAGATTTGTTTCCCATATGCAAGGTAAATCGTTACCCATTTGCAAGATTTGTTACCCATTTGCAAGGTATGAACACCAACCCTATCGAAAATATTCGGGTTCAGTTCAATATGAATATACTATGCAATTGTATATTGAAGTTCTGTAGCCTACCTCCAGGAAGCTGTTCAAATAAGAGAATGAATGGTTCGTGAATGAATGGCTATACCAACCAAGACACAAAACAGATAAAACCAGCATCTAAACACTTACCACATTATCGTTGATTGCCATAGATGCTGATTTGTCTATTTTCATGCCGATTCCTATAATTGAAAGATATGTTTGTAATTATAGTCATCAGCCAACATAAGAATACATAACTTTAACTTCTATTTCAGGGTTTGGTCCCGTTAGCATCCTGCTATAGCAGTCACCACTTAAGGCTACTGATATTGGAGGGACACAGTAAAAGGAAATTGTCATCAATATCATTAAGAGTCAGTAAATTTGTGTCAATGTGCCACGGTAAATTGGATTTCCTAGCTAGAGAACACAGACATGTTCAAATAAGATGCCATAAACTTGGATTTGAGGTTTCAAGCATAGACTAAATGGGATACAGGTCTTACCACTATCCGCCCCATCGTGTGAAGCCGCATCAATCTCCCCGATCCTTGCAGATGGCAGTGGAAGCATGTTCGAGGCAGCGATAGCCACACGGATTTCAGGCGTGTCTTCAGCAGTGTCCATATTTTGTAATCTTGTGTAACTCAACAGTCTCAGCAAATAGACGATATCATCTCAGCCTTCAAGTCCACAAAGGCGCAGAACGCAAAGGCAATGAATATTACGTAGCACAGCAGCTCGCAGGCTTGCTCATTGAAGAAAACGACACTTCCTTCGCGTAACAGCTGATTTCTGAACAATGTCCACGTGACCACGCTGTATCCACGCGACCAGTTTCATGCGTGAATGTTTATTATGTTTATATGATTTTGCAGTTGAATTATAATAGTAATTGTAACAGGAACAAACGAAATTTGCTTGGAAAATGCATCCATGCATTCAAAGTGCTCTTAGTTACGTAAAATATGCACATCCTATCTAGATTCTTGGAGGATATGGCATTTTCATTGGTCAATTATGTGACGGATTTATGTGAAACAGCTTTTGCATTAGCTACTTCGAGCATAGCAAATTGAAATGTAGCTACTTATCTTTTAATTATAGCGACATATGTCGGCGGTTATGAATATCATCGATATAATGCGATGTAATGTTGTTCTCGGAAAAGTATGCGCTGTGCGTCTATGATCGGTTCAGGTTGAGTAATGATAGAGGTGCGATAATGCAGCAGAACCTCGATGCACTCTTGTGGTGCGGCAATCGCCAATCGATAGTAACAGCAGATAACGAGTGGCCGAAGTGGGATGGAGATATCATTCAAAGGAAAGCGGGCTCTTGTCACAGGCGCTGGAAAAGGTAAGTATGATGTACATCAAAAACATCGACGAGTCGCACCCTATTTATAACGCAGGAATCGGACGAGACATAGCCAAGAAATTAGTGGAATGTGGCGCTGTAACATATGCGATCAGTCGTACGAAAAGTGACCTAGATTCCTTGAAAAGTGAGGTAGGTCACTGGTCAGTAACGATTCATATTTCCGGATATTTCGTTCACATAATTTTTTATCAGTGCCCCGAAATACATACTGTACAGTGTGATTTGGAAAACTGGGATGAAACAGACACGGCCGTGAAGTCATGCGGAGATATTGATTTATTGGTCAACAATGCAGCTGTAGCAATCTTGCAACCATTCCTCGATGTTGACAAAGCTACATTTCAAAAGTGCGTAGTTTTGCCGTACTCTTTGCTACTCTATTGCAGATTCCATAATCTATAGGCCTGACTGGTTTAGCTTACACTAATAGAACTTGAACAATGTAGCTTGTCTGTGGATTACCGGAAACACAATATTTACTGTTTCAACCTAGTGTAATATACTGCCGTCAGGCATTCTAAGATTTCACTGCTAGCCCAGCTTTGAATCTCGTATTGAGTATTTATATTTCTGTAAGTTTTCTATTATGGCACTCGTCTCTTGAATCAATGATGCATAGTTATAGTTGGTGGCAAAAGCCTTTCAAAAGCCTTTGAAATTTGTAAACTAATGCAGCTGTGTATGAGGATGTAAAAAGTATTGTTTAAATATAGTATTGTGTCCCAGATATGATATGGTGGATTTTCATTGAATCACGGAGACGTATATACTATATTTCAGATTATTCAACATCAATGTGCAGACCGTAATGCAAGTTTCTCAGGTGAGATTTGCTACGCTCTATTTATCTTTTTGTATAGTCAGTAACCTTAGCCCTAGTAAAAGCAGTATTCATTATTGAACATAATTTTTAATTTTATTATGAAGTAAGCCAATCCAAAACACATTTGCTTTTCTTCTAGCTCTCTGCCATCGTTTAGCTCCAAACTAGCATCAAATCAGGAAAAACACCAATATTTTTGACTCAAATATATTGGTTAAATATCATTGCTACCGTAACTACCCATATACATATTACCTTATATTACGATAACTGTATGGAGATATGTTCCTCTGGTGGTGATATCTCCCAATGATGATGGAAAACTTGCCCATTCTTATTAAATTCTTAATCAGTGTTACCCTATCAAAATTTCTACACTGCATTTCTTTGCGTTGAACCGAACGAGTTAATATTTCAGATTGTAGCCAAGAATATGATTTTAAGAGGGTCAGGAGGAAGTATTGTGAACGTTTCAAGCCAAGCTTCGAAGGCAGCTTTGAAGGATCACGCCGTGTATTGTGCAACCAAGGCGGCGCTAGACAGCCTAACGGGCGTGATGGGATTGGAATTGGGACCACATAAAGTGAGTAAATTATTTCATGATTTACAGCGCGGTCGCCTGTTGCTGTTACAAAATTCCGTGTCATTTAACAGTGTGCAATGTGCATTGCATGTCAATGGTTGGACTTGTTCGTAAATTTTTAATTGACTTTTTTTGACAATTTTAGTCGCACTGACAGGTAGTGTTATAGTTAAAATTCTAAATTGTTTGATAAGTTCACTATTTTATCATAGCCAAGCTGATTTGATGTGTGCATTTCAAATCCAGGGGTCGTCAAAGTAGTGAGTATTGCTACTCAAGTCACAATAGAAGAAACAACATTAATTTCTACTCAATTACAGATGAAAGTAGACAGTTCAATTGAATTAGAAATTTAAAGGTCTGAAAAGTACTTGCAAGTAGTTTCAAGAAGTAGATTTGCAAGAGAGAGAGGAGTGGGTATTTGTTTTTCGCCTGCACCATCGAGATGCTTTGACGACGGAGATGCGATGCGACCGTTAGGTCACCTAGTCTGCAGTCTGCACCTTTTTTTTCTCCATGCAATCCGTGGATGCTGAGCACCTAGCAGGATAGCCGCAGATACTAGTTTTCGAGTCTTTGGTCAGACCTGGCCGGGGATCGAACCTACGACCTACCGATCAAGAAGCCGGACGCATCCCCATGACACTATCTCGGCAAGATGCATCTTCGCGACCAATGTGAAAAGATCAATGCCACTACGAATATATCCAATCTTCGAAATCTTATTCAGTATTTCCAAGGTCCAAAGTGTAAAAAGTAGATAGTTTTGCCTAAATAATTGTTCATGTTTAAGTGGAAGTAGTCTAAAAGCATAAGCAAAACAATTAAAGCTTACTTGAGTATCCCAAAAAGTAGATACACCTCTGGCTCCGTGTGAGTATTCACGTTGTATATGCCAATTATATACTACCTGAGTGTATCATAAATGGAAATGACTTGATGCACTGCCGATGTGACAGTCTGCTAAGCCTCTGGAATTGGAGTAACAAATTTTTGACTGAAAGGTAATTAGACGCTCTTCCAGATGCTATATGGCTCACTGTGTTTTTTCGCGTGTCAGTAAACGTGCCATTCATTGATTACAGATTAGAGTGAACGCCGTCAACCCGACTGTCACCAACACTGCCATGGGTAAAGTGGGCTGGAGCGATCCCGCAAAAGCAGGTCCGATGCTTGCCAAGATACCACTGGGTCGTTTTGCAGGTACCGCTATCAGAGTATTGTTAACCGATCGAAATTTGAATATCGACTGACCACCGGTGGCGATCACCAGTTCACCACCCGGTTCGGGAGCTAGAGCAGAAAATGGAATTGAGGTTTTATAATTGATTCAAACGTTGCAAATTGATTCGACTTATTTGCTGACTGTTCATGCTGAATGGTGATCGGGGATGTTTTCAATCCAACATGACTTTAAAAAGACGCCATAAACAATTTTACGTCGCCATAGGTAATATTCAAAAATGAGAGAGGACACCATTCCATCCTATCATCAGCGGCGTATCCAAACTATCCATAGGGATGAAAGGCACCAATGTCCCGTCCAAACATGATGGCATATAAGATACTTGCGCAGAGATATTCAGAGTAGTCATCATTGATACTCAAGTAGGGGTAGAAGTAATACCGAAAATAGTTACAAGCAGGGCTGTTTAGTCGGTTCCTTTTACCTCCGACTCCAGAATTTTGAATATACCGACTCCGGGAATTTCAAATTCACCGACTCTGGGAATTTTGAATTCACTGACTCCGACATTCCTGCAAATTTCCATTAGAAATTTTACCTCCATTACATTTTTAGACATGTATGGTTCAGAGAAATTATGAAAACCGAAGTCACAGAAAAAAATTACCTTTGCGAGGATCCGAAAGCGTAAAAACTTGATGACTTCTGTAACTGCGACCGCACTTTTCGGTAGCATTTGGTTCGATTTTAAAGTACCTGGGGTCGGAGTCGGACCATTACAACAAACTCCAACTCCGAATCCAAGGAGTGCAACAGATTTTCTGTGACTCCGAATCTGACCCCAACAAGGGAAAATGAACGTAATTCCGACTCCACCGACTCCGGAGCCCTGGTTACAAGTAGAAGTAACGATCTCCATGGCATGTCATAACTACCTCGAGTGAAGACAGATCCGAAAAGGACTCAAGTAAGAAAGTTTGAAAAGTCGACTTGGTCGAGAGGGCGCATAGTTGTAACAGCTTGGCGCGCATTGGCTTAGTTGTGACTGAAGCCGTTCAAGAGATATTGGCAAATATAGTGAATTTCGGGTATAAACATTCTCGCAACCCAGTTTTCTCTGTGTTCTCGAGGGTCACACTCACAAAATTGATAGTCATGTCTCAAAACTGATCCAAAGCGTTCTCTTTTGGGGTTCTAAAATATGGTGGGCCTAACAATTACTCGCATTTGTGCCTACTGAAATGAGTTAGCAATCTTTGAGAATTCAAATGCGCGCTTCACTATAATATGCCTCGGGATTTTAGCTGCACGCTTCCATTGCAGAGGTTGAAGACGTCGTCAATGTGGTCATCTTCCTGTTAAGCGACAAGGCGGCGATGGTCAACTCGACTTGCTTGCCAATTGACGGCGGATTCTTGGCTTCATGAGAGCCCCTAGCCATCAGAGAGAGGCGGCCTCGAGCCATTGATCAATCAAACGTTATGTTGCAGAACTCACTCACCTGTGCAATTTTTTCATGAGTATTGTCTTTGTAATCAAAAGAATAGCGCCCGTGGCACATTTTCGAAACTTTATACTATTCTGCACTGCACTGCACTATACTACACTGTATCTAGTTAAGGTGCAGGACAGTGTACTGTATAGGTATTCTACTTCTACATGCTGCGATTTACACAGGCATTGCCGCAATAGCCTTTTTAATATGTGACAGGTGAAGTAATGTCGAAGTCCCATTGAGAAGTGGTCTTCGAAAAGAAAATTTAGCAGCATGTGAGATAAAGTTTAACTGCGATGATCTCGTGATTTACTCTGCTATATAGACTTGTTTCAGCTAATTCATCAAGGCGGCGCGCGATAATATGTTGTGTTGCTGCGTTAGGCCTACTTCGGGCCACTGGCGTAGCAGCATGTGCTGCCGCCTCTGGCTGTCGTCTAAAATGCCGCCCCCTCTAATAAGTAGACCGCAGCAAATTTCGACAAAGATTCATGTTCAAGCAACCTTGTCAATAAAAATAATTACAAACAATATGCCGCGTCTCAGCCTCACCGTTTCAACGTTAATAATGCCAAAAATAATAAAGACGAACGAATGTGTTATGCAAATAGAAAATCAATAGCCGCCTCAAAGCAAGATCAGCGATAATATCCTCAAATTCAAGTTTTTGAACGTAGTCTCTTTTTATAGACAAAATGGATAGAGCTGATAGCCGATCTTCATTCATGGTAGAACGTAAATAAGACTTAATCAGTTTGAGCTTTGAGAAGCTCGCCTCACGCAGGTCGCAATTGAAACACCAATGGTTATCAGCGCGACAGTAGCTTTCGATTGAGACCTGTTTGATTAAATTTTAGCTCACGGGACGCAAGCTATAGGACTACTAATTAACCTTTCTTTTAGCCGGCTGCGTACACCGTGTCGAGCGAGATAGTGCAATGGTAATGCGTCCGACTTCTTAATAGGTAGGGCGTGGATTCGATCCCCAGCCGGGTCAGACCAAAGACTCGAAACTGGTATCCGCGGTATGCGCACCCATAGCGTGATTAACCAAACATATTTTATGAAAATTGGGCTGTCACTCTCAAATGTGGTATATAGGCTACAGTGCCTCCTTCTTCAATTTCCACACGCTGTGCGCTGCAGGATATAATACCTAGTTCGTAACATTTTGTTGAAAATAACCCTAGCATAAGCGTGACGGCATTGTTTTAACGGGGAATTGGCGATCTAAAGGTACGCGCAATTCATTTTACACGAATTATAATAACCTACTACATGTATGAAAACATATGTAACAAACATCGTCGCGAAACGCGACCAAAAATTTCGGGATTTGACATGTTTTGTGGTATGTTAATTCGCTCTGAATACTCATTAAGGATAGGTCCTACTACTACATCATCTACTGCGAAGCTATTTTTCTTCAGCGCTCCCATATCGCCCCCTGATTCCAGCGCCCCCCATATCGCCCCTGAGCGTTTCCGCCCCCTTCAAAATCGCCAGGAGGCAAGGTTAAGAACCACTGCGCTAGGCGCTCAGCAATCACGGAGGAAAAAAACGGGGGTGCAGACTAGATGACATTATTATTTAAAAAAAAGTCCGTAGCGCATCTCCGTCGTCAAAGCATCTCGATGGTTCACGCGAAAAAGAATACAATATCTCTCTCTCGCTCTCTCACTGTGCAGCCACATTTTGCCGCCCCCTTGGAGCCTGCCGCCCCTGGCGCAGAGCCAGAACAGCCAAGTGGCTGCTACGCCACTGCTTCGGGCATCGACTCACGGAGTTCACTACGTTCGTCCTTATTAGGGATATTTACGACGTACGTACGTCGTACAATCAGATGTCTATGGTCCAAATATAATTTTACCTTGTATGATCTGCAATAACTGTGCACAGTTGTACACAAAGAGCGCATGGAAATCATACTCATTATTTACTAATTTATTCTAATCACCAGTGCTACGTAGCCGTAAGTAATTTTAGGCATGGCGCTTTGGTTAGTGGCCATATGTAATCTATAGCGACGGAGTTCAACAGAGTAATTATGCCTAATAGCATATGGCTATTGCTATGATATACATTAGGCCTATACATACAAGCATGCCTGTGCGCCGCGAACTGCACGAAAGCGGCATTCCTTGCAATCCGTCCCCACAGTGGTAAAAACTTGCTCTCACTCTGGCACATGCAAATCCGCACCATTCACAGCATTGAACCCTGGTTTCAATGACATTCAGCAATACCGCGCAGCATCGACAATGACAGTGCGCTGTGCATCGAAAACATTGTCTACACACCGCCGCACGCGAGGAACAGGTAAACAAAATCAGTCGAGTCCGCTGACACTGAGTAGACAAGACATGAGAAGCGCATAGAACATGATCAATGCAATGTTCTGTTCACGGTACGTAGTACCCGTCGTTGGTGATAATGGTCATTGGGAATATAGTGCAGCTCGGAGAGAAAGTAGTGCACAGTACTTGCTCTGCGAAAATGTTGGGTTCAGTTTTCTGCCATAACGGTGAAAGCACAGTCATACATAAATAGTTGACAGTTACCAGTAAGCTTGCATAGCATATCATATTCATTGCAGCGTTTTCTAAATATTCTAACAATATCTCTACGGCATGTCTGCCTTCGACGACATCTACGACAAAAGGATTTTAACAGATGAGGATTTTGAAGCAGTAAGGAAGATAGTGCTGGAAGAATACTTTAGTCGCGAACCGGTATCTCGGAAACTGGACTTAACCGCTGAAGAGGCAAAGCTCTCATCAGATTCCATAATTCAGGTGTAGACCCAAAACGGATGACTATTTATTATAACATAGACATGAGCTGCGTGATAGACGATTATGCTTATGTATCATCCAGGAGGCTTTGAAGCATCAATTCAGTCTCGGAGCATTTGACAGAGTCACGGGCGACTTGATTGGCTGCAGAATCAGTGTGATGCGTAAGAAAATGGATGGTGACGTGTTTCCCGAAAATCTAGACGACTCTCCTCTAAAAATACGTCAGCTATTCGGGGTAGGATTTTCGCAAAGCTATTTCTGTGTTCTTTTTTTTTGCGTCATTGTCAAGTCATGCCTCATAAGCGCCTTAAATATTTGATCATAACTATAAGCCAAATCATTCGATTATAGTAGCATTTTTCTATCATCTTTAGATTGTGATGTCATTTTTCAAAAACGGTGGAATTGCTGGTGTTTTGAAAACTGAAGACTATATGCAGTGCATATTTTTGGTATGTCGTAAAGATCGTTCACAGAAAGGACTTGGCACGGAGCTGATGAGAAGGTATTCCGGTATTTTAATATCAGTATTATAAAACATTTCTATACTGACACGCACATGTCTGTTAATTAGTGGTAGCAGGGTTATTAGGGTCGTATGACTGCTCAATATTTTAAATCGCTAACCCCAATACAGTTAAATTTGGCGTAAAGGAATCTCAAAGCTGACTTATGCATTTCAACCCTCTGATGAGGAGGATACAGGGCTCAAACATCAGGAATATGCCACAAAACTTGCAAATATATTTCCAGCAACTCCATTATTATGGAATGACTTGAGCGGGGATCGCGATTCTGGGAAATCAAAAATTCATACCCAATAATTATGTCTCTGCGATACAGCATTGGGCCATACCAGTCGCTGGACGATCCTGTACTTTGTACAGTGATATATTGGTCCATTAGTATATTTCAGCGCACGGAATACTGCAGTATTATTGCAATGTGTGGGGGGATCTGATCTGAAACTTCAGTCTTCCACAGCGGCAATACAGGCTTTTTAAATACTATTTCCAATGCCATGTGCGTATCGTACCGACAAGATAGGTAGGTCGTGACTCGTGGATTCTATCCCCGGCCGGGTCAGACAAAGACCGTATTACTATTAGTAACACTGGTATATGACTTCCCCGCTTGGCGCAGAACATTACCGGGATAACATGGAGGGTGGTGCAAGACTTAGAAATCTTTACTGGGGTATTTCTGCACCTTCCTTGTCCAGCGGCATTATTTTTCTTTCAAAAGTAAGACTATGTCACAGTTTTCTAAATATCTTCGAAAAAACATACAACATAACCTTCGTGCAACGACTTGCTCTGCTCGACGTACACAATATGAAATGATTGCTGGAACCCTCGACATCGTCATCGGTTCAGCAGTTATAAGTCTTGTGACATACAGGTTATAAATCACTTGAACCGTATCGGGATGTTCAGATGAAGGTATAAACACGAGCCGTAAAATGCTTCATGATATGCTAGTAGTCCTGGTCGAAAATATTCTTTGGTCCGTTTAAGATAGGGTTGCCATACGTCCGGAATTTCCCGGACATATCCGGAATTTCACTGAAAAATCTGCGTCCGGGAGGAATTTCTAAAATATGCCTAAATGTCCGGAATTTTGAAGGCTTGAAGCAGGCTCAAAAGTTTTTCGTAAATCAACATGAACAATATTATATTTAAATAGTATATTCATATTGAAATGAACCCGAATATTTTCGGCTGACACTCGTCAGGGGTAATCGTCAGCAACTAGTAGAGAATTGGAAAGAACATTGAATATTCATCAATATTCAATGTTCTTTCCAATTCTCTACTAGTTGCTGACGATTACCCCTGACGAGTGTCAGCCGAAAATATTCGGGTTCATTTCAATATGAATATACTATTTAATTGTATATTGAAGTTCTGTACCTCCAAGAAGCTCTTCAAATATTATATTTTCAAGCAGATTTATGCTATTCAAAATTATTCTTCGCGCCGCGCGCGAGTTAATGCAACGTATAATGGTAATAGTATGGCAGCAGGCACCACCCTCTCCAAAAAATGCAATCAAAAGTAATATAAATAACCATCATTTACTAAAATAAGTCTGATTGTAATCGCAATTATAAGCTATTGGTATATTCCTGGAGCTGGTTAAGGCCGATTGGATGCTTCAATCACAGACAGTGGTTCCAAATCTTGGTGTCGTTCGCCTTTATCTGGGGATCGCGATGATGTTGAGCTTTGCCACGGAACATTTTCAAGTGGAAAATGAGGTCGCGACCATAGAAGGTTGGAAATCACCGGATGTGCAACCTGCTGGTGCATTTTATAGTAGCCTAATATATGGAAGAATCAATAATATTGGCAGAATTCATACATAAAATTTAACAGCCAAATGTATATAGTAAGTGCCCAACAAGTTACATCGACTATCCTATGGTGGACCCAAGATCAGTGCTTTTTTGGGTGGAAGAGGGGGAGGAGAAAAATGTTGTTTCGGATCTGATTAAAACACATATACAGATAGCCCACCGACCTAACAGTATAGCAGGACTGCCAAACACAATCCTGACAGGTCAGACACGGCCCTCCAGATGATTTCATCCGGCGCGTGGAGGAATTTACTGCAGACCCTAGCAAGTAGCAATCACCAGAGCTCACATTACAGATGGCCCAATTCATGACCTATGTTCCACTCCATCCCTGTATGTATAGTGTATACAATACAGTCGATAGAGAATGCTTTCCAGTGTGACGTCATATTGACGGTCAATGAGTTACAACTCATTTTAAAATCCGCTAGTGGGCGCTAAAGAGTGTCCGGAATTTGCTTCACCAAAATATGGTAACCCTACTTTAAGACTCCTTACCATTCGCCACCTTCCTAGGCCATGACTGGGTTTTTACCGTCTTCGTTGATTCACCAGAGTTAAATCAAAAGTGTTGTACACGCCCATGCTGAAGATCAATAACGCAAAGACGACGCGACCTTATTGAGAAGCGACGATGGATCTTGTCCAACTAAGCCTAGCCTATATCAATTCACTGTCACTGATAGAAGCCATGCCGCAAGTTCTAGCAGTCGTTATACTCTATGCAAGTCAGTGTGTCGTGGACTCTCTTCCGTTGTTTTTTTCGTAAAAATAATCCATGAATACATGAACCTCCCGGGGCGTACCGTAAGTTATTCATCGTGAAAGGAGAGCTTATCATAAGAATAAGAACCACTTGCCTAAGATATTAATTCCTTCCGATCTTACGAATAATGCTTGGAAATATTAAAGGTCACTGAAATTGGCTGAACAGGAAGGATGCAAGAAGTTTTTCACTATCGCCTTCAGCCACTACGTTCAGAGGATTGGCAGAAGACTAGGATTTACCACAGTCGAAGAGATGTTATATGAAGATTATGTCGATCCACACACACGCACAAGAATTTTCTGCGATATTGCTGAACCTCATCATTCAGCCAGCCTTGTAGTTAAAAACCTATAAATATTAATTGATTCATGAAAATGCGCACCTTTGATGACTTGTGACAGATGGACTATTATTGGTTCGATATCAAAAAATCGTGTTTATGAGTGCATGGTAGTCGTCAGATGAATATAACCGATTAAAGATTTGAAAAGTTTTGTGCCCGTCAAATAATAACATGATCAGACATGGGGTAATCGCGATTAGTAATCGTAATCGATTACGACGATTACAGCATTTTTAAGTAATCGTAATCGCAATCGATTACATTCGAAAAAAATCCGAAGTAATCGTAATCGTAATCGACTACTTCCCATATCTAATCGATTTTTTTGTGAAAGAACGATTACTTTTTGTTTGTACAAGGACTATGACTTAAACTGAATATTCGTGAACAAGAATGAGATAATATACCACGTCAGCGATAGCACAAACGTCTGTTTTCAAACGCCACTGACTCATTATTACGTCAGAAGTATTAGCTCCGCTCGTCATTGCGTAAGAAGTATCCGCACATAGCAAACAGACATGCGTTGGACATTGAAGTGTGATTGTAACACCCCCCGTGGTGTATATCAGGTTATCAATACACTACAGAATCCGCTACCTCGCAGCAGGATATTGATCACCACTCTGCCTATAGTTTCAAATAGTAACTTATGTGATGTTTGGTTGTGCTTAGTTAAACGCAGTTTACCATTGCTGCTTTGCGAGCAGGAGGCCTACGTACGCACGTGCACCTGACGAAGATTCGGAATTTTGTACTCGTCGAATAAAACATTGCAGTTTCCACAACGAAGCATTACAAATAAACAGCGGCTGATATATATCATAACCGAGCCGTGCTTAGCCGTTTCTCGTAACAGTAGCTCGCTATATATGTATTAAGTTGAAGGCAGAATTTTTATGTTACCTATATCTTATTCTCATATAACTACTTGAAACGGGCGTCAATTGTTATTTCACAGTTCGTTACTTAGCATTTGGACCTGCCGCCATAACCATCCGCTTATATAGCCTGACATGTTAGCGTGGGTTGTAGCTAGAATCAGCAATTCAGCCAAAACAGCAATTCCCCTGTCCAACCGTTGGTCAATTTTCAAAACTGAATTTCGTCAATAATATTGGTAATTGCATTATATTACTATTCATTTATAACCTCTCTGAGCCCCGAGTGTCAGATTTACCTGTTAAGCTGGGGCACGTAATTCATATTCATAGCATCTGGTATGTTGTTATAATTACTGTATGTTGTTAATTCGCGACCTTCAGTCCGTTGTATAATCAAAAGATATTGTACTCGCCCAAACGTAGCAGACCAAAATAATTCTTTTGTGAGACGCACACACAAATTGTCATGGCTTTATTCCTTTGTGGATGCACCGGGTGACATTTGCATTGTGGGCCCAGATTGGCAGGACAGGAGTTATTAGTCACGCCCACCCAGCGCGGCTATTGACAATGGACGAATACCCTAAGTTTCGGCCAAGGTATTTCTTTGGTATCACACACCGGCGTAGCCAGGGAGGGGCGAAAGGTGCGATCGGCCCTCCCAAATTTTCGGAAAATTTTCGAAAAATCAATGAATATAACAGTATTTTAGGGCAGATGAATACAGCCTGAAATTTTTCTTCGCGCTTCCGCGTGATTTAGTGGTCCACTGTCCAGTCCATGCATGTCTTGATTTTATTATCCGTATCTTGAAAATAAATTCTTTCGCAAATAATCCCCCTTATTGAATTAAGCTGCATTCTCAATTATGAGAATACAACAGTAGAATACCAGTAAATACACCAGCGTGGCCCGAGGTCGTTGGGTTGATTAAGACTTGGGGAGTCAGTTCAGCATGGGGGTAGGAGACTGTTAGCTTCGGCAAGTTCCGTAACGGTACATGCGAATACATATAGAGTAGGCTACATGCGACTCTGCAAAGTGCGCTCCCAAAATGATTGACGGCCTTAAAACCGACGCATGTATTCCGAAGCCTTCGGTATAGATTTTCGGGTGCTTGAATGTCAGGCGCCTAGTGATCCTGTCCATGCAATCAGACCCCTCCGCCATAAATGTGACTGGCACAGGAAAATATCGCTCCCGTTAAAAAGGGCTAATTTGAAATCGCACAAGTGTGATCAAATGAGTTTTATAATTTGGTCTGGTATGTATGAGCGATTCCAATCTTTAAAGTAGCGTCAATCTTTATCAGAGGTTGCTAAATAACCGTGCTTCAACTACTTAATTGATAAGACTGGAATCCACTTGATCAAATGTTCATATACACGCACCAATATTATTGATCAAATTCTTTCATTCATTCAAAAGCATTTGACGCTCCGCGCGACGAGGTCCGAAATTCACATTGATTAATGTCAGCGATTTCGGCTCGTCCGTGAAACGATCGCCTAATAAAAGCTATAGTTGGAAACTGGATGCTCCCATAGGGTCTGTGTGTGCGCCTTAGAATCGTATGGATAAATGGTAGTGATGAAATTGCCCATGACAGGATGTACGGTATGTGTTTCCACGGGGGAGCTTCCCAAAATTCATGAAAAAAAAACAATAAAATAAATTGTAATTCTGGCTACGACCTTGCGTGTGAGCGATCTCTCGTGTGGTGATAGCTTTCTCCCCAAGTCATGAAGTAGACCGGTTATCAACCATTTTGCAAATTTAGAGGTTTCGCGGACCCCTAGAAAATGCTGTGCAGACCCCCGGTTGAGAACAACTGCTCTAAATAGTCTTGCCGTATGGTATGAATGTAGTTCAAGTGTGCCCCTGAATGCTCGATGACACCACTTCCATCGGCCCTACCGGTAAATCTGATCATTAAAACGTATTTGCAATATGCAAATAACAATATAATGAACCAATTTCATTCATTAACCAAGAAAAATTTTCGCGCTTTGCGCGAATGTGTAGACGCCCGAGTTTTTCACAATCACATCACATTATGTAAGAGTGTGTTAATGATGTGTTAATCATCCAATAAGGGCCCAAGACCATCGTATTTACCCTATTTTTCCTTATATTTAAGGGAGAGGGGCTCATTTGCGTCATCTAATTTTTCACCCTTCCCAAATATTTTTCCTGGCTACGCCCTTGGTATCACATCCCGTGGAGTTGCGTGTTGGCCGAAACTGCATATGTCTTTTGGTGTGTTGTGGGATCGTGGCGCGGTAATGACCGGCTCCGAAATGCCTGTTCCCATAAAATAGCCTATGTATGTTTTTTCTTGAGGGGAAGAGGTATGCATTTCAAACCCAGATATCTACCGGAGCAGGGGTCACAAACTGTTTTGAAACAAAAAGCTACTTCTTGTGTAGTGTGCAGGGCTTCGGAGCAGCCGTAAATTTGCATTGGGCCATTACCATTACCACACAGCTTGATTCAATCTTTAAATGTGCGATTATCATTCAACTGTAGTAAGGGCAAAATGGGCGGATATAACGACGTGATCAATAGAAATTCGTTTGTACCAAATGGCCAATGGTTTGACGTTCGATAGTGGTGCACTCGTTACCAGTCCATCCGGTGTCGATCAAGTTTTTCGGAATAATATTTTCCCGTTGAAATGAATCGAATAATCGAAATAAACACTGTGCCGTGCACATTGCGCCATGCCCATAACGAATTAAACTATGCAGTATGAACATTGCACATTTATACAAGTTTACGAAACAGATGATTACAAATTGGAAATCGCGTATCAAATCAGTAGTTTGTCTCCAACATAGAATACTATGGGGTTTTGGCCTACTCTTCTGCCATCCCCTATTTAAGCTCGAAAATCCTTACTGGAGATGACAATGATGCGCAGTAACGAATTGCAATTAGCATGCATAATTGCATACTCGCAATAACACTGTCCACTTTCGCGGCCCGACTAAAGAACTATCACGAAAAAACGTGTATTTGCTTATCCGATTCATAGCAATGATGAGACGGAATTTCTCGGCTCGTGCTCGTCATATCGGCATGTGCAACGAAATCACGTTTTTACCATCTCTCCCATTTCGCATAATACATAGTGATCATTATTTTCGAACCGTATACAATTGGTCAACAAGGTTGTGCTGGTGATGAAATTGCGCGTATGCCGAATACCCCAATATTCACAGGCATATGTCGCATACCGAGGTTCGGCACTCATGTATGAAAATTGAACATTGAACATACGACTGCTCTGCTGTTGAACCCCCAGGAACATGGTTAGTCGGAAAATGTAGCGCCAAAGAGGAAAAGATTCTTAATATCGCGAAGGCCTGCTGTTGAATTCGTGAACTCAGCAGATATGGTTGTTGCATATATAATATAGCATCTTATGAAATACGTCGGAGCCGGAGCTACCCCTCAAATAACTGGCTCCAGCTCCGGCTCCGGCTCCGGCTGAATTTTATATAGAGCTCCGGCTCCAGCTCCGGTAAAAATGCACGGCTCCGGGGCTCCGGCTCCGGGCTCCGGCTCCGGCTCCAAAGCCCTGGTAGTGTGTACTGATTATTGCGACGACCGACGGGCTAGCACGTACTCCCGTCGTTTATCCGTGTTCAGTTGGATTTCTTCACTTAGAGTAAGACAATCAGAGCACTGGGCCGGGTTTCCGCCCCTTACCAAGAACAAAAAACGCTCACTCGCAGGGACTCACACCAGCTCCTCCAAGCTCAGTTGCGTTGCTGCAGTGCTCGCAGAAGCGCCAATCTCCGCGTGGAGACTCGGGAATATTAACTATAGATTCCCGTTGAGCCGCCGCGTGGGCGAAGACAAGCAATGCCCCGAGCGACTGCGTTCGTATGTTCCTTGGGGTCGGCCGACCCATGTTCAACTGCTGCTCATATGAAACCAGCTTGAACTTTCAAATCTCTCATTTGGATATTTGCTACAGCGCAGTGGTGGCCCTACTAACGGGGGGCCCATGGCGAGACTTACCGGAGGCCCCCCTATAAGTATCTATCCGTAACTTATGGGTGCTTCGACCCCCAGACCCCCCCTTTCGCATCTGTTATTATTATCTATCTATCAAGGTTTGGCCAGGTGCTGGATTCGGCCATGTCTATTTTTTCATGTGTGCAAGAATAGACTACATTGAAACCAAGTAATTCTACGGCATGCAGAGACGTGATGATTATCGGGATACGGGAATTTTCTAACAAATGCAGAGATTTGATGATGATTGACACATTTGTACGGAATCCTATTCTTGCTTCACGCGGATTTCCATGCTTATTCGTTATTATCCTTGAAAAAAGCGCATAATCCAAATAGAGGAGCCCTTCGACCAGGAGGGCCCCCAGCGACCGCCCACCTCGCCCACCCCAAAAGCCACCACTACTACAGCGACCGCGGGCGACTCATTTGGTCCGCGTTGGTGACCCCTGTACTAGAGACATTTGAATCTCAAAGCTCGAAGAACATTTTCAAGAATTAATTAAATTCTCGAAAATACTCTATAATTTATGTTGGTTTACGAAATACTTTTGAGTCTCCTTCGAGCACGCTCCCCACTCTATTAAGGAATTAGGGGTGCGGCAGGTAAAGACCTGGCAATAATGCAAATCGTTGGATGCGATAAATCATCCACTATAAAGTTGGGCAATTGGTATATTATGACGTAATAAGCAAATGACGCATGATGTATGAAGAAAGTTGATATCTCATAAAGCCTTTTCATCGCAATCCTTGTATTGTCTTCCAATACATCATTTAAGACTATAGTCCTTAGCAAAACAAATGTAATCGTGAGTAATCGTGATTACTTTTCCAATGTAATCGTAATCGTAATCGACTACTTCCTGATTTTGGTGTAATCGTAATCGCGTGATTCCGAAGTAATCGTAATCGCAATCGATTACATTCATAAAGTAATCACCCCAAGTCTGAACATGATTATTTAAATATCAAATTATTAGAACTCCGCGGATCGTGGTTTATTTGCTAGACCGCTAGACTATAATAGCCGCTAGCAGTAGGCTAGTATAGCGGTGCCATTGTAGCTATATTTCAGAGTTCAACTAATGCATGCCTCTTATTTACTTCGCCTAGGCTAAGGTGGGTGTCTGATCTGATCTGTCTACTCCAAGTTGTTTCGACACCTTCCTATCTTTTCATTGTATCGCAGTCTTGTGATGTTTTGAAACGATGAAAATATTAATAAACCTGATTGATTGATTGAATAAGCATCTGTAGCCGTTCGGTTACACACCATTCGCTGACTACGCATTTCGCTCGTGATGTTGTGTGATTGCGGGTCAAGCTGGATAATTCGAGCAAACTTTTGTATCAGGGCAAGTAAAACTTTTGAGATTGTCAAGATGCATGCTCGTATAGTGTTGATTTTTTATACTGCCAGCGCCATGCATAGAGCCCGCAGTTGAAATGCAATAAATTTGAACGACAGATGTTATAATGAAGTGAAAATTGTAATATATGAAAAAGGTTCACAGTGCAGAACCTACGACGGTTCTGTTGTGAACGCGAACCTCTAAATTTCCGAGATTCACTCACAGAACGCGAACGTGAACCTCACTCACGTTCACACCATCTCGGATCCGGCCCGCGAACAGTTTCCGTCTTACATGATAGTGTTGCTCGCGGCCCCAGTCTTCCGAGATTCCCACTACTTGCTTACATACGTCAACTTTTAGTGACTGAATGTCATTTGCCTACTCATTATACACAATTACACATGTATGCGATGCGCACGCGCAGCGAGCGAGAGTGGAGCTTACCCGTCGAAGAGAAAAGACTTATTGCATTATCGGCATTTACCATGTACTCAACCCTAATGTCATTTGTGGTAGTCATGGTGTTTATCGACTACGATGGTCATTTACACTAGGCCGATATTTCTTAGTTTTGATTCCTTAACCGTCGACTTGTAGCACGGCACACTTCTATAAGGCTTCTGTAAGACACCGCTTATGCCAGGTGTCTCCAATTCAAAATTGGTCGGGGGCCACTTTCAAATTTCGTAGAGGCCGCGGGCCGCATGGATTCAATATCGAGATAAAATAGGCCACATAGTTGAACAACCACGCTATCTCGTCACCTACTAAACCCTGATGAATTGATATCTTGGTGAAATTTGTCGTACCGGGATTATCGAACGCCTTGAAATCCTAATTAAGAATTGCACCGTGTGTTGATTGATCAGAGAGAAGCAGACATGGTGGTGCCTGTATGACAATGATGTTCCCAAATCCACATTGCCTTCGTCATTATTGGCGAGAAATGGCTTTGAAGTTACATCGCTGTCGTTAAAATACGTTCGTTAAATACGATTTATTCCTTGTATATGTAAATAATTGGGCGAATAATGTATCGATTCAGCAATCCGGCCCGCCAAGTTCTTAATTTTCCTATATCCGGCCCCCCGGCTGTAGAAGCTGCCCGCCCCTGGTGTAGACAGATATATGCTTGTGCGCCATGATCTACACTAGTACAGCATTCCTGATGATCCATTTCCGTAATGACAAAATAAATTAAAAAAAACTCGAAACTTGGCACATTGACATTCCGCACCATTCGCAGCATTGCATCTGGATTCCAAGGTCATTCAGAAATGCTGGGATATTTCAAAGACGCGTCACGTCATGTTGAAAGAAACTTCATAGTTCCAGTTTCGATGTAGTAGTTTTCGCATTATAGTCTAATGCCATGGTAGATTGCAGGTGTTTTAAAAACTGAAAGCTATATGCAGGGTTTCTATCAGGGGTGGCCAACCCTTTCGGCCAAAGGGCCACACGCAATTCACAAACCATATAGCCGCCACTAGCCACGCGGAGCGCGAACATTTTTACAGGTTTAAAATTTACAGGTCAATAATAGGTTGATAAATTGTTACTTGAGTATATTACGGGTCTTCTGTACATCACTGGGCTCAGTATGCAAGGACAGGACTATCCGGCTCCTGGACATATCGATATCGAAAGCTTCGGCCAACGTGCGTCAATCAATCATTTTGTGCCTAGATTTCATCGTCGACGGTCTTTCTGCGAGCGCAAACGCAAGGTCGCATGTTGGACGACACTTTCTCTCGTAATTGCGAATATAGTTTGAATAAATCTGGTATATTAGGCGTTTTTTGTTCATTTTTAGAAGGGGGTCACAATATTAAAAGCAAAAAATCGAGTGATAACATATTGCGCGAAGCTTGAAGGAATTTTTACTCTGGATAAATCTACCCCTTTATAGTAATGTACGAAGATCTACCAAAAATGTGACTGGCCTATGGATCTCAGTCGAAACTGATATTTTAGTCATCAACATCCCATGTGTTGCGGCTAGGGCTGGGCACAATGATTCGAGTACTCGAATCTGAATCGAGTAATTATTTTAATGATTCGAGTCGAGCAGTAAAAGACGATTTTTTCGAGTATTGAAATTATACGCTCCTAGCCACCGAAAGATATTTTATCAACTAGAATTATGGTTTCGATACTATTTTTCACTGTAGAAGCCACGAAAGCTTGATTGGCCGAATGGCCGTATCCCAGCATACGAAACACAATGTACAAAGCTATTATTGTTGCGGGAAATAACACATTTCCGAAGACATGATCCTCCCGCGACATTGTCACAAAGTGCAATGAAATCGGTAGGGTCGAAAAAACACCAAAGTATCTTTAATATGATGGATAACAGACAAGTGGCATAAAAGGTACATATTTGAACTTTGACATAGTATATTATGTTATGGCGTCATAATGAGTGATACTCGACTCGAAGCATAATACGTGATTCAGAATCGAATCACTCAGGTACTCGATTTTGTCCAGCCCTATAGTTGCGGCCAGACTAATTAAATTTTTGGTTGGCCTTGCGAGTTCACGATCTGATTGATAATATAACTAATTTCGGAAATTACCTCGTGGGCCACGGGTAGGCCGCCCCTGGTCTATACAATAAGTATTTTTGATCAAATTTCAGCCATTACAGGATTTGGAATTGGTTATCGATGCGACATAAAATAAAGGCGGATTTGGATTAGAATTTCCAATCCAGAACAGGATATGGATTTTAAAATATGAAATGCGCTCATCTCTGGTGTGTAGGCAGGTGATTTCTTCATCTTCTGCTTTACGCACCGCATACGCGACGATTCTGTTGAGCAATTTGAGCAATAAGCTCTACAATGACCTGGCAGCACTAGATAAAGTATGCAAGCAACCTCAATTCTGGTGGCGAGATAGCGTGGTGGTATAATTAGGATCGCATAAAACAAAAATCAATTTAAAACAAACATGTTTAAAACAAGACCTTAACTTAAAAAATGTTTTTTTAAGCCATGACGTCATACGATTATTCATTTGTGACGTCATAGTGGATTTACATTGGCAATTGAAAATATAGGGTAGTAGCCTATAGCTCCTTTGACGAAATATCAGTGTTATTAATGTTGAATCGACTATTTTGAGGGTTCCAACCATCCCATATCGATATACGTCGGCCATATCGGGTGGTAATTGTCCGTAGGCTCATACAACATGTTTTTTGGAAAGTAGCCTATTTACAACTTCAAAAAACACAATTTTTTTAAAGGCCTTTGTTTAAAACACTGTTTAAAACTTGTTTTACACAAAGTGTTTTAAAACGCTGTTTGTTTTAAATGCAACCCTAGGTATAATCAGGGCCGTAACAGCACTTCGTCAGCCCCCCCCCAAACGTTGGTCTTGGCCCCCCATAGGGTGATAACCGGACCCCCCCCCCTCAGGCAATACGCTGTTGACCGCTACTTATTATCTGCATTGGGTATCCGTTTTATGAGCAAGCTGTTTTCAAGTGAACGCGCGAAGCGCGAAAAATTTCTGTAATTTATGATTTAATCAGGGGATATGATCGGGAATTGCATATATATTGCTACCAATTGTTATCCTCTCTCTGCTAACGTAATCACATTTACCGGTAGAGCAGAGTGAGGTGTGTCTGAAAAGGTAGGACAACTCAATAATAATTGAACATCTTGGGTCGTATACCCATTGGCAGGAACGAAACAGCACTTCGTCAGCCCCCCCCCAAAAAAAAACTTGGGTCTTGGGCTCCCGTAGGGTGACAAACCGATCCCCCATCACGTTGTTCGCTTTTGCCACGAAATTATCTGCACTATTTAGTGAGTGCGCGAAGCGCGAAACTTTTCGATAATTCATGATAAAATCGGTTAATAAGATTGCGAATTGCATATATAGGCTATTGCGTTCAATTTCTTGTCCTGTCTGCTCACGTAATCAGATCTACCAGCAGAGCTGAGTGAGGTGTCTTGGAAACAGTATGGCCCATAAATAATAATTAAACATCTTCGAGCGCACGGACCCGCCGGTATGACTTCGTTACATGATGTTATTTTGTGACCTCCAGTCTACTATATCAAAAAATAAAGAATTGCATAAACGTACTAAACGAAAAGACGCACACGATTTCAAATTGGTATTTCTTCACTTGCATATAATTTTTCCCTGCAGGATGGTATTATACTTGTGAGATTCAGATTTCCGAGACAGGAACGTATGGCGTCGGTCATTTAGGCGCCTATGAACAATCAAACCTATTTGTATTTTGTCTATATACCGAAGTTTTCGGTCAGCATAAGGGCAGTCCTTTTCAGCCAAGGTTTTCTATCTGTCGATCGCTCTGGCACACTTCTTGGAGTCGCATGTTACATTGCCTAAAACTTTTTGTCTTGGTTCGTCGTGGCGCGGTGATGCCCAATATCTTCATTTCTATCAATCTTGCGTATTTTTTCTTGGGGAAGAGTACCCAATAATCAAGATATTCAGCATGCTGAAATCGCGCGTAGCGCGAACAAAATTAGAAAAAGCTGCATAAATTTTCAATGCTAATTCACGAAATAATTTTGGGCCCCCTTCGAGCTCTGGCCCCCACCAATAGGGGGTTTGAGGTGCGGCAGTTACGGTCCTGGGTATATTATACATCTGCAACACCAATGGGTTGCGGGTTCGAGTCCGACCGAGGTCCTACCTAAGTGCTGGAGGTTTATCTAGGCTCCTCCTCGCCATCTCATCCGCTTAAGCGGTGTCTTACAAAAAGCCTAGGAGTGGGCCGAGTTACAAGTCGGCAGTTACGAAATAAAAATAAAGAATACCAGCCTGTTGTAAATGATCATAGTAGTCGACAACACCATAATTACGACAAACAAACCGCAATTCCGGACGTTATCATCGAACTATATTGCCTACGTCAGAGTCAAGCAAGATTGTTTCTGCAGATTCTGACCTGCGGTCATCATACGGTTTCCGTCGGCGACACCCCCGGATGCTGGAGAAATGTTGACACTCTCTCATAGAAGATCTAAAAATCCAACATCTTTATGCATTGTGATTGAAGATCCGTAAAATTCCGTATAGGCCTATCCGTAAAATAATCTTCATTTATATATCAATTATATCAATTATTAGAACGAATAGTTTTAATGGGCGATAGAAGTTGTTCCCAACTATTATGACCTGCCGGTGTCATCTGAAAGTTAAAGCATTTTAGCGACACCCTGGAACTTTGAGTACCACGAGGGCAAGATTCTGGAACCCGAAAGCTAAGAACAATGAAGTCATCAACCTACGTCATATCACTGGTCCGCCCTACATAATTCTGATTGTGTTGAATAAAAAAGGTGATCCGTGATCACTCCCGGTCAAGCATCAATATTACGGTCTCATTTCCAGACTTCTACAGAATCACCCAAAGTTCTGACCACCCAAAGTTCTATATTCGGTAGCCCTGCAGTAACAGTGCAGCGAAAATACAGTCCATGCGCATGCGCACGATGAGAAAGTAAACAAACCGGGTCGAGTCCGCTGACACTTGTAGAGTTGACACACAAAGGCAAGTGATGCGCATATTACAGGGTCATAGTTCATGTCGTTCATGATTATGGTACATAGGGGAATGTACCGCGCAGTTCAACTATTGCGCAGCACTTTCTCCGCGATTTATCTTTCGTTTAGTCGTCTCTCTTTCCGGAGAGAGTAGGCCGCCTACATAGACAGTTGGAAGTCACGAGTAGCCTATACTTGTATACAATATAGCATATGAGCTTGATTACAGCGTTTACTAAATATTGAAACGATATGACATGTCTGCTTTCGATGAAATCTACGACATAAGGATTCTAACTGACGCGGATTCTGAGGCAGTGAGCAAGATAATGCTGGAAGAATACTTTATTCGTGAACCAGTAACTCGGAAACTGGAGTTATCCGTTGAAGAAGCAAAGCTCTCCTCGGATTCTGTAATTCAGGTATATACACCAGCACCAGCATGCATCAACTAGACATTCGCTGAGTGCAGAGGTGGTCAGTAAAGAAATACTTTTACTTGTGCAGAGTAAACAGTATCGGGCTTTATTGTACTATATACCTACTTACTTACTTACTTTGATAATTAGTTGCCCAAAAGATGACTTTGAAATGTGTTCTGTTGAAAGCGAATTTCTCACTGATTTTCGTATAATCTCGTATGTCGTTGAATTTATGTTATCGTCTTCGTGTAGCCAGCATAGTCTATTATTTAATTATGCTATTCTGTTATGTTTTGTTCGCATGTGGATCAATTCATGTTATTCTGTAACTTTGTGTATACCCTACTATATGCTCAATAACCGTGGTGCAAAAGGCCGCTAGGCGATAAGCGCCAATTTTTTGTTGAATAAACAACAACAAGTGGTGAGATAGCGTGGTGGTATAATCCACAGCTACAACACCAATGGGTTGTGGGTTCGAGTCCGACCGATGTCGACTCCCGAATTCCTACCTAAGTGTTGTAGGTTTATTTATAGGCTTGGCTATATTGGCAAATGATCCGCGTCAGTGGTGTCTTATAAAAGCCTAATAGTCATGCATGGACCGTGCTACAGATCGATATATATGGAATCAAGATTAAAGAATATCGGTCTGGTGCAAAATTACCAAAGTAACCAAACAAACAAACTATAACAACTTACATACTTTGGTGTCAGACTTCAACAGTCTTTTACGCGACCCTATGTCCAAATCTACTTTTAAAAGCTACTTTCTCGAGTAGTTTTCAGACATTAATTTTTTACTTTCACTGGACGTATATAATGTTTTTGAAATCACTACTTCTGGTTTAATTGAGTGAAAAATATTCGGCTCTCCTTCTATAATGGCGACTTCTCTGGCCACTGCTGACTGAGAGTACTATTCAGGAGGCTTTCAAGCATCAATTCAGTCTCGGAGCATTTGACAGAGTCTCGGGCGACCTGGTTGGTTGCAAGATAAATTTGATGCGTAAGAAGATGGAGGGTGACGCAAGTCCTCAAAGTACGTCAGCTGTTCGGGGTAAGATATTTCCAAACATTTTTCGGCGTACTTGTCTTTGCGTTATTGTCTATTAACATAACATGTCAGGTTGTATAAGCGGAACAAATATTCGACACTGTAGCCGGAAATCATCACTTGTATGAAGCACATTATTTATGTCATTTTTAGATTTTGCTGTCATTTTTCAAAGATGGTGGAATTTCAGGTGTTTTGAAAACTGAAGACTACATGCAGGGTCTATATTTGGTTTGCCGTAAAGATCGATCAGAGAAAGGACTCGGCACGGAGCTGATAAGAAGGTATTCTGATGCAAATATCGGTTTACACTTCTACTATATAGACACACGCATCTGACAAATAAGTGGTATAAGAGTTATTATGGTCTTTGACTTCTCAATATTTTGAATTTACCCAGAATTTATCTCGAAGTATTTCCTCGCTCCAATACAGTTAATTTGATTCATGAGAATCCCACTACAGATGATCTGCGCGCTTAGCTCTCTTATTATAATTACCGGTATCGATGACCAAGGTATACCGGAAACTCAAAAATATTTCGAATCAGAAGTTTCGGTCATTCAAATTCATTGGGGATCGGGTGTTAAGGAAATGGTGGAATGTGTTGCCGCTTTTTTCATTACGATGGGTGTTGTTGCTGGATATCTAATATTTATCGCATTATACATTGCCGCTTATTGTGTAGTCTATATGGTGGCGTATTGACCGTACGCAAGAAATGTTGGTACCTCAACAACTTACACTCATAATCGCAATATACTACGGTAATGGTGGCGCGTTTCAAGCAGCCATGCAATCTATACAAAAAATCCCATAAAATGTAAATATCTAACAAATAATATACCTGGAATGTTGTAGGTCACTGGAATTGGCTGAACGGGAAGGATGCAAGAAGTTTTTCACTATTGCCTTCAGCCACTACGTTCAGAGAATTGCCAGAAGACTGGGATTTACTACAGTCGGAGAGACATTATTTGAAGATTACGTCGATTCGCACACGCGCACAAGAATTTTCTGCGATATACCCGAACCTCATCGTTCAGCGAGCCTTGTAGTTAAAGATTTATAGATAAGAATGCGTTCATGCAAATTGGTCACTTTAATAACTTGTGAGAGATGGAATATTACGGATTCGAGGTTTGATATCAAAACATATTGTGTTTATGGGTGTAATGTATATAGCTAAGATATCAGAAGAATAAACGCCACATATAGCACATCTCATCCAAACGCAAGGAAGAGTTTCAGCGCGATTTGTTCACAAACCCTATCACTCCAATGCCGCTTATTATTATGTGGAGAGGTCGCCGGTGAAAATCGTATTTAACGCACATCAGAATCTGCAGAAGCAATTGCGAATTGGCTCTCATGTCTTAGGCCAGTGGTTCTCAACCGCCGGTCCGCGACGACATTCCTCCCGGTCCGCCAGGTATATTACAATTGTATACCATAATTTTAAAATTGAATGTTGAAGGCTTGTCCATTTATAACATAAATAAAGCATCAAATTTTAAACTGATTCATAACTTCGTGAGGTAACATTAGGACTAGAAACATGTTCGATTTGACTTAAAGTTCCAGACGAGTCATTTGACGACATGCGAGCGACAAGTACAGAACAGATACGAGCTGACTCATTGCTAAACAGCGCAGTTTTTGCGTTTTCGATTCTTTCATTTTGTGCAGGACCGTAACTTGGGCACCCCAAACCGCCCAATTGGACAGGAGCCAAGCTTGAAAAGGGTCCAAAATTATTTTTGAAATGAGCATAAATCATAGCGTGTTTTTTTGAAACTTTCCCCAATATTTTTCAATTTCTTTTCGCGCTTTGCGCGAGTTAGTGTCTCTAAATGTCTTGCTTATTAGGTAGCCTACCCGTCTCCGAGAAATACGCATGATTTATAGAAATAGGCATTTCGGCGCCAGACATTAACGCGCCACGACGTACCAACACATAATGAAGTTTAAGTTAACATGAGACTCCGAAAGGAGTGCCAAAAATTTGGCCGCGAGAAAACCAATTCCCTGATGACTGATCGATAATTTTCGCTATTGCCGCGATTCTACTCTGCTTACACTGAGTAGAATGAATGTGCTCTCAAGTACAGGTGAAAACATCCACCCAACTGTAGGGTCTGGGAGCGAAGCCCCCGGAAGTTTGGCTTATCGCCCTGTGGGGGCCTAAGACCAGCGTTTTTTGGCGTAGGCTTACGAAGTGCTTTTTCGGCCCGGATTTGCGGATGGCCGGTATAGCTGCTGTAAGGTGTTTTCTTGTGGCTCGCATTGTTGTTGTTGTTGCCAGAGTAGCCTGCGTCTGGTGGCAGCGGGCAATGAGCAAGGTAGCACGACAAGGTGATTGGTTCGACTGTTTTCAAAAGAACCGGTACGCCATGATGAGGCGGAGGGCCGTAACAACACTTCGTCAGCCCCCCCCCAAAAAAAACGTTGGTCTTGGGCCCCCTATATGTTGATAAACCGAACCCCAGACCCCCTCCTCAGGCTGTTCGCTTTTTCCACGAAATTAGTCGTACTGTTTAGTGAGCCAGCGCGAAAATTTCCTATAATTCATGATCAAATCGGTCAATAAAATCGGGAATTGCATATATATTGCTATCAATTTCTTGTCCTCTCTGCTCACGTAATCAGATTTACCGGTAGAGCTGAGTTAGGTGTCTCGGAAACTGCTGTAGGGCCCGTTGGTATGACTCCGTCTGCTATATCAAAAAATATAGAATCGCCCAAACGTAGACCACTAAACTGAAAGACGCACACGATTTCAAATTGGTATTTCTTCACTGGCATATAATTTTTCCCTGCGGGATGATATTTGTGTTGTGAGGTTCAGATTGCCAAGACAGGAACATTCGGATCCATTCATTTAGGCGCCTATGGACAATTAAACCTATATGTATTTCGTATATAACGAAGTTTTCGGTCAGCATAAGGGCAGTCGTTTTCGGCCAAGGTTTTCTCGCTGCCGATAGTTCTGGCACACTTCTTGTTGTCGCATGTTACATGGGCTAAAACTTTAAATGTCTTGGTGCATCGTGGCGCGGTAATGGCCAACGCCGATATGCCCATTTCTATAAATCTTGCGTATTTTTTCATGGTTGAAGAGTATCCAAAAAGAAAGATATCTGGCAACTTGAAATCGCGCTGAGCGCGAAAAATGTATGAAAAAGTTGCCTAAATTTTCAAAAAATAATCTATAATTTATGCTAATTCACGAAATAATTTTGGGCTCCTTTCGAGATCGCCCCCCCCCCCAAATATTGTCAAAGAGAAGAATATTATTCGAGTTGGCGTGGTCGGTAACCGTTTCGGCCTTCGCGCGAAAGACTGTAAACGACTCTCGGCGGTAGCCCTTTACCTGGAAAAGGCAATTTTACCTCGACTCATCAGACTCACTACCATAAAATCACATGAATATAATTAAATACGATTAAAACCCTTTAAATCTCACTCTCTCGCACCATATAATTGCAAAAACCGGTTGCATAATTTACATTTTGGCTTCATTTCAATTTTAAAAGTTCACCGGTCCACGAGACATTTTTTGAAATTTGACCGGTCCGCGAGGTGAAAAAGGTTGATAACCACTGTCTTAGGCCACCTAACTTGATAACGTCCGGAATTGCGGTGGTTACCACACTTTATTTAGTGCTGCGGGCTCATTGAGGGCCATTGTTCAAAAGGATCTTGGCGTATGCGGTGCGAAAAGCAGAAGATGAAGAAATCAGCTTGTTGCCGTTTGACGCTTACAGTTTTAGTTGTAGCAATAAGTACGTCTCTGGCCTATAATCGATTCGCATCTGAGATGGTGCTTTGCCTTACTTAGGGTATTGGAATTTCAGGTCTCGGACCAGTTATCAGCTCACCAATCGCTGCTGTAAGCAACAACGTCACTGAGGAGGTGGAAGAACAGTTGACGCGTAAGGGCGCATTCATGAGAAATACGTTGATATTGTACCTACACAGTGTATATATAGAGATGTGATATTTTGTAGCAATCATTGGCCATTTCATATGGTGATTTTGCACGAAGTGTCTACGTAAACAGAGGTGTAAATAACCCAAATTTCCAACTTGTGCGATGACGCCATTTGTATTGACTATGTCACAATAAATCCGCCCTCCAACCTTTCAAATTTTCTCGCGGATTTTCATTCTATCTACGCCTATGGGTCGGGTTGTGTTTAAAACTAAAATAAATTTTAAACAAACATGCTTAAAACAAGGCCCTTGTTTAAAACATGGTTTTTATTTTATTTTTGTAAGCCACGGCGTCACTCATATTCAAGAGTGACTTCATAGTGGATCGATATTCACAATTGATAATATAGGGTAAATATATCTCCTTTGACGAAATAGGTTTCCAACATCAGTCATATACGGACCAAAAATATCTTTAACCATGACTACATCGTCATGCAACATTTTTACGGTCGGCGGTTATCCTCATCTGTTGAACCGACTATATTTCGAGGTTTCCAACCACCCCATATCGTATACGTTGGCTTTATCGGGTCGTATAGACGCCACCGTAGGCTCATACAGCATGTTTTTGAAAAGTATTTACACAATTATGGCGCAATTATACAACTTAACATTTAAAAAAGGCCTTTGTTTAAAACACTGATGATTCAGATCTCTTATGTCTGCCACTCTCGACTTATAGAAATGGATAACTATAACCTATCCACGACACCATCAAATGTTTTGGATGGTATATTATTAGGTCGAGTTCATGTGATAACAAGCATTACTATATACTAACGCACATGCGTTTTGATTGAACAGAATTCTCCGGTTCTGGAAGTGGCAGTGGAAGTGGGGGTAAGCCGTTGGCAACCAAATAAGAAGGTTACACCCGCAATGTGCCCCATTTTTAGATGACGGCAGAGACTGCATCGGTGACGACGAAGACTGCACTCTTCATGTGTCGTCACATGATAACAACAACACAAATAATGATGCGGTCACAGGAATTAATCACATAGGTAGCTTTATTTATAGAATTGTTACAGCAATTCAAGAAATATAATCTATTTATATTTAACCGGCATCTGCCACACCATAGTCAATTTTTTTGGACTGTATAAGAACTCGGTGGTGGGGATAATAAACAATTGTAACACATACGATGCATATTGATGATCATGATTGAACTTGATTTATACTTGGACAGTCACCAAACCTGTTGTATCGCGAAACCAGCGAGAAACTATATAGCAATCTGTATATCTATATATATAGGAAAGATTTATTGAAACTATTTTTCAAACCCAATTTCGAGTCGAATAGGCAACATAGTACTACCTACTAATAGTGCGGAGCATGGACCGGAGCCGGATTGGATATCCGGCCGGATTTTTTCAATTTTGGCCGGACCGAATCGAGTACTTGAATCATTGTGCCCAGCCCTAATTATGACATCCCTTGCAATGTGTTTATGAACATTGAATACTGAATTTGTAGAAAACGGTCCTATTGCAAAACACAACATTGTTCTTGATGTCAAACCGTGGGATGATGAAACGGACTTAGCGGAAATGGAACGTTTGGTCAGAACTATCCAAAGGGATGGACTCCTTTGGGGCACATGTAAGTTGAAATACGGTTAGATTCTAGTCGTGATGGGAATTTTATAACCAAGGGAAGAGAAGACAGCGTTGCGCGCCGACTGATGTGTTGTTCGGTATCGTCTGTCAGCATTGAGTATATAGGCTATAGCCAAGATTTTATGAAGCAGCCTTTTGCATAGGCCTATAGCCCCGTTGTAGGCATTACCCTATCTTCCGATCTCTCCTTTCTGCTTTTTCACCTGCATTGCAGAGCTTTATTACTGACAAGGACTTTTCAGGTGATGGCCTAATTATATTTCTAAAAGTACAGACTATTGCTAAATTGTATTCCATTTCTGGGTGATGGCCAGAATGTTTTCATGCTGTACGCTGTATTTGCATCGTAATGTAGTTCGTAATTCGTTGAATGCTATTAAGATGTACTTTGTTCCAGCAAAATTTGTTCCATATAAGTATGGAATCAGTAAACTTCGGATTTCCTGCGTCGCAGAAGACGACAAGGTAAGACCAGTAAATGTATGGTCTGTAGACTACCCTACGGCAATGTCGTTGCCTTATCTGTTAGCTGAATCGAGTTGTTATCATACAATGAGACCTTTCATGGCTTGAAAATCGCCAGAATAAACATATAGCTTGATGTGCAATGTCTACCGATAGTGATGTCCCATACATCCATATCCATTGCAGTAGCCATATATACCTGCACTGCTTTTAGGTTGGTACCGATTTATTGGAGGAGGAAATCACGAAGTTTGAAGATTTGGTTCAGTCGGTTGATGTTGCCGCGTTCAGTAAAGTTTGATTCATCAAATCGTGAAATTTGACGTTGGAAATGTTTTTCGTTGTGGACGTTATCTTCTACTGTAGCGAGGGAGTGTGCAGGGCGTGACGCGACTTCGCAAAATATACGGCTAAACCGTATTCGAGCGTTAACGTGTGTACAGAATGTAAAATCTACACGTACTGCGTACTTTTAGGGTTTGGGGCAATGCACCTACTGGAGATAGGTGTGTCGTCTCCAAGTAGAAACATTCCGCACCATTCGCTTCATTGCATCCGGATTTTAAGGTCATTCAGAAATGCTTGGATATTTCGAAGACGCGTCACGTCATGTTGAAAGAATCGTCATAGTCCCAGTTTCGATACTAAAATTTTTCGGCGTAGTTGTTTTCGCATTATTGTCTAATGCCATAGTAGGTTGCAGGTGTTTTGAAAACTGAAAACTATATGCAGGGTCTATATCAGGGGTGGCCAACCCTTTCGGCCACAGGGCGACACGCAATGCACAAACCATAGCCGCCACTAGCCGCGCGAAGCACGTACATTTTTACAGGTTTAAAATTTATAGGACATTAATAGGTTAATAATATTGTTACTTGAGTATATTACGGGTTTTCTGTACATCACTGGGCTCAGTCTGCAAGGACAGGACTACTCGGCTCCTGAACATATCGATATCGAAAGCTTCAGCCAACCCAACATGCGTCAATCAATCATTTTGTGCCTAGGTTTCATCGTCGACCGTCTTTCTGCGATCGCAAACGCAAGGTCGTATGTTGGACGATTCATTCTCTTGTAATTGCGAATGTAGTTTGAATAAATCTGGTATAATAGGCGTTTTTTTTTCATTTTTAGAAGGGGGGTAACAATATTAAAAGCAAGAAATCGAGAGATAACATATTGCGCGAAGCTTGAAGGAAATTTTTACTCTAGATAAATCTACCGCTTTATAGCAATGTACGAAGATCTACCAAAAATGTGACTGGCCCATGGATCTCAGTCGGAACTGATATTTTAGTCATCAACATCCCATGTGTTGCGGCTCGGGCTGGGCACAATGATTCGAGTACTCGAATCTGAATCGAGTAATTATTTTAATGATTCGAGTCGAGTAGTAAAAGACGATTTTTCGAGTACTGAAATTACACGCTCCTCGCCACCGAAAGATATTTTATCAACTAGAATTATGGTTTCGATACTATTTTTCACTGTGGAAGCCTTGAAAGCTTGATTGGCCGATGGCCGTATCCCAGCATACGAAACATAAAGTACAAAGCTACTATTGTCACGGGAAATAACACATTTCCGAAGTCATGATCCTCCCACGACATTGTCACAAAGTGCAATGAAATCGGTAGGGTCGAAAAAACACCAAAGTATCTTTAATATGATCGATAACAGCCATTATATTCTTTGTAGTGGCATAAAAGGTACATATTTGAACTTTGACATAGTATATTATGTTATGACGTCATAATGAGTGATACTCGATTCGAAGCATAATACGTGATTCAGAATCGAATCACTCAGGTACTCGATTTTGCCCAGCCCTAGTTGCGGCCTGACTAATTAAATTGTGGGTTGGCCTTGCGAGTTCACAATCTGGGCAATCCATTCTTGATAATATAACTAATTTTGGAAATTACCTCGCGGTTTTGAACAAACTGTTTTAACACACCGTTTGTTTTAAATCCAACCCTAGGTGTAATACACATCTGCAACATCAATGAGTTACGGGTTCGAGTCCGACCGAGGTCCTACCTAAGTGTTGGAGGTTTATCTAGGCTCCTCCTCACCATATCATCCACGTAAGCGGTGTCTTACATAAAGCCAAGGAGTGGGGCGAGCTACAAGTCGACAGTTACGAAATAAAATGAAGAATATCGGCCTGCTGTAAATGATCATAGTACTCGACAAACACCATGATTACCACAAACAAACCGCAATTCCGGACGTTATCATCGAACTATATTGCCTTCGTCCGAGTCAATCCCGATTGTATCTGCAGATTCTGACCTGCGGTCATTATACGGTTTCCGTCGGCGACACTCCCGGGTGCTGGAGAAATGTTGACACTCTCTCATAGAAGATCTAAAAATGCAACATCCTTATGCATTGTGATTGAAGATCCGTAAAATTCCGTATATGGCTATCCGTAAAATGAACTTGATTTATAAATCAATTATTAGAACGAATAGTTTTTATGGGCGATAGAAGTTGTTCCCAACTATTATGACCTCGCGGCCTCATCTGAAAGTTATAGCATTTTCGCGACACCCTAGAACTTTGAGTACCACGAGGGCAAGATTCGGGAACCCGAAAGCTAAAAACAATGAAGTCATCAACCAACGTCATATCACTGGTCCGCCCTACATAATTCTGATTGCGCTGAATAAAAAATGTGATCAGTGATCACTCCCGGTCAAGCATCAATATTACGGTCTCATTTCCAGACTTCTACAGAATCACCCCAAGTTCTGACCACCCGAAATTATATACTCGGCATCTCAGGTAGCCCTGTATTAACAGTGCAGCGAAAATACAGTCTACGCGCACGATGAGAAAGTAAACAAAACGGGTCGAGTCCGCTGACACTTGTAGAGTTGACACACAACGGCAAGCGATGCGCATAATACAGGATCATATTTCATGTCGTTCATGGTTATGTTACATAGGGGAATGTACAGCGCAGTTCAGCTATTGCGCAGCACTTTCTCCACGATTTACCTTTGGTTTAGTCGTCTCTCTTTTCGGGGAGAGCACTTGTAGGCCGCTTGCATAAATAGTTGAAGGCCACGAGTAGCCTGAGCTTGATTACAGCGTTTATTAAATGTTAAAACGATATGACATGTCTGTCTTTGATGAAATCTACGCCATAAGGATTCTAACTGATGCGGATTCTAAGGCAGTGAACAAGATAATGCTGGAAGAATACTTTATTCGTGAACCAGTAACTCGGAAACTGGAATTATCCGTGGAAGAGGCAAATCTCACCTCGGATTCCGTAATTCAGGTAAAGACCAGCATAAATGCATGAAATAGACATGCGTTGGGTGCAGCGGTGATTACTAATATACTTATACTTGTATAGAGTAAATAAGCTGAGCGGGCTTTATTGCACCATGTAGGCCTACTTACTTTTGTCTCAGACTATACTTCCACTCCTACTCAACAGTCTTTTACGCACACTATACTTTACACTTTTGTAAAGTAGATAGTATAGTATCAACTGCTTAAAGAGTGCGACCCCATGTCCGTATCTACATCTCAAAGCTACTTGCTTGAGTACTTTTCATATATACATTATACATTCATTTTTACTTGCACTGGAACACTGTGAGCAAAGATGGAATGATGAATTCAAGGAATCAGATGATTATTCGCAATATCGCGAAATATTTGCTTCGCAAACAATCATGCCAAGCTGCAGCATATCCTCACGAAAAAATCATCCATTCTGATAAGATTGCAAACGAGCCACTGTAGACTCCACTGGCACCTTCGCAGAATCGGATGTCACGAGACGGGTTTATGCGATACGTGCGGTATCGACGAGACGGTCGAACACTTTTTAATTGAATGCGAACGCTATTCGACCCACCGTGATCACTTGAAGACGACAGCGGCGAATCTAGACAAACCGTTTCAGCCCACAAAATTGTTATCAGATCCACGGATTTTGCTGCCAGTGGCTGAATTCGTTGTGCTCACCGGCAGACAGTTGTGACGCTGAAGGATTTGTAAGACTCTTGATACCTGGTGTAAAAGGCCATAGTAGCCGAACACCATATGCACAATACTAACAACAACAACTTGCACTGGACGTTTAGTGTTTATCTTTTACTGTTGATTATGTGGAAATATTCGGCATTACTTCTACTGAAATATCAACTGATAAAAATTTGGTGTTTTAAACATCAAAGATATGAGGAAGCTAGAAAGTGCCAAGTTTATGTATCATGTTCCATTACGGTCACTGCCCTAAAATTTGAACGACTACTTCATTTCGGCACACGCGTCCTCGAAGAACAACAATCATATGATCAGGACTCAATACAAGAAAACGCATTGTACTACCAAGTATGCCGGACCTCACTTATGTAACAGCATCTCGCCTGCTATCCGACAGTCGTCGAGCATGTCCTCATTAAAGTCGAAATATAAGCAATTTCTTCTATAAATGAATATTAGTCAGCCCGCAAGATTACTGGACCCCATATCGATCTCACCTTCCGCCACATGCCACCTCATTTTGTCACTTGCCTTTTATATTCTCTGCTTTACTTTTCACTAAGTGTACAAACTGTGCAGTGTGCATACCTCTTCTTTACATCGCCTAGTTCCAGGAGTGTGTCCGATTTCAAAGACTACTCAGTGTATCGCAGTTTTGTGGTGTTTTGAAATGATGAAACTATTAAAACTGTTACTGATACTGATACCAATGACGACTTCTCTATATGGTCACCGCTGACTGAGCGATAGAATATTATATAGCCTACGTGTTTGTGTTATTCAGGAGGCTTTCGAGCATCATTTCAGCCTCGGAGCATTTGACAGGGTCTCGGGCGACCTGGTTGGTTGCAAAATAAATTTGATGCGCAAGAAAATGGAGGGCGACGCAAGTCCTCCAGACGTAGACGACTCTCCGCTCAAAGTACGTCAGCTGTTCTAGGTAAGATTTTTCCAGGAATTTCAGGTGTTTTGAATTTGGTTTGCCGTAAAGATCGATCAGAGAAAGAACTCGGCACGGAGCTTATGAGAAGGTATTTTGATGCGAATATCGGTTTACACTTCTACTATAATATACATTTTAATAATATATTCATAGTAAAATATATTAAAACCCGAAGTTTTTCGAGCTGGCACTTTTCAAGGGCAATCGTCAGCAAATGGAGAATTTCAAAAACATGCATCTAGCTACATTGCATACAACCAATTATGACGTCATAGGAACAAACAACATGAAATACAGGCAAACCGCGAGCGCAGCTAGTGGCCAATTTTTAGATTCACTAAAAATTCATTCTGCTGACACAAGCGCGGTCGGTGGCTTTTAATATAGGTCGATTCCAGTGCAGACAGATGGAAATTAGTGCGGCCTCTACCGAATATAGAAAATCTTTCATCGCGATAGTTTTTAGCGCAAGTTGCATTCCCAGCCAAATGCTCGCCGATGGCAGAGTTCATAGCCATGGCCTGATTACGTTCTAGTAATCGCAGATCAGTTACGGCTGCGCCTTCGCGAGAGTCCAATGTGCGTGATCTAATAACGCTCGGAACATGTTGTTTGATGCGTTCCTGAGTTGATGCGCTGAGTTGTTCTTCCCACGTGCCGACAATCACAGTGGCACTTGAAATCATAGACTATATTGCTTTGTTGAGAAGCAGGAAGAACATCTTTGCGCGTTGCAGGAAGCAATTGTTTGGTGGTAAACACAACATTAGTTTTTACGTTATTGTAGCAGCGATTTACAGCAGAAATCAATTGCTTTTCAAACCGGGAAGAGATGGGGCCCAGCCACGGTAAATGTATCTATACATTATACATTTTCCTCAGACCGTGACTCAGACCGTGACTATAGACACACACATCTGACAAATAAGTGGTATCAGGGTTATTATGGTCTATGACTTCTCAATATTTTGAATTTACCCAGAATTTATCTCGAAGTAATTCCTCGCTCCAATACAGTTAATTTGATTCATGAGAATCCCACTACAGATGATCTGCGCGCTTAGCTCTCTTATTATAATTACCGGTGTCGATGACCAAGGTATACCGGAAACTCAAAAATATTTCGAATCAGAAGTTTCGGTCATTCAAATTCATTGGGGATCGGGTGTTAAGAAAATGGTGGAATGTGTCGCCGCTTTTTTCATTAAGATGGGTGTTGTTGCTGGATATCTAATATTAATCGCATGATACATTGCCGCTTATTGTGTAGTCTATATGGTGGCGTAATGACCTTACGCAAGAAATGTTGGTACCTCAACAACTTACACTCATAATCTGGGGTTACCATACGTCTTCTTTTAAGAGGATTTGTCCTCTTTTTTGACTTTTTTGAAAGTGTCCTCAGAGGACGCCCTTTTGTCCTCTTTTTTGAAAATGTAGGTCACATTTAGAGCAAAATGCGAGTGATATGCCGTAAATTAGCACAGAAGTGACGCTCCGGCGGGTATTTCGGAGCGATTAGAGCTCTGAGCGAGAAGTTGACCTTTTTTTAGTCATCCACCTAGCAATGTGCAGAGAAAAACGGTATTTTGAGCTCTGAGCGGAAAGTTGACCTTTTTTTAGTCAACCGCTCACAAAGTGGGAAAAATTCACCGATTTTTGAGAATTCTTCTCCGGTTTTGCAAGTCTCAGATTTCTGAAAAAGTGTCCTCTTTTTAGATTTCCAAAATATGGTAAGCCTACATAATCGCAATATACTACGGTAATGGGGGCGCGTTTCAAGCAGCCAATATATACAAAAAATCCCATAAAATGTAAATATCTTACAAATAATATACCTGGAATGTTGTAGGTCACTGGAATTGGCTGAACGGGAAGGATGCAAGAAGTTTTTCACTATTGCCTTCAGCCACTACGTTCAGAGAATTGCCAGAAGGTTGGGATTTACTACAGTCGGAGAGACATTATTTGTAGATTACGTCGATCCGCACACGCGCACAAGAATTTTCTGCGATATACCCGAACCTCATCTTTCAGCGAGCCTTGTAGTTAAAGATTCATAAATATTAATGCGTTCATGCAAATTGGTCACTTTGATAACTTGTGAGGGGTGAGAGATGGAATATTACGGATTCGAGGTTTGATATCAAAAATTTGTGTTTATGAGTGCAATGTATATATAGCAAAGATATCAGAAAAATATACGCGACATAGGCTATAGCATATCTCATCCAAACGCATGGAAGAGTTTCAGCGCGATTTGTTCACAATCCTTATCACTCCAATGCCGCTTATTATTATGTGGACAGGTCGCCGGTGAAAATCATTTTAACGCACCTCAGAATCTGCAGAAGCAATCGCGAATTGGCTCCCATGTCTCAGGCCACCTAACTCGATAACGTCCGGAATTGCGGTGGTTACCAAAAATTATTTAGTGCTTCGAGGTCATTGAGAGCCATCGTTCAAAAGGATCTTGGCGTATGCGGTGCGAAAAGCAGAAGATGAAGAAATCTACGTGTTGCCGTTTGACGATTACAGTTTTAGTTGTAACAATAAGTACGTCTCTAGGCCTATAATCGATTCGCATCTGCGATGGTGCTGTGCCTTATTTAGGGTATTGGAATTTCAGGTCTCGGACCAGTTATCAGCTCACCAATCGCTGCTGTAAGCAACACCGCAGTCACTGAGGAAGTGGAAGAACAGTTGACGCGTAAGGGCCCATTCACGAGAAATACGTTGATATTTTACCATTGTACCTACACGGTGTATATAGAGATGTGATATTATTCAACAATCTTTGGCCATTTCATATGGTGATTTTGCACAAAGTGGCCACGTAAACAGATATGTAAATAAGCCATATTTCCAACCTTGTGCGATGACGCCTTTTGTATTGACTATGTCACAATGAATCCGCCCTCCAACCTTTTCAAATTTTCTTGCGGATTTCCTTTCTATCCACGCCTATGGGTAGGGTTGTGTTTAAAAAAAATTTAAACAAACATGTTGAAAACAAGGCCGCATATTCAATTGTGACTTCATAGTGGATCGATATTCACAATTGAATATATAGGGTAAATAATTTAGGGATGGTGTGAACCTCTGAAAGGTTCAGGTTCGTGTGAACGCGAACCTTTTTGAAAGGTTCTGTGTGAACACGAACGTGAACCTCATGACGTCACGTGACGTCATATTGATAATTCCAACCCTATCTTTCAATGAAGTGATACCCTACTAATGTACACGATACCTAATGACGACTCGGGCTACATAATGCCACAATGCCGAAGTACATATTGGTGTTTTAACGTCGCTGAGTGCGGAGATAATTAAGTTAGCTGATTCGGGAGAATACTAATCGTGTGATTAAATACTGCTAATCGCGACGCATGAAGGTGAAGAGGGTTACGCGCGATGGTTAGTTGCGGTGTCCCGAGTTTTCAATCAAGTGGCGTTATCTGTTGCATCATAATGCGAAAATGCGTTATATATTGGCTGCTAGTTGGTGAATAAAACTAGAGATCCCACAATCTCCATACTGAAACAGCAGGCTGCTAACGACGATACTGCCACTGTAATAGGTAGAATTATCATCATCGCGAAATGAAAGTCGTGTCCAATTAGTACGGTACAGCTAAGAAACGGATATCGCTTTGCAATGGCGGGTAGTCCTACATAATTCGTTGATTGTTCAGTGAAGCCATAACCTAGGAGACAATCGGCACGGTCATTATCGGGAATAATTAGACGTAGGAATGGTACGCAGTTTCTATAGATAACTAGAAATCTATAGTTGTTCCAGTTTGTTAAATCATGAGATTAACACTAACTTTATGCGCCGCGATCAACCGGTTTCCTTAATCCTGGGTTGATAAATCCTGACGAACGCGCTAATCGACTTTATTGCTAATCCAACTTTATTATCTTTGCCTTAAATGTATCAACTGAGGCAATTAAAGGATATAATACTCCCATAAAATCAATATTTTCCGTCGCTTTGCCAACAATTTCGACGAGTACTTACCAGTGAACCTAAACTTACGCCTTAACGGTCGAGACCAGACCGGACAATGTATTCGGCGTCAGAGTATCGCTACATTGATATTGAGCTGAATGTAAAACAGGTTTCTATACTTGCTACAAAAGTTATACACTATACAGCAGTGGCCAACACCTCAATCGCACGGATTTGGTTTTAATGATGCAGTAAAAATACGAAGTCAAGATTGACCCCGTACGCCTGCCAGATTTTTTTTCATCAGAAAACGATATCAATTTCATTGATTGGTTGAATAAGCATCATTCGCTTACTGCGTATTTTGCTCGTGATGTTTTTGATGGCGGGTAAAACTCACAACAGAGAGTCACAAACGGAAACCTGGACGTTTCGAGCAACTTTTGTAACAAAGCAAGTAAAACATTTGAGATTGTCAAGGTGCATGCTCGTTTAGTGTTGATTTTTAATGCTGCCAGCGCCATGCATAGAGTGCCCCGCAGTTGAAATGCAATAAATATGAACCAAAGATGTTGTAACGAAGTGAAAATTGTAATATATGAAAAAGGTTCACAGTGTAGAACCTACCAAGGTTCTGTTGTGAACGCGAACCTCTAAATTCCCGAGGTTCACACACAGAACGCGAACGTGAACCTCGCGTTCACACCATCCCTAAATATAGCTCCTTTGACGAAATAGGTTTCCAACATCAGTCATATACGGACCAAAAATATCTTTAACCACGACTACATCCTCATGCAACATTTTTACGGTCGGCGGGTATCCTCATCTGAGCATTAATTCCGTACCAATGATATATATCTATACGTACTATCGCTGTTGAACCGACTATATTTCGAGGTTTCCAACCACCCCATATCGTATATGTCGGCTTTATCGAGTGGTAGTCGTCACTGTAGGCTCATACAACATGTTTTTTTTTTAAAGCATTTACACAAATATCGCGTAATTATACAACTTAAAATTTAAAAACGGCTTTGGTTCAAAACACTGATTATTCAGATCTCTTATGTTCGCCATTCTCGACTTATAGAAATGGATACATATAGCCTATCCACGACGCCATCAAATGTTTTGGATGGTATATTATTTGGTCGAGTTCATGTGATAACAACCATTAGGCTACTATAGTATATATACTAACGCACATGCGTTTCGATTGAACAGAATTCTCCGGTTCTGGAGGTGGCAGTGGAAGTGGGGGTAAGCTGATGGCAACTAAAAAGAAGGTTACATCCGCAATGTGCCCCATTTTTAGATGACGGCAGAGACTGCATCGGTGACGACGAAGACTGCACTCTTCATGTGTCGTCACATGATAACAACAACAAAATTAATGAAGCGGTCACAGGAATCAATCACATAGGTAGGTTTATTTATAGAATTGTTACGGCCATTCAGGCCTCTGCTACACCATAGTCAATTTTCTTGGACTGTATAAGAACTCGGTGATGGGGATAATAAACAATTGTAACACATACGATGCATATTGATAATCATGATTGAACTTGATTTAGACTTGGACAGTCACCAAACCTGTTGTATCGCGAAACCAGCGAGAAACTATAGCAATGTGTAGCCTATATCTGTATATATATATATATATATATCGAAGATTTAATGAAACTATTTTTCAAACCCAATTTCGAGTAGAATAGGCAACATAGTAGTACCTACAGCCCAATATCTGACCGTTTTCTCTGTAAAAATAGGGCACACTTACTTAGTGACTGATATATAGTTTCACATATAGTTACGCATCGATACGATATCGTTCGCCATTTATACTTTGACAGAATATACGGCGTTCGGCAGTGGGGCGGGCAGTAGTTGTAGTAGTGTAGTAGTGGTAGTAGTAGTAGCCTATTATATTAGTGAGATTATACCAGTATTTCTATACTAGACGGGAACGACTGTCTTGGAGACGATGAAAATTGTGTAGCACGGGGAGTTCATGCCGACAGCAACAACGAAGATCAAGGTGGGCCTATTATTATATACGTTACGAAATACGGACATCTAAGATTCTGTACGGAGACTGAAATATGCATTGATAGCCAATTAAACTTATTTTGACACGCCGTAAGCAATGGGACGAAATGGTCAAACGTCGTTTCCTACTATCCATAGAAGGGTCTTGATCATCACGATCGACGTGAATTGGAATTTGTACCAAATATCGGCCGTATAACGAAATGGATTTCACCTCGTATCTTTCAGAGGCCTGGGCGTCCGGAAGTGGGGCGGAAAGTGGAGGTATGCCTGGAAAGTACTATATTAGTGAAACTACACAAGTATTTCTATATTAGACGGGAAAGATTGTCTCGGTGACGATGAAGATTGTGTAGCCCTGGGAGCTCATGCCGACAGCAACAACAAAGATCAAGGTGGGCCTATTACTATATAAGTTACCAAATACATACATATAAGATTTTGTAGACATTGTCACTGTTCTACACCGCAAATATACAGAGATGTATAGCCTATTAAATTTATTTTGATACACGGAAACAATGGGAAGAAATGGGCAAACGTCCTTTCCTACTATCTATAGAAGAGTTATTATATACCTCATACTCATAACGAACAATGTGAATTGGAATTTGCATTAAACAACGGCCATTTAGAGAAATGGGTTTCCACCGTATATTTCAGAGGCCTGGGCGTCCGGAAGTGGGAGTGGCAGTGGAGGTGAGATTTCCCGTGCGTTTTAATTGAGACTGTAACAAGTGACACGGCAACGTCGTAGAAGGCAACGATTGCATCGGTGATGACGAAGATTGTGATGAAACGGGAATTATGATAAAGTCCAGCGATGTCGACGCGATTCGAGGTCGGGACGGTAACATTTGTTGAATTGACTGGTTCGGTAGGCGGTGTACTAGCAGCGATAGTCAATAACGAAGCACTTCTACTCTTCCCGAGTACTCAGGTTATAGGTATTCATGGAGATTTTGGACTACGAATCTACAATGGTCATTGGGGAATGGTCATTTCGTCATTTACACCAGGCCGATATTCTTCATTATGATTCCGTATATCAGTGGTTGGGAACCTTTTTGGGTCGAAGAGCCATATTACCCCAATATTTTCAAATTTAATTCCCAAAGAGCCATAAATTTCAATAAACTATTACGTCACAATTACAGTTTCGTGACGTAGGCTATTGGCAGCAGTAATAAATGGGAATCGTAGAGTGCGTCATATTTTCTTTCCTCACATGCGTAGGTTGATGTCCATGAATGACTCGATTCTGAATATTTTACTCCCAAATCAAGCAATTTTCAAATTTATTGTTTGAAAATGAAGCGCAAAAGGAGAGGAAATGCATAGGTGAGGCACAGACGGGTCAAGCCTCACCTGCGAAAGCGCAACCCCTCGTAAAATAGCTTGAAATTTTTAATCCATTAATCACTGATATTAATCGAATGTAATTGTCGCACTGATTCCGAGTATCTAAATATTGATCGACTTCTCCAGTATTCGGCTAACAAAACGTTACATTTTAACAGCGGTATACTAGAAAACTACTTACCAATCAAGAACATGGATAGCTACAGCGTTGTTTTTTATTTAAATTTCTAATTTTGAATGTCACTTTCAAGGCAGTTCATTTCTCGGCGTAGCTCAATAAAGCAATTTGTATTTGAAAACTGCATTGTCATACACGCGTCGCCATGTCTGCTATTCTCTTTGATCAATCCAAAATTCCGAGGCGCGCGATGTCGGGTAGATCGAATTCGCGAGTGCGATGTTAGTCACCGCCGCGACAGCAACTTATAAATTTGAGGATTTTGAAAAGGGGATACAAGACCCTGGATACCCCACTGCCTTGACCTCTCAAATATCTGTTTATGCTGCCACGAGAATAATTATTCTGGACGTAACGAAAATTTACTAACAAGTTGCTGCAATATTGATAAATTTATTACAAAATTAAAAATTTGTCAAAGAGCCATATCTTATACCCAAAAGAGTCATATATAGCTCGCGAGCCATAGGTTCCCGACCACTGCCGTATATGCTGACTTGTATCACGGATCTCCTGCCTTTCTGTATGCCTCTCACTCAAGTACTCCCGACTTCCGACTATACTTTCAGCTCCACTCGATTTTGCCCAGTACTAATTATGAATTTATTGCCAAGTATAGGCAAAATATGGCAATATTCCGCAAGAACTGATAAAATACATAAATTTATCGACCGCTACCTAAGTTATTTTGTAATTTACAAGTACCAGTTTAAAATTTTTCGGGTAAAAGAATTGTATGTTCCCCGAGCCCAAGCTTGAATCATAGAACTGGTTGCAGCCCATGAAGCGAGTGCAGACTCGCCGCATATGTCGCCAGAATATCGTAAAGTATGAATCTCGATCTTAGTAGAGTATATCATATGTAGCATGCGCCGGTACAGAATCCTTGGTCCGCGACAAGAGTCTGACTGCATAGTACATGCTACTGCAACCAGCACGTTGAGTGAACTGAGCTATGGGCATTTCTATTCTTAAACTAAATGGTAAGCACGAAGAACGTCCTTGTGTGTTGCAGGAAGCAAATATCGAGTTGTGATATAATTGGTGTCTAGTATTCACGTTAAAATAACATTGATTAACTACGCCAACCAATTGTCTTTCGAATCGGGCGGAAATTGGACCAACTCGCGAGAGATGTGTGTTAATGTTGGGTGGGTCGTTCCTTGGGTTCTGTTCACTTTTTGTGTTGTGTTAATTTCCTCTGAATACAGCTGTTGATGACGTGTTCAGGGTAGGGTTGCATTTAAAACAAACGGTGTTTTGTAACGCTTTGCTTAAAACATGTTTTAAACAGTGTTTAAAAAAGATATTTAAAAAAAATTGTGTTTTTTTCCAAGTTGTAAAATTATGCCTTAATTGTGTAAATAATTTACAAAAAACATGATGTATGAGCCTACCGACAATTATCACCCGATATATAGCCGACGTATATCGATATGGGATGGTTGAAAGCCTCAAAATAGTGTGTTCAACATCAATAGTCCACATATTTCGTCGAATTAGCTATTTTTACCCTATATTTTCAATTGAATATTCGTGACGTCATGGCTTAAAAAAACATAAAAAACAGGTTTTAAATTAGGTCCTTGTTTTAAACATGTTTGTTTTAAATTGGTTTTTGTTTTAAATGCAACCCCAGTTCAGGGTAATGGTCATTGGTCAATGGTCGGTCATATTCAATAAAATTTCGCGGATGCTGTTTATTACATTTGTTGTCAGTTTGCGCCTAACTGGTTCAGTCGCACACCTCACTGGTTTATTATGACATTCCTGGCAATTTGTTTATGAACATTCACAACTGAATTTGTAGAAAACGGTCCTATTGCAAAACACAACATTGTTCTTGATGTCAAACCGTGGGATGATGAAACGGATTTAGCGGAAATGGAACGTTTGGTCAGAACTATCCAAAGGGATGGACTTCTTTGGGGCACATGTAAGTTGAAATACGGTTAGATTCTAGTTGTGATGGGAATTTTATAACCAAGGGAAGAGAAGGCAGCGTTGCCCGCCAACTCATGTGTTGTTCGGTATCGTTTATCAGCATTGAGTAATGAGTATATCCAAGATTTTACGAAGCAGCCTTTTGCATAGGCCTATATAGCCCCGTTTTAGGCGATACCCTATCTTCCGATATCTCTTTTCCGCATTTTCACCTGCATTGCAGAGCTTTATTACTGACAAGGACTTTTCAGGTGATGGCCTAATGATATTTCTATAAAGTATAGACTATTGCCAAATTTTATTCCATTTCTGGGTGATGGCCAGAATGTTTTCGCGCTGTACGCTGTATTTGCATCGTGATGTAATTCGTAATTCGTTGAATGCTATTAAGATGTGCTTTGTTCCAGCAAAATTTGTTCCATATAAGTATGGAATCCGTCAACTTCGGATTTCCTGCGTCGCAGAAGACGACAAGGTAAGACCAGTAATGTATGGTCTGTATACTACCCTATGGCAATGTCGTTGCCTTATCTGTTAGCTGAATCGAGTTGTTATCACACAATGAGATACTGACCTTTCGTGGCTTGAAAATCGCCACAATAAGCATATAGCTTGATATGGAATGTCTACCGACAGTGATGCCTCATACATCCATATCCATTGCAAAGTAGCCGTATATACCTGCACTGCTTTCAGGTTGGTACCGATTTATTGGAGAAGGAAATCACGAAGTTTGAAGATTTGGTTCAGTCAGTTGACGTTGCCGCGTTGAATAAAGTTTGATTGATCAAATCGTGAAATTTGGCGTTGTATATGTTTGTCGTTGTGGACGTTATCTTCTACAGTAGCGAGGGAGTGTGCAGGTCGTGACGCGACTTCCATTATTGGTTGAAAACAAATCGATTTGACAGCTTATAGGTTGATTAAAGACAGATGCGTTACGATTCACGGACATTCGGAGAAGTATGTGATTCGTTGGCTTTGCCATTGAATATGAGCGCTTTTGATGACACACCGCAAAGACAACAAACGCACTGTCGCTCCACCGATTATAAGCAATGGCTTCTCCGCGACGCGATTGCTCTTTCTGGAGACGTTGGTTCCGAGTCCAGGAATTCAGCAGCTGTCGCGGAAATGAACTATTACAGACATGAGAAGTTATTTTGTTCTTTTCGTTGCCGGAATTGAATCTCTTTCGATTCCCATCGTCATATTTGAATCAATTCCCTGGAGCATCGCGGCTGTTCGTCCTGGTTGAGTTGCATTGCATACGGTTTTCCATTGTCACGCGTAGAATGTTCATCAAGTCAGTAATCAGCTTCAGAAGTAACATGCGGAAAATTGATACGGAATCAGGAACGAATGCTGCGGTGCTTACAAAATGTCACGATCATCATGTGATATCTATTATTCTTCAAATTATGAACTTAGATCAAATTATTTTTCGCCTGCAATAATCGCCGCGAAGCTCACGTACTACTTACTGGTATAGCATATTATATGCCTCCAGTAAACAACGTATAGGCCTATATCAAACGAACCGCGAGTTTGCGCACTCGCAAAATTTTGTGATCACTGCCAGCGATGAGCAATGAGCATGGATTACGATTTGAAAAAAAAACGGATTTGTGAAATTTTGTCGTATTAGGATAGAATTAGGATTAGAGGTTTTCTCTGAACGGATTAGGATTTGGATTGGATTTACCTATTTCCTGGAAGATTGACTGATATGTCGTGTGGCGAATGGCGACAAACTTTATTCAGATCAGTTAATAATGTAGGCCTATACTTATGACACGCTATACTGTATGGCACGCTCGGTGCGAATGAACATGAGATGTGCAGCCCTACGCTAAGTTATCTTAAATCAAGAGAATTGTTGGTTGTGAAAGAAGAATATCCAATTCCTCGCTGCATAAATCAGCATTTCTTGAAGTTAGAAACGGATTAGGATTAGACACGGATTTGAATATACAAAAGTTATGGATTGGGATTTGTACTAGGATATAGAAATTCCAAATCCGCCCATCTCTGAACACGGATGATTATTCTTTGGGAAATCTATGCTTATTTCGTGCTTCATAAATACGAGTTATCCAAGACATAACACATCAATACACCGAACGAGCAGCAAATACAGAACTTGCCGAGACAGATAGATAACAGATAGAACAGTGATTCCTAAACTGCGTGTCGCCATAGATGCGCCGTGAAGATAGTTATAATTTTAGAAAATAACTTTCAAAAATACATATGAGTGATTCACTCTGGATTATAGTCAATCAAAATTCAAGAATATCTGTTGTTCTATCAAGGGCAACGCATTTAGTCAAGAAAGACGCAGTGAAATTATAGTCGAATGACGCAGCCCACGGTAAAATATCGAATTAGATACCCTAGTACGTTTTTTACGGATAATACGGTGTAGTAGAAGTATACATAGCATCGATAAGACACCGGTACTAATTCATAAGGATATACGGTTAAATATCAGTCATAAGATGATACGGATACAGTTAAAACAGAACACGTCCGACAGCGCACGTGAGCATCATTAATATCAGTCTTCGTATGTCAGAGATATGATAAGGTGGCTCGCATTTCAAGTGTGATAATATCTCGTTCTGTGCGACCTTATTCCATCACATTCCTGTCTTTTCTGACAGTGATGCCTACGGTGGAGGTGCTTCTGTTCTTTCCAATGCTCCATCACTGACGCGACAATTCACATTGTTTCTCGCAGTCTAAACACACAATAGCCTATCACTTTGCGACCATGGATGTAATCGGACGAGGTGCTTCTGTTATTTCCAATGCTCCATCACTGACGCAACAATTCACATTGTTTTCCCGCAGTCCAAACACACAATAGCCCATCACTTTGCGACCATGAATGTAACCGGACGAGTTGATCAAAGTAATGGCCATTGGTATTATGTACACTGTACAGGTATAAGTAACCGCGGTAAATGATATTCAATCAGGCGTGTCGGTTTTTAAGAAGTAGCACACAATATTCCCAAGTAGTAAGTAGTTCGAATAAGAACCGATGACACTATCAATAGATATCACGGTACTGACAGCGACTTTCCCTCACCCATTTGTCATAGCAAATCCATTTTCGGCAGTAGGCTATATACACACACGATTAAAATATTGAATCAGCTGCATCTGCTGTTATTGCATATATGCAGTGTGACCTTGACTTAAAGTAGGGAAGACCCATCATTCGAAACTTTTCAGGCTCTGCTTATTACAATTCTTTCGTCACTGATATGATTTCGTCACCTATGGTGATAGTTCAATTGACTGTTACCTATTCTACACTATCCACCCATGCTCCTTTTTTGGAAGTCTACCACTTTTTTGAAGTAACATAACGAGGCAGTAGACTAGAAGACGAATAAAAATAACGTCATTGTACCTTCGTGATATACGCTACATTCTCTTTATTTCCTAGAATTTTATAAAAGTGCCGAATATTACGATATTTCAGTAATGTCCTAATCAGGGCTGTGGAGTCGGTAAAATTTGCCACTGACTCCAACAGTATTACCAATTTACTTGGAAAATTATTTGCCACAGTGACGTTTAAACGACTATCATATCACCATTAAACATCTACAAGCATATGGGTACCATTGGCATACAAAATTGTTTCATTGTGGCACAGCTCGAATTATTCACTATGCAATTAACATGAAAGAAAGCCTATCTAAATATTATTCCTTTTTTAATATGTTATCAGCTTTTTTTAATATGGCCCCTCTAATATCCAAAAATGTATGAATCATTCAAACATGATATATATTCAATCCTGTATAATCAAAATATAGATAAAACAATCGAAAAGTAGGTCTTGTGTGTATGAGTCAGCAACTAATACAAAGATGTAACTTACTAATTTTCTCATTTTACAATTTACTGATTACAAGCACACACACTCTCACTATAACTAATAAACATTGGTCAGATACGGAATTTAGGAAGTATAGTGAAATGGTATATATCTAGTCTACATATGCAAGTATTCAAGTATTCAACTACTAGGACATGTCGTTTTTCTCAATCATTTGTTCGACCCAAGCAGTTAAGCTACACTAGAAATATTTTCAATTTTATTGAGTAGGGAAGCAGCATTTGGTTATATTTACATTAATTTTACAGAGCCAGACGATGAATTTACTCTGTCACAGGATCATGGTATAACTCCAAAAATTGCATCAATGTGATTTCTTTCCTTTATGCAACCGAATTGTAATTTGCAAATAATGTCCAATTTTGTCCATATCGTTACTATAGTGGCAGTGATTGATGGTACATAAAAATCCTATTTTAGTTATTGTTAGTAATTTAAAGATGCATTTGAAATCAATTGTTTTCATAATAAAGAAGTTGGAGTCGGAGTCAGGGTCATTTTCAAAAACTCCGACTCCAGTCAGTATTTTTCCACGACTCCGACTCCGAGGCGTTCTGAAAAGACTCCGCCTCCGATTCCATTAAGTGAAAATTAGACAAACTCTGACTCCGACTCTACCGAATCCAAGTCCGACTCCACAGCTCTTATCTCAAGTCTTCTCAAAACTGCATCAATGCCTAGCTGGTATTAAATTTGCGGTTTTAAAGTTCCCGTAGCCTATACACTTAGAAGACATGCGTCCATGATTTTACTGGATGGATTTGACATCAGGATATTGTCTTTAGAATAACTCGAATGAAATAATGTAGGCCTATTCTACGTGATAAGTTTCGAAATGTCACGACAAAAGCTACTACGACTTCAAAACCTATTGAGGAAGTATAGTAGGCTACAACATAAGATATGGACAAGATAATCAGATAAATATGCTATTCAAGCAGTATATACATTTATCAAATAGTTTTAGCTTATCATGGCAGTTTGTGGCATATGTGCGAAGCTACGATGAAATGATAGAAGTCAGTCATGCCATTTCTACATAGATCTGTTTCTGATATTGCTGTTCTTGCTGTTGTTTAATGACGAAAATGATATTGCGCTTATAGCCTGACTGCCTTTTGCACCACGGCCAATTGCATTGTACACAAAGCAAGGAGGTCATATGAAATCTGATAATACATAACATAATTCTTCAATCTTCTGGAAACTCCACCAAAACCCCGAAGATTTTTACTGCGACCAGACATAATGACGGTATAATTGTATTTTTGGGACTGGTATTTTACGCGCTTTCGCGCTGACATTTTTGTACATGGTTTTACTGTATAGTAGTTAAATAATTATTATTATTTTATACAATATACCATACAATGCAAAGCTGAAATCAGAAGCAAACGCAGATCCGTCCCGAGTTTACCGTCTCGGCATATATTAGCCTATATGTAGCATAAAATTATACGACTGGTTTAGAAGTCATTTGTTAAATGATTTGATGTGTGTCTTCAGATTGATTACGACATTATTTCGACATTGCAACACACAGCTATAACAAATAAACCTAACAAAATAGGCCCACGCCGAACGGAAAATATATGTAGGATCATGACGAGCGGCAAAAACGTTATCGTCCAACAAAACGCCACGGGGTCGGTAACTTGATTATATAAAGGGCGATATAGCTTCATGTCACATATTTGCTATACCAGACAGCTATAAGCGTCCGACCACCTGGACATGGAGCGAGCCTGGAAAAAATTGGTAGTCGTCCTTCTTGTAGCGATCGCTTTCGAAGTCAGTTGTGCTCAAAGATGTAAGTAAGTAGGCTATAGGCTGTGTAGTGTAGATGTATGCTTTGCGTATACACATACTGTAACCATAGGATTGGGCAATATCGAGCACCTGAGTGCATGATTCGATTTTGAATCAAATATTTAGCTTCGAGTCGAGTCGAATATCCGATTATCAATAATTATGACGTCCTGAGAGTAGCCTATACATGATATAGAATGATCAGATATATACCTTTTATGCTACCACGTAGAGAATAATGTCGTGAAGATCATTTGATATTTTTTCGGCCTCACACATCTACTTCATTTAACTTTGTGACAACGCTGGGGGTTGAAATTTCAACGTGTGTAGCTCCGTATTGCATGTTTAGGATGACGTCATGTGACCGGTTGAGGTTTCAAGGCATCCACGCTGGGAAAACGCACCGAAACTATAAGCATACTCGAATCATTTCTTTTCAGCACTAACATCAACAAAATCTGAGCCAAAATTCATGATTAATCATAGTAATCAATCAATCAATTTATTATCGAAAATTTCATCATTTCAATACACCAGAATGAAAAGATAGGAAGGTGTCGAAACGACTTGGAGCATAGTCTTTGAAATCAGACAAGTGAGTTTATCAAATTGCGGGTTGCCAACATGGTGCATACTTTGCCGTGTAACGTTACTCACCTCATCTACACTATCTGTAGTGACTTTCTGCTTCTCTACGCCGCGGTGACTAGTGTTACTACGTAGATCTTAGATTAGTTTTATCAGAACCATTGTTATCTGGTTATATGGTCGAAATAAAATATGATCGCTCATCTCATATGCCGGACCTGCAGTTTCGAACAGTCTCTCACCGGCTATCCGACAGTCGTCGAGCATGTCCGCATTCAAGTCGAAGTACAAACAATTTTTACTGAACCAATACTAGACGGCCCTCTAGTTTACCGGACCACGACCCGACGTATCGGCCTCGCTTTCCGGCACATGACACCTCTTTTTGTCGCCTTTCCTATTATAGTTTCGTCTTATTCTTTTATATTAGTGTGCATTCCTCCTTTTTACATCGGCTGTAGGCCAAGTGCGTGCTTGGTTTCAAAGACTGATCCAAGTCGTTTCGACACCTTCGTACCTTTCATTATGTCCCAGTCTTGTGGTGTATTGAAATGATGAAATTGCAAACAATAATTTGAATTGCAAACACTTACAAGAATCAAGCTCATCCATCGCAGTAAAATGATATTTGAAAGTCTAAATACATTTAGTTTATTGTAATTTGTTTTTCACTTTATACAACAAAATGATCATGTGGTACGCCATACATTCAGATGATTCGAAAAGGTACGTAGTAGTTGAAAAAATGAGAACCGCTGTGTTTAGACATAGATGATGACGAAAGGTCATTGCGCGCCACTGCTATAATTAAGGCATGTCTTTTTAAACGACATATAAGATCTATTCCATGCTGATCAATGGAAAATGAGGTTGTTATCGCCCGTTCTTCCTATAATGTCCTGTGTTCTTGATCGGCGGAGTGATGTGGAAGATTCTTATGTGATTCGCATGTGTTTGTTAACAAGATAATTTACCATTTCAATATCTGACTTTAGTGACGGCATGCGAAGATATCAGACAGGAAGAGAAATGCGAGCCAACTTGCATTCCACCGGTGCGCGGAACAGTGGTTTACTGGAGAAACCGCCAGGCCACATCTTTCCTCGTGAACTGGGATCGTGTACCATCCGCGAAATGTTACCACATTAAACTTCTAAATGGGTACACCATCCGCGTTTTGAAAACAATCAAGTGTCACAACCGAGCGTCTTACAATGTAAGCCGATCAGAAATACTGCAATATACTGCGTAAACATATGAACAGAACTAATATCGTTTTCTGCGGAAGGCCAAAAATGGCAAGTTTCCAAAGGACTAAAATAAGCAGGACATAGATTTCATGAAGTGTAGTTTTGACTAGGGTTGCATATAAAACAAACGGTGTTTAAAAAACATTTTTAAGCAGTGTTTTAAAAAAAGGCTTTTTAAAAAAATTGTGTTATTTTTAAGTTGGAAAATTATGCCATAATTGTGTAAATACTTTCCAAAACGCATGTTGTATGAGCCTACGGACAATTACCACCGGATATAGCCGACGTATATCGATATGGGATGGTTGGAAACCTGAAAATAGTTGGTTCAACACTAATAGTACAGATATTTCGTCAAATGAGCTATATTTACCATATTTTCAATTGTCACTGTCAATCCACTATGACGTTACAATTAAATATTCGTGACGTCATGGCTTTAAAAATATGTCTTGGGCATGTTTGTTTTAAATTGATTTTTGTTTTAAATGCAACCCCTAGTTTCGACGATGCGTCCCATGCTACTTTTTCGATTGTCATCTCTTGAGTTAACGCAGAATTATGCTAAGAGCGAGTAAGTATAGAAACATTTGACTTAAAGAACTGTTGAAGTAGAAGACGTATTCAGAAATCTGAAACGGCAGTTAGCATTTCCAGTTGAGTACACTTCATCATAGAATGCCCAAAAAGTCCTTAAATGACATGAGTTATCTAAATCCGAGGGATTTGTAAAAAATCTTAGCATATATACTATAGCCCTATACATGTATAATGTATATTTTTGTCGTAAAACAACCCCTTCAATGTTCAATGTCGTAAATTCATTTCTAGAAAGTACAAAATGTGCCAAAGATGAAATAGGCCTACTGCATGATTCTATTTCGTGTTGCAGTTCACCAACTTAACGCCGAACAGAGTCTACGGCGTAGAAGTCAGCGCAGTCAACTTCAAGTGCATGAAAGGCAACCCCGGACAACCGGCCAGAACGCGAACACGATGGGCCCCGGTACCCACTACCACGACACCTGCGGTACGATCATTACAGAATTTTAAGACTTTGAGACTTGTTGAATGCCCCACTTCAATTTACTGCGATTTGATTCCTTGGATATACTTTCAGATGTAGACCTATTAAACGATTCGCGCCAGCATGCAGTAGTGAGCCCATTCTTGAATGCTCGAGGAAATGTAATGGCTACACAACTGCAGCCGTACAGGTCGTGCGCGCAATTCACATATAATGTGATCAATATAGTAATTCGAAATCGGCGCTGAGTGAATGAATCACTTGCCTTAATCTTTCTGGAACTTATTGCTGAAATATGATCGGTGAACACCGAATGGATATCAACTTCACATAGCGATTGACCTCGGGGTCATATTGATCAGCGTTGATTTTGGCTATAGTGACACGTCGTAGTCGGCTATAGTATCGAAATGTAGACATACAATGTGTATTATACATATTTACTTCATATACGCCACGATTACTTCTAGCTCGGCCTTTTCAATTTGTTTCCAATTATAATCGGAAACAAGTAAATACATATTAATTCTGTTTACAGCCGCCTCCGAGGCCGACTCCCAGACAGGGTGCATGTGGAGCTGGTAAATTCACATGCCAATCGGATCCGGATGCATGTATTCCGAACGAAGAATGGTGCAATGGTAGATTGGACTGTCAAGACAGCAGCGACGAGAGAAATTGCCCAGGTGATTATATCTCCATGCCACAATATAATTATTCATCTTCCCGTCAGAGAGAACAGCTCTTATTTATAACTCTGAATAGCCATGGTGCACGAGGTCGAAATAATCAACCATTGATATCACATGTCAAAATTGCAGCGCAACGAATGTCAGTATTCTTTTTCAAAAATTGCCGATTTTTGATGGTAATCAACACGCACAGGGATATATTTTTAGATCAATATCACGCGAAACGTCTGAAGTTACACCCTACACTACAGTCATAACCGATCGGTTGTCGCTCCACAGTTCACACCTGCGGAACAACAATGATCCGTATCGCCGTGAACAGCGACTTTATTTTCCTAAACCGTGATAGGCGCATCATATCTAATCTATACATCAGAAAATTTTTATCAGGCGGCGGTTTCCGGAAGGAATCCTCGTTTTCCCAATCCAAACAATCACAATAGAGGTGTAGCCGGAAACCCACGACTTTGATTGAGAAAGTTAATCTGATGATTGGGGGCTTATCCATGTGTAGGCGACATATCAAGCGTATAACCTAACTAAATGTCATATAACGGTTCTTCATTCTTATATGATGTACTTGTGTTACTTATGCGGCGAAACGTAGGCTACACCGCATTCTTCAATAAATTTAACTGTGATGCAATCTTGAAAAAGACATGCTGTAGGACAGGTGACTTTATTTACGCTGATCTTCATCCAGGCGGATGCAAAGAACTTGATGAGAAATTCCCCAACGGAAATTTTACATGCACCCGGTGGGGATCTCCAGGAAGCTTCTGCTGGTTCGACTGCTTGTCCAATTACGCTATCGAAGGGCGGAAATACACAATATGCTCAAGAACGAAAGGGATATGGTCGTATCCAGTACCGGTCTGCAAATGTAAATATAGAATATAATATCTGACGGTACTTTTCGCAGTGTAGATGCAGTTAAGGCATAATGGTGGTATTCAGTGATAAATCTGGATTGACATATAGTGACGTATATAGTCAGTGGACATCTGACAGCAAACGATTAACCTGTCAAAGGTTTTATGGTTTTATAACCCTATAGGCGAGGAAAAGTATTTGACACAGCGTATAACATGTCATGGTTTCGATTGAGCTGGATTACCAACAAAATCGTATACTTTCTCAGTAAAGAAGTCTAAATCAATCACAATCGACGACATCGGCGTGAATTCTATAGTCGTGTCTTGGGAGCCAGTGGAAGCGGCTTCATCGTATACGGTGGAAGCGGAACCGAGTGAGGGCGGTATAAAGGTATGGAATACTATGTGTTCTACAACGAGAAACATGCAATGTTCTATTATGAATTTCGGAAGAATTTTAGAATTTCTCATTAACCCTTTCACGTATGTATGTATATGTTCGTTTCTGAATTACATATCGGTCAACGTCAAAGTGCGTATTTTCGTATGGTTTATCAGTACAATTCCCCGTGACATACTTCATTATGTACAATTGTGCAATGTGCATCCATCGTAAACTAGGTTTGGTTGCTCAACTTATCAACAACCATGCGCCACACTCGGTAAAAACTGAACAAGGCCCCAAGAAACTTGCTACCCGGCCCGCTACATAGAAATTAAGGACTTTAGATAGTGAGTGACTGTTAGCAACCTGGAATTAGGCTTCCTGACTCAGCACTGACGTAGGGCTGTACTATAAGGCTAAAACAAATTTGAATTTAAATTATGAATCTCCCTCTACCACATTTGGCCCGGTGTAATGTATATTGAATAGAAATTGCAAAAGTCTATTTAACCGGCTATTTCGTTCTGACATTTTAGAAAAACACAACAGCAAAATGTTGTACGGGAGCTATTGAAGACTTGTATCCAGATACGGAATACAAAATAACGGTACTGGCCGTGGATGAAAGTGGACAGCCTGGAGCTAAATCTCCCGACGTGTTCGCAACGACAAGTTAGTAAATCGTAATATGAAAGATGGATTTCACGTGCAAGCATAGCCTGTATTAGTAGACCTACGTGAAGCCTCGTGAAATTGTATACGATGCACAGTATGCTATCGTCGATTCAACGAATTTTCGCGACAGGCGATGGTCGCCTGAATAAGTCTATGAGTCTATGCCGTCCGAGTCTGACTAATGCAGGCCCGGCTCCCGATCTCCCTTGGTATCATGATCAAATCAATCACTGACCCAATCTCTCAATGCGACTCCGTCAAAAATAGTAGTAACAGGATAGTTGACTTTTCTATAATCTATATATTTTATCTCAAGCACAACTTGTTCTACAGGTGACGAATGAAGACCTCTGAATCGAACTGATAAATGATGGAAATCGGACCTATTTGCTGGCAATGTTCAGATAACATTATGAGTCTAGTGTTCAATTGATCAAGTCCATTTACACAACGCAAACTCAGCGTACGACCTCTCGATACTTGTCCGTGTTGCAACATTGATTCATTTAAATCTGCATGTAAATGTAGATGTATTACAGGCCTATGTTACTTATGGTTAACACCAAGAAGACTGCAGCCGTGATAATTTGTAACAATCTTTAATAAAGCGAAGTAGTCGAATACAGACGATATTCAAAAGGATTGAAGTAAAATCGGTCATTAATATACTGAATAATAATTCGTACCGAAACATACGTATCAATAACTTAACGGTATTTGCAAAAGTGCAAAATGTATCAAATCATAATAAAAATCCATATCGTTCATCTTCTCCCCGACTTGGCGATCCCCGATCCTTGTTTGCATAGCCGTCAGAACTACAGATATCGTGCAATTGGATTTTTACACGCTATGTGTAACCGTTGATTTCTGAAAAGGGAACCACTTCGCCTTAGAAGACAGCACTTCGAGTGCGTAACATCATTCAGGCGTGATTCGCCTTTATCGTCATCACGAGTCGCGTCATTTGAACCGATTTGTATCAATCAAATAAATATTGAACTTAATCTTGGAAATTAAAATCATGCAATTTCTATTTGAATAAACCGGAGTTGAGGATTTTGACCAGATTTCAATAAGAAGCGTTTGGACGAGTTAATATAATCTGACACATAATGCTATAGTGAGACATCTCCCGCCCGGGCGTCCAACTGTCGATGGTACGATGCAGGGCTATGCTGAACTGACGGACCTATTCAGCGTTGAATCTGGACCTTATCTGTCTCGGTACATACTTCTTTGTTTGTGTTTGGTATTCGTGATGTTTGTCGACTATACAATGGTCACTTACACCATGCCGATAATTTTCCATTTTTATTCCGTATCTGCCGACTAGTAGCACGACCCACTTCTATGCTTTTTGTAAGACACCACGTATGCGAATCACATGGCGAGGGGGAGCCTATTATAGCTAAACCTCCAAGGAATCCTGGAGTCGGCCCTTAGTTATTTAACAAAACCAAATCCATTAACGTTTATTAAAAAAAAACAAAGCTCCTATGATGCCAATTCTCCCAATAGCTCCGACTAATAACATTTCGCTTATTGTTTTTGCTAATAAGGCTTTTTGTAGTTTTTCCGTGTTGCATTTGCATGTCTGTAAATAATTTCATGAGAGTTATAAAGTACCCTTGAAAATTTCATACCTTTGTAACCGAACCGTTGCTAAAAATAGTTAAGTAGCCCTAAGCCATACTATATCACGGACGCATTGTTATTGCTACACGGTCTTAATGCAGCCATAATCATATAGAATATATCTGCACACTCGGACATATCACAATCACATCACGACAAAAATTACAAAGACTATTAAGTTGTCGGTTGGAAAGATCCTTCCAATTATATGGATTGTCCTACCTAATAGTAAATCAGCCGGGAACGGATTCATGGGAACGTTTCGGACTTCAGCAAGGTCAAAATCTTCGACTCCGGACACTCTGAACTCCATCCTAAGGACAATGTCATTGAATATAAATTTAGACGCCCCGTCATAACGAGACAGTGTACAAAACCATGGACTGTAACTGATCGAAGAAAAGTCATTCAGTTCACTAAATCTCGACTCTTTTTAATTTGCTATGTCATCATCTCATATCTTTCTAAATATCGCATAATCGCAGTCATTTCTGTTCAACGCATGTAGACGCCTACAACATACCGTGAATTGTTGTTTCGGAAACTCCGCTGTGGTTAGGTGATGGGGTATTATGAGCTCGTATGACCGGTGCGAATGCGCTCTTCTGTTTGACAGCTGATATCATGTTCGCTGGCGAGAAGCTAAATATTCCCGGTGTGGTGCCGGAACCGGATAGGCAATTCATCGCCGGATTCGGTGACTGAGGGAGAACTGAAGTTATAAAATATATCATACATCTGTGAAAGCCAAGACCATACATTTATATCTCACGAACAGACTTTATTATCACTACCCTGCGATTGCGGACTTGCAGTGATTGATTGCGACTGATTATTATCAAGCTGAGGGTTCGCAACAGTTTGACGCAATGCTGGCAGGTCCGTTGATATCTCATAACGGACATCTACCTTCATTGTGGAAAACGGAAGCGTATAATTGCACCAACGCCGGCTATTTTGTACTGCGTAACTATAGCAGTGTTGGGATCAAGTCACTACCTTCGAGTCACGAGTCATTTCGAGTCATCGCACATTTTGACTCGAGTCAAGTCAAGTCAATCGATTTTCAAAGGTGACTCGAGTCAAGTCAAGTCACTCGATTTTTGGAGGTGACTCGAGTCAAGTCGAGTCAAGTCAAGTCAAGTCACGAGTCAAGTCAAAATTCAAGTCAAGTCGCCTTTTCGAAGTATGAAGCATGATTAGTGATTACGTCATTGCATTTCGCTAGGTGTCTGAATAACAGATTGATTGGTCATTGATTCTGAACCGATGAACGAAAGAACGAATATAGAGTTAAATATACAAATACATGCAATAAGGGGCTGTATCGCTCAAATAGAACTGTTAAACTACGCAAGTAATTGCATAGCCTCAATTTATAGTTACTAGTCAAGATAAAGAATCGAGAAACGAATTGATAAGATGCAATGTATCATCTCTTATACATAATATTGGCATGATACAATTCGAATCTGCTCCAATGGCTGAGGAGTATATAAACTATATTCGATTACAATTTAAATAAAACAAGAGGTTCGGTTAAGGTAAGAACAGAGAACAGAATATATATTTTGCTATTAAATTACTTTACTACTAGTTTACGACAACGTAAGTTGTAGCTTCGATCACTTCGTTTGTGGTCCATATATTTGTGAGAGAATATTTGACGATCAGTAAAACGCACGATCATTGAATGATTGGTAGCTCTCATTGGTTACACAAGTGTTTGGCGAACAATCCGAACATATGCAAGATAAGGTGATTTTTACTTGATGATTTGAAATTGACTCGTGAATTTTGCTCCGAGTCACGAGTCAATCCACATTTCTGATACGCCGAGTCAAGTCAAGTCAAGTCATTTTAGCAAAGTGACTCGGGTCAAGTCAAGTCATACGAAAAACGTGACTCGAGTCTGACTCGAGTCAAGTCATGACTCGAGTCATCCCAACACTAAACTATAGTAACTATATCTATAATTATGGATGCTGACTACAGGTTTAACTCACGTCCAGCGTTGCAAAACATATTAGCGGAGCTGTTCGTCATATTCGTAAAGGTAGGCGGGCCCACGTATCCGTTGACTGGAGACCCGTACGGTGGCGCATTCGTGACGGCGCCGATCGACGAAAGGGAGATGTTGGAACTGTGTTGAGGACCAGCGTGTGGAGAGTAACCTAAAATCAAAGGCGGTGAAACTATAGTCAACGTTGCTACTAAAATAGAAGTGGATGCAACGCCGTAGATATAAACCCAATTACAAATAGAAGTAGCAATTAACAAGACATGTCAATACTACTTCAACTGCAAAGAGAAAATTAAAGGTAGGACAAGTGCTCAAGTAAGAAGTCTCAAGAACAGGATTGGGAGCGGAGTCACATACTTTTAGCGGGTAATCGAAGGGTGCTTACTTTCAAAATTGCAACATGTATCCTTGCGACTAACGCAAAATTACTAATAATGGCACTATAAATAGGTGGAATCTTCCGAAACAGATTCAATTACCCTGATGCATGCGGTATTTCATGTGGCTCTTATCCCAATTGCAATTATAAACTCATTACGTGTCTCGCGATGAAAATTTCAGCACTAATCATCAGGCGATTCTACTTTCTTGACATTTCGTCGACCTAACCTAGAACACAGCTTGGTGTTTTCCGCCGCGATCACGTGATTATAATGTGACAGACGGCGATTCATCGCGCGGCCGTGGAAGGCAACAGATGGCGGCGAGGACAAATTCCTAATTGGATATCGGCAACTTAATTCAGTTTGAGCCGAGTGATTGCAAGTTTCTCGAGCTGTGACGCATTCGATTAGAATGTGCTCCTTGGAAACTGTCGCGATTCGCTGCTCGAGTTTGTCCGCTGCAGTGTATCGAATGGCAATAAAAAGACGAAATACGAGATAGCAAATATCATGCGCATATGCCAAATGATAATTTGGATTGAAAAACTTGTTTTAATTGACACGGACTCAATGGCGCTCACGTACTTCATATAAGGGTAGTAATTTTATTGCCTTCGGTTATGTCAATCTGTCACTGTAACCAATAGATACATGGATTGAGCCAATTGTTTTTCATAAACGTAGAACATTTATATGATCTGAAGAGATTTTTTGGGTTACAGAACTTTAATATACATTTTAATAATATATTCATATCATAAATATATTAAAACCCGAAACTTTCCGAGCAGACACTCTTCAGGGGTAATCGTCAGCATAAAGAGAATTTCAAAAACTTGCATATAACTACATTGCATTTATTCAATTGTGACGTCATAGAAACGAAAACAACATCAAGTACAGACGAACCGCGAGCAAGTTTATGCTGACGATTACCCCTGAAGAGTGTCGGCTCGAAAAGCTTCGGGTTTTAATATATTTATGATATGAATATATTAATAAAATGTATATTTATATGATCTTAGACTTGGAGGAAATAAAAGCATTAGGCAATAACTTCATATAGTTCTAGCAGGGCTAATAACGAATCAATGAATGAAAACTTCGGTGGGCAATTTTTTAAACAATGAATTTCGTGAAATGTTCATTGTGACGTACTGTATAAAGATGAGGTTAAATTGTTCTAGTCGAAAATGTGAAGGCTTTATCAGTATAAGTGTATAATTATTTCACTATTTCAAATCACCGCAAGACTGTGATAGAATGAAAAGATAGGAAGGTGTCGAAACGACTTGGAGTAGTCTTAGGAAATGTAGAGATAACTACATCACTTTTTGGATATTCATAGGAGATCAGAGTCAAAGTCATTGTTGGAACTAGAACTAAGAAGTACAAGTAAAAGTATAAGTAACATCGTAACTTTCTACTCGAGTTAAAGCAGAATAAGTGGTTTCAAAGTAAGTAAAAACGTGAGTATTCTAGGCCTAGTTTAGCTATTAAAAAAATTAAAACTGGTAGGTAGATCATAACCACGTACTGCAAGTAGCCAAAATCAACTTAAGACATTTTGCAAATTTGAATCACTTTGCTGCTGACCACGTCTATGGGGACATTGGAAGGGCTTCCCGAATCGCGGCCGTTCGAAATCGCGCAAACACGGTTTACTTTACGGCAACAAAATTACCGGTGTCGCTACCGTTAGAATCCATGCGATCCTGTGCCGCGAACGGCGCATATTGATTGGGAACATTGTAGCCACCCATCGCAGACGCCATCATTGTGCTGGAGGTGCTGGTGAAGGAGTTCTGCAGTGGTGGAGGTGGAGCCGACTGCAACTGACTGTATGGTCTCACGGAAAACGCTTCTAACAATTCGGCGGCCCGAGTCAAAATCATTTCCTGTTGATATTAATTGTCATTGGTCATTTTGCGTTAGTAGAGAAGATAAATCTTACAAATTCTGCAGTATTGCCACCTCCGCTTAAATTCTAAAATCATGTTATAACCCCTCGACCGAATCCTCTTCTGATACAACTTAATTGAGTATATTCAGACCTTTTATTTTCTCCACCCACTTGGAGTAGTTTTGACATGACTTGCAAATTTCTACTTCTGCTTGTAATTGAGTAGAAATTTTCCGCATTACTTCTACGTTTACTTCAGTAGTAACTCTGGCTACTTTGACCGCCTCTGCTATACGGTCTCATTCAAAAAGAGTTCCCCTGATCTTGGAAATGACTTAATCAGATAGTATACCGAGCGAGTAATTGCTAAAGTGAAACATGATTTAAGTCTGTTTCATCGCATAGATTAGTGGTCGGGAACCTATGGCTCGCGAGCCATATATGGCTCTTTTGGGCATAAGAAATGGCTCTTTACCAAATATTTATTTTTGTACCGAATTGATCCATATTGTAGCGACTTGTTAATAAATTTTCATCACCGCCAAAATAATTATTCTTGTGGCAGTAAAAAGAGATGTTTGAGAGGTAAAGACAATGCCGTCTTCAGGCTTAGGGGCACGGACCCACTCTATTCAAAATCATCAAATTTAAGCTACTGTCACTGTCACACCAGCGGCCAATATCACTCGCGAATTTCATTTACCCGACTCGAAATCTTGAATTGTGCGATACGTTGATTAATCAAAGAGCATAGCAGACACGGCGACGTCCATTTCAAAACGCAGTTTTCCAATACACGTTGTCTTCCTAATCTACGGCGCGAAATGAACTGTTGTGGATGTGACATTCACAATTACAAACTCGAATTACAAACAACGCCATAGCTATCCACGTTCTTGATTGGTGTAGTACGGCGATAAAATGTATGCGTGTAGCGCAACGTTATGCTACTGCCGAATACTTTGAGAATTGAGAAGTCGATAAGTATTTAGGTATTCGGAAACAGTGCGACAGTCACATTCGATTAATATCAGTTACATTAAATTCTAAGCTACTTACGATGAATTGCGTTATCAATGGTGAGGTTTGACCCGTCTGTGCCTTACCTGCCGGGTCAAGCTTTATTTTCGAACAATGATTACCAGTTTTTACAGAGAAAATACGGCGCACACGAGCAATCCCATGTAGTGAGTTCGAATTAGTGCTAACATGACGACACTGATTTTAAATTGTGACGTAACAGTTGATTGGCATGTATGGCTCTTTGGGAGTGGAGATGGAAAAATAGAGCCAATATGGCTCTTCTGACAAAAAAGGTTCCCGACCACTGGCATAGATCGACAAAAACATATACTGGTCGATCGTGTTTTTCGATAACGACAAAGTAGCATGCAGGTTGAAATGCATACTTAATTACTTATACACATACACAGCATTGAGCGCAAATCGATTCGAATTTACAAATCGCGTGATATGCTTTTACCCAAAAGAACTCGTGGTAGAAGCAAATGGAACTCAAGCAATACTCTTCTCAACCATGAAATTACAAAGATCAATAGGGGAAGTTTCTTGTAGCATGCAAATCGATTCGGGTGAGTTTCTCGGCATAAGTTCGATTATTTACCTTCGAAATCTGCAGTGGGTCGGCCTGATGTCTCGGTATCATTTTCATAAGTCGTTGGAAACCGTATTCGATGGATGGCTCATTCAGAGCTGAAAAAATACACTTCCGATAAAATATGCAATTCACGAAAGCGCAAGATATATCTCACCAGTGTATGTGAACCTGCCCGGTTGATTCTTACAATATTGTTTGTTTTTTATTGTTATGGTGACCTCAACCGGCCCAGTTAGGTGGTATCCAGGACTCTGAATCTTCAACGCGTGTTCCGAGACAAACTGCAAATATTAGTGACGCGTTCAGTAACTCTTTAGCCTATGCATATAGGGTGCTGTATTTACCTCAGTAAAAACTATCGTTGTATCAAAGGCCACTTGCATATCACGGGTGAAGTTGTTGCCAACAATGATAACAGTAGTACCACCTGTTACCCAACCTTCGCTTGGACAAACTGACGTTATGCATGGACCAGCTGAAATAGAAATCGATGGTTAGGGCGTATGTAACAAACCAGTCCGAACATGCATCGTAAATACGGTCGTATCTAACATTTCAAGTTGTATTCCTGTATTCTATATGGAATTTAGGCCTAAGGCCTACTATATCGGTAACAATGGATCGATCACCTATAGCATGGAAGTCAGTGTTAATTACAGTATCGAATCCACGATCCCCATTAACTTCGTAACGCTTCTTGAGTCCCACGGGAACGTCACGCGGGGCCAAACGACATTTGGTCGATTCGTTTGAAGACGAGTGGTAATGATTTTTACCAATACCGCGTGGCCGTCATTTTCCTGTTCACAGCTGTTATTGATGATCGTGATTATATTTCACCAATTCTGTTTTGGTTTATACAATGTAGGTAGCCCATACCCCGAGCAGGCTACGTATCGATAGAAAATGGCGAAGGTAATATGCTTTCGACATTTTTGTCATGAACAACCACTGTGTTTTCAACGCATCAGAACATCGTGTTTGTTAGTCATGAAAGCCATCATTACGCGATTGTCTTGAAAGGTAGGCTGCAACGTGAGCATAAGTCCGTAACATGGGATATAATCATTGTTCCACAATGCACACTGCACAGGCTACCCTGCATTTCATTACTATGCCTTAATGCGATACCGACACTCACAATACGCTATTAGTGAACGAGCTCAGTATGGTTAGATACAGAAAAGCTCAATAACTTGTGAACGCTTGTGACTCCTGTGGTTTAAACGTAAATTATCAAACAATTTTCTCTGGGGAGCTAATGGCTTCTCATGCATAGCCGTTGGTGACAGTTCCATTTTGAATGGCGACAACAGGTTTCTCGACGCAAAGTCGAGTAAAAGGCAAACAAAATGGAGGACCAAAGACATCCGGATAGCAACACACAGAACTATCGTAGGCCTCCGCTCAGGACATTCCATAGTGTACACTAGCTTTATACGTAAGTGTTGTTAAATCAATGGGGAATATTCGCGATAATGAGTAAGATGGTGTAAAGTTAGGTGCACCGAATTCAACCGTCTTGTTCTAACGGGCCGTGGTCCATAGAGAATATCAAATCTACTCGCAGTATGACTGCGCAGTCCCAGTAGGTATGATGCCACTCATGTTAATACGTCACAAAACGTGTGAATGTCTTGTAATGGCAGCAATATAGGTTGCAGGGATCTGTTTTCTAATTACTATTCAAGCATATTTTCTAAATTTCCTGAGATCTAATGTTTGTAGTATGAAGTGAATATAGGCTGCGATAATACAAACATGAACGCTTGCCGTTTTCGAGGTCTGTCTTCGCCCTTCTGCCGTGCTTTGAATTATTGTGCACAAACATGGTTTCCGAATAGGCCAAAGGAAACTTCATGTCTACGTCCGTTGATATCGCAACCTGAAACGATATGCAATTATACATACATACACAATTACACAATTACACAATTTTCGCTGTCATGCAACAGTATGTTCGCACTCTCGCCCGACAAAGTATATAGTCTGTATACGACAAAAAGAATCGCAAAATGCATATGAAAGAATAGTCAAGGAATGTGACTTGAGGTAATGATATTTTTATCCATGTTATCCGACTTTGTCACTAATAAGAAATGTAAGAATCGTTCTTAGTAGAGAACTTGAAGATAGCTTTCATTATAACATCTATTGCAGTAAGACATCTATTACATCTCGAAGACTTTAGGGGTTATCGGCACGCTAAAGACCTGGTTGCAAGAATTGCTGCATACCGGTATTCCGCTTTGTAAGGTGTCTTGGGTACGCTACCAACGTAACAGAATACTTCATTGGAAGATATTTGAGGATTTATCATAACTATTTTAAACTCCGAATCGCGCAATATCTCGTGAGACAGGTGACACGAACTAGATATCTGCAGTGCAGATGCAGCGCATGTTTGGATTTATGGATTCCTACAAAATGGAGGGAGGCGTAGTTGCGGATCGCTTGGACAAACACAGCGGATATACTCGATCGTGAGATAGTTGTTAGTTACGTGGTTAGCCAACTGAGCAAAAAGCAACATCGATAACTTCAATTCCAATATTGACATCGTTGGATATGACTGAGGTGGTCTAAAATCGGAAGTGGTAGATATACGAAAGAATTAACCACAAGTCGCGGTATCTGGTAATGTTTATGAACCCCTCCAGTACATACGAAAGTTATATATTAAATCAAATTTTAACAGATGCATAATAGATGCATACGAACCGCGAATCTTCGCATGTCTCTGGGGTTTCCAGCATTTTTCAGACAGTTCTGGTTACATTTCAAGAAGAATTTGATATCGTAGGGTCCCTGCCCCCTGAAAATACAAAATCAGGAACGTGGGTATAGATTACTACAGGTATCATGGGCCAATTCGATATTGGCACAAGTTTTCCCGGATACACGGGTGTACCAAATACACCTGCAAAGATGGTTGATGTCCCAACATCCTGAATGATATGATTGTAAGTTTGTCCCGTCACTCATGTGCGATGTGATACATATTTACAATGTGAGAAAAAGATCAAGCGATAGGCGTATACTCAAGAGGTATTTGTATATGTGATATCTGACTTTGAAAAACTGGGTATCTTTATTAATGATGACAAACCAGCCGCTTACGAAGCTAGCTTGCCATGCATAAATATTTTGAGGAAAAATCTTGCTACTCGCCGTTGCGTGTTTCATTAGCGTTCTGTAAGATAGTCATGAATATTGTATGAGTCTGTCGCCGATATACAGCGCGACGCTTCGACGGCGACCGTGACTAAAATCGGAGATTTTTCATACTAGGGATGGAAGAAATGGTGCGGCATATGGCGAATTTTGAGCAAACAATTTCACATCCCAATCTCGCTCAAGCATACGAAAATCCTGCGATTAAACCCAATACATACGCTGTGATCTAATGAGAATTTTTTTGCCGCTAACTCATCGATCTGTAGGTACAACGCACGGTAGTGTATTTTATACATTTGTTCAATTGCTCATTCTCACTCGCCCAGTATTCAAACGGAAAATGCATTCAACGGATACCATTGATCGAATCAAACTTGAAACCCCTGCGTTTCGCAAAGCCATATGGCATTGGATGTTACAAAAACAAGCAAGATAATGCGTAACCCAAATCTCTTCCAATGCAAAATACACCACTCGCGGGAAAGTACGTAAATGTAAGATAACTTCAACTGTCTTGAAACATTTAACGGAATATCACACGCCACATGGCAATACAAATCGATATCAAAGGGGAACTCTATTTCTCAGCAGGGTGGCGAGATAGCACAGTGGTATAATCCGCGGCTGCAACATCAATGGGTGCGGGTTCGAGTCCGACCGAGGTCGACTTCCGAATTCCGATACCTAAATGTTGGAGGTTTACCTAGGCTCCTCCTCGTCACCTCATCCGTGTATGCGGTGTCTTACAAAAGCCTAGAGGTGGGCCGTGCTATAAGTCGGCAGTTACGGAAAATAAAAAGAATATCGGCCTGGTGTAAATGACCATAGTAGTCGACAAACACCATGAATACCCCAAAAACAAAAATATTTCTCAGCAGGGATCTAAGGCCGAATGAGATTGATTACAGTCGCTGTAGTATGCCGTTATCCGGTCGTGATGAAAATAGCTCCCATGTATACAGGAATCCTGGGATCGCTAGCAATTGCAAAATGACTACGAACTAACTCGACAGTAGTAACAAAATCCAAAGAGAATGTCATGCGTGGGCTTACTTGTCGAATGTAGGATCCGACGGAGTCTCGTTTCGATTTCCGCAACTTTTATGGTCGCAGCATCGACTGCAAAAATAGAAAAAAAATAATACCAATGGGTGATTGCAGCATGAATTCTACAATATTGTTTAGTATAGTTGCCTCAGTTAAGGAATCACATTCATTAAATAGCAATCATTCTGAGATTAGGGATGCGATGTTACCTGCACATGATTTCATGCGTGAGAAGAACGCGGCGCATCTCCGGATTTTTGTCCTGACCTTCGTAGCAGATAATCTAAACAACATTAGGTTCGGATAGCGGGGAGACTGAGACTGAATACGTCATTATTAATATGTGATATCACGTTATTGACAAAAAGTCATTCTTGCAGTCACATATAATAGTGACACTTGCTTATAAAGTATATCGGTCTTTCAAAGCACGCGTTTCAAGTCGCTATTTCAAACAATTTTTTTCGATATGGAATACAACTTTCAAATACTCACCCTCTCACGATTTGCCGCATCGACGAGGCGTACGTAGATATCTTGGAGGACACTAACTCCTTAAAACGAATAAGTTCATATTTTAATATAGCGCTACGCGGTGTACGGGCATGAAAGCTAAACATAATCTTCCTCAAATCTCCATACTGACCTAAATATAGGCTACGCCATTTTGAATAAAACATTCACAACCATATTGTTTACGCAGTGGCTTATTATAATGTATACAGGGTTCTCCTAGAATGCGTAGAACCTTATTTTAAATTTAATTAATCGTTTTAGGGTATTCTGACACACATTTGAAAATTCCGATACGTGTAACGGGGATCCAGGCATAGATGGGCTGGATTGGCCTAATTCGTTGGCATAACGAGATCAGAGACTTAAAAGTATGGTCTCCAAAGTAGGCCAAACCACGCTTAATGCAACTTTAACGCAAACCGGAACCAAAAATCTTATATGAAAACATTCCCGAAAACTCGAGAGAAAATGCATTATTCAGTTAGCGGAATTCACAATTTCCAGCAAACAACATTACGATTCTTGATGGACTTGACTGACGACATATTATGAGTAATTGGTATCTTTCATGCTGACTGCCACAGTACGTGCAGCCTAATTGATCGGTCACGTAAAGATGCTTCTCTTATGGCCGTCCACGAACGCACAATTAAACTGAATATGGTAATAACCGATGCATGATTCCATAATATAATGAAATGATCAAAATTCAATCTAAAACAGTATGCATTTCATTAACAGTTGACAAGTTTATCATTTCCCAGTCGTATATGTTTTCTATATTATCACTAGTTCTGAAATCACCAAACAAAACAGCAATATGTAGGAAAACGATATCGTAAAGCGATACATAGTGGTTCAGTAGAAACCCAGTGGTGTACAACTGAAACAAGAAATATATCAATTTAATATGGCATGCTTTCGCTAAAACAAGTATGCGTATTGCGTATTGCTTACCGTTACTAAGGATAAAAGTGATCTCATAATGCACTCCATTATTTGCCTTTTCGGTACCGCTGCAATGCTCCTGTGAAATTAAGAAAATATCGAAAACTTGAATTTATCTTGAACGCTCAAGTACCAACTTACCGAGCTCGCTTCTTCAACGAAATTTTTGAACTCCGTCTTCGTCGCTCGGGCCGGGAGTCCGCGATTGTCGTAAAACAACAGCGAGAAATTAAAGAAGTTGCTCTTACGGAGATTTTTCGGCGGTTGGATTGAGAACTCCGCCCGATGGATTCTTAATATTCTGTGAACGCAATTTTTGTTCATTCAAGCCGGTTGACGCCGAATGGTAGCAATTCTCGACTGTTAGGCATGTTTTATGTAATTCTGTTGGGACTTGCATCAGCATTATTTATCGCTTTTTCAGTTAACAGTTTCCAATCACCCATGGGGACCCGTAACGATTGTTTATCTCTCGATTGCGAAGAGATGCATTTAACGAGGCTAGAAATTTGCCGTCTACGATTTACAAGAAATATCCGGTATTGATGAATCGAATATTTCTACCGCTGTGTTTGAGTTTAATAAGTTCCTAACACGGCCTATACGTGTATTAAATTTCGTTACAAATTAGTTTGCTGACAATGAATGAAACCATAAGAGTTCTTTTGAAATATTTGGAAACAATATAAAGACAAATGAATTATAGGCCTAGCCAGTCGTCTCGAAACATTCTTAAATCATAAATCCCCTATGATCAGCGTCCAGTATACGACTTTGTTGTATATTGTTGGTATTAACGCATAACATATCGCACGGCTCCTTACCCCGGTTGTGGCATGTGAATCGGTTCGACAAGATTCGTTTGCATCCAGCCCGTAATTGGTAACATTGGCTGGTCCCTCAGCGCGGACGTCATGTCGCTACCAAAGTCTGGAACAATCATGGCCATTATCTTCTCAACTGATCAATTCTTAGTTATCATAAGGGTATCGACAATTTACGAATGGCGTGTTCTAACTCAAGCCCAAGTGTATCCCAACCATTTCTCTAGAGATATACTAGCTGACAACACCAGAGAGATACCCTTCCTCCACACTATTGGAACCAATGCCCAAGGGTTGCATACAAAACAATTCCTCTTCCGCAGTGGGGCTTGCTTATATGTCCTCCTATGAGGATACCGTTATTGACCGAACTCAAAGAAAGAATAGTTGGTGCGCATTGCTCATCTTCTACACGATTTTTTTCCTTCGTTTCGTTGTCTCGTTCATGCATTCCATCTATATCCAAACTGTTGCACAAGTTACTATAAACCAACGTACGCTTGCGCTGGCAGATTACGTCTTGCCACATACATCCTACTATCCCCCTATTTCTTCAGCGTATCTCGAAGTTCTTTGTCTCGATTATGATAAGTAATTAGTGCGCCTTCTGGCGCAGTTACTTCGGACATGCGTGGCTTTACATTGACCGTATGGCAGCAAAACTAAAACAGTTTGCGCTTGTATCGTAGTACAAGACTCACGCTTCTTTACTTTTGAACCCAAAATTATGCAAATTGGGATAGAATGAAATAATAATGTCAGTAGGGGATGCCATTGTGTGATGATAGCAGAACGGTGTTTTCTACACAGATGAGAAATATTCCTCTATCAAATGGGAGCTAACCTAAGAAAATATTGTGAATCGATGTCAGGAGCCTATGAGTAACTACTACACCGCAGCGCTAGTGGCCGACCAATCATTTTAGTCATATTAGGCGTACTGAATGACAGCTATTTACTTTTTTGATACAAATGAACAGATAACGTCTGTGCACAACGTCTTGGGGTTAATCGGAGATAACAGCTGCATCAAATTCTCTCTCATTTACTGGATTGCGGCTTCGGTTTAAGCAGCGTGCCTTCATCTACTAACAAAGTGAAGCATACTGCTACCAGACATTATTACGCATCAATAGCAAAAATAATAATTACCATATCGAAGTGAGAAATAGACATCGCCGAACAAATTGCCATCACCTGCTACGCTAATTTGTATTAGGGAAATTTTTTCAGCAAACATTGATCAAATGAAACTTGAAAGCGCATATCACTACTGATTCCCACTATATCGGCATAATCGACCACGGACAACGTCATCAAGTCAACTTACGAGGCTTGTGTTCACTGTGTTTACATCTGTCGGATGAAATCAATAAGATCCGCGGCATAATATGGATATTATTTTCATATCAAAGGACAGTTTTTACCACGGAAGTACATTTCTGGGCTGCCGGTATGTGCATAATTACAGAATGTAGTATCCAGACGAATCTGGTTGTGGGTCATGAGGTTCTAGACTAGAATCAATTATTGGTGACAGTCTCGTTCAGCGTGATACCGCGTAACGATGGCGATACATCTTACGAAGTAGGGTGACTTCATACAGCCATGCGACAATTCGATGTATCAACATATGTTTTGTATGTATAGCAGAGATCTGCATCGTGCAAGGCTGCATCTTAATCTGAATTTAAGCGACGGGGTCTGTAAACTCCAATCCGTTTCAATACACGCGATTATCCTTCAGGTCCCGACTAATATGTTTCTTTTGTGAGATCTACTTTATAGATCATCAATACACCCGATAGTAGCCATTATTACCATCAGCACTGCTAGCATGCACTATCATTTTCGCATCGCATCTCGTTCTTTAGGGCGTACGTTAGCACGACCGTCGACCGTATTCGGTATCTTGAATAGTGTTGGCGATGAACAAAATCTCAGGATCTCACCCTATTTGATCAACTGTTTCCACCTCTGTGCAATTTTGCATAGAAGGCACATAATTTGTCATACATGATCGACAATGAAGGCAATGTGTAAATGACAGTGCTATACATGTGGAATGTTCATCGTCCTGTTGACCCGATAAGTCTCAAATCATACCGTAATACTGGCAATATAACAACATCAATATCGATTATTCTCAGCCTATGCCGCTGCAAAAATATTAGTTTAGTTATCAGATGGAATAAGAATAGCGGGGCGCTCTTGGGCAACAACAGGATTTCAGTTCCAAAGCGTCGGGTTGTATTCATAGAAAATTCGCCCTGTTCGAGGTTGTTTTGCCATTCTGTTTTCAACAAAATGCAGTGTGGGAAATATGAATTCATTTTAGTAAAAATAGATTTCGTCACAAATGTATTGAGTTCAAGTACATGGACACTGGACATAATCAATAACAGAATAACCAATTTTTGCAGCTAAACCATTTCATGGCTCTGCTCATGCCAATCGCTATTGTGTCAAAATAATTCACGGTGACAGAAAATCTGAATATACCATAACTCTCACACAACTGTAATAGTTCACAAAGAAATTTGAAATTATGCTACTGGTGTTCACCATCCCGAAATGAACAGGGGTTCACGCCAATATTAACGGATAGCCTACATATGTCGATGAAGTTCTCCACAAAATACATGTCGCCTCAACGCCGAAGTATCAGCGAGGCAGAAAACCCGCATACGGTCAGCCGGTCGCGTGAAATCTGAAAAGTCATCGTTGATTACTATGGTTTTGAGGATGACAGGAGCGGCTCACAAATTGTATTATTTAGTTGCATTATCATTTTTTTCTCTGCTATAAATCTGCTAAAAAAATCAGTGAGCTATCTCGCGGCAGAAGGTCGATATGCGCATTCATTATTTATGATGCAGCCACAAGATATGGCCATATGTCGCTGTATCAGGCAGTTTTTTGGAGCTGCAGGGCGCTCATTTTTTTCAGCTATACAGAAAAAATAATGCCGAGCTGTTCAGGTGAGGCAATTTGAGCATTTGCGAATTGAAAGCCATTTTTACTGATACACTGGCTGGTTAACGGGATGTATTTTATATTTGCGTATGGCATCAGGACGCACCATCACACCAGGCGTGTACGGATCGGGGTCTTCAAAAACAAGGACTTGTATATGTTTGACTGTGTTTTATAAGTCATTTGCTTTTAGTTATTTGATACCTCAATATTGTGAAGAAAGGTATATAGTCGTTGAATCCCCTGAGGAGGCATCTTCCGTGGGATAACCACACTGTAGTCACCATGCTATAGTGAAATTTTCAATACACCAACGGAAATATCCCTTTGGGGATCATATGACCGACACAATCTCTCATCATCGTCAACTAGATCTAGTGTGAAACATAACGCACATGCAGTTCAAACTGTTTATATCGCAAAATCAATTTTGATACCGTCACATATACAAGGTATATGTACGTAATCTAAAAATGGTGCTACGAACTCGAGTATATGTTTGTTCGGGTCTAATACCGCTTGTACTGGTCCCTCGATAACTGATAATACGGTCATGCTACAATTATGGTCTTATTACACAAAACAAAAGTTGCTTAGTGATCAGCAGCATTGGAGGCTTGAACGCTGTCTAGCTCGAATTGCTTGAGTGATAAAAGCAAAATGGCGCATGCAAGCTTAGGACCTAACCTAAATGCGAGTTCAATGATCCAAAATTATATTATTTCCTCTGAGAAGTCAAAAGGCGATGGAAATATTTTAGAACTTATGACACTGCTCGAATGGCTGGTAAACTACAAACATGCGCCTATATAGTGCAGGAATACATTATATGCATGTACATTGTACGCAGTACACCACATGGTACAAGTTAGCCCACAACCATTGGCATATATGATGTACCTGGGATGACAATTTGAGAAGCGAAATATATGTGTATCAAGTAGGCGTGTCGTGCTGGACTAATGCATTTTAAAATTATGCGACAACGACCCGATTTGTTCTAATCCGGAAGATTGCATGCCGACATCGTATATATATGGTGATATGACATGGTCATGATCATATGCTCAAATCCTCCAACAGAATACCGCAATATCAAAGCGACAGTACCGACAAGATAGCGTATAATGGTGAAGGGTCCGACTTCTTGGTCGGTAGGTCGTATCCATGACTTCCCCGCTGACCGGAATATCATGGAGGTGTGGTACAAGACTTAGAACGCCTTACAAGGCTATATCTTCACCTTCCATATCCAGCGGTATATGCACGTCATGCACTCATGGTATGGATATGCGAAGGCCGTGTGGATGTATACCACGAGTCGGTGTATGTATATTGTATATGCCGCAAAAAATATCAAGGACAATAATATGCAACGTCTTATTCCTACAAGCATACAGGCGTTATGAGTGAAGTAACGCTATGCCATATGCCGTCGTGCAGTTGACTTCAAAATATATCGATGCAAGCCGCAAAGTTGTGACTTGAACGTTATGGGCATCGTTGACGGATTGCAGCGATCGATTCTAAATAAACTCCGAAATCTGATAGATGACAAGGCAATATGTTTTATCAAGCCTATCGGAATCCGTTGTCGGGGAAATAGATGTGGGGTATGTTTACCAGTTTACACGGAATGGGATCCCCAGTGGATATTAGCAGCTGCATTTGGGAGATAACATCCGTAGCTTCTAATAAACAATCTCAAATTACAGCGATCATTCGGTTTAATTTTATAATGTCGTATTTTTGTAGTTGATTTTGTAACTAAAGGGTTGGTATACACTTGGCACCAGACTAAAAGATTTCCGTATAAATGTGAATTGGGGGTTGAGCATCATTTGTTATTTATAAAACATCACTAGATTATGACGATACCGAAGGGATTATTGAATGTGGCAAAATCAGTATTGAGTTGTGATGTATATCATGTACTGTACAGCGAGTATGGTAGATTGACACTGAAAGTTATAAGACGCCTCCGATATGTCCACCAAGGTATAATAAAAGGTTCCGTATCGTGCACTTATACATAATCCTATTTCTGCGCCTCCCGCTTTCCCGCTGTGATAATTCAATAGTGGTTGTTATGGTTCGCGTGCCGGGCACCCTATCCAGTTAGTGGCGTATCTTCTCCATATACCATACGCTTTTCAGTCCGTTGAATCCTTACGTTTTATCGATTAGTCATTACGTTTCCATTTGGAGTTTATGGCAACTCGCCGTATGTCTGCGATTCGGCTCGTCTGCTACACATTTTACCGAAATGAGCCTTGAAGTCAAAGCAGGAGGCTTAATATCCTACGTTATTCCTTTGCAACGAAAATATCGATTCATATATCTCCAACACCATGCTACTTCCATTACCAAGATTGCAAAACCATTCATAATGTTACGTCATGTATTATATTATGCGAAAGTTGACATATCATAGTTTAACGTTAATCGACTATCTTTTACGTGACCTTTTATATATGAGACAAAGATATGTCCATCGCCAACCAAGGCAAACATTGCATAATTACTTTCAATAAAACCTGACTGATTTTGGATAGCTATATATTAAGATTTGTTTTGAGGTCGGTCTGTCAGCAAGTCGGTCGCAATGGGACTATGTGCAATACTAGTTGTGATAGTCGAATTATGTCATTCCGATTTTCCAAGAAATGAATAACGAATCTTTATATCGTTATCATATTATTCACATGAAACAATCCCGATCCCGCTGAGCGATCAATCAGCTTATATCTACGACGCATTAATTATCATCTACCGTGAGCTCAAACCGAAGCACACTTTCTAAGGGAGGATCTGGAATTAAACCAGGAGGTTTGCAATGAAAATGCTTCAATGCCAACGCCTTCATTGACTATTATAAGTATTGTAGCGTTCGTATGGTTTTGTCGTCGTATAAACTTGGATTTTCGGATTTAGGGATCTGAATCTACCCCACACCGTCAAGACAATTGATATTCTGAGTCGGAAAATATTAATCGGACCGAAACACTCGTTCAAGACCTTGCTAGAGGTGATAACTTGCAGTGACTGTAGTAAATCCCATGTAAACAGATTTATTTATAATAGAACTCAAGCGGACAAAGATACTATAGTACTTCCAGTTCGGCAGATGTGTAGCAACCAGGGCTTTGGAGCCGTAGCCGGAGCAAGGAGCCGGGGCCGTGCGTATTCACCGGATCTGGAGCCGGATCGGGAGATCTACATAAAATGCAGCCGGAGCCGGAGCTGGAGCCAGTTATTTGAGGAGTAGCTCCGGCTCCGATGTATTTCATAAGATGCTATTATATATGCAACAACCATATCTGCTGATTTCACATAATTCAACAGCAGGCCTCTGCGAAATTAAGAATCTTTGCCTCCTTGGCGCTACCTTTTCTGACTAACCATGTTCCTGGGGATTTAACAGCAGAGCAGTCATATGTTCAATGTTCGCTATTCATACATGAACGCCGAACCTCGGTATACTGGATATGCCTGTGAATATTGTGGGTGTTCGGCATACCCGCAATTTCGTAATCAGCGCAACCATGTTGGCCAATTGTACGGTTCGAAAATAATGATCGCTATGTATTACGTCAGGGCCAACCTTTTCGGCTAGAGGGCCAAATGGAATTGACGAACGAGTGCGCGGTCCACCAGCCGCGCCAAGCGCGTAAAATTTTCAAAGTTCATAAATGAACTATATAGGTCAATGATATTATTACTTGAGTATATTGTGGGTCTACTGTAGGCATATACCACCCGCTGGGTTCAGTTTGCAAGAACAGGACTATTCGGCATCTGGACATATCGATATCGAAGGTTTCCGCTAATATGCGACAATCATTTTGTGCCTATACATTTCATCGTCGACGATCTTTCTGCGAGAGCAAACGCGAAAAGACTTTCTCTCGTAATTCATCATCATCATTGGTTTATTAGCAATTTTATCAGTTCAATACACCACAAAAATGCGATACAATGAAAAGACAGGAAGATGTCGAAGCGACAAGGAGTAGTCTATGGAATCTGACACCCACCTTGGCCTAGGCGATGTAAAGAGGAGGCATGCACACTGAATGAAAGTAAAGAATACAGTATGAAAAAGAAAGCGACAAGAAATAGGGCGGCATGTCATGGGAAGCGAGATCGATAGGTCAGTCGTGGTCCGGTAATCTTGAGGATGGACTGTATTTATTTAGTAGTAATTGCTTGTATTTCGACTTGAATGTGGACATGCTCGTCGACTGTCGGATGGCCGGCGGGATACTGTTCCACACATCAGGTCCGGCATATTTGATGGAGCGATGATCTTTTCGGTCGATCATATGATATTTGGACGACGTGGACGCGCGTGTGTTGTACTTGTGCGCTTTTGATTCAGAGGTAAAGAAGTCATTGAAATATTCGGGGCAACGACCGCAGTGAAACTGATACATAAACTTGGCGATTTCTAATTGCGAATACAGTTAGACTCAATCGGGTGATTTAGGCGTTTTTTTCATTTTCAGGAGCGGATAGGTTAACAAGCAAGAAATCGTGTGACAATTGAAAACGGGAAGCGTGAAGAAAAATTTTACTACTATTTTAGTTGAGAGTAATGTACGCCGATCTACTAAAAATGGGACAGGACCCTGAATCTGCCAATGCGTCGAAACTGATATTTTAGTCACCAACATCCCAAGTGTCGCGGCTGGACTAATCAAATTTTTGGTTGGCCTTGCAAGTTCACAATCAGAGCATTTCATTTTCGATAACATAACAAATTTAGGAAATTACCTCGTGGGCCACTCAAAACCTTCTCGCGGGTCACTTATGGACCGCGGGCTGGCCATGCACCCCTGATATAGACAGGCCCATTCGATAGTTTTCATAGCCGGAGCCGGTGATGGAGCCGGAGCAGTGGTAATAATGCGGCTCCGGAGCTGTAGCCGGAGCTAATCTATGATAGAAGAAAGCTCCGGAGCCGGAGTAATGCAACATTTACAGCTGCTCCAAAGCCCTGGTAGCAAACACAACTTTTCACCAGTTCAACCTATAAGTAAACTCTTATGGCCCTCATGAATCAATTCAACATATTGAAGATGCTCTCACTTGGAAGCAATGGTAGAGATGATCACGTCATTGGACAAGACCATTAATATCGACCGGCCATGACCATGACCATGACCAGGAGCTAAATAGCGCCATCTTGGGGTCACCATGCGTCGTGCTTCGTACATACCGACTACCGACAACAGGCGCATTGAAATGCTGAGATCATGGGAGTTTTCAATCATTCTATATATCATTGTATAAACTGAGCTTTATTTTCTCGTTTTTCGATGCACCACACTCCAGGGCCAAGTGACCAACTCTAGTGTTGTATTTTAGAAAACCTACGTAGGTTCAGGCTCTATACAGCTCAGTGAAGAAAACCCATGCAGAACGGAACTCATTGTTGCGTCATCAAATATACCGTTGCGACAGTTTGTTTACCTACGTAAGTTTAGTTATCTTCTTATCTATATAGTGTACCTGACGTTGTATTGGAGATGCGAATTTTATTGCTCGTACAAAGCCGGTCTCCGTTTCATAATGAAGAGCAATGGGGAAAACTTCCATCACTTATTTCCTCCTGAATGTTCCGATACAGGTTCGGGACAGCATTGATTCTGCCATGCGTATGCGTAGGCAAAGAGATGTTAACGCCGATGGCAAACGTATCTTCATTGTCGGATCTATTGTAATATTCCTCGTGGCAGTTGGAGCAATGATTCTAGTGATAATGGGTATGATATAGACTACATCTTGAATGCATACGCTGTCTCAGAAGGAATATAATCTGTCCACATTAGACCGATACAAATCTAACTATACATCAAATACATAAGGCCTATTAGAGATTACAGGTGCATACAATGAACTGTGCAGCAATAGATTGCTAAAAAACAAAACGAAAATTTATTGCAAACCAGTGTACCTTTATGTTGTTTCCTTTCAGTTACCAGTTCAGAAATGCTTTAGCCTACCTTGGAAAGTGGCATCGTATTGTTACATCTAAACTAGTGGTTCCCAACGTGGGCGATATCGCCCCCCAGGGGGCAATTTGGCGGCCTAGGGGGGCGAAAATGACGAAGGGGGCGAAAATGGACAAAGGGGGCGAAAATAGCGAAGAGGGCGATAGGGAGCGATGACGCGTTAAAACGGCTATATTGGAGTCAAGTCGGAGAAATGACCGTTTTTTTTAGTCAACCCACGGAAAGTTAGTTGCAAAAGTGTAAAATTCGACAACGAGCCGAAAAGTTGACCTTTTTTTTAGTCAACCCGCCGATGATTACAGATGGTATACCGATTTTCGGTTCACAAAATCTGGGGGGAGATGATCGGCGTTGAGCTTGAAAAGGGGGCGATGAGTCGAAAAAGGTTGTGAACCACTGATCTAAACGCAACACCGTGATACTAATTGTTCAGTTGCAAATGAGCTTACAAATATAGGAGATAGAATAGGCATTTCAGAAGGACGGAGTTTCTATTCCAAACCCCCCCCCTGTGTACGGCGCTGCACACGACGCACCACCACAAAAGTCACAACCTAATTCCCCACAACCAATGATCACCAACGCTGGCGTGTCATCACAAATATGTATGAGGTAACTGTGCGTCTTGGCCTCTGTGACAGTTGGCTCATCGTGCCTGAAGCAATGTGTAGCTGCTAGCAGTCCGCCACACCTCCAGAGAACCTATGAGACTGGCTAAGTGAAACCCTGGGTTCGCGGGAACACTGGTTAAGAACCAATGCACTCAATCGATGAAATTGTATTTGCAATCGTATGCGATGAAACAATATGTGTATATAAATCTTTTTCCAGGGCCGGAGGATAATTTTACATTGTGCGAAAATATTCACCGCGCGACCCTGGAAAAGCAAGATGTAATGAAAGATTATGATATCACAGAGGTTAACGAATGCCAGAGTACATCCGTTGTTTGTGCAGGTTTTCTCTGGGCTGCTATCTCACGTGATTTATCTTGTCATTTTCAGGAGATATTGACTGCTCATTTGACTCTAAAGCGTGTGATATTCCCTGTCCACTGGGATTTGAAAAGGATTACACCGGTTGTGATATCAACTGCCAATGCGCTTCCTCATCCATGGGTTACTTTCAAGGCGATATCTTTTTCAATGATTTGGATGTCAACTCATTGCTAGTAGTAAGAGCTATAGCATAATATTATCGAAGTCTTCTGCAACCCATGTAGTATGTGATATGTGGCATGCGCGGTAGGAAAATACTTACTTCCTATATACAAAGTATAAGGTGAAGAGCTTCTTAGGGGTATCGAACTTCAATATACAATTGAACAGCATATTCATATTGAAATGACCCCGAATATTTTCGGCTGGCACTCGTCATTTCAATATGAATATACTATTTGATTGTTGATATACGCTGTTCTTTTGAATTATCTACTGGTTGCTGACGATTACCCCAGTCATATCACAAGATATGACGTCACCGGCTCGAAATTTCGAATAAGCTTAAGCTCTCTCTTCGCCCTGATTATTCGAAATTTCATGCCGGCAACGTCATATTTTGTGATATGACTGTTTTGATATACAATGTCGACCCCGTGAGAATGTAAAGATGCCAAAACGAACGATGCATAACAATTTCTGCTCACTTTCAACCAGTAGCAAAGAAGTTATTGCCGTTGAAACTTGTGGATATGCAAAAATAGCATTGGCGGTGGGAAATGCCACCCAATTATTATTAATGAAAAACTCAAATAACTTCGCTTCTACGAGTTGGAATTGCGTCAAATTTGTTTTGCAGTCGTTTTTGTTAACAACTCAACAATTTTATGGGGTTGACAGTAAAATTTTAAGAAAAAAAGTTTAGTTTTTTGTAACAAATTAAATTAATTTAATCAGTGAATCCCCGGAATCCGGAAAAAAAGTTATTTTTGAACAACCCTAGTGTTCAGTAAAAGTAGAAGTAGTTTTAAAGTATGACTAGTTGAGTAAGTACTGCCTGTAGACAAAACCTTCTCGACTTCAGAAAAAGAAAAGCACTTCATTGCTAATAAACCTCTGAGTACCGGAGATTCAAAGCGTTCGGTGTCAAATCTCGCGAGATCGCGATCAATACCGAGAATGCTATTACCGAGTATAGACATTACCCAGAATGTAGGCTTACATTACTGAGAAAAACACGACCGAGAATGGACATCACCTTGAAAATAATAAATCTCGACACTGTCCATGAGGGCTCTTCAAAAATAATTTTTTTTCTCAAAACGTACTGGCTACTTGATAAAATTGTTAGGTTACCTAATTCAAGCCTACACATCAAATTTGGTTCAATTCCAACCAGTAACCGCATTGCTATAGGAGAAGAAAGTTTCTATTTATTACATAAAAAGTTTGAAAATTTTCTGTGCACCCCATGAAAGTGTTAGGTTGTGCATAAAAACGATGTTCACCAAATTTGGTTCAATTCCAATCAGTGGAAGTCGAGTTATTTCCGTCGAAAAATTTGGATTTGAATAAAATAGCATTTACGGTGGGCACCAAATAATAATTAATTAAAGAAGTGGTCACCGTAAATACTATTTTATTCATAATCGAAATTTTTCGACGGCCATAACTCCGCTTCCACTGGTTGGAATTGAACCAAATTTGGTGAACATCGTTTCTACACACAACCTAACACTCTCATGGGGTGAACAGGAAATTCTCAAATTTTTGCTATTTATTTTGATATAATAAGTAGAAACTTTCTTCTCCTGTAGCAATGCGGCTACTGGTTGGAATTGAACCGAATTTGGTGTGTAGGCTTAAATTAGGTAACCTAACAATTTTATCAAGTAGCCAGTACGATTTCAGAAAAACAGTCATTTTTGAAGAGCCCTAATGTCCATGTATTGGTCAGCGCTACGGTTACGCGTCAGAACAAGAGACGGCTGCGATCTTTACCGAATCCGATCGTGCTACTATTCAGCCATGGCCAAAGAAGCTCAACAAGGTTTACGTACCGTACACAATAAATATTCCAGATCTGAGTTGAGTTCTCTCTTGCGTTTGCTGTGAGCTATGCATCACGAATGTGTCATTCGTTTCAAGATATCATAAACGCGATACAAATGACGTTGAGTATGATAAAAAGGCAGACCTGCATCGAATTTGCAACACGAAGCGAGGAGAAAGACTACATAGTTTTCGATAACGGAGTCGGATGTTGGTAAAGACTTGTGTAATTAGATAATAGCGATGACGTGTTTCTATAATGCTCTAATTTTAATTCTAGTGTAGTCTCTAGCTTTCCTCAAAATGCTACCGGACTTTATAACCCGAAACGAGCCGTGTTTGATGTACAGACATTTGCAATTCTCTTGCTTGTGAGAAAAAAACTATTATCCGATATGAAGAAATGTCATTCCTCCGTCCAACTGTCCTCCTTTCTGGCCTAAAATGCCCAGATATATACGTTACATTTTGGGCTAAAAGATAGACGGCGGGTTACGCGGGAGTCAAATCTGGAAAAGGACTTTTTTTTAGTCAACACAACAAGTTTTCTAGTAAATATTTCAAAATCGGCTGTTTTCAATTTCGGTAAACTAACTGTTATGATTTGGAAAAGAGTTTCCTCATTTCCCTCTTCCAAAATATGGTGACCCTGATTTAGTTCAATTTCACAAGTTTTTGCGAATCCAGTAATTCTAATCTAATTTGAAATAAAAACTGTGTAGCTATAACAGTCTAACTGTAATCTAATTTGGAGAAGGTGGGCATTTCCTATAGTTTTCCAACTCTGAATGGCAGACTTTTCCAATTCCAAGCATAAATGCGCCCGGACAACCTTTATCAGGTCACGTGTCGGAAAAGGCGGCGGGAAACAACGAATCGTCTTAGGGAGAGGCTGTCGTTATCCAGGCTTCATAATGCATCTCGTCATGCATGCCATTGGATTTGAACATCAACACGTGAGACCAGACCGCGACGGCTACATTCGAATCGATTGGGAGAATGTCAGAAAAGGTCGGAGGCATATTTCGTAACTGCATATAATTCATTGACCATAGATAACCAAACTACATATAGATATTAGATACGCAACTCCCGTCGTCACGCTTGCTTGCCCAGGGTCATTACTGCCCAGTGCCCAGCAATCTAAAAGCGAGATGATGATCAATCCCGTACCTGACGACCCGAGCGCTCAAATTGAACAAAATGTATCTGATTTGAGAGCTACTGTCGCGCTGATTCCAAAAACATTCGTTACAATTTCATCAGGGCAATAGAACCACCCCTAAATAGCCTTCAAAGTCTGAAGATCGGGATTTCCTAACAATCGTAACACGCAGCAGAATGAACTTTGCGTGGTCGCGATTGCACCGAACAACATGCGAATTTTCAGACTTTGAGATCTATTTCGAGAGGGTTCCATTGACCCGATCAGATTTTGATGTGTAGGATGTGGGAGTTGCGTATCTATCCGTAGGTCCGAGTGTCTTATGACTTAAGTCATTGCGCTTACTATTCAGTTTCGAGTTCAAGTTCTGTTCTATCGATTTTCTCTGTTCGGGTGATATGAATACCTCCCGTTCATAACGTAGAATCTTCCTAACTTGCAACAGTTTCTGGTCCTGTTCAATAAATCAGGTTTATTAATATTTTCATCGTTTCAAAACATCACAAGACTGCGATACAATGAAAAGATAGGAAGGTGTCGAAACGACTTGGAGTAGCCATTAAGATCAGACACCCACCTTAGCCTAGGCCAGTGGTTCCCAACCGAGGAGGAATTCCCCCCTTGGGGGGAATTTTGCAATTTTTAGGGAGGAATTCCACTTTAGAATTGTAACGGATTTTCCAAATTGTTCATGTCCGAACTGTCATGTAGTCAACCAGTTATATCCGAACGTATGCCCCTCATGGCTGTTTTTTGCTTGCTGAAAGTATGTTCAAATGCTATTTGAAATCTCTTTTTCACATACAAATTCCCCCCTTTTTTCAAACTAGTTCAGATGTGCTGTTCGCAAGACAATTTTGTAGGCCAGCGACGGCCTCTCAATCAACTATATCCTAAGCGAGCAAATGTTGAGCCGAATCTATCATAACAAGGCCTATAGTGAAAGTATTTACCATATATTTTCAAGTCAACATTTTCAGACAGTGACAAAATATTCCAACGTCATCAATTCAAGTCAAAGAACAGCTACCCGATCAAAAAAAGACATATTAAACTTGGTGCAATGTTGCCGAAACGTAATGGGTTTCCTAAATTTCAATGAGCTCCAGCAGGGAATCTGCTGATCACGTGTATGTTATATATCAGGGCTGTAACTAAATCACGAGGCTCCGAGTCACAAGTCAATCTCACTTTTATAGTTTTGACTCGGGTCAAGTCGTGTCATTTTCAATTCATCATTGAGTCAAGTCCGAGTCCAAGTCACAGAGCAGAGGGTCGAGTCCGAGTCATGGTATTATGACTCGAGTCCGAGTTCAAGTCACACCCCAGACAACACTGTTTGGTGATATTGAATGATTTGGATTTATAATATACTAATTTCTCTCACTTTGAGCAGTTTCTTGTCGCATTGTCAAGTACCAGGATCAATAGATGAAATTCCAATAGGGTGGTCGCTGTACTGTTCTTCTAAATTACAATGAAATGTCGGTCTTGGCCGTCTTATATCTTCGAGTCATATGGCTTGTTTCGAGGAATGCTCAATGACTCGAGTCCAAGTCGACTCAATACCCAAGTCAAGTCGAGTCGTTTCCGTATTTTGAGAAAATGACTCGAGTCAAGTCGAGTCGTCAGAAAATGGAGATTCGAGTCAGACTCGAGTCTGGTCAACCCTCCTATATACGAAAGTACCAATATTATTGGTCAAATGCATACGCAAACTTGAAAAAAATCGCGAGACCACCAAATCTATGCATACTGATTTTTCACATATGGTAAGCCGAAAACACAAATGGAAGTGTGGAGGTCTGTTGAGTCAAGCGTTCCAAAATTTGTTTGATTGCGAGCAAGACCATTGTTGTTGGAGATGTACGAAGTGTTATTACAACACTGCTAGAAACAAACACTAGGTACCGCCCGTCTTATTCTCTCAGTCAACAGGTGTTTGCGCGGTAAAAATGACCTTTTTTAATCGTCGGGCAGATTTATCCCAAGGGGGGAATTTTGGCTTAAATTTCGGCCAAGGGAGGCACGAGATGAAAAAGGTTGGGAACCACTGGCCTAGGCGAAGTAAATAAGAGGCATGCACACTGAATGAAAAGTAATGCAGAGAATATAAGACGCAAGCGACAAAATGAGGTGGCTGTGGCAGAGGGCGAGGTCGATGTTAGGTCGTGGTCCGGTAATCCTGGAGACTGGCTAGTATTGATTTAGAAGAAATTGCTTGTATTTCGACTTGAATGCGGACATGCTCGACGACTGTCGGATAGCCGGCGATATGCTGTTCCACAATTGGGGTCCGGCATACTGTTTTCCAAATATCAGTACTGACAGACGAAACCAAATATGTGGTAACTTAGTATTCTTCGAACTTACAATGGAATGCCTGTCTTTAGGCCGTCCGAGTTTCGGGTCTTCTTCTTAGTTTGTTTGTTTGTAGTATTCATGGTGTTTGTCGACTACGATATAGTGTCCTTTACGCCAATTTTCTTCATTTTTATTCCGTGGCTGCCGACTTGTAGCACGGCCCACTTCTAGGCTTTTATAAGACACTGCTTACACAGATAAGATGGCGAGGAGGAGCCTAGATAAACCATCAACGCTTATAGGTACGAATTCTGGAGTCGACCTCGGCCGGACTCGAACCCGCAACCAATTGGTTTTGCAGCTGTGGATCCTATCACTATACGCTATCTCGCCACCGATTCATGAGTAATGTCTTGAGTACAAGTCGAGTCAATACACAAATTGGCCCAAGTCGAGTCGAATGATTTTCCATACTTCAGAAAATGTCTCTCGAGTCAAGTCCAAAAATCGCGACAATCCTGCATCGAATAATCTACTTTCTGAAACTATTTCCCTGAGTACTTTTGAGATCGTCATTTACTGCGTTTACTTCAAGTAGTTTTGACATGTATTGGAACTCGCTACTTTTGCTTGTAATTGAGTAGAAATTTAAGTAACTACGTTTATGTCTACTTAAGTAGAAACGCTGACTGCATTGACCTGCTCTCGAAAACACTATACCCTATTGCGTTCGCGTGAAGGCTTCAAGAATAGACCTATTCCGTTGTTAAGATAAAACGATGAACTTCGCGAAGATACGAAAACAGTCGCAAACCATGGGCAGCCCGTACGACACGGAGTCTGTGACGCATATTGGCAGTCGGGCTTGGAGCGTAAATCAGCAAAAATATACATTCGCTAAAGTGAACGGTGAACCCGTATTCGGACAGCGTGCCAGCCTGGCTCCTGGCGACGTGATGGAAGCCAACTATCTGTACGATTGTGACAATAAAAAGCGAGATATAGTGCCGGAAGGTTCGTGGCGTCTGTGATACTTTACCATCTGAATGCGTAAGAGCCATATTACACGCCAAGAGTATTTACGATTTGATTACAGGAATTGGAGGCCACGGTGAAAACGAAGGTGAGCCTGCATTTTTAGCATACCGTCATTGTTAGTAGCGCATCAGTGTCATATGCGGGACATATGAATATCCTAGGCCCCGTCATAATCCAATGATCGTCAGATTATATATTTATCCGATAACACAATGCACAATGCGATACACTACATACAATGCGATGTGTGAACGCAGCCTTGTCTCGGTAATCGCTCGCAAATGCACGTAGACACGAACAAAACAAGCCGGCCCGTGACCATCTTTCTCAGGTTGGCAAAGTTGAATTCATTCTGTGACGCATACAATTTGTCAATGCTTTCAGATCAGAATTTCACTTTCAGGGTAGAAACTCTAGGCGTGCCGCTCAAAATCCCGTCGCGGGCCGGATCCGGCCCGTCCCTGTTCTAGATTCTAATGGGTCGTCTGTTTTTATGCGATTATGTGTGATGCATTGCGAAGTTTACAATTTGTACATGTTTCAACACGTTTTTTGTTGCTATTTGTAGGCCACGCGTGGTGCGTGTTTGAATGATGGCTTCCGTTAAGTCATTTCATTGCGTTGTTTAGAACCTATGACTACTAATAAACAAATGTCATGAAACGTACAAGCTCATGTCAAAAGCATAATTTGCAGAGGCGTCAATGTGGACGGACTGGACCCAGTGGTCTCAATGCACTGGCACATGCGGTACAAGCGAATCTGTCCGACACAGAAGTTGCAACGTAAACCTATACATACGATTGTGTGTCTTTCGCAGAAATAACCCCTTCTGTGTTTAGATTACAGACTTGAAATGCCCCTATGGAGGAGAATGGCAGAGAAAAGCTTGCGTGAGAGTAATCCCCTGTCCTGTCGCCGAGGGACAGTGGCTTGCTTGGGATTCGTGGGAAAAATGTAGCAAGACATGCTCGTTAGGATATCAATGGAGGTGTGTAGAAATCTACAAAGATAGTTGTGCGAATAATTATCGAGACGACCGATTTCGAATCGTAGGTCGAGGCCGTTCACAATTCCATTTGTGTGCCTTGGAATCAACTTTTATCAAAATACACCAACCAAAACTCTGTCAACAAAAGGAGTTCGTGTATCACCTAAAAATAGTACATTGAACGCTCTCTCATTCGAAATTTCATGCTGGTGACGTCATATTTTGTGATACGATTGTTGATATACAATGTTCTTTCCAATTCTCTACTAGTTGCTGACGATTACCCCTGACGAGTGTCAGCCGAAAATATTCGGGTTCATTTCAATATGAATATACTATTTAATTGTACAAAGATAGTCGGTAAAGGAGTTTGATTTGATGCTCTGCTTCACAACTTTTTGTTCTTTAGGCAAAACTAGGTCTATAGAATACTCACAATATACTTTTCTCGAAATCCCTACTTGAGTTGTAGTTGAGCAGAAATCTACATCGTCACTTCAAGTTCTATACTTGAGCACCGACGATGGCTACTTTGACCAACCTCTGGAAATTTTTGAGTGCAGATGTCATTATTTTGACGTAATGGATATTGGATTGCATTTCACGATGCCTATGTCAGGGAAAATTGCTTAGCTTCTTGGAGGTACAGAACTTCAATATACAATTGAAGAGTATATTCATATTGAAATGAACCCGAATATTTTCGGCTGACACTCGTCAGGGGTAATCGTCAGCAACTATAGTAGAGAATTCAAAAGAACATTTCGTGCTGGCGATGTCATATTTTGTGTTACGATTGTTGATATACGCTGTTCTTTTGAATTATCTACTAATTGCTGACGATTACCCCTGACGAGTGTCAGCCAAAAATATTCGGGTTTATTTCAATATGAATATACTATTCAATCGAAAATTGCTTAGTATTCGAAATATGGTTTGATGAGAAGCCCCATTCCGACCTCTTGCGCATTCAGAAGCTATTGAGATGAAAATATGTTTGTCAATACATCTCTAATTCGACCTACAATTCAGATTACCGCATGCACGATGCTGCTTTAAAATGTATGATGCATGCACCATGCAGGCCAATCTGGCAAGGCCATGCATTAACTATAAAGCAATTTCTCTAATATTCCGCAGCCAGGATAAAAATTGGGGGAGGGGGGCTGACGCCACAAATAAGTATTCTAGTTGCCTAAAAAATCGAAAGATATCAAGAAAAAGTATGTAGCCTAAAGTCAAAACCACTGACGTAACTAGTGCAAGCAGTCAAACCCTATTTGATTACTTCGATGAGGTAGAAGTGCATATGTACTGAACCCCTTTGATGAGGTGTGGAGTAGAGAAACGAATGACGTCACAAGGCCGCAGTCGGACATTTGAAGGGATTATTCTCGCCCCCATCCCCATCCCTGACTACACGCCACTGTTCTTTTTCGATGCGACAACATCTTTTGCCAATCAACATTTCATTCACTTTCAGAAAGAGGAAATGTCCGGTAGGCGTTACTTGTGAAGGACATTCGTTTATGGGTAGATATTGCGTGCATCCACCATGCCCCGGGCAGATGAGCGAGCGGCAGGGGTGAAATGCACCGAATCGCATGGTGTATCACGCACTCATCTGCAATGGAACTATGGTGTCGCCCACGTTTAATTTGTTGTCGTGATGTGGAAAGAAAGAAAGTCCAAGGATTATCTATTATTGTGCCTTGTTCTGTGAATTATTTCGGGCGTTCCTATAAATAAAAAGACTGAGTTGATTCATGGCTAATGGCGGTGGTTGATAACGTCAGAATGGACCCATGGCGTAACTTTATGATTCAAACATTCTCTTCTTGGCCCTTTTGTCATTTCCGCAAAGTAATATGTTAATGTTCGTACGTACACGATACCTAGCAACGAGTCGAGCCACAATGCTGAAGTACATGTTGACTCTTCAATCGTCACCGAATGCATCAACTGGAGAAATCAAATGTTATAATAATTCCATAAAATCAATATCTTCCGTCGCTTTGTCATTTTACGACGAGGACTTGCAAGGGAACATATAAGCTTACGCCTTACCGATCTAGGCTATAGACCGGATAATGTATTCGTAAGGCGTGGTCAGACTATTGCGACATAGATATTTATTAGACTTAAAAACCGGTTTCTGCTCTTGCGACAGATATTACCTCAAAAAAAGTTATACATTAGCCAACACCTAATCAGACGGATTTGGTTTTTATGATACAATAAACATTTAAATCAAGATAAATCCCTTACGTCAGATAGAGTTTTACATTAGATAACGCTGCATTCTTTATAATAATTTTGTTGATGTAAAACATTGATTGGTTGATTCGCTGACGACCTACACCAGGGATATCCCTGACCTACACGTAGTGCGTTCTTGTTATATTGTGTGTTGCGGGCAGAGCTCACAGCGAAAAGGCTCACAGGGCAGAACCTATACCAAGGTTCGTTTGCGAATACGAACGTGAACCTCATGTTCACACCATCCCTAGTGTGTTCCACGATCCAGTTCGCTGGAAAGTATACGGTATGCGATTATTACTGTGTTCTCCGCAATCGTATTTGTTACAAATCAATATTTTCCATAATTTGGCCTTGCCGTACCCAATTAGGCAGACTTTACTCGATAATCAGTATATTTCATCGGCTCATGCGCAGCACATAGAAGAGTTGGTACGGTAAATTAATAGCCGAGTTCCATATAATGAATACTTGGTTCCGATCATCGAGATGATAAGCCCCCAATCTGCACGGAAGAATCGATTCAACCCTGCGGGCAAACACATAATCAAGAACTCAAACGTAAGATGAGTATGAATTACATTGTTGAGGGACCGGGGACGTATATCATTATAATGTATGTGATGAATTAAATGTTTGATGGAAACCTGAACAGATGAAATTCATCGTCGACGTATAGAGCAGAGGCCGCCAACCGACGCGGAAAAGATGATCTGGAAAATCCTTAGTTATGTTACATTATTGGTAGTATTGAATTCTGGTGTATTAACTCAGGGACAAGGCATACGTATAGTAGATGCAGGAAAGGGTGTAAAACCAGGTAAGAAGGAGCTATTTCTTGAAGTTACATATATTGCCAGTATGCGATAACGTTGATAAATTTATGCTGCAAACAGGATGGTACTGTTGCTAAGGGCATCCAGTAGAATAGCGACTGATGTTCAAACGTTTTACGAGTAGGCTAAATCTATCGAATAATGTTTACACTCGATACTATACCAAACTGACTTGAAAGATACAATCTACCTGGTGTATTGTACAAGCCCCCTCTCATTTCAGAACCAAGCTAAAGAAAATATAAACTGTCTTTCTTCGTTCAGCGAACGAATGGGACTTCAACGTCACTTGTGGAAGTACCGATATTTCGATTGACGTAGCGAGCGACTTCATCGGCCGACAGTTTGGAGGTACAGGATCGCCTGAGCACATTTGCTTAATGGGAAGTCAGTGTTGCGGCCAACTGGTCGAAGATAAAATTCGAATCAGTATATCGAAAAATTTTGCAACGTGTTGTAACCTAGTGTCAATCACGGTGAGTATAGGTGTAACCTAAGGATAGTCTCAGCTGTAAGTATGATTAGGTGGATAAAATTCCGCTAATAAAAACGAAATACCATGAAATTATCGTATCAATTTGAATTACACATTTTTGCGCGAGGTGCCGTGTCCGCTCTACTACGATAATATGGAAAACCCATTTACTATATGTCGAATAATATTTATGTTTTCCTTCAAAATGAAATTTAGCTCCACGGGCGGGTCAAAACACCTTCACGGGCGTTTTACCCATCACACCCTACTAATAATTATTGCTTGCTATTCGGAAACCGATTAATTTTTCATCGCTTTATACAATCAATACACCCTTCTTCCCCATCTAATCTTAGCTCTGGATTAGTGAATGGGATGTTTTCAAAATGTTTTCATCAAGAATTTTACGAACAAACCGGCTGATACTGATAAATCATGATTGTGGTCAGAGATACAAATTACAAAGTCGTAAATTGTATATTGTGATGGCAGCAAGATATTCCGCAGATTCGCAATTTTGACGTAAATATAGCGAGTTCTCGGCGTGCATGTAGCCGCATAATAGCATATTTACCAAATCAGGCATAGACTTTTGTCTGTATTATTTCACGGTGTAATGAGGTATGCAACTACGCGTAGTGAAATCCCCAATAAGACAGTCTATCTGTAGCATCCGTTAAATGTGAAATTTCAATTGGCTGTAAACGCTCTCTTTTAGTAATAAAGTGTCGAAAACTCCTGAACTAAATCATCATAAACCTTTACAAACCTTTGCCCAGCCGCGGAATTCAAGGTTGAGCGTTCTTTGTAAAACTGCGACAAAACACATCCAATGTTGCTTTTGTTCTGTCGTATAGTGATGACAGGCGACTTACCCCACCTTACCCTCGAGCACATCACATGGATTGCTATTTTGAAAATCACAGTCTGGTGTTTGCATTAGGATTTAGGCTATAAGTAGGGCTGGGCACAATGATTCGAGTACTCGAATCTGAATCAAGTAAATATTTTAATGATTCAAGTCGAGTAGTAAAAGACGATCTTTTCGGGTACTGAAATTATACGCTCCTCGCCACTGAAAGTCAATTTATCAACGAGAATTATAGTTTCGATGCTAATTTTCACTGTTGAAGCCTTGAAACCTCGATTGGCAGTATCGTAGCATACGAAACATGTAGTACAAAGCTGCGAATGTTACTGGAAATAGCCCATTTCCGAAGTCATGATCATCCCACAACATTGTCACCAAGTGCAATAAAATCGGTATGATCGAAAAAATACCTAAGTATCATTAATGTGATGGATATCAGGCATTATATTCTATGTGGTCGCATAAAAGGGACATATTTGAACTTTGACATATTACATTCTGTTATGACGTCATACTGAGTGAAACTCGATTACTCGACTCGACTCGAAGCATATTACGTGATTCAGAATCGAATCACTCAGGTACTTGATTTTGCCCAGCCCTAGCTATAAGGGGGCACTGTGATCTACACATGATGTGACCTCAAAAGAAAGTTGAAATCGTTCGAAAAAAATGACAGTGACCATTTTCCTCAAAAACTCTAATTGCAAGATTATGGTCCTATTGCACCTCAATGATCTCTTTGGTTTCAGCCTTCACTTCACTGGTAATAAATCATGTGGCCCACCCTAACAATTAGCCTAACCCGCAGGTAGTTAAAGATGGCCAATACCTGTTGAACTTAAGAAACACCGGGCAAAAACGAGTGTTATATTTCTATTCAGGAGGAAATTCGGAAATCAAAGACTATAAAATATTACGAATTCTCCAACAGTCTGATTTACGGTTCGGCGAGCGGCGTGATATCAAGGGAAGTTGAAATTTTCAAATTTCAATGCCGATATCCTCTTGATCAACTAGTCACAGCGACGCCGGCAGACAGGTATAAACCGACCAGCAAATTTATAGAAACCAACATTAATAAATTCAACTGTTGACTTTGGGTTTGGATGTGAGAGCATCAGAATTGTAAATGTTTGCCGTTAATGCGTGGAATTTCGATTTGAGACTTATGTGTAACTGAAATTGGATTCGCACGTGGAATGAATTAGGAATTCGGATAACAGGTTGGATTCTATGTAAGGTCAATCCGGAACAAGATATCCTATTTGATTTCGAACACAATAAATCCGAGCATACCTGCCTACCTGGCATAAGCCACAGAGGTATAGCAGCACTTGGTGCGCAACTGCCATAAATGTGCAGCAGATTTATCGGTCTGCCACTCGCAAGCTGTCATTCGTAACACTGGCATATGAAAACATTCAACTTCTGGACTAACCTATGTACATTGTACAATGTACATGTACAGTATGGCTCTTCAAAAATGACTTTTTTTCTCAAATCGTACTTGCTACTTGATAAAATTGTTAGGTTACCTAATTTAAGCCTACACACCAAATTTGGTTCAATTCCAACCAGTAGCCGCATCGCTTTGAGTTTTTCGTAGATAATCCCCGGATCAAGGATAATCCGAGAATTATCAACGAAAAACTCGAATAACTCCGATTCTACAAGTCGGAATTGACTCAAATTTGTTTTGCATCTTCTTTGAAGACAGCTCGACAATTCCATGGGGTTGACAGAAAAATTTGAGATTTTTTTTTTTAATTTTCACTAATAAATTAAAAATTTCAATTCAAGATTGCACGGCCTTTACTGGTTGGAATTGAGTCAAATTTGGTGTGTATCGTTTTCTTGGACAACCTGACGATTTAGTCACTAGGCGAGTGAGATTTGGAAGAAAAAGTATTTTTTGAACAACCCTACTGTACAGCAGAGGTGGTCAAAGTAGTTAACGTCGCTACTCAAGTAGAAGTAGAAGTAACGCCGGAATTTCTACTCAAGTAGAAGTTGGAGTGATGGTTCACAAGTAAGTAAGTAGGTATTCTAGGCTTATTTTTGCCTACAAAACTGAAAATTGTCAAGTAGAAGTAGAAGTAGTCTAAAATCATAACTACTTGAAAAGTAGTGTGAGTAGGCGAAATCTACTTCAAGTACTTCAAAAAATAGAAGTACTTCGTTCCTGACCACCTCTGCTGTACAGTATAGGCTTCGACCTAAAACATAACTCGTGGCCGAGTTTTACAATCAAATCATCTACTTTGTGTATTGATGACAGATTGACTACGTGTGAAATGAATTCCTTTTCAAATTAACAACACTCTGCCTCAGGCAACGCACGTCTCAATGGGGTTGAGCTTTAATTGTGCGAAAATATTTAAGTTGCAGTCTGTCACACCTGTTTTAGCGACGTGTCTTCGCACGTGATAATGATCGAGAGAGTAGTCGGGGAGATGCGCGTTTACAACGACGCAAGTTTCAGGGAAGAATACGTTCCGCAGGAAACGGAAAAAGATGCTTTTGTTACGGTATACGCCCTACTTAGGCTATATAGCCTTGCCTGAGGTTGCATTTAAAAAAATGATGTTTTAAAACACTTTGTTTAAAACATGTTGTGTTCTTGTTGTTTTTTTCAAGTTGCATAATTATTCCATAATTGTGTAAATACTTTCGAAAAAAACATGTAGTATGAGCCTATGCGGACGATATGCACCCGACATAGTCGATATATACGATATGGTATTGTTGGAACCCTCAAAATAGTCGTTGGTAAACACCAGTTATAACACTACATAAATATAGTAATGGATGTTTTGATGACGATGACGGCCGACCGTAAATTTCTGCACAACGATGTAATCCTGACCAATGATAGTTTTTGGTCCGTTCAAGACAGGGGTCGGAAGACTTTTTCGTCAATGGTCAATGTCGATCCAACGTGACGTCACAATTACAGATTCCCGACGTAATGGCTGAAAAATAAAATAAAAACAACATGTTTTAAGCACGGGCCATGTTTTGAATATGTTTGTTTTAAATTACCCCTGCCGAGTGTCAGCCGAAAATATCCGGGTTCATTCCAATATAAATATAGTATTCAATTGTATATTGAAGTTCTGTACCTCTAAGAAGCTCTTCAAACCTATTCTCCGAAATAACTGTATTTATGATCAATCAGAAATCCGTGTGTAGTATTTTACAAAGTATATAGCTTTCCTTCGTTCATTCATCAACATCCAAGTTTTCGTTAAGATTAAACTAGAAAACCCAATACCACCGAAAGAACAACCCGACTTCGAGATGGTGTCCGTAATCAAAAGCTGTCAAATCCGATACTCATCCACTTTCGTACGTGAGATCATACAAGACGGGTAAGCGGCGTTGCTACTTGCTGGCAGCGACGTGTTCGAAAGATTCATTCGATATGTGATGTATGGATAATCCAGGTGCCCTTTCGGTGACAACACCGATATATACTCTACCGGCGATTCTATGATGTCGTCGTTGCGTATCAAAATGAGCGAAGCTTATTCAATGAACGTCACCAACGTGACGCTGGACTGCGTGATGGACCTGTGCCTTCAGAGCTTTCCGGCATCTTGCAAACCGGTAAACCACAAGCAACAGTTACGGTAGCCATCTAGTATTTCCAATACATTATACAATGCCTACATTCATAAATACAGCGTATTCAGAGTGGTCAGAATCGAATAATTTCTGATTTTTCCGAGTATTCAAGCAGATTTTGCCTGCTCACACGCATTCTACCCATGTGGTTATTTGTTTGAATATACTTCTAGTTAGGGTTACATTTAAAACAAACGGTGTATTAAGACACTTTTGTTTAAAACATGTTCCATACCTTTTTTAGTGTGATTTTTATCAAACGTTGAATAATTATGCCATAACTTTGCAAAAACTTTCGAAAAACATGTAGTATTAGCCTACGGACGATTTGCACCCAATATAACCAATGTTATACGATGGAGTCGCTGCAACATCGAAATCATCGTTGGTTCGATAGTTATAGCAAGTAGATATAGAAAATTGGTACGGAATGGGTGTTCTGATGACGAAGATCGCCGACCGTAAAAATGCTGCATAACGATGTATAGTCCTGGTTAAAGATATTTTTGGTGTGTTTATGACAGTGGTCGGATGCCCTTTTGGCCGAAAGAGCCATATTCACCCGATCTTTTTAATTGTCAAAGTCAATATACAGTGGCGTCACAGTTAAAGATTCGTGACGTCATGGTTGGAAGAAGGAAAACAAGAAGAAAAAAAACAATAAAAGAAACATGTTTTAAACTTGTTGTAAATGGAACCCTAAGTTAGCGTTAACCAAATCTCAAGGTTCCGAAAAATTACGACTCGAATCGAGTCACAACTCATGCAGATCTCCGACGTAGCAACTCCGTCAACGACGACATCTGTGTCACCGCAACTATGCCCAAAGTGCCATGAAATTCTGCATTTCGATTACGGATAGCTTGGTGCGCTGACTCTTTGTGTGATTTTCACTTTCCAGTCTTGTCTGAGACGGGGGAAACGCTCAGCCAACACCGGGGGCGCCGGGGACGATCGATACAAGCTCCAATTTTCGGGGCAAGAAGTTCACGCGTTGATTCCCGTCGGCAGAAATACCGAGCAACCACATTATGCAGGCAGTTTAGAATTGGACTCAGAAGATACCGGCAATATTCCAAAGTACATAACATGTAAGTGTAGCAACAAGTCAATCTCCTGTGCCTGCCAATACAATGGTAATTTTATATTCGATTACGCCCATGTTATGTATAATCAGGGGTGGTCAGTAACGAAGTACTTCTACTTTTTCGAAGTACTCAAGTAGTTTTCCTCTACTTCTGGTACTTACTCAAGTAGATCTGATTTTCGCTACTTCTACTTCGTAGTATTTTGTGATCTACTTACTTACTTTTCGCTATTTTCAGTTTGTCAAGTAGAAGTAGTTCAATCTTCCAATCAGGAATATAGCCTGAGAAATTTTGGGGCTGTTTTCACGGAGCATCAACATTTAATTTTAATAAAAGTTGAGTAAAGCCCAGAATTTTCGTCGCGCTTCGCGCGCAGTGGATACGGAGTGACCAGTATGATTTCACGAAAGTATCGGTGAATATAATTTAGGTCACGGGTTGGCGTGGTTCCGTTCACACCACATTGTCACCCTTCGCCCATATGAATTAATTCATCACGGTATCTAGCATTTAGCATTTACTTGTCATATCGTAATCTAGCATGTCCAATTGTCCATGGCATGTCCTAATCTGGAAAAGTGGACTTTGACTTTTTTTTAGTTTTAGAGCTGTTTTAGCATACCATCTTTGAAACTTTCTGGACGAAAGGCATGAAATACATATTCCCCTTTTAGAAGTAGTATTTATATTTTACTTTGAATTCCCAGTATCATATACTTTGAGTTATAATTAATATCAGTTATTTTGTCTGGATAACATACATGTTGAAGTATAAAGGCAAGCGTAGTGATGTCTTCAATTTCCGGAAATAAAGCTACACAATATGGCAATTTTACGGTCCACCATATTTTTCATTAACGTTTACTATTCGCGCCAAGTGTTTACACCCTATCCTTTACAACTTCTCCGTATTGCTCTTCGACTAAACTACGGGCTTTATAATATGGGGGAAGGCGCCGTACCATGCTATTTTCTAAAACGTGCTGTTCGAGAAAACAGAGGATGAGTATCGCCTTTCCATATCAATACTATCATGATGTGGAAGAATAATTATGCTGTCGAAAATTGGATACCTGTTAATATGCATCAATATGAATCAAGCTCGTCACCTTTCGCATAGCTCAATTTGCACCTTTTTACAATCCATGCGAACGTTTACATTACTACTTACTTACTTGAGTACTTTTAAAGTCAGTCAGTCAATTCTATTTCTACTTCAAGTAGTTTTACGATGCTTATGGAAGAAGTACTTCTACTCGTACTTGAGTAGATATTTTCGTCGCTACTTCTACTTCTACTTGAGTAGCTTTCTTGACTACTTTGACCACCTCTGTGCATAATAAGGGCATACCGCATAGGTCTCAGTGTGTCAACAAACCTTTACTGAACCGACTCTGGAGTTTGTAAGTGAAGGCATTGTGCAATAATCGATGTCCTAGATACCTATTTGGTGAATAATGAATTTAGTAAACCCTCTTATTACAGGCAAAGGTAGTCGAAGTATAGTCAATAGTCATCTTTGTGGTAGTAGTATAGTATAACCTAGTAACATCGAAATGTTCCACGCAAGGTAGGCTACCTGTAGAAGTATAGCGATATCCAAGTAAGTTAACGAGTATAGGCCTATGCATTATTGTAGGCCTAGTTTTGCCTTCAAAAACAAAACTGTGAAGTAGAAGTAGTCTAATACCATAACCATGATAGTCCAACTAGATAAAATATAGTAGAGTGCTCCGAAAAAGTAGAGGTGCGCTGCTACGGCTATCTTCTGGTTACATGTTAGGAGGCAGAATATGCTATTCAGTAGACGACTGAAACATATTTGTCAAATCCAAATCAGTATGGAGATAAGGAAATACATCGCTGCTAACGAGAAAATCCTTGTATACGCTAGAAAAGCGCTCAACAGAAAGACCTCATCATATAATGAATTTCAGAGTATGTAACATCAAAATGGAAACCCGAAATTTGATCTTTCATATTTCCCTTGTCCATTAAATGACAGAATATAGCCTCTTGCGAGCAAGGGACGTTTCAAACTTGAATATTATTTTTAGGTTCCGTGGGCATCATCACGTTTGCTGCATCATTTCTTGGGTTACTGATTCTAGTCGGGATTGTAGTTGCGTTGTTGCAATTGCAGGAGGACAAATGTAGCCTGCGTGAGAAATTGAAGACTTGAAGATGAAAATAGAGGAAAACTCTTTTCAATATTACATATATCAATACCATGATTTATTATTTACAAACTATTGTTCAAATATATGTATGCCTCTACTTATTGATCCGTAGCACGCGCGTATGAGTTACGGAATACGCATCAAATGTACGACGAATCTCTAGATATAATTGGAATTTCCCACCGGATGCGGTGCAAACCCATACTTACAACAAGAGTGTCCTTATGGAGCTAATCATTTGTGCTGTTATGGCTTAGGCCTTAGGGTTACCACACGTCCGCCTTTTCAGGTTTTTAAAAATGTCCTCTGAGGACGCCTGCCCTAACTCACCTCCTTTTTGGCAATTCGTCCTCCTTTACAGTTTTTACAGCTAGGATAATGGACAGTTTCGACTGATAAATCGGCCTAAACGACGCTAAATGGGTAATACGGATGTTCGAGCGGGTCATTCGGGAATCAAATGAAAGTGATGACCTTTTTTCAAGTCAGAAAATAGCAACAAACTATACAAAAATTATTTTGCCTTTGTGGCGGATTCAGCCGTCTCAGTAGGTTTTGTGAGATCAGCGAACCGATCGACTAACGGAACCGGCAGAAAAACTTGACTTTGTGATAGGTTCTGGTCCCAACAAAAAAACGAATCCTAACCAACAATTGTAGGAGCCGTGCTCTATACTGCCCCTTACGTCAGTTGTCGCATCATCGCATCATAGTTTCCTATATTGTGTCGACACAAGCAAATCTCACGCCTCAGTGAAATTGTATCACGTCACAATTTCCATTTGGCTACAGGCAATTTGACGGTCATTTTTGACCAGCTTGCCGAGCATTAAATTTGGTAAAACGGGTATCAATCGAAAGCTGACTCTGCTGCACTGATGACGAAAATATAAATTTTATTCCGCTCGTGGCCCTGGAACTCCCACAATCATTCATTGTTATGGAGATTGGCATTGGGACGCAACAATGCTGTCTGGCGAAACGAGAGAGTAGCTCATGACGCAACAATGCTGTCTGGCGAAACGAGAGAGTAGCTCAAGAGAAAAAGGTTTTTACAGAGAAAATATTTACAGAGAAAATAGTTACAGAGAAAATATGGCGCGCACGAGCAATCCGACGTAGTGAGCTCGAATTAGTGCTACAATGACGACACGAACTTTCAATTATGACGTAACAGTTGGTTGGCATGCATGGCTATTTGGGAGCTGAGATGGAAAAATAGGGCTAATATGGCTCTTCTGACAAAAAAGGTTCCCGACCACTGCTCTATTGCTTCTGGCCGCATTGGCGGGCGGAGGTATAATCAAGTCTCTGCAGCATTGTTGAATCGTGTGTGATCAACCAATGATATATGTGTATATATATCATTGGATCAACTACAGACGGAGGTCTTTTACACAATGACGCCAAATGCACGCTAATAATAATGAAAACTACCCCAGCAGTGTCTTTTGCACGGGTCCACACAGGAAGGCAATGACGGATTTGTTTGAATTTGCATTTTGACTTCACGCTCAGCTCATGTTCCTACCTACGCGAATCTTGTAGGGTTTCACACCTCTACTTCCAGCATCCAGAGTGGTACATAAACTTTTGCCGCTTATACGCCAAGGTAAGCACCAGACGCCATACGACAGAAGCTAGAGATTATCTATACTCGGATTAAGAAATGTCACCAAGCAAACCGCTCGCGATATGACCCATGCGGACCATGCCTAACCAAGCCCATCCCACACAAGACGACACACGCAGTATAACTCATTAGTGTTCGACATTCAAAACGAAACATCGGATACATAGCCACGAAATACCGTTAAAAGGAAAGAATCTAAGAACTACATTGAGTAACATATATCAACGCAGTACGTCAAAAATTGGTTGTCGACCGACTATATCAGGCGTAAACATAAGTATGTACAGAAACAAGGAATTTCTCAGTTAGCAAAGAATCATTTGGGTAAACCCTCGAACAGCTGCGAAATAAACTTCCCAAAATCGCCGTCGACCAAATCATGCAACCCCGCCACGTCCGTAAACTCTTCAAAAGAATCGACCGGCAAATACTCTTGCTGAAACATAGACACCATCCTTTCCGAAGTGTCCTGCAGCACTGGGTCGTTGTTGCGGATGTAATTCTGCAGCGTTTCGGACCAAGTCGCGTCCGTGCCTGCCACTCCTTTGAAAAGAACGGCGTAGATCAAATCTATCAGCGACCAAAACAGCAGCACGTATTTGTAAACGACGTAAGTCTTCACTTCTACGTCGGCAAGCTTCGAGATTGTCGTGCGCGATAGGTGACGCGCATGCGCCAAAACTAACAGCCTTTTCAGGATATTCTTTCTGTTCAACAACCATCTCTCTCGGTCACACACAAACACAGACAACACGGCCACGTACAACGGACCGTCCGCTACGTAGCTGCTTTCGACCCATTTTTCTGCGGGCGCTTCTAAAAAGGCGGTGATGGCGCGCTCTTCGCGTTGGGAGCTGCGTGTGGTGTTGATCACGTATTGAGCCATGTGAACGACGTACGGGATCAGGTGTACATTAGACTGCGGGCCGCCGCCGCCCGTTTCTTCGCTGAATGATTTTTCTTGGGCGAAACGGAGGAGAAGCAGCTTGAAGTCATGGGCCGTGCTCATGACGTTCGGTTCTTTGTAGCCTGTGGCCTCCTGCAAAGACGAGAAGGATTACCACGGTGGTCAAAATTATCGGCATTGTTACGCTAGTAGAGGTAGAAATCTTCTGCTCCATCACAAGCAGAAGTAGCGATACTGAAATGATACGTAATTTGCCATTCAAGGTTAATCTATCAATGAGAATTATAGTTTCGCTACTGTTTACGAATGCGGAGGGCTGCAATCTTCGATTGGTCCCATCGCACCATACTAAACACTTATGATGCTACGCACGCTAGTGGAAATGGCATATCCGTGAATTTGTGATCAACCAACAGCATTGTCACAAAGTACAATGATATCGGCGTGGTCAAAAAACACCAAATACTCTTCAATGTAGCGTAGAAATGGAATTATAATACAAAATAGCTTAGGGATAAGTTTGAACCACACTCATGAGCACTTCAGTAGGGTTGTAATGACTCGAGTCATGACTCGACTCGAGTCCCGATTTTCTGATGACTCGAGTCATTTTCTCGAAATACGGAAAGGACTCGACTCGACTTGGACTCGAGTCATTGCGCCTGACTCGAACCAAGTCATATGACTCGAGACTCAGACGGCCAAGACCGACATTTCAATGTAATTTCGAACAGAAGTAAAGTAACCACACTGTTGGGATTTCGTCTATTGGTACTGGCACTTGAAAATGCGACCAGAAACTGCTAAAAGTGAGGAAAATTAGCATATTATAAATGCGAAGTATTCGATATCACTAAACAGAGTTATGAAAAGTGGGCTTAACAATACTTAAACTGAAAACTGAGAAGTCCACACAATGACTTGGACTCGAGTCATAATACCATGACTCGGACACGACCCTCTGCTCGATGACTTGGACTCGGACTTGACTCGGTGGTGAAGTGAAAATGACTCGAGTCAAGACTATAAAATTGAGATTGACTTGTGACTCGGAGCCATGTGACTTGGTTACAACCCTGCTCATGAGCAATGCTCCTTCTAAGCTGCGCACACGCCCAAATGTGCAGTGCCGACACGGTCTCCGCGTACATAGAATCCAAGTTTTTAGTCGCTACGCACTGCTGTCCAACAATCTGCGCCGTGAGTTGGTGAGTGTGTGCAGACTCGTAAAAAATTATAGGGAACATTGCTCATGAGTGAAGCTGGCACAAGAACCGTGTTAAATAGCCCACGTATTTCAGTCACTGCATAATTTTCATTTCCTACTCTGCTTGAAGTAGCTCGGACATGTCTTGGAAATTCTTATTAATACTTGAGCTGGCGTAGAAATTTCCGGAGTAATTCACGACGTAACTCATACTTGAGAGCTGGAGGGTCGCTCAACACTCAAGCGTGCAGCGCAATGATAAAAAACAGTTGAGCATGCAACTTTGCCGGTCCAAACTTCAAGTCAGATCGTTTGAGGTCAATTGTTTTGCCGTGGCGCGCAACACAATGGTCTCAGACTCTCAGTACTTGAATCCGAATCGTGTATTAATTCTAACTACTAGAGTTAAGTAGTGAGATATTATTTCGAGCACTGTTATTACGTGCTACTCGCCACTGTACGGTAATTCATCAACAAGGATTATATCTTCCAGATTGTTTTCCACTGTGGAAGCCTCGATCGGTCATATTCCAGCATACGAGACATGCATGGAAATGACATATACAAAAGGTCGTAATCAACTTACAGCATTGTCACAAATATCAATGAAATATGCGTTCCTGAAAAATTATCAAATTTTATTTTTAATATGATGACACTAGACTCAGTATCGAATCACTCAGGCACTCAGATTTTACCCAGCGCCACTCCTAACCAAACAAATCATCACAACCGAAACCGCCATACCTGAATGTAAGTGTTGTGCCTCGCGAGGCAAGTCGCAAACACAGACTCCGGCACGTGCGGTCCCCAAATCGGCAGCAACCCGTTACACTTTGTGTTCGCGTTCTGCAACATAGCCGACTCCCATTCTTCCCTGCCTCTCGCCGCCCTCACGGCCGACGTGTGACAGTCGAAATGCACCACGTTGAAATGTGACACCGTCGCGTACCCATGCTGCTTCCTCGCCTTGCTCTCGTACTCGTCGAGCACGGAGCGTCGCGTGTACGTGTACACTCCGAGCGCCTTTTTCGGCTCAAACTTATACCCCTCGCGGCATATAATGCAAGTCAACCCTGCTTCCTCCACCAAGTCGCCAATCTCTTCCAAAAGAGCAGTCTCGGTGACAACCTGACCCTTGGCGTTAGTTTTCATGCCCAACGCGCCAAGTTCTTTCTGCCGTTTGGCCATCGCAAGCCGTTTTTTCTCAGCCCTAGTCTCTTTTCTCACAGCTTTTACCCTTCCCTTCATCGAAGGGTGGTCACACAAAGCTTCAAGCACATTTTCAGCCAAAGAACCGATGCTAGCTTCAGTAGACACTTGCTCAAGTCTATGAAGATCGGGGATAGCCGTCTCTCCGATAATCGCTTGTGTATCAGGGTGGCTGGCGCTCAGTCCTGCCAGTAATCGTAGACAGTATGGCAGGGCGGGCTGGGCTAAGAACGCTTTCCAATCGTCAGACTCGAATTTTTTGTGCTGCGGAATATGCCGGCTAACGTACAGCAAAGCGTCGTTGACAACGTTATTATCGATGATAAGTCGTTTTAGCTTGGCACCATTTTCATCGTTTTCAATACCGGTGCATATCTCGCAGAAACAGTCCAGGTATACGGCGTCTTCATCAGTGCGACGTTCGTCAAACTTCTCAAAGTCCAGCGCGCCACGGAAGTGGTCTATCAACATCTGCATTAATTCCGGATCGCCGAAAGATAAAAACGGCGCAATCTTCATAATACCGCGCAGCACTTTCGAATGTCTGCGCACGAGTGCGCTGTGAATCTGTTGCAGTAACAAGGTCAGTTTTTCCTTATCGCCTTTAAAAGCTTGTGCAGCGCAGTCTCCAGTCTCTTGCAAGACCCTGTCCATGATAGCTAGCAGTCGTTCGACTAAAGGTACACCATCCTCACCACTTTGCAGCCCTAGATTCAAAGTACCAAGCAGGATATTGAGTGTGTTTAAACCCGGCCGTAAAAAGTATTTCCGATTACTTTTCAAGTGCACGGCATACGTCATCAGTTTCAGTACTGCGTCCACCAGCTGCCTGCCGTGGGCCAGGTTTTTCACAGTCTCCAATCTTTCCAACATAGACTCAATACCGCCGCATTCGCTCAAGACACCCGACATTTTGAAAACCTCTTCTTCATCGCGATTGTCTACCTCCGGGTCTAACTTATCGATAATATCTTCCGTCGCTTCTCCTAGCAAGCCGCGCATCCTGTACACCACACGCATGGCCTCATCTTCGCCATGTGCCGGGAGCCAAACTTTATCATGCACGTCCCTCACCGCCAAGTCTAAACTTATGATCTTGTTATTAACAAGTAGCTCCATTCCGCTGTCATCTTCAAGTAGCGCGATTAAGTCACAGTCGCGACAGATTTTGTTTTTTACGTCGCGCATAAGAGGTCCCAGCCCTGGCTCGTTGCTAGAATACGGATTTCCGACCATCCTGCCTTGCAAAAAGTCTTCCTGCAAAGGGTCCTTCTCGAGGGACATGAAGAATTCGTTAGTATTAGTCTCTTCGGGTACGATAATGTTAGCGAGCCGTTCGAATATAAATTGTGGCGTTCTGAAGTCCGACAGTTCGTATTTATCAATTGTTTCAATGCAGACAGACATAAAAGCTTTGGTTTCCGCTTCATCACCGCTTGTGAGATCTTCCAAAAGCTCTAACAGCATTTCCTGAGTATCGTCAACGATAGTGGTCCTCTGTATCACGAGTTTACGCAGGCTCAGATAACTGTTCAACACGGTGCCTACGAGGCTGCTCTTGTACCTCTGTTTGACACTGCGCACGCGCACCAGCCCTGTGACCAACTCTGTAAGTTCTTTCAACGCGTACCCTTGCTGTAGATCCAAAGATAAGCTGGATTCCTCAAGTTTCAACAGCGCTGTAATCTCCCGATCGATTAAGTCACCGATATGACGCAGAGCCCCGCGCCTAGCCAGTCTGACTTTCCAATGCGGTTCGCGTATCAGCGTTTGGTACGTTTGAAAGAATTCAGCGGCGCAATCACCCGCTTGACTTAATTCGTCCAAGTATCCGGTTAGCGTGTCGATGACGTGCCCCTTTCTGGCGTTGTTCTCGGCCTGAATTTCGACCACAGAGCACGCCGCAATACGTACCGCGCGTGACGACTTGCAAAACAGCATACGACGCAACCATCCGTTACTCATAAAAGAATCGACGGCACGGGACAGATTGACATTGCCCGCCTTCTTATCGATGACAAACTTACGCCACTTTCCGACGTACTTTTCAACAAGATAATTCTCTCTCATTTGCGTCTTAGTAGCCTGAGCGGGATCGACGGCAGGGTGAACCACGCCGCACTTGATTTTATTCTCTCTCCAAACGTAAAAATCATGATCATCAGCCCCGGCAAGCCATTGCTCAGCATCCACCGTCACATCACCCGATGTCCGGGCCACATCGATCAGTTTCGACGCGGTTTTGGGCGCAGACGCCGCCGACTTGCTTTGCAGCATCTGCAAGCAGGGCAGCATCACGTTTTCGGTGACGGCCGGCGAGTTCATTTTAATCGACAGCTGAAACAGCCGCACCACGATTCTCAAACGCGACTGCCAGCAACTGTCTCTCAAACTCAATATCGACATCAGCAGGTTCATTTCGGAAGATATCGCGGCGGGGAACAGGTCTTGGTTGTAATGCAGCAAACCGGAGGTTATTCTCGACAGGATAATGTTGTTGAGTTCATCAGACGCTTGCGGATCGTTTTTAACCAGCTGCCCAATCAGTTGCTGCACTTGATTTCTAGTGCTGGCGTCTCCTCTTCTTAAACCCACGCTTACAAGCTCGGTGATTAACCCGTTGCTCACGAGTCTCTTACGGGCCGTCTCGTCAGTCGCGAGAGCTCTCAACAGTATAACGCACTGTTTCGCGGTGGCGGACGCGCATCCGTAACATCTTTTCTTGCTCCCGGTAGAACCGTCATCAGCGGACGCGATTTCCACTTTCTCTTCGCCACCTGCGACGGAAACTTTTTGCCTTTGATCGTACTCGACTATTTCTCGTCGCGACGCGAGTACCGTCTTCATGATTTTAGACAGCTCTTCGAACGAACGTTTCGCGTCCGCGCAGTATTTCTGCGCCAACTGACGAATGTGCGTGTTCACGTTTGATCCTTGAGGTATCGGGATCGTGTTGGGGCCGGGCGGAGCATTACCAGCCTGTCCCAGAGCGCCGCTCAATATCGGTATGCGGGATCCTAACAGTGCGTTGCCTGTTACACGTCCGTCGCTAAGTCTTGAACCGCTTGTTGGCCCGCATATCTTCTCAATCTGCAACAGCAAGTGTTCTAAATCAGGCTTGTACGCTAGCATTTGGTAATAAATCGAGTCTGCCTTTTCCAACAGCACAGACACCGCGGCCACAGTCTTTTTACGGTCGTCCTCATTTTCAATAGCGTCGACAGCGCAGCAAGGTCTCGCCAATAAGCTCACATCGAATTTCGCGTACTTTGAAAACCCGCACACGTTGCAAAGGTACGGGTCTTTCTCGTCGTAGTTGATGCTGCGGCACTTGTGACACTGGAACACGTTTTCTCCGCAGTTTCCGCATATTCCGGGGTTGGCTTGGACCGACGCGCTACACCTCGGACACTGCAGAGTCTCGGTGGTGCCCGACACGTTTTCGTAGAACTCGTTAAATTCCAGCATCAGATTTGTAGCGACCACGGGCAGCGGTAAATCGAATCTGATTTCGTTTTGTCCCTGCGTCAGCGCGACTTGTTTGGCTTTATGCCACAATTCCGGTTTGTTTTTCAATTCCACGATAGCCGGCACCGTTTTGTTGTTATACAACAGCGTCGCGGTTCGAATCATTTTCGTCTGCTTAACGTCTGTGATTTTCACGGTGACTTTCTGCAGGCTGTAGCTACCCACCAGCTTAATAATCTGCTGCGTGGTCGTGTACTTTATCTCGTTCTTGACGCTGGTTAACTTGATGTTCTGGTACGGGACTTCGGGCTGGTTGCATATCAAGCACGGGTTACTCTCGAGGAAGTAACCGTCAAAGTCCACGTAATTGGCCAGCTGCATGTAGAGCATCGAGTTGGGATGATTGACCAGAAGTACGTTCTGCCTTTTCAACAAATCCAACGTGTTATCGATAAACGAATCGAATTCGGCGACGTTCTTGTTTTTGATAGACAGATATCCGATGAGATCCACAAATTGGACCGATTTGCGCCCGTACTTTGAGACAGACGGCCACAACGTCCACATGCACGTAATTAATTTCGAACGTAGCTCGTCGTTTGTGTTACGAAATAGCTGCAAAACGAACTCGTGCGCGTCCCAACGAACGGACGTGTTGTTGATTTCGAGCAAGAACCGCATCAGAAACGCTCTTAAATCTGTCTCGGTGACGCCTTCCAGGAATTTGACTGATAATTTGATAGCCAAGTCTGGATCACCGTCATCTTTGAATTTTGCTTTCTTTGTTGACGCAGCCTGGTCTGGATTTGAATCTTTCTTCTTGTCTTTACCCTTTTTCTTGTCGCTAACCGCACACATCATCAATTGCAAAACCGAAGCGGCGATGTCCTCTTTTATATAAATACTCATTTGCAGAAGTAAGTCCAAGTAGGAACAGTCCGACGCTATAAAAGCCTTCTGCCAATTTGTCGTGCGTTTCACCGCTACCGCCAGACTCGCGTTCAAATACTTTACGATCGATATCAGCTTGTCGTACGGTAAATTCACGGTGCCGAATTTACTCACGACGCACGCCTCCTGCCAAGTATCCGTCACGGATTCCATGTACCTTGTCAGCGCGTGCACGTCTCTGGTCTCACGGTACTTCTCCTTGCTCTCGCAAAAATACAGCAGCGCTTTCCTCACGCGTTTTTTCAGGACCGGAATTTCAGTCGACAACATATAGTCGGACAAGATCCATCCCAGATTGCCTTCTTTAGGCGGGTTGGCCATGAACAAACACTTCAAACTGTCGGGGACTGGCATCTTCTCGCTGTCATAGAACTTGTTGAACCGGTACGGTACGTGCAGCAGTCTCTCCGTCATCATGACTACGTAGTTCTCAAATACGTCAGACGGATGGCTTTTTACGTACTGCGGCAGCACCAAGGGCGTAAAATCCGGGACTATTTTAGACTGCGGTTTCTTCAATACTTTCACAGATTCGGGCTGTTCTACAGCGGCGGTACCGCCTCCGATATCCCAGCACTCCAGCATTCGATCTAACAGCGCGACGCAGCTTGCGATAACGTTTTGTTCCACCATTATCCTTGCAGTGATACTGGCGACCGTGTCTGATCTATCTACCGAGCTTTCCGCAGACGCTTCCTTCTCGTAGTCCGACATCAACAGCACGAGACATCTCACGACAGTGGTGGCCACTTCCTTGTAAACAGACCGGCTGCAGATATCCCCAAATTCCTCCTTCTCCTGCGCTCCATTGAAAACCGCGGCCAGCTGCATAACTACGTTTTCGAGTAGATTTCTCTGCGTTTCCTTGGCCGGATCAAGCAGTCTGGTCAGAGCGACCAACACTTGAAAGTATGGAATTGACTGCTGCCCGGTGGACAGCTCCAACACTCTGGGAAACTGGTTCAGCAAATTCAAAACGATTTCACAACGCATTTTTTCAATAGCGTTCGCGTCAAAAACAGGTTGTCTAGAGGGACATCTGGCCGGTACCGGCGGGGCGCCGCTATCTTGAGATTCATTTTTGCTAGATTCCGATCGACTCGAGACGTTTTCGCTTGTATTCTCTGAAACCTGCGCTTGAGCGGATTCCTGATTTTGAGCGGCCTGTTGAGAGACAGGCCTGACCGAGTTCATCAGCTGTTCGATACGTCTCGCCCTAGGCGCGGCGTTACCGCCGATCTGTGCGCTTTGCGACACCTGCGTATTAGACGCGCCCCCTCCCGACTGCTGCAAGCTGAGAGCGATCGCGTACTCGACCATCGCCTCGTCGTCGCCTTCAAACTCCGCGAATTCGTCCTCCTGCCCGTCGATGATCATGTCCTCCAAGCTTGAGTCTTCCTGCATGAAAAAACTCGGATTCTCCTGCGACTGCATGATCTCCTGCAGTCTACGCATCTCAGACTGCATCTGCGGAGGATGAGCTTGACCGGCCGAGGCTTCGTTGCCGTTTCCACTCGCACCTTGCCGCATGCTAGATTCTATGTTCCGCTCTAGCGCTTGCATGGCGCGTAGCTGTTCATCGCGGTTCAGTGATGGCACAAGGTCATGACCTCCGACTTCAACAACAACTTCCTCTTCATTGTGACCATCTTCATCATCATCGTCATCATCGTCATCAAATTCATCACCATCTGAGTCACCAGATTCATCATCTTCCTTCAGAAGTCCGTACTCTCGTAATTCTTCCAAAAGCGAGTCATCGTGGCTCGCCACGTTCTCAATATTCTGACTCGAAGACATCACAATATTGCTAGCCGAATTCGCCGACGTAGCCACGGTTTGATTATTGGCAGACGGTGGCGAATTCGACCTCGTGCTGGGCGCTGAATCTGTTTTACTATTACTTCTCGCGGTACGCCCTGCAGTCTGCCTGTTCACATGCTCGGAAGCGCACAACAATCGTAACAACGCCGCCTTTGCCGACGACGACACGTCCGTCCGATCGTTAGTCAGCAAACTGTAGTAGATATAAGCAGCTCCGGACGTGGTCCCAGATACAGTCATCGCGGTAGAGTGCAGCACTTCGACCAGCGCCCGCACCGTGTACCTCAGGTCTTGGATGCCAGGCAAGCAAGGCGGCGTCACCATTGGTTTCGCGGGTTTCCTCTCCATCATGTCTAAAAGTATCGTCCACAAATCTCCGATATAGACGCGGCCTTCTAGCCCGGATCGTTCTGCGGGCGGCCACTCCAAGCACACATTCGCGCTTAACAAACTGCCGGGCCTCCGCACCACTACTCTGCACAAATCCAGCAACAGAGACTGAAATTCGTCAGGATGCATGTCACTGTATTTTGCCTCTTTTCCCGATTTCCGATACGCGTTCAAAGTCTTCGCCACGTAACTCAAAATCGTGTCATCTTTGAAGGTGTGATAATCCGTTACGTCGGGCAGGACGTTTGTCACTAATTTTTTAAGCTGTCGCGATACGTTGCCTTGGTAATTCAGGACCAGCAGTTTGCCGCATAGTTCTAATATCCTGGACTTGATTTCGTCGCCGATGACCGTTTTTGATTCGTGAGCAAATGTGCTATTCAACGAATGCAAGCACGCGCTGATAATACGATCAGTCGCTGTGGTCAGCGTCAAAAAGTAACCAGACTGCTTGTTAATCCGATTGCTTCCGTCCGGTTCTTCATTCGAATTCTTCACAGACGTTTTAGATTTCTCACAGGCTTCAACAACTTGCTTAGCTTCGTCCTCGCTCCAACCAAACTTTTCTTTGGTCTTTCCGTAAACCCGTATGCTGTCCACAATGGTATAGTTTTGAGGGTGGGCCGACGTGCCGCACGTGACCACCAACTTATGTCGATATCGAAGTGACTCTTCGCGAGTCAGCGGAAAATCAAACCAACGCGGGTTTTTCAACCTCGGCCCCAGGCTCATGTACCTGTCTCCGATGTACACGTGTGTGGGCGCAAAGTCGGCGCCGTGATTGCCTACTTGGACGCGAACGCCGGTCACCACCACGTTTTTATTTTTTATCGTTATCTCAACCGGGAACGACTTTTTCGACACGAGATACGTGTTCTGATTCGCGAGCCTGTTTTTGATCTGTTCCGGATTGTAGACTTGCAGCAAAGCGTCTCCACCAAACGCCAGGTCATTTTGACCCACGGGTTGACAGTCTTCGAAGAAATCCACAGGAAAAGCTTGTTCCGCTCGTTGCTCTTTTGGTTTCGGATCTGACGCGGAAGTGTCGTCGACAGGCACTCGCGTGTAATGTCCTGCAGGTTGCCGGCAGAACACAGACCTCGGTTGTAAACTCGGTTGCAGCCAGAATCCCGTAGTTTCCTGCGACGCGTTGTAAATCTTCAAAGCGCCGTCTTCGCTGAGCACGACTACATATGATCTCCCGGAGTCGCCCAATTGATCGTGTCGCACAACGGCCGCGTCTTGAAAGCGCGACTTACCCGGTGACTTCATTTCCTGCAAAGACACGGCGTCCGGCTGGACCATAATCGCTACCGGAGTGCCGGAAATATGCCCGGCAGCAGTAACCAGGCCGGGATGATCGTAGATTTCAGACCATTTACACAGAGCAGCGCTGGCACTGTTTGGAGATTTAGCCACCGATGATTTGAAGTCGATCACGAATAACTTGACGATCTCATAGTCTTCCGACGCGAAATCAAGCGTGGCCGCGAAATTCCTGCCGTTTCCGTAACTGAAAAACAGCATCTGCAGATTGTGCGAGTAATACACAGACACGCCGCCTCCTCCTAGTTCATCGTTCTTTTCCTGCAACGTGTCGCTGTTAACTAGCAGTATGCTGGTCAAGTAAAACGGGCCGTACTGAGCCGAGCACCCTTCCAGGAGTGTTTCGATGTAAAGGTACCCCGAAGATGACATGATGATTAAATACGTGACATCGTCGACGACGGCAAAGGTGGCATCGCGAATTTTTCCTGTCGGAATCAGTAAATTGGACGATGGGGTTGAAACGCCATCCGCTAAATCATATATAGTCACACATTTGGCGGAAACCAGGGCGATTTCGGTCGCCGATCCCGGCAGCCAGACCGCCTTTATGATATAATTCCCGGCCGCTTCTTGAAGCTGTACCGTGAAATTCTTATCGGCCGCTCCGTTGTCGTTAAAAGTGACGACGCGACAGTCTTTCAAGCCGCAGACCGCCAAGACGCCTTCGTTACACGGGTTGTTGGACAAGGTCACGATGCCGAAAGGCATTTGCGTCGTAGACAGTCTTGTCAAAGTCAAGTTTCTTCTGATCGAATCGGCCGGTTTTAACAAGTCCGCGAGTTGCAAGACGGTTAGCTTCGATTTTTCGTGACTCACGGCCAAACAGTGCGGTCTGCCGGAGCCCGAGGATAAACATGTCATCGTGACTCGCGATATTACTTTTGTGTTCAGCAACTGCCTTATCGTCTGGCCCTGCTCGCCAGTGAAATTGGCTTTCACGTTTTCGAAGAGGCCTTCCTGCGATCCGAGCGAGTGAACCAACAGATCGTCGACCATCTTCACCGTTTTTTCTTCGGCGCGTAGCTTTTCCACGATTCTCATCGCGAACGCGGTTCTGTTGGGCATCATCGAATGATACTCTTTCCCGCCCAGACTCTTCTCCAGGCCCGCCACCACGTCGAGTACCAGCTGTAAAATTCTGTTATTCTGTTCCCGAAAAAACAGCGACAATTCCGATTTACAGCCTTCTACAGACTTGCATAATCTCGTGCGTTTCAAAAGCCGTTTTGTAACCGACGATTTTGCTGCGTTTAACAAAGCACCGGCTTTACTATTCCGCATTGCGTTTGAAGACACGCCCGTTGATAATGACGTAGCGGAAAAACTACCCTTAGATTTAACAGGACGATTGCGTTTCGTGAGAGCTTTGCAAGCCTTGCTACCTTTCGCGCCGCAATCGCAAAAAAACGACCCGTGCTTGGCGTACGAGATGTCGTGGTTCTTGTGGCATACTTTCGCGCACACCGTACACACGCCTATGCCTTCCGTCATCATACAAGTGTGGCAATGATACCAGTGTTGATTCATGAATTCTTTGTGCGTCACGGTGTACGTGCACAGCTTGTCGCAGAGGTTTTCGTCTTCCGTAAAGGTCTCGATTTCAGCGGGATTGGAAACTTCCTGGGAGTCTGTATCGGTTTGGTCGTCTTGAATGATATCGTCGTCATCCTCATCGTAGGAACAGTCTAACTGCTCTTCCGGTTTCACGCCGTGAAGTACAAGCAGCACGTCGGTGATGTAGAATAAAATCCACTCGGAAGCGTCGATGACACACATGTCCTTCAGCGAAGGTGAACTTACGTTATCGATTTTCGCGATTTCGTCCTTGCACGTTACCAAGCCTTCGAGCGCCGCTTTGAAAATTTCCAGATGCCCGTATCCGTCGTCGGTCTCGGCTAGCGGAATCAACAGCGTGACAAAATTGACGAAGGAGTCGTTTTTGATGCATCGCGCGATATCGGGGATGGACATTTCGAGTAGTTTCAAACAGAACGCCTTACCGACCGGCGAATCTTGGTGAGACAGGAGACGGATAAACTTGGCCGGAGAGATTCCGGACTTCGGGAATCCTAAAGGAAAAAAAACACATCAGGGATGATTCGTGTTCTCAAATCCAATCGAATATTCTTGGATGAAGGACTCAAGTCGATTAGTGACAGACGATTTTGTGGAGGACTGAAAAGAAGCGCTCCTTTACACTATGAGGCAAATTTATCAACGTTAAATATAGTTTCAATTCTGTTCTCCACTAATGGAAACCCTGAGAACTCGATTGGTGGTATCGCAGCATACAATACATGCCGTAAAAAGCCACGCACGTTCGTACAAATGACATTTCTATCAAGCAGTGATCAACCCACACCACAATAATGTCACAAAGTGCAATCAAATAGGTATGGTTGAAAAAATTGCAAATTAACTTCAATGTGATATAGATATGGCATTATATTTTGTAGTAGTATACCTAAACCAGGGGTGGCCAACCTTTTCGGCCAAAGGGCCACCTGAGATTAACAAACCATTGCGCGGGCCACTTGAATGCTCATGCCGTTTTTTCAGTCTTCCGTTTGGAGCAAACCGGATAAGGTAACGGCGAAAACAAGACTTACAATAATGCGCATCCATGGCCTAGCCGCGCGGACGCGCGATAATCGTTCAAAGTTAATAAATGAATTCGGTCAACAATAATGTTACTTGCTTATATTGCGGGTTGCCCATGCATACCGCTGCGCTCATTTGGCAAAGACAGGATTATTCGGCGCTCAGACTTATAAATTTCGAAGATTTCGGCTAATATGCGAGCTATTGTACTTTATGGTCATATACGACGATCTACGAAAAATTTGACTGGGCCCCTGGCTGCACTAACGCGTCGGAACTGATATTTTAGTCAATAAATTACTACTAAATGAATACTAGTACATCCTGAAGATTACCGGACCACGAATGACCTATCGATCTCGCCTTCCATGACATGCCACCCCATTTTTGCCGGTTGCTTTTTTCTATACTATCTTCTTTACTTTTCATTCAGTGTGCATGCCTCCTCTTTGATCGCCTAGGCCAAGGTGGGTGTCTGATTCCATAGACTACTCCAAGTCGCTTCGACATCTTCCTATCTTTTCATTGTATCGCATTTTTATGGTGTATTGAACTGATAAAATTGCTAATAAACCAATGATGATGATGAAAAAATCCCACATTTTGCGCTCAGGCTAATCAAATGTTTGTTTCGGTTTTGGTTGTAATTTAATTTTTGATAATAAAACTAATTTCGAGCATTACCCAGCGAGCAGCTCAAAATCTTCTCACCGGCCACGGGTTGGCCGCCCCTGACCTGAACGGCACATATTCAAACTTTCTGCATCATTCAAATCTAAGAAGATCGAAAAAAAGACATTAACGTACCTGAAGAATCGTTCTGAGTGTATTCCGTAAATGCGGCAAACCATTTGATAAATTCCGGCTTTCCGACAATTTGATTCAATTCCACGACGACGTCAGCCAAGCAGCCGTCGGCGTTTTCCCCAAACGACCGCGCCAGCATCGCGCCTAGAAGGCCAAAATAAGCGTTGACGTACTCCGCCGAATCGGCGCCGGCGAACAGCAGTCGATTAAAATCGCCCGAAAACTCCAAATCCAGACCGGCGTATCCGTCCTTGGAGTCTTTTGGATTTTCCTTGCCTGATGACCTTTTCGCGATCTTTGAAGCCAGAAAAAAGTGATGCAACACTTTCGCGATGCCGCGAGTGTCCTCCTGACAGCAAAGCCTTTCCAAAAACTTCAAAAACGCAACGGAAAACTTTCTTTCCTCAGTCTCCTGTTCGCATTGCGGCTGCACTATAAAATCGTAGATTTTGTGAGCCGCCAGATATTGTAAAGTATGCAAGATCATCACAGAAGTATCATCGTACTCCATCGACTTTGTATCTTCAAATTTATTCATAATAGCATCCAACGGCAAAGAGAACAATGTCCTGCATGCCTCGTGACTTCCTTCTTTACTATACACAACCGAGTCCCACGGATTGATACGAGATAGCACAGCATGAAGAGATTGCACGGCAAACTGCAGTACAGTCAAATACGATTCGTCGCTGTTCCAACCCTTCAAGTGAGCTTTGAAGATGTTTTCAGCGTTCGGGACATCGCAAGACAAAACCTGCCGCGTGTCAGCCTTCCACTTGTTGATTTCGTTGAGGACCTCGCGCGGCAGCTCGGGTATTTGATCGGTCAAAGGCATCTCTTTGATACCGAGCCCAGAGAATTCCAACTGCATCAAAGTATTGACGAGTTGTCTGTTTTCCGCTGGCAGGCGCGAGTTTTGCAGCGCCAACGATCTCGCGACCTGACCGAAATACCCCATCGCTCGCATCAGCACGACAAACATATCTTCGCTAATTTCAGTAGTGTTCGTTCCTTCGGGGAAGAGATTTAAAATCTCATGCAATATCACATCCAATACCAAGATCGCTGTATGAGACGGAAACAAGTCAGCAGCGAGAATACCTTCGTTACCAGTCGGAGGCTCCATGTCAGCAACGACTTGACTCAAAACTCCCATCATTTTGATCCCCATGTCTTTTTTTTCCGAGTCCGTAACACAGGCTGTCTCGCCGAAACGATGTACTGTGGATAAGTACCCGGCCATAGACGATAAAGGTCGATTGGCAATGCTTACGAACGGGGACACCAATTTCAGAAGCCGCCATCCGATTGACATGGTATATATCATGCAAAGCATATCACGATCGTCCACAGACGACATTTTACGCGTAGAACCGGAGTTCAAAATTTTGATGACCACAGTGTACAGTTCGAAAACATCGATGCCCGCGTTCTTCAAAATTTCTAGCATTTCATGGCCGTGTTTGAGAGAGGCCAAGTTCGAACGATCCGTCACTTCAAAAAATTCACCGTCGATAGTTTCCAAGTCTTCAGCATCGCCAGTCGGCATGACGATTGTCAGTTTCGCATCCATTTTTTTCACGCATTTCTCAAACGCAAAAGGCGTCATCGCAACACCCTCGATTATTTTCAAGTCGGGCGTATCAGCCGCGTTTGGTTCAAGGAACTTCCCGATCATGTTCCACTGCGTCTGCGCCAATAAACCCTTGCACGGCTCGTCGCAGTGCAACAAAACATACTCTAATATCAAAGCCAGCCACCCGGTGTTGCGGGGAATTTTACCGGTTTCGTCGCATTGCTTGAGAGAGCTTACGACATTATGAAGGAATTGACTTCTTCCGTCTCCAGTCAGCGAGTGAAATAACACCAAGCTCATCTGAATTACAAGCACGTTGCTGTGCTGCGGAACGGATTGGTCGAAACCCGACGTACCGAAATGATGGACCAATCCGTGTAAAAGCACGGTGGATTTTTCGCAATCCCTACCGTTAACTCGCTTTACACACTGCCGGCGAAGGAGTATCTTGAACAAAACCGACAACAGCTTGGCGTCGGCATACAGGCAGTTCTTCACATCGTCAAATCCCAGTTCGGTCAAAACGGCCGTTTCGATATCATCATTCGAGAGTTCCGAAGACGACAACTTGTGCATCAGACTCATCAAATCACTGCCATTGACCCAACTTCCATTTTCCTTTAGCAAAGACGCCAATTTCACGATCGATTCCAAATTCATATTATTCTTCCAGAAATCGCGCAACCGATTCGAATTTGCGGACAAGAGTTGCACGTTAAAAAGGTTCAAGATCTCGGCCACGATATGAGATGACGCGCAACGTTGCAAAAAGGAACGATCGCCCTTCCTAACGAAGGCGTCGTCCGGGAGGAGAAATTGCATTTTACTACCGTCATTCGGAATAGACAAGTTGATCGGATCCGACGGCTCGGCTTCGTTATTTTGGTTCAACAGTTCCAGAAACCATTCTCCAAGCAGCGGCTTGCGGTGAGAGTCCATCGGGGTGTCCTGCGAATCTTCGCCGGACGACGAATACTCGTTTTCTGTGACGTCTTCATATTTTTCCAAGTTATCGTCGTCTGACGCGCCAGAGTCCGCTGTCTCATCTTTTTCCAACGCTGAAATCCCGTATTCCACTTTGTAACTGATCAGACGCACAAGCAGTTGCAGCACGTCGCATTCTTTAAATACAGTCAGAGTGTTCAAATTCGCATCAAATTTCAGATCCATTTCAGACAATATTTGCTCAGATTCATCATCAAAGTCGTTGCATTCCAGAAGGCTTTTGACAACTGCAATCAAATTTTCCGCGAGTGCTACGATAAAAAGGTGCGTGGAAGTATCTTTGTTTTGTTGATTCATAATCGACCACAGCCCCCGTGCTAAAACATAGGCAACACGCATTCTATATTTTTTCGCGTTTTTTCCGGAATTCCCTTGACTCTCGAATGTGCTCTCAATCCGTGCGTGGATATTCACCACATCTTCCAGGATATTACTGGCAATCGCGTAATAGTCCGGTTCCTTGTTTTTCGCAGTCGTTTGTGAACTGGTGGCTGAAAACGTTTTGCCCGAATGCATCGACATAGCGGACACTACAGACAACGCCGCATAGAAACAGCTCAGGCCGAGCTTACAGAAATTTTCAATTTTAGCTACGGTGAGATTTTCAAATCGTGGTAAGGAAACGGCTTGCAGTACAATGCTAATGTTACTCGATAAGGGCCCTAATCCATTTCTGACGGTTGTCGCCGTGGTCATTGAGTCTGGCAATATCATGGACTTCCCATTGAGAAGATCGGACAATCTGTTGAAGTACCTTTTCAAATATTGCAAGCTCTGGTAAACTTTGTTAAAATCGTGTATTTTCGCTAATTTTGTAAGTGACAATATATTTTCTTTGATAATGACATCCGTTACCACATGTTGTCCTTCTGCTGTAACGGGGGGTCCGGACGAATACATTTCCAAAGCCTCAAACATCTGATTGATAGCGTCTGTCTCTTTTTCTTGCGGCACCGCACCTTGACCGACCTTGCTCACGATCGGAGGAATTTCAGCGGATCGTAACATTGCTGTAAATGTTATGACGTCAACCCTGACAAAAGGGCTCACACCGCGGGTCAAAGCTGAGAGCAGCTGCATCAAGTTCTTTTGCGGTACAGCACACTGCACGTCGAAGCTTTGCAATCGAAACAGACAAAAGTCCAACACAACTTCGCAAGCCTTCGTCACATCTTTGAACAAATGTCTAGGAACTTTATCGAAGCAATTCACAATGTAATGACCCACAAGGGCCACGTACGATGAATAGAAGCATTCGTGAGTCGAGTCGTGTTGTAGAACTTGCGCCGAATGACTGTTAAATGCTTTCACAATTTTAGACAAGTCCTGCTGCGTGTAACCAGAAGTTGGGGACGCAATTGGACCTCCCAACACCGGTTTGATACAACTGTCCCAGTCTATCATCTTTGCATAGTCTATTCCATCGCAAAATCAATATTTTAGATCCAAAAGTTCGAATACTCTTGAAAAATCAGCTATTAATGCACAAATCAATCAAAATTAGTTACATGAACAGAAAAGCATTAGCAAATCACAATATCATACAAAGACACAACAATGGACACGAAGACTGCAGAATACTCATATGTAGGGCTGGGCACAATGATTCGAGTACTCGAATCTGAATCGAGTAATTATTTTAATGATTCGAGTCGAGTAGTACAAGACGATTTTTTCGAGTACTGAAATTATACGCTCCTCGCTACTGAAAGTTATTTTATCAACGAGAATTATGGTTTCGATACTATTTTCCACTGCGGAAGCCTTGAAACCTTGATTTGGCGTATCGCAGCATACGAAACATATAGTACAAAGCTAATAAGGTTACTGGTAAACACATTTCCGAAGTCATGATCCTCCCACGACATTGTCACAAAGTACAATGAAAGCGGTAGGGTCGGAGAAAACCGAATTATCTTCAATGTGACGGATAACAGGCATTATATTCTTTGCGGTGGCATAAAAGGTACATATTTGAACTTTGACGTACAACATTTTGCTGTGACGTCATTATGAGTGATACTCGAATACTCGACTCGACTCGAAGCATAATACGTGATTCAGAATCGAATCACTCAGGTAGTCGATTTTGCCCAGCCCTACTCATATGACACGCCCACAGTTGGCACTAATCTTGACAAAAAGTGTACAAAATACTGTAGCCTTCATGTATAAGAAAAAATACTATTTGGAAAGTGACATCAATTAATATGTAGGTTAAAATTATTTTTTTGTTCCGAGTGTCTATGTGTTTTCAAAGTAAGTACTGTCTTCTATGATGCAACAACTCTTTAGTCTCCATTCAGACCTGTCAGGATGATTTCACAATAATTTCACTTAAACGTTATACTGCAATGGTATACACTTTGCTCTTTTCTATTATGTGTTTTCAGCGTAACCGAATGAACTATTATGCTCTCTCTCCTCTATCGAAACATCATCCACAACCAGTTACATGTGACGAACTAACATGAAGATTTCCCACATAACATGATGAGCAATACCAATCACCAGTTGAAAAAACAAATAGAATTGTGTTCTATGCCGGTCAATTTCTATCCAGTCTATATAATTGGATGAGTAAATGCGAGTCAACAGGAATAATCAGATCAATTGGTCACAGTGGTTTCGAGTGACAGCCCACAATAGCTATGATGCTTGAATTTCAGGAGTCAATCATGTCAGCACCACATGAGCTGATTTACGACACATGCATTTCAAACTATAATATAACAATTCATTTTATTTGAAAAATTATTGAAATAGCAATTCATTTAGGTATATTTGTTACCTATTTCCATTAGAGAAAGAATTTTTTGCTTCGACCACCAGAACATTAATAACAGACTGATTGAATATGTAAAAAAAAATACCCCAAAACAAAAAAAAACATACAATAATATTTCTTGAATATAGCTATAGCTATAATCAAGTTCTGTACCACGAACCTGCTATACAATATTATTTGGGTGTAAATGACTCGCTGTCTCACAGTATAGACGGGTGCTGGTGCTGACCTCAACTTTGACCCTATGATCACCCTCCCCAACCTGCAGTTACAATAACGAGCCCACCACGCGTGGTTGATATGCGAGCGTCGCGTTATCTCCCACGCTTTTGCAATCCGTTACTACTGATAATATTATTAGTTTATTAATCCCTATCATTAGTTTTCAATTCAAAATTTCCCAAGGGCCGAGTTCACCACGGGCCAAATTCACCAAGTGCCAAGAACACTGGTAATCCTCCACTAACCAATCTGGTCTACAAGGTTGATGCGATGACATGCAAAATAAGGTCAAAAACATGCAAAATAAGGTCAGTCGCAACATGCAAAATAAGGTCAGTCCTCGCATAAATCCAAATCTATACTTTAATTACAAATCCAACTCTTTTTCTTATGAAAAATAAATTCAAAATATCTTCCTGTATAGTAGCCTACTTTCAACATTGAAATTCTTCATTTATATCCTAAATCTTAAGATGTTTCAATCAAAAGATAATCATGATTATCTTGATTACGAAGTCAGTCGCATGTAGAATATTATTATCAGTCCTCGCATAAATCCAAATCTATACTTCAATTACAAATCCAACTCTTTTTCTTACGAAAAAGAAATTTGAAATATCTTTCCTATATAGCCTAGTACTTTCATGATTTACATTCCTCATCTATATCCTAAATCTGAAGATGTTTCAACAAAATATAATCAGACGAATATTACAATTATGAGGTGAGTCGCATGTAGAGTATTAACAGTCCGCGTATAAATCCAAATATTTTCTTCAAATCCAACTTTTTTCTTATGCCACTGACCTTATTCTGCAATCTGCATGTGGCGACTGACCGTATTTCGCATGCGAGAGAGAGAGAGAGAGAGAGAGATATGGTATTCTTTTTCGCCAGCACCATCGAGATGCTTTGACGACGGAGATGCGATACGGCCTTTATAGTAAGGTCACCTAGTCTGCACCCCCGATTTTTTCTCCTCCAAGCTATCCGTGACTGCTGAGCACCTAGCAGGATAGCCGCGGATACCAGTTTTCGAGGCTTTGATCTGACCCGGCCTGGGATCGAACCCATGACCTACCGATCGAGAAGCCGGACGCACAACCATTACACTATCTCGTTCGGTATCTCGACTGACCTTATTTTGCATCCGACTGACTTTATTATGCATGTAGCGACTTACCTTATTTTGCATGTGACTGACCTCATTTTGCATGTGACTGATCCTATTTTGCATGCGACTGACCTTACTTTGCATGTGACTGACCTTATTTTGCATGTGACTGACCTTATTTTGCATGTGACTGACTTTATTCTGCCTGTCACGACTGACCTTATTTTGCATGCGACTGACCTTATTTTGCATGCGACTGACCTTATTTTGCATGTGACTGACCTTATTATGGCAACCAACCTTTCTATGGACTTTCTAATTCCATTCTATGGACGAAAAGTGTTATAGTAATTTGTTTCGATTGGTGCACCAAATGACAAGACCGCGTAGCAGAAGTACGAAATGCCCTTCCTCGATATTTGGAAGGAATTTGATCAAGAAACACATTACAATATTGATACATTATAATACTGAACGCGGTAATGCCACGAAGCCCATGAACGCATATTCATTATTCAAGTAGGAGGTCATTTTAAATCCAAGGAGCGTGCGCTGACATTGGAAAGGTGACAACTAAAAATATTCTAGAATGAACAATCAAAACGATCCACTTCTTAGCTTTAAATGGCCGATAGTGAAACATGCTATAACACTCTGTCTTCCAACCACCCATTCCCCGAGCCGACCAGGATGGACGAGATTCAACTCTCTATCCCACAGAGTGGAATTGGTGGCAACGTCAAACAGAACTTTCAGTTTAATAACTTAATTATTCTATGCAGAAAAGCTCTCATCACGCAGGATTTATTTGAAAAAATTAACCGAGATTCCATAGGGACTTGGGACTATATCTCTACTGTGGCGAACGGGGATACACCATCAATTTGTTCATTAATCTAACAGCCTGAACCTAAACAATATACGACAGCGTGTTCCAGGGCCCGGATATAGATTTTATAACCTTACCCACTAATAATCACAACCACAACAACCACGAAAGCCCAAGGGGGAATCAGGTCGTTTAGCAATATAGTTAACTAACCTCCGTAGCTCAGCCCTCGATTTGTGTCTAATGTATCAACTGCAGCATGCATCCAACGTATCATCACTGTCGCTATACCACTGAGCTAATCCGCGACTTCTGTAAGGTTATGCTTAGAAGACAATAAGTAGGGTTAACATACGTCCTCCTTTAAGAGAATTCGTCCTTCTCTTTCAGGAAATCGAAAATGTCATCGGAGGACGCCCAAATGTCCTTCTTTATAACTTTTACCACAGCCTTATAAAGGCTATGCTTTGACAGCCAGGCGACTGTACTGTACAGTGTACCATGCACATGAGTGACTGTTCTGTGCAGTACCAGGCACCACTAAAAAACGCCATAAATGACGCGAAATCTGGAATCTGGAGGGCAGACCGGGTTTTTCTGGAGTCGAGATTGAAAACCGACCCATTTTTAGTCCACACAACAGGATTACGTTAGCGCGGGTTTTTCGGGAGTCGAGTTGGGAAAATGACATTTTTTTTAGTCATCACTAGGGTAAGTTTTTGTTGCAGTTAAATCCGTGTAAAGTTGCATTTATTCATTTATTTTCGAAAAAAGTTGCAGAACTTGCATTTTGACCACATTTTGATCGGTTGACTAAAAAAAGGTCAATTTTCCGGCTCAGCTCCCGAAATACCCGTAAAAGCGTTACTTCGGTGCTGATTTACGGTGTTTCAATCTAATTTGGCCGTGAGAGAGAGAGAGAGAGAGTATTCTTTTTCGCCTGCACCATCGAGATGCTTTGACGACGGAGATGCGATACGGCCTTTATAGTAAGGTCATCTAGTCTGCACCCCCGGTTTTTTCTCCTCCATGCTATCCATGATTGCTGAGCGCCTAGCAGGATAGCCGCGGATACCAATTTTCGAGTCTTTGGTCTGAACCGGCCGGGGATCGAACCCACGACCTACCGATCGAGAAGCCGGACGCACAACCATTACACTATCTCGGTCGGTTAGATTCATTAGAACACGCTCGATGAAAAGCTCACCCTTAACTCACCCGCTCAAGATTGATGCGGACCAATCAAAGGCCATAAATTCTGCAATTGGCAAACACTTGTTGGATAATCCCGCCTGTGCGAAAAATTATCGAGACGACAGATTTCGCATACTCGGAAAGGGTCGCTCACACTTTCATTTGTGCGCCTTGGAGTCGACTTTTATCAAAATACACCAGCCAAGGCTGTGTCAACAAAAAGAGTTCGTGTATCATCTAAAAATAGTACATTGAACGCTTTCGTATTCGACATTTCGTGTTGGTGACGTCATATTTTGTGTTACGATTGTTGATATACGCTGTTCTTTCGAATTCTCTACTAGTTGCTGACGATTACCCCTGACGAGTGTCAGCTGAAAATATTCGGGTTCATTTTAATATGAATATGCTATTCAATTTTAATAAAATATTATTTCGTTTGTGGTCAATATGCCCATCGCCTATGTTAGGTAGCTCACCGTCGTACTGACGAATAGAGTTTTAGAACGTTGTTGCCTATTTTTCATCGATATCGAATTCATGCGACCCGCGGCCTACGAAATTTGAAAAGTGGCCGCGACCCGTTTTGAGTTGGCGACCTCTGTCTTACGAGTATTTAGGAAGCTGCCGGAAGCTGTAAAAAAAGTTGCAAAAGTTGCAAAAACTTGCCCTAGTCATCACAAGATACCCCTGACGAGTGTCGGCCGAAAATATTCGGGTTCATTTCAATATGAATATACTATTCAATATCAACACAATATTTTTAAATATTTTCGAGTCACGCGTTTTCTCATCCGATACTATAAGTTTTGTGATTTCTACACGGTGTCGTGTTTTCCGGTTCTCAAGAGATGGTGTATATTTCACCATAAACGTAACACTAAATTGTGCAGTAGAGGCAATGACATATATATATATATCATGGAGTGGAAGATACAAACCCATAATGCATATATAATTGATGGATCAGCTATGTCAGGAATTGTAAAAAAATATATATAAAAATAATTCATGTTGTAAATAAGGGCCTATTGTTTTTAACAGGTTTGTTTTATATTGATTTTTGTTTTAAATGCAACCCTATAGGACCGTGCGATCGTGACTGAATTTCTCTTTTTGACATGTTTTCTATTGTTATTTATTATATTGTGGGTCAAATGTGCTTGTGATTGAAATGTCAACCAACATTTTTCGGTTTTTCGGTTTCGGTAATTCTTCGCCTCACACATTGCATCGTAATTCTTGTGGTTTTCGTAATGAAATTTACTGTGTACTGGTTTCCAGAAACTTTTACTGTAGTCCACTGCGATATAAACGCTCGTCAGTGTAGCCATAATATATGAGATATACCATGAGATAAACTTGGATTAGAAATGAGAGACGAAGATGAGCGCAAGTCGCTTTTTGCTAAACTGGGTTTGGATCAGGGCTTTGGAGCTGGAGCCGGAGCAAGAAGTCAGAGCCCCGGAGCCGTGCATTTTCAGCGGAGCCGTAGCTGGAGCCGGGGCTCCACATAAAGTTCAAGTGGGGCCGGAGCCGGATCTGAAGCCGGTTGTATGAACAGTAGCTGCGGCTCTGATGCATTTAATAAGACAGGGTTACTATACGTCCTCTTTTAAGAGGATTTGTCCTCTCTTTTGACTTTTTTAAAGTGTCCTCGGAGGACGCCCTTTTGTCCTCTTTTTTGAGATTTGTCATCTTTTTTGAGAATTTGGTCAAACTTACGTAACGCTCCGGCGGGTATTTCGGGAGCTGAGCCGGAAAGTTGACCATTTGTTAGTGAACCACCTGATAATGTGAAAGAAAAATTGTATTTTGGGCACTGAGCGAGAAAGTTGACCTTTATATTTTTTACTCAACCGACCACAAAGTGGGCAGAATTTTTCATTTTTTCAGGATTTTCCTCCGGTTTTGCAAATGTGAAAATTCTGAAAAAGTGTCCTCTTTTCAGATTTCCAAAATATGGTAACCCTCTAATAAGATGCTATGCGTTTACTGATAACTGAATTGACATAATTTTACGGTAATTGTTTAAAAAATTAAGAATAGTTGCCTCGTTGACACCACCTTCTCTAACTAACCAGTAACCACGTTGATACATAGGCGCCAAAACTGGTTACTGGGTAGGCTGGATTATGACCTACCAAAATACCATGGCTGGATTTGCCGCGCTTACTCCGTAATTACTTTATTATAGGTATACCTTCAATTTCGTCATCAGCACAACACCGATGGCTAATTGCGTGGTTCGAAAAGTTATGAAAACCATGCATGTAACAAAACGGGATTGATGCTTATGTGAGCTGAGCGATATATCTAATTAGTAATGAGACGAATATAAGCGACGCCATATGATATAAACATAGCCTTGCTGCACATGTTGATTTGGAGGCGCGCCTGCCGCACGCCTATAGAAACATATATAGTCTAGAGCAGGGGTGGGCAAACTTTTGAGCTCGCGGGCCGCATTCAACATCTGAATCCATTCGCGGGCCGCACTATATAAAATTGGGATTATAAACCAAACGCAATATTGATATTTGATTATATAGTGAGGACATGGAGATAATATATGTGCTTATTTAAAACAAGCCAAATATTGCTTTGATGATATCGTACGCGCGTCAGAAATATATAGTGGCGAGATTTCATAGGCTGCCGGACCTCAATAACCAATTATAGTCAAAACTATAGAGATGAAAGTCGGTTGGCCCGATTGTTAGAACAGGATTGAAATTGAAATCTGTGAGCAGCGATCTGTCCACTTCTGGTTCAGTTCCCGGACACTCAATGCTGACAGCATCATAACCATGTTAGCTTCAAACACGCTTCTACTATGTGTAGATAAAATATAAATACCCCAATTCTACGCATACAGACAATGAATCTACCTAAGACCAGACATGGGGTAATCGCGATTAGTAATCGTAATCGATTACGACGATTACAGCATTTTCAATTAATCGTAATCGCAATCGATTACATTCGAAAAAATTCCGAAGTAATCGTAATCGTAATCGACTACTCCACATATCTAATCGATTTCTTTGTGATAAAACGATTACTTTTTTTATTTCATAAACTGAACAATTTGAACATTCGTGAACAAGGAACAAATATTATACCAGGTTCATTGATAGCACAAACGTCTGATTTTCAAGCGCCACTGCTCATTATTACGTCAGAAGTATTAGCTTAGCTCGTCACTGCGTAAGAAGTATCCACACATGGGAAAAAAGATATTCGATGTACAGTACATTGCAGTGTGATTGTAAGAACACCTGTCATGGTGTATATCAGGTTATCAATACAATTGAGACGCCACGACCTCGCAGCAGGATAATAAAATCACTCTGCCTAGTTTCAAATAGTAACTTGAAGAGCTTCTTGGAGGCATAGGACTTCAATATACAATTGAATAGTATATTCATACAGCACTATTCAATTTTAAATGGTAACTTATGTATTGATGTTTGGTTATGCTTAGTTTAACGCAGTTTTACCGTTATTGCTTGGCGGGCAGTAGGCCTATGTACGTACGTACACCGGACAAAGATTTGAAATTGCGTCCTAAAGTCAAATGAAAGAAACATTGCGATTTCTAAAATGAAGCATCAGAAACCAGCAGCTACTGATGTATCATAACCGAGCCGTTGTTTGCCGCTTCTCGTAACAGCAGCATGTAGTATCTGTATCAAGTGAAAGGCAGAATTTTATTTTCACCTTATCTTTTTCTCATATGAGTCTATACTTGAAACGGGCGTCAAGCCGCCAATCACAATTTCGCAATTCTTTACCCAACATTTGGAACTGTCGCCATAGCCATCCGCTTATACACCATGTTAGCTTGGGTTGTAGCTAGAATCAGGACCCAAACAGCACTTCGTCTCCACTCCAAACGTTGGTCTTGGGCTCATAGCGTGGTCAACTTTCAGGTTGATGGCTGAATTTCGTCAGAATATTGGTACCTAATTGCATTCTATTACTATTTATTTTAATCCTCTCTCAACCCCCGATGGTCAAATTTGCCTGTAGAGCTGGGGCAGATATAATTCACAATTATAACATCTTGTATGTTGTTATAATTGCTTTATTGTATGTTGTTCTTTCGTGACCTCCCGTCTGTTATATAATCAAAAGATATTGTAGTCACGCAAACGTAGCAGACTAAAACTTTCGTGAGACAAACACACAAATTGTCAGGTCTTCATTCCTCCGTGGGTGACCCGGTTGCATTTGTATTGTTGGGATAAGATTGAAAGGACACGACTATTCGTCACGCCAATCCAGCACGGCTATTGACAATGGACACATGGGCACATACCAAAGTTTCGGCCTAGGTCTTTCTTTGGTAGCACACTTCGTGGAGTCGCATGATGGCCGAAACTGGCTATATCTTTTGGTGTGTCGTGGCGCGGTAATGCCGGCACCGTAATGACTATTCCTATAAACTAGGTATGCTTTTTCCTTGAGGGAGAGGTATGCATTTCAAAATCACATTATCTAGAGACATTAACTCGCGAAGCTCGAACAAAATTTTAAAGGTAATTAAAACTTTGGGAAGTGCCTTATAATTTATGTTGATTTACGAAATACTTTTGAGTCCCATTCGAGCTCGCTCCCCACCCTATTGGGGTGTTTAGGGCGCGGCAAGTACGCACCTAGAAATAATGCAAATCAGTGGGTGCGATAAATCGTCCCCCATAAAGTTGGGGATCGGATACATTATGACGTAATAAGCAGATGACGCATTATCTATATAGAAAGTTGTTATCTCATTACGCATTTTCATCTCAATCCTTCTATAGTCTACCAATCCTCTAAGATTAGTTATAAGAAGCAAAATTATTGTAATCGTGAGTAATCGTGATTACTTTTTCAATGTAATCGTAATCGTAATCGACTACTTGCTGATTTTGCTGTAATCGTAATCGTAATCGTAATCGCGGGATTCAGAAGTAATCGTAATCGCAGTCGATTACATTCATGAAGTAATCACCCCATGTCTGCCTAAGACACGCCCGAATCGTTTTTTATAAGTAGGCCTACAACACTGAAATAATTAAAAATGGAGTGGCCAATCTGAAATCCCAGTCGTGATCCAAATTATGTCAATCTCGTTGCAGCTATCCCGCTGTGATATTAAGTATTTACCTTAGATCAGTGGTTCTCAAACTCCCCCCTTATGATGGTGAAAGATTTTGCGCCCCCTTATCGTCATATCACAAAACGCAACCGGGTTGTTTGATGGCATGGAAGGTTACGACGGTGGATGAGAGACTAAATACAGAGCAATAACTTTGAATTGAAAGTAAATCGCGCGGAGCGCGAAAATTTTTTTCAGTCGAGCTCAGCTTCGCGCCCCCTTCAGATGCTTTCACGCTCCCCAGGGGGGGCGCATACACCAGTTTGAGAACCACTGTCGTAGAATTATCATGGTGAAATATACTAAGAACAGTTAATCAAGTCCCTGCAGTAATTCGATTTTTAGTACGCATTTCATCAATATTTTTTAAAAGTTTCTTCAGACTCTCGCGGGCCGCACAGAACGGTGTTGCGGGCCGCATGCGGCCCGCGGGCCGTAGTTTGCCCACCCCTGGTCTAGAGGCTACTTCAGTGGTTCTCAACCTTTTTGTGTTCGCGGACCCCTTTCGGACCGTCACGGACCCCGCGGACCCCCCCCCACGAAGTTTTAGTCCAAATTTAGCTCAATTATCGTGTAATCGTCATCTGTCTTGTGCAAAATGATAACTGTATACCCTTAGTGATAAACATCACCTAAATGACTTTTCTTGAAAATGAGATCATACTATTCATGTAGAAACTGGGTTGACTTATTTTATTATTTCTAAGTGAGTTCTGCAATTTCTTGAAATAAGTGGTCGTGTCTTGAAAATCCGCGCCTTCGATTTTACATGAACGAGTGCAAAAAAATACATTTCCACAAATATAGATAGTGGCGAATGTAATTATAACGCCAAACGCTTCCGACGACACATTTGGGTATGATCGCAACAAATATATGGCACCAAAATTGACAAACAATTTTTTAATGATCATATAACGTCAAGCCTGGTCATTTTTATCTAGCAGCTTATCTTGAAGTTATTATGAAAAAATGGTTATGGTATCACAGGAGAAAGTGAATTTTTGTAAACATTTCGAAGTCGCCGTGATTGACCTTACTCATCCAACTTATCTTTCCCACAATCCCCAACAAAACATCTCTAAACAGCAAAATGTTTGAATCAGTGGGCTATTGACAATTTAGCAATTAAAATGAGTCTGTACCAGTGTTGGGATGACTCGAGTCATGACTTGACTCGAGTCAGACTCGAGTCACCTTTTTCGCATGACTTGACTTGACTCGAGTCACTTTGCTAAAATGACTTGACTTGACTTGACTCGGCGTATCAAAAATGTGGATTGACTCGTGACTCGGAGCAAAATTCACGAGTCGATTTCAAGTCATCAATTAATCGGTGTCGATAAAAATCACTATAACTTGCATATGTCCGGACTGTTCGCGAAACAATGGTGTAACACGTGAGAGCAACCAATCATTCAATGATCGTGCGTTTTACTGAGCCTGCATTGTTCTCTCACAAATAAATTGACCACAAACGAAGTGATCGAACCTTACAGCTTATTGTTGTAGTAAACCAGTACCGGTAGTAAAGTAATATAATAGAGAATTATATACCTTAACCAAACCTCTTGTTTTCTTGATTTTGAATTCGAATATAGCTTATATACTCCTCAACCATTGGCGCAGGCTCGAATTGTATCATATCAATATGTAAATGGGTAAAGGGTAATGTATTGCATCTTACCAATTCGTTTCTCTATTCTCTATTTCTGTCGGTAACTATAAACTGAGACTACGTATATGTGAGCGATACAGCGCCTTCTTGGGTGTATATTCAACTCGATATTCGTTCATCGGTTCAAAATCAATGACCACTCAATCTGTATTTCAGACAGTTAGCAAAATGTAATGACGTAATCATGCCTCATACTACGAAAAGGCAACTTGACTTGAATTTAGACTTGACTCGTGACTTGACTTGACTTGACTCGACTTGACTCGAGTCACCTCCAAAAATCGAGTGACTTGACTTGACTCGAGTCACCTTCGAAAACCGATTGACTTGACTTGACTTGACTTGACTCGAGTCAAAATGTGCAATGACTCGAAATGACTCGTGACTCGAAGGTAGTGACTTGATCCCAACACTGGTCTGTACTGTAGAATATTTCATCTCAGACGGCCATTCTGTGTATGTTTGGAAGTTCTACTAGTAATGAAGCGAAACTGCCTTGTGATTTTCCGAATTAAAAAAAAATACAAATTAGGTTATCAAATATTTTGAGGCTTCGCGGACCCCCTGAAATTGCTTCACGGACCCCCGGTTGAGAACCGCTGGTCTACTTTCTGAATTGGACGAGCAGATGTAGGCTACGTTTTTCGTTGATCGTTTTTCAATCGTAGTGCCAAATTGGACAGTGTGTTAACTTTTTTGCCTACGAATTGAAATTCATTCCAGCGCATGATCGTTTACTCCAGTAACGATTTGTGAACTTATGGGGAAATGCATCGAAGCAGCCCAGATCGCCATTATAGTCCGCATACAATTGCCGCGATGCGAGCTATAGTCAAGGAGGTGTCCGAACCCTGCGGTCCTTGCCCTGGTGTTGAATATAAAAGGGCAAATAGTGATTAGATGCGCGCTTTCCAATTCTTAAACATCAATTTTGTGTATTCTTGTCTGCTTGATACACTCGTATTGTTCAATTGTCGCGCAATGTCACTTGCCAGCTTGCAGTTTAATTCGTTATACTGACGTGTGCACTGTGCAGTGTGAAGTGCGCACTGTAGCCTACAGTGCATGGCGTTGAATTAAGTTCTCAAATATATTGATGCACCACCAGAGTCTCAGTGGAACTGATGTTGAGTTTATTCGATTCGTTTGAAGGGGATCCCTTCGGACCTTCTATATTCCACTAAACTTGATCGACGACGGTCGGACTGGTAACGAGAGCACCACGAATTTCAAGCCATTGGGTGTATTTGGTAAAAAGTAGATTTCTGCTGATAAGGTCGCGACATGCGCTCGTTTCTGCAGTTAGCCTACATTTGAACCTGTCCACATTGAAGTCGAAATACAAGCAATTTCTACTAGTCCGCCCTCAAGATTACCAGACCACGACCTGACCTATCGATCTCGCCTTCCTTGACAATGACATGTCACCTCATTTTTGTCGTTTGCTTTTTATTATACTATCTTCTTTTACTTTTTCATTCATTGTGCACTGTGCATGTGCAATTGTGCAATGTGCATGCCTCCTCTTTGCATCGCCTAGGCGAAGGTGGGTGTCTGATTCCAAAGACTACTCCAAGTCGTGTAGACACCTTCCTATCTTTTCATTGTATCGCATTTTTGTGTTGTATTGAACTGATGAAAATTGCTAATAAACCGAACTGAAACTGAAAACATCGCACCATTTCGAGATTAAATTGGACTGCAAGTGTTGATATTAACGAGCGCAGTACCGGCATTAAAACGCCACGTCATTGTTTTAATGCTGTACCATGTGTACATCAGTACATGCAATGACATGGACTAAATTGCGTTCTATTGCGGATATGACGTTATCGACAGACGACACGAAGAAATTATCACGTCACAGGACTTTGCTCACCCCCACAAAATAATGGTTCCTTGCGACGGCTAGGCCTACAACTGAACCATAGTAGCCGGAGCTGGAGCTGGATAAGTGGTATCAATGAGCTCCGGACTAGAGCCGGAGCTAATTTATGATAGAATATAGCTCCGGAGCCAGAGCTGGAGCAGTTTAAAATTTACGATTGCTCCAAAGCCCTGGCTTGGATTTGGACTTGTACTGTAGGCCTACTTGAAGTTTATAAACATTTAATAGGTTCAATAGTATCATAATGTGATAGGGTGGCAAATGTGGAAGACCTCCTAATATAGTCGATGTAAAGAGATGCACAATAGTGTGTATGCACAATGCACAGATGCACAATGTCTCACCGCGGCCAGTTCAGTCAAGAAGCAAGCATGCATTGTCCTTATCATGTGTCCACCAAGTGTCCATTTCACGTAGTCGGTGCTAGACACTTGGCGGCCCTAGAAATAACAGTACCATCACAACCATCACTACCAACTAACAATCATTACTCGTACACCCCTAATGGGTGGGCTGTCACAGCAAATAATTATGTTTTTCATTGAACACATGGCTTATTCGGACAACAAATTCATGCGTCATGTAGTCGCTTAGTTATTAATTTTAAATATCTATAGGCTATATTAATCCGTACCAATAATCGTAATAATCGCCAGCTTTTGTATTTTCATTAGCTCAATACGCAAGTCACAATAATTAATGCGATGTGTCGAAAATAACGAGCGACCAATTACGCCGTCCTCCTCGGCACAGTCCCGATGTAACATTCGATCTTGATTCTATCGTGTGTCTTTCTATATAGACGTTTTTTCTTACTCTACCAGTCTACCTGTTTCTGCCGACTATTTCGAACCCGCGAAATAGTTGGTTCAACAAGATCAGGGGTCTCCAACACGCGGCCCGCCAGGTCGTATATTTTGCGGCCCGCGAACTGCTGTGAGATTTCGGAAGAACGGTATAAGTAAAACATTTTGCAATGCTGAAATTTATTTCAGTTTCAAAATATATCGTTGTGGTTTCAAAATATTAAGCTATTCACTTTGTGCCCAACAGCAGCATTATTCCTCACTAGCTGAAACGGCTTCGGTTAAGGCAACATCATTCGACCGAGGGAGAATCAACTGATATGAATTGAAAAATAGACATTGCCTTGGCGCCCAATTCCCCAGACACTGCCAAGACCGAGACGCTTAGAAAACGGCTTGGTGTTTGCCCACAAGATCAAGCTTTAGGAGGAGGCAGTTTTTCAGCCAGCAACGTATATCGCTAGCCCTAATATCGATTCTTTAGTCGCTGGTAAGCGTTGTCAAGTAGTCTATCGTGCACAGCACATTGTTAAAAACAAAATGATTTTCATAATCATGATATTTCTTGTTCCATTTGTGCTTCTTTAATAAAATATTACTTCTTTTGAGGTAACATATGCCCATCGCTCATGTTAGAGAGCACTGAGTTGTACTGACGTAAAGTTTTGAAAGCGTGGTTGCTCAACTGTGGGGCCTATTTTTTCTCGATATTGGATTCTTGCGGCCCCCGATCTTTACGCAATTTGAAAAGTTACCCGCCACCCGTTTTGAGTTGGCGATTCCTGATATAGATCATTGGTACACGGAATGCATGTTCTGATGATGATGACCGCTGACCGCGTAGAAATGATGCATGACGATGCAGTACTGGTTAAAGATATTTTGGTCCGTATATTTATAGAATGTATTATGTGACAGGGGTTGGAAGCCTATTCCGTCAAAGAGAGAGAGAGAGGGAGATGATATTCTTTTTCGCCTGCACCATCGAGATGCTTTTGACGACGGAGATGCGATACGAGATACGACCATAAGGACACCTAGTCTGCACCCCGTTCCTTTTTTTCTCCTTCATGTATCCATGGATGCTGACTGCTGAGCGCCTAGCACAGGGGTGGGCAAACTACGGCCCGCGGGCCGCATGCGGCCCACAACACCGCTCTGTGCGGCCCGCGAGAGTCTAAGGAAACTTATTAAAGATATTGATAAAATGCTTGCTAAAAATCGAATTTATGCAACTTTATCTTAGTATATTGCAACATGATAATTCTAAGGCAGTGGTTCTCAAACTGGGGGCTCGTCCCCCCTCTCCCCTTTGGGGCGTGAAAGCGTCTGAAAGGGGGCAGCGAAGCTGAGCACAGAAGAAAAATTTTTTCGCGCTCCGCGCGATTTACATCCAATCCACAGTTATTGCTCTGAGTTTACTATGAATTTCATATTCAAAAATCTCTCATCCACAGTCGTAATCTTTCATGCCATCAAAATATCCGATTCGTTCTCTTTATGCGTAGAATTAGGGTATTTATATTTTATCTACACATAGTAGAAGCGTGTTTGATGCTAACATGGTTATGATGCTGTCAGCATTGTGTGTCCTGGAACTGAACCAAAAGTGGAATTAGTAAATCTATGAGCAGTTCGCTGCTCACAGATTCAAATTTCAATCCTGTTCTAAGAATCGGGACAACCTATACTTTAATATCAATAGTTTGGACAAATTGGTTATTGAGGTCGACCATCCTATGAAATCTCGCGACTGTTTCTGACGCGTGTACGATATCATCAAAGCAATGTTTGGTTTGTTTTAAATAAGCCTATATATTATCCCCATGTCCTCGCTATGTGATCAAATACCAATATTGCGTTTTGATGCGGCCCGCGAATGGATCCAGATGTTGAATGCGGCCCGCGAGCTCAAAAGTTTGCCCACCCCTGGCCTAGCAGGATAGCTGCGGATACCAGTTTTCAAGTCTTTGGTCTGGTGCGGCCGGGGATCGAACCCACGACCCACCGATCGAGATGCCGGACACATCACCATTACAAGGAAATATATTTACCCTATATTCTCAATTGTCAATGTCAATCGACTATGACGGCACAATTGTATATTCCCGGCGTCATTGCTTAAAAACATGATTGAATCAAGGGCCTATCACAACCAGTGGTGCCACTCCTAGTGTTTTAACACTAGATCTAGTGTTTTTTCGGTCGTCCTAGTGTTCTAGTGTTTTTTTTCGCACGATTTTGCTAATCTAGTGTTTTTCTGCAATTGTGCGAACAAAGAATATTCCAACGTTAGACCACTAAATCCTACGCTAAATTTATTGCGGATAAGGCGATTTAGTGTCTCGGACTGTGCTTGTTTTCATGTGGTGGTGTAGTAACAAGCAATTATTGCGTAACAGGGTACGCTGTGATGTGAATCCGTACTTATGAGCGAGAGTCTCTGATAAAATGAAGAGCGATTTCGCTCTGATACTCGTGGTTTCTTGTTGAACTCAGTCTGCAGATTCGGGCATGATTTTCATTTGCCGTGGACAGCATACTTTAGTGTCTCGAATCCGTTAACAGCCTTATTATAGCAAAGAATAGTAAAATAAAATTATTCATTCCTCTAGCTGTGCAATTTCCCTCTGTGATATTATTTGATGAAGTTGATGATTCGTTGGAAGAATGGGCTGCTTTGGCAAGATCGCAAAATAAGCTGCGGGTTATCAATCAATGCCCTCCAACAGAATTTTTGCAAAAATTGAAATCCGAGCACAATGGATTCGGTGAATCAAAATTCCCTTTACTGGGGAAGCTCGTGACGAATCTCTTGGCATTGCCACATTCCACTGCATTCGTGGAAATAAAGTATGCTGTACCGGGCTGTTAAAAAATAACTTTCTTTCCTGAATCTTGCTGGCTACGTGATTCACTCGTTAGGTTGCCTTAAAAACGACGCATACCGAATTCGAATTCTCTCCAACCGATCATCGCGGATTTCGTTGAGTTTGAAAATTTTGAATTTGCTCGAAAATACAAAAAAAAAATTCAAATTTTTCTGCCAACCCCTTGAAATTGTCGCACTGTCTTCAAAAACGATACAAAACAAATTTGACTCAATTCCAAGTCGTAGAAGCGGATTTATTTGAGTTTTTCTATGATAACTCTTGGATTATCCACAGATCAAGGATTATCCCATAATTATCAAAGAAAAAACTCAAATAACTCGCCGCTTCTACGACTTGGAATTGAGTCAAATTTGTTTTGTATCCTCATTGAAGACAGCTCATCAATTTCATGGGGTTGACAAAAAAAATTTCCTAATAAATTAACATTTTTAATTAGATCTGCGGAGTCTTATACTTGTTGGAATTGAACCATATTTGGTGTGCAGCTATTCTTAGGGTAACCTGGTTATTTAATCAGTGAATGGCTGGAATCACGGGAAAAAGTTATTTTTGAACAGCCCCAATGTACAGCAGTGAGCAAGATGCCCCACAAAAGATACTCATGTTTGATGGATGGTGTACAATCGAAAGAGAATTTTTATGATGCCGTACAATTCGAAAGCGACAATATTTGATTTATTCGTGCTTTTGAATTTGTTGAATAATCATGCAATATCTCATGCATATGTATCAAACTCATGGGTGGAACACTTCTTATCTATGGATTTGTACCTTGGTCATAATAGTTATTCGGGAACGGCAAATTTTTGCTGTAATTTACGAATCTAGTGTTTTTTTCGCCAATCTAGTGTTTTTTCACGACATAATCTTGTGTTTTTCCGGGAACCTAGAGTGGCAACACTGATCACAACCCTATCTATTCTGCTTTGTTTATCGACAAATCGTAAATACTAACTTGTAGTTGCCTATGTTTATCTCGATAATATTAATGTTTTTATCAAATCACAACATCACAAGATTGCGATAAAGGTTGGAAGGGTACCCAAGCCACTTGGAGTCCGCTATTCTTTTAATCAGAAACCCAGAACCTAAAACATGAAAATATGTGACATATAGACTGGATTTTTAAGAAAGGATAACATAATAAAGTAAGCGACGAAAATGAATGCAGCATGAGTTGGAAAGTATAGGCGAAATCGATATCAGATTGAGGTCCGGCAATCTTGCATGGGGTATAGCGTATAGGACCATCACTGCGCTATACAGGACTCAATCAGCAGAAAGTGCTTGCATTTCGACTTGAATGTGGACAGAACATGACTGTTGGATAGCAGGCGGGATACTGATCCACACTTGAGGTATACTAGATAGAGCGATGTATTTCATCCTCATCATATGGTAGTGACACGACGAGAACGCGCGTGTGTTGTCGGCTACTTAGGCTAATGCGCTTTTTATTCCGGGGTGATGTAGCTGTAATTCGTGAGAGAGTGGTTATAATCGAACTGATACATTACTTGACAATTTCTAGCTTCCTCACACCTTCTATGTCTAGGACACCTAATCTTTTGAGCAGCGATTTGTCACGGTGTTTATGTATGGTTTTACGCAAGAAATCCTAATCAAATTTCGAAGAAATAAAATGGATATATCAATGCACCAGTAACGTTACTTTACTGTGTGGTGGCAAATATATATGTACGAAGACACCAGGAAGACTTCTTTACTATTTCCAATTAGGCTAACTGCCATCACTCCACGTTGTTGGAAATCGATCACCTCGCGTATAGCAATTAACTTGTCGATTTATCCGCTATTGATCTTACCCGATTCATCAGTCGATGTCAGGTTTCAGCATTGGAGGCGGTTCATTGCCATTCTGCAATCCGCATGGGCGGTGGAGTGGAATCGTGTCGAGGTGACGTATGTTTGTTAATATCTATCGTGTTGCCTATCGGTAGATTTACTGGCATACTGTTTGCTTTTACGCTATATCATGCCGTTGATTGCATGTAATGCGTCTGTCGAAGTCACGTGAATATAATGAATAGAAAGACCAGCTTAGAACTAGATGCTACAAGCGGCGTCGCAGCGAATTTGCGTGACTGGACTATACTCAACTGCAGTCCGGCGGTTCGCATGGTTATGGTTAACAGCATACCAATACGAGAAGCTATCCGGCCGTGAAAATCGCCTTCGGCTGTATTCGTATCATGTCGAAGGAATGAGAAACGCGACGCTAGGAAAAGACCTGCCTCGGTCCGCTCGAGTTGACAGGAAATGGTGATGCTGTTTTAGGCGGTTTGGTGAAGCCTTTTTTCTTCCGCGAGCTGCTATTAGCGCAATATCGTGCTTCGCATTGGCGCGCTGTGCATGATGTCATCGTTTCAAAGTTGCATTTGAGCGGGATTGCTGGCATTTTCGGTCTGCTTCCTTTCGAATGGGTGTGGGAGAGTAGCGTGTTCTATGTTCAGGTTGAACTGTTAACAGGTTTCGAAATCATAGTTTCCTTCAACACCATAAAGTAGGAATATACGTTGAATTATGTACTTATTCATAGTCTGTTAGCGATTAGCGTTAGAATTAGCCTGCGATATGAGAGAAATCGTCCATCTGCAAGCCGGCCAATGCGGTAATCAAATCGGAGCCAAGGTGAGAATATATTCTGTTCTTCATGTTGAATCCGCATCAAGCGCTTGAATCGATAATGCTATTTGCTAGTTCTGGGAAGTAATTTCCGATGAACACGGTATCGACCCAACTGGTGTATATCATGGCGACAGCGACCTACAGCTGGAACGAATCAACGTATACTACAATGAAGCGTCAGGTTTGTGACCTCGATATATAGCAGCCACCGACCCAAACACGTTACCAGCAATTGTTCTAACATTGTGACGATGTACGGAATCTAAGCGCATTTAAACAATATGATGCATCTGTAAGTGTGCTACCAACAGGCTTTAACGTTATTGCTTTCACTTCAGGTGGAAAATATGTACCAAGAGCCGTGTTGGTAGATCTTGAACCAGGAACTATGGATGCGGTAAGGTCCGGGCCGTTCGGACAGTTGTTCAAACCAGACAGCTTCGTGTTCGGTACGTGTAAACTGTATTTCCCTCCCTATTTCGCAATACAATAGTACTTGAATGCAGGTCAAAGCGGAGCGGGTAATAACTGGGCTAAAGGACATTACACAGAAGGGGCCGAACTTGTAGATTCGGTGCTTGACGTGGTCAGGCGAGAAGCGGAAGGGTGTGACTGTTTACAAGGATTCCAATTGACCCAATCCCTCGGCGGTGGTACTGGTTCTGGAATGGGCACGCTTTTGATCAGCAAGATCCGAGAGGAGTATCCCGATAGAATAATGATGACATTCAGCGTCGTCCCATCTCCAAAAGTTTCGGACACTGTCGTAGAACCCTACAACGCCACCCTTTCAGTTCATCAGCTCGTAGAGAACACCGACGAAACATACTGCATCGACAACGAAGCTTTATACGATATCTGCTTCCGTACTTTGAAGTTGACCACCCCGACTTATGGAGATTTAAACCATCTGGTATCCGCCACGATGAGTGGAGTCACTACGTGCCTCCGATTCCCCGGTCAGTTGAACGCGGATTTGCGTAAATTGGCCGTTAACATGGTTCCATTCCCCCGATTGCACTTCTTCATGCCTGGCTTCGCCCCGCTCACGAGTCGCGGCAGTCAGCAGTACCGCATCCTCAGCGTTCCCGAGCTCACCCAGCAGATGTTCGATGCTAAGAATATGATGGCCGCTTGCGACCCGCGCCACGGACGATACCTGACTGTGGCGGCTATGTTCCGTGGCCGGATGTCGATGAAGGAAGTCGACGAGCAAATGCTGAACATACAAAACAAGAACAGCTCCTACTTCGTCGAATGGATTCCAAACAATGTTAAGACCGCTGTCTGTGATATTCCACCGCGTGGACTCAAGATGGCCGCGACTTTCGTAGGCAACAGCACCGCCATTCAGGTTAGTCTTCGACGAACGGTCACGTGAGATTGAATTCACTCTTATGTTTCAACATCTTGCGTTTTTCAGGAACTCTTCAAAAGAATTTCCGAGCAGTTCACGGCTATGTTCCGCCGAAAGGCTTTCTTGCATTGGTACACTGGCGAAGGTATGGATGAGATGGAGTTCACTGAGGCCGAGAGCAACATGAACGACTTGGTGAGCGAGTACCAACAGTATCAAGACGCTACCGCCGACGAGGAAGGTGAATTCGAGTCCGAAGGAGAGGGAGAAGTCGATGAAGATTAGTTTGAAAGTATTTTCCTTGAAAGTTTCTTGCTCTCCAGCGCCGTTTCTTGCTAACATGTGCTAATACAACGAAATGTGAATCGATGTAAAACGTAGTTTCTATATATTCCTGCTACGGATGGCTTGGTGGACTGCAGTGTGTGATTTCATAGTAATCGCAGTGGGAATGCTCGTTGCAAGTAGGCTATAGTGCAGGAGTGTATGCAACTATACTGTCATGGTTCGAGTGGTTTCCTCGACCTACCAACGACATGTGACTTGGAGTAGTATCAAACTTATTGCAAGTATATATTGTATAAGGCTTACACACTGTCAGCGAAAATAGTGCGCATGCGCTAAAACAACCCATTCACCACATGTATCAACATGATTGGTAAGAAAAGATTGGTGCGGTGTGCTCAGCGACGCCGTCACGACACGAATGGTTGGTGGCTCGAGTCTAGACTCTGCCAAACTTTTATGTGTCGGAGGTTACCTGGGCTCCTCATCGCTAACCTTACTGCCATATGGCATTGTTTCAAAGAGCCCATAGTGATGGTTAGCGGAGCTATGAGAAAGTCGGTAGTAAAGATCAAGTTACGGGCGCATGAGAACGGCCCCAGTGAGAGACTGATGGTGGAAGCACGTGAGCATGGAAGTCGTCTGTAATCTTACAAATACCTAAAAGCCACTGACAATTTCTGAAATTACTGTGCTTAACGCAAGTGACATTGTAGGCAATAAGCGCAAATGTTGTGTGCGTATGATAAAATTAGGAAAGAATGACTGGTGTGGCTAGTATCTTTGACTATAGTTGTTTTCAAATAGAGGAATGAGTGCGAGAACAAAGTTTGTTACCACAAAGTACCACCCAACGCTATAGAAATCTAAAGAATACATACAATGCATGATAATTTGTTTACGGTGCGGCACTTTTGTCGCTAAGTGGCGCACTTCCAGTTACCTGAAGTCAGCCGATATACATACGAATTTATGGGCTCGACTCGAATTATTTCAGTCCGAGCTCGACTCGATTTCGATTATCCGAACGTTGTAGACTAGGGCTGTTAAAAATAACTTTTTTTCACATTTCGCGATTATTAGCTGAAATTGTTAAGCTAAAAAACGAAGCACACCAAATTTGATTCAATTCCGACAAGTAGAGGTGAATCTATCACGTTGCAAATATATTCAACAATATATTCAACTGCCACATTTCTTTTTAAGATTTGGGAACCTAAAGTTCACTCTAAAACTACTCCAAAATCCTGAAATCTCATCAAACTTCACTATCACCTCACTCTCAAAAGTGATGCGGTTGAAGAGCTTTATGTCACATTTCTAGCTCATGATGATAAAAACATTACCCGTTGATAATTCGGGACTGACAATTGTGATTTGGACATGGGCGCGACCATTCGTAAAATTACTCGAATTCGGGCTGAGTGGGTGATAAAATAAAAATGATTCGAGTTGAGTCGGGTCAAACGTTATAACATCGGAGAAGGACTTGGGACTCGGAACTCCGTTACTTGGTACGATTACGGACGCAACAAACTATCGCTGTCATTTTGCAAACCAACAAAACTGGAATCTTTCTGGGTTGATTACTCAATTAAAAAATATTCTACGCGTTAACGAGCGTTTTATGTGAACAGACTTTTTGATTTTAAGATAAGTACCATCGGGAATTGTGTTGAAAATAGAAAATAAACACCGGCTGCGAGAGAAATCTTATTGAAAGCATAAGGGGTATGATCGCAAGAAACCCTACTATTGCTATGACACAATAATTATTACATTTTAGTTGTTGTTATTGATTGGTTACAATCGAATGCGAATTTAAAGCTGATTTAATTTGAATTTGACAATGACATAAACTTTACTTATCAGGACTATTCCAGAAAACCGGATGTGCACAGTTCAAATGCTCTGATATCAGATTAATCTTTGATAAATTCCAGGGTTGTAACCAAGTCACAAGGCTCCGAATCACAAGTCAATCTCACTTTTATAGTTTTGACTCGAGTCAAGTGGAGTCATTTTCAATTCACCACCGAGTCAAGTCCGAGTTCAAGTCAGTGAGCAGAGGGTCGAGTCCGATGAGTCATGATATTATGACTCGAGTTCGAGTCCATGTCATTGTGTTGACTGCTCACTGTGCTCAGTTTCCAGTTGAAGTCTTGTTAAACCCACTTTTTTTATAACTCTGTTTCGTGATATCGAATGGTTCGCATTTATAGTGTACTAATTTTCCTCACTTTTAGCAGTTTCTAGTCGTATTTTAAGTACCAGTCCCAATGGATGAAATCCCAATAGTGTGGTTATACTTTACTATTCTTCGAAATTACAATGAAATGTCGGTCTTGGCCGCGTGAATCACGCGTCATATGACTTGGTTCGAGTCATGCGCAATGACTCGAGTTAAGTCGAGTCATCAGAAAATCGTGACTCGAGTTGGACTCGAGTCGAGTCATGATTCGAGTCATTACAACCCTGGATTCTAAAATATTCAACCTATAATTGTGGCGCATCACATGTCCGCTAGCTGCAACATTATATGGCGACAGCTTTTACGATGTTGCGATGCATTTGTCCTGGTTTCCATAACTCACTATTTTGCCAGATTATGCACAGCACAAAAATAATTTTATTCAAATATTTAAAATGTGATTTATTTTCGTGCCAAGCGTGAATAGTACAACAGTAAATTACATTTTCACGATATTTGTGGAATGCCAGTCTGTAAGGTTCTGTCAAATAAAGCCTAGCCTACTTGGAAATTATACATTGAATACCCCATTATAAATGCTGCGACCCGCGACGTCATCGAAAACTATGAATTTGAGCCGCGAGCACATTTGAGTTTGAGCCCCCTGCTAGATCTACACATAATGTGAAGTATTTGTAATGGGATTGAATAATGAATAGGCTACATATATAGGATAGGATAGCATATTGATCACTATGATTACATCTTTGGCTACAAACGTTGTGAACCAGAGGTGTGCATTTGCGTATGCAACCTTAGACGGGCGGGATATAAATAATGCAGTGCGCACATCGGCTTTCCGGTAGTGGCAACTAGCGAAGTCCGACATCATCTCATTAAAGAAGTGATAACAGAGATGATAAGACTTAACAATAACAATCGATACCTGACTATATACAAGCAAAACAATATGTAACACTTGGTGGTATTACATATTGATTTATGTATGATTTCAACCATATCTTGTCAAAACTATTCATGCCCCAAGACAGTATATGTATATTTCAGTAAATTTAGTGTGATTTTCCTTCTCCAAACCCACTTGAGGTTAGCTCAAACGCATCTGACCATAAAGCCAAATTGGAAGGCCATTTCGCTGGCCGCACACAAGCCAAAACTGGAGGTTCTTCGATGCCCCCTCATTAGGGTTGCATTTAAAACATAAATATATTTAAAATGAACATGTTTAAAATATCGCCCTTGTTTATAACATATTGTTTATTGATTTTTAGGCCATGACGTCACGAATATTTAATTCTGAGGTCATAGTCGATTGACATTGACAATTGAAAATGTACGGTAAATATAGCTCCTTTGACGAAATATCTACGTATACTATAGCTGTTGAACCGACCATTTCGAGGGTTCCATCCATTCCATACCTACGTCGGATATATCGGGTGTATATCGTCTGTAGGCGCATACTACATGTTTCTTGAAAAGTATTTACACAATTATGGCATAAGTATTCAACTTAACAGAAACAAAATTTTTTTCTTCAAAGGGCCTTTGTTTAAAACCCTGTTCAAAACAAGTGTTTTAAGCAACCATTTGTTTTAAATGCAACTCTACCCCTCACAATTCTTCCCTGCCGATCGCATTTGACTCGCGGACCGCACGCTGCGCGTGCCTGCTGTAAACCATCATATTACGTCAATGATTGTTCTGCTCTTTCACATCACCTCGCGGTAATGTTGATAATGGCAAGGAATTTAAAGTACAGATGTTTGAAACAATGGCCGTACTTGACATATTCTTTTAGCTCTTACAAATGAAACTATAACCTAAAATTGCCGTCATTTTGGCGACATCATGCCATTCAGAATCAGCACGTCTATAGGGCCACAATATTTTTCTCTGCACGTCGCAATTTAGTTCCACACCACATCTCTCCTATAGCTCACGACGCACATCTTTGGCCGGATTCCGATATTTGTTCAGCCGATTCCGGTTTGTTCCTATAAGTTTGAGTATATATCACTTTCACATAGTGCTCAGTAAGAGATTCAATTGAGTAGACCACTTTTGGCGTGTTTCGTAGAGGCAGCCTATACGTTGTGTACACTGTACAACTGTTGTCTGTGCGTTCTCTACGTCATGCATGCCCGCAAAACGCAGCGTATACTTACCTTACATGTATGTGTAATGTGTATATAATCCTTTTGGTGTGTGAGGCTTGGGTTGCGAGATGCCATTAAAACACAGATTTGGGTCGCGATCTAAAAAGTTTAGGAACCCCTGTTTTATTGTGACGGCCGGTAGGCCTACAACACATAACAAGTCAAGAACCGGATCTTAGACCGATCAACCAGGAAATATCACCGAGTTCAGAAGGAATATAGCTAACAGCTATAGCTTTTTCATTCACCGGTTACTTTCAACTCAGAGACGTTTCCGGTCGTATGTCGTATATCCTGTGCTTTGCAAATTCAACGTCGAGTTATGTGGTTTGTGGTTTTACGGTATCACGGAGTTTTATGCTAATGCTGGGAAGGAACTGTTTCTGACCAGAATTACTTTGGTGAAAGTCGATGGTTATCTTCGGGGAATTCTGTCATGAAAAATATTAACAGCAACCGTCTGCAAATGATTGTATCGGTATTATATTACAACCATTAAAAGACGCTTGACAGCCATGGCATGTTTATCACTCAACAATCATGTACATCGCTGACCAAGGAAAATTGTAAATCTCCCCTACAGTACTTATGGTGCCCGGTACACGAGTCAGGTTTCTGTTTAAACTTCACAATATGTATATAAAAAGAACGCGTCCAAGCTCTGTTTACAAATTGTGCTAATATCTCTTGCTTTTTCCTATGTATATATAGATGCCGGAGGGCTCAACGAAAGTCCTTGTTTGGTTTTTATTAAACACGCAAGCAAACAGAAACGAGTGTAGGCTAATGACATAACTTGAAAATTCAAAAAAAGGATCGGTGTTTTCCAATGCTCCCTTTAAGACCCGTTTGTGATGAAGAGTTGTGATAAGGGCTAAGGATAACCAATTTAGGCTTATCATAAACTATATACGAAGCAAAACATGGACATTGGACATCTCAATTCTCATCGCCAATTTGAGTCGTGGGCTGGATTCAGGCCGTTGGATCGCTTACCTGTCGTATCAGACAAATTATCCCAAAAATCAATCCTTTTGTTTTCAAACGGAAGGTCCGTCATGAAATCTATGCAAATTATATTGCCAATACGGATCATTACGGTTCTCTCCTATCAACACCTTTTATTCAAATACAATGGGGATTGTAACTGGATTGGCCGATTGACTTTAGTTAGCCTATATATACACTGTACAGGTTTGCCACCGACGTGGTACAATAATTAAGGATAGCCCAAAATTTTGAGTAGTTTTATATGATCCGCTAAATTTGAGATGCTGCTGACTATATAAAAAGAAATCATCACTATTCCGCCCAGTCTGAATAAGTTCGTGCCTAAAATTAGGGTTACCATATTTTGGAAATCTGAAAAGTGGATACTTTTTCAAAATTTTCAGGTCAAAGTTCTCGCTCAGTGCCCAAAATACAGTTTTTCTCTCACATTATCAGGTGGTTGACTAAAAAATGTCAACTTTCCGGCCCAGCTCCCGAAATACCCGGCGGAGCGTTACTTCAGTGCTGATTTACTATATCTAAGTCGATTTTGCCATATATTTAACCAAAATTCTCAAAAAAGGGGACAAAATCTCAAAAAAGAGGACATTTGGGCGTCCTCCGAGGACACTTTCAAAAAAGTCCGAAGGTATGGTAACCCTACTAAAATGGAAGCTATAATGACTATAAAAATTTATTCGTTCAGGTCTCGTCACAGCATCGTCACCAGTTCGAATTATTTGTTTTCGTGCCGTTCGTGTGGCAGTTCTGACCTGCGGTGCGCACCGTGAATAAGACGTGGACGTACGTAAAAATAAGGACAATACAGTTTTGTAAGACATTGCCTCTAAAAATAAGGATAAATCGCATAAATAAGGATGGTATGGCAACTCTGCTTATAAATCAAAGGAGCGCTTAGGACTTATGAGTATACAGAACGTCAGAGTACAGTTGAATAATATATTTACCACCACTAATATTCAAAGTTATATACCACTAAAACGGCTACTCTTTTACGGAATCAAAACGAAGAAAATCTACCTGGTGTATAAATGACCATGTTGTCGACAAACACCACGAATAACACGAACAAACAAAAACTCAATAAGGTGTGAGATGTGAGGACGAAACGGGCATCTGCATGGCATGTGAAGTACGAACAGTTTTTCATATACTCGGCATTGCACCACGCACCGGATCCGCCCCGCCCGCGGTCAACGTATCATGTCTGGTTGAAAGAATCTGAAGATTTTAAAGCTGCAGACTACTGTAGTCTGTATGAATTTAAATCCTTTTTATGATAGGAAGGACACCCAAAAGTGCTGTGTGTCAATAGTGGAATGGCGCAGAAACTATGTCCTGCATTTTCGCGTGACATTGTTATGGATACGATATTTAGAATATTGTATAAGCGATTGAAATGGTCAGCTAAACTCGGATTTCGGTATACAAGACTTATACCATCACTGTTTCTGTGTTCGCTTGTTGATTTCTAGTCCTAATTTCTCAACAATTTCTAAATGATCATTTTGCACCAAGACCAGCGCTCGTGTCGTTACGTTTTCTTTGTAAACAGAAAAAGGTGAAGGGAATTCTCCCACGAAATCGTTTTAGTCACTCCAGCGGCAATCAGTGCTTGACGATCTTGATATCACGTTGCGGCTTTGCAAAAGACTCAAATCTGTTCGGGCGATTTGCTTGACAAGCATTAACTCTCTTTCTCATATGTGTATCATGATAGGATGGGGATTTTTCGGATATGGTGATTTATTTTTATCGATCATTGCTCATTTTTTTGTTAGATGATGTATGAGAGATTGTCTTAACAGTTTCTGTTTGAAAACGCATATATAACCGCGGACGACTGCTATTAGCCACTAGGAAGAGATCCAATACAACGAGTAGCAACCAAGATGAAAGTGTTCTTCATTGCTGTCGTCGCTATAGCGATACCGAGCGTCCACGGCCAATTTGGCCACCATACCGTGCTGAGCGCGGGCCCGGTAAGCATCCTTGTATATGTCATATCCAGTGGTGGCCCTAAGAACGGGGGGGGGGGCCTGGCCGAGATTTCCCGGGGGGCCCCTATAAGCATATAACCGTAACTTCTGAGGGGCTACGCCCCCCAGCCCCCTTTCCATCTTTTAATATTATCTAGCTTTCACCACGGTAAGGTTCGGTCAGGTGCTGGATTCGGCCATGGCTATTATTGCATGTGTGCAAGGATAGACTACATCAAAACTAAGGAATTTTGCCGCATGCAGAGACGTGATGATTATAGAGATACGGAACTTTTCTAACAAATGCAGAGATTTGATGATGATTGACATATCTGTACGGAATCATATTCTTGCTTGGTACACGGATTTCCATGTTTATTCGTTATTATCCTTGAAAATATAGCATCATCCAAATAGGGGGGCCCTACGACTAGGGGGAGGCCCGGGCAACCGCCCACCTCGCCCACCCCAAAAGCCACCACTGGTCATATCCGTGGCGCAGGTTGAATATGGGGTGTGGAAACTGAGTCAATGCCTATATTTTACTGACAATGAGAACTGTGATACTCACGGCACCGTGTCGAAACTGTAGTTTGTACATATACTCAGTAAAATATCTCGGTCGACCTAACACTCACGTCGGCACTGCTGCCGTTTATGAGATCATTCCAAAATTACATCTTCTCAATGAATCACGACAAAATTGGATAATTGCGCAATGCGCATCTGCGTCTATTATGCACACGCGCCTACAAATATGTCAAGGTAATAATAACAGCTTTTGAATATATAATACCCCACGTTTATCACGTCTACAATACTCAAATATGCCTTGGATGATTGTGATATCATATTCTGTTTTAGTGTCCAGACTATCCAACGTGTGACTATGAAATCTACCACAATGTCTCGCCGTGAGTATGCAATTATTTTCTAGGTAAACCCAAGACTTTAATCACTCATAGCTTCTGAGAATAGTCAGAAGTCCGGACGTTGTGAATAGTCGTATGGAGATGAGACTTATCCCGCCCACAGTAATATTTACCCACGGGAGTGCACTGTGCGCGCTCCGCTCACTTTGACAGCGCGATCTGTAATCCGGATTCTGACGATATCGCGCTCCACCGGTCAATTAGGGATAGGAAAATATTCCCCGTCGTACCGGAAACCTGTTGACAAAAGGCTCAGTTTTTCGCTGTCAAATTTGTTACTTTCGCGCTCCGCACGCAGGAAATGGTGTTGATGTCGGCCGTTTCGCATGTTATGATCCGTGATGAGAACTTCTTCGTGCTCTGTCGAAAGGCTTCGCGATCGGGAATGACTTAAATTCATCGCAATCACCCAAGCAATAACTTTTGCCGATAACAGATTGATCATAATTCGATTTTACGGTACTCGCAGGTTATATGATACTCTTCGAGAATATTAACAACGTCGCAACGTGACATTATTATGAATTATAATACTACAAGACAGATGAGTCGCTACGGTATAATGAATTATATCAAGCTCCCGTTTCGCACTGCATTTATAACAAAAAGCAACAAGTCGGAAAGAGACTGAATGAGAAAAAGGCTGTATCAGTGTATGTCCGATCGAAATCGCGTATAGAGCGCGCAAACGTTTTCACGTCGTCAAATATATTCGTATGAAGAGTCATGTTATGCATATTCTAATGTATTTGGCTTAAATGTATCAGACTAAACTAAAGTATAGATATATATTTATTTCGCGGGAAGGACGTTGATCACCCCCGACTTGGAGTAGAGTGTATAGACTAGGCTTACCATATTTTGGAAATCTAAAAAGAGGACACTTTTTCAGAAACTTGAGAGAGACTTGCAAAACCGGAGGAGAATTCTCAAAAACCGGTGAATTTTGCCCACTTTCTGATCGGTTGACTGAAAAAAAAAAAGTCATCCTACCGCTCAGAGCTCAAAATACCGTTTTTCTCTCCACATTGCTAGGTGGAAGACTAAAAAAAAATAGGTCAACTTTTCGCGCAGAGATAAAATCACCGTTTTTCACTCCGAAATACCCGCCGGAGTGCTCATTTACGGCATGTCACTCGCAATTTGCTCTAAATCTGACCTAAATTTTCAAAAAAGAGGACAAAAGGGCGTCCTCCGAGGACACTTTCAAAAAAGTCAAAAAAGAGGACAAATCCTCTTAAAAGAGGACGTATGGTAACCCTAGTATAGACATGATGATGAAGAACTCTGCGACGTTGCTCGCGTTCTTCCCATCCACAAAACATTTTGTTGACTTTCCAAATTTCCTAAAATCTAAATTTCAGATACGGCTGTGAGGGCTATGTCAAATCATCAAAGATGCCACCATCTCCGTGCAGCGCAACCATACCATGTATTATCAAGTTACCCAGCCTTCCAGGCGAGTGCGAACATATACTCAGCTACCAGTGCAGGTAAGATAGTCATATCATTGTAGTTGTAATACTTTCATACTTATCTCATCTGATTCCTGTATCAGGTTGTCCCATTTCACCTGTTGCCGCATAGACTCTACAAAGGTTTCGTTTCGTATGTTACTATATCGCTATCGTAAGGAATAATTATATCGAGGCTTATACTGAATTGAACAGCATATAGCATCTATAACGCTGCAAGCAAAGCTTGTATAGACAAATTGTTCTTAAATCACCAGAATTGGTTGATATTTGAATTCGATTTTTACTGAATCAATACTAGTCAGCCCTCATGATTACCGGACCACGCCCTGACATATCGACCTCGCACCTAACCGAAACATGCAGCATTCATTTTGTCGCTTACTTTTATTTTATCCTTTCTTTTATCCCGTGTAAAATAATGATAATCGATCAGTGCGCAGCTGTCCGACTACAACCCCATTTGACTCGATTCAATGACTGGTCTGTTTATTGCTTTCCTTATGGTATGGTAGTGATCATAGTGTCCTATATGGTGTGGAGGTGGACACAAGCAGATCTCACGGATCAGTGAGATTGGTGTACGTCACACTTTCCATTTGGTCAAAGGCAATTTGACATTAATTTTTTACTTGCTTGCCGGCATCAATCGGAAGCTACCGCGTTACTGATTGTGAAAATATCATTTTTATTCTGCTCGTGGTCCTGGAACCCCCCAAATCTGCCTCGAATGTAGCATTGTAACGGAGTTTGGTATTGTGACGCAACCATGCCGTCTGGGAGCAGGTGAGGAGCAGCGAAAACCGCAATCATATTGCACATTGTTGCGCGACCGATTGAGCACTCACACTCTCACTCTCGTGCGCTCTTGCTCCTGAGCTGTTCAGACGGCATGGTTGCGTCACAATACCAAACTCCGTTACGATGCAACATTCGAAGCTGATTTTGGGGATTCCAGTACCACGAGCGGAATAGAATTTATATTTTCGTAATCCGTACTGCAGAAGCTTTCCACTGATATCCGTTTGATAAATTTTAGCGCTTGGCAAGCCGGTGAAAATTTACGGTCAAATTGCGTTTGACCAAATGGAAAGTGTGACTTAGACCAATCTCACTGACCCGTGAGATTTGCTTGTGTCCACACCATATAGGACACTATGGTGGTGATATTGGAGTATCCATTGACCACTATCGCACCCGAAGAGTGTAATATTTGCCAAATTCCTGAAATTTCTCGAGCACCTGTCAGGAGCATATCCTGCTGACTTCAATGCCGTTCAGGGCGACTAATCCGTATAGTTAATCTATCTTCTTGAGGAATAATTTCGTTCTTTCGTTCGTTTATAGTCTGTATAGACTGTATATGCTTAATATGTATATCTAATTTTAGCCCTATAAGTACCTGCTGGGATTCAAACTGCTACAAATCTTACAAGTGCTGGACTTCCGGTAAAAGAACATACAAGGTAATAGTTTTCTGTTCCTGCGATACTCCGTGTAGTGATATTCGAAGTACGTAAATCGATCCACTGCCGTCGTTGCCAGAGATGGTTTGGTGTTCTACATCACGGTACATTTTTGATGTCGTGCGACTTGCATTATTTCCATCGCAAAAATGACATGCCGGAATAACTGTGATTATTATAGCGCGAAAAACGTAACACATGTTAGTAGCCTACCTGAATATTCGTTCTAAATCCTCGTGCCTACATGCATACCTTCCTACCCTAGAACGTTCCTATAGGTACAAGCAGCAGTAGGATTAAAATGTTGTGTTTGGTTTAGTCTGAGATAGGCTCTGGTTTGATGTACCACGGGTGTAAATTAACACCGTTTTGTCACCGGCGGTACACGGGTGTGAAAACACACCCTTTTCACTAAGAGTGTGCATTGTTCATGGATCCTGAAAAAAGCGAGGATTTAAACTGATGACTTTTGTTTGAAACAGATCGAATACTGCAATTGCCAGAAAACTGTGTCGTCTCACAATGAGAAGGGCATTTGATAACGGAAGCAAAGAGAAACTACACACAGATCAGATCATGGATTATTGTGGCTCATTCTTGTGACAGCAAATACAGATTATACTATGTGTGTAATATGTCTCTATCTCTTAGATATACACGGGTATACGTGGCGTCGGACAGGTTGCAGGCTTGCAGATAGTTATAAAACTGATTTTGATAAAAGTTGATAAAGATCGTGTCCAGCAAATTATGTGTAAAACTGCTCCTAATTTTGATCTTACTTCATTGTGACTCCGCACTGTTTGCCTGGCACTGCGCGTAAAATATTCAAGTCTTTGAGTATTCTGTTTCACAAAGTCTGATATACGTGTAGCCCTATAAACTGCGTCGAGAATAAGTGACCACGTCAGAAATATACAAATTCTATACTATGGCTACTGCCTGGTTTCGGTTTCCATTCGCGCGCGAGATATGGTTAATTTCACCTGCAACGGCATCAACGACAAACAGCTATGCCATAACTGCCATATGACCGATTTTTTTATATCACCACCACCGTGCATGAGGCTATATTACATTGGCGCTGCCCAGTGCCCATAGCAGTCATAGGATTGCATTTAAAACACAAATCAAGCATATTTAAAACATATGACCCATATTTAAATCATGCATTTTTCGTCGTGACGTCACGAGTCTTTAACTGTGTCGCCAACATTGTTCGAAATCAAAATGCAGCATTTGTACGGCTGCGGTTATCATCATATCAGAACATCCATTCGGTTCAAGTGGTATAATAGCATGCGTGTTATAACTGCTGAAACGACGACGATGTTGAGGGTTTTAATCATTCCGTACACAGCAACTATTTCTAATGCGAGCTGTCGGGAGGTTTATGCTACATGTTTGTTCGAAATTGTTCAGACAATTATGCTGACATAATTACACAGCTTTGAATTTTTTTTGAAGTTGCATTTTAAAACACCGTCTGTGTGCAACACCCCCGTATTAGGGCTGTTCAAAAATAACTTATTTTCCCGGATTCAAGCCATTCACCGATTAAATTGTCAGGCTACCCTAAAAAACGATGCACACCAAATTTGATTCAATTCTAACAAGTATACGACTCCGTTGATCCAATTAAAAATTTTAATTCATTAGGGAAAAATAGAAATAAAAATACAAATTTTTCTGTCGACCCCACGAAATTGTTGAGCTGTCTTCAAAGACGATGCAAAACAAATTTGAGTCAATTCCAACTAGTAGAAGCTGAGTTATTTGAGTTTTTTGTTGATAATCCGACGATCAAGAATAATCCGAGAATTGTCGACGAAAATCAACGAAAAACTCGAATAACTCCGCTTCCAGTAGTTTGAATTGACTCAAATTTGTTTTGCATCGTATTTGAAGACAGCTCAACAATTCCGTGGGGTCGACAGAAAAAAATGATTTTTTTTTTGATTTTTCAATTAAATCAAAATTTTTAATTGGATCTGCGGAGTCGTATACTTGTTAGAATTGGATCAAACTTGGTGTGCTGCGTTTTTAGGGTAGCCTGACAATTTAATCAGTGAATGGCTGTAATTAGGGAGAAAAATTTATTTTTGAACAGCCCTACCCCGCATACAATATGCTATTCATTTCAGTCGCTTACACTATTATACGCATTGGGTAGGGGCAATATCCTACATTTCTCAGCAACTCATAGATAAATATCCCGTGACTCAAATATCGTCTTTGTAGTTTTGCAATATTGCATGACAATAACTTTGACAAGCCTGACGCTGTTTAGCTCTGGTTTAGTGGTTTCCAACTTGAGGGCCGCGACCTTATTGAGGCTGTGAGTATGAGTAAGTCTGGGCGAAGGTGCTGACCCTGTTTTAGTAATCAGCTGAGTAAATTCAGGGGTGGGCCGCGCAACATTTGAAATTGGAAATTGGACCGCGACCATATGAAAAGGTTGCTGGGAACCACTTCTCTAACCCACATGCATCTTCATCTGCATCCGAACTTTAATTCAAGCGCCTGATCATCATCATCATCATCATCATCATCATCATCATTGCTTTATTATTAGCAATTTTTATCAGTTCAATACACCACAAAATGCGATAGGCCTACAATGAAAAAACAGGAAGATGTCGAAGCGACTTGGAGCACTCTATGGAATCAAACACCCACCTTGGTTTAGGCGATGTAAGAGGGGGCATGCACCCTGAATAAAAGTAAAGAAGATAGTATAGAAAAAAGAAAGCGACAAGAAGTAGGGCGGCATGTCATGGAGAGCGAGATCGATAGGTCAGTCGTGGTCCGGTAATCTTGAGGATATGGTCTGTATTTATTTCGCATATGCTTGTATTTCGACTTGAATGTGGACTGGACATGCTCGTCGACTGTCGGATGGCCGGCGGGATACTGTTCCACACATCAGGTACGGCATATTTGATAGAGCGATGATCTTTTCGGTCGATCATATGATATTTGGACGACGTGGACGCGCGTGTGTTGTATTTGATGACTTGAAATAATTGACTCAAGATAAGAAAATTTGAGGTGATCCGAACATCAATGACTTGAAGTCGTGACTTGGAGTTGATTTTATTTATAATTACTTAATTATGGATAGATAGGCCTACTCCAGCATATTACTCCAGCATGTGACTTTATAAAGCCCACCTGGCCCTAACGCAACTATAATCCTGAAACTATAACCCTTATATGCATCCTTGACCCAGGCCCGTAACTGCCGCACCCCAAACCCCGAAGGGGCGAGCTCGAAGGGGGCCCAAAATTATTTCGTGAATTAGCATAAATTATAGAGTATTTTTTGAAAATTTATGTAAGCAAATTTTCGTGCTATAGGCGAGATTTCAAGTTGACAATTATTTTGATTTTTGGGTATAGGCTACTCTTCCCCCAAGAAAAAATATGCAAGATTTATAGAAATGGGCATATCGGCGTTGGCCATTGCTGCGCCACGACGCACCAAGACATATAACATGCGACTCCAAGAAGTGTGCCAGAACGATCGGCAGCGAGAAAACCTTGGCCGAAAAGGACTGCCCTAATGCTGACCGAAAACTTCGTTATATATACAAAATACTGTCTTGGCAATCTGAACCTCACAAGACAAATACCATCCCGCAGGGAAAAATTATATGCCAGAGTGAAGAAATACCAATTTGAAATTGTGTGCGTCTTTTAGTTTCCTAGCCTACGTTATGGCGATTCTATATTTTTTTTTATATAGCATCATGTTAAGGATTTATACCAACGGGCCGTACAGTTTCCAAGACACCTCACTCAGCTCTACCGGTAAATCTGATTACCTGAGCAGAGAGGACAAGAAGCAATATATTTTCACCGATATATTCACCGATTTTATCATGAATTTTCGAAATTTTTTGCGCCTTGCGCTGGCTCACTCGGCAGTAGCCTCTACCACTCATTTCGTGGCAAAAGCGAACAAGATGATGTGGGGTAGGGAGCCCAAGACCCAATATTTTTTGTGGGGCCTGGCGAAGTGCTGTTTCGTTCCTGCCAACGGATATACGCCCGAAGATGTTTAATTATAATATTGAGGGGTCCTACCTCTTCAAACACACCCTCACTCAGCTCCACCTGTAAATCTGATTACGTGAGCAGAGAGAAGATAAAAATAGATAGCAACATATATGCAAATCCCGATCCTTTTGACCGATTGAATCATGAATTATCGAAATTCTTCGCGCATCGCGCGTTTAGGTGAGAAAAGCTGCCCCACTAAACGGCCCTCGATGTAGATGATATGTAAGTAGCGGTAATTATCGAACATCGTGAAGGGGGTCTGGGGGGCGAAGTTCGGTTCATCAACATATGAGAGAGAGAGAATCTTTATTCGTATACATTACATATCAACATAACACTACAAAAATGTTACAGTGAAATGCGACATGCAAGGTAGACGGGAGGCTCGATATGACAACGTCTTCAGAGCCGAGCCACCCGGGACAGGAGCAATATGGGGGGCCCAAGACCAACGTTTTAGGGGGGGGGGCTGGCGAAGTGCTGTTACGGCCCTGTCTAAACCTAAACCCAACTATAACCAATCCATCCAACCAACCCTAACCAGAAATTTCACCCATATGCTCATCATTGTTCAATGCATGTGTCGCATGCGCAATTGCTCAATGCTCATAGGTCCACTGTCCTCGTACCGTACGGATACGCATGATATAGACGAGAGTCTAGATATCGGTTAATCTAGTCATCAAAGCAGTGCCAAGCAAAATGGGGTGTACGTAGGCCTACTGTACATCGTGCGAGATGACTTTTCTAACAATAGTGGAGTTAGCACAAGCCAAAAGACCGAGCTGGAACCTGCATATCAAGTCTGGCAAAACGTTTCGTGATTGGTTAGAGATTTGGGCGTGTGCAAATTCTCGGATTCACGATGAATTGGATTTATCACGAATGTGAGATTAGACTCATGTAGGCCTACATCGCTCCCTGAAATTTAGTTCAGTTCACTGCGATACACGGTTGAAGTATATAGACTGTAGTACAGTCTCTATAGTGGAAGATCGGTGTGCGCGACAGGCTTATTTGAATTTACAATTGGACGTTTCGATTCTGAAGTAATATACTTGACAGATGGGGACTTTCGCTGAGCCGTGAAGCTTGCAAGACACTTTCCGCTCATGCGTTGTGTGTTTAGTCCTGTCAACCATTCATTACGGCTTGTGAATCACGTAGACGCATCATGGCCGGTGACGGTTGTTGTTGCGCAACTCATTTCACCTTTCCTCCTTGAACTGCATGACGTCCGAGAGCGTATCTTTGAGAATAGGTACGATTCTGCATAAGGTGATTCGCACCGATTCGACCGCGACAAGTGCTGAAACGAAGGTCAATCTCGCATTCTGTGATTGTAGGGCGAAGTTGTTTTATAAGTAGAAAATTCAGCAAGGCTTTTATTGCATGTTGATTTTGCACTGCTGCAATCTGCTCAGATCCTCGGCAATGAGTCTGTTAAGATGTAGCTGGCGCAGCAGCATTATGTCGACATAATGCGAAGACTGGAAATGGTGAGGTGGAATTGATAAGATTGTATTCCGGCCATTATGTGTGGCTGGATCGGTTAGTTTTATTAGTACTCGTAAATTATGTCCAGGAATGTCGCTAGTATTTGTATTTTCAACATTCGTGAGTACTCAGCAATTCTCTGACGTAATGCCGTTATCGTTCAGATAAGCATTGGTTATTTGATTTATTACAGGTTGAATTACATTTCTAAATTCATAAAGCGGTGTAGGATAATGGCGCACCAGGCTCAATATGTTTCCGAGGACAGGCAGAAAGAACTGCGGGATATTGCTCACAAAATCGTACACGATGGCAGAGGCATACTTGCTGCAGACGAATCATCAGGTAGAAATGTCATGGATTGCAGGACACAGTGTTCTAACTGAAATCTGTTGAAGTTGATGTGGTTTGTTTCAACTGTAACTGTCATTGTGTGTTGTGTGATGATGATAATACTAACTTATACACAATAAGAAATCATGTATGTTCTGTCTCACTGCTATGGCTGGATCCATATCTGTAAGAATATGACTTGCCCTCAGCATGATCTGATGTTGCCGTGAAAGTAGTTGGATTAGTGCCAATTCTCCGGCATACCGGTATACACCCTTAAACTGATCAATGTACACTTTTATAGGAATTATTTTATATTGTTTGTTATCATAATAAATATGAGAAATGAATGAATAATGAAATATATATGAAAATAATGATGAGACAGCTGCAGTGAAGGGATACCAAATCTCAAGTCAACTGCAGTCCATGTGCAATAGAAAAATATATTTTAGTTAAATTGAAAAGTATGTAGGCCTATAATTATTATATATTTATATAAATAGGATAAACTGTATATACCAAATTCTATAGAGAAAATGAAGACATACAAGTTACAAGCAATTCCATTTGGGTTGTTGGGATTTATTTCCATTCCGATTCAGCATAAATTTGCTCTCTCACTCAGTGTCGAAAGATTTGGCTGATCCTTTCAAAAGGTTAGGCTATTGCTGTTTGGCTGTATCACTACACTACAGCTAATGCCATGCGGAAAATAACCTATGTAGTAATGATAAGATTTGATAGAATCCTTGTGGGCTAAATAAACCTGATACTGTATCATTCATGTTCTAAGGCTTACCTTTACATAAAATAATTTAAACCTGCTAGTAATGGTATTGGATTTTGTGTTTTCGCCCATATCTGCTGTGTTTATTGCTTTTGCTGATTTCAACAATCAATGCATTGCTAGTGCTTGCAAATTGAGATTTGCTACCAGTAGTGAATGACAGGTTATGATTGCATCTTTTTACTGTTTGGTTTGTTTCATAAGTTTGCTGCATTAATCAAGCACAACTCACTTGCTACTTGAAACGCAAACAATTAATTTTGAAGCATCGATAAATTTTTCTCTTCTGTCAAAGAAAATTTATTCAAGAAGGTGACCGTTTTCCCCAGTAGTAGCATGTGAAATCCAAGGAATGACGAGGCTACGTCGCGATTGATTGATGTCATTACAAGATTGTAGCACGTCATACTCGACTATATTAAATAATATGCCAAATTTTGGTTTGAAGCTTGTTATACAGGCAGTTTGTCCACATGCTGTGTAACGCTGATAGCAACAGCATTTCTATTGAAATGATATCCAATGATTGGTCACCATTTTTCACATCAAGTAGCCTCCAATCAATAGTGAATATCTGTCGACATTGTAATCGACATATTCGGGGCAAGATGTCCAAAATTTACGAAATCAAACAATTATTTTCCAAGTTCGTGTTTGCTAGCTATCTTTGTTCCTAAAAAATCATCAAAATGACGCTCTGCGGACCAAATCTTAGTGAAGAGACCAAGAAAATGTTGAGGGAAACATGTGCGAAGATTGTAGGCACTCCGGGTAAAGGTATTTTAGCTGCCGACGAAAGCACAGGTAATATTTTGGCTGTTTTGTTTTGGTAATCCGATACAATATTTTACCAAGAATCATTTTCTTACTCCCCTCAAAAAGTTTGATTTGATAACACAAAGCATAGCGCTTTTTTGCAATTGCTTGTGGACACTATTTATGACACAATCAATGCCTGCGATAAGAACACTGCATAAATGTAGTGTAGGTGTGATCGACTCTCTTCCTTTGTATGTTTTGGCGTGCTTAGTGATTGTGTAGCATGTTTGTTCCTTACCAGATAGATGTACTGACATAGTATGATTTCGTCTACCGTTGACTGATAACTAATAAGCATGTCATGTTCAAGGAACAATGGGAAAGAGATTATCTCAAATAAAAGTTGAAAATGTGGAAGAGAACAGAAGACAGTACAGAAATCTTCTCTTCACATCTGGAGATGAAATGAGTAGGTTTTTGTGATATTGAACTATTATGTTCCATTCCATAGTAGGTTATCATAGGCCTAGCAATCGCCTATGCCATCCATCATTCTAGTATGCTGTATGTCGTTTCTATGATTTATGTCATCATTTGGGTAAAGTACAGTATTATTATTTGACTGAGTTCAATTGGCTTGTCAGGTTTTTTTCAATATCAGGTTGATTTCGAGAAAATTTCCCCTGTGGTGTGGTGTAAATATAACAAAACAATGTTTTCCTTGAGCTGGTGTTGTGAGTGTTCTACGAACACGCTGTAGTATGTGTCAGTGAAAGCTCCAGCTACTGAGATCTGGGTTCAATTCGGGTATGGCCAATCCAACTCTGTTTACTAGAGCTGCCGCGGCAGATTAGACACATAGTGAAATCTGAAGGGGGGGTTGGCGCAATTGGTTGAACCACTGCCGTTAGCATGAGAGACCGCGGTTCAAATATGGTCTGTAGGAATTGGAGTAGGATGCTATATATATATTTTTGTCCTTGATGCTTTTTCGGCATATACGCCGACTCATAATCACACATACACACGATCTTTGCATATCGTGCATATGCCGCTGGACAAGGAACGTGCAGATATAGCAGTGTCATGCCTGAATATACTGATGTTATGATTTTGTGTCCTCTGGCTTCCATAATATATGTCACTGAAGCGAAACCTTGCTTTTAAGAGCAAAGTATCGGTGGAGTTATTCTCTTCCACGAAACCCTCTATCAAAAGGATGGAAATGGTAAACTCCTGGTCGATAATCTACGAGAGAAGGGAATCGTTCTGGGTATCAAGGTAGATCTCATACTTCTTTGTTATCACAAGTGGCTCACACTGCAATCGGCATGTTTATTTCACAGGTTGACAAGGGAGTAGTACCTCTTGCGGGAACCTTCAATGAATGCACCACTCAAGGTAATCTGGCACGTCTACACTATTTCGTGTATTGATTCATTGCGCCAAATTTTCTGAAATTTCACCTTGTCCATTTTAACAAGAACGAGAAATGTCCCGTGTTGTAATACTCGTCACAAGGTTGCAATCTTGGCATAATGACTAATTCGTTCAAAATTCCTTTTTCTGATGCCAAAATATTGCTCGGGCAATTACAAAGAGGATTGCATGTGATCAAATAGACGCCGACACCGCTCAGGTAGTAGAAGAAATGCTGTGAAAGGGTACCCAGTAAGCACTGCCCGCTGCTTTACGAGTTGTGCCTCTCGTGTCGAGCTAGTCATTTCTAATAAATTAAACAAGTAGAAGTACTATAAATTTATAGCCACTCGAAGAAGTAGTTCCAAATAGCCAAGAACCTATTAGAGTACTTTGTACTAACCACATCCCGTTATGAATGATGGCATGGCGTTCAGAATAACAGGTGTCAAAGTAGCAAGTCATTAAAAATAACTCGGCTGTCGGTAATCATCCAGGCCAAGTTCACTGATCATTCTGCCTGTACTATGTCAACTTTACTGCGAGACTATGTTCGATGTATTGATGGAAGATGTTGTCATACAACCAATGTTCCCTCTAATTTTTGACGAGTCTGCGCACACTCACCAACTCACTGCGCAGAACCTTGGACAACAGTGCGTAGCAACTAAAAAAAGGTAATCACCTCGGATTTTTTATGCGCAACTTAGATTTTCTGTGCGTAGAGACCGTGTCAGCACTGCGCACGTGCGCACTGCGCAGCTGAGAGGGAACATTGAGTACAGCCCTACCGTTTGGAGCTATTGCCAGCTCTTTCTATCAATAACTCTTATTCCAAGGTCTGGACGGACTCGGCGAGCGATGCGCTCAGTACAAAGCTGACGGTTGCGACTTCGCCAAATGGAGATGCGTTCTCAAAATCACCGACAAGACCCCGTCGCAGTTGGCGATCAACGAGAACGCTAACGTCTTGGCGCGATATGCTTCTATCTGCCAGCAGGTATGGACGCATGGACTTAATTGAGCGCTTTTGTTGTGGCCGCAACATTGTATTTGTTACAGCACGGAATCGTGCCGATTGTCGAACCTGAGATTCTTCCCGACGGGGAACATGATTTGGAGCGATGCCAGTATGTCACTGAAAAGGTAAAGTTAGATTGGCTTTCGAATATCGATCCAATTGTTTTGGTCAGTAAGATATTATTGATCTGGGTTCGTTAATTAGTGGGCCTTACTTGTCTTCTCCCACCAGATCAATATTGTGATGCTTTATGCGTTTTTAATCAAGAGAGGTGGTTCAAGTTCTCACCGATGCCTCTGACGTAAAATGCTGTAATATGAATGTATAGTAGGTACTAGGCAGCTAGGCACAGCTTCAAAGGTTCCTATAGGAAGGTACAGTAGTCTGGAAATAACGAAATGCCTTATTTTTCAATTTATACCTGTAAGCACCTATATAAACCGTATAAAAACACCCCCCCAGTTCATTCAAATTTATTTTTTGCTAACACGATCACAGTTGAATTATTGAATATAATTAATTAAAATGGCCGTCCTCTCGAACTTAGTTCAAGGTTGGACACCGAACATTGAACAGAAAGACATTTTCAACAGGTACTGGCTGCATGCTACAAAGCGCTGAACGACCATCACGTCTACATCGAGGGAACTTTGTTGAAACCGAACATGGTCACTGCTGGTCATAGCTGCCCGATCAAGTACACGCCGCAGCAAGTTGGTCTAGCTACCGTCACGGCACTCAGACGTACGGTTCCGTGCGTAATGCCAGGTAAGGAACCATATTATATCTATTTGTTTGATTTTTCGAAGAAGATCAGATCCTATGTACAATAGGCCTGTTCAAAATAATACTTAATCCTTCAGATTTCTCTGTCTACTTGATAAAATTGTTAGGTTGGTTGATGAAGCGCTTCACACCAACTTTGGCTCCATTCCAATCAGTAGAAGCGAGATTCGTGCAGTGGAAAGTTTTGAATTTGTCATTAAAAAACAAAAAAATAAAATTTAAAAATTTTTCTGTCGACCCCATAAAATTGTTAGGCTGTCAGTAGAGAGGATGCACACAAAATTTGGCTCAATTCCAACCACTAGAAGCAAAGTTGTTACAGTAGGAAAATTTGAATTACGGTGATTAACTCTTTAGTTATTTATTATAAATTCATGGAATTAGAAATTTTTATACTGCAATAACTTCGCGTCTAGTGTGCAATAGAGGTGTTCGAAAATGACTTTTTTCAAATTGTTCGGGCTACTTGATAATATTTTTTGGTTACCAAATGCTACACACCAATTTTGGCTCAATACCAACCGTAAGTAGCATTGCTGTAAGAGAAAAAGTTTTGGAATTATCTAATAAAAATACATATAAATTTTTTTCGAATTTTACTGATTACCCCATGAAATTGTTAGTTTGTCCGAAAAAAACGATGCGCAACAAATTTGACTCCATTCGAACCGGTAGAAACGAAGTCATTGATGTTCAGAAATTTGAGATCTCAAATCAATGTGGGTGGAGTTATAATAAATAATTAGAGAAATTGCCACTGTAAATACTATTTTATCCAAATCCAAAATTTTGTACTCTAATAACTTTGCTTGTACTGGTTGGATCGAGCCAAATTTGCTGTGCTTCATTTTTTTTCGGACAACCCAACAATTTCATGGGGTAGCCAGTAAAATTTGAAAAATTTTATATTTATTTTTAATAATTAATTACAAAACTTTTTTTTTACAGCAATGCCTCTATAGGTTGGAATTGTAACGAAATCAGTGTGCAGCGTTTTCTTCTATAGGTAACAGTACAATTTGAAAAAAGTCATTTATGAACACTCCTAACGTACAATCTCCCGAAGTCTCCCGAGCATATATAATTCTATTGTGGAAGAACTACTGAATGTCTTTCATGCTGAACAAGTAACCACACCATTTGTAGTGTCGTTGGTCATTTTGTGTTAGTCGTGAAGATGTAGAAGTTGGCCACCTCTGATTACCTGGTACAGGTATGCGACTCCTCTACAAATCTACTTGTAGTGGTTTTGACATGTTTTTCTACTCCTACTTCTTGCACTACTTCTGCAACGCTAACTAATTCGACCAACTCTTGCTTAATCATGGTGTAACGAAATCATTTTTTGATTCGGCCCAACATCTAATTGTTATTAATTGAGATCAATGTGCTCTTGCTGCTGAAGTTTTGAGCTTACATCTTCCGAATCATGCAGGTACTTGTTTATCCAAACAGCAATACTTGTAATTCATTCCGTAAGATGATTTGCGGATCTCTATTGAAAGGGGCATCATGTAGCATATGTACTTGTTGCACTTTAGGTGTTGTGTTCCTGTCCGGTGGTCAATCCGAGGAGGAAGCGTCCGCCAATCTCAACGCGATCAACAACGTTCCCGGACTGAAACCGTGGGCTCTCTCGTTCTCTTTTGGCCGCGCGCTACAAGCGTCCGTCCTCGCCGCATGGGGCGGTAAGTCCGAAAACTGTGAAGCCGCGAAGAAAACATTTTTATACAGAGCCAAGGTATCTTTGAACTGCCGCAACACCGTCTAAGCACGTTGTTACCATTGATTTCATTTCAGATGAACGAGATGGCTGCCAAAGGCAAATACGAGGGTGAAGTTTCGGGAGGCGCCGCTGCTCAATCACTTTACGTTGCCAATCACCAGTACTAGGAAAAACCTCTAGAGACATATTCTTGTTTATCGAAATTAATTAGCACTGCGCGTTCGCGCATTATGTACGCTGGTCGAAACGGATCTCGTTTGCTGGTGATGTCGAAATAATTTGCTTTGCATGGCTGCGCATTATGTTCGCCGGACGTAACAATATAAAATTATGGCAAATTCATTGTTTTGAACTTTATTCAACATAGTTTGAGCAGTTCCGATGTTACTGTAGAATATCAACTCGACTGTTTTGAAAAAAACGTTTAAACTCACGTCCTTCGTTTACGGACCTTCGCGGAATGTTTTAGGCATTTATAGTAGTGGAGGGAGTGAGGGCTATGGTTTACTCTTACCGCGCGTATGGTAGGCCTACTCCCAGCGTTTGTATATCCATAATAATATATCCCTTGATACTCGCGACGCAACCAGGCTAGCTGAGTGTGTTGTGCCAATGGGGCGTGGCATAGTCGAAGGAGTACCGCTCGGTCTGCTTTTTGGATGCGACTATCTGGTACACTGATTTTCTTGTATGTTATACGCTCGTGGTGGATATGCGGCTATGTAATAAGACTGGCACCATGAAGTCAATAAAAATGGGGAGTCAGTGGATTCTTTTTTCTTCTCTGGAGACGATTCCTTGTGGTTACAGCCTATCATCAAGTAATGTCAACTCGCTTCAGTTGCGAGCTGTAATAGGCTACAAGCGTTTTGATTAATCAAATCAATCTTGAGACTACATTTTTCGATTGCATGAAGAATTAACCGCGGTCATATTACGAAGGCTCAAGAATGGCTCATTGCATTGCAATTATTGTAGTATTTTGAATCGGTAAAGATGATGAGGCTGTTATATTAGGCTTACCATACGTCCTCTTTTAAGAGGATTTGTCCTCTTTTGACTTTTTTGAAAGTGTCCTCGGAGTACGCCCTTTTGTCCTCTTCTTTGAAAATTTAGGTCAGATTTAGATCAAAGTGCGAGCGATATGCCGCAAATTAGCCGAGAAGTGACGCTCCGGCGGGTATTTCGGAGGGAAAAGCGGTGATTTTAGCTCTGAGCGAAAAGAAGACCTTTTTTTAGTCATCCACCTGGCAATGTGGAGAGAAAAACGTTATTTTGAGCTGTGAGCGAAAGTGATGACCTTTTTTTTTTTGTCAATCGATCACGAAGTGGGAAAAATTTACCGGTTTTTGAGAATTCTTCTCCAGTTTTGCATGTCTGAAATTTCTGAAAAAGTGTCCTCTTTTTACATTTCCAAAATATGGTAAGCCTATGTTATATATTGACACGAAGTTGCAGGAGCTGTTCAGTAACGCATTTCTACTTCTCGAAGTAGGCCTACTTCAAGCAAATTGTGCCTACTCGCACTGCTACCTCAAGTGGTTATAATTTTATACTACTTTTACCAGACAGCAGTTTTTGGGCAGTCAAAGCAATGACTTGGACTCGGACTCGCGTCATAATGCCATGACTCGGACTCGACCCTCTGCTCGCTGACTTGGAATCGGAATTGACTCGGTGGTGAACTAAAAATGACTCGACTTGACTCGTGTCAAATTTAGAATAGTGAGATTGACTTGTGACTCAGGGCCTTGTGACTTGGTTACAACTCTGCCCAAGACACAAACATATTGTATATGCGATGTACAAGAAACACAATGCCATGTAATGGACAGATAGCTATATAATAGTATATAGCTATCTGTCCATTACATGGCATTGTGCTTCTTGTACATCGCATATAGATATTGATATGCTGTAGGTCAAGGTGGGCGTCTGATTCGGTACCCGCCTATCTTTTCATTATATTGCAATCTTGGGGTGTAATTATTCCGATAAAAAATTTGAATAAAAAGATTACGACATCATTGATGTCGAGTCTGCAAATTTCGTGAGTTTCTACGTGTCTCGCTCAGTGGTTTTTTCTTTAGCTCTGGTGCGACGTCAGTGGTATTTAGGATAGGTTGCTGTCGATTGTCGCCACGCTTCTTTCTTTCTCGTCGAGTCGTCAAGATGGTCGTGGTGGGTGCTTCTCTTGTTTGCTTTGCAGTTTTATATGTATATTAATCGTATGGGTTCAGGATCAATGACAGGCGCACAACTGTAATTAAGAATAAACCGCATGAATGACCGTAGGGTTTCATCAAGACGAATAGCTAGACTAGTGAACCAGATGTAATTAAAGTTGAATGCCGGTGGTCCATAATTTTTGAAATGGCTGTGCTCTAATTTTAATTCTATTCCATACTCTTAACTCTAATTCTATCGTCACTCCTGGTTTTCCTGAAAATATTATAGGAGTACTATATAGTGCGAAACGAGCAAAGGTTGATGTTTTGACATTTGCTATTCTCATCCTCGTGATGCAATGCTTATGAATGATAATAATAATAATAACTCAATTGATATGAACTGAAATATGCACATTGTATTTCTTTCTAAATAGGAATTGATTCAGTTTACAAGTTACTGCAAATAACTCTTGAGATCTAAATCTATAATTTATACTGACAAAATAGCGTAATGGTGAAGCGTCCGGCAGGTCGTGGGTTCGATCCCCGGCCGGGTCAGACCAAAGACCTGATTAGTAACACTGGTATCCATGACTTCCCTGCTTGGCGCTCATGCATTACTGGGATAGCATGGAGGGGTGGTGCATGACTTGGAGAGCCGTAAAAGGCTATATATATCTGCACTTCCTTGTCCATCGGCATATGCACCGATCGTGTGTATGTGTATCATGTGTCGGTGTATATGCCGCAGAAACATCAAGGATAAAAATGAACGACGGTACGTCCTTTCTATAGTATGTCAACTGTTCAATTTCGCTTCAGGCAAACAAAAAAGGAGGTGCTGCTGGTAGAGCCAGGGGTAAGAAGAAGAAGACTACTTTGAAATTCACATTAGACTGCACTCATCCTGTTGAAGATGGCATAATGGATGCTAGCAACTTTGTAAGTACTTCGTGTATCATGCCGCCTATACAATGTCACATTTTACTAAATCGCAAAGACTAGGGCCGCCTTCCCTAGTCTTCACTCTTGATTGGTGTCATTTAGGAGAACTTTCTCAAAGAACGAATCAAGGTCAATGGCAAAACCGGCAATCTTGGAAGCCAAGTGTCTCTGGAGCTTCAGAAGACCAAGATTATCGTAACGAGTGAAGTACCTTTCTCCAAGAGGTCAGTGTTGACGTGAAAGTATCTAAATTGCGATCGTAGAATAACAGCTCTGGTTTGTTTCAGATACTTGAAGTATTTGACCAAAAAGTACCTCAAGAAGAACAGCTTGAGAGATTGGCTTCGGGTGATTGCCGCGACCAAGGATTCTTATGAGCTGAGGTGAGACGTCGGTCTACTTTCTTGTCCATAAATTTTTATCATTGTGTCATTCTTTAAATAGGTACTTCCAGATTAACCAAGATGAAGAAGATGAGGACGAAGAAGATTAAAAATTTTATTGTCATCTTGGAATTTGGAAATACATTCTCCATAGCAATTCTCCTGTTGTCATGTTAATGTCGACTCAGTAGCTGAATTTGAATCCTGTTGGTATTCAGGACTGAATAAAATAAACCTAACTTTTCCAGCTGTATAAAGATACCATGATGCTACCTGTAGCAAACAATTTCTGAAAAACTAATTAGACTGCCATCAGATGGTCTTGCTATAGAATGTAAACGTGGAATGGCAACGACCGATTTTGCAGCTTCGTTCCGCTTTGCTGAAGCTTTACTCGGACTTAGTTTACGACAGCTACTGTACTTAGATTGATATTTTCGGAATCAATGCGACAGTAGCTATCGATCAAGACCAGATTCAGTATATTCTGACCTCTGAAAGACAACTTTTGGATTGCCAGAAATCCTACAGCAGCTGCCGTAAAATTAGTCTGAGTTAAGCTTCAGCAAAGCTGAAAAATCGGTCGTTGCCATTCCATGTTTACATTCTATAGTCTGCAATGTTAATACGGTTAGGTCCTTACGTGAATTGTTACTCCCACATTGAGGTTGGGGTACGAAACGGTTATGTGCTGCTAGCTAAATGAATGACTTCTGTGTGGAAGGATTCCGGTTGAGGTTTTACTGATTTCATCAATTCGATGATGACGGACACTCAAAATGGTTTGCAGTCTTTCAATCAGCGCGTGGATAAAATTTATGTAATTTGAATGAAGGTGACCGATGCTAAAGCGGCGAAAATGGTGTGACAATATGCAAGACTTTTCACACCTATACAAGATGTAACCTCTATAAATTTGGTGCAAAGTTTCATTTGAGATCCAACGTGATTAATAGTCTTAGAATTCCCCGACCCCCTGGCCCGAAATGCGGAGCGGCATTCACTTCTCAAAACTAAAGCCCTTATTATTGTGGGGGAGATGGCGTAGTAGTAACGATAAATGCGTACGGTACTAAGCAGGTGGATCGGGTTGGATTCCCAACTGAGGCTCATCTGGGCTCCTCTTCCCCCGTTCTTACGGCGTCAAAAAAAGACCCGAAGAAAGAAAAGCACTCACATGGAATGGAAAGAACTAGTAGAAAGGACCGCGGCTTCAAAAAAGATCAACATCGAAAAGAACTGTGACATCGGGGACTCTAGGCCGAGGTGGATTGTACATTGTGTATAATTTGTTCAGATGAAAATTATGGTTGCCAGTAAACTCGCCCCAAAGTAAATTCGGCCCTCGGTCACTTTGGCCGTCGGTGAATTCGGCCGTCGCTAAATTCGGCCCTCGGTAAATTCGGCCAGGGCGAGAGTAACAATAACAGTTACAATACCATTACCTAACCTGAACCCCAATCCTAACCCAACTCTAATCCTAACCTAACCCTAATCTTAACCTAACCCAACCCTAATCCGAACCTAATCCTAACCCTAACGCTAATCCTAAACCTAAAGCGTAGGCCACACGTACAATGGACGATTCTCACCGCTTTAGCGGCCCTTGTGGATGGTTGGCCAGAGTGATTTCGCCTCCATAAGGCTAGCATTGTCAGCAAAGGCAATCTCATTATTTTGCCCTTCTGGCGACGCTTTACTGCGAACGTATGAATTCTTAGTTATTGCTACAGTCCTTATGACTGATTTCATGTCATTGCTAGCAAAATCAGGACCCTATTTCTTCACTAGTTGTTTGAGAATCCTTATCCGTTGAACTGCATTTTGTCAAAATGCACTGATGCTAATGTTTATCTCCGATGTCACAAATGGCAGGAACATTTTCGACAGTAATCGAACCGAGAGTATGGAACTAGTATATTCTGAGTTGTTGACGGGTTTACCCACGATCAGTTTTGCTGACGTAGACAGCGGATTGCCAGTGAATCGAGGGGCAGTGGAAATAACAAATATAAAGGATAAAATTATTCGCTGAGTCTTATATATCAGATTTTAGAGGTATGTAGAAATTTACGTCAGCATAGGTCGTTGGTAGATATTTTCAAGCAGTTCAGTCGTTGGCTCTCACCTGCCTTTCCGTATTTTTATTTGAGAACTAGTAGCAATGACTTCGCAAGTAGCATCAGTAATGAGTTTGATCATCTCGGTATCTGCACAGTGTTGAGCGATGTACAGCACTTTGCAGGCAGTGTGATGTTATATAATGTTGAATCAAATTTTTAGTTATTTGTATTTTCAGCATGTCATGACACTGCAATTTTCTACGTGCAGTCGAAGAGCTATCATACCATGTCGAGAAACAGCCCTCTTCACAATTTGAAATTGACAATCAATAGACTATTTTCTCAAAGATAATGACAATTACTTTTATCAGGTCATGGGCCAACTAGCTTTAACAGGACTGTCATGGTGTGATTTCGTGGTCTATACACCTTCTAAAAAGGTCTACATAAACCGAATTTATGCTGATGAGATCGTATTCAAAGAAATATTTTCGCAACTTGAAAAATTGTTTTTCAATTTTTTTTTACCTCTCGCTGCCGTCGATGCGTGATATTGGTAAAGCAACAACTTGTAGAGCTAAGTATAAGCAGTGAAATTGTTCACAAATAATAACGAATTATTGAAGCTTTAAATACGAGTACAAAATACTGCCGCATATTCTTATTTTCCAGGTGCAGATGTGCCATATTGACCAACCACAACGCCGTGGACCATGGAACGATGGACATTATTTCAAAATCTGATGACGAACTGCCTAGAACTGTCAGTGACACCCAACCCATTTGCAGGATATGAAAGGGTCATGGCGACCCGGAGATCTTTCATTTTAACCGGGTTTATACTTTGGTCTCCATGGTGTTCTCATGCACCAAACCCCTCACTTCCAGTTGTGCCCCGGATTGCTCTGACCCCTCACTTTGATTGTGATAGTGATTTATTCAACTGCGATTGGCTTGGTGTTGGTCAGTTGTGGAGAGCTTTGTAGGGCACTACGGCTGCTTGATGAACGAAGTGACCACGATGATCAAATCAGAAATTGGCGTAATAAAATATCCAGTAGAAGCCCTGATCCCTTCATGTCAAGCATGAGTTGGGTCAGATTTTGTAATCCCCTCGTCCATCATTGCATGGCCCTTGTCGTTATCGATTTACATACCTTGTGTTCTAATTTAAACATTTGAATTCTTGTTGTTGCAAGAGCCAACATTTTCACCTATTTGAATGTCATAAGATTTGTTTTTATTATTACAAATGCCACACAGGTCTGTATGCTACAATGTATCACCTACTAGGCTAGGTCCGTACACGGCGGAGGTTTCCGAACAACTGATCCCTATTTCACAGTAACTTTTTCTCCGCTGTGACGTAATAATGTCACAACAAGATTCACTAGCGAGCTCGCGAGTGAAACGCATCGGTAGCGTCTTGACTAGCGACCTTGCTAGCGACCCCGTTAGCGTTCGCTAGCGAAGGAGTGGAGCAAAGAAAGAAACGAAGTCGCTAGCGAATTTCGGTACCGTGTGACCTACCCTTAACCCCTAACCTCCAAATCACTTGATAATATTATAATTATGTAATATAATACACATTATTAGTTCGTAATACAATTTCACACAATGTTCTCCGAGGGCCGAATATATCGAATGAAGTCGGCTGTCGGTAAATTCGGCCCCATAAACATCGGCATAAATATACACATATATGTATTTATACGCATACCCTGTTCTCCAAATCAGTTGATATTAATATAATTATGAAATTAATTCACATTAATAGTTTGTAATACATTTTTATAAAAAATTCTCCGAGGGCAGAATTGACCGAGTAACCAGTGAATTGACCGGTGAATTCGGCCGTCGGTAAATTCGGTCCCCGTGAATATCCGCGCTATCTCCCGTGATTACGCGATCTACGCATACCCTGACATCCAAATCACTTTATAATAGTATAATTATGTAATTATTTCATGTTAACGGTTGGTAATACATTTTAATACAATATTCTCGGTGGGCCGAATTTGCTGATGTAATGGCCGAATTTGCCTGGGCCGAATTTACTTTGGGGCGAGTTTACTGGCAACCAAAATTATCACCCAATGATTGTTGTTGTTGTTGTTATGTCCTGGGGTTACCTACTTACCTCAGTCTTGTTTCAGGAAATTGAAAATGTCCTCCGTTAGAGCAGTGGTTCCCATCCGGTGAAGATTTCAATGGTTTCTGGTACGGAATAGACGCATTTGTTGAATATTAGCCTATAGATACAGGACAGTCCGCATGTTTACGGAGACACGCGCGACTGTGCCGCTACCAGTTAACTGCTCTGGAATGTACGAATCGAGAATTATCAATTTCTTGGTTGAAAGTGTCATCGGAGGACGCCTAAAATAATAAATGTATTTTTTTGTGGGGAATATTTTTTTCTCTGAAAAAGATTTAAATTAAATGTCATGAAAAATGCGACTCCGACGCAGCGAACGTCAGAGTTTTCGTAAAAAGTAGGGAGCCGAGTCGAAGTGATGACCCTTTATGAATCACCAGTTTTCTTGGAGCTTTCAGAATTTATTAAAAGTGTCCTCTTTTTAGGATCTCGAAATATCGTAACCCTATGGTATACAGAAGTTTTGGGTAGTGGGGAATGAAGACCAGGGGTGGTGAAAGTAATCAAGAAAGCTACTCAAGTAGAAGTAAAAGTAGCGATGATAAAGAATCTACTCAAGTATGAGTAGAAGTACTTTAATAGGCAACCTAAAACTACCTGAATTGAATTGACTGACTTTAGATCTACTCAAGTAGTGGTGAAAACGATGGTAATTCCTTCGCATGGACTGTCAAAAGCTGCAAATGGAGCTATGCATCCCAATAAATAATTGCTAGATCGCGAAACGGTAGTTTCAAACGTTATGGGGGCCATACTTCAGGGTTGTAACCAAGTCATAAGGAATGTTCCCACTAATTTTTGACGAGTCTGCGCACACTCACCAACTTACTGCGCGGACCCTTGCGTCTAAAAAATGGTCACCACTTCGGTTTTTTTGTGCGCAGATACCGTGTCAACACTGCGCATTTGCGCACGTGCGCAGCTTAGAGGGAACATTGGTCCAAGTCAATGTTATACTTAAATAGTTTTGACTCGACTCGAGTCCGAGTCCAAGTCATCGAGCGGGGTATTCATGGTGTTTGTCGACTACTATGGCCATTTTACACCAGGCCGATATTCTTTTTATTTTCCATAACTGTCGACTTATAGCACGGCCCACCTCTTGGCTTTTGTATAAGACACCGCTGACGCGGATGAGGTGGCGAGGAGGAGCCTAGGTAAACCTCCGACACTTAGATATCGGAATTCGGAAGTCGACCTCGGTCGGACTCGAACCCGCACCCATTGGTGTTGCAGCCGCGGATTATACCACTGCGCTATCTCGCCACTATCGAGCGGAGGTTCGAGTCAGAGTCATCGTTGTGTGGCCCTAGTTTCCTGCATGTCGTGGGTCCCTTTGCGGCTCCTGAATCCACCTTTGAACCGTGTGAGTCAGAAAAAACAGTAATTGCCAATGAAATGAGAAAAGCAACTGCCTTTGTGAGTAACGTAGTACAAAATCCAACGCATCCTGTTTGGCGTTATTGATCCAGATAGCCTTGGGCATACTGGGTACTATGACTCGAGTCCGAGTCCAAGTCATTGTGTTGACAGCTCAGTCTCCAGTAAAAGTCTTGTACACCCACTTTTTATAACTCTGCTTGGTGATATGGAATACTTCGCTTTTATAATATGCTAATTTGCCTCACTTTAGGCAGTTTCTTGTCGCATTTTCAAGTATTAGTACCAATAGACGAAATCCCAAGAGTGTGGTTACTATACTTCTCTTCGAAACTACAATGAAATGTCGGTCTTGGCAATCTGAGTCTCGAGTCATCTGACTTGGTTCGAGTCATGCGTAATGACTCGAGTCCAAGTCGAGTCAATACACAGATTGACTCGATTCGAGTCGAGTCATTTCCGTATTTTGAGAAAATGACTCGAGTCAAGTCGAGTCATTAGAAAATCATGACACGAGTCGGACTCAAGTCGAGTCATGACCCGAGTCATTACAACCCTGCCATACTTACTGTGATGAAATATTTGATATAGGTGATAATGGGGTGTGAACGGAACCACGCAACTCGGTATCTAAATTATTTTCAGCGATACTTTCGTTAAAACATATTTGTCACTCCAAAACTACTCTGCGCGAAGCGCAACGAAAATTCTGGGTATTACATGACTTTTATGACAATTAGCCTAAATGCCCCCTAAATTCCTTAGGCTATCTTTATTATTGGGGGATTACACTACTTCTACTTGACAAACTGAAAATAGCGAAAAGTAAGTAAGTAGTTCACAAAATATTACGAAGTAGAAGTCGCGCAAAAGATCTACTTGAGTAAGAACCAGAAGTAGAGGTAACTATTTGAGTACCTCGAAAAAGTAGAAGTACTTCGTTACTGACCAGTGACCACCTCTGATAATAGCCTTCGGGTTAACGCTGCGAAATCCCAATTGTTGGTCGTGAACTCCTGTGATAACCTAACCGCGTGTTGACATCGCTGTTCAGTCAATTTCCAGCGCTAAAAATTGCAAATATGCTACCTTGGTGTTTTACGGGATTCGGAGAGGTCTTGAAAGAGTCACATACAATCACTCAAACCACAACTATCGAAGGTATGTGGTCTCGTTCCGCTCCCGTAGTTACACCAATGATATATATACTGGTTACACGCTGCCTGTTAGGGTTCTGTTGATACTCTTCAACACTCTATTCCTATCAAAGTTATAATACGGAATTCTTTGCTGGGGTGCTGCTTGCAAGAATACGATTCGCCCTTTGCAAAAACCACAACATCGAATCAACCGTATCATTGCCAAAGCCCCTACGGGAGCCTGAATGTGCAACTGATGAATCGCTACTCAAAAGATTTGGTGTTCTATATGATATGAGATAGGATAAATAGATACAGGGTTGTAATGACTCGAGTCATGACTCGACTCGAGTCCGACTTGAGTCACGTTTTTCAGATGACTCGACTTGACTCGAGTCATTTTCTCAAAATACGGAAATGACTCGACTCGACTCGAGTCAATTTGTGTATTGACTCGACTTGGACTCGAGTCATTGTGCATGACTCGAACCAAGTCATATGACTCGGGACTCAGACGGCCAAGACCGACGTTTCTTTGTAATTTCGAGGAATAGTACAGTAATCACCCTATTGGGATTTCTTCTATTGGTACTGGTACTTGAAACACGTCCAGAAACTGCTAAAATGATGAAAATTAGTATATTATAAATGCGAACCATTCGATATCACCAAACAGGGTCATAAAAAGTGGATTTAACAAGCCTTTAACTGTAAACTGGGAAGTCAACATAATGACTTGGACTCGACTCGAGTCATAATACCATGACTCGGACTCGAAACTCTGCTCGGTGACTTGGACTCGGACTTGACTCGGTGGTGAATTGAAAATGACTCGACTTGACTCGAGTCAAAATTATAAAACTGAGATTGACTTTGACTCGGAGCCTTGTCACTTGGTTACAACCCTGGATAGATATGAGGAAGATAGAAATTGCCAAGTTTATGTATCAGTTCCGTTGCGGTCACTGTCCCTCAAATTTAAACGAGTCATACTTCACCTTGGAGTCCGAAGCGCACAAGTGCGGCACACGCACGTCAACGAAGATGAGAACTTAACGTAAAGTTAATTTGCTCAAAAAGTTACTTTGATACCACTGCCTGCGATGATTTAGTCGCCCATAGCATATGATAGTTACATCGCAGTAAATAAAGCTTCCAGTTAAACGTTTGAGTTATACGATCATCCCTATTTTTGTTACCTTCCTAATCGCGCAGAGTGTTATCCGATACAACATACGCCTGCATCGCTCAAATCGTCTTATATATTCAGCCTACAAGTCTTGTAATAAGGGGCGGCCACCACACCGTCACATTGAGGGAACTGGGACGAATAAAGTATAGAACCAATGTTCTAAATAGAAAAGCTATCACGAATGAAACGAAAATATATATCTCCTGCATGCGATGTAGCAACACAAACTCAGCTCGTCCGCACATGTAATTTTCCAGGTTTTGACGGTCAGCGAGAGCGTTTACATTCGATAATAATTATACTCGTGCTTCACCAATAAATGTAATTGTGCTTTATTCGATAGAAGGCTCCCTGGAAATAAAAGCAAGATTTTGCACACTATTCAGAAATCAGAATCCCAGGAAGTAGCTCATGAACTTTGTTGTATAGAGAGTGAAATGGATTTGCATAGTTTAGATTTCCGGTATTGAACGATTCTCAAGTTGAGATGGGCGGATTCCCAAATTTCGGGATCCGAATCTATCCGGATCCGGCTGGCAATGTGAGATTCGGAGTCCGGCTGTTGAAGGTCCAGCTTGGAATCCGAAAAAATCCTGCCATAACAATGCTAATTAATCATATTGCAGCAAAAAATCCGGCTAAAATCCGACCATCACCGCAAATTCAAAATCCGGATCCAGTCCGGCCAGGTAAAAATTCAATGAAATCCTGCTCCGGCTCCGGCTCCTGAACCGGACTGTGGCCATCTCTGTTCTCAACTGATTGTTTGGGTCAGATTTCAGCCATCTTGTTTTTATTCACTGATCTAGATAGCTACGCCTCATTAACGATAGTCATATTCTGGCAGAATCAATGCAGTGTTTATAAATAGATCTCCGCTTCTTGGCGGTCTGTGTGTTTACTAGGCTGGTTTTATCTTTACTCTTTATTACAATTAGACAGATTGCCTTGCTTGGTTAGTCGAAATGGCGGACGACGATATATGGGATAGTTGGGAAGATTTTGCTGATAGCTCGGTGAATATGCTTGTTTTTGTTTCAGTATGAAATTTAATGCATTAATTTTGTACGTTTCATTCAAATGGATTCAATTCAATAAGTCTTACAGTTACAGTAGCCTGTACGCGTACGTATAACGGTCGAAAACAGAAATTGATCGTATCCTACGCGAGTCTTTACCGCAGTGAAATGTTGCATATTAATGTAAGAGTATGTAAGCCATCTGCCAGAGATACTGAAAAAGCCAATTTAGAAATGTTTGGGAAAGACCCAGATCTGATACCGAAATGTTGCATTCTTTAGTTATGTTGCGAACAATGGCATTTCTATAACGTTGAAAAGGACAGTTTCTGTCGCACCACTCTCTGTTCAAGATCCATAATGCCATAAAGCTGTTTTGAAATCATAAACTTAATTAAGGGACAAGGGAAGTCTCAAGTAACAAGTATTTGGTTGACTGTTGAGAGATATGCATTTGCTTTTCGAAAAAGCTATTTTATCAATGTGTCTAAAACACCATATCAAATATCGATGTCAGGTAGTGAGATTGGACTTATGTTTGGATTGATAAACTGCATTATATAGTTAGTTGATTATTAGGTGCCGATAATATTGCAATACTCTTTAGGAATTGGACAAACATGTTGATCAACATCTGCGATTGACAAACGGCTCTTCCGACGAAGAACAGGAGGAAATGAACATGAAGATGAAATCAAAGACCGAAGACTCGCCAACATCTGATCCGCGTAAGCATAATATGATTTATGTTTCCAGCATTTGTGTTTTGTATATTGTGTAATACAGGGGTTCCCGAACTTTTTATGGTCGCGACCCCAAATTTTGATTTGAAGATGTTCCACGGCCCCGTCTTTCAATTTTACCTGCTGATTATTAAGAACTTGTCAGCACCTTTGCACAAACCTACTAACGGCCCATGTCGAAAGCTGCGGACTATATGTGTGCAGTATAAGCAATTACGCAATTATGAACGCTTCAACCTATGGTTCCCAACCTTTTTCGACTCCTCACCTCCTTACCAATCTCGACACAAATTTTGCCCCCCGCATATTCACAGATCCGAGAAAGCGGACACATAATCGGGAAATTTAAACACCTAACTATGATCGCTGGTGAATTTACTGAAATTTTTTTTCATCCGATGTGGTAGGTGCTCGGTAAACCTGTTTGCGCGTCTACTTTCTGTTGAGTTGAATTTTTTTCGCGTCATCGTGTACATTTTTTGACCGTGTTAATTAGATATATCTCACTGGACATTCTAACATTTTCGCCCCCCCCCCCCCCCCGTTGCCTCCTTTGATATTTCCGCCTCCTTGTTTCTCAATACCACTCACGTCAGCAACCACTGGTCTAAAGTCTCAAGTATAGGTGGCGCTATGAAATGTCACTTTCACGGATATGATACCTTGTATGTTGGGTTCGCATTCTTCAGACCCACCGATAGCATGTAGCCTAATGGTCATTGACTCATTGATATCTTATTTTTGTCTCTACGACCCCAGCACCATGCAAATTGGGGTGCGATGAAATGAGAGATTTCTATGTTTATATTGCTAATACTAAGCCAAGATATTTTTGCAACGTCAAGTTTCAGATGTGACTGATTTTCTATAACTTCATCGCCATCAGTGACTCAAAAATTCGTTCATGACAGCTAACTGTATTGCGTACAGCTTTTTAGGGTGCGAGGGATTGTAAAGGGCATTGTGTGTGTTAAGCATGTCACGCATTTGTTTACCTAAGCTACTATAAAATTTAATGTAATCATGCTGCTTTAACTGCCCTGTTATCAAAGCTTGTACTTCATATATCTGAATTCAGTCCATACGATCTGCAAATTTTTCAAAAGCCGCCACGTCCTCCCAGTTAATGACTGATGAATGATTGGTCAGTCTGTATTTACTAGTTTTTCCTATTCTTGTCACCACTTTTCATTTAAACATTAATCACACGACTGGTGTGGTTTACGAAATGACTTGAATTCCAAGGATTAAATGCAACTAGATAAGGCCGGTTCGTGTGTTGTGTTAATAACCGTGATTTTCCCAGTCGATGTCGCCAAGAGCACCGCAGGACAGTTCAGAATATTACCAAGACCAGTGGTACACGAAGACGACGTCAATCGGTACGGAAAACCACTGCTTTTCAATGCATCCAAGCTCATTTTGAAATAATTGCAGGACCGCATACACCCCGCAAGTTAAGATATTGCGTCGGCCGGGTCAAGATGCTGGCGGTTTGTCAGCCAAGGACAAAGACAAGAAATCTCAGCCGGCCAGGACACTGGCCGAGAGAGAGGCTGCCTACGCGGAGGCCAGGAAAAGGATTATGGGGCCTGTCACTAGTCACAGCAACTCTGTCAGTACGAACAGCAAATCAAGGTATGTAGCAAATGATAATTTCATCTCCAAAAGAACCTTATGTCTAAGCATTTTTATTGTCGGATGTCACTCAATTATATATCTTCAAACACGGGTTAGTGGAATTGTAGTGTGGCGCTTATTGTGTGCTGGTGACGAAATTGCTCACACCACTTCCGGTAGAGGTTTTTAGTAGAATTTTGCAACACCGTCGTGTCTTTCTGGCAGAGGTAGTTGAAGTAGTAATTGTAATACTTGAAGCAGAAGTAACACTGTAAATTTTAAGTCGGTTACGTTAGAAGTAGTGATTTTCAAGACGTGTCAAAACTACTTGAAGCAGAAGTGTAACATGAACATCTGAAAACTTCTGAGGTACATAGTTTCAAAGGTAGAGTCGGTCGAGGCTTTGTGTATTAATTTAGTGTATCGAAGGTGGTGCTTTCGAACTGACACTACAAATGTTTGTATATACAGTTACCGAGATAATTTGCTCGGTTGTTATGACAATATCACTCGAATACGCGATGAAAACATATCCAAAACTAGTTTTACCTCAAAACTGTTCTGTAGAAATGGAAGTCGTCAAAAACGTAACCACCAAACATACTTTGTTTTTGACCGCCTCTGCTTTTCGGTCGCAAATCGTGAATAATTTGACTCTTCCAGAGCTGACAGCCGAAAGGGAAAGAGCTCGAAGCAGGAGAACGTTGAAAGACTGCCGAAAGGCCCTGACAAATCCGGAAGGGGGTTCAATTATCCGAGGTGAAAGAGACTGATCGAAACGGAATAGTGAGTGAGTCTACGAGGGGCCGCGGTATGCCAGCCTTCGCCAAACGAAAAATTAATCGGAACGGCGTTCATGACGCTCTCGATATTCTGGGAAGAGAGGCTGGTATGCCGATTATGTGCCGTGTCAAGGATGCGTGAATACGCAGTGGATATGCTGAGACGGCCGTCCAGTCGTGAAAGCCCGGTGTGGTTCCGTGCTTTTGATCTTCTGTTGCTCTGCAGCTCGTATAGAGTGGCCCGCCCGCAGTGATTGCTACAAGTGGGTGCGGAACATTCCCTACTCTGTACTGCTCTAGAGAGAGAAGATGGACAAGTGTGTAGATGTGCAGACACTATCATGATTTTTTACTAGATGGGTGAAACTTTATGTCGTGTGCAAAATCGCCTTGATCAGGAAGGGCCTGGGTCCGCGATTGGTGACCATGACCACTGGTCCAGATATTGCTGGTCGCAAACCGGTGCTACGTCTCGCTAACGGGTATCATTTGTACGTTTTATGATCTTCTCAATTGTGTGTCTTAAAATGAATATTTCTTCACCCGCTGAATTTTGTGGGAGTACTAAGGTTTCAAACTTGTGACAGCGTGCTGTGTCGATGCGCACTATGCAATGCAGTTTGCGGGCTCTCTTCCATGCGCTTTAATCAATAGCGACGTTGGTCTTGAAATTTTGCTTCTGTGTCAAAGTGTTGTAGATTTGTAGTACATCTTTTGGTGTTGGCAGGTAGCACTGAAGTTGGTGAAATTCCTGTACTGATTCGGGTAGATATGAGTGTTCGGCAAGATACCTCCTGATATTTTAACGTGTGGTCTACTGGCAACAACTTCAGCAGCTTGACTTTGGTTTGCTTGTGAAAAAATACATATTTTACTCCGGTGTGGTTTTAATCTGCCTACATTTTGACATGTTATCTGTAAAATTCCTTGACATTTCGTGCGCGCGGTAAGAAGCAAATGGTGTCGGCGTGTTTCTACTTGGAAGTGAATTAAGCTTGGATGACTCCAAGTCGGTGTAAGTTGCACTTGCGTGTTGGCTAATTATTGATTTGCATGAGCTATTTTTCTTCGCAATACAGTTATTTTGTGTATATTATTGACGGTATATGAAAGAGGCTGAGGAGGCCGTGTGGTGATAGCACTTATGGTTATATGTCACAACTAAGCTGACATTTGCAGCACTGGCAGGGTAGCATTCACGTGTTTGGATTCTCAGTGTTATCATATCCATAAATGATATACAATATACAAAGACTTACCCTGATGAATTTGTCATTTCTGTTATGCAGGGTTGTAATGACTCAACTTATTGCGTATGTGACTCAAGACTCCGACGGCATGGAAAGGCTTTTCATTGCATTGCAACTTCGAGGAATAGTAATACATTGGCTATTGGTGTTCCGTCTATCAGAACTGGTATATTATAAATGCTACAGCACCTAAACCAGTGGTTCCCAACCATATTGTTGTCGCGATCCACATTAGACAAATTAATAATTCCGCAGACCCCTGCCTACATTTTGCCTGAAACATAACATACTGCACTGACAATTGTATTAATTCTGCTGCTCAACTACTGTACTGTGTCAAATTGATGTTGCTGATAAAGAAAGAACTAAAGTTGAATACACCATTGGTATAAAGATGAATAAACAAATTATAACATAGCAAAATATATAAAACTAAAAAAAGTGGGGAAAATATAAATAAAGACAAGATTGGCTGTAACTGCACCTCATGGGAAGAGGACCAGAGGTTTTCAGCCGGAATTGAGCCTCGGACTGTTAGCACTTACTCGCTCTTTGCAAAGCTGTTTTCCTCAGGTTCATAAATTGTTGTAAAGTGTTGCTGTTGCCTTTCCTGGACTAAACCGCATGTTTTCTGGAACGTAATAGACAGGCAATCCTGATTTGACTGTAATCGACACGCGTTGTGGTAGCAGGGGTGGTCAAAGTAGTCAAGAAAGCTACTTAAGTAGAAGTAGCGACAGAAAAATCTACTCAAGTGCGAGTAGAAGTAGCCTACTTCTTCCATAAGCAACCTGAAACTACTTGAAGTAGAAGTATAATTGACTGACTTTAAATCTACTCAAGTAAGTAGTTGTGAAAACGATCGTAATTCGTTGGCATTGATTGTCAAAAGCTGCAAATTGAGCTATGCGAAAGGTGCAGAGCTTGATTCATATTGAAGCATACCAGGAGGCATCCAATTTTCGACAGCACAAGCGTTCGTCCGGATGATGGGATGAAAATTATAGTATTGATATGGAAATGCAATACTAATCCTCTGTTCACTCGAACAGCATGTTTCAGAAAATAACATGCTATGGCACCCTCTCCCATATTATAAGGCCCGTAGTTTAGTCGAAGAGCAATACAGCGAAGTTGTATCGAATACGGTGTAAACACTGCGCGATTAGTACACGTTAATAAAAAATATGGTGGATTAGAAAAATGCCATATTGTGTAGCTTTATTTCCGGAAATTAAAGGCATTACTACACTTGCTTTTATATTTAAACATGTGTCTTCTCCAGACAGAAAAACTGATACTAATTAGAACTCAAAGTATGATACTGGGAATTTAAGGTGAAATATAAATACTACTTCTAAAAGTAGAAAATTTATTTCATGTCTTTAGTCCAGAAAGTTTCAAAGGCCGTGTGCCAAAACAGGTCTAAAGCTAAAAAAAGTCAGAGTTCACTGTTCCAGATCAGGACACGCCATCGACTGCTAAACTACGATATGATAAGTAAATGCTAGATTGTGAAACATCAGTTTCAAACGTTATGATGGACCATGTATACTGTGATGAAATATTTCATATGGGCGACAATGCGGTGTGAACGGAACTACGCAACCCGTTACCTATATCATATTCACCGACACTTTCGTGAAATCACATTGGCCACTCCATATCCACTGTGCGCGAAGCGCTGCGAAAATTCTGGACTTTACTCAACTTTTCTGAAAATTAAATGTTTATACTCTGTGAAAACAGCCCCGAAATTCCTCAGGCCAACTTCCTGATTGGAGGATTAAACTTCTTCTACTTGACAAACTGAAAATAACGAAAAGTAAGTAAGCAGATCACAAAATATTATGAAGTAGAAGTAGCAAAAATTAGTTCTACTTGAGTAAGTACCAGAAGTAGAGGAAAACTACTCGAGTACTTCAAAAAAGTAGAAGTACTTCGTTACTGACCACCTCTGTGTGGTAGATGTAGTATTGTAGTGTAAGGTCAAAGTACACAACTGTAGGCAGCAGCATCACTTCATCTTGATGCGTAATGGTACGGTTTATTCTCGTGTGCTTGAGCTCGATACACGTGAAATGAAAATGCATCAAAGGGGTCCGTGGACCTCAGGTTGGGCACTACTGGCCTAACGGAGTTGAAAAGGAGTCAGTTGAACATGGTTGTACATGAAACTGGACAGATTTTACTCAATTTCAACCTGTAGAAGTGAAGTTATTGCAGTTCAAGTTCAATAATAAATTGAAATCCTAAATTGGCTTATACTTGCTAGAATTGAACCAAATTTGGTGTGCAGCGTTCTTTAGGGTAACCTGACAATCTAATCGGTGAATCGCTGGAATCTGGAACAAGAAGTTGGTTTTGAACAACTCTACTGGACAATGAACACAACTCAGAACTCTGCTGCTACAGTAGTGGTACACATGCAAAAAAGGAATACTCGATGTTTTATTACAAGCATTTGACAATCCTCAGAGTTGCGCGACTGACGGGATTACGCACATCCGCCAAAATCAACATTAGGTTAAAATCACCAGCATTTACAACAACTCGAGTCGTTAAACGAAGGAAGGTTGTTACATGCAGACATAATACACAGGCGTAAAACCAAATTTAATACTTAGCCGGAGACGACCGATTTGCATGGTATCGATAACGAAAATTCCCCGATCTGCAGAGAACGGATGAGCACAGTGAACATCGAAAAAACATCATCCCGCTGTAACTAACGACGGCACATTGCCTATTGCGGATAATACAGTGCACAACGACCGTTTGAAGTTGGCGTCTATCCGAAGAAAAGCAGACTGTCGTCGTCGCTAATCTCCGAACCGCCGTACCAGTCCAACGAGTCATTGTCGTCATCAAAATAGTCATTTGCACCTAGTAGGTAAACCAAGTCAAACAAATCCATATCGGCGTCGTCAAAGTCGAGAAGCTCTCCGTCTCTCTCTTCGATGAATTGCCACAGCGTCGACGTGTCCATACTCTGGAAATGATATGATTGAGGATAATTCCAAAGGCGGTCACTCACGAATTACTTCTACCTTTTCGGAGTACCTGTACTCTGCAGCACTACATAGCAGTGTTGGGATGACTCGAGTCACCTTTTTCGTGTGACTTGACTTGTCTCGAGTCACGTTACTAAAATGACTCGACTTGACTTCACTCGGCGTATCAGAAATGTGGATCGACTCGTGACTCGGAGCAAAATTCACGAGTCAATTTCAAGTCATCAAGTAATCGGTGTCGATAAAAATCACTGCGTCGTGCGTTTCACGGAGCCTCCGTAGTTCTCTCACAAATAAATTAATCGCGAGCGAAGTGATTGAAGCTTACATCTTACGTTGTCGTCAACTAGTAGTAAAGTAATAAAGTAGCAAAATATCTATTTCTGTTCTTACCTTGACCAAACCTCTTGTTTTATTGAAACTGAATTCGAATATAGTGTATATAGTCCTCAACCATTGGCGCAGGCTTGAATTGTATCATATCAATTTGTAAATGGGTATTATCTATTATCTATTCTCTATTTGGCCGGTAACTGTAAACTGAGGCTATGCAACTACTTACGCAGTTTAACAGTTCTACTTATATGTGAGCCATACATCATCATTCATCAGTTCGGAATCAATCAACACTCAATTAGTATTCGACTTGATCCCAACACTCCTACATAGTGACAAGAATTTTTGGCTACTTCTATTCAACAAATAGTTAGATTTAAAGTTTTATGCCGGTGACGTCATATTTGGGTATACGACTATCGAATGTGTCGATACATAGTTTTTGTGGAAGTCTCCAATAGTTGCTGACGATTACCCCAGAATATATTTCAAAATGAAGGTATATAGCAATGTGAGTTTATGGAAATACTAATTTTTTTTCACGGTTCAACGATTCAAAAATCTCATTCTCTATGCTTCAAAACACCCCCCCCCCCTTCGTTGCCGCTATGGTAGGGTTACCATGTGTTGGAAATATGAAAAGAGGACACTTTTTCGAAATATTCAGACTTGCAAATACCGGAGCAAAAACCTGAAAAAATAGTAATTTTTTCCCACTCAGTGGTCAGTTGACTAAAGTCTAGATCAGTGGTTCCCAACCTTTTTCGACCCCTTTTCAAGTTCAACACCGATCTTCGCCCCCCAAATTTTGTGAACTGAAAATTGGGCATATAAACTGTAATCACCGGCGGGAAAAAAAAAGGTCAACTTTTCGGCTCGACGTCGAATTTTATACTTCTGCAACCAAATTTTCGTGGGTTGACTAAAAAAAAGGTCATTTCTCTGACTTGACTCCAATATAGCCGTTTTAACGCGTCATCGCCCCCTTCGCTATTTTCGCCCCCTTTGTCCATTTTCGCCCCCCTAGAACGCCAAATCGCCTGTTGGGAACCACTGGTCTAGATAGAAATAAGCAATTCACGAGTACAAGGATATTGCCACTGATGCCGACCAAAAAGACGTTCGAGACAAGAAAAAATCGATCAAACCCAAAATTTATAGACACGTACTTCCCAGCCTCCGTCAGCGCTACGGACTTTCCTCGGTATTTTCGACCGGTCCTGCTCCGTCCCGTCAGGATACTGATGCAAATAGAAGCAGTTCGCCCCGAACGGACACTCGCCACGGCCTTGGTCAAAATGTTTGCAGGGTTTCCTCCTGAAAGCGTCGAGGCAGATTTCACCGTATCCCTAACGGGTCCTAGAACGCGAAAACTTACGACAAATGAGACTTGTAGCCGGCGATCAATTTCTTCTTCTCTTCCGGTTCCGTCACCCAATGCTCGCTCGGAGTTACAAAAGAGCTCGTCACCCTACATTCTGGACAGGCCCTGATATGCAATCGAAATGAGCGCTGTGTAGTCGCTAGAAACGTACTTATTCATTAAATGAATTTGAGGTGGAGAAATCAATGCAATTAATGGATTTGGGCGGTATCATCAAACAATTTGGGGCATTGAAGCCAAATATTTTGGACACCAACAAGGGCCGTGGAGTCGCTTCAATTTACCACAACTCCAAAGATTTTCAATATATCGACTCCAGTACCAACTCCTAATAATAAGTATTTTCAAAAGCTTCAGACTCCAACATTACAGTAAATTTACTCACAACATGATACGTTAATTACCTTTTTAGCTGTTATCACTACCACGTGAATCGATCTATTTTTCTTATTTCAGAAATTGTGCTTGCAAAAAATGATACATGTATAGGTGGTCTGCCTACATGACAAAATTAAAAACCTAAAACTGCAGCGGTCCCTTTTTCATGACATTTGAGAGCATTTGGTTCAATTCAAGTAGATGGAGTCGGAATCAGAGCAATTTGACGAGCTCTTCCAAACCCACAAAGTACGGCAACTAAATTTCTTCGACTCCGACTACATCAAGCGAAAACGCGACTCCACAGCTCCTACACCAACCAGCTTACCACGGGAAACAGTCAACATAATATCACATCATCACACGATTCAATTCGCTAATGGTCGAATACGAGTACAATACCGAAATGTATTTACGAAAATGAATCTAGACAAACGTGCACAAATGGTCGTCAAAAAGAACGTATTTTATCCGGACTCCCGGGGCTTCACTGATCAAATTGTTAGGTTGCCTAAAAAAAAACTCGGCATACCAAATTTGGTTCTATTCCAACTGGTAGATGTGAACGCACAAGGTGTTTGAAAATTTTGAATTTACTACAAAAAAAATTACAATTCTTTTTTTCAAATTTTACTGCCAACCCGACGAAATTGTCCAGTTGTCAAAAAAGATTCAAAACAAAATTGACACAATTCCAAACCGTAGAAGCGAAGTTATTTGAGTTCTTCATAAATAATTATGGGATTCCCCACCAACCATGCATGGTCCATGCTATTTCCAACTGCCATACCTTTGCTTACTGGAAGCGAGCAAAAATTGTTAAGCATCATTCTTTCACACAACTTGACAATTCAACCAGTGAATCCCCGGAATCGGGAAAAAAGTTATTTTTGAGCAACAGCTGACATTCAAGGACATTTTCAGCAAGTTTTCTACGTTATCGACGCCAAAATCGTTACTTCACAAAATCAGTCCCCACCTTACGACCGTGTTTTGAAACGACTTGGCGCTCCTCCACTTCCGTATGCATTCGAGACAGTACGAGTGATTGCAATTTTCTAATATCCCAAATTTTCTGTCCCGTTTCTCCTTCTTCTCCCAGACCTGTGTCGAGCGAACGTCGTCAAAAATGAGTTCGCGCAATTGAGAAATACTATCGTCGTACCACTTCCATACAAATTCCGCAAGTGACTTTGGCGCTTTCCGCGACGCTGAACGAAGCTTTCATATCTTCCTCGTGAGAAGCCAAGCACTCCTGAAATAGAAAGTGCGATGCCATCCTGTTTTGAAAATAATGACAAGACGAAAAGGACACATTTTCAGAGTTGGTCAGTAACGAGCACTGAAGTAGTCGCGTTTTCAGGCTACTTCCACTGGGAACAGGATTTTATCCAAAACAACCAACTTTTTGTTTGAATTTTGAAAAGTATAAAGTAATTTTGAATCACTTTTATGTGTGACTACTTCACCCATCTACTTGAACTGTTTTTGGTCGAAACTACCAACATTTTGGAAAAGTATAAGGTAGTTTTGGATCACTTACGGCTATTGAGTCGGAGTTTCGTTAAATTTTCTCTTAAAAATTCCCGGAGTCAATTGTAGAAGGAACCGACTCCACAGCCCTGCTTACATGTGTGACCATTTCCACTTCTAGTCGAACAGATTTGCAGGTATAACTACCAGCATGTTACGCTTTGAATTTTGAGAAGTGTTAATCAGTCTCGGATCGCCTATTCACCGTTATGTGTAAAATCGTCATAAGAACAAACTCGAAGAGTCATCAGTAGCTCGTGAGTTTATATTTTCGAATTTTTACCGGTATCTATCTGCATTGTCGCTAGTCATTCTGCGTTAGTAGTGAATTTCGAAAGTATTTCGACTGACCGCCAAAAGTATGTGAATCCTCAAGCAAATCTATATTTTGAAGCTACTTGCTTCAAGTATTTTTCAAACCCTCAATTTTCTACTTACACTTGAAAAATTTTGACAAGTCTTGGTATTTGCTACTTCTGCTTGAGAGCACCTCTTTTGTATGCTGCAAGAATGTGAGTGATAACTAGGGCGATATTTTTTGACGTGTCAAAATTTTTTCAAAATTGTTTACAAAGTAAAGTTTTTTGCAACCTGCATTTCGTTTGTATCGTAGATGTTTGCACCGTAAGTCACATTTGACATTTTGCAGCTTGTAGCCAACTTCAGAGCAGAAGCTTCAGCATGTAGACTAGGGTTGTCCACAATTTGAAAAATCTTACAAATCCTCGGTTGTAATGTCTTATTCGATAGATTATTGATAAAAAACGACACTGAGCCTGAAAGCAGCTCACAGAAAGGCCGTTAAGATTTCGTGCAAAGCGTTTGAAAGTAGCTGCCGAAGAATGGGCGTGCCACCGACCATAGAACGGCGAGAAGACTAGTAATCAAGAAACCACGGCTCTTGATTGGATAATCGGCTATGCTTCAATGACCACGTCAGCAGCAGCTTGCTGATTAAGTGAACAAGGAGTCTGCTACTGGCGGCGATTCTGAAAGCGCATTGTAAGTAGGATGACAGATAATGATTTAGGATTGATTCAAGGTATCTTGAGGTACGAAATACATGATGTACAAACAACAGCTGCTTCACAAAAACGTCTAAAGCATGACCGCTTCATCGTGAAGGAAACCGCTGTAGCCTATATATGCCTTGTTTTCAACGAGGGAAAGCATAGGCGCTTATGCAAGTGGCAATGGATTCCTAGTTTCAGAAATAATATATCATTATTGAATTCAAAGATAAAGCTTAACAATGACACTTTAAGTTAGGTGATCTTATAGGGCTCAGGTTGCCTTACATAGTTGAAGTTTTGAATGCTCTAGCGATCGGCTGAATCAGACGGTTAGGCTTAGCACTCACCAGATGTTTGCAGCAAATTGAATTCACTTGTAAATTGAATTCACTTGTAAATGTTTTCAAAGTCCCTAATGATGTCGCAGAAACGAGGTTTAAATGCAAGCACAGGCCCTGCTTGATATGATATGCAAACTATGTTGGATACTATGCACTATGCAGCATTGTCTGTGTTTACCTTTACACCCCTTTTCTGCGCGATTATTAAGGAATTTGGCATATCATATCCAGCATATTATGTGCTTACTTTTACGCCTCTTTTCTGCGTCATCATCAAGGACTCTGACAACACTTGCAAGTGAATACATTTTGATGCAAGCATCTGATAAGTGCCAAGCATAACCCGCTGATTCAGCCGACCCTTAGAGCTTTCAAAACTTCAACTATGTACTACAACCTGAGCACAATGAGATCACACAAACTATAGTGTCATTGTTAAGCTTTATCTTTGTATTCAATAATGATATATTATTTCTGAAACTAGGAATCCGTCGCCACTTGCATAAGCGCCTATGCTTTCCCTCGTTGAAAACAAGGCATATAGGCTACGGCGGTTTCTTTCGCAATAAAGCAGTCATGCTTTAGACGTTTTTGTGAAGCAGCTGTTGTTTGTTCATCATGTATTTCGTACCTCAACATACCCTTAATCAATCCTAAATCATTATCTGTCAACCTACATACAATGCGCTTTCAGAATCGCCGCCAGTAGCAGACTCCTTGTTCACCTAATCAGCAAGCTGCTGCTGACGTGGTCATTGAAGCATAGCCGATTATCCAATCAAGAGCCGTGGTTTCTTGATTACTAGTCTTCTCGCCGTTCTATGGTCGGTGGCACGCCTATTCTTCGGCAGCTACTTTCAAACGCTTTGCACGAAATCTTAACGGCCTTTCCGTGAGCTTCTTTCAGGCTCAGTGTCGTTTTTTATCAATAATCTATCGAATAAGACATTACAACCGAGGATTTGTAAGATTTTCCAAATTATGGACAACCCTAATGTAGACGGCCATTGTCTGCTCATTGTGAATCATAAACGGTCAAATGAAACAAATAAGCGACATGGCGTTATGCTCAGCGTACCGCAATATCATAACTGAAGGAAGACTGCGTGGGAATGGTTCTTATATCAAGAAGCGCGTGATGAAAAATTGTGATGTAGACAACATTGACAGAATGAAGCAACACGGCGTGTCACCAGCAGTGTACGCACAACTTCAGCTCAATTATTTCCACCATAACGTGTGATGCAACTTCTGGAATTCTTCATAGGTCCAGATTTCGTTAAAATAAAGTTTGTTCGTGTAAAAATTTGTCAGTTTTCAAGTCACAAAAGTTTTCTCAGGCCAAACTACTTTGTAAGGACTGACAATTCCAACCAGAAATGAAGATAAGTAGTACAATTCTAACATTATGTGGGAAAACACCTAATTTACGTAGATGAGGGTAAAATTTTGTCAAAATTAAGGTTTTTGAGGTCAAATAATGTCAAGATTTTGATTTTTTTTGGTCAAAAATTTTCCGTTTTTTAGGTTAAAGAAATCGCCCTAGTGACAACCCATGTATTCATAGCAACAAAAATACTGCCAGTGTGTAATATATAAATTTTATGTCAAACACTACAACTAGGCCTATTGGCAATAATGTCACCATTGAATATATGCTAGGAGCCTGACCCTTTTGTGTTTTTCTTGCTGTGACACGTCAGTGGGATGGAGAATCCTCAGCTCGCACATGTCACAAAGAACGCCGTGAACGCAAACGCAGTTATCGCCATACCTAAAGTGAATTCGTTACAGGTGATGAGATCGCGGTGTGAACCAAGTTGATACTTACGGGCAGTCTCCGACAAGGTGGTACGGACATAATTCTTCTGTCGGTGAACCAGGTTCATGATTTTCTTTGGCTTCTGTACCATTTGCGTCTCCATTCGACATTTTCACAACACCGCTGTAAGAGGAAGCCACTGAAAAACGTTTAGTAATTTTAGTAGCAGTCGGTTGGCTTGATTTACAAAGATATTCAAACTATCAATTATAAAACTAGTACCCCTTATTATGATTTATTATATATATATATGTAGATTGTAGAACAAGCATTATATCCTTTGTGGGTCACATGAAAGGTGCATAGTTGAACACATTTTCATACTGTTATGACATTATAATGAGTGATACTCTACTCTACTCCCATAACTGAGACAAATGGTGAACTCGTGATGTCGAGATAACATAACGATAACACAAGTGCTCACCGCGTGGAGAGTAGCTCGCACCGGGAACAAATTCAGCCGCCTCCGCCCAATTTTCGTCGTGAGACGTGAAAGGAATATCTGGGTTCCTGAATAGCAATGAAAACACCAAATTCATAAAACAATATCCATCAAAAATTATATTTGTTTCACCTGGATGTTCGAGGGGAGGTATCCAAGCTCGAATCGCGACGCTGCTCTCTTCTGTCCCTGATATGGTCGTACCTGTCACCAAAATCCAGCTGGACTATGACTCTTCCAAGTACACAACTTTCAACAAAGCCTACGCACCTGCATTCTTTTCCATACGCACACTGACCTTTCTTGTGGAAAGTACACACCAAATTCGGCTTGTCGCGCAGATCGTGGGAAAAGTGACAGTTTTCGCCGTACCAACATGAGCCGTGAACAAAGTACCTGATAACATGCAAAAAAAATTCAAGACAACTATATTCACGGTGATATTTCAATAAAGGCAGCGAGTTATTCAAATAATCTTAAGTATGCGTGGACTACAATTTTCAATAGTGATCAATTTTTTATATCTAAAAATAAACAGTATTTCTACTATTTTCATTGATGTTGGAATTCCATTGTGGAATCTATAGGCACTTTTTCCGTAAACACCGATTCGATACCTGGATATCAAAAGTCCTGACGATACGTCCCGTACTCACAAAATAAATATTGGATACACCGCATTCATTTAATTTGGATATATTTTGAGATAATGCAGTGATATATTACCTGCAGAGCACCTTGCTCTTTTTATTTTCATCGCTAGTCTGTGGAGCAGATGCAGTTGCCATTCGGAAGTTACAGGCGGTACTGAGTCACGACTCACCCCCCAGCTCAAAAGAAGTGGCTAGGCACAGGAACGCGTGCGGGTTTTCAGAAACGTGTTACGTTAAACTAGCGGCAATAGTAAGAACGATGTCATATCCCCTGTAAACAATATAATAGGAACCATTTGTACAGAGGTGATTATCAGGGTATAACACAACAGTATATAATATATTTACTCTATTAAATAATGTATATAGTCATGCATTACATACAAATGATATGATATGAGACTCATTCTAATGCAGCGTCATGCACACCTTGATGTTGCAACTTTATCTGACGAACATATTTTCAAGAGGCATTATCATGGTAACTTCATGTGCTGTCAGGCCAAGGACGTTACACCGAGTCAAGTTTACCCATAGTACCTGTATACCGTGCGGAACGGAAGGAGGTCATACTTATATAACATCGCGGGCTATCAGCAAGCATAAGAAGTAGGCAACCTATGTTTTCATACACTGGTTAGCACTAGCAGTTGCTTCGTGAAAAAGTAAAACTCATCAAACGGGCTTATTCGTTGCATTTAACCGCTCATAAGATCCAGGTCAAGCATGCCAGCCTCGACCACACAGCCCGCCCGAACTCCAATCACCGCCACACGGCAATCACTTGTCACTTCTCAAAAAGAACCACAACATAAATAGCAACCACTGTGATTCTGGCAGAAATAGGTTACGTCATAATGTGCATTGTGCAATGCATTGTGCATTGTGGAGTCAACAACGCTGTGCAGTGAGCAGTGTGTGCAATGCGCAGCGGTGCAGTGATCGAACTATAGATTACTAGAGAGAGAGAGAGAGAGAGATATTTATTGATTTGTCCAACCGTAAAGAAAACATCATTGGCACATGAAACAACAATAAATGAACTTAACGGTATTCATCATCATCATTGGTTTATTAGCAATTTTATCAGTTCAATACACCACAAAAAAATGCGATACAATGAAAAGACAGGAAGATGTCGAAGCGACAAGGAGTAGTCTATGGAATCTGACACCCACCTTGGCCTAGGCGATGTAAAGAGGAGGCATGCACACTGAATGAAAGTAAAGAAGATAGTATAGAAAAAGAATGCGACAAGAAATAGGGCGGCATGTCATGGGAAGCGAGATCGATAGGTCAGTCGTGGTCTGGTAATCTTGAGGATGGACTGTATTTATTTAGTAGTAATTGTTTGTATTTCGACTTGAATGTGGACATGCTCGTCGACTGTCTGATGGCCGGCGGGATACTGTTCCACACATCAGGTCCGGCATATTTGATGGAGCGATGATCTTTTCGGTCGATCATATGATATTTGGACGACGTGGACGCGCGTGTGTTATACTTGTGCGCTTTTATAGGACAGGGTGTGACCGATATGACTCTGGATAGGGTCAACTAGTCTGATCACACCCTGCATTAACAAATACAGATATCGTGTCATAAATTTGGATGCATTGGTTGGGATCAATCAATTCAGCTCAGCATAAAAATAAAATACTGAAGAAACTAAAAAAAATGGTGTGAGACAAGCGGATCATTGGTAACGGGAGATGAGGTGACTGACTAACCTACGGATAGCCCAGCTCATTGCTCAGTCAGCACTGTTCACCCACCGGCAACGTGTTCAGAGTCAAGTGTACCTGTTTGATGCTGGTGTGATCAGACTAGATGACCTTAACGGTCTTATCGATCATTCCTATCTAATACCGAATACTGTGCATGAATATTTTCTGTACCACCATCACTGTCGTGTGTTATGTATTTTGGTTAGATGAAAATAAAGACTCTCTCTCTCTCTCTCTCTCTGATCATAGTGTCCTATATGGTGTGGAGTAGACACAGCGAGACTGAACGGTTCCGTGTATTTGGGTTACGTCATACTTTCCATTTGACCAAATGCAAATTCACATCCATTTTTGACCCACTTGCTGAGCGCCAAATTCGATTAAACGGGTATCAATGGCAAGCTGCTGCTGTACTGGTTACGAAAATACAATCCTGGTTCTGGAACCCGCCAAATCCGCCTGGAAATGTGCATTGTGATCGAGTTTGACATTGTGACGCAAGGAGGCATGCACAATTGCACATGCACACTGAACGAAAAGTAGAAGAAGATGGAAAAAAGCAAGCGACAAAAAATGAGGTGGCATGTCATGGAAGGCGAGGTCTATACGTCAGGTCGTGGTCCAGAAATCTTGAGGATGGACTAGTGTTTATTTACTAGTAATTGCTTGTGTTTCGACTTGAATGTGGACATGCTCGTCGACTGGCGGATGGCCGGCGGGATACTGTTCCACACGTCAGGTCCGGCATATTTGATGGAGCGATGATCTTTTTGGTCGATCACATGATATTTGGACGACGTGGACGAGCGTGTGTTGTACTGGTGCGCTTTTGATTGCGAGGTTACGATTACGGACCACGACTAACCTATCGAAATCGCCTTCTATGACATGTCACCCCATTTCTTGTTGCTTGCTTTTTTTCTATTATATCTATTCTTTACTTTTCATTCAGTGTGCATGACTCCTCTTTACATCGCCTAGGGCCTAGACCAAGGGGTGTCTGATTCCATAGACTAGGCTACTCCAAGTCGCTTGGACACCTTCCTATCTCTTCGTTGTATAGCATTCTGTGGTTTATTGATTTGATAAAAATTGATGATAAACCAATGGTGATTATGATGAGGTAAAGAAGTCAATGAAATATTCAGGGCAATGACCGCAGTGGAACTGATACACAGCACCGTAACTGCCGCACCCCAAACCCCCCAATTGGGGGGGAGCTCGATGGGGGCCCAACATTATTTCGTGAATTAGCATAAATCATAGAGTATTTTTTGAAAATTTATGCAATTTTTGCAAAATTTTTTCGCGCTGCACGCGAATTCAAGTAGCCATTTATCTTTATTATTGGTACTAGGTATTGGGCCATTACCGCGCCACGACCCACCAAGACATACAATCAGAGAGAGAGAGAGAGAGTCTTTATTTTCATCAAACCAAAATACATAACACACGGCAGTGGTGGTGGTACAGAAAATATGGGTGCACAGTATTCGGTATTAGATAGGAATGATCGATCTAGTCTGATCACACCAGCATCAATCAGGTAGACTTGACTCTAAACAGTCTGGCTGTAAAAAATGTAACGGTAGTTAAAAAAATAAAATAGAAGAAAAATTAAACGGTGGTAGCAATGATCAATGTCTGGGCGAGGTAGGGCAACAGTGTTAGTGTAACGACAAGAGGTGATCAAGTAGGGCTTTTTTGAATCGATTATAAGGCAATTCACGGATATGTGGTGGTAGGGTGGAGTGAAAATGACTTTTTTTTTCAAATCAAAAAAAGGCCTTCCTCAATCCTGACAAATGACCTAAAACTTCAATAAAAAGTGACTTCAGGGTGTTGCCCCCATTTTCCAGCCGGCAACCCCCCAATTTCTGCGCGTGGGAGGGTAAAATGGCCCATCTCGGCAACCGCTGGTCGTAGAGTCATGATATATAGCTCAAAATCTGCGGAAGCATCATGTTTCTATCTGTCTTAAGAAGAAAGTTTTCTCTATTGTGAACACAAAATGAGTTATAGCCAAAAAACAATATATACGCACATTTTTGTTGAAATTCAGCATTTATTCTGACGAATTGTGATCTGTCATTAGTTTTTTTTTTAAAGAAAAGTAACACACTGACAATACCGAATATTGGGCCCATATCACAAATATTTTCACAACACAGTCCTTTTAAAATCGGTTCAAAACATCATAATGAAACACTCACATTTAACGACTTATTGAAAATGCAGTCTTTTGTCAAGTTTTTTCATCAGTTTACGAGACTTAATTTTTCGGCGAATGAGGCCATCTCGTCTTTGAAATCCCGAAACTTGTGCTGATGCTTCTGTTACGAGCTTTACATGTCGTTCCACTGTTTGATTGTGGCATGGATGAAACAAAATCAGAGGCTTCTCGCGGCATTCTTCCAAATCTGCATCAGTAAAGTGCTCAATCGCCGGAGGAAGTTTTGTGATATAAGGTTCAATATCAACCAACTCGTGGTATGCCTTTGCTTCCAAGTTCAACTTTGGGACACAGAATAAACGAACAGGACTGCAGTTCGATTGGTTGGAACTGCTATGACTCTCAATCAGACATGGGGTGATTACTTCATGAATGTAATCGATTGCGATTACGATTACTTATGAATCACGCGATTACGATTACGATTACGATTACAGCAAAATCAGGAAGTAGTCGATTACGATTACGATTACATTGGAAAAGTAATCACGATTACTCACGATTACATTTATTTTGCTTCTTAGAACTAATCTTACAAGATATATTGAAGACAATATAAGGATTGCGTCGAAAAGGCCTAATGAGATAACAACAACTTCCTCAATGAATGACGCGCTATTTGCTTGCTACGTCATAATGTACCCATTGCCCAACTTAATAAGGGACGATTTATCGCATCAAACGATTTGCATTCTTGCCAGTTCCGTAACTGCCGCACCCCAAATTCCCCAATAGGGTGGTGAGAGCGCTCGAAGGGGACTCAAAAGTATTTGGTGAAACCAACATAAATTATAGAGTATTTTCGTGAGATCTGATTACCCTGAACATTTTTTTCGGGCTTCACGATTTAAATGTCTCTTGATAGCTTAATTTAGAAATGCATACATCTCACCCTCATGAAAAAAGTATGCATAATTTACAGGAATAAGCATTTCGGTGCCGGTCATTATACCGAGCCACGACAAACCAAAAGACAAATGCAGTTTCGGCCAACATACCAGATGATATAATTATGAATTATGTGCCCTCAGCTCCACTGGTAAATCTGACTATCGGGGGCTTAGAGAGGCTTAAAAATGAATAGTAATATAATGCAATTAATAATATTATTGACAATAATTCAGTCATCAACTTGAGAATTGACCACCTTATTGGGGCCCAAGACTAACGTTCGGAGTGCGGGACGAATTGCTGTTTTGGTCCTTATTCTAGCTACAACCCAAGCTATCATGGCATATAAGCCAGTGGCGATGGCAGCAGGTAAAGAATTGTGAAATAACGATTGGCGCCCGTTTAAGGTGTAGAGTAGGGCTGTTCAAAAATAACTTTTTTCTTCGGATTCCAGCCATTCACTGATTAAATTGTCAGGTTACCCTAAAAAACGCTGCACACCAAATTTGATTCGATTCTAACAAGTATAGGACTCCGCAGATCCAATTAAAATTTTTAATTTATTATGGAAAATTAAAAAAAAAATTTTCCCAATTTTCCTGCCAACCCCATGAAATTGTTGAGCTGTCTTCAAAGACGTTGCAAAACAAATTTGAGTCAATTCTGACCAGTAGAAGCGGATTTATGTGAGTTTTTCGTTGATAAATCGCGGATTATCCACCAATCAAGGATAATCCGAGAAATTTCAACGAAAAACTCCAATAACTCCGTTTCTACTGGTCGGAATTGACTCAAATTTGTTATGCAACGTCTTTGAAGACAGCTCGACAATTTCATGGGGTTGGCAGAAAAATTTGGAAAATTTTTTTTTTAATTTTCCATAATAAATTAAAAATTTTAATTGGATCTGCGGAGGCCTTTACTGGTTGGAATCGAGTGAAATTTGGTGAGCAAGGTTTTCTACTGCAACCTGACGATTTAAGAGGTGACCGGCTTGAATCGGGAAAAAAAAGTTATTTTTGAACAGCCCTAGTGTAGAGTCATATGAGAATAAGATAAAGTGACCATAAAATTCTGCCTTATACTTAATGCGGATACTGCACGCTGCCGTTACGGTTCGGTTCGGTTATGATATACATCAGCAGCTGTTGATTTTTAATGCTTCGTTGTGGAAATTGTAATGTTTTATTTGGCGAGCACAAAATTTCAAATCTTTGCTCGGTGTACGTACGTACTAGGGATGGTGTGAGCCTCTGAAAGGCTCAGGTTCGTGTGAACGTGAACCTTTTTGAAAGGTACTGTGTGAACAGTCTGAACACGAACGTGAACCTCATGACGTCACGTGACGTCGTATTTCTAATTCCAACCCTACATTTTAGTGAAGTTATAGCCTATATTAATGTACAACACGATACCAATAGCGATTACTCCGGCAACATAATGTCACTGTGCTAAAGTACAAATTGACGTTTTAAACGTCGGTAGATGTTTCAACTGGGGCAATCAAATGGTATAATATTCCCCTAAAATCAATATCTTCCGTCGCTTTGCCAACAATTTCGACGAGGACTTGCAAGAGAATATAAGCTTACGCGTTAACGGTCCAGGCCAGCCCGACAATGTATTCGGCGTCTGAGTATTGTGACGTTAATATTGAGCAGAGTGTAAAACGGGATTATATACTTGCTACCGATATCAACCCATTAACAAATTATACAGCAGTAGCCAACACCCCAATCCCACGGATTTTGTTTTTATGGTACAAGAAGCATATGAAGTCAAGATTGACCACGTACACCTGCTAGATTTTTTACATTAGACAACGATATCAATTCCATTGATTGGTCGAATAAGCATAATTCTCTGGCTACATGTAGTGCAGGGGTGGCAAACCTTTCAGCCAAAGGGACACATTTGATTGACGAACTATTATGCGGGCCACTAGCCACGCCATGCGCGAAAATTTTTCGAAGTTCATGGGTCAATAATGTTGTCACTTGACTATATTGCAGGCCTGTTGTATATTGCTGGGCTCAGTTAGCAAGGAATGGACTATTTGGCACCTGGACATATCGATATCGAAAGCTTCGACCAACATGCGTCAATCATTTTGTGCCTAGGTTTCATAGTCGACGGTCCTTCCTGCGAGCGCGAACGCAAGGTCGCATATATTGAACGACACTTTGTCTCGTAATCGCGAATATAGTTAGACTCAATCTGATACATTCGGTGTTCTTTCATTTTCAGAAAGCGGGTAACAATATTAAAAGCAAGAAATCGAGTGACAGCATGTTGATCGAAGCGTATAGAAAATTTTTACTTTTGATAAATCCATCGCAAATTATTCTGCTTTATTGTTGTGGACGAAGATCTACCAAAATGTGACTGGCTCAGGGATCTGCCAATGCGTCGGAACTGATATTTTAGTCATTACAGCTCAAGTGTTGCGGCCAGACGAATCAAATTTTTGGTTGGCCTCTCAAGTTCACATTCTGTGCAATCCATTTTTTGATAATATTAATAACTACGGAAATTACCTCGCGGGCCACTCACAACCTTCTCACGGGCCACGGGTTGGCCGGCCCTGATGTAGTGCATCTCGCTATTGATGTTGTGTCAATGCTGGTCAAGCTCTCAGCAGAGAGTCACAAAATATTCACAAACGAGATGCTGGTTATTTCGAGCAAAATTTTTGAGATTCTCGAGGTGCATGCTCGTTTAGTGTACCACTGACGAGTGTCAGCCGAAAATATTCGGGTTCATTTCAATATGAATACTCTATTTAATCGTTTAGTGTTGATTTTTTTTATGCTGCCAGCGCCATGCACTGAGTGGCCAGCAGTAAAAATGCAATAAATTTCAACCAAAGCTGTTATAATGAAGTGAAAACTGTAATATGTGAAAAAAAGGTTTACAGCTCAGAACCTACAAAGGTTCGTTTGTGTACGTGAACATCTAAATTTCTGAGGTTCAACACACACAGAACGCGAACGTGAACCTCACGTTCACACCATCCTTGGTATGTAGGCTACTGCAATACTGCAAAGGCCTGCTGCTCGCCAAACACCAACAGACAAATTGCGTTTAACTACAAGCATAACCTTTAACGAAACATCAATATATATCAATATAATATCCTTGCTGCGAGGTATAGTGGCGTCTAGAGTGTTGCGATAACCTGATATATCGCGCGGCAGGTGTTCTTACAATCACACTACAATGTACGTCGATTATCTATTTACATACAATGTGTGGAAGTGGATACTTCTTACGCAATCATGAGCGAAGCTAGTACTTCTGACGTAATAATGAACAGTGGTGTTTATAAATCAGACGTTTGTGCTATCATTAACCTGGTATAATGTCTTTTCCTTGTTCGCGAATGTTGAGTTTATGTCATAGTCCTTGTACAAATAAAAAGTAATCGCTCTTTCACAAAGAAATCGATTAGATATGGGAAGTAGTCGATTACGATTACGATTACTTCGGAATTTTTTCGAATGTAATCGATTGCGATTACGATTACTTGAAAATGCTGTAATCGTCGTAATCGATTACGATTACTAATCGCGATTACCCCATGTCTGCTCTCAATGTCCATAAGTGAATTTTATTCAGCGGCATGTTTTCGAATCGCCAGCACCTTGGTCACACCCAATTGAAAAAAAACTACGTGGAAGTGCATCTTGTTGGCCAGTTACTCAATTCAAAAAGCTCTCGCAACCACTTATGGCCTTTCCAAAGCTCCCATCGGAAATTGTTAGTGACTCAAGGACCAGTTAATATGCTTATAAATGTGCTGGGCAATTATTCAAGGAAATGCTGATGATGATCTGGCTTACTTGGAGGTTGGACCACCAGTTGCGCATTCAAGATGGCTAACTTTAGGATGCAGTGCAGAGGTTTACGGTATTATGTAACAGTTGATGAACCGCCTTTGAACCTAGAGATTCTGGTTCGTTTTTGCCATGAAGTACATTTTTCGACTTGGTTTGAGATCAAGCTAAACAAATATATAACACATGGATCCAGAAACTTCTTCAACTTGATTCAACGGGTTTTGAATTTCTCTGACCGAAACGTTCGAAAAATTGCTTTGAATGTGGTGATAAGAAACGGTTATTCCGCACACCCCGAAAATATTATGATTGCAATGCTGGTAGATGATAATGAAGACATACGAAATAAGGGTGTGACCAAGGTGCTTGCGTTTCGAAAACATGCCGCTGAATAAAATTCACTTGTGGACATTGAAAGTCATAGCAGTTCCAACCAATTGAACTGGGGTCCTATTCGTTTATTCTGTGTCCCAAAGCCAAGGCATACCTCGAGTTGGTTGATATTGAACCTTATCAACAGCTTCCTCCAACGATTGCGCACATAACTGATGCAGAGTGGGAAGAAGGCCGCGAGAAGCCTCTGATTTTGTTTCATCCATGCCACTATCAAACAGTGGAACGACATGTAAAGCTCGTAACAGAAGCATCATCACAAGTTTCGGGATTTCAAAGACGAGATGGCCTCTCAATTGCCAAAAAATTAAGTCTCGTAAACTGATGAAAAAATTTGACACAAAAATGCATTTTCAATAAGCCGCTAAATGTGGGTGTTTCATTATGATGTTTTGAACCGATTTTAAAAGGACTGTGTTGTGAATATATTTGTATTATGGGCCCAATATCCGGTATTGCCAGTGTGATACTTTTAGTTTCAAAAAAACTGGTGACAGATCACAATTCGTCAGAATAAATGCTGATTTTCAACAAAAATGTGGGTATATATTGTTTTTTGGCTATAACTCATTTTGTGTTCACAATAGAGAAAACTTTCTTCTGAAGACAGATAGAAACATGATGCTTCCGCAGATTTTGAGCTATATATCATGACTCTACGACCAGCGGTTGCCGAGATGGGCCATTTTACCCCCCCACGCGCAGAAATTGGGGGGTTGCCGGCTGGAAAATGGGGGCAACGCCCTGAAGTCACTTTTTATTGAAGTTTTAGGTCATTTGTCAGGATTGAGGAAGGCCTTTTTTTGATTTGAAAAAAAAGTCATTTTCACTCCACCCTAATGTGGTGGTAATGCATTCCAGATGATGGGTCCCGAGTAGTCGATGGACCTCTTAGTTAGGTTGCTATTGGGTGGGGGTAAGTAGATATTTCTTTTAGACGAGGATCTCGTGTAATGGGAGTGGAAATTTTTAGCAGGCATGAAAAGTCATCAAACACAGGAGGCAAACTATTGGAAAAATATTTGTGAATGATTTTGATACTTCGAAGCGATATAGGCCGTCAACTTGCAAAATTTGGTGCTTACGGTAGTAAGGCGATAGTTTGGTACGTAAAGGTACAGATGAGATCAGCCGTATCGCACGGTTTTGCAGGGTTCGAATTCTGCACAGAAATATTGTGCATGCACTTCCCCATACTACGATTCCATATTGCAGGTGCAAGTTTTAGGCCATATAACATGCGACTCTAAGAAGTGTGCCAGAACGATTGGCAGCGAGAAAAGCTTGGCCGAAAAGGTCTATACTCTATGCCCTTATGCAGACCAAAGACTTCGCTATATATACAAAATACATAGGTTTAATTGTCCATAGGCGCCTAAATGACTGGCGCCGAATGTTCCTGTCTTTGCAATCTGAACCGCACAAGACAAATACCATCCCGCTGGGAAAAATTTTATGCCAGTGAAGAAATACCAATTTGAAATCGTGTGCGTCTCTTAGTTTAGAAGCCTACGTTTGGGCGGTTCTATATTTTTTTGATATAGCAGACTGGAAGTCACGAAATAACATCATGTAACGAAGTCATATCAACGGTTCCGCCCGCCCGAAGATGTTTAATCATTATTTACGGGCCCTCCCATTTTCAAGACACTTCACTCAGCTCTACCGGTAAATCTGATTACGTGAGTAGAGAGGAAAATAAATTGATAGCATATTATATATGCAATCGCCGATCTGATTGACCGATTTTATCATAAATTATCGAAAATTTTCGCGCTTCACGCTGGCTCACATTACAGTACAGGTGATTTCGTAACAAACGCGAACAACGTGAAGGGGGGGGGGGGTCGTTTTATCACCCTATGGGAGCCGAAGACCCACGTTTTTGGGGGCCTGACGAGGTGCTGTTTCGTTCCTGCCAACGGGTATACGCCCGAAGATGTTTAATTATTATTGAGTGGTCCTACCTTTTCAAACACACCTCACTAAGCTCTACAGGCAAATCTGATTACGTGAGCAGAGAGAAGATAAAAATTGATAACAATGTATGCAATTCCCGATCATATACTGACCGATGAAATCATGAATTCTAGAAATTTTGTGCGCCTGGCGCGCTTAGGCGACAAAAGCTGATTCACCGAAGAAACTCCCAATGAATATGATGAATAGTGGTAAACAGTGTATCGCCGGAGGGCTTCGCCCCCCAGACGTTCGGTCTATAACCCTATGGGGAGCCTAAGACCAAAGTATTTTTTTTTGGTGGGGGAGGGGGGGGGGGGGCTGACGAAGTGCTGTTACGGCCCTGCTGATACATAAACTTGCATTTGAATAATTTGTCTTATCTGGTTTGTTTGTTTATTTACTTCCTTCCAGAAAAGCTCCTTGGATGCTCATTGAAGCTGTCTATCGCAATATTGATATATTCGATAATCCCAAGGATGTGTGGCCACTATTTCGCAACAAAATACATCGACTTGAGTTGAAAAGCTGAGTTGAGGTTATCGGTAGTGTGTCTACACAAACACAGAAACACTTATACTTAAGCATCAGCTTTGCCACCAAGAAAGACACGTATTCGGGGGAGAATGTAATTCATCTTAAGATGCACAGTTGCACACTAGGGCTGTTCAAAAATAACTTTTTTTCCCGGATTCCTTCCATTCACTGATTAAATTGTCAGGTTACCCTAAAAAACGCTGCACACCAAATTTGGTTAAATTCTAACGAGTATAGGACTCCGCAGATCCAATTAAGATTTTTAATTTATTATGGAAAATTAATTTTAAAAAATGTTCAAATTTTTCTGCCAACCTCATGAAATTGTTGAGCAATTCCTACCAGGGGAAGCGGAGTTATGTGAGTTTTTCTATGATAATCCTCAGGATTATCCTTGATCGGTGGATTATACGCGATTTATCAACGAAAAACTCACATAACTCGGCTTCTACTGGTCGGAATTGACTCAAATTTGTTTTGCAACGTCTTTGAAGAGAGCTCAACAATTTCGTGGGGTTGGCGGAAAAATTTGAAATTTTTTTTTATCAATTTTCCATAGTAAATTAAAAATTTTAATTGGATCTGCGGAGTCCTATATTTGTTAGAATTGAACCAAATTTGGTGTGCAGCGTATTTTAGGGTAACCTGACAATTTAATCAGTGAATGACTGGAATCCGAAGAAAAAGTTATTTTTGAACAGCCCTATTGCACACTACTCATGTTTTTTTTAGAGAAAGGCGACAAGTTTCGTCAACCATATCGCCGCGATGCAAACCAGGTGTCTATGGTAAATTTATGCAAAGTATCAACAGCAGACAACAGCTGATTACGGATGAGCGACGTGTAGTGAGTTCCGGGCCGCTGTATATGTCATATTGTCACATTTCTCATACATTGCTGGGTGCCAATGACTGTCCTGGTCACGAAAAGAGCCGTCCTGGGACGTCACATTGTCAGGTCATCTGGAGAATTCGTCACCGGTTCACAGGCTTGAAGTGTAGGACGAAATGGAGTATGAAGAGGAGATACAGCTAATCTCTGGTGGTGATTGCAGTAATGATGTATCAGATGACGAGAACCGCAAGATTAATAAGAACGTCACAAGGTATATCAATTTTATCAGACATACCATACGATGACTAAACTAAAATCTTCATTGGCTCGAGTGCGAGTCTATTGCTGGTAAGTGGTGAGTGCCTGAGTGGTGATAAACAATTAAGCATTGTAGTAGTGGACATGGACAGGTGGTGTGGTTCCGTGTCGGCCTTCTTTTTGACAGCCTGATTTTGCAATAATATTGTAACGATATATATATATATATATATATATTGTCAACAAATGAGTGTATGAACTTCTGTTATCCGTAGCAGTGCTATAGTATATATATAGCCTATATATAGTAGCCTAATTGTTATAGTGGTTTTGATGTCTTTCAACGTTTATCTTGCATTTACATCTAGGAATTCCAATCACATTGTACTGAATGGACTTTTCAGTAGCAAATATCTCATCATGGTAAGTGTCTTGGCATCGACAGGCGGCATACTGTTTGGATACGACATCGGAGTAATATCGGGAGCACTTATCCAGCTGACAAAATTGCTGGATCTTGATTGCTCTCAACAAGAGATCGTCACCAGCTCGGTATTGATTGGGGCATTCCTGATGTCACTGGTTGGTGGAGTCCTCGTGGATACATATGGAAGGAAACTCATCATGGTACTGTCTTCATTTTTCTACATCTTGGGGGCTATCTTGACCATGTTGTCTCCCAATTATTCGTTACTGGTCGCCGGAAGATTGATTTTGGGTATGGCAATATCGTTATCGAGCTCATCTGAATGTGTCTACGTGTCTGAAGTATCACCGGCAAACTTTCGTGGGACATTAGTTGCTTTTAATGAGTTAGGCATCACGATAGGGTTCTTACTAGCATATTGTGCAAACGCCTTGTTTGCGTCTGATGAATTAAACGGTTGGCGTTGGATGTTTGGATCATCGCTTGTTGTTGTGTTACTGATGGTTGCTATCCTTTTTTTCCTTCCGAAAAGTCCACGGTATTTGTTAATGAAAGGTCGTGTTGACGAAGCTAAAAATGCTTTTTGCTTATTTCGGCAAACTGATTTGTCTTCCCCTCACTTGCTGCGTGAATGGTTAAGTATGAAAAATCATATCACAGATTCGACCCCCAATGTGTGCTCCACTCTGTGTCAGACATCGATTCGGTACAGTCTTTTAATCGCATTCAGTCTTATGATTATTCAACAAATGACTGGACAGCCGACCTTGTTGTTATACTCCTCAACAGTGTTGCATTCTTTTGGCTTCTCGGAAATCGCAACTGCAGCAGTGTGCTCTGTAGGGTTAGGTGTAGCAAAGTTGGTTTCGACGCTGATATGTATGAGTATTATCGAAAAGTATGACCGTAAATATTTCTTAGTTATCGGATGTATTGTCATGTCTGTCTCGTTGCTCGTAATATCTATCAGTGCAATAACTTACAATATCGGTGCAATGGAATCTTGTTCAAACCTTTTGTTTCTTAACAATTCTATTGAAGATGCTAGTTATTCTTCCGCTAACACCACAATATTAAATGCACCATATGTGGACTTGCCATCCACTTCTGTGTTGCGTTGGGTGATATTGTTTTCTTTGGTAATATTTGTGTCTGCTTATGCGTTTAGTTTTGGACCCGTGACTTGGCTTTACCTGAGTGAGCTGTTTCCTACTAATGTTCGAGGCAAAGCATTTTCTGTATCAATAAGCGTCAATTGGTTATTTCAGTTGGTTATATCGATATCGTTTCTGAGTTTTAGTGATGCGTGTGGTAATTTTGGTTGGCCTTATCTACTAAATGCAATATTTACTTTGGTGTCTGTGGGATTTCTATTGAGGTGCCTTCCTGAAACTAAAGGCAAAAGTTTGGAAGAAATACAACTCTGTATTTCGAAAAAAGCTCATTCAATCCGATTGTGCAATTGATTTCGTGCCAATGGTAAACTATCATGTGATTGAAGAGACTCTTTGTGGTACAACTTTAATATACATTTTAATAATACGGTATATTCATTGCAGAAATATATTAAAACTCGAAGCTTTTTGAGCTGACGCTCTTAAAGGGCAATCGTCAGCAAATGGAGAATTTCAAAAACATGCTCATCTAGCTACATTGCATACAACCAATTATGACGTCATAGAAACAAACAACATGAAATACAGGCAAACCGCGAACCCTTGAAGAGTGTCAGCTCGCAAAGCTTCGAGTTTTAATATATTTCTGCAATGAATATATTATTAAAATGTATATCATGTGATTGCGATATGTCACTTAAAAATGATTAGCTTAACACGGGCTTCATACACAATACCACTAGGCCGAGGTGGATGTTGGATTTGTATACCACGCTTGGTAGTTGAAACGGCCTATCTGTTTGTTACCTTGCATTGACTCTTGGGTATTGTATTTGTGTGTCTTGATCGGATGAAAATATTAGGACCGCCGATTTTGTATTTGGTCACGTCATGCATGAAAGCGCCTTCGATTTTGATTTCTTTCCTTTCCATTCGAATTTTTGCACGGGGGGGTATCTTCATTCACAATTATATGAAAATAAACATTGTTGAACACGTATGATAATATGTAAATGTATGCAACAGATTGGGCTGCAAATTCTACCTTAATACCCAACCTGATAACACGTTACTAAGATATTGCATTTTCTATTATGACTGTGTCTTGAATACTATTATTGCCATAACACTAAATTCGTACACATTTGCCAAAGTGAAATGAATTGCACTTCTTCCTATTGTTTTAAAATATGCTATCAATTAAAAAATATTGCGTCTTTCGAAAATATATATTATACTCAAACCTACAATGTTTTGTGGTGTGTTTTGGTGATCATTTAGCTGGGTTAATGAGTCATCATTAGTCGAATATGATTTTTCAAATTACTCTTGACACTATATGTATCGCAGTCGCGGGTAACTGGTTGGATTTCCGGTGCATGCCCTGACTCGGGTTAAAGGGTTGGAACCAGAAACGGCATCCAGAGTGACTCATGATGCGGATCGATGAGTACTCACCGAGTAAACGATATGAAAGTGGCGCAGCACAGCAGGGGTGTCAAACTCAACTATAACGTCGCGAGCCGGATTCAAAACTTATGATCGCTAGCGGGCCGCACCAAAATACTTCAAAATCCGCGCCCTTTTTTCATTTGAATGCTTCATTAACGTAGTAGGTCGTAGGGTTACCATATTTTGAAATCTGGATGGATGACTTTATAAAGTTAGTTTACCGAAATTTAAATCAGGAGATTTTGAAATATTTACTGTATATATTGTTGTGTTGACATGAAAGCAAAGGTCATCACTTTGAATCAGCTCCCGCATAACCCAATTATTTACGATATTTTTCTGACGTTGACTAGAGAAAAAAGGTGGTCACTGTAACACGACTCCCGACTGACCCGCTCGGACGTCCGCTTCGCGTATTACACTGTTACCCAAAGCTATTTGAATTATATTTCTTTGTAACTAGGCTATTCTATTTTCCATATACCCTGCATATAAAGGTTTCGCATTGGCGTTTTCGCTTCTATGAATAATTAGTTTTTCTATAAAACTCTGAAATGAGCATGCACTTTCTCGCCCTCTCGGAATTGGGTGTCAGTTTCAGCGACCTGCTCCTAACGGCAGCACCATAACTGCCGCACCCCAAACCCCCCAATTGGGGGGGGCCCGAGCTCGAAGGGGGCCCAAAATTATTTCGTGAATTAGCATAAATCATAGAGTATTTTTTGAAAATTTATGCAATATTTTGAAAAATTTTTTCGCGCTGCGCGCGAATTCAACTAGCCATTTATCTTTATTATTGGGTATTGAGCCATTACCGCGCCACGACCCACCAAGACATACAATCAAGTTTTAGGCCATATAACATGCGACTCCAAGAAGTGTGCCAGAACGATCGGCAGCGAGAAAAGCTTGGCCGAAAATGTCTATGCCCTTATGCAGACCGAAGACTTCGTTATGTATACAAAATACATATAGGTTTAATTGTCCATAGGAGTCTAAATGACTGGCGCCGAATGTTCCTGTCTTTGCAATCTGAACCTCACAAGACAAATACCATCCCGCTGGGAAAAATTTTATGCCAGTGAAGAAATACCAATTTGAAATCGTGTGCGTCTCCTAGTTTAGAAGCCTACGTTTGGGCGATTCTATATTTTTTGATATAGCAGACTGGAAGTCACGAAATAACATCATGTAACGAAGTCATATCATCGGGTCCGCCCGCCCGCGAAGATGTTTAATCATTATTTACGGGCCCTCTTGTTTTCAAGACACTTCACTCAGCTCTACCGGTAAATCTAATTACGTGAGTAGAGAGGACAATAAATTGATACCATAATATATATGGAATCGCCGATCTGATAGTCCGATTTTATCATAAATTATCGAAAATTTTCGCGCTTCGCGCTGGCTCACTATACAGTACAGATAATTTCGTGACAAACACGAACAACGTGATCGTTGGGTCGTTTTATCACCATATGGGAGTCCAAGACCCACGTTTTTGGGGGCCTGACGAGGTGCTGTTTCGTTCCTGCCAACGGGTATACGCCCGAAGATGTTTAATTATTATGGAGTGGTCCTACCTTTTCAAACACACCCGACTCAGCTCTACCGGCCAATCTGATTACGTGAGCAGATAGAAGATAAAAATAGATAACAATATATGCAATTCCCGATCATACTTACCGATGAAATCATGAATTCTCGAAATTTTCCGCGCTTCGCGCGCTTAGGCGACAAACGCCGGTTCGCTAAACAAAATCCTAATGAATATGATGAATAGCGGTGAAGAGTGTATCGGCGGAGGGGGGTCTGGGGGGCGAAGCCCCCCAGAAGTTGTGTCTATAACCCTATGGGGGGCCCAAGACCAAAGTTTTGGGGGGGGGCCTGACGAAGTGCTGTTACGGCCCTGCCTAACGGTGACTAGAAACCGCAACACCGCTGTAGGGTTGGTATAATAACGCATTCGGACAAATTGGACGATGAACATAGTCGACATTTGCTGTCTTGGGGATTATTTAGTGGGGAAGTATCATCATTGGTTTATTAGCAATTTTATCAGTTCAATACACCACAAAAAATGCGATACAATGAAAAGAAAGGAAGATGTCGAAGCGACTAGGAGTTGTCTATGGAATCGGACACCCACCTTGTACTAGGCGATGTAAAGAGGAGGCATGCACACTGAATGAAAGTAAAGAAGATAGTATAGAAAAAGGAAGCGACAAGAAATAGGGCGGCATGCCATGGGAAGCGAGATCGATAGGTCAGTCGTGGTCCGGTAATCTTGAGGATAGACTGTATTTATTCATTAGTAATTGCTTGTGTTTCGACTTGAATGTGGACAACTGGACATGCTGTCACATGCTCGTCGACTGCCGGATGGCCGGCGGGATACTGTTCCACACATTAGGTCCGGCATATTTGATAGAGCGATGATCTTTTCGGTCGATCATATGATATTTGGACGACGTGGACGCGCGTGTGTTGTACTTGTGCGCTTTTGATTCAGAGGTAAAGAAGTCATTGAAATATTCGGGGCAACGACCGCAGTGAAACTGATACATAAACTTGGCAATTTCTAGATTCCGCATATCTTCTATGTTTAGGACGCCGAATCTCTTCAGCAGCGATTTATTGAATGGGCAGCCAGGCCCCTTTGGGGCCCTAGCTATGATTCGGAGTACTTTATGCTGTAGTTTCTGCAGTGGCTTGAGTGCAGTTTTACTGGCAGCCAAGTATATCTGACTAGATATCGTAACATTTGCTAGAAATGTGCTGGATAACATACGCATTTTTCAATCTACTCAGAATTGCTTCGCGGCCGTATGTTTGACACCCCCGTGGTTCAGCCTCAACGACGAGGTAAGTAAGGTGGCCAACATCATATCGTAGCGTTGAGTTTTTATGAATGACTGACGCAGGGGGGATCGAGTTGTCAGCGTTGTTACTCGAGTTCTAGTAGCATTCCAAATAAGGCCATAACTATCCGCTCAATTACAAGTAGAAGTAGCGATTTCGATGTCACGCCAAAACTAGTTCAAGATGAGCTAGAAAATGCGGCGAGCGGTGCAATTGGAAAGTGAATAGGCATATTTTTTGAAAATATATAAAGTTAACTTGATAATGTGTCTACTTTTACCTTCGGTGGCACCAATGTTTCGATGATAAGAGTAATGCACACCTATGCAGACAAGTAGTTCTACTTCAAAATATTTGAACTAGAAGGGAAAGTAGTCTGAAAGAAATCATGTAACGGCGTTGTATGTGGCAGTTCATATATCCGCTAGGTGTCAATGTAGGCTGTATTTTTATTGACGGTTAACACGGTCATTGTTGCACGAAGGACATTGGGGTATCGCGAAGATGAAGCAGATGGCTCGACGTTACATCGCATGGCCTTCCATTAATCGCGACATTGAAAATCTCGTTAAAGGTTGCGACGCTTGCCGTAAGGCAATGAAAGCGCCTGATCGTCAGTATCGCGAATGGCCCAAAACTTCTGAAAGCTTTGAACGAATTATTCACTTGGATTTCGCAGGTCCAATAAACAATAAAATGTTTCTTGTCATCGTCGATGCGCATTCGAAATATCATTTCGTTAAAGTAATGAATGTCGGTTCTACCACAACCTTGTGTGTGGTCAACGCTTTGTGGGAAGTCTTCGCTATCGAAGGCTTGCCCATAACAATTGTCACGGATGGCGGGCCGCAATTCACATCGAATGAATTCGATACGTTTTGTTCAAATTTGGCAATCAGTCATGTCGTATCACCGTCTTTTCACCCTGCCTCGAACGGGGAAGCGGAGCGTTTCGTCCAGACTTTAAAAGCTGGATTAATAAAAAATTGCGACGGGGGAAAATATCTAAACTTCGCGCTCCAAACACTTCTCGCTACGTACTGATGTGCACCGCACCCGGGCATAGACTGGAAAACGCCTGCCGAGATTTTACATGGTCGACAGCCGCGCAATTTGTTAAGTTTGTGCTCGCCCTTCGATAAATCGAAACCCGTTACGCCTAGACAATCAGTCACTCATTTCGAGATTGGTTCCTCGGTTTACGCTCGCAGTTACCGAAGCGGACCAAAGTGGGTTGCTGGCGTGGTGACGGAAATACTGGGGCGTGTTGTGTACATTATAAAAACGGATCATGGGTATTGGAGGAGGCACAAAAACCAACTCCAACCACGCTTGATTTCAGCTGGCCATAATAATACAGCCACACAGGAAGTTGCTCAGCCTCCACAGTCACAAGCTGAGCAACCATTGGTCAGATATAGGGCACAACGTCCTGCAACTAGTCCTGCCCATACGTCTGGTAGACGTTATCCTCTTAGGAACAGAAAGCCAACCGATTTCTACAAACCTACGTAAATGTGGGCAACCCTCTCAACTTATAGGGGAGGACTGTTATGTTAGTGCATTTACGTTCAGTGTTGTTTCACTCCTAATTTCCATAGGACTAGTAATTACCTCCAATCATTATTTCCTCGTGTGTCGTGCTTGTATTTATACCCTTTGTGTTCTGTTCTCTACGTCTTTCATTTAACTTCACTCTGGATCGTGTCACTGCCGTGAAGTTATTCTGTTGATAATATACTGATTCTGTATTGCAACCTCGTCGCATTGAGTTATTGTTCATTGTTCAAACAAGATCAAGAACATAACAAATGGTACTGAATCAGACTATAGATAACTAACCTACGTAGGTTAGTTATCTATAATCAGACCCAGAACTCAATAATAATTTCGATTCTTCTTTTTCAATCATCTCTACCTCTGCTCTGTAACCCTTGCCAATTCTTTATCTACCACAATTCTGTAATCTGACCTCTTCATGTATTGCATAGGAATTACAATTTGACTGTATTACTGGAATTTTTTTAAAATACTCCAATCTAAAAAAAATAATAATAGTAAATCAATAATCGTCAGATTATATTTTCATCCGACCAAGACACACGCAATGTAGCCTACAATGCGATAAGACACAATTCGATGTAATGGACAGATAGGAGGGTGCCGAACGACCAGTTGCGGTATTTTAAACTGGCATCCACCTCGACCTAGTTTCCGATGTCACAGTTCTTTTTAGATGTTAATCTCTATTCCACGGCTCTTTCTTGCTTTTTCCATTCCTTATGGGTTACTTCCTTGAATTTCATAGGGTGTTTTTCTGGGCTTTTTTGACGCCGTAAGAATCAGCGACGCGGTGGGGAGAGGAGCCCAGATAATTACTTCCGACGCGGAATCGAACCCGGGCCGCTGGGATAGCAGGCGCTTATTGGCACCACTACGCCAACTCCCCCACGACTAGCGCGAAATGCGTGCCGTTCCTTGCCTGTTTTGCATATTTCATGGTCAAGATGTTCTCTGTTTCCTTTCGTTAACTTCGTTGAATGGTTTTGAACGGTATATAGCCTACGTGCAGTGAAGTTGAACTTGATCTCTTCCGCGTTCTCTGTCCAACTCTAGGGGAAATAAGCCAGTTGTTGGAGCGATAAGCTGAATAGACTAGTCACCATTTTCCACCGTCATACAATTCATTGGTAATGCAGTTCTGCGTACGAAATGCCCTACAAAGAAACAACATAATTAAAATACCTCTAAGGGTATTGGGTGACTCGGGTCATGCTTTTCTCGTCATCAACCAGGTGCTCTTCAAAAATAATGTTACCATTTTGATCGCAACAATGGCCCTCGTGTAATATGATATTCCATGTTTAATATCAATTCAACAATCCCTCATTAAACGGTACTTGTTACCTTTTAAATAACTAATCCGTACATAGGTCTTTATTTACCCTTACATTGTGTACATCGTGCCTTTCATAACATAACTATGGATCGTCAGTAAACGACATATGATATGACTTTTTAACAATGCCTTTCGTTTTTCTAACCCATACTTTGATAAATATTGCTGTCGGTTGTATGGAGTTGGTTACCTGAGGTCCACGACCCTTTTTGTATCACTCGTGCCATCAATTGTCTGCTATCAATATTGAATACGCATGTAGATAGGCTTCTCTCTTTACGTACAGTTCTAATTTGATCTTTAAACACAATGCTGACATATCAACGGAATGATGGAAGATCGAATCAAAACAAATCGTTAAAATTTTTATTTGTGAACTACTCCATTGCGTTACGAGCATAGCTGCAGTAATAAGGTGTCAAGAGATTATCCTTTGATCTTAAGTTAGGTAAAGTGGGAAATATGGTTACGTGGTCTTCATCGCCCTCACGCAGTTACAGTTATTTATCAAACTATGCCTTTTTAATCTATATGCTAGTGGCACCTAGCTACGCTTTTATGTTATGACTCTTATTCATCATCGCGTACATACACCCGAGTCAGATATGATATGACTCATTAGTCAGGTCTGGAATTTACAGGTCCTTTTCTATTTGGTATGTTTTATTACTGTGTATTTTTCCCTGTGTCGTTTATAATCAATTTGTGAAATTCTCAGATCTCGAATAAATTCGCGAAAGCATCCGGTCAGCATACAGCATGTATTGGTTAAATTGAAATCATGATTCCCATGACACGCCGCCCTATTTCTTGTCGCTTCCTTTTTCTATACTATCTTTCTTACTTTCATTCAGTGTGCATGCCTCCTCTTTACATCGCCTAGGCCAAGGTGGGTGTCTGATTCCATAGACAACTCCTAGTCGCTTCGACATCTTCCTTTCTTTTCATTGTATCGCATTTTTTGTGGTGTATTGAACTGATAAAATTGCTAATAAACCAATGATGATGCACCTAATTTTACCAGGGAGAGAGAGAGAGAGAGAGAGAGAGAGAGAGAGAGAGAGAGAGAGAGAGAGAGAGAGAGAGAGAGAGAGAGAGAGTGAGTGAGTTTGAGAGAGAGAGAGAGAGTCTTTATTTTCATCTAACCAGAATAGGCTACATAACAAACAGACGGCAATGATGGAGGTACAGAAAGTATGCATGTACAGCATTCGGAATCAGATGGGAATGATCGATATGACCGTGAAGGTCAACTATAGTCTGACCACACCCGCATCAATCATGTACACTTGACTCTATACAGTCTGGCTGTAAAACATGTTAGCGAAAAAATGAAAATAAAAAGTAATCGATGGTAGCAAATGATCAAATGATAAATAAAGCAATGTCTAGGCGAAGTTGGACAACAGTGTTAATATAACAACAAGAGGTGATTAAGTAGGTATTTTTTAAATCTATTATAAGGCAATAATGCAGGGTATCTGTGGTTGGAAGTAGAGAGTAGGCTACATTGCTCTGTTTGCGACACCATGGTTTCAAGTTTGAGTCATGGCCGAAGTCGCCGTCTTGTCCGCCATCCTATATTAATGTGTATTATCTGTGCATGACTCTTATTTACGTGTTCTTGGACAGATTGAATGACAACTTCAAGTCGCTTCGATACCTTCCTATCTTATCACTGCATCGCAATCTTGTGGTGTTTTGAAATTATGAAATTATACAATTATAGCCAGTCTCGGGGGTTCCCTGGACACACATTCCATTCTTACATATGATTTTTGATGATGCGCCCGTCTTGGCCTTCATTGGTTGCTAGCCAGTTGATCAGTATAGTCGAATTGCCACTCTTCTTTTGGTACGTCGTGAGCAGTGGCGTATTCGCAGGGGAGGTTGGAGTTCGTAGTCGAAACCCCGTCCTTCTGAAATGCAAATTCTATTACTTACGCGCTTTTCTGCACATCGCTATGTGATGTATGATTTTTATCTTATGCAGTATTCGATGGGTGAAATTCTCCCTCTGCTGTGTATGTGTATAGGTAAGATAACAAGCACTCTGGAAAGTAATGAATTATAGAGTAGTTTATGATCACTCTTACTAATGGAATTGAAGATACATCCACTGAGCAATATATAAGTTATAGGTCTGTTGTTCGTTGTTATTCAACCTGGGTGCAGGTTCAAAAAGAAGGTTTAAATATTTCTTGATTAGTTTCGAAATGCAGACCTAGCGAGTTGACGGGCACAAACAGGGAGGTCTGAAGATACTATGCATGTGTGGTCTTAATTTAATGATGCGTCTTGAATCGATGTATGGAAATATTTTGTTTGAAACTTTGTAATATTAGCTTCGTCCGTATATTCGTTTTCATACTAGACGATCATGTGCGTGTATAGGGGCCATGGGTTTAAGTTAGGGGTGCCTTTGCCCCCTATTCCAGATGTTTTGACATCAGTAAAAGTCATTTAAACAGTTCATTTCATTTCACTCTTTTTATCCGCCTACCCCTTGATCGTATATTGCGCTAAGTCCCTTATATTGACGAGACATCTTCAAGCAGTAAATTGTCTGTTTCGCATAACTTACTATACAAGAGCAGTAACATTGCGGTCCACGAGGACAAATACAATGTCGATTATACGCGCAATTTTCCACTTACCAGAGTTGACACTGACAAAAAATCCTCATAATGTAGACAAATAAAATCGATGAATACGAGTTAACAAAAATATATAAATTTCCATTTACCTTAAATTGGGATTACGCATAATTCATGCGGCGGGAAGTCCCGTTATCATGTTATAGAAAGATACCGCACATTTACCTCTCCCGAATGAGTCCGCAGTTCCTGAGATCAACAATAGTAATTACATTATAGCAAGCACCAGACCAAGCTGAGGTCTGCGGGCTTAAGTTAAATTATTAATATTGGTAAGGAATATTTAAATTCATAATGCATGAACGTGCATTAGTAGGGAAGAAGGAATATCTTTTTATAACGTGTATTTCTGATGTCGACTACTAATTTATCCCACCCGTCGCTTAGCACACCAGGAGAATGGTGAGGTCGTAATAAAACTAAGGCTTTGGTCATCTGAATTCATTAACTATTATCCAATACATCAATTATGCTACGTTCTCTACTAAACGCTTCTACCCGGTGCATTCCTGATGAGATCCTTTAAATGAAACCCATATGCTGCCCTTGATAAAAAATTAATGCGCGTCTTCTGCATTCGGCTTATCGAAGGAGTTATCTCGCTGTCTAGTTAATTTACCATCCCTGTGAAAAATTCTTAGGCTAGTTTTCTTTTGTTATTTCCTCGGTTACTTCTCGATTCTCCGATGCGCGTCTGCTGGAATCGCTAAACTAACCCGTTTCTCGCCCCGCCGGCCCGAAAGCGCGATTCGCTTTGCGCGGGCAGCGCTGTAACTAAGCCTAACTAATCTGTGATCCGCGGATGGGTCAATGATTTGGAGATTATGGCGGAACACTGACTCGAACAGATGGCTAACGCTGTTGTTTCGGTGAAGTTGAAATTTCGTGATGTATCAAAAGGAAAGAAATAGCACCATATCTTTTATTTACCCGTTGATGTATTTCTCGTTCTCCGCGTAGCCTTTTTTTTACACAAATAGGCGTTATCACCATATTGTATGAGGTTAATATTGCAGAAGTATGCTAAACCGTAATAGATAAACATCGTATAGCTAGGTAAAACTAATTTAACCAAGCGGTTTAAACATTAACGAACTAGCGTTTACCAGTTGCTCGCTGACTTTGTAATATGACACCCTTTACTTTATCGAAAGCGGAATCGTTGAGAGTAGCGTTACAGAACATTCGCGCCTAGGCACAATATCAGGTCAGCACTCATATTCATCAGGTCTATACCTGCTAACTCATAGACTCATTGCGATTAATGGTAGATGTTTGGTGTGTATGTTTGTCAATCTGTGTACTCGACAAGACCGACGGCCGGCACCCACTCTCAACTCATAAGGTCACTCGAGATTAATTTCTGATCAGTTTGACTTTTATGGTGACAGTTACTTATGGACTCTAACAATCTTCTGTAGCGAGAAGTCATTTCCGCCTCATGGAGCGGGTGGAGGGTATCGTTTTCAATCAAATACGTGCTGATCACTTTCGGGGTCATTCCAATAGGTCGATAGCGTCTATGGGAGTTGATATGATCCTGCCAGAAAGCTAAGTGTAAGGTAACAGCGGACGACGGTGTTACTAATAGATACGTCACAAATGCCCTGAAAGGTATGTGTGTTGTCTTATCGATATTCTGATATAGTAAAACCAGGGATATCTAGAGTTCTAGATATCCATGGATAAAACAACTGAAAGCACAGGCAGTTTTCGACCAATATAATAGTGTCTTGTCAGTATGACCAGGTAGCATGATCGTGACGAAATGGGTGCTGCAGTTTTGTAAATCTGAACGTCAAAGTTAACAATATCCATCACTTCGTTCGGAAACTTTTTTTTGGAGATTGGAAATTTCGCAAGATCTTTAATTTATTGAGAAGCCAGGGTCGAATGAAGCCCACTTTATGGCACTTCAAGACAACACATTTGTAAATGGGAAATTGAAGCGAAACTGTCAACATAACCCCCAACAGCACAAAGAGAATTGTATGCTTAATTACATCGATGCATTTGTAATTGCGCAAAATTTGACCGCACTAACTTTATTTATCACAAAGAATGGTGTTTACTCAAGTATTTACCATATTTACAACTGCTGCATTACGCCTATGACTATAGGTTCAACGAAAACTGAGGTCAATTATTAACGGCTCAGATAACAAATATGATGTATTTTGCTATCACAAATACAAAGACGATTCGAGTTGATGAGTTGAGTTCATCTACATCACTTTTCCAGTTAGATCACGATTTGTACTTTAACCTGATTAACTGAGTTAGAGATCAGGTTGAACCCAACCAGATTTGGGTGGAATAAAGGCAACAATTTTTGTGCTTGTGATCATTTCGTACCAAGTTGATATTCATTGATAAAGACTTACTATGTGCATGTTAGCTGAATCTCGAATATACTTCAACTTCTTGAGTGGTTGCCATCAGCTATAGAGGTGCGTGAACGATGGTCGTATTTGTCCTGACTTGTCATTATTGAGTGGATAGTGGACAGAATCTGGAGATGAAATATAAGGAAATAGAAAATGTAAACCGATCGAAACGATCATAACCGGGTAAGATATGGAAATTCATATTCTGCTTTTTTCTGAAATATAACTCCTAAAACATATTCCAGGCAAGGCAAATGCCATTCAGAAAATATTAGCCCACTCTTTTTTACTACAAAGTGTACTACTCAAGTAACTCAACTGCAGCCCGACTTTAATCCGAAAGAACCGCGATGTTTGTTGTAACCCTTGGTTCTTCGGAATACAGTCCTATACCTTCTATAAAGTTGACTGATGTAATTGCATAATTCCACGATAATTATTTATCATCAGTATACGCGCTCCAATAACCCTAATTCGTAATGTTGATTCTATTTTATCATTGGTGTTGCGTTGAATGGAATCCCGCTCGAATTACATACAGTTTCTGATCTATATCTATCATACGCTATATAGACCGGGCCGTTGGATTTATTTGAGAAAGTTAGTATAAGCATGATGTGAAATATATTTGCGAAGCAGATCAGATTACAACCCCATTTTGTTAGATTAAATATATGAATACGTTTTTTTCTCTTTCTATTGGTGATTATAATATACCAAGAACTTTTGCGGCGGCGCAAGTTCGGGTCAGTTCAGCCGTATTTTATGAATAATTTAATCGCGCGTTTTGATCGTTTCCAATATACATAGAAAATTCATATGTTCAAATTTGAGATACTCGCGTATGTGTGAAATTTATAGTTGGGTCGCATCTGTTTGTTTCACCATAACTTGGAATAATAGATCTATATGTGGATAGATAGATACGTTCATTTATTTCGCCGGAAAAACAATAGAGCTCCGCTATGGCTCAGGAAACAAAGATGGGCCTTATATGGCTTTACAACACAGTCACCACCAGCAGGTCAATGGTTCTGCTTTTGTTGTTTCGCGAAGGGCTGCAAGTATTATTAACCCGGGTCGTCCGCCTGTTTGGACACGTAAGCCTGCGTGTGTCAAATTTACGCAACCCTCGCCCGTTACCATCGCTCGGTAAAGGTAAAGTTAACAACTTGAGAGTATTAGGAGTGGCTCGTATAACAACTGCGCCCTCGGCAAATATAAGTTAGCGCTCGTTACTTTTCCATTAGATTGCTCAACCCCGTGGTAGTGCTTATCTTTATAGTCATATATTGTGTTTTCCGCAGTACACACAGTCCTGACGTGTTGTTGGAATTCAAGATCCTGGGAGGAAGATATGTCATAAACAAAAACAGACAACTAACAAAACGCGCCCACGCGTGGCGTGAAAAGCAAATTATCGGAATCAGCGCGAAATAAATTAGTCTCGCTAACAAAGTGAATATCAGAATGCGCGCGTCATGTATTCACTGTCATGTATCAATCTATAATTTATCCGTTTAGTATCCGAAATAGTGGGCTTGAAAGAGAAGAGCCCTTTAAAATACTGATCTCGATATACGATACATTCCGGAATGCAAACTTTATATTTGAATTGCGTGATTTGAAAGAATAGCCGAATCTATTACTCTATGCGATCAGTGAAGTGAATGCCATCTTCGTCAAACATTGGCAGCCGTATTTATTGCTGGTCGCTAAACTTATAATTGTGTCATCATGACTCTTTTGTCTACTTTAAAACTGCTGAGAAGGAACATCGCTTTCTAGATAAAATCGTGAGAGCTATGTATTAAAGCATTATATATGGTATGCACATTACAAGAGGGTTTATGGATAGGCTACTGAATAGACCAACATCTATATCGCCGTTTCAGAAATATCGATATCTCCTAATTGCATTAGCCAACCCCATACATCAACTTAGTCGCCTGTACTATTTGATATACCTGGCTCGTTCACGGTTAGGGTTGCATTAAAAACAAATGATTGTTTAAAACACTTTGTTTAAAACATGTTGTAAACAGTGTTTTAAACTAATGCATTAAAAAACAGTTTTTTTCTTCAATTTGTATAATTATGCCATAATTGCATTAATACTTTTCAAAAAACATGTTATATAAGCCTACGGATGACTACCACCCTATATAGCTGACGTATACGATATATGAGGGATGGTTGGAAACCTCAAAATTGTCGGTTCAACGGCTATACTATACGTAGATATATTTCGTCAAAGGAGTTATATTTACCCTATATTTTCAGATGTGAATGTCAATCCACTATGACGTCACAATCTAATATTCGTGACGCCATGGCTTAAAAAAAAAAAGACAAGAAGAAACATGTTTTAAACAAGGGCCTTGTTTTAAACATGTTGTTTCAAATTAATGCAACCCCTATCCACGGTGCGTATTTTTATCCTTTAGTGTTATTCACATCGATATATAGTTACTTATGTTTTAGTCATACGGAGTGCTTGAAGTAGGCTAGTCATAGACACTGATTCCACCGCAGTATACCTCGACGTAATGTTATGAAATTGTGCGCAAGTATACAAGAAGGCTTACATCTGTATCGCGAGGTGGTGCTATTCAGCACGGAAAGTTATTGATTCGCAACGCGCATTCAAGAAATAAGAGGGAGGTGTTATTAATATATGACACAGAGATGATATACAATCTGTCTCAAATACGCCACGTTTGATGCTCTGGCTATCAAATATACAGAATTACACAACGACTCCGGATAGACCAAGATTCTAATATATCGGTAACGGTTAGTATTCGGTCCCGTAGGTTGGGAAGTCTAGAAAAAAGCCCAGCCCAACCCTGATGACTTGTGGATAACATAAACTGTTCGCTGCCAAGTATTGCATAGCACATGCCAGGCTTCAAATTTAAGCACCTGTCACGGATCAATCTGCTCTCTGAAATTATAGGAAGTGGCGCGACCATTGATTTTCATGTCAAACATATTAATAGCTCGCAATTAGTACTGATGATCGTCTGTTACGTGAGTGGAGAGTATTATTTTGATATTGCTACCTTACAAACAAACATCAATCATAGTCTTGCTAATAGTAGCTTTTTAGCGCGGTCGGGCACAAATCAGGGTTTATGCAATCTGATATTAGGCTGCAGCTTGTTGGAATCAGAGTAGTGTGATTTGTATAATTATTTCCGTCTCGTAAAAGCGGAACGCACCGGAAAAAAAAACTGGGCTGAAGATCAAATCCACAGATCATTACGAATGCAATGGAATAAGCGTGTTATCTGACGCGTGCGTGTAGTTTCCAGGTCGTTCTTTTAATTCAGTCGTGTGCAGAGGTCGTCCTTTCCATTCACGCGACAACTGGGCAAAATCGAGTACCAGAGTAGAGTCGAGTATTCGAGTATCACTCATTATGACGTCACAACATAATGCACTATGTAAAAGCTCAAATAATCAAATATGTACCTTTTATGCCACCACAAAGGATACAATGCCTGTTATCCGTCACATAAAAGATACTTTGGTATTTTTTTCGACCATACCGATTTCATTGCACTTCTTGACAATATTGTGGGATGATGATGACTTCGGAAATGTGTTATTTCCAGTAACGTTCGTAGCTTTATACTATGTCTCGTATGCTGCGACACGCCAATCAAGGTTTCAAGGCTTCCTCGGTGGAAAATGGTATCAAAACTATGATTATCGTTAGTAAATTAACTTTCAGTTGTTAGGAGCGTATCATTTCAATACTCGAAAAAATGGTCTTCAACCTCTCGACTTACTACTCGACATTAAAATTAATTCTTGATTCAGATTCGAGTACTCGTATCAATGTGCCCAGCCCTAAATATAATTCAGGCATATGTACCGTGATTTGACTAGACCCGTCACTTTCCGTCATTGATTTATAGTCATACAGTATATTGGTTACTATAGCCTAATAGTAAAACACTTATAGATTTCCATAGTACTCAAGTTGGTTTTCTCTACTTTCAACGTCCGCTTGGGTGGTTTTAGTTGAAGATGAGTTACTCCGTGATATTCCAAAATTTCATATTTATATTCATATTTCCAGATAGATTCTCCACTCATGACTCCTGCCGGTAGCGGGGAGTATACCATCAATATTAAGTGCATAATAATAGTTTGTTTGTTTTTCAAACCATATATCGATTTTAAATAACGCGGTCGGTCATATCCGACATAAATTCTTAGTTCAATTCGGTGGCACTGGCATTCTGATCACACTTGTGGGGAAATACAGCCGGATTGAGAAACTTATTCCTTGCTAGCGCATTCCGAACGATATGATTGATGCGGCGGTCAGATTCGTTAAATATTTCAAGATTGGAATGCAAAAATATATATGACCACTAATGACATCCCAATATTGCGACGGCAAAGAAATGTGTGAATGTGTCTTTCAATTGTATAAAGAAGAAGGAATATATGGTGACCCGCGCGTGTGCGTAAAGTTCATCCTCACGAATTTGAATTTTGAATAGCTATTCTTCATACGTATTCCCACTTTATCAGGCGAAATCGTGACTTGGCAAGTTCCAACGACAAAGTGCAATTTGGTGTCGCTTACCAGTTACTGCTATCATGAATAGTATCTTGTCATCCGTCATCCGCTGCTCATGTAAATCGTGATTAATTAATTAGATGTCTGATTGAAACACACGCATTCGCTCGCTCTCGAAGACGCCAGAACACTGATATTGAAATCGACTTCATTAATAAATTGATTAAAAGTAAGAGTTCTATGAAATATCCAAGGAATCATTAATGTTTGTGCAATGTGCAATATGTGACGAATATCAGAATTCCCAAGTCAACTTATTGGATCGTTTTCAATTCTTGAATTAAGATAGAAATTCACTCCACAACTCGTTCCGAATAGTTTTATATGTGTTTTAAATGTGCTATATGTGGGGAAAATGGTCATCGGAATTTTGTCAATGATATGGGAATGCGATACCATCTTAAAGACTTCATAAATATCACGTCACTGCGAATCGTAGTGTGGATACCATGCCTGCTCGGTTAAGCGCCTGCGCCCATGGCAATTAAATCCACATGATGATTGCTGTGCGATGAAAAACTTGGTTATTATTAAACATGTTTATTAGGGCTCTTCAAAAATGACTTTTTTCTCAAATCGTACTGGCTACTTGATAAAATTGTTAGGTTACCTAATTTAAGCCTACACACAAAATTTGGTTCAATTCCAGCCAGTAACCGCTTTGCTACAGGAGAAGTAAGTTTCTATTTATTATATAAAAATAAATAATAAAAAATTTGAAAATTTTCTGTTCACCCTATGAAAGTGTTAGGTTGTCTATAGAAACGATGCTCACCAAATTTGGTTCAATTCCAACCAGTGGAAGCGGAGTTATTGCCGTCGAAAAATTTGGATTTGAATAAAATAGTATTTACGGTGACCGATTCTTTGTTTATATATTATAGTTGTGCTCACCGTAAATACTATTTTATTCAAATCCAAATTTTTCGACGGCAATAACTCCTCTTCCACTGGTTGGAATTGAACCAAATTTGGTGAGGATCGTTTCTATAGACAGCCTAACACTTTCATGGGGTGACCAGAAAATTTTCAATTTTTTATATTATTTATTTTTATATAATAAATAGAAACTTTCTTCTCCTGTAGCAAAGCGGTTACTGGCTGGAATTGAACCAAATTTTGTGTGTAGGCTTAAATTAGGTAACCTAACAATTTTATCACGTAACCGGTACGATTTGAGAAAAATAGTCATTTTTGAAGAGCCGTAATGTTTATGTGTAGCATGAAGGCAAACCTGACGTATAGTTACAAGTTTACAGAATCAATACGGGACATATCGCTGTTGCACGTCTACCTAACATAGTCTCACGTTTTTGGGTTTGGACTGTGATTGTTATCCCCGCTTTCGCGCGAAGCAATGCCAGACGATATATAGGCTGATTAAACACCAGCTATTACTTGCAAAATACATTGTAATCTCATTAAAACACACCGCGGAGCACTGTCATAACGCGCCTTTTTTCTCGCAGTATTCGGAACCCGCTAATAAGTTGTATTTGCCATACTGTTAACGTAATAATTTTTCTCTCGATGTAGCGTCCGACTGATCGATAGGAAATTATCATTTGATCTCGGACTATGTCTGAGATCTTGCACTATTTATCATGTGTGGCAATACCTTTCGCATTGTTCGCATTACTCATTCAGAAGACGTAAACTAGAAATGCGTTTGTTTACGTAATAAAGCAATCAAGTGTCATAAGATGCGTCGATACGATGCACAAATGTAGGCTATTTCCGATATTGTATTCTGCATTGAGGGATCGAGCTAATCGTGAGCTTCCATATTTGTGCTGTTGTGGTTTACGGCTGCTAGTGATGATAAATATCCATTTCCAATTCCCTTTCTTGTTGAAATATACATTCATCAAGTTTTCGTCGATATAGAAAACGATAGTGAGACTTCTTTCTGATTTGGAGAAATCTACAATAGGGTGACAAAATATGCTCCCACATATTTAGTGTCACTTGGGATGTATCTTTTCTTGTATTTTACGTGCTGGTCAGTTTATGTCATCTTCGTGGTCGCCTATTTCAGTTTGTTAAATATTTTATTTGCGAATAATATCACCATCGCTTCAGCGCGTCTATTTCAATGACGTTGACTGATCTCGAGCTAATCAGTGTTACACTTTTTTCATTAATTATAGCCATGTTTTTATCGTGTGAAAAAAGATATCAGGCGTGTCTGGAACACGATGTCATGATGAAGTGACGAAATTTGGCGCCGTAGATACTGTTACTTTTGAAAATGGTTGGGATTTCAAGTTGGAATTGTTCCGTTGCTGCTCGTTAGAATTGAATCGAATTTGGTGTGCAGTGTTTTTTAGTAAAACCAATAAAATTTGGAAATTTTTAGTGTGTTTGTACAACCCTAATGTATATCTTCAATTCTTCATACATCGGTCACAGACAAGTATAAAGCGATGTACCCTAAATCCTGTCCGTCTCCCATTATCCGAAATCTCAACTGCTATGGACAGGTCTTGAACCGATTCATCACCCAATTGCACGGTCAATAGTCGGTGATAATTTCGAATCAATTCCAATATTTTTGATGCAGCCTTGTTGTAATAGATGCAAAACAACCGACATTCAAAGACCAAGCGCTGCGGTCGTAAATGCTTGCGTTCTGTCTATGCATGCGGGCAAGACGAATATCCTACGGCCGCAAGGGCATAGAAATCGCAACCATAAAATGACACGCCGGGTCCAAACAATCCGCTACATAGCCGACAGTTTTGTATCGTTATATTTCAGGAGTGTGCGGTTAAAGGGCTTATCCAAGACCGATTTCCGCCCGAGGGTGGGCCACAAAATATTCCAGAAGAAAGGCATGCATGTTGTTTTTCCTCAATCGCGGCGCTTCCATCAAAACGCGTAACCTATTTCTTCCAATAATCTTGACGCGACCAAATTAGCAAGTGACATATATCTGTATTTTTTCCATCGACTCATTCCAGTTTTTTCCCTCTCTCCGTAACTTCGTAGGTCCCGGAATTGAGTTGGAAGAATAATACGATTAACGACTTACAGAACAGCTTACGATTAAACCTTGTTTGTTTATCTCAACGGTGTTGACGGCATGATGTAGGAAATACTTTATATATTATTATTGGTTAGACTCAAAAATCTGTGCTGGGATGATTTGGAACACTGCGTTCCCTATATTTGAATACAACGTCACTGTATCGCAAACCGCATCGCGTGTGACAGCACGCCGCAATTGTACGGGTCGTCGATATATTGTTAGTGACACACTTTCAAATCTACTGTAGGTCTGTCCTGGTTTAAAATACACTACCCTGAGAGGTAATATATACTGCATGGACACAATGGTAAGTTCCGAATTCAGGGTGCATTGCCGATTTCAGTATGACGTCATTACGACATTGGACTGTTATTGAGCTATTTGCCGCAGGATATGTCAAAGTAGTTGGTATCCGCTCCATCACACGCGACTTCGGGGACCGGGACAGTAAATTATGGACAATTGTGCTGCGGTGTAGTGGTAAAGGAAGCTAGGACGAGAGCAGCATGATTGGGTAAAGGTCATGTAATCAGGAACGGGTTAATTCCTGGAATATTCAATTTACAGCGAGAGGCTCTAATTTGATGCGAAAAAGAGTAAGTCAATGTTGTCATCATGAATGTTTTAAGAAAACCATATATAATTTTGACATAATGAAAAAAGGTTTGGCATCAATACTTTGGGCGCAATCACTAATAAATTCATCCACGTATAAATATTCTATCATAGCGACATGATAGCTGTTTTATGGGTTCTTTATGATAAACGTTAACAAGTAGTAAGATCGCTATACGTGTGCAGTATTGCACATCCTCCACAATGATGCGTGGCGCCAGCAAAAGCCTTTTTATTGCAAGCAAACGCGCCGTCGCGATGTGAAGTAGCTTCTAACGAGAATAACCGTTCATCAACGGATATAGAATCTTCATACAGCACTTGGGTTTTAATATTGATCCTTATTGGGGGTACTACTGTCTTGAGATAATAACCATTCACGAATTTAGCCTCTTTAAAGCAGTGAGTTACAAAGGTAATTTACGACTCCGAAATCACAATTAATGACGAGTTAATGCTGTCATATCGCTATATTCTCATGCTAGAGGTCTTATTGTTTTATCGAGCTTGGGCCTATAATTGGATAATTAAACATCAGGTCGGCTGCCATTTACTGTATTTTAGAATCGAGAATAATACGACCTATTGAACGCAAACAGTTCCAAAATAATATATTATAAATTGGACCATGCACTAGCTCGGTTAAGTAGCGATTGTGATTATGTTTTATAGGGATTTTCAACCTGTAATTCGAATTACGCCGTGCGTCTCAACAAAACATCTAATTACAATTTCTTAACTCCGGCTCAAGTTCTACCGATCTTTCGCTGGGATGTGACCTCTTTCCCACTTCTTAGTACATTTGCAATGGTGCAGTTCTGATTGAGTAGCGGCTATATGATATAGATTACTCACGGATTGTTTTAGACCGGGGAATCCGACAGGAAAAATCGACGCTGGCGGTAGTTACTGCGATTTTTTTGTATTGTCTTCTGCTTTGCGAAGTCTACTGGTGATTTATGAGGAAAAAAGGTGCGTTTGGCGTACTTATTTCTGAGTCATTTTGTCAGGTTCCGATTTTGAGACATTCTCGCGTACGTTACCGAAGTAATGCAATATGAACATATTAGGTGTAGCCAGGACGAAAATTTGAGGAGGGGAAGCGATATACGTCGATACACGTGACGTCACAATATCAAATTCGAAAGTTTGGTAGGGACATAGGCACATTCCCATGGCTATTACACGTGACCCTGTGGCGAGATAGCGCAGTGGTATAATCCGCGGCTGCAACACCAATGGGTGCGGGTTCGAGTCCGACCGAGGTCGACTTCCGAATTCCGATACCTAAGTGTTGGAGGTTTACCTAGGCTCCTCCTCGCCACCTCATCCGCGTAAGAGGTGTCTTACAAAAAGCCTAGAGGTGGGCCGTGCTATAAGTCGGCAGTTACGGAAAATATGAAGAATATCGGCCTGGTGTAAATGACCATAGCAGTCGACAAACACCATGAATACCCCAAAACAAAAAATATAGATTGCGGAGCAATATTTTTGAGTCTCTGTTCAATACTAATGCGAACTATTTCCATATGTTCACATATTCTTCTAAAGTCGATGGATCCAATATGTCGGGCCGGTCAGACACTTGCCAACGGTTATATGATCAACTACAATCGTTGATAATTATCGTAAAATTCTTCGCGTTTACAAAGTATCTATTTGCCTCACAGGATAGGCACGGGTAAACTTGCGCTATATTCGCCTCGTAAATGATACCGTGATATTGTTTGATATTCTCGATAAGAGAAGTTTCAACTGAGGCTTGATTATGCGGAATATGTTTGCTATAAGAGATAACGACGCCGTGACGTAGCATTGTTGTGATGAACCCCGTAAATATCGCGTTGATATATGTCTTATGAATACTTTGCATATATAATATCAAGCCACCATGCAACTTGGTTACCTTTTGAAAGGCATTTCCACGTTCGCACCGTGTTATTATATTGGAGTGGTTACAGGTTCATCCAGTTGTTGAGATGGCGTATAAGTCACCGCACGACAGCAAATCAATAATAATTGCTGGTATTTTGTGAATTCAACTTATAAATATAGTTAAAGTCTACACAGCGGCGGAAGAGCTAACCATGGTTTCGCATCAATTAAGACTGCAATTAGATGTTACGGTGGCCGAAAAAGGTGTTGAAAAAAATCGGAAAAAGGACCTTGTCGTCATTTATTTTCACTGTTTTCTCGCGGGCTCTGCCGGGTAATAATTTGACGGGTTGTTTAGCACGAATTATTACTTCATTAAGGCCTGGAAGGTATGCAAACGACTGGCTCGCATGTATCACGCCGGATTTAATAGTAGCCTTAGCGAGTTGATAGCGTTAATAAGAGTTCATTAACCTACCTTGGCATGTCACAGCCTTACAATATTACCAACGCAATTTTTACTAACTGTGAGAGAATGCGGTGAAACTAGCTGTTGTAAATCTTATACTAACCCTGTTATTACTATGAAATTGACATATATTGATTCGTATAGAGTTCCATCTTGACAAGAGGGTAAATAATTATGGTGGCAGGTGGAGAAAGGCCGCGGCCATCCGTATTTTACTCGTAATTATCTGAAAGGTCGCATGTTATGGAGGCTGCGCGTTAATTGAAACCGAAGTATGCAATTCAAATCGACAAATTAATTAGATATCCATTGCAATCAAGGGTAAGTTTTTTGGCATCAGGTGAGCTGAGTTCCTTGTAAAGCGATGTCGAGTGACTTGCGCCTTTTGAGAGATTAGCAGCGAAGGTGTAAGCCGTTGACATGTAATAGCGTCAAGTCGAAAATATGCATAATAGGATTATGAATATTGAGCGTTCGTAGCCTTGGAAGTATACCGAAAGGATGTAGAAGCCGCAATGGTAATCTCAATGTCGCGCGCCTTTCGTTGTTAGTAAACAGGTACGATCTCCGAAAATCGTGTTAGAGATTTAAATTGGATATCGGCGACGTAATCGCGGATTTTTGACCGAGTTGAAATGAGCGAGTCAGAATCGTATTTGTCAGGAATTTGACAAAATAATCGTAGCATTATGCTCTACTAATTCTGCTATCTTCGCTCATCCTTCAGAGGCGCGCTTTGATGCGTTGTCCTTCGAAAGTGTCGAGAATACGTACCGCATATTAACTTAATCGCCCCAGACGAGCGTAACACTTGCAGGTGTATAGCTTTACATGATTTTTGGTGCGGTAAGTCGCTGTTTATTATTTTGGTATCGGCATATTATCATATTTCATTTACGTTAGCGCGGTGATAATATTTGGGACTCAAAGCTTATGCACTGAGCAGGTCTTCAAACGCGAAAACAAAATGTGGCTTTCCTCGCTTGCTTATTCTCTCACCCAAGCCACGAAAAGGCTTTTATCATCGTGAGCTATAATGTCCTAGTCCTGAATAAGTAGGTAACTAGGCAGCGTGGAGAGTTTATGTGGTACGATTAATATTGTGTACTATACGGCATTTAAACTCTGTGTTCAGAGAGAGTATTCATCATGTCATATAACATCCAGCGAGAGAGCTAGAGATAGAGAGAGTGATAGGGTAAACCAGCGCTTTGGATCAAGCGAAGATATTAAATTGCACCTCCAGCCCCTGAGGAGTGTTTTATCATAAAACATCATCTCCTACTCCTGCTCCGGAGACCATTGGTACCAGTTCTCCGGCTCCGATTCCAATACGTCAAAAATGGGGATTCGGAGAGAGAGAGAAAGAGAGAGTATTTATTTTCATCCAACCAAAATACATAGCACATAGCAGTGATGGTGGTACAGAAAATATGCATGCACACTTGCACAGTATTCAGTATTAGATAGGAATGATCGGTAAGACCGTGAAGGTCATCTAGTCTGATCACACCAGCATCAAACAGGTACACTTGACTCTGAACAGTCTGGCTGTAAAAATGTTAGTTAAAAAAAGAACATTCTTGAAAATATCAGTGCGATGGTGTGCTTTGCGACATTTCAAATTGGACATTTCCGATCCTAAATTGGCTGCACAATTGGACTGATATATGCTGGATTTCCAACGAAGCAAGCAAAATAACTGAAAAATTCAGACTCCTTCCTTTCTCTAGTTATATTGTTACTAGTTCGGTTCAGTTTATTAACTATTAACTAGAAAGCATAACTTGCACCATTTACAATCAATTTAGATTTTAGATGCACACCTGAGACCAAACTAGCAAATGGGTCAGTCAGTATACTCAGTGGTGGCCCTACGAACGAGGGGGCCCTGGGCGAGACTTACCGGGGGGGGGGGGCCTATAAGCATCTAACCGTAACTTCTGGGGGGCTCCGCCCCCGACCCCCCTTTTGCATCTCTAATTATTATTATTATTATCTATCTTTCACCACGGTAAGGTTCGGACAGGTGCTGGATTCGGCCATGTCGATTATTGCACGTCTGCAAGGATAGACTACATCAAAACTAAGTAATTCCACCGCATGCAGAGACGTGATGATTATCGGGATACGGGACTTTTCTAACAAATGCAGAGATTTGATGATGATTGACACATCTGTACGGAATCGTATTCTTGCTTGGTACACGGATTTCCATGTTTATTCGTTATTATCCTTGAAAAAAGCGCATCATCCAAATAGGGGGGCCCTTCGACCAGGGGGGGGGGGGGGCTCCGGGTGACCGCCCACCTCGCCCACCTCAAAAGCCACCACTGAGTATACTATCATTTGCATCTATGAACAGCTGTTAAAATCCCCAGAAAGTTGGTAAGTCAGCAACAATTCTAAAGTTTCTGAATGGTTGCCGTCAATTCATGTGATTTTAACCAATAATAGTAGCATCTTGTGAGTTACATCGGATTCAAAGCTAGCTTTTAAACAACGAGTTACGCATCCTGCTCCAGCTCCGGTAAAACTGCATGGCCCCAGTACCCCGGTTCCTTGCTCAGGCCACAGAGCCCAGGCAGAAAGGGCTCTGGTAAACATCAAATATGATAACCGATAAAACTTCGTATCAGTATAATCTCAGTTGACAAGAAAAAACACCAGTGCTTGCAGTATTATCATAATGGACGACTATATATCTTGTAGTTAGTATTCTGGTCTAGCGTCACTCTCATGACAAATGTTATAATAGTATATTTCTGACCAATTGTATTTGTGATTTAGTTCTGATGTCTGTTATGTCTCGATTGTATGCATGACACTGCATAATTAATCAAAATTGATATTAATCAAACAAATATAAAACCTTACTGCATTCATTGTCACTTCATAAACTAAAGTCTCGGTTACCGGTTGTCGCGGGTAGGTCCTTCACCCAAACTTTTCCCGGGCGTCTAATGGAGCACGGAGTGTGAAATTGCAAATCTGCCGATGATACAATATATCTTAATTTGAAAAATATTTTTCATGCCTAATGCATTGATGGCCCTACACGATTTCCCAAAAGATTTATTTAACCAGCTAACAAGTTATTGAAAACACTCCGAAAATATATTGCAATATTCAAACCGAGTAATCATGAGTGACTTCACGAGGGTGAAATTGGCACTGCCGAAACACTTGCGCACACGATTCGTGCTGGTCAAGGAAAAAATTGGTAAAAATTGCCAACACCGGACATGTTTCGCTGTGGTCTTGTCAAGCGAATAACGTTATTAGTATGTTAAATAAACATTCTACTTTGTCCGACTTTTAAGCGTTAATTCCTATTCCCAAGACGCTCATTACATTGACGGATTGAAAATTTTTCCATACACAAGGAAGTGAGAAATTATTGTTATCATTTTTCTTCTCCGCTTTTAATAATTTATTGTTTCCAACCATAAGGTAGAATGTCGAAAAGTTAGTTCAAATATTTACTCGGCGAGTTTCAAGGCAAAATACATCCTAATTCGATAAGAACTCTGTTTGCTTTAAAGTCTGAAATGAGACGTTGAACAAATTGAGACAAAAGTTGAATTATTAGAAGCGATCGTTATTCCCAAAAGAAATCAGTTACGTTTACATATTTATGCTTTCTTTCCGGAGAAAATATATCGGATTGGAATGTGGCAGAATTGCAACCGCTTATATTAGATATAGCCGCCGATTTAGATCCTCACAATAGAAGTGATATTGGAGTGAATCAGAATCTAAGGTTAGAAACAAGGACAGAGGATGAAACATTCAAACGGATACCGAGGGTATCAGTTGGTATAATAATTATCTCTTCAACTCGCAAGTTATAATAATATATTTACCATCGATACGCGAAACAATTCATATACGCACCAGATTCCTAATTTCGCTCGACTAATGTTTTATAGAGTATAACGAATTATTAATTCTGTGGATTGCACCGGTAAATACTAATTGATAATAAAAAATGCGAAGGGCTGCGTAGTTTGGTTTGGCGCTGAAACTGTTTAAGTCATAGCTATGTACCTAACTATTTGTCATAGAGCGCAAATTATATGCTGGAATATAGAAGTCTCAAATATACACAGTTATGCACTCCAAGAACTGTTACATATTTATTTTCTGTGCATCACTGGTTGTATAGAGAGCATCCACACTGGATACTGTGGTATGTTTAGTTGTGTACTGTGAATTTTGCACCCTCCATTTTTGGGTGATATGTTGCATTGTAACCGCATTACTTCATTACTAATGGTGTCGGAATGACGAGACTTTGTCTACAATTTAGCCTAAATTGTCAATGTCATAGGTACGATGTCAAATATCAATATTACCTCTCAGCATCAACCAACATTCTCTGCCTTATTGCCGCATTATCGTTTGCATTAGATTTTCCAACCAAGTCCCAGTGGATGATTACAATCTGTTTCGACACGTTTCCGCGATATTTTAATTCGGCGATAGAGCGCGAAAATGCGGAAATTTACTAAAAAAAGGTATAATCCCGTACGAAAGGCGCGTTGATGAGTTAAGGGTAATATCGTAATGGATGATATCGAGAATTTTTTGGTTTTCGAAAAGGCCGGCGCGCGCCTAATCGATTCACGAGGCCTGCGAGATCACATCTCTAACGTATTAGCGTAATCTCTCTGAAATATCATCGTGTATTTCAATCAAAACATCTAAAGCGGGTCTTTTTTCTCGTGTATACCAATGCATATGTTCCACCAATCAAACATTATCGCCCATTTACTTGGCCGTGCGTCACAACGAATGACAAGTATGCGTCATGTCTAAAGCTTAAAAAAACGCGTAATTGATTGGAGTTCGACACCTTAGCAGCGAAATACCTTTTCCGCCGCGCATAAACCCAAAACGCCGACGCGGTGGCGTATTTTGCGGATGTAAAAACATCTTACCACCAGAACACCGATCGGAACTCGCGAGTGTCGCTTTTATGAGAGCGCGAAAGGTTAACCAGAGGCATCGGTTAAAATGGCGCGTGGTGTACTGTGGCGTAGCCCATAATTTAATTTCCTGTGGGCCTCACAGGAAAAGTCGTTTGTATATTTAGTATAGTTATCAATAATATTAATAAAGGTTTTCAGTGGCACCGATCGCCTGTTAAGGTCTTGTGTGCCACAGAATTTAGTATAGTTACTGGTTACTGTAGGACTGTCAAAGTTTCATTACTCGGGTTACATGCTGTTGGCTTTTTACGAAATAATATTTCACTGCTCACCCACAATTGTATAATATTCCCATGTTATTCCAAGTGATTGCAATTCGGCAAACGAAAAAAAGTTACTAATCCTCGAAGCAAGATGATCAAAATATAAAATGGAATGTCGACTCTATAAAAAAATCTTTCCACCTCGATTTCCATTTCGGGATTGTAAACTATTAGGTATTGATATGAGAGAGGTCCTAATACGGAGCATAATTCGTTTTTATACACTGGATTCTCTTTGCGTTGCGGCCTGCTTAGCGGTTAGACCGTTTCAGGATAACAGTGTGTTCGCATCTAGATTTTGATAGCGATGCATGCATTGATATTAAAGTTATGATACGAAATTTCGCTAGAACACGGATTACGGTACTCATCGGAGCACTTGTACATTGTACATGAAGGATCAGTTGAGTGCACGATCCGCGTGCGTATGATAAATGGTAACATTTCCACTGATCCGCCGAGGGTATCAGTTTTCGGAAGCGGTTCGCGTTGATTAAAATCTCACAACATCTAGCCTGGGAAGAGAACTTCTGCCATTAGTGGACGTTTGGTAGGTTGCAAGTGATAGCAATCGATTACTTCAACGTGTTATTGTCTGTTTACCACTAAATTATACTTTCCGTCGCTCGCGCTGTGATTCCGGATGGATCCGGCACGCAACGCTACTCAACGTCTGCGCATATTCAAATCAATTCGAATCGGCGAGGTCACCGATAACCGCGCAATGCATTTGACAACATATTCATCATTTAGTTAACAGCTAACAGTCGTCAAACTAAAGACGAATGTCTTTAGTTTTTAGAATTTAGAGCAGTAGCGGCGTACGCTTCTAAATTTTACTGTGGCACCAGATGCCAAATAGGCAATGGTATTAGCCTGTGCATTTACGATGCGTTGTATTGTGAGGCAAAGCTACTGCAGTTTATGTGTTGCTAATATCATCATCATTTTATATCGCTAGGTTCGTAGGCGTACTCGTATTAAAACTAGTCGCAATACGACGGCGCGGTTTACTGGGAATTCACGCGGAGCGTTCTTTATGAGGCCATCAACCCCAACGTCATCCGAGATGGAGGTTGCCGACTCTCCCCGATTCACTGTACAACAAATACTGCTTCTACAAAAGCTAAAGCAGAGCGGGTTGTCTAAAGAGCAAATCCTGCAAGGTCTCGAAGAGATTGACAAAATCGACGACCTACCAGCATGGTAAGAACAGTAACTATCAAAGTAACATGTGATATACTGGTAATCCGCGTATGCTTGCAGCAGCCCAACAGAACAACCGAAAACGAAGCTCAGCAAATCCCCGTCGCCGGCCCTACCGAAGCAGCAGATCATGAACGGCGGCCGGCTGGCAGCATCGCGGGACGAGAACGCACTGCAAGACCACGCGATTCATCGCAGAAGTCCGACCTCGCCGCAGGTATAACAGTAGCATGGCGATCGCGCTATCAATCCTCGGAGACAATAATGTTTTCTGTAAACAGTCGACCACGCCACCGACCGGGAATCCGCGAGCCAAACTAATGCAGGCGCATCCTTTTCATCAAACCCCGCACCTGATGTTTCCAGCACACTTACAGGTGCGTATTGCATTTCGAGTGTTGCCTGTTGTGGGGCTGGCTATTAATTACTATTATCGTTACCAGAATCCTAATCAGATAGCGTTGCTTCATCCCGGAGCCGCTACAAACTGGACAAGTTCAAGAGCGATGACAAGCCTGTTGAACGGTTTTCCTCATCACAACATACCGCAGACGATGTATCCCTCTTTGATAAACGGAAGGCCCAGTCCTGGTTTGTGTTGATTTATCTGATCACGTTATATGGGCCGGAATAATCTGTAGACTTATATGTCGCATTGGGCATTCTTACGCGGACTGGATAATAGCTTGGTTGGTCAATTGTGAGTCGATCACACCCAACGATATTTCTCAGTGTCGTTCAACGAACACGATGTATGGTAACTTGACCGAAAGCTTTTTCGGGTACAATTGCGGTTAATTAGTAATTAATACAGTGAGTCACCGCGAATTCAATATTACGAGGTGCGATAATACTCGCCGATTTAACGCGGATTGGTCCGCTAAGAATTCCAAATCGAGTTCGATTGAGCGTTAAAATTGTTCCAAGTGTAATTACGTCGCAGGTTAATCATACAAACTTATTTCAGAATTACATAGAATCGTGATGCGTATTAATTCTACAATGTTGCCTCTATTATTAGAAAGGTGTAATTATTATCAATGCTAAGAAGTAGCTATATATTTATAGCGTATTGTAAAATCACATGCACTGACATTTTTAATTGTATATTGGCTTCAAGAGAACACTGCAGAATCCATTTTACTTCGTGCTCCGAATATTCTTTTACAAAATCCTGATATCGTCGCAGTTGTGACGTCCAGGGTAGAAATTTAGCCCACACCGATTTACTCCGGCTACGCCCCCGATTTGAACTCGTGCGAAATATGTCAACGACCACGACCATTGCAAGCAGTATGTAAATTACCACGACGATTCGGTTTTATCTGATATCCCTAGAGTTTCACAAAGGTCTGTGCATTAGCGTTAACTTTGCGCTTAATTGCGCTATTATCATCGCGAGGGGAGATTTCTACGACAAATATTGTCGAGATACCACGATTTGGGAAGTTTTCTTCGTCATTTTTCTAGATCGTTACCGATGCACTGTTTACCGCGTGTAAATTGGTAATCTAGATTAAGGGGCAACACTGTAACAGCGATACCGGCGGTTTGAAACCGAATAAGAAAGTCCCTGTTCCTGTCCACAGGTATGTCCGGCGTGTTCGGAGCACCGAATGGCAACGCCATTGTGGAAATAGATGGCGAAAAGATTGATATCACAGACGAACTGGACGAGCTCTTTCGACGTGACCAGGCTCAGGTCAAGGAGGATATAAGGAAATTCATAAACGAACGCCACATCTCGCAGTCGGCGATCGCTAAGGCAACAGGAAACGGTAAGGATAGATCTAATGTCGAGCTGATGCTTCCAGAGTTGGTCAGTAACGGAGTGCTCCACTTACTCGGAGTACTCAAGTTGATTTCGTCTATCCATACCTGATTACGTTTTAGAGTACTTCCACTTATACTTGAGCTTATGAAAAATAGATTCATATTGAAATTAACCGGAATATTTTCGACTGACACTCTAAGAGGTAATCGTCAGCAAGTAGTAGAGAATTGAGTAGTGAACATTTTTAGTCAAAAGTAGATACGCGTTATGATTTGAGCTTGCATCACTATATGGGGATGTAATTGTCATAAGAGCAGCGTGAAATAGGCCCTGTATCACAATATACTTGAAAATTTGTAGTTTCAGCAGTCCTTTGCATTAGTCGCCAAGATACTCCTTGGTATTAAGAACGTGTAGCCATACCTCAAATGGACTGATATGTGACCCCTCTACAAAATCGACTTTTTGAAACTACCGGAGTACTTTCCGACCCTTCATTTTCTATTTCCACTCGGAGTAATTTTGGCAGGTCATGAAAATCACTAATTCTGATTTTAATTGAGTAACTATATAAGTGAGTACTTTGACCACCTCTGATTGCCACTCACATTTTCGATTTTGGACGACGCCATCATGTCGTCGCGGCAGTGACGTAACAGTGGGTGCGTGATGTGCAGTGGCGTAAAGCCAATGGGGAGAACTGCGCCTTTCCACTCAAATTTACACTTTATAGTGTCATCAATGTGAATCTTTGATCTCGCGCCAATGCTGAAAAAAATTCCGGCCTTCCTAAAAACTTCATTGCTCCTTCCAAATTTTCATCATACCTATGCCTTTATAGTGATATATATAAGAGTGGTTTTAAAATTTCACCCGTAACAATTATGTGTGCCATAACCGTCAATTGATAATTTATAAATGTTTTAATCGACTCATTGCAAAGATGCAAATTTCATCTAACTATACTTACGTGAACATGAACGCGCATACAATGAAGCCCCCCAAAAAATCTAAGGCTATGAACAAGGCCTTTTGCGTATCGGGTTCTGGTTCTGGTTCATGACCCAGTGTATTTCCAAGTGTTCACCGTGTAGTTCATATCTGAATATACACAGCTCATGGATATTATTATGAAACCTTGCTTGCTACTTTTCGTGAATAATACGGACGGGCGATATTCATCTCCACGTATTACAGTCATACTAAAGCGCAGCGGTTGAAATTCAAGTCCTCATTGTGTATATTCGAGAATGGTTTTATTATCCGTAGTAATCAACAAAATCGTCGGAAACCGAGGCCGGGTCGCGTGTCGCGTTGAGTAAACGATGTCACAAATCGTGCTAGTTCAAATCTCGAAATAATACGATCACAACCATACGGTTATTTATCAATATTAATCCAGACATCACTTCTAATTAATAGATATTGTTCGCGACGCAAAAGAGAACGTGCGTCTCCGAGGGAAGTGCCAAGATCGCTTTTATTGATGGTAAAAATCGATTAACTGAAATTAAAACGTGAATGCTGGTTGGTGGTCGCTTTGCGACCCATACTCGTTCCGATTCTCTGCAATAATCCGTTTACGGCGTGTCACTTGTGTGGATTTTTTCTGAAGCTGACAGAATCGAAGCGAGGCTCGCATGAATTGCAATAATTGTATAAATAATAATATATTGGTCCTCAAATATTCACCACACACTCTATAGCCAAGCGTAGTTGATGAGTGATAGTGCTCTCTACCACTGAACCCGAAGGCAAAACGAGAAATCGAATTTGAAAAATAACGTTTCGAACAGCAATGTAAGACGTGCATTTGATGACATTGATTATTATTATTTGACTATGGCACGCCAAATTCTACCCATCAGTTCTGAAATGAACTCTAATTCTTCTGTTAGTGATACAGGAGGTGGAAGTCAAAGCATAATCATATATTGAACGGCGAAGTCGTAATTTCCATGAATGACCGGCTGTGCCCCCCATACGTTATACGTATATCATTGTGTCATGCAAATGTATCATTTAAAAGAGTACGTCGGAATTCAGTGATCTTGAGCTCAGTTTCAATGGGCGTACAGTACAGGTAATCAAAGTTTGCGGAAGCCGGCAATGAAGTGACTTCACATACTCGCAGTGACGTAACAAAACAATATGATGTCTCAGCTCCGTGACACATCAAATGAATAGAAAGCCACACTGCCACGATTTCAGAATTGAATTATGGCAAGAGCGAGTTTCCCCCCTTCTGACTCCCCCGCAGAACGATTACAAACGCCGTCAACATGAAATATCCTTTTATTTCAGTAACTAACGATCTGTATATTTACAGCAATTAGCCAAAGCTACATTTCCCAATGGCTCGCCCAACCGCAAGATATCAGCGGGCAAAAGAAGAAGGCCATGTACACATGGTATCTCATCGAAAAACGCAAGCCGCCAGGAATAGGCGGTACGTATGCCACCGTATTAGCAGCAGCTGTTGTTTTCATTGCCATTATAATCCTTTTTGCACCCGAAATCCACCGAATGCCCAGCCTCGCGACGACCTAAATGACGTGACGTGACCTACGTAACAATCTGGTAGTTGAAGCATTGCACTTCCGGTAACAGAATCGAGAAAATATTTCTATTGCTTGTCTAATTACGATCCAATTATCATCTCGCGACATGGCGTGAAGTCACATCTAAATATTTCAACCCGTGCTTACTCGACCTAATTGGTGAACGGAGTAATGGCGTTTGCACCACGGTTTAGCCGATTAGCTACCTTACACCTGGCATATTACCAGTCTTCGTGTGTTTGAATGTGACTAATGGCAAGGGTAATTTGGGAAGGAATATCGCGTATATTCACACGGCTACGTAATGACGGAGATGCCGATTGTTGAAAATGTTTTAACGCCTCAGAATGTTAATAACACTCGAACTCCGTCATTAAAAGTCGTGGAAATTTTGGTATTACTTGGAATGAATTCTCTATCCTTGCATATAGCGGTATATCAGGTATCAGCTCCATATTAAATCCAATAGGTCGTCGGAAGTAACTATTGCAGATCATTACAAAGCATCATTTGATCGAGCCCATTATAGCAACCGTAGTGCCAACGTGGGCCAAATAAACCCAATACGAGATAACAATCTGAAGTGTCGAATTGATCATGTTAGGGCGAGTCCTTTATAGTCTGAACTGGTTCGACGTTGACAAATGGGATTGATATTTAAAATATAGGGCTCTTGAAGAATTTCGTATATTGCGATAGTAAGGTAGGTACTAGTTGGGCTCATGATCACATGTATAGAAACTGTGGACTGACGAATGAGTATAGTCTACGAACAGGTACAGATACTAGGGATGGTGTGAACCTCTGAAAGGTTCGGGTTCGTGTGAACGCGAACCTTTTTGAAAGGTTCTGTGTGAACACGAACGTGAACCTCGTGACGTCATATTGCTAGTTCCAACCCTATCTTTCAATGAAGTGATAGCCTATATTAATGTACACGATACCTAGCGAAGACTCGGGCCACATAATGTCGCATTGCTGAAGTACATATTGGCGTTTTAAACGTCGCTAAATGTATCAACCGCGGTTATCAAAGGATATAATAATCTCATAAAATCAATACATTCCGTCGCTTTGCCAACAATTTCGATGAGGACTTACCATGAAATATACGCTTACGCCTCAATGGTCTTAGCCAGACCGGACAATGTGTTCGGAGTCTGAGTATTGCTACATTGATGTTGAGCAGAGTGTAAGACGGGTTTCTATACTCGCTACTGATACCATAAACAACAAGTTATATAGCAGTAGCCAGCACCTTAATCGAACGAATTTGGTTTTAATGATACAGTAAAGATATGAAGTCAAGATTGACCCCGTACGCCCGCTCGATATTTTACATCAGAAAACGATATCAATGTCATTGATTGGTTGAATAAGCATCATTCGCTGACTACGTATATCGCTCGTGATGTTGTGTGATTGCGGGTCAAGCTCACAGCGGAGAGTCACTAAATATTAAAAACGGAAAGCTGAATATTTCGAGAAATTTTTGGTAACAAAAAACAAGTAAAACTTTATCCGTTGTCATAGTGTATGCTCGTTTAGTGTTGATTTTTTATGCTGCAAGCGCCATGCATAGAGTGACCCGCAGTTGAAATGCAATAAACTTGAACCAAAGATCTTATAATTAAGTGCAATTTACAATTTACCAAAAAGGTTCACAGTGCAGAACCTACCAAGGTTCTGTTGTGAACGCGAACCTCTAAATTTCCGAGGTTCACACACAGAACACGAACGTGAACCTCACGTTCACACCATCCCTAACAGATACAACCACCCTTCCAGTATCGCAACAATAATAATGGAATTTTTGGCATAACGACCTTTATGGCTGATATGATAACCAGCGTATTCGTCGCATGGGACATTATAGGCCTACTGACCGCGCCATACTTCATGAGAAAATTAAGCAACATGAAGACATATTGCCAGGAGACCTCTCTAAAACGATTTCCTTCGTATAATTGGCATAAATGCAATGAACACCGAATAGTTGTGTGACTGATCTTATGCAGAGCAGGACCAATATTGAACATATAGTCCTTCGCAGACGAAGCAAGCGTATACCCTTTTGTGATACTTCGATAAACGAAAAATACATATATCAAATTAGTAACGATGATACTGAACGAGGCAACTGAATTTGAATAAATGATGCGCGTATCAAAATGGAAGTCTTGAGGGACTTGCGGGACGGCCTTGTTATAAAACCAGACGCGCTGCATCTGTTGCCGGGAATATGTAAGACATCGTTACTAGGCCAAGTTGGTTCTGTAGGATTCACCTGTCGCGCCATCAATTTATCACAACAGTTATGTGCAAATAGAGTCGTGTCGATGACAAACATAGCTGTTGTAGGTTGTCAGTAATCTGTCCTATATTACGGGCAGATTGTGGGAAGGTTGTACTCAAATCCAGACCAATGTAGCTCCGGTTAGTGATTTGTAATTTGGAGTCCTTGCTCTACATCAGTGCTTTGAAACCCTGTTTAGCTCGCGAACCACTTTCAGCGTGAGTTTCCTTGTGCGACCCACAATGAGTTGTGATTAAATGAATGAAAACAAATTAATGCGAGAAGAAGCCATGTTTGCACTTGCAATTTACTATCACTGCGTATGTTGATAGGGCTGTTCAAAAATAACTATTTTTTCAGATTCCAGCCATTCACTGATTAAAATGTCAGGTTACCATAACAAAGGCTGCGCACCAAATTTGATTCAATTCTAACGAGTCTAAGCGACCGCAGAGCCAATTAATTTTTTTAATTTATTGAATAAATTAAAAAAATTCAAATATTCCTGTCAACCCCATGAAATTGTTGAGTTGTCTTCAAAAACGATGCAAAAAAAAATTGACTCAATTCCAACCGGTACAAGCGGAGTTATTTGAGTTTTTCGTTGATAATTCTCGGATTATCCTGGATCGGTGGATAATATCCGAGAATTATCAACGAAAAACTCAAATAACTCCGCTTCTACTAGTTGGAATGGAGTCAAATTTTTTTTGCATCGTTTTTGAAGACAACTCAACAATTTCATGGGGTTGACGGAAAAATTTGAACTTTTTTAAAAATTTTACGTAATAAATTAAAATGAGCTTGCATATTATATAATACGTATTATCATCAGATCAAGTCCAGGCTTTATTGGCTTGATTTTTCTATTCCGAAAAAATCCGGAAAGACCTATTTTCGACCAACCGCCACGTGCAAGATAGTCTGTATTTAAAATTCTCAGCATTGTAATGACTCGAGTCCGACTCGAGTCACGATTTTTTGGTGACTCGACTTGACTCGAGTCATTTTCTAAAATATGGAAATGAGGCGACTCGACTTGAGACAATTTGTAAAATGACTCGACTTGAACTCGAGTCATTGCGCATGACTCGAGATTCGTACGGCCAAGACAGGCATTTTATTGTAACTTCGGAAAATAGCAAGAGGTTGTTGGAGGTACACAACTTCGGTATACAAGTGAATAGTATATCCGGGTTCATTTCAAGATGAGTATAGTATTCAAAAATAGCAAGGTACCACATTATGGGTAATTCGTCTATCAGTACTGGTGTTTGTAAAATAAGGCCAGAAACTGTGTAAAGTGAAGAAACTTGGTATAGTGTGAATACAAGTCATTCAATGTCACCCGAACAAAGCTGTAAAAAGTGCGTTAAACTTAAACAGGATTGAACTCGAAATTGAACAGTGAAAACGATGACTAGTACTTGGACTCGAGTCACAACACTGTGACCCGGACTCGAATCTTTGAATCCTGACTTGGACTCGTACTTGACTCGGTGGTAAAGTGAAAATGACTGGACTTGACTCGAGTCAAAACTATAAAAGCAGATTTGACTTGTGACTAGGGACCTTGTGACTTGGTTACAACCCTGAAGATTTATTTTATAACAATTAGAAGATTACTGGCAATCCATATCAACTAAAGGCATACTGAATATATAACTGTAGCATTAAGATGTGCTCTTTGTCCCACTTGATGGGAAGTACTGCCTATCAAAATCTCACAAGTTTATGCAATTTTCATAGATTTCGGTGACACGCTCCGTTCCGACAAGAAGAACGACGCGATGCGACATTATCACTCCTTTCGTACAAACGCTGGTACATCCGAATCCAATCTCGATTGTCATTTGTGTATTCTCACTGCCGTGACCACATACCATGCCTTTCGTAGTCATTGATATGAGCGCACGAAATGCTATCAATAATGCAATCTCTCGATAAACACCGCCGTTACTCTGAGAGCAACGTTGACGGTATACACTCGCATATACCTCCTGAAAAATTCAACATTTCGACTCTATAAGGTTGATTTGACAATATTTCTCAGGCCGACACACTAACCCGAGTTGCCCACTTCACGCCTATTGGAATTAGTATACGTCAATGCTCAGCTAGTATGTTTCTACGCAAAGGCGTCGATAGTAAAATTAGGAAAACGACAGGTAAATGTTCCGGTAACGGCCTCAATCAGCGCAGTATCATCATTCGACGCGTTTGGCACGCATTGCCACAGTTTCTAAGATTATTTATTAAGGTGTGTAAACATTTCTGGTTGCTTCATCATAAACACACATGCAAAGGTTTAATTAGCAATGCAAGATGTGAAGTTATATAGTAAAGTCGTGACGAAAACAAACAACATGACTGATTGGCCGCGCCAGGGGTGGTAATTTCTATTGTGCTAATTACGCGGATGATAATGAGACTTCCCTATTTTCAGTCGCGTTGCCGTTAAAAAAAAGTCTATAGTTGACCGCTAACTCAGCCTTCCTGGAAATCCGACAGCACGACCATTTATCACTTATTCCGAGTAGAAAACTTCTGCCAAGCAAGTCTAGACGTCATGCTAAGTCATTACGTACGCCATATTGTTGCAAAGTTAATACACCTCTCGTGCGATGGTTTGTGTACTGAGTGATTCGGTCGCCGAGCCGAGGTAAATGTATAACGATCACTCGGGGGTCGTACAGTTAACTTGATTTACGATTGTGGTCAGGGTGCCCTGTGCGTATAGGCTACTTCACTCAAATATTACAATTCATGTCATCATGACAAATGATATGTCATCTAATATAAGATAACTAACTAATATTATTAACTATTTTTGCATCTTGTCTCCAGTATACTTGTATTGTATCAAGGATACATTGGGACAAGGTTATTTACACCAATCATAGATTTTACTTTGTCCTACGGGCTGTGGTATACTCCCCCTTGTTATGCCATTACTTACTTTCGATTACGTATGGGCGAATTTGAGGTCAGAGGCAGATGTGTATCAATGCGGGTATCAATGCCAAATTTCGTAGGCTATAAGTAGAAATTCTAATGGCACAGGTATACTGGATGTATGTTTGCGATTACAATTAAACGGATAATTACGAGTCCCCTTATCGTGATAGTCCACCTCTTGCGGTGATTATCAAAAAGGAGTTCGATTAGAACGACCCTAAATTGTTACGGGTGTATAGCTCGATTTATATAAATTGATGTCCTATTGATCTCAAATGCAGACTACACTTATGTTTCGGTATCAGTAAAATGTATTTTCAGGACTTGAATGGATTTGGAACACCGTAAAATCGCGTAACGCGTCACAGACCTGATTATTAGATCGTACTTTATCGTTGATCGCGTAAATATGGCGAAATATGTACATTACGTACTGCGGTTTGTTGCACTACGATAGTGTGCGCAGACTGGTTAAGGATATCATATAAATTGAACTTCACGGTTATGTACACTACAGTTTATGTTAAGTGATAGTATCTTTACGTTGGTTATTGAGAATATTTCCGTGCAAATGTCCTCGTTAACAAGTAATGGTAGATTAGATGCCGCATCCGTAACAAAATCAATTTGTTCCTATCCCCAGGCATTGCGTATCGAGGTTATGCACCCGATGTACACGTAATTCAGAGCGTTAAATGTTACTAAAAAGTTGAAATCAAGATCAAATGTCTGATCTTGATGTGCGACGCAGCACAAATTCCGTGTTGTGACTTTACTAATTTCGAAACCCTTTATTTTCAGGCCTTGGCTCAAACGGCCCGATCGTGTTTCGGAACAGCGATGTGGAGACAGATTACGCGCCGCCTATGAGTTTGAAAACAAAACGCGGGGCAAGGTACAAGAGACCAGTTTGTGTGCTTTATTGTGTTGGTTGTTATCTCGCTTGTCATCGCGATAGGTTTACTTGGCCGAAGGAATGCTTGACGATTCTGGAAAACTATTACAACTCCAATCCGTATCCGGATGAATCGAAGCGGGAGGAGATATCGGCGGCGTGTAATTCCATTATACAGACACACAAGGCCGGTACGTATTGTCTGTATTCATTTTTGATACGGATATGAATGCTCTCGATTCAGTGTTGTGGATATCATTTGATTTTTGCGTTTGGCCATTCTCACGTGCAATCACGGGTTCATTTCCAGTTTCAGTAGTTCTAGTTCTAGTTCTAGTTCTAGTTGCGCATGAAAAAGAATTAGTTTCCTAACAACTATAAAATACATGTCGTCGTTTGGCATGAATCGTGATACCTGTGTTCTTTAGTGCGATGTCACTGTTGTCATTGCTAGCTCAGAGTCATGACCATTAACAGCGGCGTAGTGAGAAACCCCGTCCATTTCAAACTTGACACGAGGTCTTTTTGAAATGTCGCTTCTATCTCCAATATTTCCTACCTCATTTGCAATTCAGCATTGTATCAGTAAATGAATGAGTTGCATCGGAACTGCAATTAGCTGTCGTTTGGTTAGTTAGTTTCGGATTGTTGAAGGTCATTAGTTCTGTAGTCCTAGTTCTAGTCGGGAGTTCTGAAAAAACGGGTGTTAGTTCCAGTTATAGTTCCAGTTGAACATTGTGAAAATTCAGTATAGTTTATACAAGTTTGCTTCTTGCATGTGAATGTCAATCCGCTATTCACGTGTTCTCGCATCTTTATATGTCTCGTGATGTCAGTATTCTCCCTTCTCCTAATTACCTAAGTAGCCAATATCTACTTGTTCCGGCGCAAGTTGACAATATGGTAAAATACATTACTGACGGATTGATGATTGCAAAAGAGTCGTACCATCAGCATGTAACATCACATGTACACCGCGCTGGCCCATAAGGACTATATCTCCACTTGCGATCAAGAATCGTTTATTCTTTACTCCAGGAATGATGATGACTGAACTGGATAAAGTTACTACTGTTAAAGTGTACAATTGGTTCGCGAACCGACGAAAAGACGACAAAAGAAGAAAGCATATAGGTATGTGATGGTAGAGGCCAGAGGGTCTGAATAGGAGTGAATGTGGGACTACAGCCATCCTCATGTAACATGTGATGGATTCTGCTATTATGCTATTCCGCCATTCTGCAAAGGTTCCTGAAGTCCCCACCCAAACACTGTCATGTCATGTCCAATCAGCATCAAAATGGGTCCTTCCCAGGACACTAAGAAATCGTATTTGCTAATAGTCACATGACAAACATATAAAGCTCACGAGCATATAGCAGGCTGGCCAGAGGTGGCCAGTAACGAAGTAGCGAACGAAGTACTTCTGCTTTTTCGGAGTGACTTAAGTAGGTTTTGCCTACTGTCAGTACCAACTAGTGGTTATGTTTTCAGGCTATTACTGCTTCTATACTAACCAGTTTTGGCGAAAAACTACGTATACCCTTTACACTTGAAGTAGAAAGTAATTCTTGGATTGGTTTGCATCACGCTGTCAGAGAAATTAACGTAACAAACGCGAGATAACCCCTGTATCATGGAAATGGAATATATTTTCGAAAACTACTATTATTGTAGTGTGATCAAGATGCATGTTGAAATTTCAAAAGTATAGCCCACTCCGACTTGCTACTAAGTTATAAAATTTCTACTTATAATTAGCATGTCATAGAAATCGAACTTCTACTTGACATTGAGTTAAATATAACCAACACTTCTACACTTCTACTTGAGTGGAAATTCTGACTACCTTGACCACATGTACGTTGCTAACTGTAACAATGAGTATGGGTGCATGCTCCCCTAATTCGGCAAACATCCCGCCGATATTTGTAACATGTTATAGAGATGGCCCAGCCGCTCGGCATGATAAATTCTCGAAGTCATACCATATATACAGGGCACTGAAGACCACACGCCACAACAAGTCAGACATCGCAATGCTTCTCTTTCACAGAGCACATCGAGTCGCTCGATCATACACTGACGAGTCCAACCCACAGAAGCAGCACTGTCTCACCAAGCAGTTCAAACCATTCAGCAGACAGCGGTCATGTTCTGGACACGCAAGAACACTCCGCAGCGTCGGAAAGGGTGAGGGTTTACTAATTCTGTTTTTCTTGTAGACGAGAAATCAGCGTTGTGACGCCCAAGAGCTTGATGCGTATGGGATGGGTTGAGGTATAGCTCATGTGTCGAAACCATGATCAGCATGACGTAGTATATGTCTAGGGATAGTACATAACCTGCGTTGTAGGCCTGTGAAGTGAACAATGCAGTATTGCGTTCGTGGCAAATCTGTCACAGCGAACCAACTATCCTTGTAACCCACTAGATGGTGTTTCCACAATCGGTAAAGCATAGAATAGCATAATTTCTGAACATATTCTTTGGTGGCCACCGTATTTCCCCTCTGAGTAGTAAAGTCTTAAACCGTGGGATGTAGAGGCCGAGTCGAGATTAGGGCCGGGCGCTGTAATGCGAGTAATCAAATCCGAATCCAAACCCAGTAAGATACCGCGTATAATACATTTTGCTGATCACGGGCACCAACGACACGGAAAATTGCCCTCTTATAACAGCGATTGAGCTGGTTTTCAAGAAACCTTTCCCGTTCAGATGCCGCCAGGCATGATGGTGATGCGCAAAAACGAAGAGCAAATGGCCCTAGCCTTACAGATGGCCGCGGTAAACCACTCCATCCTCGCCCTAGTCAACCAGCACCGCGACATCATCGGCGATCATCGCGGCATGCCCGAACCCCGTCCGGCCACGCGCGCCGACAGCGACCACGACGAAAACGACGACGAAAGCGTGGACGGCGGCAGCAGCCACGGCCACGAAAAGATGAAGGACAGCTCTCGATTTCAGGGCGGTGCGGATGGCGAGGATCACTCGCAGCAGATGGAGATTCGACAGATGGACGCGGGCGGCGCTTCGGTTACGCGGTCCCCGATACAGGCGAGGACCTAGAACGCGTGCAAGGGCGAGAGTGCCTTACGTTTTGTTGTAAAGATGATGATCACTCTATACTGTTGGTACCGGTGTTTGTCGGACTTGTAAAAACTAGTGAGGTTTCAAAACGCGGGACTGGAACTAGAACTAGTACTGCTCACCTTTCAAAACTCTCAACTAGAACTAGTACTACTCAGCTTTCAAGACTCTAGAACTAGAGCAAACGATCTTTGAAAGCCCGTAATTAACTAACTGAAACACGATTAACTACATAGTGGTTCTACGCCTAAAATCCAAACCTGGGTACGTCAATGTTAGCAGTGATGACTCCGAGCTCGCAATGGCTGCAAGAGCATCACCCAACAGAACACCGGTGACACGTTTTAGCGCAAAAAGACGACACACGTTCTCTAGTTGTTGTTCTACAACTATTATTTAGAAATGCGCAATAAGATCTGGAGCTCATAAAAACTGTAGTTAGTTGACCGTTAACTAACCAGATTGGTAATTTGTACAAGCCTGGTATTCGTAGCGGGCAAAAATAAACATCAACAATCGGTAGTGTGTAATTTTAAGCTCGGGCGCGCGCGGATTAGACTCGGTCCTACGTCCGTATCCAACAAAACAATTCTGCATGAATGGAATTACATGACATTTCCTGACAAAAACCAGATCAAAAAGTTGGCCTACACGCCCTATTGTATGTTAAATCTTGTCAATAGTTTCATCATATCGCATTTGCACTACCGATTCGAATCCATGCCCGTTGTTATTTTCTGTGACACTGACAAGAACCATTGCATGTACTTGTACATGTAATGAGAGTTGCCCGTGTAGTATCGTAAAAGACAGTAGGTGTCTGATACTCGGTGAAAATCTGTACAAGTTCGTAAATACGTGTCAATGTCTTGCATTATACCAAGGCAAAACGCTCTCTGTGAAGTTGAAAGCCTGTTTCTACCGAGTTTCCTGGTTGATAAAGCCTATCGGCGTGTTATCATTTTCGTTATAATCGCGCACTTCGGAGTATATTCACTATTCAGTTCGTAAATTTTTGACCGAAAACATATGCCGGTCATATATAGAAAACTAGCCTGTGGAAATTACCGTGATATTCGGAAACGTTTGGAATTTATTTCATATTTCACCATCGGTGAAATTATACATCCCTCAATTTCTCTAACTATCCTTGTATCTGAGTAATCATCTCGTTTGTCTTTCTGTTGTGGCATGGACTGTGTAGCTAGGACAATCTTTCGACCACCTCTAAATTGAATGCGAAGTAACAGCGCAGTAAACGCTTGCACTCCTATTGATATTTATGATTATGGGCGGGCCCTGCCGCAATGTTTGACTCTTATTTCCATGACTACATTCCTGATTTTTACGAATCTTACGTAGTTCGGCGAATCATGTTAGCGCGCGAAATAAGAAGAGCCTATTTTGAACTTGAACTGCCCTTTTCTCTTTGATAATTTATATCAGTAATAATAATTCTTTACTATTTATGACGTTGACGACAAGATATAAGGGTTGAATCGTGGATGACTAGTACTGATCCAAATGAAACGTGCAATTGTGTTATTCGTTCGATCGACGCCATAGAAGTCCATTGTTAATTGTTGATTTGCACTCTACCTCGGAGCAAATACTTCATGCTTGAAAGCCGGATCCATCGCGCCATCTAGCGTAACTGCCGTTAGACGAAATATTCGTATTTGTATCGATGTGATTTAGACCTATCTAACACAATCAATTCTTCGAACCTTTTCATCCTGTATACCCAGATAGTGTTTATATTTCGGGTCTTTCTTTTATTGAACGAATCTTGATGTGCAGCCTGAATTTCCAATGACAACGCGTCGTAGGCTAATAGTGGTGTTATCATCCTAATGTCTTTTGAAAATAGTGACTATGGTGCTACTCACGATGTCAAGGCGTGAAAATAATTGAAGTCTAGAAAAATGCATTCGCTTGCCACAAGCTCAGTATTACTATTCGTTGAAGATGTGTACATTATGATTCGAGCTTCGACAGGCATTTGATTACTAACATTTTTCCATCATTCAACTATGTGCATAAAGTTTCGTGTTTGCCTTTTTATCTCTTTATTTATCGTAAAACGGCCTATATTTTATTTATGATTTCAATGTCGAACTTGATCCCCATAAGCGGACAGTATTGTAACTCTATATGTCGGAATAAATTGCTTGACAGACGTAGGCTAAGCACTGGTTTATATGTGCGCTCTCGGTAGATAGCCTGTTGTAGGGACTGGACAATGTGGAAATGGACACCCGACACTCTGCCGTTAAAATGTACGCTCGGAGCGCACCGATATGTTAAAATCGTTGAATTTCAGAATTGAGAAGTAAGGTTGATTAAATTATATCAGTGGACAAATTTCCCCGCCGCTGAGGCTATTATCCCAGTTTTTCGGAGCTATAATTGAACTACTGGCGGCTTCTGTTACAAGTAGTACTATCGAGGTATTGCTATCCCCGCAAGTGCTACACCATAAGCGTGGTAATGCGTTTGGTATCCATGTATAAGAGCGGGACATGAACCGGAGCCGGATTGAATATATCCGGCCGGATGTTCTCATGTTTTGGCCTGAGTCGTTTTTCTGATACGACCGGGGCGGTTCGGAGCCGGAATTCACCCTCGAATCAATAGTTAAAGTGAAACGTTCGTAGAAATATACCACATGTTAAGTTCAAGTTGGCATAATTACTTCAGATAAGGGCTGGGCTTGATCATTGAGTTTTTAATTTCCTGTTTGCGTTGTTTTAATCAATATTCAATACCATCCTGTAAGGAGATGATTATTATCAGTCTTTCGGACCGGATCACGGTCATTTCTAGAATCTGTCCTAGGAGTAGGACCGGAGGCGGACCAGAGCTTTAAAAAGCAGGATCGGATTAGGACCAGTGAATTTGCCGATCCGCTCCGCACTACCATGCATGCGCCTATACGCCTCTGTATTCGTTAGTGGCGATCGTGCTTGGCCTCTTAGATGCGATGGTTAATTATATCGACAATGCGGACGTGGCCATAGTTTATTTCCAAGTAAATCTTATTAAATAGTATAGAAGCGCAGCCCGAGGTTTCAACGCGATCGCAGCAGGCTAGTTATCCGGTAGCAGAGGAAATAGCTAAAAATTGAAAACCTCACACAGAAGCGGAGAACGTTATTCTTCCGTCTTACACTAGAAATGTAAAAATACATGTTTGGAACCAAATCTGCGGAAGAATTGAAATGATTCCCATGTCAAATGATACCGTTTGTATATAGACATATTTGTGACATGTCCGCCGATGAAGATACCGTATTTTTTCTTTGAAGCAGAGCACGGCCTACTTGAGTGCTCCTAAAATGTAGAAATACTCCATGAGAGACCATGAACCTCAGGCTGCAGCATATTTTGGTAGTTTGCAGATGCCGTAAGCTAAAAAAGTTGAGAACTACTGTGCTAGTGTGCCGCGAACTATTTTTCATTTTCAAAGGATACCGCGAGGTCAAAAAGTCGAGAACCACTGCCCTAACTAATGAGAGGTTTGACTTATTCTAGAAATTTCCTACGTGCTCCGTGCGGTTCAATGCGAGTTGATTTTCGATTTTAATATAGCAGTGTCCTTTGTAATCTGAGCCCCACAGTACAAATGCGACCAGCAGAGGAAAATGATGCGCCCGCTAAGAAATACCAATTTATTATCGTGTTCTCTTCATCACGAAGGAAATTTGTTTACGGTATGCCTAGTTTTGGGCGAATCCAATATCTTTTCACTATCACTATACCGACGATCCTTATGGGAGGTCAAGAAATAACAGCATGCAACAAATGGGTTAATAACGATTGGTTCACCCAAAGATGCAGCACAGAATTAATAACCTCCCTAAATTTTTGACGACTCTCCCTGCTTCAACTCTACCGATGAATCTGATCACATGGGCTGAGAAAGGATCAATATTTGATAGTAATATGTGAAACTTAACTAATACTAACTACGAAATTCACTCATGATCATGAAAATACTCCCGCCATTCGCGCGACCAGATAACGAATCCCTATCGCTATTCATAGCATGGATACTAACGATTTCCGTGCGCATAGTAAGCTCATATGGGTAAATATATTAGCCCGGAGTTCACTGACAATGGACGACTGCTGGACATTAGGGCTCTTCAAAAATGAATTTTTTTCTCAAGTCGTTCTGGCTACTTGATAAAATTGTTAGATTACCTAATTTAAGCCTACACACAAAATTTGGTTCAATTCCAGCCAGTAACCGCTTTGCTACAGGAGAAGTAAGTTTCTATTTATTATCTAAAAATAAATAATAAAAAATTTGAAAATTTTCTGTTCACCCCATGAAAGTGTTAGGCTGTCTATAGAAACGATGCTCACCAAATTTGGTTCAATTCCAACCAGTGGAAGCGGAGTTATTGCCGTCGAAAACTTTCGATTTGAATATAATGGTATTTACGGTGACCGATTCTTTGTTTATTTATTATAGTTGTGCTCACCGTAAATACTATTTTATTCAAATCCAAATTTTCCGACGGCAATAACGCCGCTTCCACTGGTTGAAATTGAACCAAATTTGGTGAACATCGTTTCTATAGACAGCCTAACACTTTCAAGGGGTGAACAGAAAATTTTCAAATTTGTTATCATTTATTATTATATTATAAATAGAAACTTTCTTCTCCTGTAGCAAAGCGGTTACTGGCTGGAATTGAACCAAACTTTGTGAGTAGGCTTAAATTAGGTAACCTAACAATTTTATCAAGTAGCCAGTACGATTTGAGAAAAAAAGACATTTTTGAAGAGCCCTACTGGACACGGACAGTTTAACGTGAGTATTTGGCGTCCAGTTAGTTCAATACGACTATGCACTGGAATGCGGTCGTAGGCTACATAAGTAGGCTAATCAAAATGTGACCGTGAATAGAAAAAAGATCGACCACCCCTGATTTAGTTGCTGAAGAGAGTTGTCAGGTATCGTGCGCAGTTCATAGTTCAAAATAGAATAAGAGTGATTATCATGATATTTTTTGTTTTCTTCAATGAAATATTATTTCGCTTGTGGTAACTATATCCGTCGCCCATGTTAGAGAGCATAGCGTTGCACTGACGTTGAGTTATCAAAACGTGGTTGTTACTTGTTAAAGTCGGTTGCCTATCTCCACATTGAAGTCATGCGGCCTGCGCCTCTACGAATTTTGAAAAGTGGCCCGCGACCCGTTTTGGGTTGGCGACCCCTGCCCTTAATAATATGTTCGTGAAAGCAGACCACAGTATATATCTGAAACTAACCCAAAATAAGCTTGCGGGTCACGTAATTTCAACATTGAAAAGACGCCATTTACGTTCAGTTGTTTGCATTGGCATAATGGGAACCTATGGCGTCACAGTATCCAGGTTTAAATTGTAGGTAATAGGTGTCATTCGCTCTTTGGCTTCGCCAGTGTACTTCATACCATCATGATTGCTATACATTATATCAGAGGTCTCAAACACGCGGCCCGCGGGCCGCATGCGGCCCCCGAGAACATTTTGTGCGGCCCGCGAAGACATTTGGGAATTTCAAATATTCGACAATATATTCAAGTGTCATATATCTTTTTAGATTTAAGAACTTGAAATTCACTCTAAAACTACTACAAAAACCTGAAATTTAAACAAACTTCGCCATCACATCACCCCTAAAATCTTCCACGCGGTCGAAGATCGGTATTATGTTCCATTTCCATTTCATGATGATAAAACATGAACCGTTGATGATTCGTGACTGAAAATTTTGATTTTTTTTGTGCGACCTTTCTTCAAATTACTCGATTTTGGATTATCTGGGTAAACTGAAAATGACTCGAGTTGAGTCGAGTTGAATCATACGGACGCAACAATCTATGAAACTGTCACGGGGAATAGCAATATATCAAAGACCTGTAGCTAGCGTTGCCTAGGGTATATAGTTATCTGGTCTACAAGGAAGCCATTGGCATTCTGTAGCCGCCGTGACGTGTATTTGGTTACGTCCTGGGTGTTGTTTGCTCTCTTTATCCATGTTATTATCGGTGGCGAGTAAAGTAGTGGTACGCTCCACAGCTCTAACACCAATGGATTCTTCGGCGATTGGTCATTTCTACTCCAGGGGTTCTTAACCAGGGGTCCGTTGTATCCCCTTCGTGGTACGAAGCACCACATCAGAGGGCACGAGATGCATTGTGGGAATAGGCCTATATGCTGTGGAATATTTCCGGGGCGAATTTATGGAATTGGGAAATATTCGTCGTGCTACGCGCGATTTTACGTGAATAGGCTTTCCGATTTCTATATAGGTACCATCAGCGGTGTCCTATAAAAAGCCTCGTGCTACAAGTGGGTAAATACGGAATTTTCGGCCTGATGTAAGATGACCAATGTCGTCGAAACACGATCATTATCAAAAACAAACAAATCATCAGAAATTGTGTTGAAAATGGGCAGGCGGCACGGGAGATCTTATCGAAAGCATAAGCGGTACTATCGCTAAAAGGTTAAGAAACAATGCTGTTACTATGGCACAATAATGATTATATTTAAGTTGCTATTGATCTGTTCCAATGTTAATCAGAGATTACCGGGATATTATACATTGAATACCCATATTATTGATGCTGCGGCCCGCGACGTCATCAAAATTAGGAAATTGGCCCGCGAACACATTTGAGTTTGAGACCTCTGCATTATATAATAGTGGTCAGCAATATCGTGTCAACAGTCTCAACACGTTGGAGAGACAGGTGAGACAGGCGATCGCCAAATTGAATTCTGGACTAATAAAAGTCCAGATCTACGACGACCATTTGACACTTTATCGACAGCCAGTTTGTCGGAAACGTAGACGCGATATAATTGCACACCATTGCGAATCTACCGGGATATGCTAACCGCATAGGTACAGTTTTGCTGACTAACCATGATATAATGCAAAGTCTAGGGTTTGTCATGAACTCGCCGTTATCATTGTGAGGCCGTGTATAATAAACGTGTACTCAGTTAGTACACATTGGTACAGCAAGTACGAATATTGCGTCGTTCGTGACGCAATAGCCAACGAAATGTATCACTCTTTGCGCTTGACGCCGTCAACTTTTGCTCTGATGACACGATTTCGATAAGCATGAGAAGCTGGCTTCAATACAAGCTAACGGAGCTTTGATCGGACTCTGATCGGACTCGCGCCAATTGCAGGGTAACTGGGGTTCGTCAGAATTCCAAATCATCACCGCAGAGCGATTTTTGGATCATCGAATATATCCTTATAACGGGCCGAGGTGGAGGTACAATAGGCCTTCACATGTTTGGAGTGGCACTGAGCTCTTTAGAATCAGATCTACAAATAGATGGGTGGCTTATTCAATTGGTTAATTGTTTGTTGTTTCATTGCGCTACGATCGTCGGTGTGTCAGGCGAACTCATTCGTGCCTCACCATAAATTGTTTCGCTGCATTGTCAGTGTACGCAACGTAACAAAGCTGAATTGCACCTTTCTTGACGATTTTGAGGGCGTTCTGGTGGTGTGACAATTAATTTTCGGGATCAGTGTGACATTAACATTCGAATAATACCAATTACCATAAATTCTGAGCTGTTTATAATGAACTGCGTTATTACACATTAGCCTTGGTTAGTATGCGCCTAACCTCTCTTTTCAGTTTTCACCCTGTGTTTTAGAACAGTACAGTTTAAATATCCAAATTGCGGAATTCCGGGAGCAAAAATGTACAGAATTAGTAATTCATGAATATCGGTAGAAAAATACCAATCTAATCATTGAATCTCTTCATTTTACTTATATGACGACAGTTGAGCAACGCCTCCCTTGCCTCCCCTGATCTTCCGATTTATCATGTGACCTGTATTGGATTAACGTTGAAATCATTCATCAACCAAGTGTTGGAATCAAGTCACTCCCTTCGAGTCACGAGTCATTTCGAGTCATTGCACATTTTGACTGGAGTCAAGTCAAGTCAATCGATTTTCGAAGGTGAGTCGAGTCAAGTCAAGTCAGTCGATTTTTGGAGGTGACTCGAGTCAAGTCGAGTCAAGTCAAGTCAAGTCACGAGTCAAGTCCAAATTCAAGTCAAGCTGCCTTTTAGAAGTATGAAGCATGATTACGTCATTGCATTTCGCTAGGTCTCTGAATAACAGATTGATTGGTCATTGATTCTGAACCGATGAACGAATATGGAGTTGAATATACATGCAATAAGGGGCTGTATCGCTCACATAAACGTAGAGCTGTTGAACTACGTAAGTAATTGCATAGACTCATTTTATGGTTACCTGCCAAGATAGAGAATCGAAAAACGAATTGAGAAGATGCAATACAGTACCCATTTATACATATTGATATAATACAATTCGAGTCTGCGCCAATGGTTGAGGAGTATATAAACTATATTTGATTACAATTTCAATAAAACAAGAGGTTCGTTTAAGGTAAGAACAGACAACACAAATATATATATTGCTATTAAATTACTTTACTACTTGTTTACGACAACGTAAGCCGTAGCTTCGATCACTTCGTTTGTGGTCAATATATTTGTGAGAGAATATTGGGGGCTCAGTGAAACGCACGATCATTTAATGATCGGTCGCTCTCATGGGTTACACAAAAGTTTGGTGAACAATCCGAACAAGATGCAAGATGCAAGATAAGGTGATTTTTACTTGATGACTTGAAATTTACTCGTGAATTTTGCTCCGAGTCACGAGTCAATCCACATTTCTGATACGCCGAGTCAAGTCAAGTCAAGTCATTTTAGCAAAGTGACTCGAGTCAAGTCAAGTCATACGAAAAAGGTGACTCGAGTCATCCCAACACTGCATCAACCACCGTCTACCGGGTATTGCTGAGCGATCAACTCTAGGAATCGATTAAATACTGCCTCGCGATCTTTACATCGAGACCGAAGCCAAATCTCCGCAAGGTAGGACGGCATCGCATCCTGAGGTATGCCATTCATTACCCGCAGTATCCTTGTTTTAATCGGTCGCCAAGCTGACTCGATATTTTGCGTTTGCGCTCCGGTAACGGGATCCACAAAGTGTTCTGAGTGGTTGACGGTATTGTGATGGTAACCGATACTGCCGAGGCCATTATAGCCTCGCCATTCGTCGGTGTTGACGATTGTGCCCGGTTCGAGCTCGGCGAGAATCAGCTCGTGTAGTGTTCGCTGATCACGCCGATCAACTTGGAAAAGTCGTAGTTCTTCTGACTTTCTGCGATCCTTTTGCTGCCTCTCATCGAAGTAAAACGACACCCGACACATACCCACGACCCAAGCACCGTTGTTTCTTCGAAGTGGGTCGCATTCTTCGTGATCCGGAGTGGTTTCGCTGTCAGATTCAGAACTACTACCAGACAAGTCATCGACATCAGGGACATAGTCATCTCTGCCCCAGCTGCTTTGTGCTATGTCACCAAGAAGAAGGCGGCCTCTATTAGCTTTCCGTCTGCCATGAAGTATTGATTCGTCAACTTCTACAACTACGCCGACACCTCCCATCTTCTCCCGCTGCTGGAAAGCTGCGACGCAGACGTTTCTGCAAAACCTACGCCAATCCACGACAGTGTGGTCGCTAACTCCAAGAGATATAATTGTATCGATACCCAGTCGGTTCATAGCCCAATGAAAGATGATAAGAAGTACTCTTTGGTAGCTCAGGCGGACGTTAGCACGTCCCGAGGAGTCAGCGTATGCGAAAAACGTACCGCTTCTGGGTGAGACGTACGTCTTGCAAGCGTTGCACCTCATCGTCAGCAATGATCTATCGTCTTCCCCTTCAATTTTTCTGGATGCGGCATTGGCAGGACCAATATTTCGGGTTCGTCGTGACCATTTCAGTCGTCCTGGTCTACGGCAGCGACTGTTCGGACACGTGTGAATGGAGTCCGGCGTCTTAATAAGCTGTCGGGTCGTAAGAAACTCCTTCAGACGAGTTTCATCATTGAGGATATAGTACAATCGTAATTCGGCCATGGCGAGTATCAGATATAAAGATAAAACTTCTCATTGGATGACTCCAACTTAGAAATAAGAGTCGATAAATACATCCTCGCATCTGCGCAGTATGACCGAATGAGAACACGGAATTAATACCCGAAAAGACTATTGGAGGTACAGAACTTCAGTACATTAGAACATATACATCCTTATTGAAATACACCCGAATATTACGGCTGCCACTGGTCAGGGGTAGTCGTAAGCAACTTGTAGAGAATTCAAAAGAGCTTTGTATTCCATTATTGTTTTGATATATAATGTTTATTTTAATGTTCTACCAGCTGCTGACGATTATCCCTAACGTGTGTAAGCAGAAAATATTCGGGTTTAATTCAATATGAATATAATATTCAATTATACTGGGTGGATACTACACGACCTTCTTCCACTAATGACCTTGATTGAATGCCTATAGCGAAAAGAACCGAGCAGGGACCCTTCCAGGCGTATTTATAGAGACTTCGAAAGTTCACGTGATGTCTTCGTGGAATTTGATTGCATGCCGTCGTAATCTGGATTTACGTAGGATATGAACTCAGACTTGAAGTATGTCGTCTCATCGCCTCCACAACAATAACTTGCTAATCAGTGTGTGGCTTTATTGAATCAAAGGTCACCTAAATTGGAAATGCAATTCGATGATACAGTAATGATAACAATAATGCATGAAACAATATACTACCTTAGCGAGAGTCAGCAATAATATTCAGCATTGTGGGAAGGAGAACTCACTTTCAGCATTTCTGCGGCTATATAGTGACCACTCACCACTCGTAAAATATTCCATTAACGCCGTGAGAAGTGCCATCTCATGGTCGGCCACACTAAATTGATGGTCGGCTGTGGAGTCGGTAAATTTTACCACCGACTCCGACTCCGACTCCACACATTTTCAATGGACCGACTCCGACTCCTGAGTCATTAAACCTACCGACTCCGACTCCGACTCCAACCCCGACTCCAACAGCATTACCAATCTACTTCGAAAATTTTATGCCAAAGTGACGGTTAAATGACTATCATAAAACCATTAAACATATGCAAACATATGAATAACGATGGCAAGCAAAACTGTTTAATTGTGGCACAGCTCGAATTATTCACTATGCATGAAAGATTGCCTTTCTAAATATCCTTCCTTTTTTCATATTTTATCAGTATTTGTAACATGGACTCTCTATGTCTCTAATAACCTAATAAGTATGAATCATTCAAACACGACATATATCCCATCCTGTACAATTAAAATGTAGATAAAACAATCGAAGTGTTGCTCTTGTGTATGAGTCAGCAACTAATACTGAGATGCATCTTACTGATTATCTCATTACACACTGTACTGATTACAGGCACACACACACTCTCACACTACTAATAGACATTGGTCATAAACGAAATTTAGGAAGTAGTCCAATAACATATGTCTAGTCTACATGCACTGAGTCAGTATTCAAGGACTAGGCCTTGCGGTATTTCTAAATCATTTGTTCGACCCAAGCAGCCAAGCTACACTACAAATATTTTGTGAAATGGGAAGGAGCGTTTGGTTATATTTACATAAATTTTACAACCAGGCGATATGTTTGCTCTGTCATGCATGGTATAGTTCCAAAATTTGCATCAGTTTGTGACTGCATCGCGAAGATGCATATTGCTTCTTTCTTCATGTAGGCAACTGAATTGTAGTTTGCAAATAATATCCAATTTTATCTATGTCAGGGGTGGCCAACCTTTTCGGCCAAAGGGTCGCATGAGATTTACGAACCATTGCGCGAGAAACTTGAATGTTGATACCTTTTTTGGTTGTCCGATAGGAACGAACCGAATTAGGTATAACATTGAAAACAAGACTTGTATGACCACGCCTTAAAATTGATAAGAATTATGTCATGAAAACTCCGTGTGCAACTGTACAGTGTGCAATCATGCCCTGGTCGCACGAAGAACGAAATTTATTCAAAGGTAATAAATGAATTCGATCAATAATATATAACTTGCATATATTAGGGGTAGCCTCTGTATAGCAATGGGCTCATTTGGCAAGGACAGGATTATTCGGCGTTTTAGACATAACAATATCGGCGGTTTCGGTCAACATGCCTCTGTCATTTTGTGCAAATATTTCATCGCCCATGATCTCGCTTCGAGCGCTCAAAAGCGAAGTCGCATGTTGGACGACACGTTATATCCTAATTGCGAGTATATAACTTTACTCAATTCTGTAAATAACGCGTATTGATAATTTACAGGAGGGATTCCAATACTAAATGCAAGAAATGTGACAATAAATCATGCGAAGTGCCAAGAAAACTTTCAAATCAAATAAATCTGCTACGGAATATTTTACTTTATGGTCATATACGAAGATCTGCGATGAATGTGGCTGGCCCCTGGTTACGCCAAGGCGTCGAAACTGATGTTTTAGTCATCATCAAATTTCGCGGCCAGGCTAATCGAATTTTGGTTGGCCTTGCAATTTTACCTGATGTTATATCTAATTTCGAGAATTACCTCGCAGGCCATACAAAACCTTCTCGCGGGCCACATTTGGCTTGCGGGGCACGGTTTGACTATAGATTACGAACCTACGGATAGATATGCAACTCCCGCAAAACCGGTCGTTACGCTCGGGCAAGCAGTTACACTTATTGCTGAGCAATCTAAAAGCAGCATAACGCGTAGTGCTATAAACGGCGACCAGAACGATGAAAATTAATAAAACTGGTCTTAATCGAAAGCTAGTGCCGCACTGATTCCGACAATACTAATTAAAATTTTGTCAGAGCAATGGAACCACCTCAAAACAGCCCTCAAAGTCTGAAAATTGGCATCGTTCCGAACAATCGCTAGACGAAATTGACCATTGTTATGTTCACTGTGTCGCGGCGATGCCGTTGTTGGAACAATGCCGATTTTCAGATTTTGCGGGCTGTTTAAGGGTGGCTACATTGCCCTGACAAAATTTTAATTTGTATTTTCGGGATCAGTGCGACACTAGCTTTCGATTAAGACCAACTATATTAAATTCCAGCGCTCTGGTCGCCAGCTACAGCACTGCCAATTACGCTACTTTTAGATTGCTCAGCGATACGAAATACTGCTTGCCCAAGCGTAACCACCAAGAGTTGCGTATCTATCCGTAGGTTAGTCATATATAGTTTGACCGCCCCTGATTTATATCGTTACTAATAACAGTGATTGATGGTACATAAATATCCTATTATAGTTGTTATATTCGTAATTCAAAGATACCTTTGAAAGCAATTGCTTTCGGCAAAAATCAGTGACCACAACCATATTGGTTTTCTATCACAAGAACAACAAAGGACGCCCCCTAAAACATATCACCTCTGCAGACGACGAGAGTTAGTGGACGAAGAAGCGCTCGATGATGCCGCATTCAATCAATTTAAAACATCAGCCATCCCCCACATCTCGATAAACAACTTTGACGAAAAATTTGTAGAGTTTATGTCTGCTATCAAATCACTGCTGGAACAATTTGCACCTCTACAGCGCCTTTCGAGAAGTCAAAGAAAATTGAAGCGAAATCCGTGGATGACCACAAAGCTGATTCAACTTATCCGTAAACGTAACCGGTGGCATAACCGATTAGACACCAAGAACTGCCCAGAACATGAACGAGAAAGATTTCGACGTTTCAGGAATCGCACCGTGCATCTCATTTCCAAGGCAAAAGCAAAGTACAATGAGAGATTTTTCAACAGACACATAAAGGACACTCGAAAAACATGGTCAGGACTTAACTCTCTCCTACATCGAAAAAAAGGCCATAAGTCTGTTTCGGAAATTGTGAATTCGGATACCGGAAACAAACTTTCAGACCCGGCGGCCATCGCGAATCACTTCAATGAATATTTTTGTAACGTAGGCCCAAATATTGCTTCTTCTATTACAAAACCTGTGTCGGCCAGGTCAGAGGTGAGATCGATATCCCAGTCAATTGTGCTTGAACCTACGACCAAATACGAAGTAGAAGTAGCCATCCACAAACTGAAATCGCACAAGGCCGACGGCTATGACCAAATCCCATCATGGTTTTTAAAAATGATAAGCATGCATATCGGTCAATATATTGCCCATTTTTTCAACTTCATGATAGAAAATGGAGTCTACCCAAGCTATCTAAAAAAAGCCAGAGTAGTCCCTGTACACAAAGCTGGGGATAGAACTAATGTCACCAACTACCGTCCGATATCCGTTCTCCCATGCATCGGGGTTGTATTCGAAAAGTTGCTCCTCTCCCGCCTGTCCTCATTCCTCGCCAAAATGTCTGTCATTTCCCCTCAACAATTTGGCTTCCGAAACAAATACCAAACCGCACATGCCCTCCTAACAGTGGCCGAACAGTATTATGATATCTCAGAGAAGCGAAATGTGGGATGTAGCATTTTTCTCGATCTAAAAAAAGCGTTTGACTGCGTAGATCATAAAATTCTCATCTCGAAATTGGCGCGCTACGGACTTCGGGGCCCATAACTTGAGCTCATGAAAAGTTACCTCACTGGACGCCAACAAATGGTTGCGATCTCAGACACCTTGTCCTCTCCTCACCTGGTGACCTGTGGTGTGCCCCAAGGCTCAGTACTTGGACCGGTCCTTTTCACGTTATATGTCAACGACATTTTTGAAACCTCTTCATTGAACACCACACTTTTCGCTGATGATACTCACCTCCTCTCTTCAGCATCTTCGACGGCAGAGCTGGATGCCCTGACTGGTGACCAAATGCCCAAAGTCAATGAGTGGACGGCCCAGAACAACCTCTGCATAAACGCCTCGAAATCGCAATTGCTGACAGTAAATTCAAAAAATAACCTAACCGTTAATATCGCTGGTCAGCCCGTTTCCAACACAGATAATGCCAAATATCTCGGGGTTTTACTGGACTCGAACATGTCCTGGAAGAGTCATATTCAGTCCCTAGAAACTAAATTATCACCGAAGTGCGGCCTGTTCTACAGCCTTAGGCGCTTCATGCCAGCATGGGTTCTTCTGATACTCTTTAAATCCTTAATCCAATCGAAGTTACACTATGGCATCCTCTGTTGGGGGGCTGCCAGTAAAACTGCACTCAAGCCACTGCAAAAACTACAACATAAAGTACTCCGAATCATAGCTAGGGCCCCAAAGGGGCCTGGCTGCCCATCCAACAAGTCGCTGCTGAAGAGATTCGGCGTCCTAAACATAGAAGATATGCGGAAACTAGAAATCGCCAAGTTTATGTATCAGTTCCACTGCGGTCGTTGCCCCGAATATTTCAATGACTTCTTTACCTCGGAATCAAAAGCGCACAAGTACAACACACGCGCGTCCACGTCGTCCAAATATCATATGATCGACCGAAAAGATCATCGCTCTATCAAATATGCCGGACCTGATGTGTGGAACAGTATCCCGCCGGCCATCCGACAGTCGACGAGCATGTCCACATTCAAGTCGAAATACAAGCAATTACTACTAAATAAATACAGTCCATCCTCAAGATTACCGGACCACGACTGACCTATCGATCTCGCTTCCCATGACATGCCGCCCTATTTATTGTCGCTTTCTTTTTCTATACTATCTTCTTTACTTTCATTCAGTGTGCATGCCTCCTCTTTACATCGCCTAGGCCAAGGTGGGTGTCAGATTCCATAGACTGCTCCTTGTCGCTTCGACACCTTCCTGTCTTTTCATTGTATCGAATTTTTTGTGGTGTATTGAACTGATAAAATTGCTAATAAACCAATGATGATGATGATGATGATAAAGAAGTTGGAGTCGGAGTCGAAGTCAGGGTCATTTTCACAAACTCCGACTCCGACTACAGTCAGTATTTTTTCCTCGACTCCGACTCCATCAAGCGAAAATTGGCCAAACTCCGACTCCGACTCCACCGACTCCGATTCTGACTCCACAGCCCTGTCGGCGGTAACGTAACAACTAAGCATTAAGGATCAGTAATCTTCGTGACCCAATCGTCGTCTAACTTATGGTAATACATGTTCTGTTACAGCACTAGACGAGAACAACAATGTTCAGTTCAGTGTACACTGTACGTGTACAGTAGTAATGTTTAAAATACAATTTTTTACGGATCCCGGGGATTCACTGATTAAATTATTAGGTTGCTTAAAAATGGCGCACACCAAATTGGGCTGGATTCCAACTGGTAGATGTGAACGCACAGAAGTTTGAAAATTTTGAATTTATTCTAAAAATAGATTATAATTATTATTTTTGAAATTCTACTGTCAACATCATGAAATTGTCAAGTTGTCTACAAGGATCATAATAGTGTATAAGTAGTCGTTTATGGCACCTATCATATCGTGGGATGTCACATGCTATGTTACGCATCACGAACTTTCAAAAGTTGTACCATCACAGACTCGATCCGACTACCTCTGACATCTGAACAATGAACAATACTACCACACTAACTAATCACGGACTTGGGTTTATTTGAGATTATAAATTTAGGGAGGTGCCACGAATTTTTCGAAGGGGTGTGCAAAATTGGCGGGTGCCTACGAGGAATGCGATAACCACTGATACCTTCAATACCATCAGCGCTGTTTGTTTACGTAGTAGCCGTAGAAAATTTCGGTGCACGATCTATGATCGTTTTATCATAGAAAACTGAATAAAAATATGATTAAAAATATGGTCACGCTCCAGTCTTTGACGAAAAACCACCCTCAACATCTGAAATGTGCATCGTTTAGAAAAATCGGGTAACCGCGACACAATGACCCTAACAATGACGCGTTGCGTTGCGACTCTCCGATTGCTCGAACAATGCCGATATTTCAGACTTGGAGGACGGATTCTAGGTGGATCAGTGCCTGATCATATTTTAATTTTAATTTTTGGAATCGGTGCAACAGTAGCTTTCGATCAAGACCAGATTCCGCAATTTCTGCGCTCGGGAAGATAGCTTTTGGATTGCCAGAAATCCAACAGTCGCTTACGCAAAACAATTGTCCACTCCAGCCTCAGTGAAGCGAAACGAGGCTGCAAAATCGGTCGTTGCAGTTCCATGTTTAATTTCTATAGTTTTATAGACTATCAAAATGAGACAGTGGCTCCACAATTGAGCTAAGTCCCCTACGGTTTAAATGGTGTTAAATATCGGTCTTAAGTTCAGTCGGCACGTTAGTCTAAGCTCGTCTTGTAAACGAGAGGTTTCGGGTCCGATCCCTGAACGCGCCTGATTATTATTCTCCTATATACATGGTCACAACGTTGGTGCGTTAGTAAACTGTAATCACCGGCTGGTTGACTAAAAAAAAGGTCAACTTTTCGGCTCGATGTCGAACTTTTACACTTTTGCAGCTAAATTTTCGTGGGTTGACTTTAAAAAAGGTTATTTCTCTAACTTGACTCCAACACAGCCGTTGTAACGCGCCATTGCCCCCTTCGCTATTTTCGCCCCCTGTCGCCCCTTTGTCCATTTTCGCCCCCCTATCGCCCCCTTCGTCATTTTCGCCCCCCTAGATCGCCAAATCGCCCACTGGGGGGCGATATCGCTCACGTTGTGAACCACTGGTCTGGAAGCGAGAGGTCCCGGGTAATATTCCTGGACGTGCCATATCAGATAGCAGAGTCACGTAGTCTCAATAAACCAAAGTCAGTAGTTTAGGCTCGTTAGTGTAGTGGTATTGTTCAATGATCAGCTGTCAGCGGTAGTCGGTTCGAGTCCGTTTAAGAACAACTTTTGAACGTTCGTGATGCGTAACATAGCTTGTGACGTGGCACGATTTGATAGGTGCTATAAACGACTCCTTATACACTACTAATCCGTCTAACAAATTTCGCTCACTTCCAACTGTCAGAATCGCTCAGCACGGTTGGCATGGAGGAGAAAATACGGTGGTGCAGAGTGCGGACGAGGTATTACCTTGCTTAAAGGTCGTATCGCGTCTGCATCGACAAGGCAAGTATGAGGTTAGAGGAAAATAGATCTGATCTCTCTTGTATTCCTGACATCAAATACGCAGGACCAACGCCGCATCACGACTAAACAAAGAGCATAGAAGCATGCCGACTTATATCGTCCTAAGAGCCACTGTCTTAGTGGTTCTTAACTGTATTTAATCGGCCAATCATCGTATTTTTTGCCAATTCCATTGTTTGCGAAAATATGTGTTGCTGGAATAGAATCGCTAGAATCAGTAGTATAATGTAATATACTATTATGCATCAGAGTTGGATCAATTACATTAATTCAGTTCAATTACCATTACAATTAGTCCCTTGCTTGTTTCAATTACATTACAATTACAATTACAATTACTCAATGTTAAAAATATCAAATTACAATTACAATTACGATTACTACTAAACATGTATTTAATTACAATTACAATTACTGTTAAACATGTAATTATTCGGTAGAGAGGTGCTCTTTGACAACCGTAGCAACGTAATTAGCAACAATCTCAAGCTATTCATGTTTCGTTCATGATAAGTAGAATACTCTTTAATTAAAAAACGCTTGCTCAAAAACTGTTAGACTGCATTTGATGAGCATTAGGGTGCGGAAAGTTTCTGGCCCCAGTAACTTTGGCCAAGATTGGAGGTAAGATTGGAATACCATCTCTACAAATGCGTGATCAAGTTTGATGAAGCCTTGGTTGCCGTGGTGTAGGAATTGGTTCAGCACAGGTTTCAGAAGAGTTTATTTGCTGTTTATATATTTTTGAAATTTTAAGATTTAGTTTATCCCCCTGTTTCTCAAACTTTTTTTTAGACACGCCCCCTTCATGACAGTGAAATATTTCGTGCCCCCTTACGTCATATCGCACAATGAAACCAGAATGTTAGCAATCCTTACAAATAGTTTGATGGTATGGAAGGTTATGACTGTTGATGAGAGAATTATCCAACATGAATTTCGGACTATACACAACTCAGAGAAATAACTATGAAATGAGGTAAATCGCGCCAAGCGCGGGATTTTTTCCAGTTTGCCTGAGCTTCGCGCCCCCTTCAGTTGCTTTCACGCCTCCCAAGGAAGACACGCCGCCCAGTTTGAGAACCACTGGTTTTGCCTATATTGTAATTCACCAAGTTATCTGTTGCTACTGAGTAGGCCTATGGAAAACAGTTTAGCATGACTGAATTATATAGTTAACGAGGCACGCATAGAACACCGATGTAAATAGGCTAATTATTCTATGTTGTGATTGTCCATATTCAAGAACAATGTAATTAGGCTAAAATTTTAGCAAATTACAATTACAATTACATGAAAAAATGTAATTATAAGTACATTTAGCTCAATTACAAATAACAATTGATCCAACTCTGTTATGCATATGCTTGATAATAAAATATGTCTATTAAAGTGAAAAACAAGGGCATGAGGTAACATTTTAAAATCATATGACTAGTCCGGCCCGCGAGGCAATTTGAATTTGACATCACTGATACACAGATATGGTGTATCTGCATTATATGATTCTCGCGCCGCTCAAACTCCTAAATATTGAACGTAATCGAGGAGTTTGGTAAGGTTACAAAGTATGCTTAACAGTACACGGAGCAAACACTGGTTTAGGGCCAGTGGTTACCAACCTTTTCCAACTCATCGCCCCCTTATCAAGCTCACGCAAATTTTCACACCCCATATTTTCGGAGCCGAAAAAGAGGACACATAAGCGGGGAATCTTATACGACTAATGTCTGATCGCTAATTAATTGACTAAAAAGGTCTTTTTTCGACATGTATCCCGAGAGATCCGTCTCCAGTCTCCACATATATATGGTGGGAGTTTACCTTTTTTAGTCGACTCTCGAGGCAGATTCAGAACAACACGTTTTGTCACGTGCATTTTGTGCCAAATAGGTAAATATAGCCCTTCTAACATTTTTGACCCATGGGGGCGATATCGCCCACGTTGGGAACCATTGTTTTAGGCCAACATGCGGTTATCATCTTGAGAAAAGTATCGTATGATCCTTTTGGCAGCATTGAAACTTGATATTCCTTATTATATTCTGTTATCAAGAAGCACCTGCCACTCGGAATCAAGATTTTGTCATGCTTCTTCTTTCCCAACTGCAACAGCGTTTATAATCGAATTCTTTAATTCTAATACACCCTCAACATGTCAACTAACAAGGTCGTGTTCCTTTCAATCAGAGACTTTGGTATCGTCGAACGCAGTTTTCTTGGCTGGACAATATCCTAAGCTACCCATTGGCAGGGACCACCTTAGAGTCTTAAACCCCTGCTAGAAACGGTGGCTAGCCAGTTTGGAATTGTAATCTATGCCCCGTCCAAATATTCAACTTGGGCTCTCTCATGTCATCTGTCTTCAATACGTCACAACTAACTTTGTGACGTAGCGCCATTGTTAAAATGTTTATCCGCCCTCAATTTTCATCCTGGTTAGGTCTATGCCCATCGGCGTCATCAGCCGTTCATGATCATCGAGGTTGAACTTATTCCGATTATTCATATCTTGCAAACACCACGAATTCCTACCCCAACTACCACAATGGCAACGAGCACGCTTTACATAAACATACTTGTATTCTCTGCTAGTAATCACGCGAACAAATTCACAAGAACAGACATTTCGAAAAAGAATTACAAAAATAAAAAGAAAACACATCGCCGCAAGCAACCCGGTCAGCAGTGTCCCTCGGCCATAGAATCGAAAGGAATGCCAGCGTTCAACCAGGAGAATTTTCAGAGCCAACTACGCCATTTCAGTACGATACATCGCAGATACGTGATTGGGTTCGTGGACCGGACATAATAAGGTATAAAACACTTCAGCATGCGACAATTGAGCACGTGGGTCAAATACAATGTTTGGATACGGTTGAGGTTGGGAGAGGATGTATATAAGGGTTGATATGGTCAGGGCAAGTTTTGGGGTTACAAAATCATATGCTAAAGTAACGCATGTTAAATTGTCGTTTTTCTTAGTGTCGCACATTCAAATGTCGTGCAACCATCACGTCGTCGTTATCGTTTGTAAACTTTCGGAGACCAGCGTCGGCCGCGGACGCAAAACCGCTCATTTGCGTTACCAAATCACAAATGGGTGTCAGCTATGGCGTAGCTTGGGTCGGGAAGTCTTGCCGACGACACCGAGCGTCTGTCCTCGTCGACTATGTCTTCCGGAGCTTTTCGCGAAGGCCGAATGGGCTTCCGCCTGGGAGACGCGTAAATCGTCGATATCGGTTCTCTGGAGCTGTATATAGGCTCGCGTGATGTGCTGGGAACCATCCTCTCTGAAAGTAGCGTGCGTGCCATTAATCAATAGTGATCCATGTCAGTTATATTTGTCGATTGCTAATAACACTGACGGCAGAATTGTACGGTACAAAGTACCGCATTTTTAAAGTGCGCATTTAGAACTTGAACTACTCAATTTAATTCAATTCATTGCTCCCAATTTCATCAGTTCAATGCACCACAAGACTGCGATACAATGAAAGGTAGAAAGGTGTCGAAACGACTTGGAGTAGTCTTTGAAATCAGACGCCCACCTGGCCTAGGCGACGTAAAAAGGAGGCATGCGCAAAGCACAGTTGCACACTGAATGAAAAGTAAAAGAAGATAACACAAAAGGACAGGCGACAAAAAGAGGCATGATTGTGTCGAAGGCACTCTATTTTCAAATCAAAACTCGCAACTGTAGGCCTACCATATTTTCAGAATCTAAAAAGAGGACATTTTTTTGTCGGCAAGTAAAACCAAAACAGAATTGTTACGTTTGATTTTGAGATGTTCTACAATTCCTTGGCAGCAGCAGGCAAAAGCTACAAAACAAGAACCAACAAAAGTTACAAAAACAAATTTATTTTATAGATTCAGCCCATGAATACTGTGTGGTTCCCTCAACTTTTGCAAATAAGGAATAATCATTTATAGAGAGATCGTGAAGTTCTTTAAACGCATGTAACTCTCAGCGGGAGGTCTCGTGCCGCTGTGCGCTGTCAATTATCGCTGTGTGTGTGAATCGGTGCTTGATTGTCGCTTTTCAAAATACATCTTGTGAAAAGTAAGTAGTTATGCCTAAATAACTCTTCGACTAGAAGTGGAAGTAGTCCAAACTCGTGACTCGAGAATAGGATGGCCAAGATAGCCATTTCATTATAACTCCAAAGAATAGTAAAGTCACTACATGGTTGGTATTTCGTCTATCAGTACTGATACTTGAAAAATAGGGCCAGAAACTGAAGAAAATTACGATATTAAGAATGCGAGCCATTCTATATGATCACTCGAGCAGAGTTGGATAAATATGGTCGAACCGGATTGAACTGACTCGGAACCTTGTGACTTGTTTACAACCCCGAGATAAACCATAATAATCCAAACACTCACATACCTCGATTAAGCGCGTACACGAGATCGTCCAGGTCCGTCGTCTCGTCCCTGGTTAGCGAATCGCGTCTGTACCTTGTCGGCAGGGACCGCGAAAACCTCTGGCTGACCCTCTCCCAATCTGTCTCCTCGCGAGGCCTGCCGACCAGGCTCTGAGTGCTGCGATTGACCGGATCAGCCACGCTGGACGGCCGCCGGCTTCTACCTATACTGGCAGGGTACCCGGCTGATGAAACAAATCGATTTGTTCTTTTAGAGAAAAGACTTTTGGAGGTACAGAGCTTCAATACACAATTGAACAATATTGATATATACCTGAATATTTCCGGCTGACACTCGTCAGGGGTAATTGTCAGTAAATAATTGAGATTACCGAATCACTACTGGTCATGCATATCAGCAGCAAGGACCTGATGTTTTTGGAATAAACGTCGAGAATCTGCTTACCTGTAGACGCTGACGGCATGTCTTGCTCGTAACTTTTCACCGGTCTGAGAAGTTGATTGTGAAGTATTCCGTACACCACGAGCAAGTACAGGCCCTTTAAATACAGTTCATTTCAAAAGTAAATTCCAGGGTCGTAAGGTCTCGACTCGATTTTCTGATGACTCGACTTGACTCGAGTCATTTTCTCAAAATGCAGAAATGACTCGACTCGAAACTATAATGACTCGAGTCAAAACTATAAAAGTGAGATTGACTTGTGACTTGGTTACAACCCTGGTGAATTGACATATAAGTAAACAAGTACGCGATTTCAAAAAATTCAATTCATCTGATCGCGAATTTTCTATAATAATACTCAAGCTATAGCGGATAAATATTAAATAATATATAATTATTACACAGTGGTAGTCGACATGCAGCATTCTCTAAAATCAGAATGACTTCTTACTGTCAATAAATTTCAAAGAACTCATTACTAAGTGTATTTGATATTATTTACTTCGTGGTCGCATAAAACGATTTGCCCAAATCAAGGCTCGCCCCTAAATAATTAGTACCCGAATATTGGTCGCGATTCGATGCTCAATACTGGACCCTGAATCCATCAACTCAGTGCTCAAGTTTTCCCAGCTCTAATTGCCCGCCCACTGTCTAATCTCTAAGCTCTGAAGTATTATAAATTTCCTGACTCAAAATCGACTTGACAAATGCTTGAAATTCATGGTAGTGGTCGCCATTTAAGTCAAGCTCACCACCGCATGGCCCAATAGTAAATAAGGACAATAACTTGAGTGGTCTCTCGATATGACCCGCATGAAAAATCTTAATGATCAGCCCTATAACACACTGATGATGTATCAAGCGCAAGGTAATACCTGAACCATGTTAAAAGAAATGAACATCGCTAACATCCACATCTGCCCGTACGCGAGATGCAGCCCGCCCCAAAGCCAGGAAAACGACAGCAGGAAGAAAAACCAAAACAGCAACGGAATTTCTGCCGAACAAAGAAGCGCGATATGAAATTTTCCAACAAACGAAACCGAAAAATCACAAACCTATCTGATTGAATCTCCCACGAAACATGTCGTCGTATTGCTTCCAGGCGTCGTCGCGCTGATATAGTTGCAAGCCTATTGTAGCTGCCGCCATGATCGCCAGACAGGCTGGCGCGACTGCGCCGAGTAGGCCGGCTTTTGCATCCATTATGAAACATCTGAGATGGTAATGAATATATTACGACATACTGCTACGAAATATGGCGAAACGCAACGCAAATCGACAACCTCCACCAAATGTAAATGTGTCTCTCTAACTATGGCATTTGACTTTACTTGTAATACTGGTGTGAATCAATCAAATAGTATCTTTGCTCTTGTAACGACTGGGGCCGGGGACTCTGGAGTCGGGACATTATTGGTTACTTTCTCAATTTCAAGTTGTCGGAGTCCAGAGGTGCTCAGAAATAGATTAATTCTGCTGTTTAGAGTACTCAAGAAGGTTTCACCTATACTTGCAGTCACCTCCAGTTTTAGACTACTTCCAATTCTAGGTGAATCTTTACAATGTGGATCTGGAAAACCAGAGATTAGTTTGGAGACAAGTTTACACCACTTTTATTCGTAGGAAAGGACCTTCTACATTTTTGTCTTTGATGTTTTTGCGGCATATACACTGATCCATGATATACAACCGCACGATCTGTGCATCTGCATATGCATACCACGAGTGCACGATGTGCATATGCCGCTGGACAAGGAAGGTACAGATGAAGCCTTGTAAGGCTTTCTAAGTCTTACTACCCATCCATGCTATCGCAGTAATGCAGAGTGCCGGTAAGTCATGGATACCAGTGTTATGAATTAGGTCTTTGGTCTGACCCTACCGCGGATTGAATCCACGACCTACCGATCAAGAAGTCGGAAGCTTCACCGATACGTTATCTTGTTCTAGATCGGTAGGTCGTGGGTTCGAACCCCGGCCGGGTCAGACCAAAGACCTGATTAGTAATACTGGTATCCATGACTTCCCTGCTTGGCGCTCATGCATTACTGGGACAGCATGGAGGGGTGGTGCATGACTTAGAAAGCCGTAAAGGCTATATCTGCACTTCCTTGTCCAGCGGCATATGCACATCATGCACTCATGGTATGCATATGCTATGCACAGATCGTGTGTATGTGTATCATGAGTCGGTGTATATGCCGAAAAAAACATCAAGGACAAAAATAAACTACGTCCTTTCCTTTCTGCATGGCGCACTTGACATACTGACAGTAATAATTAAGCTACTACGCATACGCACAAAGTGTCTTACATTATCGCATACTTACAAGTCACCGTTGCCGTGCACGTCGCCGTAGATTTGCGGTATTGTAGTAAATCCCATTGAATACATGATGATACTGTGCAGCGCCACGATCACAGCTGGCCCGCCCCATCCCAACAGGAAATAAACAGTGAAAGTCTGCTCCGGGGCGTTGGCGCTCATGATCATAACCTGGGCAAGTAAATGCGATTTTCAGTTGTAGGTTTTAGAACGCGAGTTACCAAAGTGGGGGCCATGAGCCTTTTTCAGAGCGGTCATGAAAAAAACTTGAAGAGAAGTATCATTTCTTAGTCTACTCCGCTATAAAAAGGACATAAATAACAATTAAAAAATATGAATACTACAAGTTAAAAAAAGCTACATTTTGAACTTGACTTCGATTTCAATGTTTTTACTTTTAGATTATAATTATTTTAAAATGTGCGCTACCCCTGCTAAAAAGAAGAAAGTATGATGAAAGTTATCTGAAGGAGTGTGTAAGCCATAATGTTGCTGTTTGTGGTATGCATGGTGTTTGTCGACTACTGTGGTCATTTACACCAGGCCAATTGTCTGCATTTTTATTCTGTAGCTGCCGACTTGTAGCGTGGCCCACTTCTAGGCTTCTATAAGACACCGCATACACGAATGATATGGCGTGGACGAACCTAGATAAACCTCCATCACTTAGGTAGCCACAATGTGTTTTATGTTGTACAGTACTGACTGAAGAGCTTCTTGGAGGTACACAACTTCAATATACAATTGAATAGTATATTCATATTGAAATGAACCCTAATATGACACTCGTCAGGGGTAATCGTCAGCAGCTAGTGGAGAATTGGAAAGAACATTGTATATCAGCAATCGTATCGTACTAACTGAATGAACATAGTGTTTAAAAGGTTGAAAAAAATAGGGGTCATTGAGTTTTGAAATAGGGGGCATTAACCACTGTTTTCGACCATGCAGAAAACCGAACGCGCGAGTACCTTCCAAATGTTTATCGCTTGCACCAGGGTCCAGGTGAATTGCGCGGTCCAAAAGTAGTGCAGGAAAATGCCGATTGTAGCGCAGCCTTCTGCGTTTGCGTCCTCGCTGGCGAGAGTGCTGACCACGAAGAATATCTGTAAACGTCAAGACTCAGGAAAATTGGAAGGGCAAGTGCGATTTGAGGTGTCCGCAAAAATGTTGGAGGATTCCACTTTTCCGTTTTAGAAAAAAATACAGTCACTGACATTGGGGGTGTAGCGGTGGAAGAAGGGCGCTTTGTTATTAGAGTACTCCAATCTGAATGGAGTACAAATTGTAGTGATTCGAGTAGAATAGTGAGAGACGGCATTTTGAAGTACTGAAATTGCACACTCATACCTATAAGTTATTTTTTCAACAAGAATTATCGTTTTGATACCGTGTTCCCACTGCAGAACGATAGTACCACAGCATCCAAAACTTGTAGTAGTACAATACAGTAGGTGTAACTAGCATTATTTTCTATATAATTGCATAAAAGCTGTGTATATTGAAAATTCAACGCAGCTATAAACTGGTCTTTCGAGAGTAGAGTCGGAAAATGACCTTTTTCTTTTTTTTACTCAACCCAATGACATTAGCGGTATAAATTCGAAAATCACCGGTTTTCTCGTACGCTTTAGTAACTTTTGCAGCCTGTGAAAAGTGTCATCCTTTACAGATCTCAAAATACCGTAACGCTACCCAACATTCACTCTAAACGATCCTAATATGACACCATAATGAGTGGTACTGGAATGATTGACTCGATACGGAATCAAGTCATATTCATGAGCCTAACGCTCCCAACAACAATTCTCAATCCCTTATGAAATTATGACTTCAAAATGGAACACATGCTAGAGATACCTGCGACATCCCACACGCGAAAAGCGTATGCATCAGCAGTCTCGCGGAGAAGGTGTTGTCCTTCGAGCAGACGTGATATCCGAATATCGTGATCGCGACGGCCACCGCGCAAATAAAGCACGACACGTAGGTGGCCTCGTTATATCCCGCCAGGTTATCGGTGGGACCGCGCACGGCATACACGGACATGTGATGACACGCGCAATCCACGTAATTCTCGGTGTCGTATTCTACAGAACATGTATCCGATCGGCTGAGCCAACCGTTCGAAGCCTGGAAATTGAAGGGTTGCTTTGTAATAAAAAATACTGATAGACATAAATCATTTAGCACTGGAAGTAGTCGGTAATGAAGTATTTCTACTTTTTGGAGTACTCAAGTAGATTTTGCCCACCTACACTACTAACTTGAGTGGTTACGTTTTTAGAATACTTCCACTTTTGCATGAAGTTTTCAGGCAAATTACTTACTTTTAGAATTTGGATTTTGAACAGTACAAAGTAATTGTTTTGACATCACTCTGCATAATGAGTGAAATTTTGGAAAGAGCTGCCTCAAATAGACCCTGAATCACGATAACTGAAAACATAGTATCATGAGTAGGGCGATTGTTTTTGACATGTCAAAAAAGTCTATAATTTGTCAAAATTGTAGCGTTAGGTCAAAAAATTGTCAAAATTGTTTACAAAGTCAAATTTTTTCGACCTTCATTTCGTTTGTACCGTAGATGTTTGCACTGTTGGTGAACTTATTATTTTAAATTTTAGATTTTGTGGCCTACCGTTGTAGACGGCCCATTGTCTGCTCATTGCGAATCAAAAACGGTCGAATGGAATAAATCGGTTGAAATGGTGTTATAGTTATGCTCAACGTACCGCAATATCCTAACTACTTCATAACGACAGACAGTTCAAACCAAAAATGAAGATAAGTAATACAATTTGAACATACATATGCGTGAACATACCTAATTTACATACACGAAGGGGAAATTTTGTCGAAATTGAGTTTTTTTTAAGGTGAGAAAATGTCGAAATCAAGTTTTTTAGGTCAAAATCTTTCGGTTTTTAGGAAAAATGGCGCTAATCATGAGCCATTTATTTGCAATAGTTCCAAAGATAAATCTTGCAATTTCAAAAGTAGCCACCTCCGTCTGACTGCTAAAAGTATGTGACCCCTCGATTATATCTACCTTTGAAACTACTTACTGAAGCACTTATCTGACCAAGTGACTATACATCACCACTTGTTAAGAAGGCCTAAGTAATTTTTACATTACTTGGGTATCGCTGCTTCTATTTGTAATCGAATAGAACTTCTATTCTACTTGAATAGCAACGATGGCCAGTTTGACCACATCTATTTAGCAACATACCTCGTTCCATATGACACATTCGGCGCCTTTAGGCGATATCCTAGCGTCTTTTGTATACACACGATAGCGCACGGGGCTGATGAGATTCGACATGGTATGACCGTCGATGCTAACTGAGAACAGCTTGTTACTCATAGCGCCCTGGATGATAAATTATATGCATTATATAGCTATGTGAGCAGTGTATTTTTCTAAATAAAACTCACTGTCTCTCCCGACACGGAATACCAAGATTGACTGGCGTATTCGATGAAAGCGATGTCGTAGCATGTGGGGTTGGCTGAGCTAACGCCGGTAGCTTGCACATCCAGCAAATCTACTGGGATCTGTAAAAGGTAATTCCTGTGATTCCGAATGGGGTAATATTACACGACCAATTTTTGTAATGGCAATCAGAAGCAATCGACATGAACTAGCGCTAGCCTGCCCATTGTAATCGATGATCAATTACTCACGGCTTTAAAATGTGGATTTCTCAATTTACTTTCGTGAGATACAAGGTGGAGATTTTGGCTTGTGGTCATAAACAATAATCCCAATTATAACATAGGTTTGGTTGCTTTTATAACTTGGATTGAGAGGTCTGGTTAGTATTGATGCCATCAATCTTATTGGTGAAATGTGGAATTGTTAATCGATTTTGTGTGATTGTGACACGAAGTGAAGATTTTGGTTGCGACGTTGCGACTTCGACTAGTAATAAAGGACTTTTAAAACCGAATTTGACGGAATTTGAAAGTGCCGAATGTCGAGTTTGTGTCAAAAGAAACCCAAGTGTCAAAATTGAATTGGTGATTTTAACAAGTCGTTGAGAAGCACCAGACTAGAGTACTTCCGTTTCTAAGCCAAAGCAGTCTGAAAACCAACCAAATTGGTTACGGAATTAGTGAATATCGCCTTGAAAAGCCAGGGATATCTACAACTTCTAGATATCCCTGTGAAAAGCATTACTGACCGACGGTAGTAGCAAACCATACCTGAAAGTAGTCCTGCGACTCCCGCCCGACCAACTTATACCCGTTGATAACCTCCGGGTACCATCTCGCGCTCTGCAGCGCGGCATGAGAACATTTTCCCAACGACGTCATCACCGAGTCGTCAGCCTTGCATTCCGTTCCGGTCACGAGAGAGAATACGAATTGCTCGAAAGTACCGCCGAATGCCGTGTACCCCATCACAGCGTCACCGCGATTCGGGTCAAGCAACTAAAGAGAGAGAGAGAGAGAGAGGATATGTATTTCTCAACCACAGAAATCAGTAATGTAGATAACAAAATTTGTTGGGTGATATACAGATAAATAGATCTAATTATAATTGTCAGTTCACCAATAATCGGGGTTGCAATGACTCGAGTCACGATTTTCTGAGGACTTGACTCGAGTGATTTTCTCAAACTACAGAAATGACTCGACTCGATACGATCTGTGTATTGACTCGACTTGGCATTGAGTCATTGTGCATGACTCGAGATTCAGACGGCCAAGACCGACATTTCATTGTAATTTCGAAGAATAGTAAAGAAACCACACTCTTGGGATTTCGCCTATTGGTACTGGTACTTGAAAACGCGACCAGAAACTGCTAAAAGTGAGGAAAATTAGTACATTATAAATGCCAACAACTCGATATCACCAAACAGAGTTATAAAAAGTGGGTTTAACAAGACTTTAACCGGAAACTGAGCAGTCAACACAGTGACTTGGACTCGGACTCGAGTCATTATCCCATGACTCGGACTCGACCCTCTGCTCGCTGACTTGGACTCGAACTTGACTCGGTGGTGAATTGAAAATGACTCGACTTGACTCGAGTCAAAACTATAAAAGTGAGATTGACTTGTGACTCAGGTTAATTGAAAAGAATTAGAGATTGAATGAATAAAATATGGTCTACGGTAGCATGAAAAGATCTCATACTTTGCAAAACAAGTCGTAGACCGCTTCTTGGATATGCACAGGCAGTTTTCTTCTTCGGCCTTCTCCCACAATTTCCTTCAATATCGAGTGGAAGATATCGACTTGTTCCACCGTCATGGGCTCGTTGGCTAGAGCGTCTAGCTGCGCAGATACGGTCTGCACCACAGAATCGTCAAGATTCTAGAAGCGACACAAAATTGGGTTACTCAAGAATATTTTGCCAGTTTGGGCTACTTATTAGTGTGGATATGATTTTAAAGAACTTGTAATTTTACTACACAGTTTTCAGGTGTTTAGGTGAAGCATTATTCTCAGGCGTGGTCTACAGATTTGTAATTATAACCAGAGGTGGTCAGTAACGAAGTACTTCTACTTTTTGGAAGTACTTAAGTAGTTTTCCTCTACTTCTGGCACTTACTCAAGTAGATCTGATTTTCTCTACTTCTACTTCGCAATATTTTGTGATCTACCTACTTACTTTTTGCTATTTTCGGTTTGTCAAGTAGAAGTAGTTTAATCCCCCAATACGAAAGATGGCCTGATATAGTTTTCACTTTTTAGAAGTGGTACTTGTATTTCACTTTCAATTGCGAGTATCATACTTTGAGTTCTAATTACTTGCAGTTCTTTGTCTGCAGAACATACATGTTGAAGCATAAAAGCAAGTGTAGTAATGCCTCTATTTTCCGAAAATATAACTACACTAAATATAACTTTTACGATCCACAATATTTGTTATTAACGTTTACTAATCGCGCAAAGTGATGACACTGTATCCGATAAAACTCATACGTATTGCTCTTCGCCTAAACTTGGGACATTATAATATGGGGTATGGCGCCATTCCATGATATTCTCTAAAACGTAGTCATCTAGTAAACAAACGGTTAGCATCGCGTTTTCATATCAATACCTTAAATTGCATCCCATAATGCGAAAAAAATGCTTGTTCTGTCGAAAATTGATACCTCATGGGATGCATCAATACGAAGCAAGCTCGCACCTTCCGCATAGCTCAATTCACAACTTTTGACAGTCCATGCGAACGAATTAAGACTGTTTTCAAAACTACTTACTTACATGAGTAGATTTAAAGTCAGTCAATTCTACTTCTACTTCAAGTAGTTTTAGATTGCTTATTGAAGAAGTACTTCTACTCGTTCTTGAGTAGATTTTTTCGTGGCTACTTCTACTGCTACTTGAGTAGCTTTCTTGACTATTTTAACCAACTCTGACGTTAACGCAAATAGGTCTCGCGATAACGCATATTGCGATTACATACCGAACCATAAAAAAGCAGAACTTCGCATGTTGTGTAACGAATGAAGCACGCAATGCAATATTTCCCAAAACTTCTACACAATATTGGAAATCCCAAACGAGCAAGATTAAGATTTTACTACCTGTTCAGACGTGTTTGATCCAACTTTGGAGCCGAGATTGGGTTATAGATTTCGAAACTTGACGTAAGACTACGTAAGTCGTGATAAGAGAAATCCTGGATTTGACCCATATTTTCAATTGGATTCAAAGTTTTGCATTTCAATCATTACTATAGGATAGACTGGCAATGAAATTTACACTATCGAATAAATACCTGCTGCATAGCTTCGTACACTCGCCACACTCTTTTAGTGTTGTCGTTACTGACGATGGTCACGTTGGCCGTGCTGTACAGCTCGTTCAATTGACCGTAGCCCTCCACAGCGAGCAATTTGACTTGAAATATTTGCGGCAATGGGTTCGGCGATGAGGTCTCCGTATGCAGCGGTATGTTTATGAATGCTTCTTCCTGCAGCGAGCATTAAAGGCGATTGCTTACAGTAATATATAGAATTATAGTTCGGAATATCCCAGATTGCTTGTAACACGGTACATCAATGATGTTATCAAGATAATTTGGATACGCAGCAGCGGTCAAAGTAATCAGCATTGCTACTCCAGTAAAATTAGAATAATAAGGTCTAAAATGCAGTGTAGAAAAGAAGTAGATTTAGTCAAGCGGGCGCATGCTTTTAGCAGTTAGTGGGAGGCAGCTGTAAATTGTTTCTTCACGACTAATGCAAAATGACAGATTATACATAAATAAGTGTGATTTGAGATAAAATATCCCGTTAACGTGACAGAGGGGCCATTTCATCTATTTCTTGTGACAAATTCACTCATAAAACTAATGCAAACACATCTACTTGTCAAAATCGAAAGTGTAAAAAGTATGAAGTTTTTCCTAGAAAACCTACAGGTAGAATTGGAGGTAGCATAAAAATATAACCACACAAGTAAGAAGCGAAGAATGAAATCCTGATTATTATTATTACTTCCTAGCCCCATTTACATTCTCTTAGTGACCGACCTACCATATCTGACGTTGCTGATGAATTCTGTCGATTTGACTCAATCCAGCAAAAAAATCATGTACAGACCATCCTCTCGATACTATATTGGTACATCTGACGCAGGGTTGTAATGACTCGAGTCACGATTTTCTGATGACTCGACTTGACTAGAGTCTTTTTCTCGAAATACGGAAATGACTCGACTCGAGTCAATATGTCTATTGACTCGACTTGGACTCGAGTCATTGCGCATGACTCGAACCAAGTCATTTGACTCGAGACTCAGACTCCCAAGAACGACATTTTATTGTAATTTCGAAGAATAGTCAAGTGACCACCCTAATGGGGCTTCGTCTATTGGTACTGGTACTTCAGAAATGCGACCAGAAACTATTAAAAGTGGAGAAATTTAGTAAATCATAAATGCGAACCATTCGATATCACCGAACAGAGTTATAACAGTGGGTTTAACAAGACTTTAACTGGAAACTGAGCAGTCAACACAGTGACTTGGACTCGGACTCGAGTCATTATCCCATGACTCGGACTCGAACCTCTGCTCGACGACTTGGACTCGGACTTGACTCGTGACTCGAAGCCTTGTGACTTGGTTACAACCCTGATCTGAGGCGAATGCAACAGCATTGGTTTCAAAACTAAATTTAGTGTCATAAATCTATGATAACTATATGCTAAATGGTTTGGCACATCCGAAAAGGAAATCACATCCTACAAGTATTTTAATTATCAACGCCAACTTACAAGTTCGAGAAAATTCACATATCTTACAAAATATTCAGTTTTTGTAACGATACTAGCAGATATTTAGATATCTACACCAAGCCAAATTTTCAGTAGCACGTAATCGAATTCTCTAGGTGGCTGCGCCGCACAGTTACCTGTCCTGGTATGAACTCAACCAGTTTCTCCGTGTCGACGTAGTCGAGGTCGGCCATGGCAGGGTACAAAGTGGTCCCGGCCACGTTGTTTGTGCTTTTCAGTTGGCGCGTCGCGTAGCGCAAGGACGCACGGAACCGCTTACCCCCTCTTCGTTCTACAGTTAGTCCAACGCCAGCGTTACCTTTGCTTATAACAGGGAGTCTGAATTCGAAACAGGCATTTAATGCCATGTCGGCAATGATAATTACAGTTCCTTAATGCTGTCACCCAGGTTTGCAATGACTTGAGTCCGACTCGAGTCACGATTTTTTGGTGACTCGACTTGACTCGAGTCATTTTTTAAAACGCGTATAGTGACTCGATTTGAGTCACCTGATACTTGGAAAATAGGGCCCGAAATTCTGGTGACGTCATATTTTGTGGTACGATTGTTGATATACGATGTTCTTTTGAATTCTCTACTAGTCGCTGACGTTTACCCCTGACGAGTGTCAGCCGAAATACTCGGGTTCACTTCAATATGAATATACTATTCAATACATTGAAGTTCTGTACCTCCAAGAAGCTGTACAAAATCCAAAGTAAACCATGAGCTTAATATTACGTGCGAAAGCTAAGTTCCATGATTTTGAATCGATATATAATTTCATTTATTATTTCTCTAATCAATGGTAACAGATCTGCCGCACCGACGATACAGTCGACATGGGCGGTGGTTTGGAAGTTGGGGTAGCATACCTTGATTGTAAGCTGTATTGAAACAGTCCGAAAGGGTGATCGCTCTCGGCCACGGTAACATTTGTGTATCGACGATTACCGTCGACCCGAGCCCCAGCCCCGACTTCATAAATATCCACCAGAAACCAGCTTTCAAACTCGGCGATCTAGATATATTCAAAGGTATGATTGATCAAGTAGCGTCAATACATTATTATTTATGTGACGAAAATCTCACATTATCATCTCGCAGTGTGACGCGGATCACACAGTCCTTGGCGGCGCTCGCGCAGGACACGACTCCTGACGTCTCCTGCAGCTGCTCGACGAGATTGATGCGTCCGTTGGCGGTCGATCTGAAAGACCACAGTATTCGAGTCAAAATGCAACAAAAAGTCAATGCGAGAGAAAATCTGTTACTGCCAACCGTGTAAATCAATAACGTACAAAACAAAAATGAAATTGGGTGAAACGCGATATACATATATGTCAGGTATGGACGGTGGGCTCGATATAACTGAGTCACAAAGGCCGATACATCCAGGTCTGGAGAATCTTTCTACAGAAGGAGTTACACTCATAACTAACATAAATACCAAACCAACGAAGGAAAAGAAACACGGCATCAAGGAAAATTGTTAAAAAATAAAGGAATTAAATAAGGCAAATTCAATTTAGCGGTAGCCGGAGAACAGAGAGTTAAGACATTGTTTTCTAAACGAGTTGTAGGCCACTCTTTGACAGTTTCTTATTACACTTGTACCATTGTAAAGAACGCCTACCGTAGAACATGATCTCTCAACTGCGATATCATGCAACAAATACGTACCACACTTCTAAATGAATTAAAAATTTGATGTTTATTTCTCTAATTAATGGACAAGCACCACTGCTGTAGAACAAAAATTTTTGAAAACAATTAATTTTTCAAGCTTCTCCCTTAAAACCTTAATGATGCACACGAAACATTACCCTTCGTTGATGGAGTCCAGACTAGGAACAGCCCGCCACTTGATGTCGACATCGCCGAAAGCTGCTTGTCGAGTCGCTACCAGGTCAAGAGAACGTAACGCTGTATCTTCATGTATCACCGATCCTGTATTAAAGAATGGCGTAGATGTGGTCAAAGTATTCAGTGTTGCTACGAGAGTAGAAGTAGCGATTTATGAGACATATCAAAACTACTCAAATTGGAAGTAGAAAGAACGGTCTGCATACACGAGTGGGCTAGTTTCAAAAAGTACACCCTGTCTAGGGGATACCTTTAGCAGGTAATCGAAGGTGGATACTTTTGAAATTACAAGATGTATCTTTGCGACTAACGAGTAATGACACAAAAAATAGTCAAAATCTGCAAAAATATTTTCAGTTACCGTTATGCAGGGCAGGGTTGTAATGACTCGAGTCACGATTTATTGGTGACTCGACTTGTACTCGAGTCCTCGTGCATGACTCGAGCCACTACTCAAGACTAGGACGGCCAAGACAGATATTTTATTGAAATTTCCAAGAATAGTGAAGTTACCCATTATTGGTATTTCGTCTATCAGTCCTGATACTTGGAAAATAGGGCCAGAAGCTGTTAGGATTGAGGAAAATTACGATGTTATGAATGCCATTTTATGTCACTCGTGCAGAGTTCAAAAAAGAGGGTTGTATCAGATTGAACTCAAAACTGAACAATGACTTGGATTCGAGTCACAACTATATGACTCGGACTCGACCCTTTACTCACTGCATTGGACTCGGACTTGACTCGGTGGAGTATTGAAAATGCGGTATCGGAAATCGAAACAGAATTTTGACATTGCTCCTACCTTCTTTAGACGCAAATCCGATAACTCCGTTTGGAAAGTCGTTCGGTAAAATGGTAACTTTCATAATGGCGCCGGGTTCCGTTTCATCGATATCTCCGAGTTTAGCGCCGCCCGTCGGAGAATGCAGAAAAACGAAAAAAGCTTCCGCGGGTTCCGACTCTTCATCGTCCAGTATCACGACAGGCACTTGAACTTCCGTTCTCCGTTCCTGTATATCGAAAGATATCTCGAAATGAATGAAAAATAGCAAAGAACGGTATCAAATCACGTCACGGACTGTGTAATTTGTTATGTAACAATGGAGGCAAACAAGGTTTGAACTATACTATACAAAAACAGTAACACAGAAGTTGCATATGACAAATACATACACAAGAGCATACCATACTAACGTGCCATTTGCAAGTTATAGAAAACTTATTTGAATCTGAATAAACTAGGATCTGTGAGTTTGAATTCCATCTTCCAGCTTCAACCTTACCATTTTCTTACACTACGATCTAAACCAGTGGTTCTCAACCTTTTTAGCTTCGCGGACCCCTTTTGACCGTCACGGACCCTCACGGACCCCCTAAAGTTTTAGTTCAATTTTAGCTCTATTATGGAGCAACCTTCATCTGTCTCGTGCAAATATGAACTGTAGGCTTGTGATAAACAGCAAAATAATGATTTTTCTTAAAATAACATCATACTGTTTATGTAGAAATTGGTGGACTTTTATTATATCAAAGCTAATTTTGCTGCTGACTTTCTTGAAGCACGTGGTCGTGTCTTGAAAATCCGCGTCTTCGGTTTGATATGAACGAGTGCCAAAAACCATTTTCGCGGAGATAGATGAAGGCTAATGCAATATTAACGCATAACGCTTCCGACGATACTTTTGGCGTGATCGCAACATTTATGACACCCAAATGAAGAAATATATATTTTATGAACATATGACGTCCAGCATCTAGCGCAGGGACGGGCAACATACGGACCGTGGTCCGGATTCGGCCCGCAACGGCATTTTGATCTGCCCGCAGAGAGTTTCTACCGTCAAAGTGAAATCGTAATCAGAAAGTAGGCCTATAGACAAATTTTATGCGCCAAATAATGGATCCCAAGTTTTCCAACCCGAGAAAGACTGTCATGAAACGACTTGTTCTGTTCGGGTTTACTTATATATTTACGAGCAAACATTTTCGACCATGAACAATTCAACATTAACAAGACGAGGCTGCATACCAATATAACTGGTGATATGAATTTCAGGGTTGGGGCGTAATGCTTTGATAGCAACGAAACACTCCTTGTTCATAAAAAATTCAGCCTTGTTCATAAAAAATCCAGCTTTGTCGATAGGGCATCCGCAATAAGAATGCGCAAAATCTGATAGCCGAGCTTTAAGAGCAGGTATATCAATGTCTGATTTATGACGATAGTGTCAGCCAAACATATTCGGGTTCATTTCAATATGAATATAGCCTACTATTCAATTGAATATTGAAGTTCTGTACCTCCAAGAAGCTGCTCAAATACTGGTTACGTATATCATAGGATAAAATGGATTTTGTGGCGAGGTTTCAATCCCTGTATTGGGACAAATTAGGGAAATACTTCGGAAATTTTTATTTCAAACGACTGTTCTCTAATTTGATGAGACTGACAACTTCAAATCGAGAAGATTTCGCGGACATTACGAAGTCACCCTGATTGACGTTACTATCTCCATATTTTTATTTTTTTCCACGAACATTAACAAAACGTCTCTAAACAGAAATATGTTTGTATAATCAGGTCATTGGAAAATTGGCAATGAAAATGAATTTCCACACTACGATAGTTCATGTCAGACGATTATTATGATGATATGAGTCATGAGGTTTTAGCAGTTGTGGTGCGAAACTGCCTCTTGCTTTCTCAAATTGAAAAATGAAATAAAAATTACGTTATCAACCATTTTAAAAATTTAGAGGTCTCGCGGACCCCCTGAAATTGCTTCGCGGACCCCTAGGGGTCCGCGGACCCCCGGTTGAGAACCGCTGATCTAAACCATGTTTGTTGCCATTGTTTCGTTACCAATAACACGGTGTCTGATTTCAACTGTGTTTTCAATTTTTGCTGTTATAAATCAACCTCCAGTTAGGGGGGAATTGATGTGGTTTTTAAGCCCACAGCGAGCGACAGGAGAAACCCCGGTTGGAATCTCGGCAGTAGCACATTTGGTAATGCCGGAGGTTTATCATGGTTCCTGTTCGTTACATTGCAACGGTCATTGCGAATCTCATGCAGATAAATGATATCGAACCATTGAATATATCAGTGTTGGATACGACAAAATCACGAAGTTACATACTCGGAACGTGACGTTTATCCGACGGACTTGGTAATCCTCGTTTGCTGTGGCCCTTCTGCCGTCGTGCCGCGCAAGATAATTCTTGACGTCGCTCCTGAATTTGTTTTCCAGCTCTTCACGCGATATCGCGTCTCTCGTGTATTCGTTCTGCCATTCCTCTCCGCCACCTATCGTGCTTATGATAGCCGATACGTCGCCGTACGATCCCTCTGTACGAAATTCAACCGGATATAAAGCGATTTCGTAAACAAAGCAACTGCTAATGTCATCTACAGCAGAGATCTGGAACTTTTTTCAAAGAGCTGGGTAATATACAGAACAGGCTGAGACCGAGGGCCACAACCACAACTGCGCACCAGTACTTCGCTGACAATCGGACAGTTCTGAAGTATGTCAACATTGACGTTACAATACAAGCAGATTCTACTGAATTAATATAGTTAGCGCTCGAGATTACCGGGCTACGATATGATATATCAACTTTGCCTACCGTCACATGCCACTTCGTTTTAATTACTTGTCCTTTGCTGTTGTTTTCTGTCATTGAGTGTGCAATCTGCAAGTCTCCTATTGGTGTGTACTAGGTCAAGCTGGGTGTTTGACTGGAAGACTACTAGAAAGACTACTTTCGATTCTTTTTCTTCGAATTGACGAAATAATTATAATCTGATACTGACGGCCACGCATAGGATTTCTGGTATCTGCGGCCGATAAAATTTGTCGTCAGACCGTGCGTAGCAACCGTGAATGCGTGCAGCTAAACTTTAGGGTCATTGAATAAAATTTGTGGGAAATATTTGTGTGCAAAGTCAGCATAAGGCATGCGTGTTTGAGAGAGAGAGAGAGAATATAGTGTTTTTTGCTGTGTCTCTCAGCCCACTTGTGCTTCGAGTTCAATTGTTACGGGAGTATGCTAAATTAGAAGTCAACAAAGGATTTTTCAAGAATTGACAGGAGCCCTGCCAAGTGCTGAGACATGTAAAGCAAGAATTGTACCCGCGTGAACTACATGAAATCTTCTGACCAAATATACATCAACTTTCGTCACCTGTTCTCTGCACTGTTAGCATCACGACTACAATATGAGTGCCATCGTTACTCTGTTCGCTTACGACGACCTCCGATTGCGAAAACGTCAGTATGCCGTGCGCGTCTGCACTTTCTTCGATGATCACGCGGCTGGAGGCTTCTTCGTGTAGTATGCGTGGCGACAGGCCTGGAAAAGCGATAAATGCGATATCAAATGATTTTAAGCTACCGAACAACAATATGTATTTTAGAATCAAAATAAACTGAGTTCAATTGCAGTGGTTCCCAATGTCGGCGATATCGCCCACAGTGGGTGATTTTGAGCAACAAAGGGGCGAATATACCAAAGGGGGCGCAAATGATAAAACGTCCAGTGACATATATTTAATTACCACGTTAAAAAAATCAGAGTTGTAATGACTCGAGCCACGATTTTTTGGTGACTCGACTTGACTCATGTCGTTTTTTTCAAATGCGTAAAATGCCTCGACTCGAGTCAATTTTTGTATTGACTCGACTTGTGCTCGAGTCATTGTGCATGACTCGAACCAAGTCATATGACTCGAGACTAGGACGGCCAAGACAGACATTTCATTGTAACTTCGAAGAATAGTAAAGTCACCATCATTAATGGTATTTCGTCTATCGGTCCTGATCCTTAGAAAATAGGCCAGAAACTATTAAGACTGAGGAAATTACGATATTATGAATGCGAATTTTATCATTCGAGCAGAGTTGATAAAAGTGGGTTGAAGTGGCTTGAACTGAAAACTGAACTGTGAACATAATCACTTGGACTCGGACTCGAGTCAAAACACTATGACTCGGACTCGACCGTCTACTACCTGACTGGGACTCGGACTTGAATTGGTGGTGAATTGAAAATGACTCGACTTGACTCGAGTCAAAACTATAAAACGAGATTGACTTGTGACTCGGAACCTTGTGACTTGGTTACAACCCTGTTTGAAACAATTTACTTGAGTTCTTTTCAGACCTTCAGACCTAGGAATCGCTACTTCTAATTGTAGTTGAATAGAAATTTACGGCGTTGATTCAACTTTGACTTGAGTAAGAACACTGACTCATATTAGTTTTACTATTTCCGAATATTTCTCTGGAGATGGGGGCCAATTTGACGTGAGATGGCAAGCGATAAATTAGTGATGTAGAGAACAGGTGCGCTGGTGCATCGTCACCTTTATATAGTTGCATTTGCTCAGACACATCTGTGATATCCACCCGAAACTCTTTTCTCATTCCTGGCAGAATGTCTCGTATTAGCTTGACAGTGACGATGGCTTCTTGCTGCCCGCTCAGCAGACGCGTCCTGCCGTTGTTGACGGGGAAGTAGTCCTTGCCCGGGACGGCCGTTATGGGACTGGTCGAGTACATGACGTCGATATCGTACTGACTGCCGTAAAGCCTTTGGATGGTGAGAGAAACCTGCGATGGAATGAATATATTTAACTTCTAACTGAAATTTGCAATTTTGTGAGGAAGTGATATCTCGCGATGTTGGAAATTATACAAAAATAGCATTTCTGACGAAAATTACCAACTCATGATGTTGTGAAATGATAAGAAGTGCATTTTTAGCGAAAGTTCACCAACTTTTGATACTGAGAAATAATTAAAATAGCATTTTCCACAGACTCACAAACTCAAGATGAAGGGAAATGATGAAAAATAGTATTTCCAGCGTAACTTTACCACTCATGAGGTTGGAAAATGACAAAAATTCATTTTTGGGGAGTGTTAAAAATAGGGCAGGAATGCATATGCATCATTTCGAATTAAACAAACTTCATTTATTCGCGTGATTGGCGATTATCGTGGTGGTTGTATTGTAAGAAATTAAGATGTCCTTCATAAACGCAACTCCACAGTGAGCAGGTTGGTGCTACAATTCATTGTTGAACGCTCGTGAAAATATATCTTCTATTACAAATTGTTATCATCATTGGTTTATGAGCGATTTTTATCAGTTAAATACACCACGAAATGCGATACAATGAAAAGATAAAAAGATGGGAAGGTGTTAAAGCGACTTGGAGTAGTCTATGGAATCGGACACCCACCTTGGCCTAGGCGATGTGAAGAAAAGTAATGAATTAAAGAAGATAGCATAGAAAAAAGCAAGCCACAAGAAATGGGGTGGCATGTCATTAGAAATAATTATTCCGATGTACATTATTCCACATTGCTATCTCGGGATTATTCTGCAATAGACTGTTTGACGCACAGAGAATATACGATCGAAAATCCCAGCATAAATCAAATGTATCACCTCCGAGCTGTCCTCGGGTACTGCGATATGCTGCGAGGCCGCAGAAAATTTCACGACTCCGCAAGGTTCGATTTCCGTGAATTCGTGATTCTCCATAATGGTAGCCGTGCCTTCGCCATTCCGCCCGTCGACCTTCAACACGTGTGCTGCAAATGCCTGAGTTTCGGCAGAGTTCGGAAATAGCTGACGAGACATGAAAATTATATGTTAACGAAGGAGAAAGCGAAACAATATACGAAACCAGAAAAATGGATATCTCACCTCCCACGCAAAAAAGTGATGCCTCTCATTCCAAACAGCGGGTGTTATAATAATAAGGCATTCAAGATAACACAAGGACTAAATCCTAGCTGAGAATATCACTTCTAATCCCTACCTATTCAATCTAAATGCTTCTTTCACTTGCTATCACACTATTTTGAAATCGCTATTCTGTTCGGATGCACAGGTCACCACCATTTATAGTATCTATATAAAAATATCTATACATTTTCTACATTAAGCTTAAGCTATATGTTTGACTCAATTATTCAAATTTTCATGCCGGTAACATCATATTTGATGATATAATTGTTGATAAACAATGTTCTTTTCCATTCTCTAATAGCTGCTGACGACTATTTCTGACGAGTGTCAGCCGAAAATATGCGGGCTTATTTCAATATGAACATATTATTCAATAATCTATCTTCAAGCAATGAAGATATGAAAAAACTTATAAATTATTCTACTGTGAGAGGATGAATCAAAGGTAATCTTACTGTTAAAGACACGTTGACCTCTTCCTGTGCGCTAGTCATGGTAATTGACGAGGACGGGGGCATCGTTTGCCCCTCTCTGAACCCGTTTGATCTCCGACTGTTCGGGTATCCTGACACCCAGCGTACCTCAACGTCACCATACAGTCCAATTCTCTTCAGAGTCATTCTACATAGGTTTCTGGTGGCTGGAAAAAATGATGGCAAACATATTGCAACATCATTCATTAAATTTCCCTTTAAGGCCAGTGTACAACACTTAAATTTAGATGAGCTGTTCCTTTTGATACGTAACAGTATAACTTGGTACGGAATTTCAAGTTTTTACTATTCAAGTCTCCGAATTGTACAATTTTGTCTGGAATAATGCAGTTTATCATCATCATCATCATTGGTTTATTAGCAATATTATCAGTTCAATACACCACAAAATGCGATACAGTGAAAAGGTAGGAAGGTGTCAAAGAGACTTGGAGTAGTCTATGGAATCAGATACCCACTTTGGCCTAGGCGATGTAAAGAGGAGGCATGCACACTGAATGAAAAGTAAAGAAGATACATCGATAGGTCAGGTCGTGGTCCGGTAATCTTGAGGATGGACAAGTATTCATTTAGTAGTATTTGCTCGTCACAATGTTGTTGCACCAAACTGTTTAAAAGTAGCCCACACCTCGTTTAAGACCAGTAATATGTGAAAGGTAAGAAGACATAGTAAACAATGTTTGAGAGTAGAATTCAATGGTATAAGAGAATCCAGCAAACGGCAAAATCGCAGTTCTTTCAAAAGAATGCCAACACTCAAAATCGTGCGCGTCAAAAAGACAACAAATCCAAATTCAAATTCTTCTGTCGTAATTACATTCGGGGTTAACATGTATTTTCGAAAGCTTACCGGTACGTAGAATTTGTTCTAAAATTTTACATGTCCTCAAGTGAAAAAAGTTGAAATAAACACGCTACTTACTATTATAAACTTGCGAAACAGCCGGATCAAACCCGACTTGTGCGTTTCCTGCTTCTGGAGGAACTGCCACCGTCGCCTCGATAAACTCCGAGAGTCTCGGCGGAATTGTGACATCACTGTCGATGTATTCGACCATGGTCAGCTGTTATCAGAAGTTTGCTCGCAGTCAACATCGGTCAATAAGTATCGCCACAGAACATACATGTACTGTACATGTACAATTACACTTGTTTCACTCTTTCAACAATGACAAATCAAAATAGAATGACATCGAATGGCCGCGAGCAGACTTCAATGCGCGTAAACGACATACCGTAATACTAAAACATAACCCTCGCTGTAACTTATCATACACGCAAGTTCGTCATGTACTACTACTACGCATGTACTATACATGTACTGCATGGTGCATACATGGGTACAGGCTTTTTTCCATAATCTACATACCATTTTCAGGGTGCGTATTATACATGGAAAATTACAGTATATCACACAGTCGGTCATGCATAAGATTACAATATTCTCACCCTGACTGTAAAGGTATTTCCTACTGCTAAAAATGCAGACGATGATATAGTGACCGAGGCAATGGCCCAGTCTGATCTGTCTGGTATAATCACGTCTCCCGTGTCCGTTTCCAAATACAAGGAATTTCCTTTTGGCTGTAAAACAAAATTTGTATATGGGACAAAATTTCAGTCACTCCCAAATAGTGCCAAGGGGTATAGCATAGAGTTGTACCTAAGTCACAAGGTTTCGAGTCACAATTCAATCTCATTATTATAGTTTTGACTCGAGTCAAGTTAACAGTTAATCGGAGGCGGATACTTTCGAAATTGCAAGATGTGTCTTTGCTGCTAATCGAAAATGACGAACAACACCACAAATAGGTAATATCTTTAAAAACATATTCAGTTAATGTGATAAAGAGACTATTTCTTGTGATGCAAACTTATTCTGACTAGAAGGGGACGTAATATAAAAATGTTACTACGCTGATAAGGAGTCCCAGTAGTAAAAACCCGCTTGACAACTGCGGAAATGGTGCACATATTGTTCATCACTGACCACCTCCGTTTAAGTGTCGCAAACAACACACAGTAATAATATCGCAAGTGTGAGGTGTGTGTGATAAAATATCGGGTGAAATTCTTAGACCCCAATTTTTCTTTCATCCCCAGATCGAAAACAGAAAAAGCATACGCGAGTGATAGTGTTAACCAAGAATTTTCACTCACATTGTTGAACTCGACGTGAAAAGCGACCGAGACCCTTCCGAAGTTTCCCCCTTGTCGGGTCACGTTTAGAAGTATGGCCCGCGAGTTGTCGGGACGAACTGCAATCGACTGGTCGCTCGATTGTATCGATACGATACCGTGCGGGTCGTCGTTTGGCCTGAAACGAGAGAAGAAGTTATTCGGGCAACTGGTGCAGTAACTAGGGCTGGAAACAATGATCCAGTACTCAAATCCGAATTGAGTATTTATCAGAGATGAGCGGATTTGAAATTTCTATGTCCTAATCCAATACAAATCCGAACCTTCAAATCCAAATCCAAATCCTAATCCATAACTTTTTCATATTCAAGTCCATGTCCAATCCTAATCCGATTCCAACTGGAAATTCAGAAAAAATACTAATTTATGCAATGGAGGGATTCGAAAATTTTCTTTCACAACCAACGATTCACTTGATTCAAGATAACTTAGTAACCATAAGTACATTAATTACTGATCTGAATAAAGTTTGTCGCCATTCGCCACACGACATCTCAATCTCCCAGAAAATAGGTAAATCCAATCCAAATCCGTTCCGAAAAAAATGTCTAATCCAAATTCAATCCAAATCCGACAAAATTTCACAAATCCTGTTTTTTCAAAACCTAATCCTAATCCATGCTCATCTCTGGTATTTATCGAATTGATTTGAGTCTAGTATTAAAATTAATCACCCCTATTGAAGAATTGGTTGAAATAACACCAAAGTATCTTTATGTCGTATATAAGTGACATTATTTTCTTTGTATTGTCGAATAAAGGGTGTATTTTTGATATATCCACATCATCCCCACTGTTACGAAATCATAAGTGATGCTCAAATCCTAGATTGGATGCTCCATTCGAAATCGAACCAATCAGGAACTCGATTTTGCTCAGTACTGGTAGCCACACGATTTTACCGAATCATAAACTGCCGCCGGCCACTATTTCGATTTAGATCTGCCCCGCCGTCAACATCGACCAGCCTGGCTTGAAATTTTTCGGCCAGCTCTGGCAAGTCGTCAGCCCGAACGTACACGATCACTTCCGCGCTGGATTGTCCGTCTCGAAAGGAAACTTCGCCTGCGATAATAAAAGTAGTGACGGGAGAGAGAGAGAGAGAGTTTTTTTTTTATCTGATCGAAATACATAGAATAAGCATGCACAGTATTCGGTATCGGATTGGAATGATATGTATGACCTTAGAGGTCAACTAATCAAATCACAGCCGCACCAAACAGGTATGTATTCTGCACAATCTGGCTGTAACGAATCTTAGTTGAGAAAATAAAATTAGAGAAGCTACTTTGAGGTACAGAACTTCAATATACAATTGAATAGTATATTCATGATTGAAATGAACCCGAATATTTTCGGCTGAGACTCGTCAGAGGTAATTGTCAGCAACTAGTAGAGAATTGGAAAGAACATTGTATATCAACAATCGTATCACAATGTTCTGTCCAATTCTCCACTAGTTGCTGACAAATGTGTTCTAAAAACTATGAATATACTATCCAAAGAGAATAATAAAGAATAAGTAAAAAGAAATAACGAATCAATGAAGGAGTGTCAGGGTGAGGTACAGTGTTAATATGACGATAGAGGCAATCAAGAACGTCTTTTTTAAAACTATTATATGGCAATTCACACATATGGTGTGGTAATGCATTCCATATGATAGGGGCTGAGTAGTCGATATTTCCCTTTGACGAGGATTGTATTGTGGGAGCGAACATGTTTAGCCGGTATGAAAAAGTAATTGAATACATGGAGCAAATTATTGGAAAATTATTTGTGTATAACTTTTGATGCTTCAAAACAGTAGAGTTCTTTAACTTGCAAAATTCGATGTTTTCCATAGTAAGCTGGTAATTTGGTGCGTAGAGGTACGAATGAAATCAATCTTAATGCACGATTTTGCAGGGTTCTAATTCTGCACAAAAATGTTTTGGGTGCATTTCCCCATGCATGATTTCATATTGAAAGTGAGAGTGGAAAAGTGATTACATAGTTCGTAGTGCTGATCTAGAAACCAAAGATTAGTGATTGGTCTTAATTGCCATACACCGATACTGTGTATTTGATATGCTACTTCCGAGACATTTTGGCATGACTAATGACTGTAATGACAGTATAAATCGGTGAAGTTTTTTAATATAAATTCAGTTACCTTCATCGTGATATAGGGGGGGCTATTTCCCCCAGTCTGTATGACAATTTCATTTCTAACTGTTATGCAAACATGCCACAAATCCACTTTCTACTGTCTACAAAAGCTAAAGTGCAAAGAGTAAGTAGTTTTGCTTAAAATACTGTTAAGTAGAAGAGAAAGTACTCGAAAAACATAACCAATATGGTAATCATCCGAGTAGGCAGAACATACTTGAGTACTGTTGACAAGCAGAAATACTTTGTTACTGATGATCTCAGGCGTTAAGCTATTTAACTTCAGAAAATTAGAGTTGCAATACAAATTGAACCCACCTTCAGATTGTACCAAATCCGCTGATACATCCGCTCCTAACTCCCCATTCAGAGCCTCCACGCTCCACTTTAGAGACACCTTTCCCAAGTTTCCTCCCTGTCGTTCGACCGGAAACACGACCTGCAATGTTCCCGAGTCTGGTTCCTGCAGAACCTGCCATTGTGAAATTGAAAATCACACCAGTCATGTTCATTGTTCAATATACGGCAATAAATTACACACCATCGGCGTGGAGAATTCGTCCTCTCCACCGCTGAACTGTATGATACCGTTCGGATTTCCCTGGAAGCATTTGAGAATAAAGATTTCAATACATATAATTTGTACGTTCAACGCATCATCATTTGTCAAGAACGGTCGTGAGATGTGAGTTCAATTACGAAAGTAGTTTCAGTAACAGTAAGCAATGCTAACCTATCCCAAAAGTAATTTATAAAATCATTAACACTTTATAAAATCCAAAATTGAATATGTTCATCGATTTGCCTAAAAAAGGATACCTAGAAGTGGAAGTAGTCATAAAACATATCCACTCGAGTAGGTAGTGCACGTAGGGCGGTAGGCCTGAAGTACTTTGTTAGTGACCACCTCTGAGCGTCAGTTACAGACATGGTTATAACAACCAATTATTTCTAGTGGTACTGGTACAAGCATTCCAGTATTGAAGTGGTTTTACTTTTGTCGTATCCACGTAAATTCCCCACCTTTTTCTCCACCGTGATATTCACTACGCCTTCGCTTTCGCTGATTTCGGCCGGTTCCACGCTGACCAGCACGATCTGAAAACGTTCTTCCACCTCTTGAGTGTCGGTCGAGGGCAACACTGTGAGGAGAATTTCCCGTTGGCCGCCATCGCCGTCGGAAAAGTGAAATGAGCCTGAAGTTGGGCTGGCGATGTCTTCCGAAACAGGGGTTGTGCTTGAAGACAAGAAAGAATAAATAAAGTATATATAGTATTTATATAGTTAGATTACATGCCTATGATTTGATATATTGACTTCGCTTACCGATGCAAAACACTTCAATTTCGTCACTCGTACTTTTATGTTATCTCCTGTTACATTTCATTTAGTGCGCATGCCTCTTATTTACAAGTTTTAAACCAGCGGGTCTCAACCGGGGTTCTCAGGGGTTCAAATCATAAAATCTTAGATTTCTTCGACAACCACTGATTATACTGAATAATACATGCATATTGAAATGAACGCAAATAATTTGGGATGACACTCGTCAGGGGTAATAGTCAGCAACTAGTACAGAATTGGAAAGAACCAGGGTTGTAACCAAGTCACAAGGCTCTGAGTCACAAGTCAGTCTCACTTTTATAGTTTTGACTCGAGTTAAGTTGAGTCATTTTCAATTCACCACCGAGTCGAGTCCGAGTCCAGGTCCTCGAGCAGAGGGTCGAGTCCGAGTCATGGTATTATGACTCGAGTCTGAGTCCAAGTCATTGTGTTGACTGTTCAGTTTCCAGTTAAAGTCTTGTTAAACCCACTTTTTATAACTCTGTTTCGTAATATCGAATAGTTCGCATTTACAATATACGATTTTTTCTCACTTTTAGCAGTTTCTGGTCGCATTTTCAAGCACCACTACCAATAGACGAAATCGCAATAGTGTGGCTACTTCACTATTCTTCGAAATTACAATGAAATGCCAATCTTGACCATCTGAGTCTCGAGTCATATGACTTGATTCGAGTCATGCGCAATGACTCGAGTCCAAGTCGAGTCAATACACAGATTGACTCGAGTCGAGTCGAGTCATTTCCGTATTTCGAGAAAATGACTCGAGTCAAGTCGAGTCATCAGAAAATCGTGACTCGAGTCATTACAACCCTGGAAAGAACATTGTATATCAGCAATCGTATCACCAAATATGAAGACGTCACTGGTATGCAATTTCGAACACTAGGAGCTCGATGTAATAATTTTGGATGGTACACAAACTCCTGTCAGCACAAACTAGGTTGAAGTATTATGTATCACAAAAATCATAGACATTGATCAACATCGTAGACTACTTTGGTCACCTCTGGCAACAATAAAATATCACACACCTCCGCGTTTCACCATAGTACGGTTCCGCTCTAATAATTCTCCAAGTTCCGTGAACTTCACCCATGTTGCCGCCTTTTCGCTCCAGTATGAAATTCAAACGGGTTCCTTCGTTCGTTGGGTTTCGAATCGAAACCCGTTTGTCTCCGTCAAGAAAACCCAGCACCCCGTTCGGGTAATCGCTTTTCTTGATGACCACCTAGCGAGTAGACCAGGACATGATAGAAATGTCAGGTAGAAACATAGAAATTAAGTCACGGACATAGGTAGCGTGAGTCTGGATGCCTAATCCAATAAGCATGCTCCTTACTAAAAGATATCACTGGCTTTCAAGAAAAAAAGCACTATTTTCACCACAGCACCGTTGCATCAGTAAACCAGCTAGGACCAAGTATATAAAGAGTTGTTTGAACCCATTTCCCATCAAATAACATCAAACTCTGTTTCACCCTCGCAATGACAAGACCTCAGTTTCATAGAACAACTTTGAAACATCTGCGATCACAGCTTACTACGAAGCTAATGTTGCCGTCGCTAACATAGGATAGATGCCGTATCATGAATGGAACAAATGCGGTTCTACAAATTATGTATTATATCAGCCTGTTAGCACTGATTCTTTCCGATCAGATTGCCCTATATTGTCACTAACGTACCTCAGCCCAATAAATATATTTCGGCAATACAGGGTGAGAAGACGATTTCCGAGAGAGGGTGAGAATACGTTTTCGGAAGCTTCTATGATCTCAGTGACATATTTTTGGATGCATTGCAACTCTAGCGATTAAGAACACTGCCAGTACACAATGGTCACAATAGCATGAAAAATACGATGTCGTAAACAAGTTTAAGATTGTATATTGTACAACAGCAACAATAATGCTACTGCCTTCAGAAAAAATATTGGGGACAAATACAATTTCATTGTAACTTAATATTCATTGAATTTTGTATCTACTTGGTTTCAAAGATTCAAAAGGACACAGCAGAGACATGATAGAGCAGCAAATTGCCAACCGTTGTACTATGTGTACCGGTAAGCAGGCGTCAAATACAATCTAACCTCCATTACAATGTGTTCCCCGAATCTTGCCCCTCCGTTCACCCCCGACAATACAACGGAGAACAATTCTTCCATCTCCATCACTTCATCGTCCACAATCTGAATGGTTAAATAAGCCTTGTCCTGCCCGTCTTCGAACACGACGTTGATTCCGACGTTCGGCATCAAATAGTCGACACTACGTTCTGCCGTTTTGTCGATGGTTTTTGCCGTCACGCTCACCACGCCGTAGTCTCCGTCTGTCCTGACCTGGAAGTAGATTGCATTGATAAGTCAGTCGGTCATTTTCTTGAAATAGTTATCAGTCCAAAACAACTCAAGATGGTGATATGATCAAAAGTGAGAAGGGTGTCGATACGACCAATTACCAGAGGTGGTCAAAGTAGTCAAGAAAGCTACTCAAGTAGAAGCAGAAGTAGTGACGAAAAAATCTACTCAAGTATGCGTAGAAGTACTTCTTCCATAAGCCACCTAAACCTACTTGAAGTAGAATGGACTGACTTTAAATCTACTCAAGTAAGTAAGTAGTTTTAAAAACAGTCCTAATTCGTTCGCATGGACTGTCAAAAGCTGCAAATTGAGCTATGCGGAAGGTGCAGAGAGCTTGATGCATTCCAGGAGGTATCAATTTTCGACAGAATAAGCATTCTTTCGCATCATGGGATGCAAATTACAGTATTGATATGAAAATACGATACTAAACCTTTGTTTACTAGAAGCCCCGTTTTAGAGAATATCATGGCATGGCGCCCCACCTCATATTATAAGGTCCCAAGTTTAGGCGAAGAGCAATACGGAGAAGTTGTATCGGATACGGTTTCAACACTTTGCGCGATTGGTATACATTGATAACAAATATTGCGGATGGTGAAATTTATATTTAGTTTAGCTTTTTTTTTTTCGGAAATTGGAGGCATTACTACACTTGCTTTTATGCTTCCACAATCAACATGCATGTTCTGCAGACAAAAGAACTGAAAGTAATTAGAACTGAAAGTATGATACTCGGAATTGAAAGCGAAATACGAGTAACACTTTAAAAAAGCGGAAAATATATTTTATGTCTTTTGTCCATATCGCTTCAAAGGTGATCTGCTGAAACAGGTGTAACAGCAGGACACGTCATCGGCTGCTAGATTACAATATGATAGGTAATTGCTAGATTGCGAAACGGTAGTTTCACACGCTATAATGGGCCATATTTAGTGTGATGAAATTTGGTATAGCGACGATGCGGTGTGAGCGGAACCAAGTAATATGGTACCTAAATGATATTCACTGATACTTTTGTGAAAACATATTTACCACCCCATAATTACTGTGCGCGAAGCGCAACAAAATTTCTGGGCTTTACTCTACTTTTATGAATAATAAATGTTGGTATTCCGTGAAAACAGCCCCAGAACTCCTCAGGCTATCTTTCGCATTGGGGGATTAAACTACTTCTACTTGACAAACTGAAAATAGCGAAAAGTAAGTAAGTAGATCACAAAATATGTCGAAGTAGAAGTAGAGAAAATCAGATCTACTTGAGTAAGTACCAGAAGTAGAGGGAAACTACTTGAGTACTTTTAAAAAGTAGAAGTACTTCGTTGCTGACCACCTCTGCCAATTACGGTATCTTATTCAAAAATCCACTTCTTGTATCCCACACCCACCTTCATCCAGACTAGAGCAGGGGTCGTGAACAGACTTGTACAAACTACTGGATTTTCAAAATACGCAAATAGAACTAGAACTGCTCAATTTTCAATATCCGCAACCATAACTATAACTATAAGTATTCACTTTTCAAAATACACAACTACAACACAACTAGAACTACTCCTAAATCAGTAGTTATTTGACCATCAACTAACTAAATTAGCAGTATGTACTTGTCTGGCCGATCTAATTGGACCGCGATAGATCACGAGGTCTGCGAAATAGTTCACACTCACAATTTCGATGCGAGCCTCTCCGTCTCTCTCATTGACTTCGATCGTGTTGACGCCATTGGGAAATTGAATGATTCCTTCCGCGCCATCATTTTTAGCAATCGTCACCGATGCGCTAGGCGATTCACCGATTGTAGGCGGTATGCCGAGAGAGATGTTATAAGGCGCTTGAGGGACAAAGTCGCTAGTACTGTACGACATCAGAGACACGTCTGTAAACAAATCTAGTGATAAACTGAAAAGGATTTGACAGGATGAAAAAATCAACTTTGGTGATTGATTCGGTCTGATATTTCTATTTCTATAAAATTACAAGAAAACATAGCAATTTCAAAGACATGTCTAAACTACTTCAACTAGAAGTCGAAAATGAAGATCTGAAAAGTACTCCAACACGTATTGTTACAGAGCAGATTCGGTTGAGGGGTCGCACACTTTTTTTGGAGCATTTGGTTGTATTAAGTTCGTTTTGCGTTATTTTCACTTTAGCACCTGATGAAGGAGCGAAGCTCCGAAAGCTCGTGTGATAAATAAAATTATTACGTTGCAAGTGGACGCTAAATAAGGTGCGAAAGCAACTAAGATCTTAACACTTTTAACAGTTAGTCGCAGGTGGTCACTTACGAAATTGCAGACCACGTCTTCACGATTAACGCAAAATCACGAATTACAACTACAAACAGGAGCATTTTTAGTAAACGTACTCAGTTACCGTGATACAGGGGCTTTTTCGCCCACAAAAGTGATGCAACCTTACGCCAAAATCACTTTTTGATTCTCAAAATCCATCCAAATTTCATCCACCACAAGATCGCAATACAATGACAAGATAGGAAGGTGTCGAAATGACTTAGAGAACTCTTTGAAATCAGACAGAGGCACGCATGTAAAGAAGAGGTATGCATACTGCATAAAAGATAACATAACAGGACAAGCGACTTGAAGTTAGAGTTACGGTACATGGTAATTTTGGGCTTGGGTTATACAGTCTCGTACTCCACTGTCTGTAGTGAAGCATTTCTACTTTGTCCAAGTATCTAACATGATCCGTTTCCCCAGAGAAGCGTTAGCAAAAAGCATACTCGTAACGTTGACATAAAATTCCTCGGGGCCTTCCGGGACGTCATCGTCCATAAGTTCAGCTTGAATTATTTTGAAAAACTCTCCGTCTCCAAATACCAATCGCCGTGAGAATCCGTAGTAGTCTGCGCCCTCCGTGGCTGAACCAGCGCTGGTAACTACCGTAACCGAGACCTACAGGAAAATCAAGTACCGACATGTCACATAAATTATATATTTATCATTAAATTTATATTGTTTATTCACAGTAACACCGGTAAATACACGCATAATCTGCAGAGCACCCAGCCACCCTAAGGAACTATGCAAGATTGGAGTACGCTTTTAAAATTTCAGTAGCAGATTCAAACTTGCCTCTCCCAAATGTCCGTTATTTCTCAGCAGCGTCAACGACACCACAGAGGGTGAGAATTGCGACGCCATAGTAGCCGACCCGCTTTCACCGATATCCTCGCCCCCTTCCTTCACAAAATACGAGGGCTGCGAAAACGAAAAGGTCCCGTGCGGGCTGTCGCTTGACGCGATCACAATGTTGACAGAGTCAGAGTCCGAGTCTATTTCACCGCCATCTGTAACAACAAAATATTTCATTAGAATGAGGAGTTGGTGCAATACAGCGATGTCCAACCTGTTTGGCCAAAGGTTTATGAATGATTGTGCGGGCCACTTGAGTGTATACTGCTGATTTGTCTTCTTATAAAAATTTGTATTTTGTAATTAAAACCCTAACACCGAAATTATGATCTTATAAATATGTAATATCTAGGGCGGGCACAACAATTGGAACTATCTGATCGAAATCGAGTAACAATTGTAATGATTTGGATCGTGTAGTGTGTTTCGAGGATTGATATTGAAAGCCCCTTTCAACCTAGACATATATTAACAACTAGTATTAAAGTTTTGATATATTTTCCCGACGTGGAAGCCTTGAAACCTCAAATGGTCTTAGCGCCGCGCCCTATACTTGTAGTACAATGCTACATAAGTTAATGGAAATAACATTTCACGAAGTCTTGATCAAACTGTAGCCAAAAAGCGTAATGAAAGAGGCATGGTCGGCATTATTTACTTTGTGGTAGCACAAAAAGTATGTGTTCGAGCTTGTCACGTTTTCCATATCCTTATGTCGTTATCATGAGTGATATTCAAAGCCTTATAATCGATTTAGAATCCAAGCACTCACGTACTCGATCTTGACTAGCAGGAGCAATATCCTTTTCAACAGGTTAACGAATATTTTACTACACGACATTGTAGCAATGAGACCGACAAGATAGCGTAATGGCTCAGACCAAAGACCTGATTCGTAACACTGGTATCCATGACTTCCCCGCTTGGCGCTCAGCATTACCGTTATAACATGGAGGGGTTGTGCAAGACTTGAAAAGCCTTACAAGGCTATGCACCTTCCTTGTCCAACGGCATATGCACAATGCACATCACGCACTCACGGTAGGTATATGCATAGATCGTCTGTTTGTATATCATTAGTTGGTCTATATGCCGCAAAAACATCAAGGACAAAAAGATACTGCGTCTTTCTATCCTGGTAATGCGTAATGAAAATTCCTTGAATAAGATGAACAGTGAAGATCAATGCTATCCGTCTGTAAGCTTTTTGGTAGCCTACCATATCGATATGCAAAGCATACTTCTTAAAGTCGGCAAATCTATTGTGGAAGATTTAGTTTTACGTCTTTATAGGAGTTTTGAACTTGAAGAGTGGAAAATTGAACAAAGTTTTTGATGACGATGCGATTTGACGATTTCTGCGTTTCTCGCAGAGTTTAATGTCACGCCAACAACGGTTCGGTCTTTTGACAGGAGAAAATAAGAGGTTGACATCAAACCTGACGCTGACAGTAACCGCAGAATGAATTCTTGCGGCAACTCCGGAATGTCGTCATCCACAGTCTGAAGCACGATTTCAGTGCGGTTTTCCATATCGCGAAACACGGCTTCCCCTAAATTCGGAATACGTCAGGGTTAAACGTCTTTACAATGTGCCAAGTAATATGTCCCATCGTAACTACATATACCAACCAGCGGCAGTCAAAGTAGTCATCGTTGGCACTCAAGTAGAGGTAAAGTAACGTCGTAAATACAGGTAAATACAACTAGAAGTAACGATTTTAAGTACGCAAGTATGCACCTCTGATTACGACATGAATATTTCAATACTAAAAACATTCTATGTCACTGTATTCGGCCCTCGAACCAGACAACTACAATGCAGTTCAATATTATGTTTGAATATATATATATAGAGAGAGAGAGCATCTATATTTGTTAACCGTGTAAATTAATAACATACATCCGATTCGGCGAAATGTGATATACAGATAAGCAAGGTATAGATGAGAGTCTCAATGTGACAGAGTCACCCAGAATTATGCTCGTCTATGCCATTCCACATCAATGCTGCTAGCAAAATTTTATCAATTTCCATCCCAAATCCTACGAAAAGAGAGAAAAGTAACATACCCTCAGTTTGATAGAACGCATTAGCGTCTGCAGGTGTAATCTGCCATCGCACTGTACAATCCCCAAAATGACCTGGTCCTCTATGAAGGGTGATATAGGAAAATCCATCGTAATGTAGCGTAGGTTCCGACGTCAGTATGTCTCGTGTAGCAGCGTCGACGGATACGGTTCCTGCTGCTCCTTTATCACCCATAATCGTGACCTGTAAAGTGCACTTGTTGCTTAGAAACTGTTGGAGGCGGGTTCGCAGAAATTTGTTCGCACAAAAATTATAAATTCAAAGCTGCCAAGAAACAAGGGTGATTAGTAATGAAGTAGCTGTAATTTTCCAAGTACTCTAGCACCTACCTACTTGTATCACTTACTCAAGTTGTTATGTTTATTGCCTACTTCTTCTACATGGCAGTTTTGTAGGCAAAACTACCTACTTTTAACGTTTTGAGTTTATCAAGTAGAAACTAGTTTTGGGATATGTTCGCATAACTTAAACGAGTGAAATTTTCACGGCAACTAAGCGACAGAGTCCTTGCATCACGTTTAGGGAATATATTTTTGAAAATTGCAATTCTTGGTATATCTGTTGGTCGTTTTGTATTAAAAGTACACACTGTAATTTTGAAAGAAGCCACCTCCAATGAACTGCTAAATGCTCGTGACCCAATTCAAACCAAATCTACACCCACGTTCTGAAACTACTTCTTTGCTTCTTTGAGACCTGCATGTTCTGCTTCTACTGGACACAGTTTTGACACATCCTTTAAATTGCTACTGTTAATTGCGATGGGGTCGAAATTTACGGATATTTACATGATATATATTTACATAATACAAACTGACCTCTGCCACTGCTGCAATTGGCGATATCTCCGCACCTCCGGTCGCAGACAGTAAAGAAACACTGTATGTTTCAGACCCTTCCAAGATGTGATCCGGTAGAGATCTTAAAACAATGCTCTTCATCCTTTCCCCAGTGGAAAAGGAAACCTTCCCGGACATCGGTGTGAGATCGTTGAATGCGGTTTTGTCCAGCGTCCATGAAATGATGACGTCATCCCTAAATTTAGGGCATAAGGTTAAAATAACTAGATACAGTCAGGTGGGCATATATCTTGAAAGCATATTTAAGAGCGGGGTTCCAAATTTTTGCATCAATTGAGATTAATAGACCCTAAAGTTCGTAACTACAATTAGGAAAAATAAAGTACGAAGGTGAGCTGATTACAAATCAGGTATTAGGCCTTGACACATGTCAAATATTCGAGTGTCACTTATTATGTGACGTTATTAACAGTTCAAATATTCTCATTTAATGCGACCACAAAGAAAACAACGGCAGGCCTACACCACATAAAGATAACATTGTGTTCTTTCGATCATACCTATAGCACTTTGTGTTGCAAGCTGATTACAGCTTCACAGAAATGTAATTTCCAGTAACGTGCCTAGCTTTGTACTACCATACACGTATTAGATGCTGTGATACCACTAATCGGGGATTTGAGATTCCCATGTTGGCAAAAAAAGTATATAAACCATAATTCTAGTTGGTAACATAAGTGGGAAGAGGTGTAGTCACGACTTGACCCGAATCAATAGAATTAATACTTCATTCAGATCCGAGCACTCCAATCAATATACTCAGCCCTAATCGTAACGCAGACAACAAAATCCTCTTATTGGAACTATATAGACGTGGATAGATAATCTTCGAGACAGTCTGACTACAGATAACATAGACTGAATTCATTGGTCATGGAAAGAGCCCAGAAATCCTAATATGAAATCCACTAAATTCTCAATTACAGCCGAATCAATAATGATAGCCATAAAGAATAGCGATGAGGATGATAGAATTACAAATCAGAATCAGAATATCAAGACTCAGCTGTATCCCGATTCCAAAGACATGATCGAATTTGTTCCAATACACGAATTGACTTGAGTTTGAAAAGCAGAGAAATAATTCTGAATCGTTTCTGTAGTAACTTGAATATCACAAAATGCCAGTAAGCCCTACTTTAAATCTGCCATCCGTAATAGTCCGCCTTAGTAGGAAGTACAAGGTGTATTGATACACAGTAATTGTGGATAACTATGCTGAAGCAACACCTAGTATATAGGCCGAATTAGCTAGTATCACTTACCCGCTTCCTTGATATCTCCTGATGTCAAGCGTCACCATTCCGTCGGGATCGTTAGGCGACTTTGACTCGGTTATCGACTTCTCCGTGTCGACAAAACCGAACATTCCGCTCGGAGAATCATTCGGTAAAATGATCACTGTGGTTGCGACGTCCCCACCCAGTTTAGCACCACCTTAACATACGGAACCAATATAACAATTATAGGGCAGAAAGCATAGTCCGGAAAACTTGAGAATGAAAAGTTTGGGATTGTAAATCCATTTACTGGATTATAATATCGAAATGTGCGTTCCCATGTGTAAGAGAAAAAGTTGAATGATAGCTGGAATAACTGTCTTCTATATAGGTCAATGAATTTGTAATTCACAGGACCTGTAAAGCTAATTAAGTGGAAGCAGAGAATTAAAAGAAAAGCATATTAAATGAAAAGTACCAAGAACGTAATATTTAGAGTACTTTTATCAGTTAATTGGCGATTGCTACTTTTAAAGACGCATCTTCTCGACCAACGCAAATAGCGATGGCACTACAACTAGGTGCAGAAATATATCTTCGAAGTATATTCAGTTACCGTAGTACATAGGTTATTTCACTCGATTCACATAATAATTACGACTTCATCGATAAAATTGATGAAAATTTATACTAAAATGATTTTCCACCAATGACCCGTGAATTTCGATCCCCAAAGTGGAATAAATTAGTGGATTTGCAGATAACAATGTTGAAATAGGAGGGGAAGAAGTGTAAAAACATTACCCACTGGATCAAGTAACAATGCAGACCTACTCTAGTACTATGGAAAAGTATAAGCAATTTATTACTGACCCCCGCTGAATGTACAGTGATTACAGCGGCTGACACAGCAACTCAATACTTCGGTTTACATAGAAGTATCCAAGGCAGACATTTGAACATTGAATATCACACCTGGCTTCCCAATCAACTGTACAGTAAAGGTTTCCACAAACTCCACGTCGTCATCGTCGACGATGAATATCTCAATTTCCGCGTGTCTCTGGCCTTCTTCGAAATGAACCGTGCCAGAGTGAGGGTAAAAATCGCTGTTCGACGCAGTGATGGGTCTCGCCAGCCATTCCACCGACACAGATCGAAACGCCCCCACCAGTCTCGCTAACGGGAGCTGCGCATAGAATTTTGAAAGTTAATAATCCGCATTGGCTCGGAGTGTCAAATGTTATGCACGAATATTTTTGATACGATTTTTGATATACGATGTTCTCTCCAATTCTCTACTAGTTGCTGACGATTACCCTTGACGAGTGTCAGCCTAGAATGTTCGGGTTCATTTCAATATCAATATACTATTCAATCAAATATTTCTCCATGACTTTGCCTAATGAATCTGCTCATATATTTTTATTCCTGCTAAAGATGTTCACCTTGTATTAGAAGTAGAAGACGCTCGTGAAAGGGACCTGATTAAGATATCTATTGACTACCCAGGAGCCATCATTTCGAATGCACTGCAACGAGATATCTGTGAATTGTCGCATGAATCATTTAAAAATATTTTCCTCATAGTTCGTTTACCTCTTATCGACATACCACACAGTTGCTATACTTAGTCCAGACTTCGCTTCCAATTTTACATGATTATTGATAGCTGTCACCGAGAATTGGTATTTTTTATTGACCATTTTTACAATTAGTTCATGTGAAGACATTGTGCTTGTTCAATACGGGTGTGGTCAGACTATTTGACATCTAATTTTGCATCGATCACTTCCCTACAATATCAAACACTGTGTTATGAGTTTTGTTAATATTACTTTATCATCGTTGCTGTTTGCTTGTTATGTATTTCAAAGTCTTTCTCTCTCCCTCTCCATCTCGGTCCGGACAAAGAAAATACCGTATTACATTAAGATGGGTGAAATACAGAAGAAATCCCATACTTTCAGAGAGACGTTGGCGCGCGGCATTTCAAAAGCTTCGACTGCGTCTTTCGAGTTCCTCGTCACGTTGAACTGAACGAATCCGCGCGCATGGTCGTTTTCGTCGATTATGATTTCTGCTGTTTCGGCGCCCGGCGGCCCGATACCTGCAATCGGATTTAAGAACGTCCCGGAAACAGCCTTGAATATTCGGGTCAGATTAGGTACGAACATAAATTTACAATTATTTTGACACCAGAATTAGATTTGGAGTTCCATTTCCACACGACCGACGACAAATTTCAGTCATCACTGGATTTGGATCGAGCGAGATAGTGTAATGGTTATGCGTCCGGCTTCTCGAGCGGTAGGTCGTGGGTTCGATTCCCGGCCGGGTCATACCAAAGACTCGAAAAATGGTATCCGCAGCTATCCTGCTAGGCGCTCAGCAATCACGGATAGCATGGAGGAGAAAAAAAACGGGGGCGCAGACTAGATGACCTCATGGGGCCGTATCGCAACTCCGTCGTCAAAGCATCTCGATGGTGCAGGCGAAAAAGAATATCATCTCTCTCTCTTTCTCTCTTTGTGCATGATAAAAATTATTGTTAGATCTGGGTTTAAAAATATATATCAGGAACAAGTCTCGATTTGAAAATAATAGAGTGTGTACAGAAAGTGAGATTGGTAAAATGCTTCCAATTAGTTTCACCTGGCTCACTGTTCTTGACAGGCTCTCCAATCAAAGCCACCTCGGTCAAAACCACATAAAACGACTCAATGTCTTCGGGAATGTCGTCGGGAACGATGCTAATCGCAATGGTGGCGCTGGTAACGTTTTCGAGCATGTAAATACTATCGTCTCGAGCGATGAAGTCGGCGCCTGGCAGCGCTTGAGATTTCTCAGGCAAATTCGTAGCGCTTTCCGTCATGTAAGACACCTGCATTGAAATATAGAATAATAAATGTCGGCGGATTGGTACTGAGACGTTATTTCTTGTCGTTTGTTTGATTGCAACCATTTTATCGTTTTAAAACAGCACAAGGTAATACCAGAGGAGGCCAGTAGCAAAGTCATTCTACTTTTCTAAATTATATATATAGTTATTTATCAGTTGGGTTATGCCAATAAATGTCAATATCGACATCTAATTGAGTACCAACTGTGACTATTTTGTCCACCTCTGCCGTCGTGTATATCGCATTGTGCATTTTGTGTCTTGAGTTGATGAAAATGTTGTAATACAAGGTACAAAAAATAAACACGCAAATTTCTTGCATTTTGTTGCAACAATCAAATAACCATAGGTACATAGATAAACTATTACCAAAATTGAGATTTTGTGGTAATCACTAACACAAGACTTACTCCAAAAAAAAAATTGAATGGTATATTCATATTGCAATAAACCTGAACATTTTCAGGGGTAATCGTCGGCAACTAGTACAGAATTGGAAAGAACAATCGTATCACAAAGTATTGGTGTTCATTTCAATATGAATACACTATTCAATTGTATATTTGAGTTCTGCACCTCTAAGAGTGTCTTCTACTAAATCTAAAAAGATACTAATCACTCACCCTTATATCACCGAGCTGTCCCTGTTGCCTCAAAATCTCCATCGTCACCAATTGAGACGCCCCGGACAAGGTTTCCGGCTCTTTTATGACGCTTCTCAAGGACTGCGCGGACCAGCGGACTATTCCGTGCGGAGAATCGTTTGGAAGGATACGAAATTCAGCAACCGATGTTGACGAGTTAAGCTTAGCGCCGAGATGTGGTCTGAATATGAGCAACAATATATACCGGTAGATATTCATGTCATATCCTGAAACTTTCTAAAATGATATATAATAATATATATATATTGAAATATAGGCGAATATTTTTGGCTGACACTCGGTCAATGAATACCCCTGACGAGCATCAGACGAAAATATTTGGTTTCATGTCAATACGAATAGATTACTCAATTGCATACCTTTTATTTCCGCCATTTATTATCTCGGTAAGATGTATTTTGACAGTTTCTTCTACTTCCGGAAGATCGTCGGCCAGTATCGTGATTGGAATCCCAGCCCTTTCTTGTCCAGTTCCGAACGTCACCTGAAAACGTAGGGTGTTGGGTCGATGTCTACACTGGCGGTGAAGTCATGGCTACAAAAGCTATATAGTAATCAAATTGGTGTTTGATAATAGTGTTCTTTTCCATGCTAAGTATCTATTACATTTCTCTATCACATTATTTACAAATATAAGACACACTGTTTGAAGGGTAATATTGTCATGGTAAGGTATGATATGGTAGGCTACGCTAACGTCTTGTGTTGGCACAAATTAAGTTGCAGTATTTTGATAAGTTGACTCCATGGCACACAAATTGAGGTGTGAACGGCTTCTTCCGGCAACGCGAGATCAGTCGCCACGATAATTTTTCGCACAAAGAGAATTGTCCTACAAATGTTTGCCAATGTCAGTTTATATGGCTTTTGCCTGTTCTGAAAAAAGCTTCAGTGGATGTGTCAAGGGCGAGCTATTCTCCGAGCGTGATGCTCGTGTTCTCATGCATGTCCCTAGATTTATTAGAACATGATTGTTGGTATACAATGATCCTTCCAATTCTCTACTAGTTGCTGACGATTACCCCTGACGAGTGTCAGTCGAAAATATCCTGGTTCATTTCAATATGAATATACTATTCGGCTGTATTCTGTAAAAACACTACACTCACTTCCCCACCGAGTGGCGATATGTCGGCCAAATTTCCTTCAGCCTCCCAAGCCACAGAAACCTTTCCAAACGCAGCCGCGTTTCTAACTAGGTTCAGCGTAAATGTATGATCCTTTTCCGTCTCTTCCACCATTCTGTGCAGCGAATCCTTCCAAATAAAAATATTTGGCAAATAGCTTTATCATGAAACACAGATAGATTAGCAGGCATGTACTTCATGAAAACCAATAACTCCGTGAGCGTCGTCGTTTGAGAGAATGCGAATTTCTACGGATCCGTGTTCCCCGTCGATGTCTGCTCTTGGGTCGATTGTGTTATCCAAAGAAAGCTGAACGAGACACAAAATGTTGGTAGTAGATGCATAAGTGACACTGGAAATTTCTATTCGACATGAAGTAGAAGTTACGATTTTCAAAACACGCATAAACTACCGCACGTGGAAGTAGAAATGAAGTTCTGAAAAGTACTCAAGTATGTACTCTCAAAAGGAGATTTGGTCGATGGATCCTCTACTTTAGAAATAGAATTAATCTATCACTGACCTATTCTGTCGTTTATAAAAGTTAGCAACGCAATGTTGACTCGACTTGACTCAAGTGATTTTCTTAAAAGATTCGACTCGAGTGAATTTGTGCATTGACTCGACACATTCCATATGAATTATTCAATTCTCGTATATTAGTAACGATAACTGAAAAATAGGCCCAGTAACTGTCTTTTATGTGTTTGATTTTAATAAACATGTTTGGAGTGAGAAAAATTAGCATATTATGAATCCGAGGTCTTCGATATCCCCCAAGAGTTTCACAGAAGTGAGTTGAACGTGACTTGGACTCGAGTCTTAACACTAAGACTCGGCGGCGACTTGACTCGAGTCAAACTTATAAAAGTCAAATTGACTTGTGACTTATTTACAACCCTGCATTTTCTATATGTCAAGCTTATAAAGACGCTTCAAACACATCGTGCACGCAAATAATGGTAAGCTTGTTGTAAGGTTTATTATAATGCTGGTTGATGTACGATGGCATAACGTTCGAAAGACGTAAAATTCTAGTAAGAACATGGCTTGGATATTTCATTATAATAAATGCAATGCATCCCCAATGCTCGAGAATGTAACATTATAACTTTACAAGTGATATCTGGAGACTATATAGCAATTTACCTTGAAATGTTCCTCCTTTTCGGGAACAAAATCATCCAACACTGTGACAGCAAGCGTGTGGCTCTCCTGTCCAGAATCAAATTCGAGAACCAGATGATCCATAACCGGCAGGTAATCGTTTCTGCCAGATTTTTCGTCAATCGCGCCATCGGTTAGTAAATACACTCCCGACTTAACGACAGTGTTCAATACGCTGGAATTGATGACGCCGTCTTGCGGAAGTGACTTATCCACTCCTGCGGCTATGAAGGTTTTGTTATGAATTTCCATCGGATACATCGTTGTAGTCGGTCCCAATAAAGAGAGCAATTCAAACTGTTTTGTTTCCAGGTTGTACCAAAATAATTTTGATTGCCTTTGCGAAGAAATTGCGAGAATAACGATGTCCTCTGTGGCATCCTAAATAAGTAAAAAACACAGTTGTCAGCGTGTAACATTTGAGGACTGCTGAGCCATTAACTTAATAATAACAGTAAATTAGTTTCGAAATAGGTACGCTCTCTGAGCGATAAGGGTTATCACAGAATTTGGCGGGGAGTTAGTCCCATGATTTTAAACATGGCAAGCTAAGCCTTGAATACCTTGAATCGTTGCAAATTCGAGAGTGCCGAAGCCGGTATTTTTGCTGAAACAAGTTTGCTGGCACGCGATACGTTGAGTCTTTGATGCCGTTGCAGAGCTATGGTATTCTGTCGGACCCCATCAATGACCTGAACAAATTTAAGTCGGCAAATTCATATTGGAAACCAGGATTGTAATGACTCGAGTTGCGAATTTTTGGTGACTCAATTCGACTCGAGTCATCGTTTTAAATGCGTAAAATGACTCGACTCGAACTGAGCATGACTTGAACCAAGTCATATGACTCGAGACTAGGACAGTCAAGACAGACATTTCATTGTAACTTGGAAGAATAGTTAAGTCACCACATGATTGGTATTTCGTCTACCAGTACTGGTACTTGGAAAATAGGGCCATAAACTGTTAAGACTGGGGAAAATTACGATATTATGAATGTAAGCCATTCTATGTCACTCAAGCAGAGCTGAAAAAAGTGGGTTGAACCACATTGAATTCCAAACTGAACTCGAGTCTTAACACTAAGGCTCGGCGGTGAATTGAAAATGACTCAACGCGACTCAAGTCAAAAATATAAAAGTGAAATTGACTTGTGACTAGGAACCTTGTGACTTGGCTACGGCCCTGTTGGAGACCGCGGAAAGTGCCATCCATTCCAGAAACAGAAAATTTGTTCATACACCAATAGTAAAAGATTTGTGAAATTTTCAGTGTCTGAACCTTTGTTCAATGAACTAAATATACTGTATAATACAAAATCAAAATAGCAGTTCGTAACACGTTCTGGCATTTTATTCGCAAGGCCCACCTTCAAGATATCCACCCATTCCACATCTTGCGAGGTGACTGTGTTGCTGACGTAGGTGCGCGTGGGCAATGCCACGAAGATTTCTCTGCCGATATTCATGATTTCAAGATCGGTCGCGTGACTGGCGGCCACCCCTTGTCTTTCCGCAAAGCTCGCGATCCCTTCCGGGCTAAATGTCCATTTGTATACAGCCGAATTCACGACACCCTCTTCCGATTCCGAGTCTCTACTGCAATATATGACAAGTTTCACGAAAATTAATTTGAATCTGCTTTCATTCGCAGGCAAATTGTAGAATGACAATAACCAAGGTGACGTTAGGCTAGGCTTGACATACGTCCGGAATTTCAGTGTTAAAACTGGGGAATAATATCTAAAATATGCCTAAATGTCCGGAATTCTCAAGTAAGCTCATAATTTTTACTAAATTAACAGAAACAATATTATTTTGGGCAGATTTATGCTACATGAAAATTTTCTTCGCGCTGCGTGCGATTTAGTATCACATGTATTGGTTTTGATATGGGAACATACCAAACCCCGCAAAATCTGCAATCAAAAATAAATAAAAATAACATTCAGTTACAGAAATAAGTCTAATTGTAATCGCAATTACAAGATAACGGTTTCTTCATATAGTCGGTTTAGGCGGTTTGGCTGCTTTATTCAAAGATAGTGGTTCTGAACCTGGGGGCAGTTTGCCTTCAGTCTGCGGTTCGCGAAGATATTGAACGTACTCAGTTTTGAGCCATTATTCATTCAAATCATTTCACGACCAGCTGCATATCGTAAGCCGTCAGAAGTTGCATCGATTACCCTACGGTGGGCTCAAGATGAGCGTTTATTAGGGCGGGCGGGGGCTGAAAAAAATGCGGCTTCGGCCCTGGTTACAACTCACAACCTCATATACTCGTGAAGCGGATGGTGACCACATCTAGTCGATACACAAAACTTTGCAGGTGTGACGTCATATTGATCGACAGTGTGCCAATACCTCATTTTGAAATCCACTAGTGGGTGCTAAAGAGCGTCCGTAATTTGTGTTAGAAGAATGTGGTAGGCCTAATTGTCAATGTCTTTTCTTTATTTCCAGCGCACTTGATTGCACACATTGTGAACACAAATTCCAACAGTGCCCGAGACGTAATTTAATAGTAAAACTTTGACTGATTGAAATCGTTGCGGGCAATTTCGAAGACCATGGCTCGGCACAATGATCAGAGTACAATTTTTATAGTGTACTGCAGTTATACGCGCATTTGAACTAACATCAACAATAATTATAATCTTGATACTTTATTCACAAATAGGTAGGCTTAAAAACTAGACTCATCTTATCACTGCATCCAAATATGTCATGCAACGCTACGTAGTACACAAGTTTTTGAAATGACATATCTGCAAAGCAGGGATCAACCAGGGTTGTAATGACTCGAGCCAGACTCGAGTCGCGATTTTTTGGTGAGTCAAGTCATTCTCTCAAAAAATGACTCGACTTGAGTCATACGGCTCCAGACTGTGTCTACCAAAACTCGGATCTGAGCAGTCAACACAGCGACTTGGACTCGGACTCGACACTCTACTCCATGACTTGGACTCGGTGGTGAATTGAAAATGACTCGACTCAAAACTATCAAAGCGAGATTGTCTTGTGACTCGAAACCTTGTGACTTGGTTACAACCCTGGGATCAATAGGGTCCATCAAACCACTAGGTGTCGCCAGACTTTAGGTGGTAACCGCCTTTGTTACGTATGCGGTTGCCGTATTCAGAAACCTGTAGGTTACCTTCTCGATTGTGTAAGGGTATTTTTTATGGAAAAAATGGCTACAACATATTCTACGGGGACCGTGAAGTCGCTATAAAATGAACTAAAACTTCGGAAGGCTTCTACGGAAGGAAATAAGGCCGATTTGATAACTAGGTGAGAATGTGAAATTGTCAACTAAATGTCGGCTACCAGCTCAGCACCAGAAGTTTTCGAAGTTTTAGTTCATATTATAGCGAGCTCACGGTCCACGTAGAATATGTTGTAGCCATTATTTCCATAAAAAATACCCTTACACAATCGAGAAAGTAACCTACAGGTTTCTGATAACGGCAACCGCGTACGTAACAACGGCGGTTACCACCTAAAGTCTGGCGACACCTAGTGGTTTGATGGACCCTATTAACTGCATTGTCACAAAGTGAACGGGGTATGAGGGCAAGTTTTTGCAGCTTTTGCAACTTTTTTTTACAGCTTCCGGCAGCTTCCTAAATACTCGTAAGATATGTAGAATGCTGTTTTAAGCTGTTTGAAGGAATCTTCTAGTGCAACTTTTGCAACTTTTGTCCCTTTCTTTCATGCAACTTGCAACTTTTTCGATTTTTCATGAAAGAATTTTCGATTTTGGTGGCATTCACGGCCAAATTCGACTGCGATACCGTAAATCAGCACTGAAGTAACGCTCTTATGGGTATTTCGGGAGCTGAGCCGGAAAGTTTTTTTAGTCAATCAGGAGTGGAACTGGGAAGTTGACCTTTTTTTTTAGTCAACCGAGCAAAATGTAGCCTTTTAGTGCAACTTTTGTGAAAAAATAAATGCAACTTTTCACTGCAACTTTTCTCAAAAATAAATGCAACTTTCCACGGATTTAACTGCAACAAAAGCTTGCCCTACTTATAACCATAAGGCTCAAGCAATCACAAACCTGTTTGCTATCGCTAAGTATAAATCGTCATTCCACTTGAAGGTACCGACGGCCACAGCACCTCGGGTTGGTAGAGTTTGGATCAACACCAACCTTTCGTTCAACACATCAAACCGGTACACGCCAGAATTTATGTTAGACATCTGAAATATGATTTTCTGTGTTACTATGATTTTATTCATGATTGACCAGACACAACCTGGTTGTTGTCTACGCTGTTTGCTACGACGACATAGTGCAGTCCGGTTGATTCGAAATGCGTAGCATCCGAAGCGCCTTTGGTGTCGACTTCATCGACCAATTTCAGACCTCCACCATTCAGCATTTTGTAAAGACGGGTCGTGGTTTCGTACCTGTGAAATGGACAGCGGATGTCAAACAAGAGTTTTATTTAGAGTCAATCCGGTTCAGTACCTGCCGTATTTTCCGTGGTTTGTGATCAGCAGATACGTACGGCCGCCGCCGATGTCGAAAGTCAATGATGAGGAAGCTCCATCGGTCTCAATCGTCTGACAATTGATATAATAGAATATGGTTGAACAATCTGCCCTTCACAACCATTTAAATTGACTAAATGAAATAGGAATAGTTGTATATTTTTGCGGCATATACACCGGCTCGTGAAATACATACACACGATCCGTGCATACGCGTACCATGAGTGCATGATGTACAATGTACACTAGGGTTGTTCAAAAAAAACTTTTTTATCCAAATCTCACTCGCTTATTGACTAAATCGTCAGGTTGTCTAAGAAAACGATGCACACCAAATTTGAGTCAATTCCAACCAGTAAAGGCCGTGCAATCTTGAATTGAAATTTTTAATTTATAAGTAAAAATTGAAGGAAGGTGCAGATATAGCCTTGTAAGTCTTGCACCACCCCTCAATGCTATCCAGGTAATGCTGAGCGCCAAGCGGGGAAACCGTAGATACCAGTGTTACTAATTAGGTCTCTGGTCTGACACGGCCGGAGATTGAACCCATGACCCACTGATCGAGAAACCAGACGCTCCCCCATCACGCTATCATGTACGTCAGTGGTTGGGAACCTATGGCTCGCGAGCCATACATGGCTCTTTTGGGTATAAGATATGGCTCTTTGTCAAATATTGATTTTTGTATTGAATTGATCAATATTGCAACGAGTTGTTGGTAAATTTTAATCACGGCCAAAATAATTATTCTCGTGGCAGTACAAACATGTCTTAGAGAGGTAAAGACAATGTCGTCTTCAGGTTTAGGGGCTCGGACCCCCTCTTCTCAAAACCATCAAGTTTTAGTTACTGAGACACCGGTGGTCAACATCACTCGCGAATTCTATGTACCCGACTCGAAATCTTGAATTTCACAATACGTTGATTAATCGAAGAGCATAGCAGACCCGGCGCCGCCCATTTCAAAACGCAGTTTTCAAATACGCATTGTCTTCCTGATCTACGTCGCAAAATGAACTGTTGTGAATGTGACAATTACAAACTCGAATTACAAACAACGCCATAGCTATCCAGTATCCACGTTCTTGATCGGTAAGTATAGCTCTGTGTAGTACCAGCGATAAAATGTACACGTGTAGCGCAACGTTATGTTGCCGCTGAATACTTTGAAAAGTCGGTAAGTATTTAGATTTTCGTAATCAGTTTGATAGTTACATTCGATTAATATCAGTTGTAAAAAATTCTAAGCTACATATGAATTACGTTATCAAGGGTGAGGCTTGGCCCGTCTGTCCTATACCTCTCGTTTCGACCTTTATTTCCGAACAATAAATACCAGATTTTACTGAGAAAATATGGCGCACACGAGGAATCCCGTGCAGTGAGCCCGAATTAGTGCTACCATGACGTCATGAATTTTCAATTGTGACGTAACAGTTGATTGGTGTGTATGGCTCTTTGGGAGTTGAGATGGAAAAAATAGGGCTAAGGTGGTCACTGGTTATAAAATATAAAATGTTTGTAGTTTTGCCTACAAAATGTTCAATTAGAAGTGGAATAGGTCGGAAAAAAATACCCACTTGAATCAACAAAACTTACTCGAACAACCTGACGATCTAAAAACTAAGCCGGTGATATTAGAAAAAAAAAATTATTTCACATCCTCAACCAAACCTAGTTTTTGAAATTACAGACTTTTGGAGTTCCAGTAGAAGTAGTTAGGAAATGTCTTGGAAATAGCTATATCTACTTGAAATTGTAATTCTGCTCAAGTAACAACGCTGACTACTTTGACCACCTATGTGGACTAAAAAAAAACGTCAGTTCTCTGGAATGCATATCATACGGAGGTGGTCAGCAACGAATTACTACTTTTACGGATTACAAGTACTCTTTGTTTCTGTAACTAACCTGCAATGGAGTGAATAGTCCCTTATTCTGATACAAGGTCGAGTGGACTCCACTAGAAAGAGAAGACAGCGATCCTGAGCTATCAAGAAGTGTCGACATAGGACCGGACCTGAAAGAGTGCATGAAAAAAAATTATTAGAAATATTCCAACACCAGGCTATAAACTATATAACCTGTCTGATGATAACGCCAGGAAATATTGAACGCCTTCAAGCTTGAATTCGTAAAATGATGACGATGATGACGCATCGAATGTTTGAACGGCGCTCAGCAGAGGTTGTCTTTTGGAATCGGTTACGTATGAGACAGCCGTACCTTGACGAGAAAAATCGAGGTTGAGATGAATACAATTCGATTAACCTTGTGCAAAATATATTGGTTGGGTAATGAGGTTTTTCTTTTGCGGATGGTATGGTAGAATGGAATCTGAATTAGGATTGTACTGGAGTGTGACCAGAGCCAAAGAGATAATTCAGTTTTATTTGAAGAAGTGTTAGTGTAAATCGTCAATAATACATTCTGCAGCACTCGTAGTGACCCTAAACAGAGTCATATCGATCACACCTTGTCCTACACCGTTAAGTTTTTTTGTTATTATTCCGTGTGCCAATGTTATTTTCTTTACAGTTGGATGAATCAATAAATATTTTTCTCTCTCTATTAAATTCTGTCATGCTCTCAAGTGATAGATTTATCAAAGACAAGCGAAAGATGAAAAACAAATTGTGGCATACTTTAAGTACGCTGCTGATAGCTTGAAAATCGGGCGTTCTAAATGTTTTGGCGAAACACGACGATGCTTTTTACAACCGAGATGACATTTTCCACGTTTCTTGCTTGGAAGATATGGGAGAAGTTTCCAAGTAAACCAAAATCATGAAGAAAATCACGAGTTACCCTTTCTGGAGGAAAAAATGTCGGCCATAGTGGCTAAGTGAGATACGCATGTGTTTCACACGAGCAATTATGGTTATGTTATTACAGGTGTTCAAAGTACTTACTGTAACAGGTAGTGGCAATCTACCAGAGAAGTTTCAGATTGTGTAAGTGGGTTGCTAACCATGTCCCAGGGTGCGACAATCGATAAATCAATTATACAAACCCTAATAAGATCAATGTGTTATCTAGAATGTTTGATTTACCACATGCTATTAGGAATTTCATACCTCCTCAATGTATTTTATAATATAAAAAACATCACACCGTCAACACTGCTCACTGACACTCTCACATTCCCTAGCGATCCTTGCGTCCTGGTGATATCAAACTCCACAATTTTCGCACCGATACCTTCTTCCACCTCCAAGAAATTGTGTTTCTCTCTAAACGAAAATTTCATATAGAAATCGATCGCACTCTTATCCAGCTAATCCAAATTTCTAACCTGTGGTTTCTCGGTTTTATATTGAATCGCCCGTACGGCGCGTCATTTTCTCTGATAACAATCTTGGCGGTGTGATTTTGAGATAGCGTAGCGCCACCTTGCGGATGCGAGAGAGTGATTAGAAAAGACTCGTCCAATTCTGCGATATCATCTTCGAGAGCGGATATCTCAAGAACCTAACGAAATATAATGATTAGGGTTGTTCAAAAAATAAGTTTTTTCTACATATTTTCGCGGCTATGAGCTAAAATTGTTAGATTCGTTAAAAAGCGTTGCACACCAAATGTGGCTCAAATCCAACCAGCAGAATTCAAAAATCTCATTTTCAAATTTTACTGCCCCATGAAATTGTAACGTTGTTTACAAAAACGATGCAAAACAAATTTGACTCAATTCCAACCTGTAGAAGCAAAGTTATTTGAATTTTTCATCAATAATTCTGGGGCTACCAACTGTCAATGCTACAACTGCAACAACTTCGCTGCAACTGGTTGGACTTTGGCCAAAATTGTTATGCATTGTATATTTAGACAAGTTTTAGACAATTTGAATTTTTTTTTTATATTTCTTATACAATTGTATAGTATATTCATTTTGAAATGAACCCGAATGTTTTCGGCTGACACTCGTCAGGAGTAATCGCCAGCAACTAGTAGAGAATTCAAAAGAACATCGTATGTTAACAATCGCATCACAAAATATTTCCTAATAAATTCCCAATTTTCAAACTCCTGTAGCTTCACTTCTACTGATTGGAATTGAGTCAAATTTGGTGTGCAACGTTTTTTTATACAAATTAACAATTTTAGCTAATATCTGTAAAAATCTGAAAAAAATCGGTGTCGGTCAGGTTCTAATAATGATGATAATTTCGTATTTTATCAAAATAGATTAATTTCTGTTATTTACACACCTCTTGGCTCTCCCCGTTTTTGATGGTGATGTATCCTTCGTCGGGGCTTAAATCCTCCGACAAGGTCTCGTAACGTGATCTTCCCTCGCGTTGAATGAAATATCTGACCGATATATCACCGAAAGTGCCGGCGGGAGGCATGCGGGTTATAACCAATTCGGCTTTGCTGTTGGATACGCTAGAATACGACAATGTTTGCAAATAAACACCATTGAAGAAGTGTAATAGATGGACGTGATCATTAAGTTAGCTAATACAGGAGAATACTAATCGTCTGATTAAAAACTGTTAATCATGACAACCTACTTCGCTGGATTAAATGTTTCATCGGACATATGTACATCAAACACTCAAGGTATGCATATGCACAGATCGTGTGTACGTAAAATATAATGAGTCGGTGTCGGTGTAAAACATCAAGGACAAAAATAGATAACCTCCTATTCCTATTTTACCTATTATCATCCGGCTCTTCAATATAAATCACTGGTTCGTTGGTGAAAGCCAGTTTTCCGTGAGCGTCGTCGTTGGATAGAATATAAACGGTGGCCTTGGTTTCCGCGCCTAGCTGCAGTCCGGCGGACGGATTACCGAGAATAACTTCAAAGCTCTCCTCGCCCTCGGGAATGTGATCGTCGTTGATCGTGATGTAATAGAAGACGTGGTCTACGCTGTCTGGTACGATCATGGTCTGAACAAAAATCATGAATTTTAACAGCATCGACATATAAGTACTTGACCGGATCCTGTACAGCAAGCTTGGCGCGTTTCGCGCTATTTTTTCCCAGCGCCGAATAATTACAGTTAAACACTGACTCACCTCTGCTTCGCATTCATAGTCTTTTCCGCGTTCCGCTTTTCCGTTTTGCGGGTACACAAAGAAAGAGACATCGCCGTACGTTCCCTTTTCTCTTACGACAGTCAACGTTACTTGTGTGTCCCTTCCCTACAGCGAATAGGCTTTGTTAAAACCATCCATGAAGACACAAGAACAGAATTGAAGAATTGAATTGAATTACATTAAATCGGGTTTGAGATCAAAGTTAATTAGCAAAAAACAGTTTGAAGAGACTATTGGATAGAGGTTAAAAACTTCAATATACCATTGAATAATATATTAATATTGAAATAAAACCAAACAACTTCGATTGACACATATTTAAGCTTTAGCTCGCCTGAATTATTCAAATCTTTATGCATGCGACGTTATAGCCTATCTGGTGATAACAATGTTGATATACGAAACTCCATTAGTCCTTTCCCATAAGCGCTGACGAGCGTCAGCCGAAATTATTCAGGTTAATTTCGATACGCATACAATACTCAATAGACAGTTGGAACACAGACACAAACACTAACTACTCATTTCACAACAAGCACTACCTAAATAATGTTATATATCTGCCTTTAGCCAAATATTGTGTCACACGCTCACATGATTGTTAGAGAGACGGCTTCATTATTATTGATGGCGCGTACTTAAATACGAACAGGTAACACAGGAATCCAATCATCAGGCCCACGAATACCACAAATAAAAGCTTGCACTATTATACTGATAACAAGAAAAGGATCAAGGATATATGAAAAGCCTTACTTCAACCTCGTTGGTTGTCAAGTTCACTGAGTCGACGTGAAATTGTATCATTCCCTTGGTACCGTCATTAGCGTCGATAAGCACTTGAGACAGTCTATGTTCAGAATCTGTAAGGAACAATGTAACATTTATATATATATCGACTTTTCAATTAGAGTAAAATGAAAAGTGCAAAAGAAAACAGGAAACAAAAAAAAACATCAAGATAATAAGTTTTAGGCTCGTATTAAGCGTCTCCAACGTAGGCGGTCGTGGGCGTCTTCAAGCGACAGCCCGCGTTGCGCTAGGTCAGTCTCCATTGTCGAGCGCCATGTTTTCCGATTCCAGCCACCTCTGCGCCATGGCTCCGTCGGAATGTGATTGATGATGGCGGCGGCTGGTTGCTCGTCTTGGTGCCGCACTAGATGCCCGATTAGGCGGAAGCGTCGTTCAGCTGCCAGTAGACGGCATGGGACCGTTCCTGTGAGCTCTCGCAATGCATTCGTGGACATATGCTCCGGATGGTGAATGCCGAGTGCATAGCGGAGGAGTGCGTCGTAGTTAGCGTTGAGCGTCTTAGCCAGCTTCTCTGTCAGCGTGAGTGCCTCTATTCCGTATAGAAGAACCTGCTCGATAGTGGCACGGAAGATACGGTACCAAGGGAATGCAACATTTGCGCACTACAATAGATAGCAACAGCAAGCAGCGGGAGTAGTAAATACGCAAGTTGACTATCGCAAGTATTTTCAAGCCTTTTTTGACATATTTATACATCTGAACTTGAATCGGAATTAAGAATGTGGCATCGGTATCATAAATAAATTCTGATTACAGTACAAACGGATCCCAATCATCATCGCGCGGTAACTGATAACATTTAAATGTTGCAATATTGAAGCCATTCTATAACTGGATTCAAGTATTCCATTGAGTCGATAGCAGACGATATAGATAGAAATAGTACATAGCTACTACTCCAAGTACTTACCGATAGCAGGCGGTATGAAGTTAATCGCTTCTGGAGACTTCCGTACAAGCACCACACTTGTGAGATTGACGTGAAATATCTCGTTCAGTTCAGGTACGTTGTCGTCGATAATTTTGAACTTTAACGGCAGCGAAGTCACGCCGTCACGAAACAAGATGTAATGCCTGCTCTTTTCGACACCATCGCTGGAGAATGTGAAATCCACGTACGGCTCTGCGGGTTCGACATCGGGGTTTAACGAGCCCAGCGTCCCTGACACAAAAATCAAGAATTGTACACATCCTGTCGAATTGCCAGACGTAAATTAGGGCCGTGGAGTGATTTCACCTTACCAACAACTCCAGACATTTTTAATATACAGACTCTGACTCTTCCAGAAAATCTACCGTGAAAATTATATGTTTATTATATTTTTAGTTATTATTATTACCAAGTGACTTATTTTTTGAGTTTGAAAACACTGTATTCGCACAAAGAAATGAAGTTTTTCAAGGTCAGCCCACGTGAAAAACTTAACATCTTTTGTAACTGCAAGGGCACTTTTTAGTAACATTTGACAACATTTGGTAGTCGGAGTCAGAGCATTCCAACAAACTCTGTCTCCAATGGGTTTTCACAGAATTTATGTGGCTCTCACTGCGTAGAGAGAAAATTTGAATATGTGACTAAAAGCAATATCAGGGAGAAAATTGAATGAAACCCCAAATTCTGACTTTACAGCCCATCATCGCTACTAATTAACAATATTTGTAATTTTCAGTAATATTTACCAGCTAGTAGAGGCCCACAGCAGCCGTAGGCCCATGTATTCGCAATACATTATGTGGGGAGCTCAGAGGTTTGACATTTGCCTTGTATCACCTCATGATTCATACTGGGAGTTTGGTCCGGTATCGCATCTAGTCTTTGTATACATGATATTTTGTCAATTACAATGTTCAGATTGTACCAGAGTACTCCCCTGTCTACGAGCCTATATAACACAACGAACATGGAATTCGAAAAACAATGAAATACATTGTCAAAGTCGAAAATTAATCGTTCCAACCTGGAATAACTTCAAAATACACTTTGACGTCTCCCACCGATCCGAACCCACGTGAAACATACACGTCCAAATGACCCAATGCCTCGGTAGCGCTGGTTATAAGCGACGTTTCCGATATTCTAAATACTCCGTGGGGTTCGTCCGAACCTCTGATGGTGATACTGGCTTGTGACCTTTGCGGGTCGATAGCACCCGCTCCAGAAGAGGGTATGTCTGCAAGAATAACGGCACCAGTGATATTCAAGGAGCTGATAATGCGAAAGGGAATCAGATGAGGGAAAATACTATGTGTAACGAATACAGATAAGACTATTGAGATCAATGCATCATGAGCTGTACATGAAGGTTAATATACTGACAGACTTTATAATTATTGATTTCGGTCACCTGTGCCCTGTACCCTGTACTATATCACAAATTCCCATAAGTCTAATCTTGTTTACATATAATAAAGTTCTATGGTGATTTGATGGTATAGGCTACCTATACATTGGAATGTCATTAGCTTTGTTAGAAGTTAGCCTGCTGCATCGAAATTTAAGGAAAATATCTATCAATCTGTTCTTTACTAAAATATTACCACGGTCAGATCTAAGCTAAAACGAACCTACTGAAAGTCACACAAATCTACTCATTGCTCTTAGGCTGAAGAATATTTTTACATACAGTATCTCATTAAAGCTGTATTTCACAGTTTATGCATTAAACAGCACCATATAAGCGCCGCGGAGGTATTCTTCCGAGATCGGTACAAACCTCTTTACTGCGCATTATATTCATGACCATTAGGCCTACTTAAAATAAATCATGCCTTTATGGAGAATATGTAGATAAAAAATGAAAACAGATAGATATGTTCAGATTTTAAAATGCAGTTGTTTTACATTTGCTTTTTTGAAGAATAATTTAATAATACCAGGAATACATTGCTGAGGAAAAATGCGATAAATTCCAAACCATGTTTGCGATCAATTTTGAAAAGCATCATAAATCCTCACCGTACGAACGTATCCTCTTGAGTACAACACTATATTCCTCCTTGATTTCCGGCTCTTCGTCCGGAATTAGTTGGATCCAAATCGAAGCTCTGGTCTGATCCGGTGCAAGACGGACCACTCCGCTTGTCGCATTAACTCCGTCGATAGAATTCAACGATTCTATTTCCCACCAAACGTCGCAAGAACCTTTGGCTGGCGCTGAACGTGCAACATCCAGCCGGACCGTGTCACCTGGAATGGAAATGATTTTGTCTTTATCTAAATTTGTCTCGCCACTATACACTCTGTAACCTCGTGACAAAGGCATTGCCTAGAACGGTGTTAGAATTTAGGAAATAAAGCAGAAATTATGGTACTTAATCAAGCTAATTATTGTAAGGCAACGATAAGCTGAGATAAGGCTTACTCCGAGCGAGATAGTGTAATGGTTATGCGTCCGGCTTCTCGAGCGGTAGGTCGTGAGTTCGATCCCCGTCCGGATCATACCAAAGACTCGAAAATAGGTATCAGCAGCTATCCTGCTAGGGGCTCAGCAATCACGGATAGCATGGAGGAGAAAAAAAAACGGGGGCGCAGACTAGATGACCTCATGGGGCCATATCGCAACTCCGTCGCCAAAGCATCTCGATGGTGCAGGCGAAAAAGAATACCATATCTCTCTCTCTGATAGCAGACACGCTTCAGAAAAACTAACTTCTCAGTTATAAAATTCCGATTCAACAGTTACTTTTCCAGAAAAAAACACTTCTACGCTTGCAAAATACGATTGATTTCAACATATCTTTTACCGCATCATCATTCGTCACCATTGGTTTTATTAGCAATTATTATCAGTTCAACACCCCACAAAAATGCGATACAATGAAAAGATAGGAAGGTGTCGAAGCGACTTGGAGTAGTCTATGGAATCAGACACCCACCTTGGACTAGGCGATGTAAAGAGGAGGCATGCACACTGAATGAAAAGTAAAAGAAAATGGAATATTGAAACATGGGATCGAAAACAAATAATTATATACCGAGGGAGCTCTGTAATCACAAATGAGATTATGGGTACAGTCGGGACCGTAGCTGTTACCCCGAAAACCTTCGATTGTAGGGAGCCGGGGTGGAAGGGGGCAGAACCACCCTATGGAACTCAAGATCAGCGTTTTGAAGGCGGCTGACAGAGCGAAGTCTTGGATTACATACACACCAAACAAGGGAAAAATATCAAGCGATTGTTTGGCCACGAAAAGCTCAAGAGAGAAATCTAATACAGCCATTACCTTCATCGCCGATAACCACCGTCGACTGCGGATGGAATGATACTATGCCGCCAGCGTTGTCGTTAGCAAGAATAATCGCGCGGACAGATCCCTCTGACTTGCTGACGACCGCGCCGCCTGTGGTCTCGCCGAGCTCGACTTTGAAATCTTCGTTCAATTCCGGCGTCTCGTCGTCGATCACACTCAAGCTGATGACTGCGAGAACACATATGCGGTGAGTGCCTTCGGAATCAGCGGTTCCAAACCTGTTGGTAGGTACTTGAACCCCGCATATGCGGTCATTAAACCCTCGGCAAATCAAGTATTGAATGTGCTTCTTTTGGTAAATTTACAACTGGCCATCCATGAAGAATTGATTGCGAAAATCTCAATCGCAATCCAGAATCAGGCACGGAAATTCGAATAATCAAGGAAAACAGATGTCTTAAGCTCAATGTACCATTTTTAGATCATACACATAGTAATGCAATTAACATAGGCCGTCTGTTCGCCTCAATTATTTGAATTTTCATGCCTGTGACGTCATATTTGGTGATACAATTGTTGATATACAAGCTTCTTTTTAATTCACTACTAGTTGCTGACAATTAGATCTGTGACGTGTGTCGGTATTTCAATATTCGGTATTTCAATATAAAAATATTACTCTAAAGTTCTTTTCCCTTGAATATATATTTTATAAAGATTCAAACATCATACCCTTCCTGGTTTCGCCGTGAGCAAATTTCAATGTCGCGTCGTCGCCGAGAAAGTCGACATTTCTCAAAGCCTGTCCGCTCCGTACTAACCAGTCAACCGTAACGTCTCCCACGGATCCGCCTAAGTTCATAAAATGAGGGGGTTGTAATGGCTCGAGTCAGTTATCATGATACAGGAGCTATTTTACGTCACAATTCCACTCTAAAAGCGATACGAACTCACGCCGAACCCACTTTCTACTTTTAAATATCCAAATTGTTAAACACTGGTTCTTAAACCTTTTAGACCGAGACCCAAATCCGAGTTTTATTGGCATCTCGCGACCCAAAGTCTCATACATCAAAAGGAATACGCGTTTAATACAGTATGCTACTTTTCTACAGGCATTTATGACATTGAGAACGCACAAATAACATTTGCACGCAAAGTAGCTCTATGAAACATGTCTGCCGCACGAGATTTCAAATTGGGGTGCATTATATTCCTTCAGCGGCCACAGTGGGAATGCATTTGAACTACTTGTCTACCCAGGTTGCAAGGACGGGACTATTTGCTGGCGACCATTTCATCAACAGTACATATCAATATCGAATGTTTTAGCCAACCAGCGACAGTGAATTTTGGCAAAGGTTTTATTGCCCACTATCTCTTTGGCACCGCACTTTGCCCAACCATATATTGGCCAAAACGGTATATCTTCATGTTTGCCGGTCTTCATGTTTGCCGGCGATCAAGCCATATTTTAGTAACAACTTTAATAAGTGTCTCGATTGTTGACTAAACAGTGCCCATTACAGCAGCGGTTTTCAAACTTTTTTAAACACGCTCCCTTTACGATAGTGCAAAATTTCGCGACCCCTTATCGCCATAATAGAAAATGCAACCAGAATGCTAGCAATCCCAACGGATAGTTTGATGGCATGGAAGATTGTGACTGCTGATGAAAAAAACCTCAAATATGAATTTCGGGCTATACGAAGGGCTATAACTATAAATCGCGTGGAGAGAGAAAAAAAATAGTCAATCATAACTCTGGTGTTGTCGCGACTCAAAATTATACCCTTCTCGACCCATATTTCCATACTTCTACTCCAGTAATCTACTCCATCAGAAGCACTTAGTTACAATAACAACAGTAAAAACTACACTTCACTTGCCTTTTCTCTCGACGACCATCTCCAGAGACAAGTGCGGCCGCTCTTCCGCTTCGACGGTTTTACCCCCGTCTTTTGACCCCGCAGAGGAGCTGCGAAGGGTGAACATCCCGTACGGGTGATCGTTCTCTGCGATCGTAATGGTTGCTTCCCCGTTTCCAGCGACTCTCGGATGATTTATGGCGGAGGATTCAACATCGATCACGGTGACGTTCAGAATTCGAACCTGATACGTGGAAATGGGGAGATGGTTAGCAATGGAGTACTAGGGTTGAGTGAAAAATAGAAAAATTTTAATTTCACAAAGTGCCTTTGATATTTGGTCCCAAATCTCAAATGAATTACTTCTATCATAATTTCAGGTTTCTGCACCCTCTAGTGAACATGCAATTTCACCGAACGAGCCGAAAATAGCTACTTTTGCCATATCTCAATAACCGCTTATGCTAGAAAGCTAGTTTTGGGCTTAAAATCTGCGGAAGCAACATGTCTCTATCTCCCTTCCATAGAACTTGGTCATGAAACTGTACAGAAAAAAAGTTACAAGCAAATTATTGATTTTTAGACCGCCATTAAAAATGCGGGTTGGTTTTACCAAGTTTGCAATGCCAATTTGCATCTTACAATTTGTGCTTTAACTACAAAATCTTGTTCGGCGGGATCTATCAATTAATTTGGAGTACCTCTACTTTTTTTAAGTATTTTTCTGAGTATCTTCAATTGTATTCGTATTTTAGCAATCATTTATAATCAAGCCTTCTCGGATAGGTTGTTCCAACCGCTATAATAAGAGTCGGCGAACCAGCGATTGTTGGTTATTTACGTTGTCGCAAAGTCTATTGTAAATCCCACATTCTCCCTTACTTAGCTTACATTCCTTACTTACGTTTATTCTTACGTTCATTAGGTTCCGTTGCTGTTGCTGTACTGCGTATCAGCTGCGTGTCAGAGCCAAATTTGTTTTGCATAGTTTTTGTAAGCTATTAGCAATTTCATGAGTTAGCCCAGTGAAGTTTGAAAAAAAAATTTATCATAAATTCAAACTTTTAAAATCTAACAGCTTCACTTCTACCCGTTGGAATTGAGTCAAATTTGGTGTGCAACGTTTTTTTTTAGAAAACCTAATAATGTTAGCTAATGGCCACGAAAATCTGAAGGAAAAAAAGTTATTTTTGAACAATCCTGTCCTCTGTAGAAAAAAGATGTTTTTGTTTATATGCAGCTGAAGGATTGATTTGTGGAGAGATCTAGATATTAGGAATAAGAGAGCCATACCTTGAAGAACTCGTCTAGTTCTGGGATGTCATCGGCAAGCGTCTGCACGATAATATCCCCGGATTCTTGTCCAGCTCGAAGAAGCAACGACGCCCCGATGATAGGCTTGAAATCCATTCCAGACCGCGCTTGCGAGTCGTAAAGCAAATCCGACTGAAATCAAATAACTTGTATTACACCAGGCATAATGTAACCGCGGTCATATTGTGGCCAATTTACATTTTGGTGCAGAAGAAATACGCTACAAGTGATGAAATTGAAGTGGCATACGTCGAATGCGAAATGGATATGTCAAATCATAGCCCGGTAATCTCTCTCAGACGAGACACCTACCTTTTGCTTGATTTTTGAATAAAACATGAATCTGGCGGCCCGAGCAGTCAACACTCTGTCGCTCAAGTCTTTTCCCGTCGACAACTCAAATTCGCCATCTCCGTGAGAAATATCGGGAGACCGCACCCACGCGCACTCGACGGTCAGATCGCTGTAGACAAACCCCACGCAGGCCTTTTGCCTCATGCAGGCCTCGGCGCACGTCTGCAACGGTTCGGTCTGCTGGGTCGTGTCGACTCCGTGCCGCTTTTGAGACACCACTGTCGAAAGAATGTCAACGATTGTGATAGGGAAAAATGTCACAAATTGAAACCGTCCCTTGCGCGTTGTTGGCATCATTTCGAACAACAGAATATTTTAAATCGAGTCAAGTCAAGTAACTATAAGATATATCTGGTCGTGTAGAAAGAATCTCTTCAACAATAGCGCAACTTGAAAGTGTAAGCTGTGCGGTGTTGTAACCAACCCACTACTGTTGAGTCACAGAATATTTTAACTTGAGTCAAGATCCAATTCAACGAGTCAGGTTGGGTACATCTCAAAGTGAGTCGGGTCAAGGCAATTCTTCTGAAATTTTCTGATTTTGAGTCAATTTCAAGTCATTGACCGAGTAGAATATTTGATGACATGAAACTTGAGTCAATTTCGAGTCAATTTCAAGTCATAATTAAGTAAAATACTTGACTCAAAAACTAGACTCCGAGTCACGAGTCAATCTATATTTTTCATATGTGAAGTCCAAGTAAAGTCAAGTCACTTTAGGACTCATGTCGAGTCGCATCAAGTCATTGACCAATTAGAATGTTTTATGACTTGAAAATTGACTCAAAAATTTGTCAGTGAGTCATGAGTCAAGCCGCATTTTTCATGAGTCACGACTTCTCAATTTTTCTGATTTCGAGTCAATTTCAAGTCTTCGATTAAGCAGAATATTTGAATTGACTTGAAAACTCTTGTTCGAGTCACGAGTCAATCCCGGTTTTCCATACATCTAATCCGAGTCAAGCCAAGTTAATTTAAGGCAGTGAATCCAATCAAGTCAAGTCATTCAGAAAAGGTGATTAGTCCACTCACCGTTGCTAGGCACTGTGATAGGCCTTTCGAAATACCCCGTGACAAGATTCTCCCTACGTTCCAAAGCCTCGGAAATCGAGTCAATCTCTTCGGTGCTGTACACGACACGCAGAACGCCAAAAAGACCAGAACTAAAACCAGAGTAGGGTAAATACGCCTTGGAGGGAAGTATGGGATACAATATCGACAATAACCTTCTGATAACTTTTAGCTTGAGATCAGTGGAGCCAAATTCGTTTTCTGTCGTTTCATAACTGGCATTCTCCAAGGTTACGGTGCCGTACGGAAAATCGTTGGCTGGTATCAAAATAGATGTGGTGTCATGTCCTCGGTCTATGACACCCCTGTATAAAGTACAAAAAATATTTATGACTAAGACAATCTTTTGTAATTGAGGCCATGATGTTGTGTCAAAAAATATATCCATTAAAAACTATTGAAAACATTCTTCTACCCAAGAAATTATGCACAATAAAAGGAGACGCCGAATTTGATAACATTCCATCGTTCAAAATATGATTCGAACCTCATAAATCCGAAATAACATTTGTAATTCTGGAACACGGCTGCTACTTACATGCCATTATTATCGCAATTACTGATACAATGTAAAATCGGTACACTGCATGGCAGCGAATTGTAGGAGAGCGTTTTAACATGTCCTTATTCTGACATAGTTACTTACTTTGTGAAAACGTGTTGCTGTAATCTACGAATTGAAATCTATTGTATTATAAAATAAGCTAAATCATGATACATCCACAGAACTCTGGTTTACAGCGTTATGTAGAGTCTTTATGGTTGATACTTCCCGCTATTCACATTATTTGCGACACAACATCTACATCTAAATATTATAAAAAAGTAATGGTTTGAGATATTCACATTTTACAGTAGTCAAGCAACAACATATTAAGTTGCGCGTGTCTTAAGGGTTGGCGTTTGGGTAGAGATTCACTAGCATAACAAAGTTATCAGTTACAAACCGATAGGTCGGCAATATTCGCGTCAATTTCACGTTCACATATTCATCATCTTCGGGTATGTTGTCTGGCATGATCTGGAATGTAAAAACTGGTGAATTATCTATTGAAAAAAGTATTTTAAATCAATGAAAACTTACCTTGATCACGAATTTGGCTGTGTCTTGATTCGAAACTAAATTGATGACACCAGACGAGATATCGATATCGCGAACGTCTTCGGATTGTTCGATTTCTTCGAAACGCTCATTACGTGATTTTTCGTCGGTAACGTAAGCTTTCCATTCGACGGCTACGACACCGGATAAACCCCCTTTTCGCCTCACCGTCAATTCTACCGGAACCCCGGGACTGCCGTCAGTAGGCTCCGACACAACTGTCTGAGCGACAGATATTTCTAGAAGATAACCAAATGAATCACATTATTTCAAAGACATTTCAAAAAATTCACAATTCTAACGCGTTACTTCTACATAGCACAACAAATAGCTTTGCAAATTGGTCAAAGCTTATTCGTACTGATTTCGTGAAATGTCCATTGGAAAGACAAAATATGCTTCCAAAACGACTATCACCTGAGAAATATATTTACAGTATTTTACCTGCTTATCAGTTTATTTTCCCTTTGCGTTTTGTGAAACATATTTTATTTGTGAATAATATTATCACCATTTTAAGCTCTTTCAACTAAGTTGAGTAAATTCCAGCTAATCAGAGTCATAATGTTTTCATTAGGCAATCAGCTTTTGATCCAAACTCCATCACAGGCCGTTCTCAAGATGGAAACCCACGAACAGACATGCCTACTATGCATACCATTATTCCACGAATTTTCAAAACTTCTATTCGGTATTGCATAAGGCACAGTTTCTACTAGTCAGAATTGAGTCAAATATGGTGTGTAGCGCTTTTATATGAAACTTAACCGTTCGATCACTACAGAAGTGAAATTTAGAAAAAGAAATTTTTACAACAGTACAACTGACCACCTCTGTGGTGTACTGACCTAACGAGCCATACGGGAAATCAGACTTTTCGATGACGACCCTGCACTTGTCCCGATTGCCGATTTCCACCCCGCCAGTTGCCGAGTCGGACATGAGATGCAGCGTAAAATACTCGTCGAATTCCGGAGTGAAATCGTCGATGATTTCCACAGGGAAACGTTTGCGGTCTTCTCCTTCCGCGAATGTAACCTTTTGGAGAGAAAATTTATGTTATAACTTTCGTTATTGAAAAAAATGTATCAAACAAGTACACGGTCTCTACATTGATCTGGTTGTAGAAAATTACACGCAAAAAGAAAAAAATATTAATATGTTGGCGTGACGATAAGGGGTAATCAAGTAAATATTTTTTATATCGATCATAAGTTGATCATAAGTTTACAATTTTTCTAAGGACCTATGACTCAACGTAGTTCATTTCTAGTAAAAAACGCTGAATTGCCTTCTTAGATCAAATCTTACTCCATCACCTGTTATATTATTATCGATATAGTGATATAGATATCAGCTCAAAATCTAGATATCGGCGGGGCTCTAGACAGTCTTACTTTCGAGCTGGTCAAGCTGTAATCTTCGTCTGGAAAGGCGTCGCCCCTTGTGGCAGCCACTCCCACAGTCACGTCTCCAAAAGTCCCGAATTTCCTGACTATCTCCAAAACCGGTTTGTCACGGTCGCTCCAGCTCTCGTCCACAGTGACGTGGGACGAGGTCAGCTCAACAATCCCGTTCGGATTATCATTCCTGTTTATGACGACACGCTGCATTCTACGCGACGCCACGCCAAGTTTTGGCGAATCCGTGGCTGGAACGGAAATTTTCGTGATTTCTCACTGCGATTAGGGCAGAATGGGAAAGATTTGGGGTGAAAATATCAAACTAGCGTGTCTGTGGCCAGTGGATTTTCGTGTTTTTTCAAATAATGTTTTCATCGAAAAATTTTGTACCAGCAACAAAGCTTCTATTAAGTAGAAGGTTAACACCGGATAAGTTCCATTCCAAGGCTAAACAGATCGACCATTTCTTCAATACGATGTATCAGGGTTGTAACCAAGTCACAAGGCTCCGAGTCACAAGTCAATCTCACTTTCATAGTTTTGACTCGAGTCAAGTCGAGTCATTTTCAATCACCACCGAGTCAAGTCCGAGTCCAAGTCATCGAGCAGAGGTTCGAGTCCGAGTCATGGTATTATGACTCGAGTCCGAGTCCCAGTCATTGTGTTGACTGCTCAGTTTCCAGTTCCAAGTCTTGTTGAACCCACTTTTATAACTTACTACGCGTTTATAATGTACTAATTTTCCTCACTTTTAGCAGTTTCTGGTCGCATTTTCAAGTACCAGTACCAATAGACGAAATCCCAATAAGGTGGTTACTTAACTATTCTTCGAAATCACAATGAAATGTCGGTATTGGCCGTCTGAGTCTCGAGTCACATGACTTGGTTCGAGTCATGCGCAATGACTCGAGTCCAAGTCGAGTCAATACACAGATTGACTCGAGTCGAGTCGAGTCATTTCCGTATTTTGAGAAAGTGACTCGAGTCAAGTCGAGTCATCAGAAAATCGTGACTCGAGTCTGACTCGAGTCGAGTCATGACTCGAGTCATTACAACCCTGCGATGCATACTAGATGAGCATAGATTTTGTGCAAACTGGGTTTACATTTGGACATGGATGACTACTTCTCTCACTGCTGGCGGAAACGCCAAATTAATTGACACTGTCAATTTTCAGCGTTTCCAGCTTTGATAACATAAAGAAAACTGTCTGATACTGCTACACTCCACATTTTCTCATCCGGATTCAAATTTTCAAACAGTTTTCATGTTATTTCAAATTCTGATCATAATGATCCACTTATCTTATGCACAATTGGTCAAAAACCTATTAACACCAGAAAACTCCACCAGATTTTTTCACACCTGTTCCAGACGGCATCAGTTCAACGTAGACAAGCTGCACAAAGAAATCTTCGTCCACTTCCGGTACGTCATCGTCCAAAATCGGTATCGTGAACGTCGCCACAGTAACGTTCTCTCCCATTAAAAAGCTCGTTTCACTGACGATGAAGTCCACGTCTGGCTCCGCAACGCTATTATGATATTGAATAATATATTCATATTGAAATAAGCCCGAATATTTTCGGCTGACACTGGTCAGGGTTAATCGACAGCAAATTGAGCATTCAAATGAACTGAAACCGAACCACATCAACCGTCGTTTAACCAATCAGTAGTGTCGTAAATTCCTACACAATAGAAGTATCGATTTCCAAGACAAGCTAAATCAACTTGAAGTAGAAGAAGGAAAAAAGGTCTTAAAATTACTCAAATGAGTATTTTAAAGAAGTAGAAGATGAGTCACAGATATTTATTAGTCAATGATTAAATTGTTAGGCTGCCTAAAACAACGTTGCACACAAAATTTGACTCAATTCATACCAGTAGAAGCGGACGCAGAGCCAATTGAAATTTATTATCTCTATGAATATAAAAAATAAATTTTTCAAATTTTACTCTAAACCTCATGAAATTGTTGAGTTGTCTACGAAAACGACGCAAAACAAATTAGACGCGATTCCAACCCGTACAGGCTAAGTTATTTGACTTTTTCAATAATAATTCCGAGTTTTCCCACCGTCAACGCTATTTTTGCAAATTAAAAACTTTCAAATGCAATAACTCCACTTCAACCTCTTGGAATTGAGCAAAATTTGTTCTGCAGCCTTCTTTTGGGCAACTTGACAATTTTATGGGGTTGAGAGTAAAATTTGAATTTTTTTATATTTTTTATAGGAAATTCAAACATTTCAATTGGCTCTGCGTCGGCTTTAACTGGTTGGAATTGAGCCAAATTTGGTGTGCGTTTTTTTTTTAGGCAATCTAACAATTTAATCAGTGAATCCTCTGGTATCCAGAAAAAAAAGTGATTTTTCAACAACCCTACTGACCACCTCTGATTTTAATTATGCAAGAAAACGCAACTTTTCAAAGAAAAACCGTTACCCTTGCAAAGCTCTGTCCTCGGAATCCATGTCCAACGTTCTAAAATGCACCCTGATTGACCCGGCGCTTCCGCCGTCCCTTACCACTGTCAAGGTGGCGTTCTCGCTGCCTTCTTCCACGATTACAGTCTCCGGCTTGAACGAGACTATGCCGTACGGGTCGTCGTTAGCCGGTACCGTCAGCAACGATACTAGAGAGCCAGAGTCGCCTAATTCTCCGTGACTCACCTGAAACAAGGGGATTGTCGTAATTAAATAAGATTATGACCGCTACTGCTCGAATGTAAAAGATCAGTTGAAATTAACGGCACTTTCCCAATAAATGGGTTGGAATACACAATTATTGAGATAAAAATCATAGTTTTTTTATCTACATCAGTAGTTGTATTCACATTGTTCTCTGTGACTCACTTAGTTAGTGGCGCTTTTACAGATAAATGTGTCATATGTAAAATTGATGAGATAAAAATCAAGTGTGTTACTATGTACAAGATACAGACTGTCTACTGAGAACATTACCAGTTGACGTATTAGTATAGAATTTAGACTTTTGGGGGTACAAAACTTCAATATTGCAACAAGAAAATACATTGATATTGCTGAATTTATTCGTCTCCAAGCTTTTCGACCGACTGTCATCAGTACGTGCAGTTGACCAAATTCGATTAATAGAAAGAATTCTGTCGTTATGACGTACTAATGACGAGTAAACAGACTCACGAACAATATTTACCAACGTATGGGTGGTATAAATGAGGATCACGGACTCTAAAATATCTTTCTTCAAAATGACTCTAACAACAGTGTTCATCAACAACAACAAAAGCATTTCTTGCGCCTTTCAAGGAATATTTTAACAATTCGAATACCTCACTGAAGTTTTGTAACATCCATTACCTTTTCAAATTGCTTATCCAAATCAAAACCATGCAACGAAAATTACAATAAATATGGCAAGCCTGCACTCTTACGTTGATCAGCTCGAGGATGAAGTGCTCGTCGAATTCAGGCAGATCGTCGGCGACCACAGATACGGTAATCTCAGCTTCGGTTTGCCCGAACGAGAACTGAACCTGACCTTCCGAACGCTCCAAGTCGTGGTCAGGATCAGCCTTCACCGACCAACTCAAAACCGTTTCGCCGAGGTTGCCTTCACTTCTTATGACCTACGGAGACACGTGACAGTAAATCAAAACTGATTTTAAGAATCACATATCCCAAGATGTATTTACAACAAATGCATGCAAGTATTGTAACCATCATTTAATGCTGCCTTTTATATATTAGACATGTTACATTTTCGCAAGGCGCAGTCCAGTAAAAACCGGTGACTTGATTTTGATTGTTCATTTTCTTTTCAAAGAAAAATACTTTTCCGATAGCTAGCTGTATGCTGCCAAATGTCGTTAAATTGTACCGTTGAAATACAATGAATTTTATGCAAAAACTCCTCTCAGCTTGTGCATATAAATGTTCTTAAACGAGTTGTGGGATAATTTAAACATTTTCATAAAATACTTGCAGCATAGCGACGTAAACCAAGTCCAAAGTGAACCATGAACTCCATCCTACGACACCGTGTAGAAAAATATGTTCTGATTTTTTAAATCCAGCTTCTTTCATTTTGGAATCCAGATATAAAATTGCCGTATATTTGTCAGACTGCAGGTTGAAAGGCAATGGCTTAAACAAGACCTACTTTGAAAGTGGTAGAATTTGTTCCTTCTTCGGGTTCATGTAAAGTAGCAGAAAGGGAATCAGAAGAAAATCGATAAATCCCGTATGCGTTGTCAGATGGATCAATGATAACCTCCAAGCGCGATGCCTCGTTTAGTATGGCTGAAATTTTTCGAAACGAACATGAACAATAAACGAGTAGACATGAAAACAACAATATCGATGCTGCAGAGATAGCTGAAAGCTATAACGTCCATGATTCACAAAATTATACGTCGTACAATATTTACTTCATTTTTGTAAGCATAACATCAACCGCAAACGAATGATCATGTTCTACAAAAGGTGATACCATTAATATGCCAAATCCTAGCAACAAATGCTTTACAGTACATGCACTGGAAGTGCATTATCGCGCATAATAAAGATTCTGAATGTACCTCCACCAGTAGGAGTAAGCAAGTCGACGAAAAAGGATTTTTCCAATTCCGGTTCGTCGTCATCGAGGATCGTGATATTGATATATTTGAAACCTTCTCCGTCACGAAACTTCACAATGCCGGCGGCCGACTATGGGAGAGAGAAAGACATCGCATATTACCGGATTGACTATCTCGTCGCAAATTTGCCCACACTCAAGAATAAATATTCTAACAAATGTAAGATGGTTTATTTTTGTTGTGTTTTTGTTTGTGCTTTTCTGAAGCCAATAATTCTGACGCGTGCGTCCAAATCTGGATGAAACTGTAAATAAGTGGTGGTGTGGTATTGCACGCGTCTAAGAACTAGCAATAGTTGATGGATTATTTTGGATTGCGTCTGTCTTTGGCTTTGTCAGAAACGATAATTCATACCCGAGTAACCAAATCTATAACAGAGAGGACATATTTTAAAAGTTAGAAAAGATATAATAGCGGACAAGAAATTAAGTAATTTGAAAATTTTTGCAAGAAATATTATTGGGTTGGCTAAAAACGGGAATTTTTCCGACTTGACTCCCAACACACCCATTCTACTTGATAATCGGTTGGAGTTGACCTATTTTAAGTTAACCTTGCGTTCAGTACCTTCGAAGTCCAGATTTCGCGTCATTTATGGCATTTTTGTTGTCCCTGTGCAATAGCCTGCCTCTGAAAGCTAGAAATGAGGAAGAATTTCCAAAAATGAGGACATTTGGGCCACAAAGGAGGACAAATCCTCCTAAATGAAGACTTGTGCCGTATGGGGTATGGCAACCCTAAGCGGACCCACTCGGCGCATTGGATGCATGAATTCTAAGAACTAGCAATCGTGCGGCTGTTATTTACCCAGATCTGTAAATTTGTACTTTTGTGTCTACAATTGTAACTGCATAGTCGCTTGGATTCCATGTAGAAATAGCAGTATGGTGGAGAATTCCATGCATGGATTTTAAGAGCTAGCAATCTCGATCTGAAAATCTCTGCTGTAGTATTTCTAATTGTTACCACATAGTCTCTTGGACTTTGCGTCGAAATAGCCGTATCGTCCCGGCTTCTCCACTCGGCCGTAACATCGCCATGCCAACCGGCTGCCCTGACGATCAACAGATTTGCAACGCCCTGTTCTTCCTCGACACGGACCATCAAAGGCTCGAACCTTATCAGCGACTGGTTCACGTCTGGTCTTGCGGGCGGCGGGCCGGAAGAAAACTAAACATTTGAATTCTGTGAGATTTTGAATCCGAAGCGATTCGTAGCAAGACAATCATGTTTTGACAAAGCAACAACAAAATAATATGTAGAGGAGGTACAGAACTTCATGATACAACTGCATAATGGATTCATATCGAAATGAACCTTCAAATTTTCGGGTGCATCTCACTATGATTGTATCATTCAATAATAAAAGAATTCCCCATACATATTAGATAAAATGGTTTCTCACAGGGTTGTAATGACTCAGGTCATGACTCGACTCGAGTAATTTTCTCAAAATACGGAAATTACTCGACTCGAGTCAATCTGTGAATTGACTCAACTTGGACTCGAGTCATTGTGCATGACTCGAACCAAGTCATATGACTCATCTTCATCATCATCATCATTGGTTTATTAGCAAATTTTTCAGTTCAATACACCACAAAAATGCGATACAATGAAAAGACCCGAAACTCAGACAGCCAAGACCGACATTTCATTGTAATTTCGAAGAATAGTAAAGTAACCGCACTATTGGGATTTCATCTGTTGGTTCTGGTACTTGAAATGCGACCAGAAACTGCTAAAAGTGAGGAAAATTAGTATAATGTAAATGCAAACCATTCGATATTGACAAACAAAGTTATAAAAAGTGGGTTTAACAAGACTTTAACTGGAAACTGAGCAATCAAAACAATGACTTCGACTCGGACTCGACCCTTTGCTCGTTGACTTGGACTCGGACTTGACTCGGTGAATTGCAAATGACTCGACTTAGTACCATTCAAAACTCTAAAAGTGAGATTTACTTGTGAATTGGAGCTTCGTGACTTGATTACAACCATGATTTCTCAAATACGAGTCAGCAAATGAAATTGAAGTTACATACAATCAATGATAGCGCAAAATGCCTTGTGGTCAATAACAGGGTGCCGCTGGTTTGTCAGAGCACTCAAGTAAACACCAAGTACTAGCAGCTCTAGCTGCTAACTTGATGCTGCTGTCCAAGTCACCATTTTTTTCAGTTCCACACAAAATAGGTTTGGCCTGTCATGAAAGGCTATAACGATTATTTCGAAATTCCAACACAGCTTTTTCGTAAGTTGCTCCGGTCACTCCAATGAAACGATGAGGCTTCTATCTTCAAAGCTGATTTGAGACACACTACCTATCAAAACTCACCTGTAAAATTCCATGGGCGTTGTCGCCTTTCATTATTCTGAGGACGGTCTTTTCCGAGTTGGCATCGACAGAAGCACCGCTCGTCTTCGTGCTATCGATGATACCGTCGTGGGCCGTAGCGGACGTCAAAATGATTTCGTGGTTTTCGGACACTTCAGGTATACGGTCGTTGAGAGCTTCCAACACAAAACTCTGCGAATGGATCCAACACTTATCTCAAATAACATAATCGAAATGGAATTCTCTGTTTATTACAAGTCGGTCTCATCGAGAATTCCATCACTTTAAAACCAGGTGGCCAAAGCAGTCAACTTTGGTACTCGAGTAGAGTAGAAGTACTCTGAGAGCACTCCTAAATGGTAGCCACTCAAGTAAGTAGAGCGAGTACACAAAAACTACGAGAGCACGTCAAAAAAGCTGAAATATTTCATTACTGACCGCATCTGCCTATAAATTCCTTATGCGAAATGCTCTATTCTTACTGCTCGGCTCGAATGATTACAATCAACAATTGACACGGACTCAAGTACACGAATAATTGTAGCCAGCCCCAAACAGGGTTGTAATGACTCGAGTCGCGATTTTTTGTGACTCGACTTGACTCGAGTCATTTTTTGAAATGTGTAATATGACTCGAATCGAGTCAATCTGTTTATTGTCTCGATTTGTACTCAAGTCATTGTGCATGACTCGAACCGAGGAGTATGACTCGAGACTACGAGGGCCAAGACAGACATTTCGTTGTAACTTCGACGAATAGTAAAGTTACCACATTATTGGCATTGATCTATCATTACTAGTACTTGGAAAATAGGGCCAGAAACTGTTGAAACTGAGAAAAATTACGATATTATTAATGGGATCCATTTTATATCACTCGAGCAGAGCTGAAAAAGTGGATTGAACTTACAACTGCATAGAGAACGTTATGACTTGGACTCGGACTTGACTCAGTGGCGAATGACTCGACTTGACTTGAGTAAAAACTATAAAAGTGAGATTGACTTGTGACTTGGTTACAACGCTGGTCCTAAAGGTAGGCGGACATGACACAGCGTGAATCATTTCTATTACTATTGTATATAGATTAAATGTATTCAATTAACGCTCACACTGTCAACTTGTCCATCGGCAAACACCACACTCCCGGTATTGTTGACAAAGTCGCCGGTATTGTCGACGCCCTGATTTCGAACTGGCTTGACCACCCAATTCACGGTGACCGCCCCGTCAGTGCCACGCGTCCGCCTTATAAAACACGTGCTCCAGTTACCTTCCACGATATTTTCCGGCTCACAAGCTGCCGAGAATCCGAAAAGCCCGTTCGCGTAATCGCTTTTCAGAACTGCAAAAACATGAAGGTTAGAAGGTAGTTTACAAAATTACAAATTTACAAACGCTAAAACCTGTGATTACGGAGGTGAGATTGCTTCCAACGGCCGCATCATTGGTGACGTCTAATAATTTTAATCCGAAAAGCTCGTTAGACTCAGTTTCGTCATCTTCGTTTGCTGATATCAGAACGACTTTTGACGTCTCGCCGTGTCTGTAAATGCATATCAGTTATACCAGGTGTGAGCCAAATGCAGAATGAGAGCCTATTAGCAGTCTGTGGTTTTAAGTAAGGGTTAGTCTACTTGTCAAACAGGTTGTGCATTCATGGGTTGGGTGTACTATAACGGAATTTGAAATATCTGCCTCTCATATGCCAATGTAAAAGTGCATTGGTTATGTTGAGGGTACGAAGATTGAGCTCAAAATATCCGTACCACTAAAAATGATGCGCATAGTCAAGCTGTATATTGCATTCCAAGTAGGCTATGTATCCTGCATTGAAAATCAGATAAACCCCTGACAGGGAAAATACATCATCTATAAATCATAGATATACTATCGTCGCAAAAACAACGAGCCAAAATTCCACTTGGTTCAAATTCAATTAAGTCATACAAATGGCTAATTTGATTACAAAATCAGATTGGATTCTGAATTTAAAATCATACGGTCATTCGTATCTCAAATCGTCATTTGAAAACACGAAACTAGTTCTCTGCACTATAAAGCGTATACGAGATGGCGCAACAATAAGCCGTACGTATATCCTAAATGATGTTTGTTTGGAAGTCTTAGGTGTTACATAAGTCACAGCATACAGGTGTACTAGAATCCGTCCAGCATCTAACAAGGACAATAATGTCTTACTTATAATTCAGCACACCGCTGACAGGATGTACATCCTGTTGAGAAGGCATCCTGTAAAGTTGTTTCACTTGCTCTTCATTCAATGGCTCAGAGTATAATCTCAAATCCTGCATCAACCCGATAAAGGTACCACGATGGCCACCACCGATCCTTACATATCCATCTTGAGTAAGCGAATTTGACGACACCAGTGTTTCACTTCTGTAAATGAAGACTTTTGGAATAATGGGAATTACTCCACACGTATTAATAGTTGAGGAGAATATGACTCTTTAATAACATGATATCATGTTCAGATCATTCAGTCATACTCAGAGCATACGACCCCAAAGTAGTAGCCATTTACGGTGACTGTAGCATACTTGGGTGAATACAACAAATACCCGCCCCTGTATACATTCTCTGAAAAAGAATAGATATAACGCTGGGACAAACGAAGTGTCGAAATTTAATGTTCCACCGTGAAAAGACACGCAAAATAGTGTCTTATCTACAGCAGGGTTGCTCAAAAATGTTTTTTTCAAATTTCATAAAATTGATAGGACGGCTAAAAAACGTTGTAAATCAAATTTGCCTCATTTGCAGCTAGTGCGTTTGAAGGTATGGAAGCATCAAAGATTTTGAATATATTATAATAAAAAAAACATGTCGAACTCATGTACTTGTATAACAATTTTGGTTGAATTCCAACCGGCAGAAGTAAAGTTATTGCGGTCGAAAATTTTTGGATTTGCGAAAATAGCAGAGACAGTGGGTAATCCCAGAATTATTAATGAAAAACTCGAACAAGTTCGCTTCTATGGGTTGGAATTAAGTCAAAATTGTTGTGCATCGTTTTTGTACACAACTCAACAATTTTATGGGTTACCAAGTAAAATTTGAAAAAAAAATCATTTTTTCATAATAAATTCAAAATTTTTAAACTCCGATAGCTTCACTTCTACTGGTTGGAATCAAGCCAAATTTGGTGTGCAACGTTCTTTTGGCCAACCCAGCAATTTTAAGATAAGGCCCAAAAAAATTTGAAAGGCATTCCTATTCTTATGTACAATCCTTCAAGTATAGTGCAAGGTAATACACAACGAGTAAACTTTGGAAATTAGGAAATTATACACACCAGTAATTGATATTGAAATATTAGATGATTAGATTAAAACTTTCCAATCAAATATGACTGTTATTTAATTTGTTGTATCTTTAGGTTAAAATTTCTGAAATAACATACACAATTTCAGTAATATGCTACATGCTAAAAATCAGGACCTGTTTTCAATACCGACCATTCACTTCAATGTTTTAGAAAAGTGGTGCTACTAGTGGTGGTGCTACTATACCCCATGATCTGATTGTTGACATAGAGAGTAACAGTCATATCTTCAACATTGACGACAATATGCTTCCATTCTGAAGAATTCTTGAAGATATCAGGACCATTTGTGAGACGTATATCTGATGTACGTTTGACTTGGTTGGAATCCCTAAAATTACATCAAATATTGAAGCTACATACTCGGGTAATTCTTATCCTATGTACTTGTAAGTGATGAACAGATCTATTAAATCCATTTCTTCAATCGTTCCACCCAGGATGTTAAGCTCAAGATGTAATTCCATATTGTCAGCTTTGTCAAATTTTGTCAATATCGGAATTGATATTTCCATGTTATCGGAGCCGTCTGTGTCGTGTAAAGCGGAAAACATTTCTTCCAAACGAGGCTTCATCCACGCCGAGAGCGCAAAATCCGTTGAAAAATCGGGACGAAATTTCAATTTCTCGCCACCGATTTGCGCCGATGACTCTAAAAGGAGCGGCGATAAGCAAGTGACAAAGAAGTTCTAAAATTACTGCAAACCTCCAGAAAAAACATATGCAGCAGTTCCCGTGTTCGATCGAGCTGAAGCCGTATCAACGGTAACAGAACTAAGGTCGGCGGCTAACAGCAAATCTTGACATTTTGAAATGACGAATCCGGCTTCGTACATTTCCCACAGAGCCTAGAATTTCACAAATGCATTCTCAAAATCGGCAATCATAATTCATTAATTACCAAACAGTGATTGAGCGATAATGGTCCAATACAACAATCTAATCGCAAACATCAATGGTATTGTATATAATAAGGCACGATATTACCAAGGAAACACAGGCAATTGTATACGTGCAAATTTCACATTTAGACTTGACCGATAATTTGGAGAAATCTACCAGCACGGAAATTCATTAAAATTGAATTATTGGGATATCATAATGATAGAAAAAGGTTTGACACCATAAAAACAGTACTATAGCATGGTCTTATCACAGAAGTCTTAAATTTCTAAGGCAAACATCATTTATTTCATTATAATAGATGCCCACTTTGATATCACCGTCGGTACCCATAGTCCTCAATACAGTGACACCGATTTCACTCAAAGGAACATCTGACAACGTTTCCTCCGCGTCCTGAAACAAATCAATATGTTTACTTTCTATATTTCCCAGAATTATTTAAAGATGTTACCATGAGGTCCTCTGAAACGTTGATGTATTGTGACGCTTCCGAAATTTCCAGTCTACCATAGGGATAGTCGTTTAGCGATACAGTTATGTTCACCCTCAAAAGTGCATCAGTGGAGCTGAGTTTAGCTGACCCACCTAAAGAGGTTATCAAGAGATAAAATATCACATCATGGATTTTCATAACAAAAAATATAATTGAATACTATATTGAAGTTCTGTACCTCCAAGAAGCTCAACAATAATAGCTATAATAGCAAAATCTTTGAAAGACTATTGCAGACACAGAGCTTCAATAGATTTTATTACTAGTTGCTGACCATTACCCCTGAAGAGAGTCAGCCGAAAAAATTTGTGTTTATTTCAATATGAATAGATTATTCAATTGATTAGTAAAATACAATAAATAAAAGAGATATTTACCAGTTGCATTTTTGAGACGCAGGACAAAATTCTCATTATATTCCGGGATATCATCAATGATAGCTTCCAGAGATAGAGTTTTTAATTTTTCACCGGGAGCAAAGTCTACGGTTCCTTCGGAATGCAAGAAATCATTCACTGCAACGTGCTGCGAAATGCACAATTGCAAGTTAAAATTCCATAGTTAAAACACAATATCTTACTTCGTCGGTTGCATTCAAGATAGTCCAGTGAATGACCACGTCACGAAAGTCCCCATATTCTCTACTTATGCTGTCATGGAATTCTTGTGTTACATTTAGCAAGTTAGCATCTGGTAATATTGCGTTCCATCACCTGAAATTCCGGTTGACACCTTCTTGCAGACTTGCTGAATACGGAGGTGCGAAGGAAAATACGCCGGACGCATTATCGTTGTGCTTGATTCTGGCTTGAATTTTGGTATTGCCGTTTACGACATAGTCCCCTTTTGCATCAAATATCTGAACCAAGCATCCAGCAATCATAATAATACATCCGAGATTACAAATATCACAGCATTCTACAGCAATGATAGTCGCGATTGGCTGCAGTCCATATAATGTTACAGGTATATTGAAATAAAGGTTATTTATTTTCATCCACTCATGGTATATGTTGCTAGGGTATATGTATTTTGTTATTTGAGTTTTGGACACTGGTATGAGGCGAATGTGTAAAACGTATTCGCGAAATATGGAATTTTTATTTATAGGATCAAATAAATTTAAATTAGAATTATTTGGGATAGGGATCATTAGAATATCAAACAATTACACAATTGTGATATGAAAATGCTATTTTATGCCAGCGGCAATTTCAAAAGAAAGGACTAGTTCGTACACTCTGACATTGAGCACTAATGTTAGCAATACCAGTTGGCTGGGGTGGATGTTGGTTATTTCAAAATTCTCCTATCCGTTCACTACATCATCTTGTTGATTATGTATCACGTTGTATATCGTGCGTCTTAGGCAGATGAAAATAATAAAACCTTTGATCGTAATAATTTTTAAGTCGTAGTAGCACCTCAACGAAAAATTCCTCATCATCTTCAGGCACATCATCTTGAAATATTTGGATTTTCAAAACTTCTCTCAGACTCGTCGGCAGAAACGTTACGCGGCCAGATTCCCCAGAGCGCGACGTCACATTTTGATAATCTTCAAAAGGCGTGGCTTCGACCACAGTGTAACCCGATTCGTTTTCTTGTGGCTGGCCTGAACACGGAGACACAAGATAGAATACGGGGTTGGATTAGTCACCGAAATCCAAAACTTACTGTCATGACGGTTACGTGATCTTGTCATATAGTTGACTGTTGTGGAGTCCGAGCCGGAGCCTTCCCTACGAAGGTGCAGCACCAGCTCACTACCCTCTTGCACGTCAACCACGTCAGGCCCTACCAAGTATATATTGATAATATAATGTAACTTGTTGCGTGGCTAATATTGAGATATGATTATATCAAAAGTAGTCAAAGCATCCAATGATGGAACTACTTTACAAGTAACGAGTTAAAAAGCCCGAGAAAACAAGTTCATATTGAAATTCAAACTTTCAAAGTATGCAGGTTCTTCGCAAGCAATTATTATATCTTCCGCTCGCGATAACATGAAATTAGCATTGCAGTAAGCGAGGTTGGGTGATTTCTATTTGAATATAAAGTAAAATATGAGTTTTTATACACACTTACCGTCAAAATAAATGGCTTTGTCGTTAGAGTCTATAATGAAGGTTGCATTGTTTGGCCATCCAATTCTAGCGCCACCAGTAGCATCATAGAGCACGAGGGAAAATTCCTCCATCGATTCCGGTATGTCATCTTGTTTTGACCACATATCGATTATGCCCTAAAAGTGCAGTAATGCAAGTGTTTTATAGATTCACTAACATACGAGGATTTTATTATAAGCAGTGTGAATATTCGGGGCAATCAGAATCTTAGTACTGTAAGTATGTCGTGTTTCAATTGTGACATCAGCCATTGGGATCATTGTGAATTTGATAACTTTGAGATGTGTCTGCTGTTGAAAACGTACTAATAAGTGGCCTTGAAATCAAAGCCAGAACCTCAAAATTTCTTTGCTTTTTTTAATGTTTTCTGACTGACATACAGCATTCATCAAGACAGACTTGGACAACTAGAAAATTTTCACCAATTTTTCAAATTAGATTGGAATTGGAATTACAACTACAAATTTTTTTCCTAATTAGAGGACAATTAGAATTACACAGGGTTGTAATGACTCGAGTCATGACTCGACTCGAGTCTGACTCGAGTCACGATTTTCTGATGACTTGAGTTGACTCGAGTCATTTACTCAAAATACGGAAATGACTCGACGCAACTCGAGTCAATCTGTGCATTGACTCGACTTACACGCAAGTCATTGCGCATGACTCGAACCAAGTCATATGACTCGAGACTCAGACGGTCAAGACCAACATTTCATTGTAATTTCGAATAATAGCAAAGTAACCACACTATTGGGATTTCATCTATTGATACTGGTACTTGAAAATGCGACCAGAAACTGCTGAAAGTGAGGAAATTAGTATATTATAAATGTGAACCATTCGATATCACCAAACAGTTACAAAAAGTGGGTTTAACATGACTTTAACTGGAAACTGAGCAGTCAACACAATGACTTGGACTCGGACTCGCTGATCGTTGACTTGGACTCGGACTTGACTCGGTGGCGAATTGAAAATGACTCGACTTGACTCAAGTCAAAACGATAAAAGTGAGATTGACTTGCGACTCGGAGCCTAGTGACTTGGTTGCAACCCAGGAATTATAGCTACACAGTTATTTCCAAATTATATAAAAAATGCAATTATAACAACAAAGATTTTTCCAAACTACCGGTAGATTAGAACTAGCAGAATCCGCGAAAACATTGACCATAAATCAAGTTCCGTTAATTTCAAATCACATAGCAAATGTCTGTGCAGCAATCTGGGCTCGTTTCGCACTATACAGTTCTCCTGTAGCATTTACAACAAAACCAGAAATTAGATTCGAATTAAATTACCAGCATTTTTATCCAATTATTCTAATTTGACCACTAGAATTATCTAGCTGTCCAAGTCTGCATCAAGGAACATTAGTAATTGCAAAAAGCAGATTTGGTTCGAGGGGCGCATAATTTTAGCGGTTAATCCGAGGTGGCCGCTTGCAGAATTGCAAGATATATCTTCGCGACTAATGCAAAGTTCAGTGGCGGCTCGGCCTATAGGGCAACTGGGGCATTGCCCCACCTAAAATTCTGTTCACTAACAATTTAACCATTTATAGACGCACAGCGCTCAATATATACCAAGATCACAGCGAAACCCGCGTTCTTCTTGTGCTTTCGCTTGCAAATGCCCATACATAGAGAAGTCTCTGCGAAAATCGAATTCTCTTCTGTGTTTTCGCTTTGTGAATGCCTAGCCGCTCATAACAAGCTTTCACTATCTATTCTCTCAAAGCCGCGCACAATTAAGAAACGGTGATATACTCTCTCCTATTCGTAAAATGGCCGAGCAACCGGGGCATATATGCCTGTCGCCCCTAAGGTGTGATGTAACAATCGTATCTATATCTGAACTCGGATACCGTGATATGCGTTGAGTCGACCTTTGCTGGTATAGGTCGATTTTGATGGTGTTTCACACCATGATAATTCTTGAAACTTTGTATGTCATGTCGTGATGGTGGTATTTAACACTGTCCTAAGTTTCAGGGTTTCTACTCAAAGTTTAGGGTAGTAATTCCGTTTCCAAAGTCGAGTGTGTGCTGATCCGTCATGTATCGCAAAAATATTTCACGCAAAGCCGGTATTGGTCTCCATTAATTTTAACGATGCTCCTTAGCTAGATCCGTCATGAGCTTTTACATGGTATGTCTTGATTTTAGTATCGAACGCTGTGCCAAGTCTCAAGGTTGGCACTCAATGATTAGGGCAGCAATTTCGTTATCAAGTTCGAGTATGGTAGAGATGTGCGCTGATCTGACACTTAGCCTACCTAACGCATTGCGGATTTCACGCAAAAGCCGGTGTATCTGTGTTCCATACTGAGATAGGTGATGAGATGATGATATCATGAAACAGTTCACTAACATCCTCGGTTTGCATTCAAATATTTAGTTTTATTTTATATTCTCCAATGTCAATTTCACCGTGGAATGGTGGCCTTCTGGCCATTTGCTCACAATTACAACCCCTGTCAAGCGCGATAGCTGTTTCGTTTTCGATGGCGGCTAACAGCTTATCGCTTGATCAGCCTATTCCTCAGTGAATTTTACGCAAAATTCGGCGTTGATCAATTCGTATTAATTTTGACAGTGTACCATACCGAAAACGGTCATGAGGCTACTTCTCCATGATTTCATGTAACAGTGTACCAAGTTTTCGGCTTTCATCCACGTATTTATTCGGTAATATATTTTCCGAAGGCGATTTTGCAGCAGACATATAGACAGTAGACACTACAGACCGTAAGCCGTATGTGTCGTGTGACAATCTCCAGCCTCAAGGTCAAAATCTCCCAAGCTGTACCGGGACCGAATTTCCGAGGCTGCTATCAGTAGTTCTTCAGAATGATGTTTTGGATTCAATATGACATTTCCTTGTCCAATCTATGAGATAACAATTGCGTATGTGTCCGAACTCGTTGACCTTTCCAGTAAGGCATACGCAATCTCTCGATTTATAGTCATTTCCATTTCTGCAGATAAGTAGTCAGGTCAAGTGCGAACATGAATCGTGTCGAATGTTTGCTCCGTACGCCGTTTAGCCAGCTGCCTTTAGAGCAAAAATTAGAGGTAAAGCGACTAGGTCCGTATCAGCCTGGAAATTGCCCATTGGTCCAATCGTACGCCGGAGGAAAACGCACTCGTGCCTTTTCTTCAGCGCATTTCGATTAAAATGAATGGCTTACTTATAGCGAGGATAAAAACGCCTTGTTTTGCTTTTACTGTCTTTTATTCGACAGTGCCGGTACCGGAAGCAGTGGCTCTTGTTGGAACAAAATTGGTTATCGCGATCTGAAGCATTTATCAGAGCGTGTGAAAGCGCACCAAAAATCCCAAAATCATTGTTTACGGGAAATTCATGTGACCATCATGAACGTTGAAAAACGCTACTGTGACGTCATATTGATAACAAGTCGCTTGCGGCCCTTGCCCCACCACCCGATATTGTCACGAGCCGCCACTGGCAAAGTTACTATTACAACGCCACTTCAGATTGGTAGAATCTTCGAGACTATATTCCCTTGCGGTGATACCGGAGCTATTTTACACAGCTCCACTCACAATTTCACCAATGTAAGTGATGCAAACTTATCCCACCATACCTACTACTTTCCAAAATATGTACCTGTATGGTAATACTTTTGCCTGAAAACTGCTGAAGTAGAAGTGTATGTAGCCTAAAATGTAGCCCCTCGAGTAAGAAGCACTAGCAGGCAAAACTTACTTGAGAAATCCAAAAAAGCAATTACTTTCGGGTCAACTCTGCATAAGGGTCATGAATTTGCAGAGCGATTGCATACCTCGTTCACTCCATCTTCAAAAGTCAAGACCCCGCTGGGCGGATCCACGTCGTCCGTGTCATTAGGAATGACCTTCCACGAAACCGTTGTGTTGCCATAGGTGCCTTCACGGCGACGGACCACATACATACAACTATAGCTGGTCGCATTTGTGGATTCCTCTGAAAATCGTGATTTAAAAATGAGAATATCAACAGAGAGGAAAATGAATGTAAGTGATTAATTCATTTGACGGACATGGAAGAGCCACCGATGTGGTAAAAACATACAACAAAATCTACTTTCTACTCTATAAAATCCAAAGTGTGCAAAGTAGTTTTGCCTGAAAGACTGTTCAGCAGATGTGAAAATCGTCTAAAAACAACCACATAGGCGATAAACACAGGCAAAACGTACTTGATCAATCAATCAATAAGGTTTATTAATATTTTCATCGTTTCAAAACATCACAAGACTGCAATACAATGAAAAGATAGGAAGGTGTCGAAGCAACTTTGAGTAGCCTTTAAGATCAGACACCCACCTTAGCCTAGGCAAAGTAAATAAGAGGCATGCACACTGAATGAAAAGTAATGCAGAGAATATAAGACGCAAGCGACAAAATGAGGTGGCATGTGGCGGAGGGCGAGGTCGATGTTAGGTCGTGGTCCGGTAGTCCTGAAGACTGGCTAATATTACTCTCAAAAAATACAAATACCTGTGATTGTTTTCTACTAACTTATATTCTGAACGCGTCCCGGTATATCTTCACCATCGTCTTTATCAGGCATGAAAAATACACCGTTAGGATCATCGCTTCCAGCCATGTTAATGGTGACACTATGATGTTCGCCCACAGAACTCTCAGGAGTTCCGTAACTGCTCAGTTCTGTAGTGCAGTGAAATGAATGCAATCAGTTGGAATGAAAATGTTTGAAAATGAGTTACCGAGTGTAAAATTTTGCTCCAGTTCAGGAATTTCATCGTCCCTCGGCACCAGCGATATGTTGATGACACGCATTTCTGGAACGATACAGAACAAAGCTTTGGTTTTCAAAAAATAATCCGATGGCAGACGAAAGCAGAAAAATCTTGAATCATTAACGCTATATCATTAAATATTACCGTAAACGTAACAGCTAATGAAACAGGTTACAACATATGGCATAGTCATCTAGCCAACACTTCAGGTTGGCGATTTGAGATAGCAATAAATCATCGGTCATTCTTGTTAGGGAGATGATCCATTGCTAAATCTACCTATATCAATATATCTTCAAAAATACCTACACATGTGATACAATAAAATTTGGAATAGGAATAGGCCTATATCGAGTTTTTGTGGTACTGGCATTTCGGTCATAAGCATACACAGCAGGGAGGGATTACAAACAGCCTTGACTGGACCTAGGTAGTATTTAAAGTGAATCGCGGACAGTTCTTGGTCTCAAACGGTGAAATATTGAAAATTAAAATTTCAAGATGAAATCACAGACAAAGTTTACGAGTTCAATTTTGTCTAACTGAGCAAAAGATAGCTATGCGTCAATACTTGATAATTTAATTTTAGCAAAATAAATAAATGTAACAAATACTGTTCCAGTCGTGCGTTGTAAACTTCAAGTTCATATTAAATATGACTTGGTACTTGCACAGATGTTTAAATATGACATTTATGATCAGTGAATGCCCATCCACAATCAGTTTAGGTAAAGTATATGCAATTGTGCAGCAGGCCTATATGCAATCTTAAAGTGATATTTGAATTTAAAAAGTACAGAATCAAACGTAAATACCTGGCTCAAAAATCAAAATCTCCGGTATGCCATAAAACTGCGAAGATCCATTTGGATGAATATCATATTCTACCATTCTTGTCACTAAATCCCCTTCTGACCTCACAATAGTGAATGCTAACGTTTCACTTTCGTCTTCCTGAGTGAGAAGTGGTCAATGATTAATTTATTTAACTCACAGTAAAATTAAATCTTACCGTTACTGAGGTTACTGGAGCGGTGCTGTTGGCAAATTGGAAAATACCACCAGGACTATCATTTTCTTTCACTAATATTCTTTTTTCCACGTGATTTTTTCTCAGTTTTTGGTCATCTGGAGTCACACTACGACAAGGTATCAAAAATATCATTTTGAAATTTAAACATACTTGATGTGAAAATTGAAGTAAAATTGGCTGAAAATCGAGGTATGATAATATCAGATAGGGTCAAAGTAGCTACTCGTATTAACAAACTACAAGTAAATCTTACAAAATGGAAATAACTGCAAGTTTACTGCAAGAAAATTGAATTACATAATACTGACCAACTCCATACCAATCTATGCAGCCGACGGTGGGCCAGAGAGATTCCACTCTAGCTGTGTCAAAACTGTAATTCTTGATAGTCACATTTGTAAACATACGGACCACTCCTATTTTTTATATATAATTTTGACATCAGTAAACCTGATGTGAAGAGCCCCATGCATGTTTCTGACCAATGAAGAAATGACCGCATAAGGTCTATATACATAATGATCTAGCAATGTCAAATATTTTATAAGTAACAAAGGAGAATGTAATGTTATCGTAATGACGATATTGCTGGTTGATCATCGTAATTAAGCACAGCAAAGTGGTTTGTTGAGTGCACTCACACATTTTAATCATCATTGACGCATCTATCACCCTCCCACTACTCATTTCATGGGTTACTGTGTGATAAAATAGGTGTTAACGTGGGCACAAGGTATAGATCACTAGGCTGATTTCAGCGGAGATTAAAAGAAATTCCACAATGTAAACAATGCACACACAAGCGACATACCCATCAATCCGCACTATAAGCACTTCATCAGTTTCCGGGACATCGTCAGGCAAAATGGATATCGTGAGTGTAGCAGTTTTCTGCCCGGGAAACAATTTGAGCTGTGACGGACCTGAGACGGAAATGATGTGTTAATGTTAATGCATATATTTTTCACAAAGTCACTGTTCACAGTCAACCTGGTTCGTAGTCGGAGCCTCGAGTGATCTCCATAAGAGCCATTTCACTTCTGTATGAAATATCCAAAGTCACTTCATCCCATGTGCCTGGAAATGTATGGTATAAATATATTAAAATATATTGAAATCTGACTATTTCAGGCTGACACTCTTCAGAGGTAATCGTCAGCAACTAGTAGAGAACTTCCTCTGAATACCCCTGATGAGTATCAGCTGAAAATATGCGAGTTACTTCAATATGAAAGTTTTGTCTGTTCAAATATTGAAATTACCTTATAATCTACCAACTTGGTTACCTTCCCGGGATATTTCTAAGTCGATATTCTTTGCGCCATCTTGATTCAGAGGTTCGTCCACTTCCAAATCGCTCGACCCCACAAATCCGATTTCACTGCTCGCATATTCCTCGGATACTTCTATGGTAGTGAGCATCCTGGTTCCAAGCTTAGGTGTGGCTGCTGGTAAGATGGGTTCCCTATCATCCTGCAGGATAGAGATATACCATAAAGACTTGATATCACTATCTGTGTATTGGCAAATGGCAGCAGCAAATTCAATGTGTAGAATTTCACTGGATATCTATCTGTTCAGTTGACCGCGTGATTGTGAAACCTGGAAATTTTTGCTCTCAAATTGACAGCATAATATTCCCTGGTCTTTCTAACATTGACAATCAATATAATGAACATGAATGTTTTTATCAGTTGTTAAAGGATGGGCTATTCGGTTCAAAGGTTTCAATATGTTCATTATAAATGGAAAAGTATGATTGTCAGTCAATTAATTATGTTGCTTCACGAGAGCAAGGCGTTCGCTAAATTCTAGTTCACTAAATTCTGTGGACGGAAACAGAATTGATCGTTAGGCGTTCTTCCAGTAGATAGAATAATCTAATTGACGCCTGCATTGGGATTTATAAAAACATCAGTGGTACCCAAAACCTCATGTTATCTCATGTCGAATTGATTTACAGGAAAAGTCAACAACTGATGTACTCCTCTATACGTTCAGTTCCTGATATTGATTAAGAACTGAGAGACTAGGGAAGCAAACAGAAACTTACCAGATAAACTTCATCCAAACGTATCCTGAAGGATGAATCTGTGTGTATAAACGCCGACTCTTCGATCTCCAAATTCAAGTCGAAGAAACCTTTAAAATACGAGGGATACACTCGTTAAAATTGCAACGGCCAAGCAAAGAACGTGATATATTGTACCTTCTCCGTCTTCAATAGTCACTGTGCCAGTGGGTTCCACCAATATTCCAGGCAAAGCATCTCTGATATCGACAGCATCAGGAGGAAGGTAGAAAGCAGTGTATGTCACATTGATTCGCCCCACCGTCCCACCAGATCGTTCTATGGTCAACTTGATTTCCCTTGAAAATATAGGATTCTTCGCGATCACTCGACAATATCACAAGTGCCAGATCTTAATCCTTACAAGGAAGAATAAGAAAACATGTCCTATTTTTGATTAGCACCTATCGCGATTCTAGCAATGCTCATGACAACTAAATTCTTTTGTTGAAGTAATAATTAGGGCCATTTAAAGTCATTTAAGTCATATTTTTAGTATAGTTTAAATGAAAAGTACCAATTTAAGCGGTGAAGCAATCAAGCACTAAGAAACTAAGGCAGTTACTCGTTGGGGTAGCTGGTCGAATGCTGCTCAATATTATGCCGAGGCGTAGGAAGGTGAAGTTATTGTAAAGAGCATCAAAAATTCAGTCAACGATCCAAAGTTGACTATTCAGCCAATTTGCCTCCACTATAACAATATTTCAAACATAATACTGAAAATGGAAAACTATAGCCTACGTACACCGTCAACCTGATGTGGTGTTGTAATGGAAAGTTATAGCCTACGTATACGCCCATGCTGATATAAATGCCCTTGATTTCGGAGAATATCCGCTTGAGCTCAAAAATGACATTAAGAATCAATTGGACAAAAACGATGTGAAAAAAATTATGGAGCTACAAAGACGAGACATTTCACCATCGCTTCATGCAAGACTGCAAAAGTGTCAACCCACATCAGCGTCTGTGGAGCGCTCATTTGCCTTACTAAAGTCATTTTACATCCAAATTGTAACTTCAAAGACTCTAACATTCCGCACTACATGAAATTGTACCACAACCGTGGTTTCAAATAAAAATGGATGTGTTATGTTGCGTGTGTTTTACTCTTTAGTTCCGGGAGTGACGTTGTTCGCATGTAAAAATACACGATTTGCACATAAAGTCATATAAAGCCATATTTTCCGAAAAATAAAGTCATATTATGGATTTTTAAGGTCATATAAAAATGGCCCTAGTAATAATTCATGTAAGATGATTTATTATTGGACAAATATCGCACAATGGGAGTTGCGCCCTACTTTCAAGTATGATTGTGGCTCATGATGTCTCAAAGTAGACAACTATGCCTATTTTACACAATTCTGCTATCGCAATTCACACCAGTGATGGGCTGACTTGAGTCATTTTTGTACGGGACTTAATTTGACTCGAATAACTTTACTCGATTTTACTGGGAGTTTTAGAAATGCAGATTGACTTGAAGGTGACTCCTTGATAAATCCACCAACTATAGTTAGCTATGGAATCAATCAAGAAGGAGAAAAAATCAGTTGTGCCAAGTTAATGAGTCTAACAAAAGTAAATTGTTAGGTTACAATGACTTAACCATTAATACCTAATTCAAACATCCAGCATTTCAATATTACAAAAAGCAAACATTTCCCTCCTCAAATGTGACCAAACCTTGTATCAGCCTCCTGGTCGAAGACAATTTCACTTCCCCTTTGTATGTTCACAATTCCATAAACATCATCCGAGTCCGATATGTAGATCAAAGCTTCGTATTCGTCATCCAGTTTGGCCCCTCCCTTCACAGTATCGGCTAGAAGGCTAAAAAGTAACGTCTATTAACCTGGTGCACATTCAAATACACTATTGTAATTCTATAACCAACAAAGTTTATGTGATGGATAAAAGAGGCAGTATTATTGCGAGATAATATGAACTATTGTTTACCTAAACGTGAATTCTTGCGCTTCTCCTGGTTCATTGTCCGACGTTACGTTGAACAGAATCTCGTTCACAGTTTGGCCGTGCGTAAATGTGAGAGTCCCTTGATTTGGACTTATCGCGCTAAGGTTCCCGTTTGACGTTGACAGACTCCAATCTACTGTCACTGTGTTAAAGGAGCCTCCTTTACGTAGTATTCGTACCGGCGGCAGGCTAAAACAGATAGTCATAGCAATATTTTACTATATATGATAATTGATAATGGTACAATTAGCACTACTTACAATTTTGGTTCATCCTCGTGGAATATGAAAATTTTCTTTTCCGGGTCCTTAGCGCTGGTGTTAGCATTAGAGAAATCAATGGCCAGAACACCGTTAGCCTCGTCGTTTGCTTGGATTGTGATGACGCACGAATCGGGAGACATGATAACTGCATCTCCGACGATAGATTCGGGAAGCAGCCTTATCGTGAAATTCTCTGACATTTCCGCTTCATCATCGGGCACAATGAATACCTGAGATGAATTCGCAAAAGTGGATTGTCAATGAATTAGGCATTCATGTGCGTAACCCATAACTAGAACGAGGCCGATATCAGATTTTTGACCCAATACTGATAAAACCGACTAGCACCTTAACCAATCAACCCATTATATTCAGCCGATATTCATAAGATATGGCAACTAGATACAGGCGCATTTACGAAGCAATTATTAATCGGTCAGGCTATACCCATAACCCATTGAAGCACCTAGGCTGGGAATATTCCCATTCCACTGCAAAATCATTAATCACCGGGTATATACAGTAACTTTTCAATACTGGTCCATTCTACTATATTACATTTGCATGTTTAGATTAGTGCAGTAAAACCGTGTATAGTTCTTTACTACAGTAAGTCCAGCGCTGACCAACATTTTCAGACATCTACCAGTAGCTGTTACAATAGTCATGTAAAGCTTTCATTAACAGAAACTCAGATGTAATTCTATTGACTGAGTGAGTGCATACAAGGTTTCAGTCATAACTAGAGACAGATAGAGAAAATAGAGACAGATTTCTGCCTTTGCATAAGCCGTAGTATGTCAAAATGAGCAAATAACCGGTTTGAATAGAGCTTCAAGATGAGACTCACGTCGATTGTGGCGTTGTGCATACCGCTACCAAATCGTATGGTACCCTGTTCTGCCACGTTGTAGTCAAACTTTGGAGTGGCGGTGCCCGATTCAACTTCATAACTCACAAATATCTGAAATGCAGGAAAACTATGCGATAATGGCATGTATAGAATCAATATCATGAGAGGCAGAATATGATGACAGAAATTTAATGGAATCCACCGATGCTATCTCAAATTGTAACAACATCAGGAACTCCCTGTAAAAATCATAACAGCGATTGAAGAAATTCAAACAATATCGTCATTGGCTATTACAAAAAAACAGGCATTTTGAGACTCGACCCAATGTGACAGAAATTTTTAGAGAATAAGTTCCTACGACACAGCTTAGCAGAACCCCTGGTTGGTATAAAGATTACAAGGAAATAAATAGCAAGTATTGGAAGGCTCCAATAACATTTTGTTGCCCCGTGCAATTATACTTTTGATATCGTATGATAATTGGTACATTCTGTTAGCAAATGTGTAGTAATGAACCTACCATAAAATGATATAAAGGCTGATTGATGACATGAGCTGCAAAGCAGAGTCAATCTAGGTTGCAATATTATGATTACTATATTATCTTAATGTTATGCCTATGATTGCGGCTGTAATAATCTGTAATCATCACTGGGTCACCTCATCTTCATCTGGACCAATCCGAGTATTTCCATTTTCATCGAAGCCTCTGAGTAGAACCACAGACAGAGCATGAGCGTGATTGTCCTCTTCCTCCACTTTGATTGTGGAATGACGAAATCTGTATATAGCAGTGTGACGATACCCGTTTCCATAATGTCTAACACTAGGAAAATGGCATCTACAAACCTCAAGGGACTGTCATTGGCCCGAATTATTAATTCAACAGATTTTTTCTCTGCATCCAAAGTCCCCAGATTAATATTCGTAAGATTCAAGACAAACGTTTCGTCATCTTCTGGAATCTGTTAAAAACATTGACCTATCTTGAATTCACATTCATATGAACTATGCACAAAAATCCGAAAACAATTCAAGTACTTTCTATGCCTAAAGCTGCATATATTACAAATTATCCTAGCGATATTACTATAAAATAGCAGTGCCATATTTTTGTATGTTTAGCAGCATATAGCATGCAATAGGAAATTTGAATCATTGCCAGTCAGAATTCAGTAATACAAACAGACAAAGTTAACAAAGTACTATACTTTTGTGGTGTAATTAAGTAGGTTTTCCTTACTTGCACTACTTAAGTACTTATAGTTTTAGACTACTTTCACTTCTACTTAACAGTTTGCAGTTATTTGGGCAAAGCTTGGTTTGGAATCTTTACTTATTATTTAATTGGAAATTGTTACTTCTACTTGCACCAGAGTAGATTTTTATGACAACACTTCTACTTTGACTGGTTGTACCATGTCTGTAAATACAGTATATGGCTGCAGTTTATATTGTGCTATTTCTCTAGTTCCCATGCTGAATAAGACTAGTTCAGTTTAGCCTGCTGTAGATCTTGAGCTAGTAGATATCAACTCAAGTCAGTTTGTTATGTTTGTTTGTAACTTCCTCCTTGATTATACCCCCATTTTTGTACGAAGAAAAATACTTAAAATTAGCATTTCCAATTTTTCATGGGCAAAGTATATGATCAAAACACTATTGCCTCATGTTTACAAATAGTCGGAAATGTAAGGACTATGCCATCACCGCTACCAACAGTTCAGATACGCTTACCTGCGCATGGTAATAACGCACAAAATATAAATTGCTTACTTTATCGTCCTTGATAAATATCTCGAGTACGCCTTCGACTTCGCCTTCCTCGATTACAATTTCGCCGAAAACGGGAAACAAATCTTCCGAAGCGTCGTCTTCAGCCTGGAAATTATAGCATAATTAACAAAACAATGTAGTATAGATGTAGTGGTGTAATGGTGCCGCGAGATAATGAGGGTTGCCGTCGATATATATCAAAAATGAAGGACAACCATATACTGATTAGAATATGGGACGCTTATGACTGAAAAAATGTCATCAATGAATACAGTTCAAATGACGATGAGGCCGCCGTGATAAGGCTCCCAAATCTCGGGGTACGCCCGTGAGCTATTTGTTCCTTCAGGGGATGCCGCGAGGACACAAAGGTTCTAGAACCACTGGCCTAGCCTTTCAAGTTCATTGTTCATGTTCATGTTCAATGTTCATAGGCGCGAGTTCTTCGTCTGGTCATTTGACTCTTGTTGAAGAAATTACTCTGTACATCGGCGCTTCAGCCATACACGATTTAGGCCTACTAGTGTAGCAATGCTACCAAAGTAATGAACACTGAACACAGTGAACAGACACCAAAGCAAAAACTTACTTCTGCCGAAGACGGAGCATCCTTTTTTCGCGTAATTTCGAATGTCATCGACACATTATTGAACAATCCTCGACTTCGCTTCAGGGGTAACGAGATGCTGCCGTTTCTTCCGGGTGACTCTTCAGCATATATTACGTTGTCCTAAATACGATAGGCGTCGGTATACCGTTCACCTACTAAGACAGCAATCATAATACCGTGTCTATTGAGAAGATGCCACTCGCGTCATCATTTGCAGCAATTGTGACAGTAGCAGTACTTGGCTCGACAATCTTGACATGCGAGCCTGGTTTCGGTACCTTGAGCCGGAATCTGTTGTTTGAATTGTACCGAATCAAGACATTCTAAACTTTTGAATTCAGTAGGCTGATGCCTGGTGTAGCTAATAGACACAGAGGTTAGTATACGACCCGTCATGAATAGGGTAACTACGAACAGCAAACTTTCGCAAACATGAACTAGAGCCCGGGCTATATCAGAATGTATAGGCGCTACCGATATCAACAATACAGCAGATTATTGCTGATATTTTCTGTCGGTATCAAAATAAGACATATTTCGGCGAGAAATTCTAATCAGCCACATATATCTAGTTGTAAACATCGTTTATTTACAATAAAGTTCGAGCCTCTGGCAGAGATTAGCAGACAGACATACTCCAACGCCATTCCAACGACCGTAATTGTAGTGCAAGAAACACAACTCGAATTCAATGCAACATTGCTGAAGACCCAGTTACCGAGCGAGATAGCGTAATGGTGGAGCGTTCGGGTTCAATCCGTGACTGGGTCAGTGGGTCAGACATGAACATAAAGTCGATATCTACAACTTTCCCGCCGGATAAAGCTTGTATCGTATCTCCATCTCCAAATCACCTCGATGGGGCAGACGATGGCTTCATTGGACACTCGGACTGGCCAATAAATATCGGCGGGAGTTGACCGGTACAGGTGTTATTATGGAGACAGATATAGGCTGTTATCTAGTGATAACCTTACTTGTATGTCTCGTCATCTTCTGGTAAGTCGTCATTCTGCACGAAAATGGACCCTGATCTCCATTCTCGGTCCATATTGTTTGTTTCGAAACGACCAACCCAAGACTGCGTTTTGAAATCATTCACGTTTCCGTGGGATGGATCGACCTTATAACAATTACAGAGGGTAAGTTATATTACATTACACACGATGCAACACTTTTGCTTCTTCGTGTATTTTGATCCATTAGCACGCACTGTTCAGCATTCAGAACTAGCAGTATTAATAGCTGGTACTTAGAGATCCAGAAATATCCAGATATGACGTGCACATTGTACTGAGTGTACAAAGTACGAAGCACGTAATGGCGATCAGTATTTGTTGTATGTACGAAGAGAAAATATACCGCCAATTGACTCTTGCAAGACCAGGTAACAAATAGTATTTTGCGTGAGGGGTTGCATCTGGCCTCAACTTCTGCGACGAAGCAATGCTAGCAAGAACTGACCGTTCCGCAGGATGAAAAATAGCGCGGTAGCCATGTGTAAAATAACAATACAAACCTCCACGATCACGGTGAAAGACGAAGACGACGCCCCGGTCCGTTCCACGACGAAGGTAAAAAACGAGGTTTCGTTCACAAACCCGTAATCAGATTTGCTAAACTTTACTTCAACCGCGCCGGAAGATACCGCAAAAAGACAAATTATCAGGAAAAGGCTTTGCGAAGCGCATCTTGAACTGCCTGACGAAGACTCGCACATTTTAAAATAATACCTACATAAAAATATCCATTTAGAAACACCGATTCTGAAGATCTGTCAGCTCAATATTTCAAACTGATGAAGTCAACTTATAGCTATTCTATAACCATGTTTGATCTCGGTCGAGCTCCAATGTAATTCCAGATACATCTCATTGTTGAAATTATAGGCAGGCCTACATGTGATGGAAGTGACCGCACTATCGTGTGCTACGTTTAATATCGATGTCGCCCTGGCAACTCCAAGAGTCAAAAACTCGCTCAAGCGCTGTTGACTGGATGAGGCGACATTAGTCAACAAGCTCTCGAAACATTAGCTTTGACCATTTAATTGTGACCAAATTTTCCTCCATTAAGTGTATCAGTATTCTCGACAGCTTCACGCCAAAACACTGCGAACGATACCGCCGATACTAAGGGATTAATCATCACACTCTTCACCTGAATTAATTCAATATTGATGGGTCCTGAATGCATTTATGCAATATTGATGACGTAACGTGCCAGATGCGGACGCACATCAGCATGTGGCCGATATTATTCGGATGTATACTTTCCCGACCCCATAGTAACGCAGGCAACTGAAGTGTGGCCCGTGAATCATCCGCAACACACCCCCGGAAGCTACATACATAACAGCTCGGATACTTACATATAGATTACCACCGGTATCTGCTAAATATGCAAGTGAAACACTTGGGTAGTAAAATTTATTCATTCACACAAAACTTGAAACACAAAGCATGGCATTTACAAACATTTCCTTACAAGTACAAGGTCGAGAAATCCTATTTACAACCGAAATTGTATGAAATCGTAAAGAATTCTAATACAAAACCGGATTAATCAGAGGAACCGAACACAGTGGACATGGACAGTGGAAGGACACTACCCCTTAACCCAAAAGCTAAAAGCTCCAACCACCATTACTATTGCTAACATCTTGTACACAGCAGTTAGATCATGACAGCGGCGTGGTTCGGTGTATTTGGCGTATAGTTTTTCCAAGCAGGAACCAATCTTCATAACTGACAAATTCATCCTTGGACATCAAGCATCGCACATCCATTTGAAGCGTGGATTTACATCTGTAGACATCCTTTCCGATGAAAATTCCAGCAGCATCCAACGGATTAGCTTGGTTGGCTGCATAGCGCTCTTGGATTTTGAGTTCAGATTTCTTGACAGAGCTGGATTGGAGTTCAAAGGTGCATATCCGGCGTAGAGTAAGTCATTCAAGCTTTGATGAAAACAAGCAAATCTTCCGCATGATTTTCAGGCATCAATGAACCAGTTGTTTAAAATAACACCGCACCACCGTCACAATCATCCTACAGGTCAGGAACCAACGTACCTTGTCAAGTATGCATTTAAATGCGGACACACGACCTCAAAATTAACCTAGCAACATCCCAACTATCCCAATCCCAAGAACAAGGACGCTATTCACAGCTTAGGGTCGATTATAGAAGATGGGGGTTGTGGGGAACCTCTGACTAATATCCGGTAAAATATGAATATCACTAACGAAATTTGGCGAATGCAATCAGTGATATTACACCTAATTTGGCAGAAAAAGTTGCTACACAACAACTATCTGGATCCCACGAGATCACTGCAACCATATGCGCAGGTTCAAAACGAACATAAAACGTGACATCACAAAGAAAGGACTAAAATCGTCACCACGTGTACGACATACCGTAAGCTATGGGCTGGGCAAGCTATCTCACAGGTGGGTATGTCTGTATTTGTAAATCTAAACCAGTGCCAGATTCCCCCAACCCAATATCTGCATAATGCGCAGTAGCTAGTTCAATACCAATGGCTCCCCCGCAACTAAAGTAGCTGAACACAGGCCATCCGAGAAATATCCACAGATGCCGTAATACCCTGCCCTACGCGCATGGATTAGGGTTCGAATACTGTTAAATAGACATAAAACATCATTAAAACATACACTCAATCCCCAGATATTCAGTAAACACCAATGGTACAGTTGCAATACATGAAAATGCTCCAACAACCACCTGAACCTAGGATAAAACAGTAGAATTTGAACCGAACCAGGAAATGGGGAACTAATTTCACCGGGTAGGGTCTATCACTGAATTTCATATCCTAGTTACGGTAACGCAGGAGGAATACATCTTAGGATGCAAATATGCATTTTGAGCCAGGTGAAAAAAAAATAGAATTTGGACAGAATGGGAAACAAATTTTACCAACTAGGGTCTATCGTTGAATTTCATATCCTAGTTATCGGATGCAAATATGCTTTCGAACTAGGTGGGCCATTATGTGTGCGGGACTAGTTAACATCATGCACAGCTGTATCTCATGCTGTATAATCTGATTATTTATGGTTGTATCTCCTTATGTCTTCATTTGGGATGGGATGTTGTATTTATCAACCTATTTATGGAGTTAAGGGGAGCGTGTATGCTGTGTTCCGATTTATGATTCGATCTCAAAGATATTCTATCCTGTTTGAGTTTAGGGGAGCCTATATTTTGTGGCGCATTTTTGCGATGGATATCTTATTATTCTAAATGTAAAGAAAAATATCTGTATCATTACCATACCAGCAACTGTAATCGGCAACTTCAGATACAAAATTTCGAAATGCATCTGAAATGACTGTCACTAGAGACGGTGGCATACCACGGTTACTGCTAATTACTCTGTAGAGTTCGAAAGTCGATTAGGTAAACGTGAAACGCAAGTGTCCAAAAAAAAGGCTGTCTGTGCTCGTGCGATATCGATCTAGACGCCAATATCAGCCTTTTGGCGGCAGGCGCAAATTGTCTTTCGCAAACGCAACACCAAATATGCGTAACACATTACGGGAGGTGTTTCAGTGGCTTGCTGTACAGTTGAACGACGCCTGCTCGATTCACTGAATGTAAGCTTCGGGCGGTATCATCCCTTTCTCCTGTAATATGAGCAGATGTTTTTTTAACCATCATTGGCGACACTCTGAGGATGATGTGGTCTCAAATTGAAGGGCAGAATGAGAAAAAAAATTTGGCCGCAGCCATTTTCTTAAGAACGCTACTGTAATGCAGCTGCAATACATTGAAATTTCCACAGGGGTTTCACGCTCCAGCTATCATGCGGAGATCGAACTTTATATAGTTGTCAGCCGATGCTGTGAAGAAAATATGTCGCACATGCCGAGGTGGTTTAGATACCGCGTTCAACGGAAGATGTCCAGTCAGGAGATCTATGTCAAAATCGGGCCTGGTGTATTCTATTTCTTTGAGACAGAAATAGATCATGTACTATTCTTATGTATAAAACATTGTTTACGTATATCGGCTGACTACTATATAAAGTCCGATCTCTGCGTGACTGCTGGAGCGTGAAACCCCTGCAGAGATTTTAATAAATTGCAGCTCCATTGCGGTGGCGTTCTGAAGAAAATGGCTGTGGCCAATTTTTTTTTGTTTGAGTCCTTCAATTTGAGACCACATCATTTTTAGAGTGCAGTGCCCCTTTAAAATTGAAGAGCGTTTGCTGAGCGTATCTTATATTCTGTAAGGTTATTCCCAGAAGAACTACATAACTCCACAACTGTAGACAACGCCAAGAGGTGAAATGGACCTGTAAGATACGGTACAGATTTCGAACACACACACACACCTTGGAAGAAAGGAACGCCTGTCCCGCTCTTTGGTAATCCCACTGATTTTCGGCGAGACAGATCTCGGAAAACTTTGCGTTCATGCCGGATTCTTTCGAGAAGGCGCTGACAATATCCATCTTGCTCGGGCTAGCAACGTTGCTCGCAATGTTGCTCGATGCGGCAGCCAACACCGCCGCATGCTAAAATACACGTAGGAATTGAGTGCTACGCCCAAAAATACCGCCGATGGATGGCAAAATGAGATACTGCAAAACATACTTCCTCGTGATAACGTCGTTGGCATACAATGTTCCATGTCAGTGACACGTAGCTGCGTATTGTACACTTGGATAATTCTAGTTGCGTAGTTTGACTAAATTAGAGCTGAACGCCGGTAACCTAAATTCTAATCGAATTTGTGAAATGTTTCTATGCTCTAATTTTAATTCTAATCTAATATCTGGTTTTCTTGAGAAAGCCACAGGAGAGAACTGTAGGCCTACAGTGAGAGAGACGGACCAATCTGGCTGCGCAGAGACTTGCTATTTTCGTGGTTATAGGAATAGACTGTGACTTAATATCTGCTGAACTTCATTCAATGTCCAAGTTTTCACGAATTCAGTAATTCTAATCTAATTTAGAAAGCAGCTGTAGCTATAATCCTAATTTCAATCTAATTTGGAAATATCTATAGTTATATTTCTAATTCTAGTCTAATTTGAAAAACAAATGTGTAGCTGTAATTCTAATTCTAGTCAAATTTGAAAAAATGAGTAGTAATAATTCTGATTCTAGTCAAATTTGGAAAAATGTGTAGTAATAATTCTGATTCTAGTCTAATTTTGGAAAAAATGTGTAGCTGTAGTTCTAATTCTAGTCAAATTTGGAAAAATGTGTAGTAATAATTCTAATTCTAATCTAATTTGAAAAACAAATGTGTAGCTATAATTCCGATTCCGGTCTGATTCGGGAAAAAATGAGTAGCTATCATTCTAATTCGAATATAACTTGGAAAAGCTGAACATTTTCCAGTTATCCAAATCTGGCACAACGTGCGACACTCACTTCCGGCACCGGACTGGGCGAGGGTGTAACCGGGGGCTTCGCAAACGCCGACCTGAGTTCCGCGCCGTTCGCGTTCCGTACGTGAAGCTGATCGTTGATTATCGACAATCTAGGAAGACAGTCGCAAATTTTTCAAACACATACTAGGCTAGATAGCAACGCAGATGTATTACATCGATCCGTTTGTGAGGCATAGAAACGACCTGGAAAAGGCGCGCGTCACATCCTTTGACTTTCCTGAAAATGAAATTGGAAATGGTTTTCTAGTATTTGAAGAGACTCTTGAGGTACAGAACTTCACCTAATACGATTGAATAGTTTATTCATACTGAAATAAAACAAAATATTTTCAGTTGACACTCGCCAGGGTAATCGTCAAAAGAAGATTGCATATCAACAATATTGATGGAATGTGCTTTTCAAGTCCATATTACTTGCTGACGATTAACCCCGACTAGTGTCAACCGAAAATATTCAGATTCATTTCAATACGAATGGGAGTTGTAAGGACTCGACTCGAGTAAATTTTTGTATCGACTCGACTTGTTCTCGAGTCATTGTGCATGACTCGAACCAAGTCGTATGACTCTAGACTAGGACGGCCAAGACAGACATTTCATTGTAGCTTCGAAGAATGGTAAAGTCCCCACATTATTGGATTACGTCCATCAGTGCTGATACTTGGAAAATAGTGCCAGAAACTGTTACGACGGACGAATATAACTATTTGAAAAGCTTCTTCGAGGTACAGAACTTCAATATACAATTGAGTAGTATATTCATATTGAAATGAACCCGAATATTTTCGTAATCGTCAGCAAATAGTAGAGAATTATCAAAATACACAAGCCAAGGCTGTGTCAACAAAAAGAGTTCGTGTATCATCTAAAAATAGTACATTGAACGCTTTCGTATTCGACATTTCGTGCTGGTGACGTCATATTTTGTGTTACGATTGTTGATATACGCTGTTCTTTCGAATTCTCTACTAGTTGCTGACGATTACCCCTGACGAGTGTCAGCCGAAAATATTCGGGTTCATTTCAATATGAATATACTATTCAATTGAATATAACTATATAATGAATGCAAGCCATTTTATATCACTCGAGCAGAGTTGATAAGAGTGGGTTGAGCCGGGTCGAAGTGAAAATTGACCAGTGAACATAATGTCTTGGACTAGGACTCAAGTCAAAACACTATGACTCGGACTCGGCCCTCTACAAGCTGACTTGGACTCGAACTTGCCTCGGCGGTGAATTGACTCGACTCGAGTCAAAACTATAAAAGTGAGATTGACTTGTGACTCGGAATCTTGCGACTTGGTTACAACCCCGATATGGATACATATTATTCGATTTGCAAGTGCTCAGCAGTAATTTCAAAACACTAACCCCCGCCCTTTTCCTTGAAAACGCCTCTGATGATGAACTTCACCAGGTTCGACGACATGAGAGGCACGTCGACCGAGAACCCCGGGATATCGTGCTGGGTGCCGGGCAGTTGACCCAGGACGGTACACACTTCCGTTTTGGGGTATCGTAGAAACGAAATCTTTTTGCCTGTAACGAACGCGGTCAATAAAAAATCGGTTATTCCCTACTCCCCTGTCTGTTCCTGAATATCGATAAGATATAATGGCTAATTATAGCAACATAACAAAGTTACAATAAGAGAAACATTGAAGTTATCAGGTCGACACAATAGCATGGGCTTTTAGTACGAGTATGTGACTCGGCAGCAGAGATGGTCAAGTAATCATCGTTGGTACTCAGGGCAGAAGAAGTAACATACAAGTAGCTATTTCCGATTAAGTAGAAAATTAGCATTCTCGGCTTAGTTTCACTTATAAAGTTAAACACTCAGCTACAAGTAGTTGTATTCTTGAGTACTCCGAAAATGTATAAGTACTTCGTCAAAGACCACCTCTGCTCAACAGATTATATTTACCGTACTTAAAACACTATTTGAAGAGCTTCTTGGAGGCACAGAACTGCAATATACAATCGAATAGTATATTCATATTGAAATGAACCCAAATATTTTCGGCTGACACTCGTCAGGGGCAGTCGTCAGCCACCAGCAGAGAATTAGAGAGAACATTGTATACCGGTATCAACAATCGTATCACAAAATATGACGTCATCGGCATCAATTTTTGATTAATCGGGGTGAAGAGATCGTTTGATATACATTATACAATGTTCATTCCAATTCTCCACTAGTTACTGACTATTACCCCTGACGAGTGTCAGCCGAAAATATCCGAGTTCACATCAATACGAGCATGCTGTTCAATTAAAACGCTATTTGACAAATCGATCTCATCTTAACAACTATGTAGCTAGTAACTAGTCTGTATATCGGTAAAATTTGATGGATAATCACTACTATTACCAGCGCTATTGTAAGCAGACACCAAAAATACGAATTTCATTTGGCATTGATTTCAGCGACCGTGGCAAACCTACCGGGGTGCTTCAGCCTGGTCAGGTTGCGGCTGTGGCTGTAGTATGGGTTCAACGGCGGACCGTGCGGAGCGGTCGGTATCGTCAGGGAAAACGTGCAGTTTTCGTCGTACGCTTGTGAGAGAGAAGTCCTGTCCGTGTCGTAGAGTGAAAAATATCTGCAAAATTAAGTTTCAATAGTCTTCTGAAGATGTAAAGCTCCCACATCACAACACACAACATATTCATATTATATATCTGTTATGTCAATGTCAGCACTGCAAAATTCTTTCTCTTGGAGATACAGGACTTTAATATACCTGTAAACTTAAATAACATGTCATATTTTGTGATACGATTGTTGATATACAATGTTCTTTCCAATTCTCTACTAGTTGCTGACGATTACCCCTGACGAGTGTCAGCCGAAAATATTCGGGTTCATTTCAATATGAATATACTATTCACTTGTCTATTGAAGTTCTGTACCTCCAAGAAGCTTTTCAAATGTTTATATTTGAAATAAAATTGAAATGTTACGTTTCAAATTTGGTTAAACGCATTCCCTGATGATAGAAGAAAAGCTTAGAGCGGTATAAATTCATCATTATGAATATACTATTTGCTGTGAAAATTGATGATTTTGAAATTCCAGTCGATTGAATATTATAAGGTTCTCGACTGACACTACGCAGGTATAATCCTCAAATTCAAAATAACTTTGCATATCAGCAGTTACATCACTGTTTATGATGTCACAGGCAGAAAATTTCGAATAATCAAACGGATGTCTTAAACTCAATGGGCTAATTTTAGATTATACATGAGCTCCTTATCGAATTATCAGTAAAAAGCTATTGAATAATATATTCATATTGAAATAAACACGAATATTTTCGACTGGGGTATTCGTCAGCTACTAGTAGATAATTACTGACGAGAATCAGTCGAAAATCTCCGAGCAGAATAAATTTGAAGATACGAATATACTGTTGTGAAAACGATTTTTTGGGGGGAATTCATGTCAATTGCTTGAAAAGATTATAGGTACGTACTGTTGCACGAATTGCGTGATCAAATTTTTCACTTCCGAAGGCAGGTAGTAGGGAACCGCAGGAACTAGCTTCGTGATCCTTTCCAAGTCGAACTTGACGGGCGGAGGCAGCTTCTTACCGTCCTGCGCGAATCGTAACGCTAGCAACGCGGCAAAATCGAGAAATCACGCAATCGTACTTACCAGAGTCTCGAGGTTCGGAAACCGATCGCGTACGGCACTGTTGTAGAGAAACGGTCTTGAAAAGTTACGCTAGAAATTATCTGGAGGCTTCTCTTCGAATGTCGAATGTAACATTGTAATTATTTCAGTCGTCAGGTCGTATGGTGCATAGTTTGTGGAGTGTTTTATGTTCAACTTTGGGCGCAGAGCTTGATCCGTGGGCCGTTCCTATGTGATCTATTTGGCTTGGAATAAATTAGAATCAGGATCGCACGGGACTCGCAATACTATGATTAGTGTTTACTTCAATCACCATTATGTGCTTTACGGTATTTTGATGGTCCATCCGCATGCGCACGGCAGGCACTCATGGTGTGTGGGGGTATGCAGAGATCGTGTGTGTGTGTGCATCACAGGCCAGCGTATCTAAGGGCAAAAATACATCACATCCTATTCCTACCTATGATGGTGTCCTTCTAGCCATGTCAAAGCTATGGGTTTTTTAACATTCGTACCGTCTGTCGGGCTTGTACGACACAAACATAGCACACGTTGTTTTGGTAATCATCGTTCCAGCGATATCCTGATCAAAATGGTTTGGCCATTCCAAGCAGCTCATCAAGAGCTAGGAAAGGTGATGCATTTGCTTAAAACACGGCATCGGCGAGTAGAGCGGGACCATGTCTGGGGGGAGCCTCAGGTTAATATCACTGATGTGGGGCAGATGGAGGTTCAATGGCATGCTTACTATACACACTACCTAAAGGTGGGATTCAACTATTTTCAGCCGGCTCTGATGCAAACTAACAGTAATCCAACCACTGCCTATACCGAAGCCTTCCCATTTTATCATGCTACCTATCACCTGGCAGACTTAAAATGACCCAATTCTCATGAATATCACAGGTCACGTGGAGATGGGGTGATAAACAGTTTGCGTATGTACGTCCCACACGAAATGCATTCCGTTATTGGTAATTCCTAGTCTTCCGACACTTACCGTGAATCAGTAGACTTAAAAATATTCCGATACCATTACCTGACATAATCTGTTTGCGACTGGTAATTGTCGCAGAGCGGATTGCCGTCGATGTTCAGCTCTTTCAAATCCCAATCTTTGATTTGGTCAAGGTCATCGGCGCGACGTAACTAACAGAATGGGAAGAATAAATACGACTGAAGTGCATCGCAGACAGCAGATACTCGGACAGAAGTAATACAGTATATCTCTAACCGAGGTATAAGACACCGGGTTGAAAATTAAAGGGGCACTGCGCTCTAAAAATGATGTGGTCTCAAAGTGAAGGTAAAAACGAACAAAAATTTTTGGCCGCAGCCATTTCCTTCAGAACGCCACCGTAATGGAGCTGCAATTTATTGAAATTTCTACAAGACCAGCTGCCGCGGCTGCTTAACCCGTTACATGGCACGATGTCTTCATCGTCGCACTTGCTCGACGCGATAAGGCAGTCACGCAGAGAACGAAACTTAGACACATTTCCTTCATAACATCGGCTGACAACTATCTAAAATTCGTTCTCTGTGTGACTGCCTAATCGCGTCGAGCAAGTGCGACGGTGAAGATTTCGTGCCATGTAACGGGTTAAGCAGCAGCGGCAGCTGGTCTTGTAGGAATTTCAATAAATTGCAGCTCCATTACGGTGGCGTTCTGAAGGAAATGGCCGCGGCCAAAAATTTTTGTTCGTTTTTACCTTCAATTTGAGACCACATCATTTTTAGAGCGCAGTGCCCCTTTAAAAGGTAAACAGCTATCGCAAGTACAATATGACGCACCACCAGATGGCGCAAATTCTACGCCATCCAGTGGCTACAGCGACATCAATTCCAAAAGCCATTGCAAATATTTTATAAAAGTCTATCTTCTACTGGACATTAAAAGTCATCACATAATTTGGCTTTAAAACCGTAACAATGAGATTGGAAGCTGTAATGAAATGAAATTGTAACAAACTTTGAGTAAGCGCTGGTAGTGGTGTTAGTGCTTACAGAAACTAGAAGAACGTTGTGGCAGTACTTCACAGCAAATTGATGAGAAATACAAAATGTGAGATAACATATTTGACAAGGTTCACGCTGATGTCCTAATGTAAGCTACTTCCACGGTGACGATATGGTCATGCCAAATTCGCATGCAGAGAATATTTCGGAACAAGAGTGACTGTTTCGCTATCTCACTTGGTTCTTCTTCAGCACAAGCCCTTGCAATCGTGGCGTGAACATAACGAGTCGCTTCAAATCCGCGAGAGAAAACAGCCGATTGTCCGACAAATCTAACGATAAAAGCTGAAAGAGAAGGACAGTTTATTGGTCGGCCATCGTTAAAACTAGGGATGGTTACAATGATAGGAGTACACTAATCTGAATCGGGTGATAATTCTAATGCTTCCAATGCTTCAAGTCGAGAAGCGAGAGATTACTTTTTTGTGCACCAAAATTATATGCTTCTCGCCACTACGAGTTAATTTACGAAAGTTAACTTCAGTCGCGGTACTATTTTCCGGTGTTGTAACGACTCGATTCGCGACTTTTCGGTGACTTATCTCGACTCGAGTTATTTTTTTAAATGCGTAAAATAAAATTTTTTTGTATCGACTCGACTTGTACTCAGTCATTGTGCACGACTCGAGCCAAGTCATACGAGTCAAGACTATGACTCGGACTCGACCCTCTACTAGCCGACATGGACTCGAACTTGACTCGGTGGTGAATTGAAAATGACTCGACTTGACTCGAGTCAAAACTATAAAAGTGAGATTGACTTGCGACGCGGAACCTTGCGACTTGGTTACTACAGCCCTGTTTAAAACAGCGTTTAAACGTACCCCGGGTATGTTCTCTCCGATCAAATGCACGATGATATACATTTCCCTGCAACTGCTCATCTTCAGTTCGATATTATTTTCGTGCAGTTTCTTGTCGGTAAACAGCGAAGACAGGTCGAGATGACTTGTCCCGGTGTTGTACCGTTCCGACATCACTTCCTGAACAAAGTTTTGAAATGCCGGGACACACTGCGCATCGGAATGAAACCACACCACGTCATACCTTCAAGACTGGAATCTTGTCGTTTGTGATGGGGGGACTGCAGGGTTTCGTAGCTATCGCCAACTGAAGAAAAAGAAAACGCATCATGTAAAATAATTCGTTACATCGTATTCGTAACAGTTATTTACATCTGCAACCGAAACCCCAACACATGGTAGTTCAGGTTTGTTGCCGGCTTGTTATAAAAAAGAGAGTTTATAGAGGTGGTCAGTAACAAAGACATTCTACTTCTAGTACTCAAGTAGGTTCCATCGTCACTTTCTCAAGCAGATTCTGCTTAATTCTTCAGTCTTGCGCTAACTATCAGTTTATTGGTGTCAATATTTGGAATGAATTACCACCTAATCTCCGTAATTTAGACTGAATGAATAACAATGCTTCCGTTATCTGATCTTCAACTACTGCAAAATTGTATTTTAGATGGCCGTATTCAATTACTAATTGTTCCGTGACACTGTGTGTTGTTGTTCTTTTTAGTTCCTGAGTTTTTCATTTATATATATTTTTAGTGGTTATCTACATCTACTGTGATAACTGCTCTTGGCCCCGGCGGCTTTGCTTTGGAGATGATGTCATATCAAGCCTCCCGTCTACTTCGAATGTTGACATTTACCAGTGTTTACATTTACCACTTACTCAGGTGGTTAAGTTTTCAACTACTCCCACTTCTGCTCAAACTACTTGCTCAGTATACAATTTGGATATTGAAAAGCAGTACAGTAAGCAGTTTTGAGAGCAGTTTGTGAGTGAAATTGTCGGGTGAAATAGCCCGCGTCATTGTAACTGAATATATTTTCGATAATTCCATCTAATTGTAGTGTATTTTGCGTTAGTCGCGAAGATCCATCTCGCAGTCCCGGAAGTAGTCGCCATCTCCGATGAACTGCTAAAAGTATTCGACCCTCGGATCAAATCTGCTTTTTAATTTTCAGACCTTTGATATTTTAGTTTCAGTTTGAGTAGTTTGGCATGACATGGAAATCAATAGAGTAGAAATTTACTAAGTCATTTCTACTTCTATTTCCGATCGAATAGTACATTCATATTGAAATAAACCCGATCGTCAGCAACTAGTAGAGAATTGAAAAGTACTTTGCACATCAACATTCGCATCACAAAATATGACGTCACCGGCATAAAATTTCGAATAATCAAGACAAAGAGAGCGATTAAGCTCAATTAACTATTTTAGATGGTACGCAAACTCCTTTTTCTGGCACAGACTTGGTTGCCGTATTGTATATTGAAGTTCTGTGCCTCCAACAAGCATTTCTACACGAGTACCAACGATGAATACATCGACCACCTATGGAGCTCGGTAAACATTACATTACTGACTTACCTTGCTACCGTCGGGTGTCTCAATCTTTCGGCTACAGTTTTTTATTGCCATGGCCACGTCGTATTGTTCGATGCAGAAGGACGCATGCTTTTCGTCGCTGTAGTACTGAACAGACATCGCAAACAGTGATTATAATCACGCTGTACGGCAATTAAACCAACGGTGAATTGGAAACGATGGCTAACCAAAAACAGAAGCGGCCATGACATTGACATAAGACTTGCTACTAGAACTAGAACTAGTCATATTTCAAAACATGAAATAGAACTGGAACCAAGGACCTTCAAAACTCAACTAACGAAAACTGATCATATAAATCACTGAATTGTAAATGGGCTAGAAAACATTGGAGATAAGAGTCGGGATTTCAAAAGGGCAGGGTTTTAAGTTTGAAATAAATTATTTTTAAAACGCTTAACTAGATCGACTTACTGTACAAAATCTGCAACCAGAACTACTCAAAAAACCAGTAGTTAGTTGACCGTAGTTTGCGTGACGCTATCATTAAAAATTTGAATACAAACCTGAACAGGCACAATTTGCGTCATCGTCTCTTTCTGTATCGCGTCAATCAGCCACGCTTGATCGAGCATCCCCGCATCGAAAATCTGTCGACACGAATTTTGTTATCGAATCTAGACTCCTACTTTCCATGAAATCGGTTTACCGTAATGAGATACCATCGTTGCCTCTGAGGCGGTTGATGCTGTGGCCGCGGACCGCCTCTTCCAGTTCTGTGGTACGGGGCACTGAAACGGTTTCACATGGTCACACAATGCTACCATTCCATTCAGAGACTGACAATTTTAATTTACAAAATTCTCAACGTACAAGCCGTACAGGCGAAGAGAATAGCAATAAATCTAACAACAAATCGACTTGTGTAACGTGGGTCAGGGAATCCAGTTGACTTGCCGTTGAAGCAAAAATCCAATAATCAAAATACGACAAAAATCATCAGATCCGTCTGCTACTGGTAGCCAAATTTGGACAAATAGATAATTCTAGTTGTGTGATAGAACTACTTAATTAGAGTGAAATGCTGGTAATCTAATTCTAATCTAATTTGTGAACGGTTTCTATGCTCCAATTTTAATTCTAATCAACTTTCTGGTTTTCCCGTAAATGCTACAGGAGAGCTGTATAGTGCGAAACAACCCAAGCTTGATGTTCAGACATTTGCTATTCTATTGCTCATAAGAATGAACTAAAATTTGATGTTATCACAATTAGATTCATTGTCCAATTATAATCTAATTTGGGAAAACTATAGCTCTAATTGTAATTTTAATCTAATTTGGAAATAACTTTATAGTCATAATTCTAATTTAATTTGGAAAAGTTGAAAATATTCTAGTTGTACATTACAAGTCCGATATACAGGTAGCACCCTGACATGTTAAGCCAAGGTTTACTTACACGCGTCGTGTCGTGTCCCGTCTACCATCCATATCAACGTCACCATCTCTGTCAGTGGAGCCACCGTCTGACGACGAATACATTCCTGGCTGGCGCCGCCCCCCTCTGTATGCACCTCTGGAGCCTCTGCGGTGTGTTAAATCAGTACTTGATGATATGAAACCATTTTCACTGATCTGTTTCCATACTCACCTAGAACGACGGGGCTGTCCTCTATATTTACCGCCACCTCTATAACCGCGACTGTTGTAATTGCCGAAAGAACCATACGAATCAAATTCTCCATTTTCTTGATCACGAGCTGTAACATTACAATATCATCACTTATGATGTAGATTATGATAGGCAAAAAGTTGAGACACAAAATATGAAGCTACTTGAGCAAGTGATGTAACATTTTGTAATGAGAAACCAAAATCATTTAATATAACCACAGCAGCAGCATTTTTCAAAACATAATCTTTAACTGCATAAGAACAGTAGGCTACTAAATCTGCATCTTTTTCATTAAATGATTCCACATTACATGTGACAAGAGCAATTTTCTCAGATGATTATCCAGTCAAGTGGTATGAAAATCATGCTAATTAGCAAAGGAAATAGTCGTTGGCCATAGCACAGCACAGCACGAATAAATAGCATCCTAGCACCCAGGTCAAGTGGCATTCCAGTAGCTCACTATGGTATAATAGTTGTATAATTGACGATACACTTGCAAGCTTTAACTCAATAGCTATACTGTCATAACATAGTCCAGCATGTCCCTAGATTCATTAGAACACGCTCGGTGAGAAGCTCACCCTCAACTCATCCGCTCAAGATTGATGCGGAACAATCAAAGGCCATAAATTCTGCAATTGGCAAACACTTGTTGGATAATCGCGCCTGTGCGAAAAATTATCAAGACGACAGATTTCGCATACTCGGAAAGGGTCGCTCACACTTCCATTTGTGTGCCATCGAGTCGACTTTTATCAAAATACACCAGCCAAGGCTGTGTCAACAAAAGAGTTCGTGTATCATCTAAAAATAGTACATCGTATTCGACATTTCATGCTGGTGGCGTCATATTTTGTATTACAATTGTTGATATACGCTGTTCTTTTGAATTCTCTACTAGTTGCTGACGATTACCCCTGACGAGTGTCAGCCGAAAATATTCGGGTTCATTTCAATATGAATATACTATTCAATTGTATATTGAGGTTCTGTACCTCCAAGAAGCTGTTTAACATAGTTTTGAAGTTGGCACAGATTCTGTGCATACAGGCCTACCTGATTCGATAATGTATAACTTTATATGTCCGGCACTTAAATTTTATACTTTTAGAGACCAGCATTCTTTCGAATGGACTTTGAAAAATATAATATCCATGAAGTTCAATGCAATGCTGGATCAACTAAACAAATACCGGTAAATTGAATTTAAAATTACGTACTGTGAGTTATGACGATAGTATCGATTTGCCAAGATTTTAAAAAATGTCTACGGTATTCATTTTCATGACTAAACAGATAGTACAGGCACAGCTAACCTGTGCGGTTGTCATGATATGAATTCTTGTATCCAGTTCCTCGTGCTAAAATAGAAATGGTACTGTACATGAGATTCATCATTGTATCGCAATAGTGTAATCTGTGATGGTTTCAAATGACAAATATCTCAGAAATTAATGATTGATAAGATACAGCTATGTAAGACTATACGTATACATAGGCAACTTGGCCTATAAAAAAATCACATAGACACAAAATATATGAATGTAGAATGTATATATAAATATGTACCATGCAACAAATTTTAGTGCGGATCGATTCATTCGTTAAGACTACACTAAAGGTTGTTCGAGGTTGCAGGGAAAGGTTCATTTTGTGGGAGGGTTACAAAGGTTCAGTTTTTATAGCTCAAGGATCGAATGCTGAAGCGTGTAGCATGCTCAACTGTTGTCGGGCTACCACATACATATACAACGGTTCACAAAATATACTCCCTCTCTCTGCCATATGGGTGACCAGTGAACTCGGCCCAGGGCGAATTCGGCCCATGACGAACTCGGCCCATGGTGAACTCGGCCCATGGTGACTTTGTTAATAAAAAATATTATGAACGTTGGAAATTGTATTAATTATTGAATGTTTAATTTATATAAATGTTGAATTGGTGGTGGACTGGTGGTGAACATGTCGTATGAATTTTATTCCCACTGGGGGGCGGTATCGAATGTCGGACGTTTGAAATGTTATGTTCGGCACATGGAGCTGTGTAAGTGAGAAGTGTGTAATGTTGATGAGTGTAGAACGTCAATGATCAGAATCTAGACGGAAAAATCTCATCGCACGTGGTGAATTCGGCGTATACGAAGATTAGGGTTTGAGGGGCTTATGTTTAGGGATATTAGGGTTGGAGGAGGATTACGGTTAGAGGGGGGATATTAGGGTTGGGGAAGAGGGGTTTTAGGGTTGGGGAATAGGGATATTAGGGTTGGAGGGGCTTAGGGTTGGGTTAGGGTTCGGGTAGGGGTTAGGGTATCCCAAGATTAGGGTTGGAGCATTAGGGTTAGGGGATATATTAGGATTGGAGGTGTGGGACATTCGGGTTGGGGGAGAGGGATATTAGGATTGGGGAAGAGGGATATTAAGGTTAGGCGTGGGGGATATTAGCGTTGGGAGAGGAGAGGGGGATATTCGGGTCGGATATGGATTAGGGTTAAGGTTGGGATCATATCCCCCCACCCTAATCTTAGGATACACCGATTTCACCATCTGAAATGAGGTTTTTCCGTTCAAATTCTGATCCTTGAGGTTCTGCACTCTTCATCTACACAGCTCCACATGCCTAATATAACATTTGTCATTTTATAAGTCCAACATACGACACCGCCCCCCCCCCAGTGGGAATAAAATCCATACGACATGTCCACCACCACCAATTCACTATTAATAATTATCAATTAATACAATTCCAAACGTTCATAATAATTTTTATCAACAAATTCACCATAGGCCGAGTTCACCGAAGGCCGAGTTCAATGGGCCGAATTCGTCATGGGCCGAGTTCACTGGTAATAGCCATATGAAGGCCAGGGTTGCCGTGCGGAAAATATGAGGTTGAGTATAGAAATATCAAATATGGACTCTCTTTAGTTGTCAAATGGACATTGAATGCCCTGGATGGTATTGACAGGAAGACCTGATATGAGATGACGAAGTCAAGGCCAAAGTCACCCGTTTATATTCAGATGTAATCATCAATATCTTCCCTCAGTTAAGTAGGAAAGTGAAACAAAAGCAAAACAAATGAATGACTTACACAAAATAAACTTACACTGATATGCAGGGGCTTTGTCGTTGTACCGGTAGTAATTTCCTCCTCTCGAACGTCCTCTTCTTGACATCGTTTGTTAAATCCAATACCGTCAATCAACTCTACAGTTACGATAAGGGCCGTTAAGGGGGGGCATAAAAACAAAAGATTAGTGGGTGGATGGATATAAATTCAGGACGTCGCCATTTTCATAAATAGGCGATGTCAGGCATGCCTAAAACGCAATAACGGTGGAAAAATAGACCATATTCCTGAAACCACGGAAAACTCAATTCAGCTAAAACCAAACCTGGGCCCCGTGGATATACTCAGCTATCGCGGCCCCGTGGGTATACTCAGATATCGCAGATATCGCAGGTATCGCAGATATCGCAGATATCACTACTGTGGATATACTCAGATATCGCAGATATCACAGATATCATTGTGGATATACTCAGATATCGCAGATATCACCAAAATCCGCAGACATCGAGGTCATATAAAGGTCACGCTTCGTTTAGAGCGCAGATATCACGTCTTAAGCATGTCTAGGCCGATTCAGTGCGCAGATATCAGGTCCGGACCATGCCTGGGGGAATTTTGTGCGCAGATATCAGCTCCGGAGCATGTCCGAATACAAATAGGGCGCAGATATCAGGTCTGGACCATACCTGGATTCTTTTGGTGCGCAGATATCAGCTCCGGAGCATGTCCGAGTACAAATAGTGCGCAGATATCAGGTCTGGACCATACCTGGATTCTTTGGTGCGCAGATATCAGCTCCGGAGCATGTCCGAGTACAAATAGTACGCAGATATTAGGTCTGGACCATACCTGGATTCTTTTGGTGCGCAGATATCAGGTCCGGACCATGCCTGGGGGAATTTTGTGCGCAGATATCAGCTCCGGAGCATGTCCGAGTACAAATAGTGCGCAGATATCAGGTCTGGATCATACCTGGATTCTTTGGTGCGCAGATATCAGCTCCGGAGCATGTCCGAGTACAAATAGTGCGCAGATATTAGGTCTGGACCATACCTGGATTCTTTTGGTGCGCAGATATCAGGTCCGGACCATGCCTGGGGGAATTTTGTGCGCAGATATCAGCTCTGGAGCATGTCCGAATACAAATAGTGCGCAGATATCAGGTCCAGACCATAACTGGCGCTGTTTCCTGCATTGATATCAGGTCCGCAGCATGTCTGACGCCAAGCGATACGCAGATATCAGACCCGGAGTATGTCTGGATACAAATATTGCGCAGATGTCAGGTTTGGACCATGCCTGAGCGTATTTCTTTGGTCGATATCAACTCCACATCATGTCTGGATGGAAATGGTCAGGCCTGGTCACTGGTCAGAGCTGACCAGTAACAAACCACTTACAGTTATTTTGGAGTCCTCTGGCAGATTTTGCCTGCTTGCATCACTTAGGCTACTCTAGTGCAGGGGTGTCAAACTCAAGTTGTTTCGCGGGCCGCATTCAAACCGTCAGAACATAGGGGATTAGGGGTTCTATTCAAGCGACACGTTTATTCGCAAACAATGGAATTTGCAAAAATACAAATATTGACTGGTTGAATATAGTTACAAACCGCTAAAACAGGGGCTCTTACGACGATATCAGCATATTTCTATAATCGCCTTGTTTCAGTCGTAATCTGGCGTTAACTCTGCGTATGCGTTGGGAGGAATACAAGAGATTTAACTGTAGACGTGGCCGTTGGAATTCGGTTCATTTAAATCGCGATTCGTTTTCCTCTGGTGGTCGGGAACCTTTTCAGTCAGAAGTGATACAGTAGTGCGAACGCAGATATTTGAATTACATTTTTGTAACTACTATATTCTCCATATATTCATGCATGCAACGATTTCACATTGGCGTTTTCGCTTCTTCTAGGTCAATTCTAGGTCAATTTTCCCATAAAACTCTGAACTCAGTGTTCTCCATTTTGGCTTCCCGGAATTGCGTGTCAATGTCACCGAATTTTTGCTAATACTGCTAGAGTGAAACCATAAAATAATAGGTAAAATGTGGCCTATGCACATATTTTACCTTTGCTGCATTGGGGGATTATTTAATAGAAGTTTCACGGACTAAAAATCTCAACATTTGTTAGAAATATGCAGGATAATACAAGCATTTTTCCATCAAATCGAAATTTTTTCGCGGGTCGGATAAATTCGTCCGGTCGTATGTTTCACACCCCTGCTCTAGTGGTTATATATCTTTGTACTACATCCAATTCTACTTGAAAAATTTTTAAGGAAATAATAATACTTTTTTACATCTTGTATTTTGTAAAGTAGAGAGTAGCATTGGCACATGTTTCTATCACGTTTATAAGAATAATTGCCATGATAAATGTTCAAATAGCCTCACACTCTTTGCGAAAAGAGTGTGTATTCACACCCGAAGGGCGGAGAAGAGTGGTACAAGAAAACATAACCTAACTAAGAATTATATAGCGGTCATAAATCCTACGTGCCTATACGTGCATACCATTCTACGTTACTATGAGCATGCAGAATTTGGATTAAAATGTTGTAGGCTAGGCTACTGTATTTATACCGCGGTTTAAATCTGAGGTACTTTCAGGTTTTGTGTGTCATGAGTACATTGTCGTTCAAAAATAACTTTTTTTCCGGATTCCAGCCATTCACTGATTAAATTGTCAGGTTACCCTAAAAACCGTTGCACGCCAAATTTGGTTCAATTCTAACAAGTATATAAGCCACCGCAGAGCCAATTTAAATTTTTAATTTATTAGAAAAAATGTTTTAAAAATTTCAAATTTTCCTGTCAACCCCCCGAAATTGTTGAATTTTCTTCAAAGACGATGCAAAACAAATTTGAATCAATTCCAACTAGTAGAAGCGGAGTTATTTGAGTTTTTCGTTGATAATTCTCGGATTCCCGAAGAATCCGACACGGCTCGGATTTCGTGCTAATGCGTGAGCCGAACAAAGCGCAGATGGTCGGAGTTTCTCATTTAGCTGTCTAAACAGTATTTACCATGTTTGTCGACTAGCCCTACCTGCGTATTCGATTAAGTTGACCGTCGCAACGCTCTATTTGTGTCCGGACATGCTCCGAAGCTAACATCTGCGCATGAAAAAGACGCCAAACCTGATATCTGCGCACTGGTTAGGGCATTATATGTTCAATGCTCATATAGGTGCTGATATCTGCGCACCATTTGTATCCGGACATGCTCTGGAGCTGATATCTGCACACCAAAAGAACTCAGGCATGGTCCAGACCTGATATCTGCACCCTATTTGTATTCGGACATGCTCCGGAGCTGATATTTGCGCACCAAAAGAGCCCAGGTATGGTCCAGACCTGATATCTGCGCACTATTTGTATTCGGACATGCTCCGGAGCTGATATCTGCGCACCAAAAGAGCCCAGGTATGGTCCAGACCTGATATCTGCGCAATATTTGTATTCGGACATGCTCCGGAGCTGATATCTGCGCACCAAAAGAGCCCAGGTATGGTCCAGACCTGATATCTGCGCACTATTTGTATTCGGACATGCTCCGGAGCTGATATCTGCGCACCAAAAGAGCCCAGGTATGGTCCAGACCTGATATCTGCGCACTATTTGTATTCGGACATGCTCTGCAGCTGATATCTGCGCACCAAAAGAATCCAGGTATGGTCCAGACCTGATATCTCCGCACTATTTGTATTCGGACATGATCCGGAGCTGATATCTGCGCACCGAAAGAATCCAAGTATGGTCCAGGCCTGATAATCTGCGCACTATTTGTATTCGGACATGCTCCGGAGCTGATATCTGCGCACCAAAAGAGCCCAGGTATGGTCCAGACCTGATATCTGCGCACTATTTGTATTCGGACATGCTCCGGAGCTGATATCTGCGCACCAAAAGAGGCCAGGTATGGTCCAGACCTGATATCTGCGCACTATTTGTATTCGGACATGCTCCGCAGCTGATATCTGCGCACCAAAAGAATCCAGGTATGGTCCAGACCTGATATCTGCGCACTATTTGTATTCGGACATGATCCGGAGCTGATATCTGCGCACCAAAAGAGCCCAGGTATGGTCCAGACCTGATATCTGCGCACTATCTGTATTCGGACATGTTCCGCAGCTGATATCTGCGCACCAAAAGAATCCAGGTATGGTCCAGACCTGATATCTGCACCCTATTTGTATTCGGACATGCTCCGGAGCTGATATCTGCGCACCAAAAGAGCCCAGGTATGGTCCAGACCTGATATCTGCGCACTATTTGTATTCGGACATGTTCCGCAGCTGATATCTGCGCACCAAAAGAATCCAGGTATGGTCCAGACCTGATATCTGCGCACTATTTGTATTCGGACATGTTCCGCAGCTGATATCTGCGCACCAAAAGAATCCAGGTATGGTCCAGACCTGATATCTGCGCACTATTTGTATTCGGACATGCTCCGGAGCTGATATCTGCGCACCAAAACAATCCAGGTATGGTACAGACCTGATATCTGCGCCCTATTTGTATTCGGACATGCTCCGGAGCTGATATCTGCGCACCAAAAGAGCCCAGGTATGGTCCAGACCTGATATCTGCGCACTATTTGTATTCGGACATGTTCCGCAGCTGATATCTGCGCACCAAAAGAATCCAGGTATGGTCCAGACCTGATATCTGCGCACTATTTGTATTCGGATATGCTCCGGAGCTGATATCTGCGCACCAAAAGAGCCCAGGTATGGTCCGGACCTGATATCTGCGCACTATTTGTACCCGCACATGCTCCAGAGCTGATATCTGCGCACTAAATTCCCCCAGGCATGGTCCGGACCTGATATCGCGCACTCAATCGTCCTAGACATGCTTAAGACGTGATATCTGCGCTCTAAACGAAGCGTGACCTTTATATGACCTTGATTTCTGCGGTTTTTGGTGATATCTGCGATATCTGAGTATATCCACAATGATATCTGCGATATCTGCGATATCTGAGTATATCCACAGAAGTGATATCTGCGATATCTACGATACCTGCGATATCTGCGATATCTGAGTATATCCACGGGGCCGCTATCGCAGCTATCGCAGCTCCCGCAGCTATCGCAGCTATCGATGGTGGATATACTCAGCTATCACAGCTATCGCAGCTATCACCAAAATCGCAGACATACAGGTCATTTAAAGGTCACGTATCGTCTAGGGCGCAGCTATCAGGGCTGGAGCTTGTCTGGGTTGAAATAGTGCGCAGCTATCAGATCCGGAGCAAGTCTGAGTGGAAATAGTGCGCAGCTATCAGATCCGGAGCAAGTCTGAGTGGAAATAGTGCGCAGCTATCAGATTCGGAGCACGTCCTGGTTGAAATAGTGCGCAGCTATCAGATCCGGAGCACGTCCGGGTTGAAATATTGCGCAGCTATCACTACTGTGGATATACTCAGCTATCGCAGCTATCACCAAAATCGCAGACATACAGGTCATTTAAAGGTCACGTATCGTCTAGGGCGCAGCTATCAGGGCTGGAGCTTGTCTGGGTTGAAATAGTGCGCAGCTATCAGATCCGGAGCACGTCTGAGTTGAAATAGTGCGCAGCTATCAGATCCGGAGCAAGTCTGAGTGGAAATAGTGCGCAGCTATCAGATCCGGAGCAAGTCTGAGTGGAAATAGTGCGCAGCTATCAGATTCGGAGCACGTCCTGGTTGAAATAGTGCGCAGCTATCAGATCCGGAGCACGTCCGGGTTGAAATATTGCGCAGCTATCACTACTGTGGATATACTCAGCTATCGCAGCTATCACCAAAATCGCAGACATACAGGTCATTTAAAGGTCACGTATCGTCTAGGGCGCAGCTATCAGGGCTGGAGCTTGTCTGGGTTGAAATAGTGCGCAGCTATCAGATCCGAAGCACGTCTGAGTTGAAATAGTGCGCAGCTATCAGATCCGGAGCACGTCCAGGTTGAAATAGTGCGCAGCTATCACATACGGAGCAAGTCTGAGTAAAAATAGTGCCCAGCTATCAGCTCCGGAGCACGTCCGGGTTGAAATAGTGCGCAGCTATCAGATCCGGAGCACGTCCAGGTTGAAATAGTGCGCAGCTATCACATCCGGAGCGAGTCTGATTGGAAATAGTGCGCAGCTATCAGCTCCGGAGCACGTCCGGGTTGAAATAGTGCGCAGCTATCAGATCCGGAGCACGTCTGAGTGGAAATAGTGCGCAGCTATCAGATTCGGAGCACCTCTTGGATGAAATAGTGCGCAGCTATCAGATCCGGAGCACGTCCTGGTTGAAATAGTGCGCAGCTATCAGATCCGGAGCAAGTCTGAGTGGAAATAGTGCGCAGCTATCAGATTCGGAGCACGTCCTGGTTGAAATAGTGCGCAGCTATCAGATCCGGAGCACGTCCAGGTTGAAATAGTGCGCAGCTATCACATCCGGAGCAAGTGTGAGTGGAAATAGTGCGCAGCTATCAGATCCGGAGCAAGTATGAGTTGAAATAGTGCGCAGGTATCAGATCCGGAGCACGTCCGGGTTGAAATAGTGCGCAGCTATCACTACTGTGGATATACTCAGCTATCGCAGCTATCACCAAAAATCGCAGACATATAGGTCATTTAAAGGTCAAGTATCGTTTAGGGTGCAGCTATCAGTGCTGGAGCTTTTCTGGGTTGAAATAGTGCGCAGCTATCAGATCCGGAGCAACTCTGAGTTGAGATAGTGCGCAGCTATCAGCTCCAGAGCATGTCCGGGTTGAAATAGTGCGCAGCTATCAGATCCGGAGCAAGTCTTAGTTGAAATAGGGCGCAGCTATCAGCTCCAGAGCATGTCCTGGTTAAAATAGTGCGCAGCTATCAGATCCGGAGCAATTCTGAGTTGATATAGTGCGCAGCCACCGAGTCAAGTCCGAGTCCAAGTCATCGAGCAGAGAGGTTCGAGTCCGAGTCATGGTATTATGACTCGAGTCCAAGTCCAAGTGATTGTGTTGACTGCTCATTTTCCTTTTAAAGTCATTTTAAACCCACTTTCTATAACCATGTTTGGTGATATCGAATGGTTCGCATTTATAATATACTAATTTTTCTCACTTTTAATAGTTTCTGGTCGCATTTTCAAGTATCATGCATATAAATTTGTTTCAACCTCTCTATGTATTCGGTTCTATATTTATCACGTGTTTTATTAGCAGTTCTACGTGTGTGTAAGCGATACAACCCCTTTTTCCATGTATATTTTACTTCATATTGGTTATTTGATTCAAGATAAATAGCAAATTAATCAGTCTTTTACACAGCTACCAAAATGTACTGACTTTGAATCATCTCTCATACTTCGAAAATTCAATTTCACTTCCATGTGACTTGACTTGACTCGACTTAACTCGAGTCACCTCCTAAAAATGTGTGACTTGACTTGACTCGACTCGAGTCACCTTCGAAAATCGATTTACTTGACTTGACTCGAGTCAAAATGTGCAATGACTCGAAGGTAGTGACTTGATCCCAGCACTGGTCTGGACTCAAATTATGCGCAGCTATAAGCTCTGAGCCATGCCTGGAGGTATTTGGTGCGCATCTATCAGCTCCGTCCGGAGGTATACCCTAAATTTCGTCATCAGCACAACACCGATGGGCGAAAGCCAAGTGTGTGGTTCGAAATATAATGAAAAACTTACGACTGCTCCAAAGCCGAAATTCCGAAACATGGCGACGATAATGAATATTGGCCTTGTGTAAAATGACCAAGGTTGTCGAATGAAACGAAATCAATATCAATACCAACAACGGCGTCAATAAGCTATATAACATTCCTCAGGGGTAGTTTCCTAAGATTTTTCAGAAAGGTAGGCCTATATATAAGGCCCTTATGCAGCATTGGTTATTCAATGTGCTTTCATGAAACAGTGCGGAGTGGTTTCGCGATGTGTTTAACACAAGGCGACGAAGTTTTATACCGTACCAAGCTTAGCGAAGGATCTGGTACGGCTCGGATTTCGTGCTAACACGACGACGTAACATAGAGCTGAAGGGTCGGAGTTTCTCATTTACCTGTTTAAACGGTTTTTGCCATGTTTTTTTACTTTCTGAGTATTCGAAAAATTAAACATTTGCAACGCAGATGATACGGGTGAACGTTCTATTGTTAATCCCATTGTGTTTAATTCAACTCTCATTCAATGTATTAAAAGCATAAAAAAAAAAAATGAAACGAAACATGAGTGCTACGAACAATGTGCAAAATTAGACAATAACGAATGGACTTAAAAACGAATGCAATTGAGTAATTCAATTGTTATAAGGATTGGCCGTCAGTTTCGTCTTGCGTTTTCGGCCGACATGTCCTGGTTTTTTTCCCGCATTTTTCTCAGGGACTGTTACCAGCAATTTTCCATCGGATGATATCTGGCTTTTGTAATGACGCATGATGGGCTCTGATAGGAATCTATCGAAGATCAATCTCCTGTCTTGTTCAGGTTTATCATTCCATTCATACAGGTCCATTTCATACTTTGAAAATCCCCCCTTAAGGCGATACAATCCAGTTTTATAAAGTGATCGTTGAAGGTCAATGAACATGCTTGTCACTAAATCGTACAATAGAACGATCAATTAGTCTGACACTTTTGAATGTTTTTTCCACTGAGTTTCAACTTTGATCATAAAATTAACAGTTTCCGCGTTATTTGTGATGAAAAAACTGTCTGCAGCGGCATTGCGCGAGCGCAGTGTCTTGTTTGGTCCCCAGACTTTACAACGAGCCTTGTCGAGGAATCCATGATTTAGATATGGCAATATCTGCGGACAATTGGTCTTACAATAACTCTTTAAATTATCCTCTCGTGACGAAAATGTGGCGAGGCACGATGACTCTAGTAGACTCGTTACGCACTCAATTACAGCCCTCCGAATAGACTCACTGCCCCCAACCTTAATTAAGTGAACCTTTAAATTTTTTTTCAGGTGATTGAAGCATAGAATGTGTTCTGCACACGATAGTTGTTTCAATAACGCGCTGTGCATTGCAATTTCATCGTCAGTCCCAATTATGAGCTTGTCGGCGGCCGGAAATATTTTTTGCAGTTGGTTAGCAAAATTAGCGTAAGACATTTTAGATGACTTTGTATGGAGAAATATGGGGCCTATGAATATGGGAGATGAATGTGGGGGATCCGTTCTTGTTACGCTCAAGCTTTTATAGGCCGTGACTGTCGCAAAGACATTCCCTAGGTTGTACGTCTTGTCAACACACAGCGGCGTGTGTCCTGAAAAGCAACATCGCTTAATATCTTTAATTTGTTCCTCAATGTACAGGTTTGCGCAAAAAGGTTCGCTCTAGTCCATTATACATGATCCCACGTATGGGTGAGACGTTACCATGCTCATGACCCTTTGATAATCATCTGAGATGGAGCATTGTCTCTTAATCACGGAAAGTTCCGAATGGATTTCCTTTCTTTTTCTCAGTCTCTTTTGGTCACGTATTTGCTGATGATTTTTAGGTTGCATATTCATATCATTATTTTTCATGAGAGTAGTGTATGCCTTTTTTGGTGGCATGAAAGTCGTAAGTCGCTTTACTTCCTTCAGAAACTCCACTGAACTTCTTACGTAGTCGCTGGCGGAAGCAGATCTGGCATTTCCATGGAAATCGTGCCCGGGATGTTTGCGCAGGTATTCATACACTGCAAGCTCCTTGTCGCAATCTTTTATCCATGATATTTTACGTCTGGAATCAGGGTTTACCCTGCTTGTACACAAATAAATGTACAATACTAAAACAGAATTTTGCTGGGCCATGCTGTCCGACGATGTTTCCAGTGGGATGTGTATATAATCATTATCACCATGTCTGACTCGCCTACAAATCTCCCCCTTGTAGTCATAGACAATCTTTAGATCATCACTGTCATTGTTTTTGATGTAGTGCCTTTTGTAGCGCTTAAAACTATACACCAAGCACCACAATCGTCTATGAAAACATTATCCAAGTTTTCTTCTTGCCTTCGGATGTTTAATTTGTTATTCACCACGAAATACACGTTTTCCTTTCTCCCTTTGGGCACCTCCGGCAACTGCTCTGCTGTCGAAGACAGCAATTTTCGAACCACAGTTTTTTGGGGCAAAAATGTATCATGCGGCAGAGGTGTGCCTAATTGCAAAGCTGTCATGGAGGCGCCAACTGTAGTCTCCGGCTCATCAGTATGAACTGCCGAGAGTCTTGCTGTTTCCATTGTTGCACTTTTACGTTTTATTACTTCCTACTCTTCATCTGTTTCCACCGTCATTTCATCTGTTTCCACCGTCATTTCATTTTTTTCCGCCGTTTCACTTGTTGGCGTCGCGACCTTCTCCGTTCCCACCTTGCTGTCAATATGCCCTCTATCTTCTTTCAGAGAAATGGTTTCCGGCTTGCTTTGGAGAAAATTAAAGTGATTGAAGCGTACCACACCGCCATGAATTGCATTGGTTGCTGTCCACATAATTTCAACGCGAGCGTCTGATGGCTTACGCACTCCTCTACCCACAACTTTTCTTGTGTAAGCATCACTTTGTTTATCCTGGATTCTTTGTCTGGGCATGTAGGAGTATATTGGTACGTTTATTGCAGCACTTGCGGCATATATATGGATCATTCCGGAATAGCTGCCAATTCCGTAAGCGGACTTGACACGAAAATATGTTTGAATCAAGCTTGTTGGCACGCACCCTTATGCATGGAATGTGCAGCGGCTTCATTTACTCATAGTATTTTGATAAAGTTACCAGGCGAGTAGGTCTCTGAGCTATATTCTATTCATGACATACCAATCAAAGTAACACACCCTTCTTCTAGTGCACCAGTATCGAAATATTGTCTTTGGAGTGTGCATTATATTAATTTGATACGTATAAGGCCCGTCTAGTGAATAATAGGCCTCCATATACTATACCTGCAGTCGCACACGTCCGATATCAGATCAGTGAATATCTATGATAGGCAGAGCCGTTAGTAGGGAAAGCCTACGCTACATCCACGGAATCGCACAGGTGTTAGTCAATAATATAACAAATATGTATTTACAGCTGCATAATTATTGGTAAGCAGAGCTTTTGAAACAAAATAACGATTTTGTTTTGATCCCGTGTGGATGTCAGAATATCTGTTCACCGCCCGTACACTGAAAATCACGAAGATTGTCCTTGCATGCCGTGTAATGAATGAATCTGAATCCGGAAGTGCTCCGGAGCTGATAGCTGCGCACTATTTCAACTCAGACGTGCTCCGGAGCTGATAGCTGCGCACTATTTCAACCCGGACGTACTCCTAAGCTGATAGCTGCGCACTATTTGCATCCGGACTTGCTCCGGAGCTGATAGCTGCGTACTATTTCAACCCGGACATGCTCCGAATCTGATAGCTGCGCACTATTTCAACCCGGACGTACTCCTAAGCTGATAGCTGCGCACTATTTGCATCCGGACTTGCTCCGGACCTGATAGCTGCGTACTATTTCAACCCGGACATGCTCCGAATCTGATAGCTGCGCACTATTTCAACCCGGACGTACTCCTAAGCTGATAGCTGCGCACTATTTGCATCCGGACTTGCTCCGGAGCTGATAGCTGCGCACTATTTCAATTCAGACGTGCTCCGGATCTGATAGCTGCGCACTATTTCAACCCAAACAAGCTCCAGCGCTGATAGCTGCGCCCTAGACGATATACGTGACCTTTAAATGACCTGTATGTCTGCGATTTTTGGTGATAGCTGCGATAGCTGTGATAGCTGAGTATATCCATCCACCATCGATAGCTGCGATAGCTGCGATAGCTGAGTATATCCACGGGGCCAAAACCTGAATATGTGCTATTAGCCTATTACCATCCACCGTCACAGCGGTGATGGTGAAATAGGGAAGATGTGGTGGAAATGGAAAGCGGGACGTTCGGTCATTGACCATTGATCAACTCTAAAACACGGAAACAGGATAAAATGAAAACTTTCGAAATTGAGAATATGTGGATAATTAGCCATTGATAGAACGAGGTCGAAGCGACCGATCTAATCTAATCTTGATATTTCAGCTGTCTTTGCTTGCTATTTTCACCTGGTCTTTTTGTAAGGATGCCTAATCAATACAGCGGAAAAAGGGGAGGAATCGAGCCCAGATAAACTTACGACACCTGATACTGCCGAGTCTCGAACTAATCCAACGCGGACGATTTTATTCAGGTGGTCAAGGTAGCCAATGACGCTACTCAAGTAGAAGTAGAAGCAGTGACGCAAAAATATACTCAAGTACGACTAAAAGTAGTACTTTTAGAATCATCCTAAAACTACTTCTAGAAGTAGTTGAATTGGCTGTCTTTTTAATATACTCAGGCATATAAGTAAGTATTTGTGAAAACAGTCATGCGTTCGCATGGACTGTCAAAAGCTGCAAGTTGAGCTAGTTGCGCGAAGGTGCAGAGAGCTTGATTCATATTGATGCATCTCCGGAGGTATAAATTTTCGAGAGCATATAAGCATTTGAGAGAAATCACGAGGCAATTTCGCTTCATTACTGGTAGAACTCCCGGACTCACATCAACAGAATGGCCTTCTGATATGAAATATCCTGCTGTGCAAACTCATTTTAATTGCTAAATTGCCAATAGCCTACTGATACAAACATATTGCTGTTTAGAGATGTTTCGTTGGAGATTGTGGAAAAAAGTCGGAGTAGTGAGGTCAATCAAGGAGACTTCGAAATGTTTGCAAAAATCATGGAAAACTGAATGTTTCAGTTTTCCATGGTCCTAGAGCTGGCGATCCAAGCGTCCAAATTTGATGCATCTGGTCTTTATCGCAAGCTATTGATGCACTAATTCCTCCTTTACCTCTGAATCAAAAGCGCACCAGTACAACACACGCGCGTCCACGTCGTCCAAATATCATATGATCGACCGAAAAGATCATCGCTCTATCAAATATGCCGGACCTGATGTGTGGAACAGTATCTCGCCGGCCATCCGGCAGTCGACGAGCATGTCCACATTCAAGTCGAAATACAAGCAATTACTACTAAATAAATACAGTCCATCCTCAAGATTACCGGACCACGACTGACCTATCGATCTCGCTTCCCATGATATGCCGCCCTATTTCTTGTCGCTTCTTTATTCCATACTATCTTCTTTACTTTCATTCAGTGTGCATGCCTCCTCTTTACATCGCCTAGGCCAGGGGTGGGCAATTATTTTCCTCCGCGGGCCAAATGAGAAGCTGAAAATACGTTGGCGGGCCGAGTGGAAAATTCTAGCTAGATTTTCAGCGTAATTTAATTTTATTTCTTAATTACGTTGTTAATAAATGCTGCTCCGTGAAGGTGTTGATGCTACGTTATGAGAAACTGACGGTAAATTTAAAAAAAAATGTCTATTTGCTGTCATGATTCGAAACAATTTTAAAAATGATACATCTTTTTAATCTCCTTAAACCCCTATCCACGTTCTTCTATTAAGACTATAAAACAGTGGTTCTCAAACTTTTTGAAGCATGCCTCCGTTTATGATAGTGAAATATTTCACGCCCCCCTTAACATGATATCACAAAATATTAAAAAGTGCAACCGGAACGCTAGTAATTCCAGCGGATAGTTTGATGGCATTGAAGGTTAGGGCTGTTGATCAGAGAATACTGAAAAACAAAGTCGTACAATACACAGAGCAACAACTATGAGCTGGTGGTAAATCGCGCCAGCGCGAAATTTTTTTTCAACAAACTCCAGCTTCGCGATCCCTTCAAATGCTTTCACGTCCCCCAGTTCGAGAACCACAATACAAAGCTTATTGTCTTGGTCGCTGTGTTCCGAACACTGTGCAGCTTGAATAGCTTTGATGTTGAGCGAAGCTTGTAGTTTTTCTGAAATTCGCCCTTCCTAGACCGAGTGTTTCGTGTATTGGTCATAAGACGGACTTTAATTAAAATCTTAAATCTCGGCGACATGCTCGGCAAAAACTAAACTGACTCCAGTATATAAATAGTTAGTGCTCTAAACATTCCAATTTCAATTTTCGTTTTTTTTTAGACATGCCCTTTCATCCATTATGGGTGATAGATATGATGAGTCATCTGATCGCGAACACTGATTGACTTGTTTTACGAATTAGGGATTTGGAAGCGTACACGTAACAATTTGAAACACATATCATATAATGCGTAATGTGATAATGGCAACAAAGAAGGTTTGGAATAAACTAAATGGAAAGAGTGATTTCTTATGACTTTAATTGCTACTCACACTTTGCCACATTTCCTTTATTTTGAATCTGGATTACGCATGCCAGGTACGTATAGGCAGCGTAATCGTGGCATATTAATGAACGGGCTTCAAAACAAACGAATTTCCTGTTCAGTTGATACAGCCTATGGTTTAGTCATTTAAAAAGCAAGTTTTATGTTTTGAATTCCAAGCAACCTTTCGCGGGCCGCACAAAATAGCTTCGCGGGCCGCATTTGGCCAGCGGGCCGCACTTTGCCCAGGTCTGGCCTAGGCCAAGGTGGGTGTCCGATTCCATAGACAACTCCTAGTCGCTTCGAAATCTTCCTTTCTTTTCATTGTATCGCATTTTTGTGGTGTATTGAACTGATAAAATTGCTAATAAACCAATGATGATGAAAATACAAATTAAAATCTCGTCAGGGCAATGTAACTGCTCCAAAATAGCCGTTTAAGGCCGACTGTTCTGAAAAGTGAGAGCGCCGCAGCAGCATGACCACAACAATGACCAATTACGCCCCGCGATTGTTCAGAACAATGCCGATTCCCAGACTTTCACGACTATTTTGGGATGGTACCATTGCCTGGAAATATACTTTTATTGCGGAATCAGTGCGTCACTAGCTTTCGATCAGGACCATACATATCAAATTTCGACGCTTGGATCGCCAGCTATGGGACTATCAATTCTGCTGCTTTTAGCCGGCTTAGCAGTTCGCTTCTTGGCGTATTCAATCGTGAGTCACGTGTTGCGAATCCATCCGTTGGTTAGTAATCTAAAAATTCTATACAATGACAGCCGAGGCCAGCATAGCGGTAAAAATAAAAAAAACTTCGCCCGCAAGGGCGCAGTCAGGGGCTTCCGCGAATGGATCCACCCAATTCCTTGTCGACATATTAAGAGAATGCATTATAAGTCAATAATTTTATGTTGTGCTTGTCAGGTCTCAATAGCAATTTAATGTAATTGAAATTGTAATTGAGCAAACTTTTTGTCAAATTACAATTACAATTACAATCACACAAAATAAAAATGCTTCAATTACAATTACATTACAATTACATTCAAAAATGTAATTAATTACATTCAAAAATGTAATAATTACATTCAGCTCAATTACAAATTACAATTGATCCAACTCTGATCGGCATTGACAAAATAGATACACCCCTTTTCAATGAGAGAATAGGACTGAGGAGAAGCGAGAAAGGGTAAACTGAAGTGTGAAGCGGTGTTACACCGCCGGTGTAGCACCACAGTCCACCCATACCAGAGATGAGCAATGAGCATGGATTAGGATTAGGATTTGAAAAAACAGGATTTGTGAAATTTTGTCGGATTTGGATTGGATTAGGATAAGAATTTTTTTTTCTGAACGGATTAGGATTAGGATTTGCCGAATTTCTTATAGATTAATATGTCATCATCATCATCATCATCATCATTGGTTTATTAACAATTTTATCAGTTCAATACACCACAAAAAATGCGATACAATGAATAGACAGGAAGATGTCGAAGCGACTTTAATTTGTCTATGGAATCACACACCCACCTTGGCCTAGGCGATGTAAAGAGGAGGCATGCACACTGAATGAAAGTAAAGAAGATAGTATAGAAAAAGAAAGAGACAAGAATAGGGTGGCATGTCATGGGAAGCGAGATCGATAGGTCAGTCGTTGTCCGGTAATCTTGAGGGTGGACTGTATGAACTGTCGTGTGGTGAATGGCGACAATCTTTATTCAGATCAGTTAATAATGTACTTATGGTTAATAGGTTATCTTGAATCAAGGGAATCATTGGTTCTGAGAAGAAAAATTTCCAATCCCTCCGTTGCATAAATTTGCATTTTTTCTGAATTTCCAGTTGGACTCGGATTAGGATTGGACAAGGACTTGAATTTGAAAAAGTTATGGATTAGGATTAGGATTTGAAGGTTCGGATTTGGATTGGATTAGGACATAGAAATTCCAAATCCGCTCATCTCTCTCGCATACTCTCAGATCGCAAGATATATAATATGGATTGTGATTGTGATAATATGGATTCTGCTGTAGAATTTTTCGTTCGGCTTACCCAGGCAGGTTTGCAATTAGCACATTTGGTGACAAATTCGGGAATATTTTCACAATTTCATGTTAGTTGGCACTTTCGTCTTTCTTCAGACAGAGAGATCGTGTGTATATTTCATCCAAGACCGCCAGACGGAGACACAGTCTTGACTTGACACGTTATCACTAAGTTACAGCTTAGCCGCCAGAATGCTAATTGCCAAATCATGTGAAAGTGATTAAAAACATGTTAATCGTGGCGACCGACTTGGCTGGATTAAAAGTTTCACCAGATGATTCGGGATAATCGTCGTCCGAAATCTTATCCAACTTCATGCACCAGTTTTAATCAGACAATTAGGACTCTTCCGCCCCCGGATGAGCTAACTTTATCATCTCTGCACTTAGTGTATTTTGAATTGACCTATTTCAACTATGCAAATCTTGTTTTTCATTGAAAAATACATATTAATGAGGATGCCATTCTGATGTGCTTCACTAAATAATACACTACAAAAAATAATCAGACAAATTTGGTCTCAATGTCTCAAATCGATTTTTTACAAAAAAAAGTCTTAAAGACCAATTAGTCTTAAAGACCAATTAGTCTTACCAAGAACTTTATGTCTCAAAAGTAAGCCAGAAATTGATCGAAAATAGTAGCAGTGCCATGGGGGCATCCTTTTCAGTGTTAGGGGTCTGAGCGGAGGAGGGGAAGGATGAGAGAGACCAGAAATTGCAGTGTTGAGATGATCCTGTACTAAGTTTACAAGGTATTCACTAGATATAGTTATCAAGGTACATGCCACTTACTACTCTCATGTACAATTCAGATCAATATATATATGGTTGTCTGAGTCGAAAATAGCATTTATGGTGAGTGGGTAAAATGAGACCATCAGTGAGACTGAAATTGTTGAAAATGAGACCAAATCATCCTCATTTCTTAAATTTGAGACCAAATTTGTCTAATTTTTTTTTGTAGTGTATGCTTAAAGGGGTGCCTCTATGGAATCGGTGCCGTGTACTCACACAATTCTTCATTTTTTTTCATTTTTCATTAAATTACTTCTCATTTTTCATTAAATTACTTCCAACTTGGAGAATCATCGCTGATCACCTGTTATAACAGGCAAAACGTACCGAGATTCCAGTAGGGAAGGGTGGAAATTGATAGTTCTCAAACACTTCCCGGGGCGGGGTGACAAATAGCAGTCGTCAACACTTCCTCATTTAGCACAAGAATAATACCTAGGAAAATCATTTTGCTTGCCTGCGGCACACAGTAGCCTATAACAAGCAGTACTTTCAATTCATTACGGTGTTCTTGTGTAGCTTCCGTTCAACCCCTGACTGTGGAAATAACTTTGAAAACCACACATTGGTATGTGAGTGTATCTGTATGGTGTAGAAGTCTAGATATCCCTGGTATGATGTCCCACAGGTAACTTTCATATCCGATATCCCTCACCGAATTGGATTGAATGTAATAAATTGAAAATATATTCGCGAGAAGTCATTTGCCTGTGAGAAGAAGTGGTAGTTTGTTTTAAACATACCTGTACTTGGCAATATTGGCTGATGTCAGAAGATTGCAGTAAAAGTGGAGAATTTGTTAATTACTAATATTTGAAAATGTTGCTTCGAACATTTCGTCGCACTGGACTCAAAATATAGCTTATGTCCATTTTAACGTCTTGGGAAAATTTGAGTTTTTGTGAGATATCATTTCTATTCAGCCATATCTCGGCCATGGTTATTGGTTATGTTGGTCGGTCACATTTTGTCAAACATAAACATCACTATATGATATGGCGAAAAGAATGTGACAATCTTAGAAAAACTTTGATTTTCCCAAGCTGTTAAAAATGGGCATGATCTACTTGGATATCACTGATTGCGACCATTTACGGTGCCAAAGTTAAGCTATTTGAAAATGTTGCTCTGAACGTTCATGACTTTTTTTCCAACTTGTGATTTTATCTGACTTTTCAATGTTCATTGTTCATTCAGACATAGTGCCTTAAATAATTTTCAAATAGATTTTGAGCCAGGAATTACAAGATGACTATGAAATTATTACTTGCCTCTCAACCGCGGTATGTGCATGCCAGATATGCGAAGGAAAAGCGCGGAGCTTTGAAGGATAAGCCTATAACGCTGGATGTTGTTGGGCATCCGGATACAAAAGTACTTGTTCAAGGAAGGGTGATGTCCACGAAAAATAACGAGTGTCACAAAAACTATCGACTCGAACCTGAGACGTGGTTACATTCAACGGGCGAAAATTTGGTCTTGGATGGTTTGAGGATCGTGAGAATTGGGAAGAATGGGTCAAAAGATGCGGGTAGCCGACAAAATGACAGTTTGGGCTCGTTCTACATTGAATTTTCTGCTTTCTACCAGGAGAATGGAAATTATATTTTGGGTCGGTCTGAAGCCACTTGCCAAACCGACCCTATATATGATCAATGCCATGACGAAACTCGCCGACCAAGTCTCAAACGGATTATTGTGTCAGAAGAAAATGCCGACGGTCATGAGGTATGGATACATACTAAAAGAGCTCTACCAAAAAAGAACAAACTCAAAGCGAAAATATCTATTGCTGACAAAATTATTTATGATGCTGATTGCAAAGTAGACGACCGACTTGCCATGTTCAATCTGCCAAGAGTGCCTCACGAAAAACTTTGCGGAATCTCAGTGGTGGCGAGTGTTCGATTGGAAATTTCTCACGAACATCATCAAATTGAGTCTGCTGATTCCATCGACATTCATTGTCTACCCGATGGTAGTTTCAGCCATTCGAATTCTAGCACGCTCCAAACTGCAAAACCAAAAGTCACTAGAAAGAGGAAACATTCACAACATGGCAACGGTTTGAATATGCACCAAGATAACGTCTCCGCTAGTCTTGGTTCTAAATCATTTGTGGAATCAAACAGACCAGCAGCAAAAAATCAGAGTCAACGCCAACCGTCAGAACCATTGGCTCAAGAGAGTTTTGTAAATGATAATCAAGTTCTACTGAAAAGCTTCTATCAAACAGATGAGCATTCCACAGCAAAGAAAATGTCTAGAATCGAGCAAACAGACATAGATTTTCCATTCAATATGGGAACACCGAGATCCAATGATACCCGCGGAAACGAAAGGAACCACACCGACAATCATCCCAAGATTCAAGAGATACAATCCACAATTGACCGAAGATCGGATATCCCTGACTGTTCCGACCTTGTTGTGTCCTATCAATGTGACGAAGATACCCAACCGTTGGAATCGTACCAAAAGTCACCCAGTCAAATCAAGACCTGGGACACATCTCAATCTCATTCCACCAAGTCAAAGATTGTTAGTCAATGTCCTGATGCTGTTGGTTCATCGCCTTCTCAAGCGCTACCATGCTCACGGAATACTGATAATAATCAATTTGAGCGTATTCCCGGCAAAGATCTAACGGCTTTCGGCGACGTGGAAGTGCTATCGCATCAGGAAAATTCTCAAGCAAACAGGAATAATTTGAGGACTCCACCAGTCACCCTGGATAAGCTTCTTGGGAATTCTCCAGAACATGATAACTTGCCCAACATGAAGACGGTCTTTGATTTGAATTCCCCACCTGATCTCACTGAATCACAAAAACCATGGTTCAATGGGGCATTGTGGAGTGACATCCTGTATGGACCTTCTTAACCGCCACGCCCTTCTGTTTTGTGTATTTTGATTCACGTTGATTTCATAGAATATTTTTAGGATTTAAAAATTCTATCTTATAGGTCCTGAAATGTTTTATGTAGTCATGTAGCTGATGCACTGAATTGTTGCGCACTTAGACTTAATTGAACACAGTGCTTTTGATGAGTGAACATTGCAAATCCTATGCAATAGTAATGTATTGTAGCATTCCTGATCTTTTGTAACCAATTTGACTTGAGGCATTCAATTTTTCTACCGACCAACTGAAATTGTTCTGTGACCACAAGTATCCAACTTTTCTATCATGAATCAGTTCCATCATTTTCTCTTAAACAGTTCATAGATTTTTACAAATATGAAATCCCTCAGTTTCTGATGAGTTGGTGTGTGACATCGTGACAGAGTTCCATTTTTATTGTACTATATTCTTGTATCAATTTTTACACAATGTATTCCTTTCCAATTATCACAAATATGTAATCTGTTTTATGCTTTTAGGTGTGTATATATAACTGCTAGGCCTACAAATTAATACTTTGAACGTTTTCTGAAGAGTATATCCGCTGTTGTTCGGTGCATAAAGAATCTGCTTTGGAGTCTTTCCCCTACCTGGAAAAATCGACAAACTTTCTGTCGGTGACTCGTAAAGTAAGTGCGCTGGGCCTATGTCTCAATATTACTTGGTTACCGATATTGTTGGTTGCAGTGGAATTCAAATATTGTTATAGATTTAGTCCATTTTATCTAAAATGTTTTGGGTTCTGCTATGTTCGCTGATCGTGTGGTACATGAACAACAATGATTCACGATTGCAAGTGTATTGTACTGCTGTGTAGTTGATGATGAGATAAAAGAAGTTAGGTTTTGAAAGATTCATCAACTGGGTGCGGCATGCAGACCAGAGTTTGGCAAACTATATATAAAATGTTGATGAAGTCGTGTGAAAGCCTCGCCTGAATTACTTCTAAACTGTTAGCTATTTTTATCTTAACGATGACTCATAGTATTAATATAGTAAGTAGTAAGGCTTTTGTAGCGGTTTGTGTGTTGATTACTGACGTGTAAACCCACACAATCCAATATGGGGACATTCCAATCCGTCACAATAGAAATTTCTTGCTTCGTGTAACTGTGTGACAACAACAGATAGCTGTATATCAAGTGAAAGCAAATTGTCAGTGCCAGCAATGTACGTACGGTAATTCAATAGATTGGTGCGAGTGCTCGTAGGTTCTTCACAGTAGGCCTATGTGCGTGTTTGGTCGCGTTTTGACTCTGGATATTGTTAATTATGATAACAACACACACCGCAGCGTAACGATGTTCAGTTCTTATGCGCCACGACAATGCATTTTTTAATGTTGAAGCCTTGTGGACAATATTGTCACTCTAGCGCACTCCCACTCATCATTAGAATTAGGCCTACTGTGATCTGACATCAATTGGTCTTAAACTAATGGACTTCAACCTGAGCGCTGTCATAACTAATGTGGTGGCCAACTCCGAGCATCTCTAGATATATTCAAATGGTATTATGACCGTCAGGAGCATTTATTTGTGTTGTCATTTAGGTTGACTTCATGAGAGCTCGAGCAAGCGGTCATTAAGATTAATGTTCTGTTTTTTATTTCAGAAACAGCGCAATATATACATCAATTTGCAAGGTCTCGTTCCATTACTCGAATATTGTTGACACTGAATCAATGGCGTCCGTGATAGCGCCACTGCGAGTACTGCTTGTGAGACATCCATCCCGTTATGTGAATGTGAGATACGAGAAGGAAAAAAGGAGTAAACTCTTGAGCGACGACGAGAAACCGGTTGCTCTACGGATTGTCGGTACCTTACATTCGAACGTGAAAGTATGTGTTCAGGCGACGGTTAGAACCCTCGAAGGCGACATTCACGGAACCTACTATCTGTCTTGTGAATCATGGACTCATTCCACGAGTGAAAATCTGTATCTAAACGGATTGCAAATATTCAAGAAAGCACAGGGCAAGAATGGCATGAGAGGACCATTCCGTATCAGATTTACCGCTCACTATGAAAACAACACCGATTACGAAGCGTGGTGTGAGACCGATGATATGTTCGACGGTAGTTGCGGTCTTCGAGAAATGAATCCTCGTTGGGGCTATGCCAGCGGTGGGCAAGAAGTATGGATTCAGTGCGAAAGAGGTGTACCAATTACTAAAAACAAAGTCACGGCAATGGTGCGGCTTGGGGAGAAGGAGATTATGACCGCCGATTGTAGAGTTGATTGCGGGATTGTCAAATTCAATCTGCCGAAACTGCGTTCGGAGCGACCTCTGGGAGAGAGAATGCAGGCGACGGTTCAATTGAGAATCTGTAAAGGAAAGGATTTAATCATGTTAACTGCGGCCATCGGATTTCAATACATACCAGATGGCAGTTGTGGACCTCCGAATTCGGCTAAGCCTGTCACTCCGATGAAAATCATTTCGCCAGAAAGACCTGCAAAGACGTTTGAAACCTCCGTGCCACCAGATCGCGCTTGCGACCATGCAGATTCTATTAAGCCTGCTACTGGACAGAAAAGAAATGTATCGCTACATCGGACATTTGAATCTTCCACGACACCTGAAGTAAAGAAAAGCAGATACCTACCTCCGGAATCAGAACAAACGCCTGTCTCGGAAGTCTCGGCAAATGCATCACCAGGTCTTCCCAAAACGTTTTCCGAACCAGGAGGTACTTCAAAAGAGAAAGTTCGCTTTCGTGAACGTATGGCTGATGACTCGCAATCCATTTGTGACGACACAGACAATGTCAAAATTCTTGCGCAAGACCCGATTGCCTTGTTTGTAACCAATGCACCAATCCCTGGTGCGGCCAAGCAATGCGAAGATATAACCGGACAGGTAGGGTCGTGTCACAACATCATAATGTCCACTGAACAAAGCATGGGGTGCACTGCTGACCTGACGATGGTTAACTGCTCCGCTAGTACCTTCAAACGGCAATCACAGCTGGACACGATGGCGATGGCCACTACTGTTGAGCCACCAAGTCTGCTGCCTCCATCAAACTACTTAGGTCAAGAAATGGACTCAAATCGCAACTTTTATGACGAGACAATGCAAACTTCTCCCGATGAACGAGAGATTTCCACTTCAGGTCTGCTGCTTTCGCAAAGTGTAAACTTGCACGCTCCAGGCACAGCTCAACAATCTTCTCATCTGCGGTCTACCTCCAACTTCAAAGATCCTCCAAACAGGGAATGTAATTATGATGAATTCCCGGAGATAACAAAGGATATTTATGATCAGTTTCCACCAGACGACCAATGGGAGTCAATTATGCAGTTGAGTTATCCAGCGGATTTGCATTGAGCTTGTAGAAATTGCGATTGCAGCCGTCATATATCGTTTCTGCTTTGAGATAAATGCCTATATGTGTACTGTACAAGATATAGCCTAGAAGAGCATGTTATGATCATTTTTTCTGGCTGAATTTTTTACATTTTACTGAATCATGTGCCTTCTATGAATTGATTTATGAAATGATTGTTAATTGTGATGCTGTGTATTTTTCTGTAGTTTTTACGGTAGTTATTGGTTTCAGAAAATCGCCTTCCTACTTCTGTATCAATGAAATTATCTCGCATTGTTGGCATTGTTGTTTTCCGTCTTACTAGAATTTTTCCAATGATGAGCTCCGTCGTTTACAATGCAGCTCATTTTTTCCACAACTTCAATGTTCCAATTTATTCCAGTTCGATCGTTGTGCCTAACATTGAACATACCACAGTTTAATTTTTATTGTTGTGTCAGCTATTCTTGTATACGGATTTTTAGATTTGTACAGTGTTTCTAGATTGAGACTTAATTGAACACAGTTCCTTCAAATGAGTGAACATAGCAAAACTTATGCAATATTAAGATATTGTAATACTCCATGATCATTTGTAACCAATTTGACTTGACATTTTATTTTTCCGCCGACCAACTGAAATCGTTGTGTGACCACAAGTATCCAACTTTTCTATCATGAATCAGTTCCATTATATTCTCTTCGAAACAGGTCATACATAGATTTTTGGAAATATGAAATCCATTAGTTTCTGATGAGTTGGTGTGTGACATTGTGACAAAGTTCCATTTTTATTGTACCATATTCTTGTATCAATTTCTACACCATGTATTCCTTTCCAATTATCACAAATATGTAATCTGATTTATGGTTTCAGGTGCATATATATAACTGTTAGGCCTACTAGTTAATACTTTTAACGTTTTCTGAAGAGTATATCTGCTGTTGTTCGGTGCATAAAGAATCTGCTTGGTAGTTTTTCCCCCACCTGAAACAATCGACAAACTTTCTGTTGGTGACTCTGAAGGTAAGTGCATGGGTCTACGTCAATGATATTCGGGTAACAGTAGTGTTGGTGAAATAGAACTCAAATTTCCTGTATATTTTGTCTTCTTAAAGAGAACGCCTATTAACCCTTTGTAGTGGGTTGTTTGTTGATTGCTGACGTGTGAAAGTCTCGACATTCCAACATGCCACAATGGAGATATCTTACTGTGTATCACAAGCGGATTTTAGATTGACAGCAACCGGTAGATGCTCGGCAAGTCCAAGCAAATTGTTACGGCCAGCGATGTATGTTATTTCAAAAAATTGCTTCGTGTGCAAGTGCTCGGTAAATTCGTTCGCAGTATGTGTGTGTGTTTGACTGCGTTTTGACTCTCAACTTTTTGATAATAATAATAATAACACCACACACCCCGCAGGTGTTCAGGCCTTGTGTGCCATGGCATTCATGACAATGCATTTTTATATCTTCAAGTTCTTTGCTTTGCAAAATATGTGGGTATACAATTCTGTCACTCTAGCGCACTCCCACTCATTATTTTACCAAGGCCTATTGTGATTTGACATTAGTTGGTCTACAACTAATGGACTTTGACCTGAGCCCTGTTATAGTTGATGTGGTAGACGACGCTTAGCATATCCAGTTATATTCAAATAGGTTTGTGCCTATGAAGAGCATTTATTTGTGTTGTCATTTAGGTCGATCAAGCAGTCATTTACATTGATGTTCTATTTTTTATTTCAGGAACAGTGCAATATATACATTAATCTGCAAGATCTCTCTCCATCACTCAATCAATAATGTCTGTGATGGTGCCACTGCAAATACTGCTTGTAAGACCTCCATCTCGTTATGTGAATGTGAGATACAAGTCTGAAAAAAGAAGTAAACTCTTGACAGACGACGAGAAACCGGTTGCACTACGGATCGTCGGTACCTTACACTCAGATGTGAAAGTATGTGTCGAGGCAACTGTTGTAACCCTCCTAGGCGACATTCATGGAACCTACTATCTGTCTTGTGAATCGTGGACTCATTCCACGAGTGAAAACCTGTATCTAAATGGATTGCAAGTATTCAGGAAGGCAATAGGCAAGAATGGCATGAGAGGACCATTTCGTATCAGATTTACTGCTTACTATGAAAACAAAGCAGACTGCAAAGCATCGTGCGAAACCGATGAAATGTTTGATGGTAGTTGCAGTCTTCGAGAAATGAATCCCTGTTGGGGTTATGCCGACGGTGGTCAAGAAATATGGGTTCAGTGTGAAAGAGGTGTACCAATTGCCAAAAACGAAGTCACGGCAATGGTGCGGCTTGGGGAAAAGGACACTCTGACTGCCGATTGTAGAGTTGATTGCGGGATTGTTAAATTCAATCTGCCGAAACTGCATCTTGAGCAACCTCTGAGAGAGACGATTCAGGCGATGGTCCAACTAAAAATCTGTAAAGGAAATGATGTAATCATGTTGACTAAGGCCATCGGATTCCAATACGTACCAGATGGACCTCGAAATTCTATTAAGCCTGTTACTCAGATGAAAATTATTTCACCAGAAAGAGTTGGAAAGAAGACGTTTGAATCCCCCGTGCCACCAGATCGTGCTTGTGACCATGCAGATTCTATTAAGCCTGCTGCTGGACAGAAAAGGAATGTATCGCTACAGCAGACGTCTGAATCTTCCATGCCACCGAAAGTAAAGAAAGGCAGATACCTACCTCCAGAATCGGAACAAATGACTGTCTCCGAAATCTTGACGAACGCAACACCAGGACTACCCAAAACGTTTTCCGAACCGGGAGATACTCCAGAAGAGAAAGTTCGCTTTCGTGAATGTACGGACGATGACTCTCAATTCGTTTGCGATGACGTTGAAAATGTCGAAAATCGAGCGCAAGCTTCGATTTCAATCTCTGTGAACGATTCTTCATACACTGACACAACTGAGCAATGTGAAGATATTACCCAAACGGTAGTGTCTTGTCACGGCGTCATACCGTCTACTGAACTTAGCACGGGGAGCACTGCTAACTTGGCGACGTTTAATTGTTCTGCTAGTACCATCCAACCGCAATCACAGCTGGACTCGATGCCAATGGCCACTACTTCTGAGCCACCAAGTCTGCTGCCTTCACCTAACTACCAAAATCAAGAAATGGAATCAAGCTGCAACTTATTTGGCGTGATAATGCCAACATATCCTGATGAAAGAGAGATTGCCACTTTAAGGGGGCTGCTTCCTCAAAATGCACAGTTGCCCCCGCCAGACACTGGTCAGCAATCTCCTCATCTGCAATCTACATCCAACTTCAAAGATCCTCCAGATTCCGAATACAATGTTGATGAATTGCTGGATATAATAAATGAAACTTATGATCGGTTTGGTTTCCGTCAGATCACCGACGGTAGTCGATTACGCAGTTATCTTTTCTGGCTGAATTTTTTACATTCCGCTGAATCATGTGCATTTAATGATTGAATTTATGAAATGATTGTGATTCTGTATATATTATTCTGTATTTTTACGATGTTCATTGAATTTCAGACTATTGACTTGCTACTGTATCCATGAATTCATGTAGCATTGTGGGCATGTTTTACAAACTTTTCTAGAAGTTTCTAATGATAAGTTCCGCCGTTTGGTTACAAAGTAGTTCATTGTATTTCAGATCTTCAATATTCCAATATATTCCAGTTCGATCTTTGTGCCCTAAAATACGATAGTTTCATTGTTATTGTTATGCCAGCTATTCTTGTATATGGATTGACATTGTACAGTGCTTTTAAATTTATATAATCTTGTGACCTATTCCATCATAGAGATTTGATACATATGTTGACTACCACTGGTAAACCATTCGTTGCATATAATCTGCTGTAGTTCGGCACAAATCGAATCTGCTTTGTAATCCTTCACATACTACCTGGAAAAGCGAACATGCTCTCTGTTACTGATTCTCAAAGTAAGTGCATCTATCTCAATGATATCAGATTCTGCTTTATGTGCCTTAGCCGCTGTACTGATCTCTACATTGATTTGTACAGAGATAGGCATTGGCCTAGCTGGATTTGGAGGATTCTTCCTGTTCCTTGGAATGCTGTTTTTCTTCGATCGGGTACTCATTGCATTTGGTAATGTAAGTATAATGAAATGCTTCGAAAACATGTCAGAAACTGTGTATACATTTTATTTCATTTTCATTCAGCTTCTATTTATCAGTGGTCTTTCGTTTATTATTGGTCTGCAAAGGACGTTCAATTTCTTCTTCCAAAGGCATAAGATGAAATCCAGCGGTTTCTTTTTCACTGGCATACTGATCGTGTTATTGGGATGGCCTTTAATTGGGATGCTTGTTGAAGCTTATGGTTTTGTCCTGTTGTTCAGGTAAGTGCATTACGTCAAGAATCACTAGCTGATTGATCATTTACAATGCTAATTGCAAAGTGCTGACAAATACTTCTGAGTTTTATGTCAGTGTTCATGTTGGCTATGTCGACCATATACGAAATTTATGATTTGCTGTGTATATGAACACCTAAAATTTGCAAAATAATACGTAATTTATATCCAACTCAACGCTTCTCATCACATGTCAATAGCAAAGAATGAGTTATTTAAATTCATCTTTATCAGAAATATATTTGTAAATGGGGTTAATCTTAATGAAACTGATGAGGCCCGCAATACTTTCAATCTAGGTTGGCGTCGCTAAGGTGAGGGCTTGAGTCTTGCCTTGAGGTATAGTAAAATTCCCTCTATTGTTCTCTCACATCCCCATGACCCCATTTCTTAGCATCATGTGACATCATTGTATTCAACTTTGCTTATCGTGACATTTTAAAACCGTTTTTACATCTGTGACGCCGCAGGCTCCTGCTCACAATATGTCATTCATGTGCAAAAATTTCCTGTTCACCCCATGAAATTGTTCGGTTGTCTATAGAAACGATGTTCACCAAATTTGGCGCAATTCCAACCAGCGGAAGCGAAGTTATTGATGTCTAAAAATTTGGATTTGATAAAATAGTATTTACCATGGGCACTAAGTGCCGCACAACTATAATAAATAATTAAAAAATTGGTCCCTGTTTAGAACACTCGTATTTTACAGACTTCCTGATCTGCCCTTGCGTCATTCCATTCACGCGGCAAATCTGTCTATGAGCAATTTCAATTGAACAATCTTCAATGCGTTATGTTGTTTTGTGCTGATCGAGCAATGGACAAAATGCTTATACCTCTGGAAATCGTGTATTACAGTGTGATGATGATGTTATTTGTTTTATTGCAGCGGATTCTTCCCCGTTATAATAAATTTCTTGAGGAGGGTGCCAGTTATCGGTTCGATACTACAGATTCCAGTAATTAATAAGGTAAACACTAATACCGTACCGACATCTGTTATGTCTTTGTCTTCTAACTAGTGACGTTGCATTCCTTACAAGGCAGTTTTTGCCACGCCTACCCACATGACTTGTCTGTTATTACAAGCGGATGACGCAACAAAAAATGAGGAAGTTTAGGGACTGTTCCATTACAGATTATGCCAATACTCGTTGACAAGCGATGTGACCCTTTTCACAATTTAGTATGTTCCAAACCTATTCATAATAAACTGAAAATCCAGGTCAAGAGGCGTCTCATTCAAGTTTAAATTATATCTCATCTTTTTCACAGATTTGTGAACGACTGGAGGGGCAGAGCTCCATGGTATGATGCGCGTCACTGGATATTTTTCATGGTGCTTTACGATCGATGATAGATGATACCTATTTTATATGACAGTAATTGTTGCTTTGCTATGTGGCATGTCAAATTGATAAGCAGGCGTTGGGCGGTAGTGAAGTATGTTGTATTCAAATTGATTTTGTTGCAGACGTGCCGTTTTAAGTAACTGTTGTCCAGTGTCTACTGTCCAGGGGCTGGCAAATCTTCTAGAGCAGGGGTGTGCAACCTTTTTCACAAGTGGGCCAGATATAAATAATGAAGTGAAGCCGTGGACTGCACCATATTACTTTTCTAGCGGTTGCAAGGCCTACGATCTGATTACGAATTTGTAACAGTGCTGTCGAGACTATTGTATCAAATGATGTTGGACAAGGCAACCGTTAATTGCTCAAGATATGGAAATTGTTCCTGGTACTGAATATATTATGTCAAAATTATTCATGTGCAAATTCAACATACACTTATGCGTATTTAGTGATTGCTTACCCATTTTCTCAGCCCACTTGTGTCAGTCACAAACGTACCAGAATTAACTAAAGTAAACGTCAAGAACCCATACCGCAGGCCGTAAACCATTCAAAATTGAACTTTTTAGTGGGGCGCAATTTTTTTTCTGCGTGTCTCACGTTTCGCACCCTTGGTCTTGAATTCACGCTGTATGAACATTGAACATTGTACACGAACAGTTGTACTGCAATTATTAGGTACAGTTGTCATCGCATTTGTAAATGATGAAAGTGAATTTGATTTGCTGACGGTTACTGCCATTTTGCCAACAGTCTTGAAATTCTTGCTTCATTTAGCAATTGAACCAATATTTGGGCAAATTCGTGAATTTTAAACTACAACTTTAAGACGCTAGGCTAAAATATATGATGTTCTAAATGTCTGCTGTGTATGTATATTATTTATCCGACAGCCTAATGTGAAAAGGGAAGAGTTGATTAAAAGACTCGTGCATATTTTTGGCTGACAGCATGTACCGTGGTTGCTCTTTTCTAGAATATTGATTAGTTGAACATGGTGTGTCAGTGCAATAGGTAATACAAAAGTATCTTAGACATGGTGTGGGATTGAGTTGTTCAGATACGTGCGATGCTCTGTTATTGAAGGCATATAATAAAAGACAGTGGAAAATTTCCAATTGTTTGTTTTTAAAATACACTCGTATTGTTGATAGACGCTTATTTTGATGACTAGTGTGTTGTTTTGTCAGTATAGTCTTTGATAGTGCAGGGCGAAATAGAGTATCTGAGTGGTTTGATTCTGAACCGGGTATTAGGCGTTGAGTCAAGTATTCGAGTACACGGAAAGTTCAAAGATTCAAACATGTACCTTTCATGCGACCACAATGAACTGATGCCAGGTTTACAACAAATTGAAGGTGATTAGGTATTTTTTCGGCCACACCTCTTTCATAGCACTGTGGCTTGATCACGAATTCGCAGATATGTCATTTCCAATGACGTGCGATGGGTTTGTATGGTATTCATGTTTTTCGACTACAATGGTGATTTACACCAGGCCGATATTCTTAGTTTTGATTCAGTATTTGCCGACTAGCAGCACGGCCCACTTCTAGGCTTTTTAAGACACCGCTCACGCGGATTGGGGGCAGAGGTGATCAAAGAGGTTCTCGTCGCTACTCAAGATGGAGTGGCGGTTCACAAGTAAGTAGGTATTCTACGCCTATTTTTGCATAAAAAACTGCCGAGTAGAAGTAGGCTAAAATCATAACTACTCAATATGTAGTGCGAGTATGCAAAATCTATTTCAAGTACTTCAAAAAGTAATGATAAAATAATACGCGACTTGGAGTAGTCTATGGAATCAGGCACCCACCTTGGCCTAGGCGATGTAAAGAGGAGGCATGCACACTGCACAGCTGAATGAAAAGTAAAGAGAATAGTGGGGATAGAAAAAGCCAACACTTGGGAAGTGACCCTAGAGTCGGACTCAAACCCACAACCTACTGGTGTTGAAGGTGTGGATCCACTACGCTATCTCGTCACCGCGATGGGTGTGTTGCCGTGTTGTGATACGAGGAATCGAGGTATACAGCCTTCTACACGTTATGAGGTTATCTCATTTAAATAACCATTTACCCTGGTTCCGGCTGACACGAAGATCGTCATGATCATATCGCCGGTACCAGTCAATACCGATAAACTACTGTTTTGTGTTTGTTAAATATTGCATATTTATATGAGTTCTATTTATTTTGGCGTCATCGGTTGACGAAATAAATCTCTCTCTCTCTCTCTCTCTCTCTTACCGAAACCATAATTCTCGTTGATAAATTACCTCTGGCAATGAGCGTATCATGAGTAGGCTAGGCCTACTCGAAAAAATCATATCTCACCATTCCACACGAATCATTAGAGTTAACGCTGGACTCGATTCAAGCTACGAGTATTAGAATTATTTGTGCCCAACCATACTCTTTGAAACACTCAGAAATATTTCTTATATCAAATTCTATTGCATAGTCGCGAACAAGTCGAGCATAGTAGGCCTATCACGATGTTCAAAATTTGTGACATCCGAGAGAGCAATTTTCTCGCAGGAGAGGCAGGAGCTACCATTTTGGACATTGTGATTTCATCATAAGATAGTGATTCCACAATTTGACTGCTGTACTTTTCATGGTGACTTGACCGAAAATAAGATTAGGCCTCTCTTGGATAAAGTTTGATGTTGATTCCATCCTTCGGTCTCAAAATAATGTCCGCCATCAGGCGAAGGTCCTCCGTTTTATCACAAGCCTCAATTCTGTACTTTCGCAGCAGGTGCGCGATGACCACCTTTTCCTCCATGAGAGCGAATTTCTGACCGATGCAGTTTCTCGGTCCGGCCGAAAACGGCAGGTAGGCGTACGGATGCCTTTTCGCTGAATGCTCGGTCTTGAATCTGTCGGGGTCGAACCTGTCACCAATTATAAATAATTCAATACGTATGCGAAAGAAATTTGTATAATTGTTCATCGCTACTGTCGTGGATTATATTAGGTAGTCAAGTACTCCTTCACGATACTCGACAACAAGCATTAATGTCGTAAATTTCCTCTCAGTTGCAAGTAGAAGTGACATGCCAACTATTTCAAATAGTAGTTCACGTCGGGTAAAATTACTTAAAATTACTCACCAGGGATCCGCGAACTGTCTCTAAGGGGTTTACGAAGGGTCAATATTGAAACTACAACTATAAAACTACAGTGGCCTTGGCTACATCCTTATTTGCGCTCACCATAGTTAACAAGGAAGAATTAATAATCCTTTTCTCGTCATTGGGTAACTTTTAGGCCACCAGATGGCAATATGAAGCCTGTGATGACCTTCACAAGTAGAAGTGATGATTTTCAGGTCAAGCAAAGACCGTGTCACGTTGGGGTATGGACATAACTCACGTAAGCAATTTGAATAAGGGGATAAAGAGGGATATATAGCTACATCACAAAGAAAGCAGACTTCCGTCTACGTAGTTTGAGACTCACGATTCTGGATTTTCCCAATAATCAGGATGAGTGTTGACTGCTTGGGTAAATAAAATACAATTAGTTCCCTTCGGTATGAAGTATCCATTCAGGCTGAAAACAAAGCTCTGATTGGTAGGCCTGGCCTACGGCTTGAGTCAGAATTTCGAGACACTTACACACAATCCTCGCTCGTTATCCTTCCGGTTATCGGGACGGAAGGGAAAAGACGTAAGCTCTCTTTGACAACCCTTTCAAGATATTCCATTCGCTTCAAATCTTCTTGAGTTATTGACTTCGGGTCCCTGTCCCCGAGAACGTGCTTAATTTCATCCACGATCCTTTGCTGCGTGTCAGAGCGGGAGCCGATGATATGTAAAGCCCACGAGAGACCTGCCGCAGTCGTGTCATGACCTATATATTACAAAAGTAGGCTTATTTATTGGAGAGTCTTCATTTGTTAGATATTTCCATTACAAATGTGTAGTAGGCTACAAATAGAACACTGATCAATACATTAGGCCTACTGTTAGCGATCAACGCGAGCGATAACTTAATTACCATCAAGGCTGAGCAGAGGGATTTGAGTACTCGAATCTGAAACGAGTAGGCCTATCGATTCTTATGATTGAGTCTAGCAGTGAAAGATGATTTTTTTAGAGTACTGAAATTATACGTTCTTTTCCACTAAGAGTTAATGTATCGTCGAGAATTATAGTTTCAATATTAGGATGTAAACCGAGATTGGTCGTAGCGCTGCACATGAAACATGCAGTAAGGAGCTACCCGCGTTAATGGAAATGACATATCAGTGAATTAGCGATCGACTCACAGCATCTGTGAGGAGTACAAAATAAGGTCAGTCCGCGCACAATAAAGACCATATTCCTACTGAGCCTAACTCCAACCCTAACGACCCTAACCACCAACTCTTATGACCCTAACACTACGTTTACCATATGTACTCTTTTAAGAGGGTTTGTCCTCTTGTTTCAATTTCGGAGGACGCCCAAATGTTCTAATTTTTCGGAATATGTCCTCTTTTTCTAGAAAAAGTGTTAAATGCGATCAAAAACTGGACTTCGACGCACCGAACGCCAGGGTGCTCGCGAGGGTGCTCACAACTGCTCACATACTCGCGACATGTAGGTCACACTGAATACAGATATTTATATGGGTATAAAGCCTTGTTTTGAAGAATACCTTCAAACATAAAAGTGTCCACTTCTTCTTGTATATCCTGCGCCGATAGAGCGGAACCATCATCCGACACGTTGAGTAGCATATCCAAAAATGCGAGTCGCTTCGATTTCTTGCCAGACGAGACTTGAGCTTCGAAGCTTCTCTTCTTCTCATCGACAACGCTCCTCGTGAACCCGTGCAATACCTTCAAACACCACGAATACTCTCGTCCAAGCGGCGTCCGGTAGAATATGAAATCAGGCCAGAGCCAGGGAGATTTTTGTCTTTCTTGAAGGATGAAGCTGATTCTATAACGACGCAAATGGGCCAGTGAATATACACATTCTCGATCGGTGAAATGCGTTAGGTCAAGATTGACGAGCCAGGTAGGATATTCATTTTCAAACATAATTCAAGTCGCGGACTGAAATAGATTCCCATCTGATATCTATATGAATTTGCAACCAGGTTGGATATCCAAAATCCTAAAACAGTTTCGGGGTCTTTGCCCAAGGTATGGTAATATATTGACAAACCTGAAGTCTAAAAAATGTAATTTTCGAAACTAAATATTACAACCGTGCCACAGGGGTTATCGCTTGGTATTAACGCAAAAAGTGACATAAATCGATACAATCACGGGATACTTTTTTAGTTTCAAATGTCATTGAGGTATAGACCAAGCAGTAGGAGTATGGACCATGCCTAGTTGACAGCTCCAAAAGAAAACTTTCGTTAATGATGACTTCAAGTTTGTAATCAAAAAGTTGACACCCGATAAACTCTCCCGATTTGACCAATTCCCCATCAACATATATCTATGTCACTATGACCTGTCTGTCTGTTGGCGCAGTCGTGTAATGTCCCGAATATATTGCGAAGTAAATTGATACCACCAACTTTATATACCAGGCGTAATAAAGACATCGTGATGCACCTGTAAATAGCTTTCACGTAATCGGATTCCTCGTTGTCCTGAGCATTCACAGATTTTCCCATTGCAGTTTCGCAAATTATATCCAGGGTGCACAGCGTGATATTTTTGCAAATGTTGAAAGACTTCTCCGTGCAGGAATACCTCTCTAATCTTCTTGTGAATATTTCTGATTGCTCATTCATTACGGCAAGGAAATCGTTCAAAATACTGCAAAAGTAGATAGTATGGGTATATCATGTAGTTATATAGCTGCATGACTCAGTGTGAATACTGGATTGCTGGGTGAGCAAGAACGAGAATTTAGGGATTGTGTGAACGTGAGGTTCACGTTCGCGTTCTGTGTGTGAACCTCAGTAATTAGAGCTTCACGTTCACAAACGAACCTTGGTAGGTTCTGCACTGCGAACCCTTTTTCATATATCACAATATTTCACGTCATTACAACATCTTTAGTTGAAAATGTTTGCATTTCAACTTCGGACCACTCTATGCATGGCGCTGGCAGCATAATCAACACTAGACGACAGACGTGCAGTAGGGCTCTTCAAAAATGACTTTTTTTCTCAAATCGTACTGGCTACTTGATAAAATTGTTAGGTTACCTAATTTAAGCCTACACACAAAATTTGGTTCAATTCTAGCCAGTAACCGCTTTGCTACAGGAGATATAAGTTTCTATTTATTATATAGAAATAAATAATAAAAAATTTGAAAATTTTCTGTTCATCCCATGAAAGTGTTAGGCTGTCTATAGAAACTATGCTCACCAAATTTGGTTCAATTCCAACCAGTGGAAGCGGAGTTATTGCCGTCGAAAAATTTGGATTTGAATAAAATAGTATTTACGGTGAGCAGAACTATAATAAATAAACATAGAATCGGTCACCGTAAATACTATTTTATTCAAATCCAAATTTTTCGACGGCAATAACTCCGCTTCCACTGCTTGGAATTGAACCAAATTTGGTGAGCATAGTTTCTATAGACAGCCTAACACTTTCATGGGGTGAACAGAAAATTTTCAAATTTTTTATTATTTATTTTTATATAATAAATAGAAACTTTCTTCTCCTGTAGCAAAGCGGTTACTGGCTGGAATTGAACCAAATTTTGTGTGTAGGCTTAAATTAGGTAACCTAACAATTTTATCAAGTAGCCAGTACGATTTGAGAAAAAAAGTCATTTTTGAAGAGCCCTAACGTGCAGTCGTTCATGCACCCAGACAACGTGACCGTTGAGGCGTAAGCTTATATTCCCTTGCAAGTCCTCATCGAAATTGTTGGCTAAGCGACGGAAGATATTGATTTTATGGGATTAATATAGCATTTGCATTTGCTTGCTTCATTTAATACATTTGGTGACGTTTAAAAACTCAGTATGTAGGCCTACTTCAGCATTGTGGCATAATGTGGCATGAGTCGCTGCTAGGTATCGTGTAGGGTTGGAATTCACACGAACCTGAACCTTTCGGAGGTTCACGCCAGCCCTATTAATGCGATTATATATAAACCATTCAAATCAATTTGTCGAACATTAATGCATTGGTCGCACGAAGCACTGATAAAGACACGCACCTGAAATGAAATGTAGGTGTTAAAAGTCTTCTACGAGCTTTCCATTTGTCACCGGTAGAAGTTAATAACCCAGTTCCGAGCCAGGAATGTAGAAACGTGTAAAAATATGACTTTTCCATATGCTTCGAGCTGTGCAACAAAGTTTCTGCGGCTTCTGGCCCGACAACAAGCACTATAGGCACAACTCCAAGCCATCCTGTCCCGACATCAATCGCTGTGTCAGGCCTATTTTTTAATGTTCCCATCACAAATTCGTACATTTCGTCTGGATTCCCACGTAGATACATGGCATGTCCAATGATTGGATACGCTCGCAGATCGGCGGCAGTTGGTAATTTCCCGAAAACCTTCCATTTCCACATATAATCTTTCAATAAAATGTAAGCCTTTGACAGCGCCCAGGCAACAAGGAAAGATAGCAAGAGTATGGATAGCTCCATATCGAATTCGTATAGGCTATCTGGTGCCTGCGCAAATATATCGAAGCTAATGAACGGGTACGATAAAACATTGTAAATACATCAACGTTAGGTGTTTCATTCATCTCGAGTTTTTGTATTGTATACTCCTACAGATGCAATAGTAGCAAACCTATAACTCGGAAGTATACTACGGTGATGGTCGACAAATAAGGATAAGCAGAACTGGAGTACGAAGGACGTATAGGCACGTATAAAAAGGTTTTCACATAGGCGCGTACACTCTTAAGGTGTGTATTGCTACCCGTGCACCACCCCTGATTTGCGGGTGTGAATATAAACCCCTTTCGCAAAATTGTGGGGTGTCTAGTAAGCAGTAACTCACGTGTGTCGATAACAGATATTACCTTTTTGAAGTTTTATCGGTGATCTTGTGAACCCGATTATTCCGAGCCTGCACTGAACTTGCCCAAGTATGCGAACTGTTCGCGAACCGGCACCGGTCCACAGACCTCAGGATGCCGACCACTCGATTAATGGACCGCAGATGATCGTTTATTATTCACTTGAACGTACACATTATCAGTATATTACAACGTATTGTCTTTCGTGCATCGCGTTGTACAATACCATGTTGATTATGCGTGTGCGTAGATCGGACGAGAACATTAATATCGCTTTATTGTCTTTACATCGTGATAATATACCAACAGTAAATATGGCTTCTGTGCCTCGATTGCTGCACGGCTGTAAATCTGCTATGAGCATTGGTCAATTGGATATTCTTTCACCGATATCTAGCAACTTTGTTTAAAAGCTTGCGCTAACATGCAACGTAACTATTCGAATCTGAATCGCATTTAAAACGACACCAGCAATCAATACAGCGTTTTGTGATAAGCTAGGCAACATGCGGTAGCCTACATGTCCCACGACCTCAACATATTCCTGACTTTGCATCTGCACGAAAACACAGGGATTATCCTGAAGTTTAAGATATTTCTGACGAAAACAGCAATCTAAAATTGACAAATTGGTTATTTGGATTACTGTTGTCACATCAATGAATAACGGGATACGCTATATCTGACAAATATCTTGACATTCAGCTGATATGATGCCACCCGCTTAATACGATACCGATTTACTTTTTGTATCGCCCGTCGTCCACTGAACAGCTGTATATTCATACTAAGCTTCCGTCTTCACAACTGCTACTGCTGCAAGCTATTGGTATATTTCTATTCGATGTTGTGTTTATAAATCACTCAGCAACGTGTGACAGTATAACGCATGTGCTGATTTTCCAAAAGTTACGCTTCCTCAGAGCAGTTGTATACGTCTAACCTATAAATACACCATAACACCAACGCGTTCTCGAGGAGTCGAGGTAGCATGTTGGATTGTTGGTGTTGGTTCATGGTTTTGGTTATATAGTGCGGTCTCCCTCCTACAGGGTTGGTTCGATTGGTTTGAAATAAGGACAAATATGTTAGAAATGAGGTGAGTCTCATGTCAGAAATAAGGATAGTCATGTCAGAAATGAGGATAGTCATGTCAGAAATAAGGATAGTCGCTATATTCACTATAAAGTCAGTTACAGTACCAGGCACGACTTTCTAGTGCTGCTAACCCAGTCCGAACACATCCCAGACATGATGTCCAAACACGCCCCAGACACGATGTCCGGGTATCAACACAGGCCGAACACGCCCAAGACACCATGTCCGAATGGCAACACAGGCCGAAAACACCCCAGACATGATGTCTGAACACGCCCCAGATACGATGTCCGGGTATCAACACGGGCCGAACACGCCCAAAAGACACCATGTCCGAATGGCAACACGGACCGAACACGCCCCAGACACGATGTCCGAGTGTCAACTCAGATCCGAAAACAACCCAGACACCATGCTTGAATGGCCGAACATGTCCCAGACACGATGTCCGATTGGCAGCACAGGCCGAACACACCACAGACATGATGTCCAAACACGCCCCAGATACGTTGTCCGGGTATCAACACGGCCGAACACACCCAAGACACCATGTCCGAATGGCAGCTCAGATCCGAAAACAACCCAGACACCATGCTTGAATGGCCGAACATGCCCCAGACACGATGTCCGATTGGCAGCACAGGCCGAACACACCACAGACATGATGTCCAAACACGCCCCAGACACGATGTCCGGGTATCAACACAGGCCGAACACGCCCAAGACACCATGTCCGAATGGCAACACAGGCCGAAAACACCCAAGACATGATGTCTGAACACGCCCCAGATACGATGTCCGGGTATCAACACGGGCCGAACACGCCCAAAAGACACCATGTCCGAATGGCAACACGGACCGAACACGCCCCAGACACGATGTCCGAGTGTCAACTCAGATCCGAAAACAACCCAGACACCATGCTTGATGGCCGAACATGTCCCAGACACGATGTCCGATTGGCAGCACAGGCCGAACACACCACAGACATGATGTCCAAACACGCCCCAGATACGATGTCCGGGTATCAACACAGGCCGAACACGCCCTAGACATCATGTGTGAATAGCAGTACAGGCCGAACACCCCCCCCCCCCAGACATGATGTCCGAACACGCCCCAGATACGTTGTCCGGGTATCAACACGGCCGAACACACCCAAGACACCATGTCCGAATGGCAGCACAGGCCGAACACACCCCAGACATAATGTGTGAATGGCATCATAGGCCGCAGACACAATGTCCGAACACAGCCGAGACACCATGTTTGAATGGCCGAACATGCCCCAGACACGATGTCCGATTGGCAGCACAGGCCGAACACACCCCAGACATGATGTACAAACACGCCCCAGATACGATGCCCGGGTATCAACACAGGCCGAACACGCCCAAGACACCATGTCCGAATGGCAACACAGGCCGATAACACCCCAGACATGATGTCCAAATACGCCCCAGATACGAAGTCCGGGTATCAACACGGGCCGAACACGCCCAAGACACCATGTCCGAATAGCAACACAGGCCGAACACACCCCAGACACGATGTCCAAGTATCAACACAGGCCGAACACGCCCAAGACACCATGTCCGAATGGCAACACGGACCGAACACGCCCCAGACACGATGTCCGAGTGTCAACGTCAACTCAGATCCGAAAACAACCCAGACACCATGCTTGAATGGCCGAGCATGCCCCAGACACGATGTCCGATTGGCAGCACAGGCCGAACACAACCCATACATGGTGTCGGAACGCCCCAGACACGATGTGCTATTGGCAACACAGTCCCAACACCCCCCAGACACGATGTTAATAAGGTTGGTCGTGTTTGAAATAAGGTCAGTCTAGTGTTTGAAATAAGGATAGTCATGTTAGAAATAAGGATAGCCATGTTTGATATAGGGATAGTCATGTTTGAAATAAGGATAGTCTCATGTTTGGAATGAGGATAGTCATGTCAGAAATGAGGATAGTCATGTCAGAAATAAGGATAGTCGCTATATTCACTATAAAGTCAGTTACAGTACCAGGCACGACTTTCTAGTGCTGCTAACCCAGTCCGAACACATCCCAGACATGATGTCCGAACACGCCCCAGATACGATGTCCGGGTATCAATACAGGCCGAACACGCCCGAGACATCATGTCCGAATGGCATCACAGGCCGAACACACCCCAGACATAATGTGTGAATGGCATCATAGGCCGACCACATCCCAGACATGATGTCCGAACACGCCCCAGATACGATGTCCGGGTATCAATACAGGCCGAACACGCCCGAGACATCATGTCCGAATGGCATCACAGGCCGAACACACCCCAGACATAATGTGTGAATGGCATCATAGGCCGACCACATCCCAGACATGATGTCCGAAGTCGCCGCAGACACAATGTCCGAACACAGCCGAGACACCATGTTTGAATGGCCGAACATGCCCCAGACACGATGTCCGATTGGCAGCACAGGCCGAACACACCCCAGACATGATGTCCGAACTCGCCGCAGACACGATGTCTGAGTGTCAACTCAGGCCGACACGCCCCAGATATAATGTCTGAATGGCATCATAGGCCGAACACGCCCCAATAACTTCGCTATCTCGTGTCGCAAATTTATAAGGTTGAACTTACTTAATACAGCCATAATGCACATTTTACCTCATTTTGACGTGTCGCAAGCAATAAAGCACAAGTATGTTTTGGAATGTAATCAAATGTATTGCAAACAAGAATATTCATGAATGCTAGCTAGGAGAAATCTCAAGATCATGCGTTGTCATGCAAATATTTGTGTAGTCCAGTGGTTCCCAACGTGGGCGATTTGTCGGTCCAGGGGGGCGAAAATAGCCAAGGGGGCGATAGGGCGGCGAAAACGGACGAAGGGGGCGATAGGGGGCGATGGCGCGTTGAAATGGCTATATTGGCGTCCATGACCGTAACTGCCACACCCAAACCCCAATTGGGATGGGGGCCCGAGATCGAAGGAGGCCAGGCCCACAATTCTTTCGTGAATTAACAATAATTATTGTGGAAATTTAGGCAACTTTTTCAAAAAAATTCCGCGCTGCGCGCCTTTTCTTGGTCTCATATTTCTTACTTATTGGATACCCTTCCTCCAAGAAATAATATGCATGAGTTATATAAATGGGCATCTCGGCATCAGTCACACCATGTCGCACCAAGAGATATGTATAGTCTCAGGCCATGTAACATGCGACTCCGAGAAGTGGGCCAGAACGCGAAAACCTTAGGGAAAAGGCCTGCCTTTATGCTGACCGACTTCGATATATATACGATAGACATATATATTTAACGTTGACGTTATATGTTCATTAAATACGTTGTTTGATAATTTAGGTGCTATATCAGTTACATTCGCCACCACCTATATTTGTGGTAATGAATTTTCGGCGCTCATTCATATATCAAATTGAATGCGCGGAATTTCAAGGCACGACCAGGTACTTCAGGAAATGCAGTTGCATAATTTGCTTTGAAATAATAGAAGTCAACCCAATTTCTACATGAAATAGTATGATCTTATTTTCAGGAAAGGTCATTTTGTAGCTGTTGATCACCAAGCCTACAGTTGTCATTTGCACAAGACATATGACAATTGTACGATAATTGAGCTAAATTTGAACTAAAACTCGTGGGGGTCCGTGACTGTCCGAAAGGGGTCCGCGAAGACTAAAAGGTTGAGAACCACTGACCTAATGTATCAGATTGAGTCTAACTATATTTGCGATTACGAGACAAAGCGTCGTTCAACATTGCGGTTGCGCTCGCAGCAAGACCGTCGACTATGAAACCTAGGCACGAAATGATTGATGCATGTTGGTCGCGTCTTTCGATATTGATTTGTCCATGCGCCGAATAGCCCTGTCCTCGCAAAATTAGCCCAGCGATGTACAACAGGCCCGCAATATAGTCAAATGACAATATTATTGGCCTATGAACTTCAAAAAAATTTCGCGCGGCTAGTGGCCCGCGCGATAATTCGTCAATCGAATGTGGCCCGTTAGCTGAAAAGGTTGGCCAGCCCTGATCTAGATGAAACAATTCTGTGTTTCAAAATGAGTCCAATCTGAAATGCAGTCACACTTGATGCCACAATCGACTTGGTGTGTGTCTCGTTTTATTCCACTCCAGTCTTGTTGCTTGATGGTGTGTAATGTATTGAAATTGTTGAGAGCAATATATATTCAATAACGAGATGAATGGTTGAAATTGGTAGCGGTGATACGTTGCATGAGTCGGACGAGTACACCTTGACAGGTGCCTGCACAGCAGTATTGCTCTGTAAAATAAACATATTATATATTTTGTGCAGGCTTGATGGATTTCTTTTATGAAGCTGCAGAAAGAGGAAGTCGATGGATTAAACGCAAGAAAATCAAATTTCTGGAAGAAGTATAGAAGCACAAAACAGGAAACTCGTTCAGGAAAATTACAAATTGACGGACAATTATTGTTAGTGAAGTTCAGTTCTCAGAGGAGCATCATAATGCCAAAAGATGCGGAGAAGCTGAAATTTTATGCTAGACTACATTAAATTCTTTCTGAATTGTCCGACTTATCCTACTGACGTCAAATTTATAGTATTGCTGTAAGCATAGTATTAAACCATTGGGTCAGCCACATGTAACTGCTTCATTAAATCGCGATTTGGCCATGTAGATATGTGGTTCTTAAAAATGCACCATTTGCATTGATTCATGATTTCTCAAATCTAGAATGATTACTGACTGTCAATAAATGACATACAACTTTGAAAGGATTGATGGATTGGATTGTGGTACACTTACTTTTGTGCAGGAACTATTCACAGGGATCATTTCAGATCGAAATACTAGTTAAATATGTGGATTCGACAAGGAATGCAAGAAAATGATGGAGTTCAGCTATGGTGAGCCAGGCAATGCTATCATGGCAGAAAAGGGATTCACCATTGAGTCTGAAATCAAGAAATTGAATCTAGATTTAAATATTCCTTCACATGATTTACACAACGTCAAATGCCTGAGCCAGACTGTTCCACAACAAGAAAGATGGCGAGAGAACGTATTCATATTGAACAGCTGATCGGAAGAATCAAGGAGTATAAAATTTTGTCCGGTGTCATACTATGCAGCATTGTGTATCACAACCAGAGGTGGTCAAAGTAGTCAAGAAATCTACTCAAGTAGAAGTAGAAGTAGCGACGAAAAAATCTACTCAAGTACGAGTAGAAGTACTTCTTCCATGAGCAACCTAAAACTACTTGAAGGTGAAGTAGAATTGACTGACTTTAAAAGTACTCAAGTAAGTAAGTAGTTGTGAAAATGATCCTAATTCGTTCACGTGGATTGTGAACAGGTGACGAGCTTGATTCATATTAATGCATACCAACAGGCAACAGGTATCCAATTTTCGATAGCATAAGCATTCATTCTCATTATGATAGTATTGATATGGAAATGCTATACTAATCCTCTGTTTTCTCGAACAGCACGTTTTAGAAAATAGCATGGTGCGGCGCCATCCCCCATATTATAAGGCCCGTAGTTTAGTCGAAGAGTAATACGGAGAAGTTATATAGAATACGGTGTAAACACTTTGCGCAATTAGTAAGAGATCAAGATCAAGAGATCGAGCACACGCAAGGTCGTAGCCAGAAAAACAATTTTTTTTTGGGGGGGGGAGGGGATTATGGCTTTAGGGGAGCTCTCCCGTGGGAACATCTCGCAGAACCGTACATCCTGCCATAGGCAATTTCATCACTACCCTTTATACATACGATTCTTAGACGCACACAGACACATACCCTATGGAAGCTTCCAGTTGCCAACTATAGCTTATCTATATCGAAGGCTTCGGAATACATGGGTCGGATTTATGGTGGTCAATCATTTCGGGAGCGCACTTTGCGGAGTAGCATGTAGCATACTTTATATATCTTCGTGTGTCCCGAAACGGTAGCCTAGTTGCCGGAGCTAACAGTTCCCAACCGCCATACTGAACTGACACTCCTACAGACTCAATCAACCCAACGACCTCGGGCTACACTAGTGTATCTACTGGTCCTGTTGTATTCTCATAATTGAGAATGCAGCTAAATTCAATAATGGGTATTTGCGGAATAATTTTTTTTTCGTGACACCGATAACAAAATCAAGACATGAACGGACACCAAATCGCGCCAAGCGCGAAGAAAAATTTTAGGTTGCATACTTTTGCCCCAAAATACTCTAATATCTATTGATTTTACGAAAATTTTTAATAAATTTGGGGGGGGGGCAACCGCCCCTTTCGTCCCCCCTGGCTACGCCAGTGCGTCCAACATCCAACTTCGCATCGGCATTTGAAATTATAGACGTGTAACCAGGAGTCTCCGATATTTATATGTGTGAGCCCCAAATATTCCTGTCCTTATCAAATAAACCCAGCGGCAAACACAGGCGACCCGCAATAAATGCAAGGGACATTAGTATCGGCCGAACTCATAAATTAACTTTGAATGAAACTACAATTTACCAATACCGATCTTGATCGAAAGCTATTTCGCAAATACAATTTTAAAGCTGGCAGGTCAACGGAACCACCAATAAATATAGCCGTCCAAGTCTGAAATCTGGAAATCGGCATTGTTCCGAATGATCGCTCGATAAAATTCCATTATCCTGGTCAATTATTCATTCGGACATCGTGTCTTAAGCGTATTCGGCCTGTGTTGATACTCGGACATCGTGTCTGGGGCGTGTTCGGTCCGTGTTGCCATTCGGACATGGTGTCTTGGGTGTGTTCGGCCTGTATTGATACTTGGACATCGTGTCTGGGGCGTGCTTGGACATCATGTCTGGGGTGTGTTCGGCCTGTGATGCCATTCGGACATGGTGTCTCGGGCGTGTTCGGCCTGTATTGATACCCGGACATCGCATCTGGGGCGTATTCGGACATCATGTCTGGGGTGTTATCGGCCTGTGTTGCCATTCGGACATCGTGTCTGGGGCATGTTCGGCCATTCAAACATGGTGTCTCGGCTGTGTTCGGACATTGTGTCTGCGGCGACTTCGGACATCATGTCTGGGATGTGGTCGGCCTAATGCCATTCACACATTATGTCTGGGGTGTGTTCGGCCTGTGCTGCCATTCGGACATGGTGTCTTGGGTGTGTTCGGCCGTGTTGATACCCGGACATCGTATCTGGCGCGTTTTCGGACATCATGTGTGGGATGTGTTCGGACTGGGTTAGCACTAGAAAGTCGTGCCTGGTACTGTAACTGACTTTATAGTGAATATAGCGACTATCCTTATTTCTGACATGACTATCCTCATTTCTGACATGACTATCCTCATTTCTGACATGAGACTATCCTTATTTCAAACATGACTATCCCTATATCAAACATGGCTATCCTTATTTCTAACATGACTATCCTTATTTCAAACACTAGACTGACCTTATTTCAAACACGACCAACCTTATTAACATCGTGTCTGGGGGGTGTTGGGACTGTGTTGCCAATAGCACATCGTGTCTGGGGCGTTCCGACACCATGTATGGGTTGTGTTCGGCCTGTGCTGCCAATCGGACATCGTGTCTGGGGCATGCTCGGCCATTCAAGCATGGTGTCTGGGTTGTTTTCGGATCTGAGTTGACACTCGGACATCGTGTCTGGGGTGTGTTCGGCCTGTGTTGCCATTCGGACATGGTGTCTTGGGCGTGTTCGGCCCGTGTTGATACCCGGACTTCGTATCTGGGGCGTATTCGGACATCATGTCTGGGGTGTTATCGGCCTGTGTTGCCATTCGGACATGGTGTCTTGGGCGTGTTCGGCCTGTGTTGATACCCGATCATCGTATCTGGAGCGTGTTTGGACATCATGTCTGGGGTGTGTTCGGCCTGTGCTGCCAATCGGACATCGTGTCTGGGGCATGTTCGGCCATTCAAACATGGTGTCTCGGCTGTGTTCGGACATTGTGTCTGCGGCGACTTTGGACATCATGTCTGGGATGTGGTCGGCCTAGGATGCCATTCACACATTATGTCTGGGGTGTGTTCGGCCTGTGCTGCCATTCGGACATGGTGTCTTGGGTGTGTTCGGCCGTGTTGATACCCGGACAACGTATCTGGGGCGTGTTCGGACATCATGTCTGGGGGGGGGGGGGGTGTTCGGCCTGTACTGCCATTCACACATGATGTCTAGGGCGTGTTCGGCCTGTGTTGATACCCGGACATCGTATCTGGGGCGTGTTTGGACATCATGTCTGTGGTGTGTTCGGCCTGTGCTGCCAATCGGACATCGTGTCTGGGGCATGTTCGGCCATTCAAGCATGGTGTCTGGGTTGTTTTCGGATCTGAGTTGACACTCGGACATCGTGTCTGGGGCGTGTTCGGTCCGTGTTGCCATTCGGACATGGTGTCTTTTGGGCGTGTTCGGCCCGTGTTGATACCCGGACATCGTATCTGGGGCGTGTTCAGACATCATGTCTGGGGTGTTTTCGGCCTGTGTTGCCATTCGGACATGGTGTCTTGGGCGTGTTCGGCCTGTGTTGATACCCGGACATCGTGTCTGGGGCGTGTTTGGACATCATGTCTGGGATGTGTTCGGACTGGGTTAGCAGCACTAGAAAGTCGTGCCTGGTACTGTAACTGACTTTATAGTGAATATAGCGACTATCCTTATTTCTGACATGACTATCCTCATTTCTGACATGACTATCCTCATTTCTGACATGAGACTCACCTCATTTCTAACATATTTGTCCTTATTTCAAACCAATCGAACCAACCTTCCTCTCTCCCTCTATTCGTTGCTGATGCTTTCGCTAATGAAGCATGACGGATAGCAGACGTCGGTTCACTTGTTTGAATAGATGCGACTAACGCAGGGGCGGGCAACTTCTCGAGTCGGCGGGCCGGATATAGGAAAATTAAGTACTTAGCGGGCCGGATTGCTGAATCGGTACATTATTCGCCCATTTATCCACACCTGAACGCGCCATGAGATTTCCAGTTGATCGGTTATGTGTGACAGATTCGAGAGAATACTGAGCCCGTCGTCATGGCTGGAGATTTTGTCATGCGTTTTGGCGTGAGTGTAGTCACTCGTCTTTGGAGCAGGGTATTTCCTGCTTTGTCGTGAGAAGTAGGGAAGATCGCTGGCCGGGAAATGTTAGCAACTATAGTATATTTCAACTGATCGGCGAATTTTCAAGAATTTGCGCGATATATGCTTACTTTGCAGGACCAATCTGGTTTTAATATACTCCAATGATCATAAACGTTTATATAGATGTAAATTAAAACATTTGTAAGTCCGACACGATGTCCAACTATCACTTTGAAATTGCCTTATCATTACGCGTAAATTACGAATGGCAGCAGCGCGTATGTACCATTTTCAAAGTTTGTTTAGCAACACCCTCGATTGTTTCCCGAGGGCCAATCTAGTTTTAATATACTCAAATGATCATATACGTTGAGATAAAAATAAATTAGGACATTTCTAGGTCCAACACGATGTCCAACTATCCCTTTGAAATCGTCGTATCAATATTCTACGCTAAATTGCGATTACCAGCAGCGCGTATATATGTACCATTTTCATAATTAATTTAGTGTCACCCAGAACCGTTTCCCAATGACTAATTTAGACAATTCTAGGCCCGACACGATGTTGAAACATGAATTTGAAGTGAACCGATCATTAGATGACTTGGATTGTCGGCTAAACATGAGCGGTAATCGCAATCATGATAAATCCTGTGTTTGGACAGCGATTTACCGCTCATACTTAGCCGACAATCCAAGTCATATAATGATCGGTTCACTTCAAATTCAAAATGGTACATACGCGCTGCTGGTAATCGCAATTTACGCGTAATGATACGGCAATTTAAAAGTGATAGTTGGACATCGTGTCAAACCTAGACAGATTTTAATTTACTTTCACGTCACAGTAGGCTATAGAATCAGATGAGTATATTAAAACTAGAGTGGTCATCGGGAAACTGTTCTCGGTGAAGTTCAATTAACTTTGAAAATGGTACATAGGCGCGGCTGGTAATCGCAATATACGCGTATGGATAGGCCAATTTCAAAGTGATAGTTGGACATCGTCTCGCACCTAGAACTGTCTTAATTTACTTTTATCACAGTATATGATCATTGGAGTATATTAAAACGAGATTGGTGCTCGTGAAACTGTTTTGGGTGACACTAAATTAACTTTGAAAATGGTACACACGCGCTGCTGATAATCGCAATTTACGCGTAATGATAAGCCAATTTCAAAGTGATAGTTTGACATCGTGTTCGTGTCGGACCTAGAAAGATTTAAATTTGCTTTTATCTCGTGGTATAGAATCTTAGATGAGTGTATTAAAATCAGAGTGGTCCTCGGGAAACGGTCCTGGATGACATTAGTTGAAATTTGAAAATGGTGTAGACGTGCTAGTTCTCAGCGCAATTCATACATGACTTTTTTCGAGGTAAATGTGGTTTCTATTGACTTAAAGCGATAGACTGCTAATTTTGTAAGCTATATCCTAGTAGAGAAACATATTTATATTAGTACTTCTACTATATATTTATCACATTTTGCATTGCTATGTTCAATTGTTCATGGTGGATAAATTTTTACTTCCGTTTATATGAAAATCGTGCTACGATGATAGCGGTTGTCAATGCGTCATGTGAAAACCCAACTTGCAAATCACTCGGCAGATTCCGGGACTTTTACTACTGAAGCGTGAGAGTAGGTAGGCCGCTTCGCTTCATTTGACTTTGTCGTGATAAAGTCGAGACTCATGTGAATAGGCTTAGTAATGTCACTTCAAAGCCATTTCTCGCCGATAATGACGAAGACAATGTGGATTTGAGAATAGCATTGTCATACAGGCGCCGCATTGTCTGCTTCTATCTGATCAATCAACACACGGTGCAATCCTCAATTAAGATTTCAAGGAGTTCGATAACCCCGGTACCCCTAATTTACCAACATATAAATTCATTAGGGTTGAGTAGGTGACCAGATAGCATCGCTGTTCAACTGTGTGGCCTGAGAAATCTCGATAATGAATTCATGCGGTCCGCGACCTCTACGAAATTTGAAAAGTGGCCCGCGACCCGTTTTGAGTTGGCGACCCCTGGTATAAGCAGTGTTTTCGTCTTACAAAAGCCCAGAAGTGTGCCGTGCTACAAGTCGGCGGTTACAGAATGAAAAATAAGAAATACCAGCCTGGTGTAATTGACCATTGTAGTCGACAAACACCATGATTACCACAAACGACATTAGGGTTGAGTACATCGCAAATGCCGATAATGCAAGTCTTCTCGCTTCGACGAACTTACGCGTAAGCTCCACTCTAGCACGCTGCGCATATACGTATATAATAACATGCAGTCACTAAAATTTGACGTTGTAAGCAAGCAGTGGGAAATCTCGGCAGACTAGGGCCGTGGGTCACATTATCATGTAAAACGGAAAACTGTCCGCGGGCCGGACAAAATCCCTTCGCGGGCCGGATCCGGCCCGCGGGCCGTATGTTGCCCGCGCGCCGTATGTTGCCCGCCCCTGGACTAACGGAAGCCTTGCACTTCGATCAACGTTGGACCGAATAAAGTGGATATTCGCTCACTGCGAGTCTGCGACTATTGTAAACACCTATACACTACGAACATAACGTAGAGAACTACTCACTTTTCAGAATCCGCAACTGCAACTAACGACCTTAAAAATTAACACACCGCAGAATATAGTGCAAACTTTTGACCTCTGCCCACCAACGTACTTCCTACTTCTCATTCTCAGAAAAATAAATTGCCAACATCTGGCGAAGGGGGTCCCAAGACATTAATTGTTAAGAACCGTACTTAACTGGATTTCATTCTCCTATAGGCAACACATTAATTTCTATTTTATCGGATGTATCCGACATTTCAAAAGAACTGGGTTTCGAGTTTGAAATGAGAGTAATTTCGACCCCAAACTCCCACCCACTGGTTACGCCACTGTAAGCAGCGATGGCTCTGAGCTAGCAATGTCTGCAGACTGCAGAGCAGTGATTAGCATCGGAGCGGAGTCGGAGTGGATCCGGAGCGGATTTTTGCCGATTTTGTGACAGTCGGAGCGGAGTAGGAGTTTACTACAGATATTTTATCGGATAATCTCGGAGTATTGTAACTTTTGTCCCCGAAATCTTTGGATAGCTCTGACCAGAATACACTATTGATTACTAAAACACAGACAGTTGACACCTTGTAAAGTTGTAATATGACGGGTAACATGTCAAAATGATTGCCAAGTGCATAAAAATCAGCCATCTGCACTGCAATTGGAGACTGGAGAGTAGACAATACTATAAGGCCAACCATATTATCACATTTATTTAGTAAAAAACATTACCAAGTGTACCATGCTCGCCACTCTAATGATATGGTAAAAATGGTATGATTGGCGACGAGCTATCTTAACCTAGTGATCTAGCAATACATTTTCGTTGAGCAGTGTCTGTAGTGTGTGATGTTTCGGATACTTCACGAGATTCATCGGAGTATCTTGGAGTCTGGGATTGAGCTGTTCGGAGTCGGAGGGAGTTTTCCTCAGACACTAAAGTTGTCGGAGGGATTCGGAGTCTCGAAAAGCACTATCCGCTCATCACTGCTGCAGAGTGCACAACTGCACATAGGCCTACAATCCTACATGATGCAACAGAACAGCGGTATCCCGATTCACACAAAACGACGACACGTGCTTTTTAGTTGTTCGGCAACTAATATTTTTTCAAATGAGAAACTAATAAAACTAGAACTAGAACTACTGAATTTTCAAAATCTGCAACTAGAACTATTCAAAATACCGTTAGTTAGTTGACCGTCAACCGCCAAGTCTGTACCAGATGGCAATATTAAGCCAGTGATCACATTCCCAAATAGAAGTGGTGATTTTCAAGCTATGCCAAAACTGCATCACGTAGGATTAGCAAACATGGGGTAGGGTTGCATTTAAAACAAACAGTGTTTTAAACAAATGCCTTTTGAAAAAAACTGTGTTTTTTTCAAACGTTGTCTAATTATGCCATAACTGTGTGTGTGTAATTTCTCCCGAGAAAACATGCAATATGAGCCTACGGACTATTTCCACCCAATATATACGTCACTGGTTGGCAACCTTTCGTATGCAGCGTGCCGAAATATTACCAGCTGGCGTGCCTAACATTTTTAATTTTGTCATATTTAGCGTTTCAAGCAACAAATCCTAACAACCGCTAATCTGCAGCTGACAACGGCATCGGTTACGTCAGTTATTCTTAACGTATTCGCCGAGAAGGGTATAAATTTCGGTCGCTACCGCACTATAGACCGTATCGCTTAATGTACGTAATATTTGCATCGCGCAATTTTAGTCGCGCTATGATCGACCTTTGCCCAACCCTAATTATCATCTGATAAAAATGCGCAACATTCCATACGGCTCTACTGATTCGGTTTTCTACATACTCGCGAGAGATGATGTAGATGTCACACTGATTACGGATATTTATATGGGTATGAATTCTTGTTATGGTGACTACCTTCAAGCATAAATGTGTCGACTTCTTGTATATGCTACGCCGATAGAGCGTAACCATCATCCGACACATTGAGTAGCATATCAAAGAATGCTATAGTCGCTTCGATTTCTTGCCATATACGCAACCAGCGTTTCGAAGCTTTTCTTCTTCTCATCGACCACGCTCCTATCGATTTATGTTTTTCATCGCCCGCCGTCCACTGCTGGACACTGGACAGCAGTTTAGTGAATGTGTGAAACTCAGCTACCGTCTTCACAACTGTTACTGCTGCTCTATTGACAAAGTTCTTTTCGAGGCTATGGTTTTACTCTTACTATCACTTAGCATTGTGTGACATTATATCGTGAGTTCTGATTTTTCAGAACTTACGCTTCCTCTGAGCATCTTCTAAACTAAATAGCCTACATCAGCGTATTCTCGTGGCAACATGTTGGTTTTATTGCGCGGTATGAATTTTGTATGCAATGCTGATGAAACATGACGGATAGTAGACTTCTCATCGATTCACCAGAATAGATGCGACGAACGGAAGCGTACTTGCTCGAGCGACTTGTACTCGAGTCGTTGCGCATGAATCAACCAATTAAGTCATATGGCTTCGAAACATTCTATAATGATTGCACCATGCACAATGCATAGCACATGCGTTTCGCCATTTTACTAAAGATAAATTTAACCTGATTATAAACTGATGCATTGTATCACGTATTAACAATGTGCGTATTGCTTTCTTGTTGGTTCTTTCTGTGGTTTACGTAATACTTGTAAAATTTAGAGGAAGATGTTCTAAAGCAGTGGTTCTCAAGTTAATTTAGAGACGCCCCCTATATGACGGTGAAATATTTCGCGACCCCTTATCGTCATAACACAAAATGCAACCAGAATGCTAGCAATTCCAACGGATAGTATGATAACATGGGAGTAATGACTGTTGATGAGAGAATTCTCAAATATGAAATTTGAACTATACACAGAGTCCTAACTATGAATTGGAAGTAAATCGCGCCTTTCAGTTGACGGCAGCTACGCGCCCCCAGTTTGAGAACGACTGCACTGGAGGGTTATAGCTTCGCAATAGAACTCTCGAATCGAGTTCACGTACCTAAACGCTGCATTCGCAACAATGGCGGATGGCCATTGGTCATCAATCAATGATAAATTATTGTGTTCAACAAATGAACTTGATAAGTAATCACGGCAGCGCAGGTCACGATTATTTCCGGCCTAACAATGGTGAATATGGCTCTTCCATTTGTATTCTAAAGGCAATCAATAACTGCAGATTTTAACCAAGAGAATGTCGTTGAGCGATAATTGCAAGAAAAGAAAGCATGAAGAGGAAAATATAACTTTTAAAACAGAATGAGAGATTGAGTTTGCATTCAGTGACGATGAAAATAAGCCACTGTGCGTGATTTGTCAAGATTCGCTCAATAATTACAATGCTAGTAACTCGAAACATCATTACGAAATCAAACACCAAAACTTTTTCAAGCGCAAGCTGAAAAATTGTGATATAGTTAACATTGTCAGAATGAAGCAACACGGTTTGTCACCAGCAGTGTGCACACAACTTGAGTGTTGTCAGCCAACAAATGCTGCTGTTGAACGTTCTTTCTCCGTTCTTGGCAAGCTACGTAGTAAGGACAGACACTTTCTAACCGAGAATGTAGGAAAGGATCTTTTGTTGTACTGCAACAAATTTTAATTATTTCCACCAGAATACGTAATGTAACTACTGGAATTCTTCATAGGGCCAGATTTCGTTAAAATACTAGTTTTTCATGTAAAAATCTGTCCGTTTTTGAGCCAAAAACGGTTTTTCAGGCCAATCTACTTTGTAAGGACAGACAGTTCCAACCAGAAATGACGATAAGTAGTACAATTTTAACATTATATGCGAAAACACCTAATTTGCATACGTGAGGTCAAAATTTGGTCAAATTTCAGTTTTTTTAGGTCAAAAAAGGTCAAAATTTAGATTTTTTAGGTCAAAATCTTCCGTTTTTTAGGTAAAAAAAAATTGATCTAGTAATAAGCTTTAAAGGAACTGCTCCGCACTGCTTCAACGTCATACCAGCCTGATTTCAAACATCTTGGAGCCGAGATTGAGACGCTCCGTATCACCACCCAATCATCTTCATTCGAAGGCATACATTTCACTGTGACGTCATAAATTCGTATCTTTGAAACTTTGTGTTGTGGCTCTTTTAAAACTAAGATTTTTGACATGCGGCTAGCGCATGAAGCAGGTCTGCCCATCCCTGGTATATACTTTACCTTCCTGTAGCCTGCATGTGAAAAATACTAATTAGATATGGAATAGCAAGTATAGCCAATTGCAAAAGCTGCCCTTTTGGATATATATAGTGGGTCAGTGTCTCATCAGTCACCAACGGCCATCCTCCATTGCACGTCACTGAGCACAGATCAATGTTCCCTCTAAGCTGCGCACGTGCGCAAATGCGCAGTGCTGACATGGTCTATGTCAGGGGTGGGCAAACTACGGCCCGCGGGCCGCATGCGGCCCTCGACACCGTTCTGTGCGGCCCGCGAGAGTCTAAAGAAACTTATCAAAAATATTGATAAAATGCGTACCAAAAATTGAATTAATGCAGGGACTTCATTAACCTTTTCTTAGTATATTTCACAATATTAATTCTGAGAAAGTGGTTGTCAAACGGAGGGGCGCACCCTCCTTGGGGGTCGTGAAAGCATCTGAAGGGGGCGCGAAGCTAAGCTCAACTGAAATTATTTCGCACTCCGCGCGATTTACATACGATTCTAGGGTACATATACTTCTTATATTACTTTTATGTTCAATTTCTGGCGTGACAGCCCGATCTCAAGGCCCACGCAGTTTAAAAGGTTTTAACTGGTAAACATCACAGAAATCCTAAACGACATTGACATAATTCGGATCACGAGTGTGATTTCAGCTTGGCCAGTTTAGTTTTAAATAGCCTATTTTATTAGTGTGCCTATAATACCGATTCGCGCGTGTCTTAAATAGATTCGTTCTCTGTATGCGTACAATTAGGGTATTTATATCTTGTCTACACATAGTAGAAGCGTGTTTGGAGCTAACATGGTTATGATGCTGTCAGGAACTGTACCAAAAGTGGAATTGGTAAATCTATGAACAGATCGCTGCTCACAGATTCAAATTTCAATCCTGTTCTAAGAATCAGTACAACCGACAAATTGGTTATTGAGGTCGACCAGCCTATATGAAATCTCGCTACTGTTTCTCACGTTGGTCAGATATCATCAAAGTAATGTTTGGTTTGCATTGAATAAGCATATATATTATCTCCATGTCATCACTATATGATATAATCAAATACCAATACTGCGTTTTGGTGTATAGTCCCAATTTTATATAGTGCGGCCCGCGAATGGATTCAGATGTCGAATGCGGCCCGCGAGCTCAAGAGTTTGCCCACCCCTGGTCTATGTGCACAGAAAATCTAAGTTGCGCACAAAAATCCGAAGTGATGACCTTTTTTTAGTCGTTACGCACTGTTGTCCAAGGGTCTGCGCAGTGAGTTGGTGAGTGTGCGCAGACTCGTCAAAAATTAGAGAGAACATTGCTACAGATGTCATTGAACCTGGGCAGGCCTAGGTAATCTAGCTCTCAAGATATCTAACAAAAATAGGAATGGTGACTAAATTATTTTGTAAATCATAGCATTGTAATGAGCGAGGTCATAATCTTCGGGATGATAAAGAGGTGCAGTTTTTGATTTGGTCCCAGCATTCCGTTAAGGATCTCTTGGGTGCAGTTTAACGTTGATTCCTTCTTTGGGTCTCAAAATGATGTCCGCCATCAGGCGAATGTCTTCCGTTTTGTCACAGGCCTCTATTCTGTACTTCCGAAGCAGGTGGACGATGACCACCTTTTCCTCCATGAGAGCGAATCTCTGACCGATGCAGTTTCTTGGTCCAGCTGAAAACGGCAGGTAGGCGTAGGGATGCCTTTTCGCAAAATGTTCGGTCGTGAATCTGTCAGGATCGAACCTGTCACCAAATATTACATATTTGTGTTAAAAGAAATTCGTACATCTGTATGCATTGATACTTTCAGGGATGTGTGGTCACCGGTTGAAGTAGGGTATACTCATTGATGATAGTATTATTGTCGGTAATTTCTACTTAATTATAAGTAGAAGTGATTACGACTTTCAAGACACGCCAGAACTATAGTTAAAGTATACGTAACACGACATAAGGGATTAAAATTACTCAATTAGATTGAAGAACGAAGAAGATGGTGCAGATTTTGTTAAGCAATCCCTTGGTTACAGTTTCCAAAATTTCTAGATGTAATTTCACGTCAAACAACGCAGAGTCATAAATTGCACCACCGGCAATTTTCGAAACTACATTTTGTTGCCGTGGTATAAAATGGATAGATCACCTCATTGTTTCGACATTTACACCCAAAAATTTGGTCGGACGCCATTCAAACATAATATACCATACTTTATTCACAACAAAATGCAATAGTGTGTATTTTGACTTCAACAAGCACTGTTGAAGTAGGAATTGAAGCATTCCGCAAACCGAACCACTGTCTGTAGTAAGTTATAGAAACAGTCCAACGTACTTCGATTACTGTTAAAAGGTTGTTGCGCAAGGCTAACGTTGGAACTATGCGGAAATGCACAGAAGAAATAATTTCAAGATTCATAATCAGGTAAGTGTTCAGTCGAGAAGCCTTTGCTACAGATTTTGATGATGAGAAATACAAAGGAATTATATTGAAAGCTTATGATCAATGATCATGCTGAGAGCTGGTTTATCGCAGACACCATGGTGTCTATACAGCCAGATACATCGGGATTAGTATAGAATAATCCAGTATAGCCACCAACGATGCTCCAGTGGCCGCAGAGCTATGCTGGAAAATTATATTCAAGTAGAAATGACATCACAAGCCGATAGAACAAGAACACGAAGGATTGATTTGATAAGTAGCCTATACTCATACTCAAGTATAAATTTAGTTATCAAAAATTATTCTGGGAAATGCGTACAAAAGCAACTAGACAAAATTTTATAGTTGGTTTAGTTTTGTTATCGTTTTGAGGATGAAGACAGATAAAAAAGTTAAAAATAAAGAAGTGTAGACTACCATTCGCATAGTTTCAAACTCACGATTCTGGATTCTCCCAATAATCAGGATGAGTGTTGACTGCTTGAGTAAACAAAATGCAATTAGTTCCCTTCGGTATGAAGTATCCATTCATGCTGAAAAGGGCGCGCTGATTTGTAGGATATACGCTTTTTGTCAAAATCTCGAGACACTTACACGCAGTCCTCGCTCGTTATCCTTCCAGTTATCGGGACTGAAGGGAAAAGACGTAAGCTCTCCTTTATAACTCTTTCCAGATATTCCAGTCGCTTCAAATCTTCTTGAGTTATTGATTTTGGATCCTTGTCCCCGAGAACGTCTTTGATTTCATCCACGATTCGTTGTTGAGTTTCGGGACGGGAACCAATGATATGTAAAGCCCACGATAGACCTGCTGCCGTAGTGTCATGACCTATTTTACAAATGTTTGTATGAGAGTCCTTATCTGTTAAAGAATTCTTTTAATAATGTGTTTAGCAGCACAAATCGAACCCTGATGAATGATGTTTTTACCAATCAACCCGAGAAATTAATATTATCGATAAGAAAGCTTTATTATTATATCCGCCGGCGACTCTCTCTAGGCTTATAGGCCTACTATATATAGACTTCAGTTTGAAATTGTAGGTCACATTAAATCGGGGTATTTAGAAGGGCATCAATCGTTATTTTGGTGACTATACCTTCAAACATAAATGTGTCCACTTCTTCTTGTATATCCTGCGCCGATAGAACGGAACCATCATCCGACACATTGAGTAGCATATCCAAGAATGCTAGTCGCTTCGATTTCTTGCCAGGGGCGACTATCGCTTCGAAGTTTTTCTTTTTTTCGTCGACAACGCTCCTCGTGAAGCCGTGCAAAATCTTCAAACACCACGAGTACTCTCGTCCAAGATTCGTCCGGTAGAATATGAAATCAGGCCATAACCAGGGAGATTTTTGTCTTTCTTGGAGGATGAAGGTGATTCTACGAGGCAAATGAGGTCAAAGGACTCATGGATAATACTAAAAAAAAGTACAACTACAGAGATTTTCAAGGCATACGAAAACTAGGATATTAAAGGTAAAAAATGGAATGACTGAATATTACTTCAGTAATAAGTTTCTGGATTAGCGCGATTAGCGCAGGATGGCTAAATGGGACGGACGAAAATTGGTGTATTATGTGAAAATTATAATAGGTCAATTTCACTCATCAAAGTAATACAAACCTATCGAGATATCGCTTTATACTTGACAAAATCTGTTGAAGTAAGCAAATAGCTCAACTATATATGCAACTTATTTAATAGCTTTCTCCATTCGACCCAGCTATCTTCGGTATCTATTGATCGCCATGCATGAGTCTCCCGAAATGACAGATTGATTGATCCACCCAACGTAATAAATATATCACCTGTAAATAGCTTTCACATAATCGGATTCTTCGTTGGCCTGGGCTTTCACAGATTCTCCCATTGCAGTTTCGCAAATGATATCCAGGGTGCACAGCGTGATATTTTTGCAAATGTTGAACGACTTCCCCGTGCCAGAATACTTCTCTAATCTTGTTGTGAATATTTCTGATTGCTCATTCATAACGCCGAGGAAATCGTTTAAAATGCTGAAGGAAAGTAAATTCTAGTTGCGATAAGTGTGATAGAGGGATGAGTGAGAGGAAGGGGTCAAGACATCATCAATGTATATAACATCTATGTCATGAGTAGCATGGAGTCATATAAGCACACGCACCTGAAATGGAACGTCGGAGTTAACAGTCTCCTACGAGTTTTCCATTTGCCACCGGCAGAAGTTAACAACCCTGTTCCGAGCCAGGAATGTAGAAACGTGTAGAGGTATGACTTTTCTATGTGTTTCGAGCTGTGTAACAAAGTTTCTGCAGCTTCTGGTCCGACAACAAGTACTATTGGTACAACTCCAAGCCATGCTGTCCCAACATCGACTGCTGAGTCACCCCTTTTATTCAACGTTTCCATTATAAATTCGTACATTTCATCTGGATTCCCACGTAACTGCATAGCATGACCGATTATCGGATATGCTCGCATATCAGGTGGAGTTGGTATTTCCCCGAAAACTTTCCATTTCCACATATAACCCTTCAATAGGGAGTGGGCCTTTGACAACGCCCAAGCAATAAGGAAAGACAGAAAAAGTATGGATAACTCCATATCGAATTCGTACAGGTTATCTGGTCTATGTGCAGACAAATGGAAATCAATTAACGGGCACAACAAACCACCGTAAATGCATCGACGTTAGAAATGATCTCGATCTGGTAGGACTATCGTGGAGTATTTCTAGATAAAGGCAGAGCCGTCTTGCTTTGGGTTTAGGCTGTAGCGTAGGTATGATGGTGGTCAGGGGTGGCATTGTACATGATTGCTGCATGACTGAAAGTCTGCAATCAGCATTGCATTCTTACATTTACCTGTTTTCACGTGTAATCTAAACCTCCGCTTTCACGCAACGCATCTATTCGGGGCTGAATCGCATTAACAATAACATAACAACTAATCGCTATCTTACGACCAACATGAAATGTAGCAAACAACTCCAACATATTTCTGATCACTTTGCACCTGCACGAACACGGCAATCTAAATATAACAATGGGGTCATTAAGATTGTCGTTATGGAATCAATGATTAACGTGAGACGTCATGACTAATCTCATGTGACCGTCAGCAACCGCCTAGCGCTTAAAGTAACATCAATTTACTTCGTAACAGCGTCCTCTGGCTCTGGACCGCCGTCGTTGTTCGGACTATACTGCCGTCCGTATTCTCTATTTATCGATGATGAATTTGCTAATGAACCATGGCGGACAGCAGACTGACTATAGTCGATTCACTCAATGAAACGAAACAATCGAAAGCCGATCAACTGCGCATTATAGATTGCGCAGTACACAACACCCGCTTGTAGCAGGCTAATTCATGACCGCGGACAGAATAGCTACACGGAGGAGTCAAACAAGCGAATGTATGCTGATTCAATATTTTCCGAGAGGCTACGATTACCGACGCATATCCAAAGAAGGGCGAACTGCGCCTTTTTTTTACCCATCCAAAATTTTAACTTTTCACTTGTAACATCACACACTCGTCACGTCATAATGGATCTGTGACGTCCCGTCATGTAATAAAAAATTCGCCACCCAACATGAATTTTTACTGCCGTCCAAAATTTCCATTCCAACCGCGCCTATTGCTGCTGTGACATCACGTATAACGCATGTCTCTTTCCTTCTATACTACTGTAGCTTTATACAATGCATATTATAGTAGGCTTACCATACGTCCTCTTTTTTGACTTTTTTGAAAGTGTCCTCGGAGGACGCCCTTTTGTCCTCTTTTCTGAGATTTTGTCCTCTTTTTTGAAAATTTAGGTCAGATTTAGAGGAAATTGCGAGTGATATGCCGTAAATTAGCACAGAAGTGACGCTTCGGCGGGTATTTCGGAGTGAAAAACGGTAATTTTAGCTCTGAGCGGAAAAGATGACCTTTTTTTTTTAGTCAACCGATCGCAAAGTGGGAAAAATTCACCGGTTTTTGGGAATTCTACTCCGGTTTTGCAAGTTGCAAATTTCTGAAAAAGTGTCCTCTTTTTAAATTTCCAAAATATGGTAAGCCTATATTATAGGGCTGGGCACAATGATTCGAGTACTCGAATCTGAATCGAGCATCAATTCTAATGATTCGAGTCGAGTAGTAAAAGACTAATTTTTCGAGTACTGAAAATATACGCTCCTCGCAAGTGAAAGTTAATTTACTCACGGGAATTATAGTGTTGATACTATTTTCCACTGAGGAAGCCTTGAAACCTTGATTGGCCGTGTCGCACCATACCAGACATAGTATAAAGCTACGACATGAAAGCAGCCACGGCATAAAAGGTACATATTTGAACTTCGACATAGTACATTCTGTTGTGACGTCATAATGAGTGATACTCGATTACTCGACTCGAAACATATTACGTGATTCAGAATCGAATCACTCAGGTACTCGATTTTTCCCAGCCCTATATATTATATGCAGAGGTGGTCAGTAACGAAGTACTTCTACTTTTTCGAAGTACTCAAGTAGTTTTCCTCTACTTCTGGTACTTACTCAAGTAGATCTGATTTTCGCTACTTCTACTTCTACTTCGTAATATTTTGTGATCTACTTACTTACTTTTCGCTATTTTCAGTTTGTCAAGTAGAAGTAGTTCAATCTTCCAATCAGGAAGATAACCTGAGGAATTTCGGGGCTGTTTTCACGGTGTATCAACATTAAATTTTCATAAAAGTTTAGTAAAGCCCAGAATTTTCGTCGCGCTTCGCGCGCAGTCCTGGATACGGAGTGACCAGTATGATCTCACGAAAATATCGATGAATATAATTCTGGTTGGCGTGGTTCCGTTCACACCACACTGTCGCCCTTCGTCCATATCAAATAATTCATCACAGTATATATGGCTCATCATAACGTTTGAAACTGATGTTTCGCAATCTAGCATTTACTTATCATATTGTAATCTAGCATGTCCATGGCGTGTCCAAATCTGGAAAAGTGGACTCTGACTTTTTTTTTTAGTTTTAGAGCTGTTTTAGCATACCACCTTTGAAACTTTCTGGACTAAAAACATGAAATACATGTTCTGCTTTTTGAAGTAGTATTTATAATTCACTCTCATTTTCCAGTATCATATACTTTGAGTTATAATTATTATCAGTTCTTTTGTCTGGATAACATACATGTTGAAGCATAAACGCAGGAGTAGTAATGCCTTTAATTTCTGGAAATAAAGCTACACAATATGGCATTTTTACGGTCCACCATATTTTATATTAACGTGTACTTATCGCGCAAAGTGTTTACACCGTATCCTATACAACGTCTCCGTAATGCTCTTCGACTAAACTACGGGCCTCATAATATGGGGAATGGCGCCATACCATGCTATTTTCTAGAACGTGCTGTTCGAGAAAACAGAGGATTAGCATCGCATTTCCATATCAATACTATCATTTTCATCCCATGATGTGGACGAATACTTACGCTATCGAAAATTGGATACCTGCTGGTATGCATCAATATGAATCAAGCTCGTCACCTATCGCATAGCTCCATTGGCACCTTTTTACAATCCATGTGAACGAATTAGGATCGTTTTCAGAACTACTTACTTACTTGAGTACTTTTAAAGTCAGTCAATTCTACTTCTACTTCAAGTAGTTTTAGGTTGCTTATGGAGGAAGTACTTCTACTCGTACTTGAGTAGATATTTTCGTCGCTACTTTTACTTCTACTTGAGTAGATTTCTTGACTACTTTGACCACGTCTGATTATATGTATAACCAATGAGGGTACGTGTTGGCGTCGTATCAACTAGATAGCACCTGATAGTATATTGCTTCCTGCAAATATATTTATTCCGGCTACGTTCATGCAAACTACTGTTCTATTTCAACCCGCACATCCCATCTGTGATATATGCTGTTTAGTAAATTACAAGGAAAGAGAACCTAACGATCCTTCACATATACCGATCCTCATTAGCGGCGTCTTACAAAAGCTTAAAGCGACAATGGGCGTGTGTCAATCATCACATCGGCATCAGTTTATTTATCGTTTAATCAGATAAATGCATCACAAGATTGCGATGATAAATGGTGCCGCAACGATTTCGAGTAGTCTTTGAAGTCAGACTCCCACCTGGGCCTAGGAGATGTACTGTACAGTGTACAGTACAGTAGAGGCATGCAGTCCGTACACATTGCACAGTGCACACCGAATTAAAAGTAGTAGAAGATAACATAAAAACGACAAGCGATACAAATGTGGTATCATGTGTCGTGAGTAGGGCTGGGCAAAATCGAGTACCTGAGTGATTCGATTCTGAATCACCTAATATGCTTCGAGTCGAGTCGAGTAATCGAGTACCACTCATTATGACGTCATAACGGAATGTAATACGTCAAAGTTCAAATATGTACCGTTTATGCCACCATAAAGAATATAATGCCTCTTATACATCTAATAAATGATACTTCGGTATTTTTTTGACCATCCGATTTCATTCCACTTGGTGACAATGCTGTGGGCTAATCATGAGTTTGGAAATGTGCTACGTCCAGTTTCCTTCGTAGCTTTGTGCTAGATGTTTCGTATGCTACGATATCGCCATCGTGAGGCGAGATCGATGTACCCGGTGGTGGTCCGGTAATCTCGAGTGCTGACTAGTAGACACTAGACAGTGCTCCACAACCTTTTTCGTCGTGGCACACCCTTTCAACTCGTATACACCCCTGACCACATAATACACCTATTCCATAGTAAGCCTAACCCAGGGGACGTATTCCAGCGTACAGTAGGCATGGCCGAGGATCTGGACGACAAATAGAGCCTACGTATGATAAATTGGCTAACGGGAACTCCGCAAGACGGAGAACCCTTGTGGTATTCTGTGCCATCACTGAATTCTTGAGATATGCCTTGCGTATGAAAGCTACTAGTTGTAGAAGCAGAACGTCCCCGCAGGCTTACTATATATGCGCCTAAAAAGTCCGGGAATCAGTTTATAGTCGCGAGGAGCGCGAAAATTTTTCAACCTCTTGAATGAATTTTGTTCAGAGTATTAGTAGTTTGACATATTATACTGTCAAATATTTATGCATTCTCTACCCACCCGATCAGATTAACCGCGTGTCTTCGAAATTGTTGGAAACACTTCCGGTTTGTACTATTTACTGTGTTCTATATTGCTATTTCTTGACCTCCCATCAGGATTTTCGATATAGGAAAAAAAATTTGACCTGATTTATATCGCGGTACCAGTCTGAGGTATAGGTTCTTGTTTCGTCTGTGATTGGTGTACATTCACACCCGTATATCTGGGGTGGTACATGGGTGGTAATACACACTCACTTCGCTGTTCACACTGGAAGGACACTATCTACAACGAAAATCCAAGTCACCCCGAATCGAGCTGAGGGAGGAACAAATTCGTTAATCAAGTTATTTATTGACGACTGCCAACAGACGCTAATTTAAATATGTGTGGACGACCGCATGATTATTGTTTTACGGCGGTATGCAGATGCACGTCCGCAGGTTGGTCACCCCTGGCCTAATCCAAATAAGGCTGCAACCAGTGCAACGTATAGGAAATACTAATCAGTGCTCGACCACCGAGACCTCATGGCTACGCCCCTGCAGTTTTGTGCACTGCACTATTTATAAGCATCCTGCTGGAAGTACCGATTCAAAATGTCTGAACGATCGCGGCAGTTTCCTCGAGAATCATTATAGACAGATATCGCAAAATCTGGCCTGTTCTACTACTGAAGGAACCATATACCAGCTGCCTACAGTTGATATGAACATTGTATGATATTGCACATCCCGTCAACCTGTTCTGAAGCATAAACTTCCGTATTCATTGTGATAGCTAGTAGATAGTCCATTGTCATGAGGATCGGGTGCACCCTAGTACACCCCTTCTGAGTGGTAAACCCTTTAAAAATGATGGTACACCCCAGGGTGCACGATACACCTGGTTGAAGAGCCCTGCGATATGATTGAGGGAATATGTCTTGAATGTGATCTGGAAATGCGCGATGACTGTGGGATTGTCGTTGAAATATATTGTTCCGTAGTCGTGGTCCGGTCAACTTGATATAGCCTAAGTATGATTTTCATCTGATCATACAGTCGTTGGGCGGCTAGGACGCGCGACTGTTGTTAGCCTACTTGTTTGAGCTTTCGATTCCAAGCAGTCATGGAATTTTTCGGAGCTTTGACTGCTATGGATGGACGGCATGCTGATGCAAGGGCGTAGCAAAAAAAAAATGTCGAGGTATAAAAGACGCGCCCATTTGAAAGATATGAAAAAATATGGCAAAAAACCATGGTTATGGGTTCTTATTGGGTGATTAACACAACTTTTACGGTGATATTTCACGGACGGACATAATGTTTTGAATAATCTATGCGCCTCTACTTCCGCGCGAAGCGTGAAAGTTGATGGTTGGAAAACCGTGTGTATATCAATAGGGTTTTTCTCGAAAGGTCACGACACATACCACAACTAATTAAAAGAGAAATGTGGTCTTTGGTGAGATGTGCACGATTCCCAATTTTCATTTATTCATGGGTCGCAATATTTATTGCTTCCGCTCCCTGTATTTGTACCGTGGGACTCAGATTGCAAGGACTGAGCCATCCCGCGCAATCTTTGGCCAAAGTTCCAACGTCGGCAATCTTTTTGGGATCGCCCTTAGTGTTGGCTAAAACATATCTGCCTTGGCGTGTCTTTTTGGCGCCGAAAAGCTGGTGCCCAAGTCCCGTAACCGCTGACAGCAAACACGACTACCGTTAGAACTAGAACTTACTAATACTCTCCAGCCTTCAGGATTACCGGACCACGACCTAACATCGACCTTGCTTTCCGCCACATGCCACTTCATTTTGTCGCTTGCGTCTTATATACTCTGCATGACTTTTCGTTCAGTGTGCAACTGTGCATGCCTCTTCTTTACTTCGCCTAGGCCAGGTGGGTGTCTATGATCTACTCCAAGTTGCTTGGACACCCCCTATCTTTTCATTGTATCGCAGTTTTGTGGTGTTTTGAAACGATGAATCAATAAAAACTGATTGATTGATTGAACAGATTCAATTCTGTACAGCATGCGTATTTTTATTTAGGCCTATTTTTTGATTTTGAGTTATCAAGAGGCGGACAGGCAAATATTAAAAAACTACGAAACTATATATCGCACGAAGAAAAATTTCAAGTTGAATACCGTATATAACCAGGACCGTAAGTGCCGCACCCCAAACTCGAACTCGAAGGGGGCCCAAAATTATTGACAGACGAACATAGATTGGGCAGAAGGCAGTAGTGGATGCCAAATTGAGAGACCGCAACTGGTCGTTTCGGCATCGTTTTATCTCACATTGTATTCTACATATCGCATTGTCCATTGTGTATATGTCTTGATCAGATGAAAATACAATCTGACGATTATTGAATATTATTATTGACTTTTTACTTTTCATTTCAATGTAGATTGTACAACATCCAACGCCCACTTTGAGGAACGTAACAAGATCCTCGTTATCATTCCAAAGCACTATTCTTATTTCTAAATTTAACACCAAATAAAATATTCCGTAACTATCGCCGCAACAAAGCATTGCACAAATTATGGGCATCAGTGCCTACCAGGCAACACGGAACCACTTCTCTATCAGTGGGCTGTGGCCGATGACGTCACATCAATAGTTTATCGCCTGAGCTTCAATGCTATGCTGAGTGATGTTGATTGCTTGAAAGGCAATGATGGAATATTACGGATATCTTAAATATGAGTTCGTAGCGGTTTTAATGAAAGAAAGCGGTGGATATAACCGTTAAAAGTGCAAGTTTGATCTTCATTTTATGAATACTGATATCAAGTCGATGGACTCCCCTATATACCCAAATATTGCGTGTTGAAATTCGACAGACAATAAGAATACGGTGAGGTGCGCTCATATGAACGCAAATTTCACGTACTGTATCGAGGATGACCTGGTGGTACTGGACGTGGTGCATGCTGAGTTATGTCTTTTGGTACCAGTACGTCAATGTCACCACACTTCCAGTATTTGTTGGTAGCATAATTTACTTTCAATCTTTGTCGTCATCGTCATCATCAATTTTATTAAAAATTTTATCAATACACGGTTGCCCGACATATGAGCATGCGACACAATGGAAAACGACAGTTCAGCATGGAACACATCAGCATGCGTCACTTCAGCATGTGACTGTATAACCCAAAAACTTACCCTAACCCGAAACATTGAACATAGCCTAACCCCAATATGGAATCGGTGTCCCGTGCACACCAAAGATTCTAGTTATTGCACACAGGTGTGACGCTGGGAACTGCCTTGGCACACCAAATATATTGCGCTAAACGTACCGGGATTCCAACCTGGGCCTAACCTAACATAACATAGCCTAACCTAAAACCTAACCCTAACCCAACCATAAATCCAACCCTAACCTACCCCTAACCGGTAATTTAACCCACATGCTCATGTGTCGCACGCCAAATTGTCGCATGCCGAAGTCTCGCATGCTGTAGTGTCGCATGCTCATATGTCCACGGACCCAATACACCTCAAGATTGCGATGTAATGAGAATATGGTAGGCTGCTGAAACGACTTATAGTAGTCTTTTGATCAGACACCCACCTTGGCCTACAGCAGGGGCGGCCAACCTTTTCAGCCAAAGGGCCACATTTGATTGACGAACTATTGCGCGGGCCACTAGCCGCGCGAAGCGCGAAAATTTTTCGAAGTTCATAGGTCAATAATATTGTCACTTGACTATATTGCGGGCCTGCTGTATATCGCTGGGCTCAGTTTGCAAGGAATGGACTATTCGGCGCCTGGACATATCGATATCGAAAGCTTCGACCAACACGCGTCAATCATTTTGAGCCTGGGTTTCATAAACGACGGTCTTTCTGCGAGCGCAAACGCAAGGTCGCATATGTTGAACGACACTTTGTCTTCTAATTGCGAATATAGTTAGACTCAATCTGATACATTAGGCTTTCTTTCATTTTCAGAAAGGGGTAACAATAGTAAAAGCAAAAAATCGAGTGACAACATGTTGCGCCAAGCGTGTAGAAAATTTTTACTTTTGATCAATTTATCGCAAATTATTCTGCTTTATTGTAGTGTACGAAGATCTACCAAAATGTGACTGGCTCATGGATCTGCCAATGCGCCGGAACTGATATTTTAGTCATCACATGTCAACTGTTGCGGCCAGACTAATCAAATTCTTGGTTGGCCTTGCAAGTTCACAATTTGTGCAATCCATGTTTGATAATATTACTAATTTTGGAAATTAAGTCGCGGGCCACTCAAAACCTTCTCGCGGGCCACGGGTTGGCCGGCCCTGGCCTACAGCATGTACATAAGAGGCATGCACACTGGATTTAACTTGATAAAGGATAACATAGAATCAAGAGAAAAAAATGAATGCTGCATGTGTCGGTGGGTAGGCGAGGTCTGGTAATGTTGAGGGCTGACTAGTATTGTATGTATATCTTGTGATGCTTTGAGCTTATGAATGAATAATGAATGAATAAAATTTACAGGAATGCATAAATCAGCATAATATAATTAATAATAACGTAATAACATAATATGATACGTCATAATTATTTTGTGATACGATTGTTGATATACGATGCTCTTTTACATTCTCTACTAGTTGCTGACAATTACTCCTGACGAGTGTCAGCAACTAATATTCCGGTTCATTTCAACATGAATATACTATTCGATTGTATATTGCAGTTCTGTACCTCCAAGAAGATCTTCAAATGACATTTTGTTGAATTGGTGATCTGCTGATCCTAGTGTCTGTAGACTACCATGTTCCTTGATCAGCAACATTTGTCTTGAAATCAAAAGTCTCAAGCTAGTTACGTCTTGTTATCTCATGACAATTTTCCAGTCTGACTTTTAAGACCATAGACGATAACGTGTTGAAAACAAGACCAATAAACCCGACGCATCAAAAATTGTCCCAAAAATGAGTTTTACATTGGTTTATTGGTTCGATTATTAAAACGGAATAATCGTGACAATTCCATATGCTCTTGAAAAGCTCAACCCGTCTCAATTTTGAGACCTCTCTTGTGCAGTAAACCTGAAATTTGCTCAAAAATCAGACTATATCTTTTCACCGTCTAGAATTTCAGACCAAAATTGCAATTGTTTTGTTGTTTTTGGTATCTGTGTCCTGCGGAATTGGTCACATTTCATTAATATCTACTTGAATAGTTTCAATATACGATTGAATAGTAGATTGATATTGAAATGATCTTGAATATTTTAGGCTGACGTTAGTCAGTGGCAATCGTCAGCAACTAGTAGAGACTTGGAAAGAACGTACATCAACAATCGTATCACAAAATATGACGTCACCAGCATGAAATTTCGATTAAGAGAGCCTTCAATTTACAATTTTTAGATGGTACACGAACTCCTGTGTCAAAAGGATCTTGATTCTTGTGTGCCATATAAAAATAGTACATCGAACGCTCTCTCATGAATTAGAAATCTCATGCTGTTGACATCATATTTTGTGATACGATTGTTGATATAAAATGTTCTTTCCAATTCTCTACTATAGTTGCTGACATTACGCCTGACGAGTGTATGCCGAAATATTAGTGTTCATTTCAATATGAATATGCTATTCAAGTATAGAATGATGAAATATTTCCTGGTAGAATTGAGATAGTCACCGGCATTGATGATACCGTACTCAAAAGTAAAATGATGAAATAGTTCCTGTTAAAGTCGAGATAGTAGCCCAGCCCTATATTGATGCTATTTTAGTATATAGAATAGTATAGACAACATAAACAGAATACATGCACCATTGTTCTGCTAAGTTCAGTGTGTTTTTAGTGATCATTATATCAGTGTCTGAAAGAGGTTATTGCTTGTGATGCAAGTTGCAACAGCTTCCTTATGCGAAAGCCTACATTTTCATTTTATAATCTCTTTTGTACCTAGCAGATTTGTCAGTAATGTGGTCCTAATATGTCTAAGAGCCGGCAATGTAGGTAGAATTATCGTGACAAGATGTCGAATCCTATGAACGTGAAATTTCCGAGGCAGCAGCAGACTGCCGTGGATCCGGAAAAACTTTTCACGAAACTCGAACGAATTGGAAAGGGATCGTTCGGGGAAGTATATAAAGGAATAAATAACAGAAGTCAAGAGGTAAGCTACAAGTTGCTATATATTCACTTGTAAAGGTAGTTGATATACAATGTCCTTTCCAATTCTCTACTTGTTGATGACGATTACCCCTGACGAGTTTTCGGGTTTATTTCGATATGAATATATTATTCAATTGTGTATTGAAGTTCTGTACCTCCGAAAAGATCTTCAAAGGTAGTTGTGACTGTGTTAATGGGAAGGCTCAGAGTCAATCAACTACCATATCTAGTTTTAATTTGTATATGACTTTTGAAGCATTTACCATTTTACTTACCATTAAATATATTCTTTGTGTAAATTAGCTGCTACCCATTTTTGCTGGCATATAAAATGTTTTTACTATGCCAAAGTGTCACCTGGACCTGTCTTGTGGACAAAACTAGTTAGCCTCATAGACTATTAAGCAACCATTTGTTACCATATAACTGCAACTGCCTGAATTTGGTAATCTATTGCATTTGCGTATAAAATAATATATATATATATAAAATTCTTCCAATTCTAAGAAAAAAAAGATTATTACGGTATGTAGTTGTTCACGATCAATGCACTAATTAGTGGCTTATAATGATTGCAACAGCATCAGTCTACAGCATCTGTCTGGCATGGAAAAATAGCTATATTTCCTCCAATCTGCCCATTTCATATCCCCTAATATACTGTAGGTGTAAAGTACTTCAATTAGTTGCGGATCAATTTATTGGTAAGCCAAGTTGGGTGTGCTAATATCCCCATGTCCCGCTAACCCCATCAGTACCTTTGTTGTACATATATCTTCGTATGCTACATCTTTTGTGCTTTTGTATTGTTCAAACTCAAAACATCAGAGGATATTGTTATATCTCCATTGTCTTGTAGGTTGTTGCCATAAAAATCATCGATTTGGAAGAGGCAGAAGATGAAATAGAAGACATTCAACAGGAGATAACGGTCTTGAGCCAGTGCGACAGCCAATATGTCACCAAGTATCATGGCTCCTACCTCAAGGTATTGTTGACAGTCCTTCATTTCCCCAATCTCATATTGTGTAGTCTAATTATACTCCTTGCTAATGTAGAACTGTACATATTATAATTCTATCTTAATGGACGGATTTATCATGGATTTAATTAACGAAAGCACACCAATTATTATCTTTCTAGTTCTTGGGTATATTCTGCACAGTAGCCCATTTGATTTGTTATTAAATTGGTTTCTATACTTAGAATATATTATCATTTTCACATTCAGTTGGGTAGACATTCTGAAAGTTTGTCTTTGTTGAGCGTTGAATATACTTTTGTTTATAGCAACTGTGTTATCATACCAGGTCAAGTGTTGTTCATACTGGTAGTGAAGTGATAATGCTGGTTTTGTTATGTGGATCAATAAAATATGATGAGAAAATGTAACAAACGTACTGTGCCACTAAAATTATTGGAAAACTATGCATTCACATGCATCTGTGGATTTGTATGTCACATGAAGCGACTGATGCATGAAGTGATAGTAATCGCTATATGCTACCATTGATTTCAGGGAACGAAGTTGTGGATTATCATGGAGTATTTGGGAGGTGGCTCCGCGCTTGATTTGGTAAGATGATTGACTGATTTTACCGAATATATTTAGATTTTCTCTGATCATTGAAGAATTTGAAATATATATAAGTTCATGTGTGATTTTCTATTTAATCCAGATGAAATCAGGCGATATAGAAGAGTTGTACATTGCAACCGTGTTGCGGGAAATTCTGAAAGGACTGGAGTATCTGCACAGTGAAAGAAAACTTCACAGAGACGTAAAAGGTTGGTTTTATGACACTTTATTATGGTAATATTCTTGAGATGGTGTAAATGCAATTCCTATCAATTTGCATGTTGTAGTAATCTTGTCATGAGCAATTTTATTATGGTAAGTGTTAGCAGTATTGTAATCACGGAGATATTTGGATGGTTCGATTACTAACGGTTTGTCGCTATTTTTTCTCAGCCGCTAATGTCTTGCTTTCCGAAAATGGCGACGTGAAACTGGCAGATTTTGGAGTTGCTGGTCAACTGACGGATACCCAAATAAAAAGGAACACCTTCGTGGGTACGCCTTTCTGGATGGCCCCCGAAGTCATAAAGCAATCTGCATACGATTTCAAAGTAAATGTTCTCGATATTTTTTGTTAACCTGTTTTACCATCGTTCTTGTGGAATATCCACTCGTGTATTTTGCTTCCGTGCGTTGACCGTGATACCAAGGTCTGAATCGGTCGTTCTACGTAGATAGGATAGGTGGCATGTTCTTACTCATTCTAATCTCCAGTTTCTATGTTAAATAGGGTATTGCTGCGTGCATCCAATTCGTTGGTTTACAGGTTATTGTTGATAGTTCTGTGATTTTCACTACAGTAACTTCTCATAATATTTGCTCCACAAGGCATCTCCCCTGAGCTAGCAGGTGTATTATATTTGGAAAGGCAGGACACATTTATACTCCTGGTTTTGGAATGTAATTATGATGCCTTCTGGCTTCTATTGTTAGATATGATGTACTGTGGCTTTAAATTTAACGGCTTCTCCTTTCATAGCATTTGCCCTCTTTGGTAATTATTCGTATGTTTGTTGAAACACCTTTATTTGGTTTCCGTGTTTGTGCAACAGAGTCAGAGTTATGTGATATCTTGACCTGTGAGTTAGTAGCTTGTTGGCGGGAATGGTGATTTCATAATCGTTCTGTAAGCATTGTTTGTCTGTTCGACCAAATCGAAAAATTCAGGTCATGAAATAGGATATTTTGTTCAGATAGTTGAATCTTGTGTATTTATCATTCAACGTATCCCGTATAGGTAGGGGTTCCCAAAAAGATTTTAACGCCAGATGCCGCAACCTACCCATTTAACCGGGTTAAGGTCCAGCTCTGTAATGGATTTTTCTCGCTGATGTCTGGATTTTCGTATGACCAGCTGTCAATAGTTGAAACTTGCATGATGCCCTTAATAATATATCACAGCTACTCAAAACTATTTATAGCAAATGTCCAGTTACAAAAGTTTATAATTTGCTTACGTCCTTTATTACTCCCATGAAATAATTAACAGTCGTATACAAATGTAAAACGGTGTAACTAGATATAAATTCCGGTAATGCAATATTAGCAGTTAAGCAATATGCCGAATTGTATTTATTGTTCTGTAAGTCGCAGAGTGGGAGAATTCGCATTTTTTGTTTCTTGGTAATTATTTGAATCTTGGTTGAAAGTGGTGAGAGCGAGTCGAAGGCGGTGGTGAAGGTTTTCACTGGTTATACTGATGCGGGAAATATTCTATTGAATAGTATATTCATATTGAAATGAACCCGAATATTTTCGGCTGGCACTCGTGAGGGGTAATCGTCGGCAACTAGTCGAGAATTCAAAAGAACATCGTATCACAAAATTTGACTCATCCGCTCAAGATTGATGCGTAACAATCAAGGCCCATAAATTCTGCAATTGGCAAACATTTGTTGGATAATCCCGGTGATTTCATAATCGTTGATCGATAATCCCGCTTGTGCGAAAAATTATCGAGACGACAGATTTTGTGTCTTTGGGAGGGGCTGTTCACGCTTTCATTCGTGTGCCTTGGAGTTGACTTTATCAAAATACACCAACCAAGGCTGTGTCAACAAATAGAGTTCGTGTACGTACAGTCGTACAATGAACACTCTCGTTTTCGAAATTTCATGCTGGTGACGTCATATATTGTGATGCGATTGTTGATATACGATGTACTTTTGAATTCTCTACTAGTTGCTGACGATTACCCCTGACGAGTGTCAGCCGAAAATATTCGGGTTCAATTCGACATGAATATAGGAAGTTCTGTACCTCCAAGCAGGGTTGTAATGAGTCGAGTCATGACTCGACTCGAATCACGATTTTTGGATGACTCGACTTGACTCGAGTCATTTTCTCAAAATGCGAAAATGACTCGACTCGAGTCAATCTGTGTATTGACTCGACTTGGACTCGAGCCGTTGCGCATGACTCGAACCAAGTCATATGACTCGAGACTCAGACGGCCAAGACCGACATTTCACTGTAATTTCAAAGAATAGTAAAGTAACCACACTTTGTCTATTTTGGTACTGGTACTTGAAGATGCGACCAGAAACTGTTAAAAGTGAGGAAAATTCGTATAATATAAATTCTAACGATTCGATATCACCAAGCAGAGTTATGGAAAGTGGGTTCAGCAAAACTTTAACTGGAAACTGAGCAGTCAGCGCAATGACTTGGACTCGGACGTGACTCGGTGGTGAATTGAAAATGACTCGACTGGACTCGAGTCAAAATTATAAAAGTGAGATTGACTTGTGACTTGGAGGTTTGTGACTTAGTTACAACCCTGCCTCCAAGAAGCTGTTCTAAATACTCTATATAAAGTTAATGTTAGAAAACGCTGGCTAACAGCTGTAAGTAGGCCTGGACATGCGAGAATTTGCGAATCAACAATGATGGATTTAGTTTTGTTAAAAAATCTACAGCAAGTTAACACTTGAGACAGACAAGGCCTGGATTCCATCCGCATTCAGACCGCGGTTTTCCATCAGCCTTTTGATAGATGTTCCTGAAGTATTGGATGCTTGAATGTTACAAAATTTCAGTGTCCTTGCTTGAGATTGGTATCTCGCTCCTCGAGACATTACATGTTAACGTCGTTCGATATTTTGCACCCGCTGTTTCTTTTATTCAGGCGGACATTTGGTCACTCGGAATAACTGCGATCGAACTCGCGAAAGGAGAACCGCCTAATGCAGACCTACACCCGATGAGGGTCTTGTTTTTAATCCCGAAAAATAACCCGCCTACTTTGGAAGGCAATTTCAGTAAAGACTTTAAGACTTTCGTCGAAGCCTGTTTGAATAAGGACCCAAAGTTTGTGAGTATAGTTTTTTTTTCGATTGCGTGCATTCGTCATTGCTGCGACACTCGACAGAGACCAACCGCCAAAGAATTGCTAAAACACCGGTTTTTGAAGCAAGCCAAAAAGACGTCGTATCTCGTGGAATTAATCGAACGCTACAGAACATGGAAAAATCACCACAACGACTCTGATAGCTCCGACGATTCGGACAGGTGTGCTGTGTGTCTTCAATATATTCTAGCGGTTCTCAAACTTTTCATCTTGTGACGCCGTAGAAAAATCATAAAACACTCGCGGCGCACTAACAAAGGAAGACTGTGTTGATGCGATGGATGAGTTATAGGGTAATATCGCCCATAGTGTAACATTTACATCGGACCCTCTTGTCAAAATGGTTCCGCAAATTGCGCACCCCTGAGTTACACACAATTACAGAATTTGAAATATCTGCCTCTCAGATGTCAACGTAAGTCTGTCGGCTCTGGAGAGGGTATGTGGTGACATTGTCTTTAATAAGTCACAAACGGTAGCTCGAAATATCCGTAAAATTGAATGAAATTTTAGTTGGATTCTTTGTCAAGCTAGATATCGATCTTCATTAATCTTCATACGAAAACCTACGACTGAAACGAGGTTGCATTGTTGATAAACATACCCTCAATTCCCAGCAGACTCTCTCCTTTACAGCACATATTTCGGTCAAAACAGACAAGCCACGTTCACATAGCCGCGAAGATGCAAATAGCATTATAATTTTGATGGCTCTTGTACTCATCATGGAATAGGATTTGGAAGCACCCAACCAAAACATATCCATTTTTTGTTGTTGTTGTGTAAGCAGCATTTCTAACAGCGGTTCATTTCCTAAATGAGCTGTTTATCTGCAGAAAGATTGCAGGATCGATTGCATTATTGCAAAGCCATAACTGGTTTCATAGTCACATGTCTTCGTTCGTCTGCTATTGAAGACCGTTCTCAAGAGCTAACCTTGCCTTTGTAAATCCTATGAATTATTCGTTGAAATTGTGGCAATCAGGGTTGTAATCAAGTCACGAGGCTTCGAGTCACAAGCAGGGCTGTGGAGTCCGTAAATTTTACCACCAACTCCGACTACACACATTTTCAATGACTGACTCCGACTCCTGAGTCTTTAAACTTTCCGGCTCCGGGGTTTCGATGACCGCTAAGGGTCTCCTTCCGCAGCGATATTCTAGATCAGGGGTCACCAATGCGGTGCCCACGGGCCCCAGGTAACCTGCAAGGACCAGATGAATCGCCCGCAGGCCTGTTCTGAAAATAGATGGTGTAACAGCCCGCTTTTATATAATGAGATTTATTTAATTAGCTGTTATTGTGTAAATCACACTAACATGTAACATAGTTACTCTCGCCGTTTACCCGCTACAAAATTTTAGTGTTTTTGGTTGTAACTCGTTTTGTGTTCACAATAGAGAAAACTTTCTTCTCAAGACGGATAGAAACATGATGTTTCTGCAGCTTTGGCCGTGGAGTCGGTAAATTTTACCACCAACTCCAACTCCGACTACACACATTTTCAATGACTGACTCCGACTCCCGAGTCTTTAAACTTACCGACTCCGGCTGCGGGGTTTCGATGACCGCTAAAGGTCTCCTTCCGCAGCCATATTCTAGATCAGGGGTCACCACCATGGGCCCCAGGTAACTGCAAGGACCAGATGAATCGCCCGCAGGCCTGTTCTAAAAATAGATGGTGTAACAGTCCATACCAATGAGCTTTTACATACTGAGATTTATTTATTTAGCTGTTATTGTGTAAATCACACTAACATGTAACATAGTTACTCCCGTCATTTACCCGCTACAAAATTTTAGTGTTTTTGGTTGTAACTCGTTTTGTGTTCACAACAGAGAAAACTTTCTTCTCAAGACAGATAGAAACGTGATGCTTCTGCAACTTTTGAGCTATATATCATGACTCTACGACCAGTGGTTGTCGAGACGGGCAATTTTACCACCTCTGGCTCAGAAATTGGGGGGTTGCCGGCTGGAAAATGGGGGCAATCCCCTGAAACCAATTTTTATGAAAGTTTTAGGTCATTTGTCGGGATTTAAGAACCCCCAATTTTCGATTTGAAAAAAATAGTCATTTTCACTCCACCCTAATGTGCAGTTGACGAAGCTAATTGTGAAAATTTTCAATCTTCTACGTTCAGCGAGACGACCACAGATCAAGGCGACCTGCCGGACTGGCGTTTCCCCGGGGATACTGTGAAGATCTCCGGACCAAAAGTTTTGGAGAACGGACTGAACAAACTGAAGATCAAATCCCGCTCGTTGCAAGAACTGTTAACTCCGGTATTGATTCAGGTTGGTCGGATTGACGATTGTTTAACTCGGTTCAGAGGAACTATTTTATGGCTCACGGCGTTGTGATGAAAAATTTTCAGAAGCAAATTTTTCTGTACTTGTATAGATACGATCAATACTGGCACGCTCGATTGCATGTTAGTGATGTTACAAATTGAAATATCGACAATTTTTTTACACGACCAACGCAGATCCATTTAATCATCATTGAACTTTTCTGACGAGTTCATTTCCACTCTTACAGTTGAAAGAGAACAAATTCCAAGACAGCAATAACACTTCTGCACTTGATAAGATGCGCGCCAATTTGGAGGAGGCCGAAGACACTTGTCCCGGAATTAACGACAGACTCGTGGAATGTCTGGTTCAGAGATTTAGAAAGTATGTCGACATTAAACGTTCCAAATGCATAAAGATGGGAGAGTAATATGTCGTGGGGTTACCATATTTTGGAAATCTGAAATTTTGAGACTTACAATACTGGAGTAAAATCCAGAAAAAATGGTCAATTTTTCCCGACTTTGGAGTTGGTTAACTAGAAAAAAAAAGGTCAACAACCCGGCCAACTCCAGAAATAGCATCCGGAGCATTACTTCAGTGCTGATTTTTTCTATCTCGGCCGAATTTTACCCTATGTTTAACGAGAATTCTCAAAAAAGAGGTCAAATACTCAAGAGAGGACAAATCCTCTTGAATGAGGACGTATGGTAACCCTAATCTATCGCTCGGAACCATGAAATTTTATATTCTATGATATCACATTCGCAATTATGATTCGAAACCCATCGATTATGAACTTGAGGATTATAAAGAGGCTGTCTCTGGGACTGGATTTAGTTTCTTTTCCAAGTTCCGGGTTATTGACCCAAAACTTGAGACTTGGTTTGCCGTAGCGAAGGTCGATGTATTAGATCAGTGCTTTTCAACCTTTTTGAGCCCCGTTCGCACTTTTTTGTAAAATAAATTTCATTCGCACAAACTAATCGAAAATTGTTGTACTAAAAGAATATGAAGATAGGCCTACTTAACAACATTTTGTTCGGATGTGTAACAAATTGGCTACTAGCTTAAGCTATCGAGTGTCTCATTAAAAATACAACTTTTTTCGCTCGTTTTGCTTTCAATTATTTCACTAAAACCCTTCTCGGCCAAACAATGTTGTTGGGAATTAGTAGAAAAATGTCTACTACGGCTTGGATGGCCTGGTCTTGAAATCTGATCTGCACTCCTATCCAAAATACAGCGTATTTTTCGTGAATGAAAAATGCTTGCTGGAAGAAATCGTATTTGAGAGCTGACACAAAAGTCCCGCAAGGCTCCAGCAAAACGATCAAGGAGAGTGTTCATACTAGAGCTCACTACCTGATGATACGTTTCTCCAACTTCTGTCTCGCAAGTTAATGAGAAGAGCAAATAACTGACGATACTGTGCGTTCTACTCTTTAGCTCAGTCTACCTTTAGATTTCATTGCAGCTTTTAGACTACAACCACCACTACCTCACCCATGAAAAGGAATTTATCTTTAACATTACAGTTGTATGCTACGATTTTACGGGCATGCATAGCATAGAGAACGCGCGCACCAAAATTCTACACAACACCGCTTTACAAAACATGTCTGACGCACGCGATTTCAAGTTAAAGGGCGAATGAAATTCCTCTGCGTATCGCAGTTGTACTACTGTCTACTCAGATTGCAAGAACGAGACTAACCCGTGCCGACAACGGAGCATATCCAATCCATCTCGAAACGTTTGACCATCCAGATTCGGTCATTTTTAGACCGAGGTTTTGTCGCTGCTTATGTTTTTATCACCGCATTTATCAGCGGTTTCTTCGCCAAAACTTTATGTCTTCATGTGCCTCGACGCAGAAGGGTTGCCTTGAAATGAATGAGTCTCATAGGCCTGAACTCGCTCGTTGCACACCCCTACACTAGTTCATCCCAACGGTATTCGACCATGTTTTCCTAAAGAAACAGTCGGACAAATCTTATCTTGAATTCTCATGATAAAGCCATATTTAATGCGTGTCTCGCTTATTGGCTACAGCACCAAACACAGTGATCTTGGATATGTAAAAACGATCGCAGTATTTTTTTGTAATAAATTCAACAATTATTACATACATATTAACAGATAGCTCTGGCACCGTGTCGACCTAAAATTAATCCCATTGCCGTCCATACATTAATAACCCTTGAAGGGGTAAATATTTGCGTTAATGTAACTTGCAAATGTGAGTCTGTAATGATGGTATTTACTACTATCCTCGTGCCTCGCGCAAATCGAACAGTTATTACGAAAATATGATGATTGTTTAGCGAAAGAAAGTGGAAAGTCAATTTGAAGTCCTTTTTCTAGCCTGTTCCAGCCTGTGGCAGGCTCAGACCGGCTGTTATACTGTATGTATGCCCTAATATAGATTGTAGAGATCTCTATACTGCCACCAAACCAGCTTCCAAACCAGGCTTTTGGTTACGTAATAATTACCGTAGACTGCGGGATTATTAATTCACTACGGCTTGTGGAGCTACGATTAGTTGTGCGTCGTATCAAGTTTTTACAATTGCGTCGCAACTACAAAAGTTGCACTGATCTTGAATTTCCTATTAGGTTTATTTTAATTATTCCACGTCAGAAAAGTTAACAATTAATCACTATTTTCATTCGCACTTGATCCGGATTTTCATTTGCATCATTCGCACCACCTTCGTCATTCGCAATGCAATTTTTTCATTCGCACAAGTGCGAACCGTCACACAGGTTGAAAAGCACTGTATTACATCAATCAGTGGTTCTCAAACTTTTCGGTCACGCCCTTTTTGATGATGGTGACAAAATTTCGTGCCCCCTTTATCGTCATAAAAAAAATATTAATACAGCAACCAGAAGGATATATCATATTAATTCCGAGTTCAAGAAACATCATTTTTCTCATAACAGCCTCAACCCGCCAATTTGAGAACCTCTGTATTAAATACTTGCCCCATCCTGTCAATCAGTATTTTTCATCAAAAATTTACATTATATTTTATAACTATATAATATACCGATATTTTAATTTTTCAATGTGATATGACATTTAGTGCTTTGAAAGTTCCACATACAACGGTACAAACCACTGTTGTGACTCAATATTTGAGATTTTGACTAATGCGATATTGCGATGCCCGCTGTCTAGGGTTTGAGGAACTTACACCTATCCCGTATGAAAACAGTGAAACAATCTTGAACTTTCTATCACGTACTAATACTCATTTTTGCCTCTTCCAACAGGTACAATACATCGGCCTCAAAAATGCAGGACGCCTCGCATTGAGTAATTGATCTCGAAAATTATGAGACCCGACGTAATCTCTTTTTTCTATTTTTACCTCAAATCGCTTGCTTATTCTGACGCATCTCAAGTTCTCTCTCCATCATCACCGGTCATTGACGTGTGCTTGAAAGGTCAATCGAGCTGTTCTATGCATCGTCTTGGGAGCCTGCTTTCGCGACGACATTGCTGGTTGAAGAGCAGAGCCCGCATTGTCGGAATTTGACCACGGACTCTGTCAGTCGGTACCCAGGACAGGGCAATAACCGATTGGACCCTTCAGTTCTGGATTTTGCACATTGTGATGGCACGTGGGAATAATCTTCTGACCATGATTGGGTTGATTCTGCCAATGTGTCTATCATTGACGATTGTGTCTAGCTTTGTGGCCATAATCCACCCTTAACCGGGTGCACATTGCGCTCACCCGTCTGGCACCAAGAATGCCGCCTTGTAGGAAACGTTTATTTAATGGGCTTTTATCATGGATATCTTTGCTTGTAATTATTTATCATTTGTGGAGCTACCGATATACTCGCGAATATTGTGATTGTTCCATTGTGATTTAGATACCGTGTTAGTAGGTATCAATTGCAGGGTTGCGATGACTCGAATCGCAGTTTTTGATGGACTCTACATGACACGAGTGTTTTCTTGAATATGGAATATGACTCGACTCAAGTCTGTCATATCTGTCTGAATGAGCATGTCAAAGAAGAATTGTTATATTATGGTGTTGAGATTAAATGCGAGGCATTCCGATATCGCCCCAGCAGAGTTGTAAACATTGCAAAAATGCACCCTGACTGAGTTGAAATTGACTTGTGATTCGAAGCCTTATGACTTGGTTACAACCCTGATCAGTCGGGCTACTTGAAACGAAGATTTGTATTCTCGACATCATGGTATCGGGACTTCTTCTGTAAAGATCATCGACTTCTCAAAGATTACGTTATTTTGTCAGATCGCTACCAATAGATCCTAGCATCATTGTTAACCTGCGCTACTGGAAAACTTCGATCATCTGTTTTTTGTGAAGTGAATATATCGGTCTGCACTCTATGTAACTTTGATTCGTGGATCCTTGCGAAAAAGAGCCGATCGCGTTACGGCTTTTTCGCCGCGGAGGAACTTTTTATAGCCATTGTCTTCTCACTTGGGTGCTTTGTATATTTTTAACCAGACCCGGATATGTAGCGGGCTGCGGGTCGCGCGTGCTCGGTCTACGTTTTTGTGCGAAATCCATCTCTTGTCCTATCCCGCAACTCGGGTGTATCTGATCTTGTAGTAGTTGGTAATCGAGCCCGTCTCTTAATCATTACATTTTCATCGCTCGGAGAAATACAATTTTACTTCTCATACGTGTGGTAACGACTAATGTATGGCGGTGGGAGTTGTCAGTACAAGCAAATATCAGAATGCATTGTGAATAAACCGGACACAAACTTTTTGCTCAGATTTCGTGAAATCTACATCGATGCTTTCAGATACTGACTATCACATGTGGAATACTGTAGGGAAGGTGTGGACGTGAGGTTCGCGTTCTGTGTGTAAACCTCAGAAACTTTGGGGGTTCACGTTCTCTAACTAACATTGCTGGTTCTATACTGTGGACCTTTTACGTACGTTACAGTTTTTAACGTCGATATAACATCTTTGGTTGAAATTCGTCGCATTTAACCTCGGGCCACCCTACGCATGGCACTGGCAGCATAAAAAATCAACACTGAGCGAGAATGCACCTTGCCGATCTCAGAAATATTACTGGCTTTGTTACAAAAGTTTGCTGGAAATATCTAGCTTTCCGTTTGTGAATTATGTATTGACTCTCTGCTGTGAGCTTGACCAACAATCACGCAACATCAAGAGCGAAATACGCTGTATGTAGGTAATCGCGAATGATGCTTGTTTAACCAATCAATGAAGTTGATGTACACAATACGTCGTTGTCTGGTGTAAAAAATCTAGCAGGCGTACGAGATCCATCATGATTGTAATGTATATATTTGTTGCATCATATACTGCGTTTCCATGCACGGCCGATGGGCCCATTTTCGAGAGATTCGGCCGACGAACGAGAGAATTTTATTGCGCATCCACAGATTGCACACCCACGTCGGCCGACTCGTCGGCCATCGAGTGAATCCTTCGGCCATGCTTGCGCTGTGTCTTGGATTAGCGAATTGGTATTCGCTACTTACAATACTCTTTTCGTATCAAATTAACTATGGCTGCACTCCGGACGGATTTTGGACGCCTTGAAAAACCCGGAATTAAATTATGATTGCAATGGAATTTAGTAGTACCGGTACTGCTACGAATTACCCGTTGGCTACCGAAATCTTCGCGATCTGATCACATACGCTTCTGCCACAATTCGAGGGTTTGTGTTCTCGTGCATGGGTACAACACAAACTATACCGTTTGACCACAAACTAGGTGAACTTATTCACATTCCCCTTGTAAGCAAATCTTCAACAGGACACTGGAAGTTCATGTCTGAATCATGACGACGAAACAGTAGTACCGGTTGACTACTGGAAAAGTTACTATTCTGCGCTCGAAATTATTGGACCATGATATCCCATATCTATATTCCCCACATACTAAGATATGCCACCAATTTTCATCTTTTTTCCATTTTATTTTATCTTCTGTTAGTTTTAAGCAATTTGGTTCGTCATGACCATTTAACATGATGGATGGATTTAGGCCTACGTGTTCAAGGTCAAAGCGTGTTGTTTGACTGAATGACCGCTACAAGTCATCTCGGCTCATTCCTACCGAGTCATTTATCGCAATCTTGTGATCATTATGAAATTATTACATAAAGTAAGCCAAAAACGTCATTGCGATCGCTTCGCCCACCTAGTTCGGCCAAGTCACGGTCGGATTACGCCTGCTCATGGAAACACGGCCGACATGTACAACGCATGCGTCATGGCAACAAAATTCTCTCGTTCGTCGGCCGAGTCTCTCGAAAATGGGCCCATCGGCCGAGCATGGAAACGAAGTAATATGTGTCCTATATGGTGTCGACACAAGCAAATCTCACGCCTCAGTGAACTTGTATCACGTCACAATTTCGTTTTGGCTACAGGCAATTTGACGGTCATTTTTGACCGGCTTGCCGAGCATTAAATTTGGTAAAACTGGTATCAATCGAAAGCTGACTCTGCACTGATTACGAAAATATATATTTTATTCCGCTCGCGGTCCTGGAACCCCCACAATAAGCCTCGAATTTTTCATTGTTATGGAGATTGGCATTGAGACGCAACAATGCTGTCTGGCGAAACGAGACTCTCGATTGATACCCGTTTTACCAAATTTAATGTTCGGCAAACTGGTCAAAAATTACCGTCAAATTGCCTGTATCCAAATGGAAATTGTGACGTGATACAATTTCAGAGCCGTGAGATTTGCTTGTGGCGACACCATATAGGACACTATGGTAGGGTTACCATATTTTTGTTAAGCAAATTCCGGACACTCTTTTGCGCCCACTAGCGGATTTTAAAATGAGGTGTATCACATTGACCGTCAATATGACGTCACACTAGAAAAGCATTGCCCATGGACTGTATACACTACACAGGAATAATGTGGAACATAGGTCATGAATGGGCCATCTGTAATGTAAGCTCTGGTGATTCCTACTCGCTAGGGTTTGCAATAGATTCCTCCACGGGCCGGATGAAATCATCTGGCGGGCCGTGTCTGGCCTGTCAGGTTTGTGTTTGATAGTCCTGCTATACAGTTAGGTCGGTGCGGCTATCTGTTTATGTGTTTAATCAGGTCCGAAACAACATTTTTCTCCCCCCTTCCGCCCAAAAAAGCACTGATCTTGGGCCCACCATAGGGTGGTCGATGTAACTTGTTGGGCACTTACTACATGCATTTGGCTGTTAAATATTATGTACGAATTCTGTCAATAATATTGATTCTTCGATATATTAGGCTACTATAATATGCACCAGCAGGTTACACATCCGGTGATTTCCAACCTTTTATGATCGCGACCTACCTCATTTCCCCCTTGAAAATGTTCCGTGGCAAAGCTCATAACACAGCTCGCCCACACTTACTCACGGCCTAGGAATCTGATTACGTCCAACATCATCACGATCCCCAGATAAAGGCGGACGACCCCAAGATTTGGAACCACTGTCTGTGATTGAAGCATCCGATCGGCCTTAACCAACTCTAGGCGATTGCAATCAGACTTATTTCAGTGAATGATGGTTGTTTATATTTATTTTGATTGCATTTTTTGGCGAGGGTGGTGCCTGGTGCCCATACTAATATCATTACACGTTGCATTAACTCACGCGCGGCGCGAAGAACAATTTTGAATAGCATAAATCTGCTTGGAAATAATATTGTTTATGTTGATTTACGAAAAACTTTTGAGCCTGCTTCCAGCCTTCAAAATTCCGGACATTTAGGCATATTTCAGAAATTCCTCCCGGACGCAGATTTTTCAGTGAAATTCCGGACATGTCCGGGAAATTCCGGACGTATGGCAACCCTACACTATGGTGGCATCATAAAAAACAAATCCGTGCGATTGGGGCGGTTGGTAGCTACTGTATAGGCTAAGTTGTTCATACGGGGTAATATCGGAAGCAGGTATAGAAACCCGTTCGTTTACCGAAATTGAAAACAGCTCATTTTGATATATTTACTGGAAATCTTGTTGTGTTGACTAAAATAAAGGTCATCACAGTGATTCGACTCCCGCATGACCCGCTCCAAGGTCCGCATTACATATTTCGCGTCATTTGCGCCGATTTTCAGTTGAACCTGTCCATTAGCATCGCTGTAAAGGAGGACATTTAAGCGTCCTCGGAGGACATTTCCAATATCCTGAAAAAGGAAGACGTCTGGCAACTATGTGGTCTGAGTCGCGTCGCTGGGTAATGGGGTATCGTGTGCACTGCATTAATAGTTCGCTACTTCACTGAAATGTAGAGTTGGAATTAGCAATATGACGTCACATGTTCGCGTTCAGGTTCAGACGAACCTGAGACTTTCAGAGGTCCACACCATGCCTAGGAAATAGTAGGCTATATTCACTAGCGATTATTTAGATCAAATATAATTTTAACGAGGATGTTTCAACGAATTTGACTTCCTCAGCCTCATATTTTTCATTTAGCAATGCCTTTATCCAAACCAGAGATATCTAGATATGCCTGATCCAAACTAACTCAGGTTCATAAAACTCAGATTTGGGTCGCAGTCTAAAAAGTTTGAGAACCACTGACGAATAAAAGGTTATATTCATCTGCCGGTTCTATGGAACAGTCTTGTTAATCAGCGAACCGGTTAGCGTTAGCCTACCGGTTACTGCCAATGATCATTTGTAGCCGAACCGGCTGAAAAATATGACTTTTGCGATGGACCTGGATGAGAGAACATTCGAATCTGACCACTGCGTACAGTAGGGTTACCATATTTTGGAAATGTAATAAGAGGTCACTTTTACAGAAATTTCAGACTTGCAAAACCGGAGGAGAATTCTCAAAAAATGGTAAATTTTACCCACATGGTGGTCGGTTGACTAAAAATAAAAAAAAAGGTCATCTTTCCTGCTCGGTGCCCAATATACAGTCTTTTCCTTCACTTTGTCGGGCGGATGACTAAAAAAAAGGACTTACCGCTCAGCTCCCGAAATACCCGCCGGACGTATGGTAACTCTAGGACGTATGGTAAGGTGGTAACCCTAGCGTACAGCTACGGTACACGCTTTATCGGACCACCGTAACCAGTATAGCCGCAGTAGGGCTCTTCAAAAATGACTTTTTTCTCAAATCGTACTGGCTACTTGATGAAATTGTTAGGTTACCTAATTTAAGCCTACACACAAAATTTGGTTCAACTCCAGCTAGTAACCGCTTTGCTACAGGAGAATAAAGTTTCTATATATTATATAAAAATAAATGATAAAAAATTCGAAAATTTTCTGTTCACCCCATGAAAGTGTTGGGCTGTCTATAGAAACGATGCTCCCCAAATTTGGAAGCGGAGTTATTGCCGTCGAAAAATTTGGATTTGAATAAAATAGTATTTACGATGACCGATTCTTTGTTCATTTATTATAGTTGTGCTCACCGTAAATATTATGTTATTCAAATCCAAATTTTTCGACGGCAATAACTCCGCTCCCACTAGTTGGAATTGAATCAAATTTGGGGAGCATATGGTTTCTATAGACATCCCAACACTTTCATGGGGTGAGCAGAAAATTTTCAAATTTTTCATTATTTATTTTTATATAATAAATAGAAACTTTCTTCTCCTGTAGCAAAGCGGTTATGACTGGAATTGAACCAAATTTTGTGTGTAGGCTTAAATTAGGTAACCTAACAACTTTATCAAGTAGCCAGTACGATTTGAGAAAAAAAGTCATTTTTGAAGAGCCCTAAGCCACAGTTGTTAATAACACTATTATATAAATACACGTGCCACCTTTTTTATAATGCCCTTTTATATTATTTTCCTTTACTTTTCATTTAGTGTGTACTGTGCAATTGGGCATGCCTCCTTACTTATATCGCCTAGGCCATGTGGGTGTCCGAAATCGAAGACTACTCCAAGTCGTTTCGACACCTTCTTATCTTTCATTGTATCGCAGTCTTGTGTTGTATTGAAATGATGAAATTATTAGCAATAAATTGAACTAAAAACTATAGCATAAAACTATTTATAAATACGATAAATTCACGGTATTGTACATTTTGTGAATTTCGTTTGTCAAAAAACGTTCGAGAGCAGGTATAGTGTTATCTGGTCATCAAGCCAAGGCTACTTTCTTTTCTGCCTTTCAGACATCGCGTAATTGTCGTGACCAGAGTCGCTGCCGCGCTGCCCGACCCGTCGACGTCTTCTGCAGCAACAAGAACTGTGATGAAGGAGCAGATTATTTAAAGCGACTCCTGGCCCACACAAGTGTAAGTAAATTTTATTGCAACAGCCAAGCAGCGGACTCCAGATTCGTTGTCTCGTTATGTAGCCCAATGACTATCGAGCAACTTCTCCAGTCGGCGGACCTGATATGAGAAAATGAAGTAGCCTACTTGGCGGGCCGGATTCCGGAATCTATACATTAATCGTACATTGTCCACCTATACTAGGAATGTATCGTATTTCATGCATGCTATATGTTTGAAAAGCATAGAGACCAAAACCACTACTCCGATAACTGTTGAAATCAATGAGACATCTGTGATCGATCAAAGTTGTCAACAAGTTCTTTGAACTCTAGTTGTCAGACGCACAAACCCAGACCCTGACGGAACTTGAACAATGAACATCAGCTAGATTGGAACGCAGCTTTGTCTTGTTAATGTTCATGGTCGAAAGCGTTTGCTCGCAAATGTATGGCAGATCCGAACAGAACAAGCATTTTCATGGCCATCATTCTCAGGTTGGCGAACTTGGATTCATCCAGACACGCAAAAACGCACAACATAAAGAAAACTAAAAACCAAAGAATAACCTACAGTTTGTATAATTTGACGTAGTACACAAGTAATGGGGTACTGCGGCAGACTGTGGCCGCGGGCCACATTGTCACCAGAAACTGTCTGGCCCTCGTTGCCAATTGATAATGATATTATGAGGAGAGTATGATGAATACGACGCATTCGTATATCTATGTCTCTTGACCGGAAATTGGTCTTAACCGATGCGTTATGCCTAGCCTAATATATAGCCTGAATTGAGTTTAATCACATTGGTTAGTGCGGTACTCACCACAAACAATCACAAAAACTGTAGACGCAAGTTATTCCGATCAGTACAACAATTGCAGCGAGAAACGATGCGAAGATGGAGAAAAATACTATGCTGTACGTATTCTGTGGATGTGAAAATAATATTAATGAAAATCACCATCATCATCATCACCATTTTATTAAATTTTATATCAATTCATTACGAAACAAGATTTCGATACAATGAAAAGATAGGAGAGTGCCGAAACGACTTGGAGTAGCATTTAGTCTTTTAATCAGACACCACTTTGTCCTTCACTGCAGCATGTAAATATGAGGCATGCACAATGCACATTGCACACTGGATAAAAGAAAGTATAACACAAAAGTATGCGACAAAATGAATGCAGGCGAGGTCGATCTGTCAGGTCGTGGTCCGGTAATATTAGGGACTGACTTATGGCTAGTACTGACTGACTAGAAGATAATGAACTAGTCTTTGTGATTTACAAGCGTCGGCCACATGTAGGCTATGTTGTATGTTGTGCTGACGGAGATCCTCCATCAAGAAACTATAATCTAATCCAACATATATAACAGGTCTACTGATACATGGTGGAAAAGAGGCTTACAATCTCTACATCAGCGGGTTTCAACCTTTTTGGACATGCGCTCCCCGTCATGTCAAAAAGAGGACATCATCAAATACAGAGGTGGGCAACCTTTTTGCTAATCACGGCCGCATTTCAACTACTTATGTAGCCTAAGGCAGCATTCCAGGCCATAGCCGTAATGAACTAACTGGACGCAAAATACCCATGTTTAACTGTCCACATTCATTCCCGGTGAACTCCGCACTATTCTACTTTTCACACCGACCTATTGTACGCACCGAAATCGTGAGGGGCAATGTTATGAATAGTTGCTGGGGTTGAATATTGTGGCTCAGGGCGCGAGAATTTTTCAGATTCACGAATGAATTCCGTAATTAAGAGTAGCACTGTAGCAGTATCATATATTACTATCAAATATCCATCCTTTTTCAGCCGATGTGATCAGATTCACCGGTAGAGTTGACGGAAGGAGTGCTTTCGAAAATTTAGGGTAAGTTATAAACGATAATGCATCTCCGGCTGGGCCAATTGTTAATAGTCACTTTGTTGAATGCTGATGTTTTTTCTCGACCCCCCCCCCATCGGGATTGTTGATTGTATCGGTAGTGGAAATAGTGGACATATATTGAAATCGCCCAAAAGTAACACAAACAAATTTCTTTTGTGAGGAGCACGCGATTCCAATTCCGGATTTTTGATTGAAAAGGGCGCTCCGATATATTAAAATCGAAAAACGAAGTCGTTTTAAATTGCGCGGAGCGCCAAAAAAAATTCATGATTAATTGAAATCTCACAAAAATTCGGAAGTGAATTCGTAATCTCAATTTGGATGTCGACGGTCGCACAAATTCCCTTCAACGGCCGCAGGCTGCCCACCCCTGATCGAATAGTCTGCATATGGTATATGTTACGCCAAGTTTGAATCCGAATTCCAGTAGCTGAGTCTTTTACATTTCAATTTCCCCAAACTTGCTTGAGTGTAACAAAAAACATTGACAACGGACATCAATTTATTTAAGGTAGGTTGCACTGAAACTAATCCTAATGCTGGTATTGACTACAGAGAGCACAGCGTAGTTCTGTAATGTCATGCTAAATTTGCTGTCTAGCCATGCTAAATTTGATCAGTTTTCGAATTGAATTAAATTGTGTTGATTTAGGGTAGCCTAATTGAGGGCGAAACCGGGCAACATATATTGCATTCAAGTCTGTCTTAGGCGGTGCAGTTTTCCAGCTATTAACAACAGCTACCCAGCACACCGAGCTTTCGGCTACTGCCAAAGCTATGAAGTAATGAATGGCTTACACACTGGAATTGCTCTAAATCTTCAAAGCATATCAAAAATTAGCTCAAATGGAGTTGAAATCTGCCTATACTCGCCGGGCGCAACTGCTGAAGTTTGAATTTGGCAAGCTTTCTTGAATACGAAATATTTCTTCTTCAACAATCGTCTTTTTCAGAATGGTTGTCTAACACATGTGTAGTCACGATTTATAAAGACTTTGTCAATTTCTCGCGCCCCCCTGAGAGCCTCCCGCGCCCTCCAGGTTGAGAACCACTGCTCTATATCAGGTCTGTTCAAAAATAACTTTTTTCCCGGATTCCAGCCATTTACTGATTAAATTGTCAGGTTACACTAAAAAACGCTGCAAACCAAATTTGGTCCAATTCTAACAAGTATAGGACTCCGCAGATCCAATCAAAAATTTTAATTTATTACAGAAAATTGAAAAAAAAATTCAAATTTTCTGCCAACCCCATGAAATTGTTGAGCTGTCTTCAAAGACGATGCAAAACAAATTTGACTCAATACCAATTAGTAGAAGCGGAGTTATTTCAGTTTTTCGTTAACAATCCTCGGACAGCCCTATACTCTACATCAGTGGTTCCCAACCTTTTTCGACCCACGTACCAGTTCGAGGTTTTATGCAGTGCTCGCGTACCACCTACATATGTTCCACAATTTTGATGTCATAATCGCGTATTTGACCTATGCGAGGTGTAATCGCAAATTCTGTTAAACTAGGCATTATCAGCCAGGGTTGATGGAGTGCATGGCATTGTTTATTCACCACCAGTGACAAGAAGATCAACATAATGAAATTTAAGGCGATGGCTGCATTTGTTAATTTTTCACTAGCTGGTCGATGCGTGACTCACAGCATAGTGTCCTATATGGTGTGGACATAAGCATATCTCTCACGGCTCAGTGAAATTGGTCGACGTAACACTTTCCATTTGGTCAAAGGCAACTTTACGGCCATTTTTGACCGGCTTGCCGAGCGCTAAATTGGATAAAACGTGTATCAATGGAAAGCTGCTGCTGTAGTGAACACGAAAATACAAATTTTAGTTTGCTCCTGGTCCCGGAACCCCCCAAAACCTGCCTCGAATTTTGCATTGTGATCGAGTTTCGAATTGTGACGCAGCAATGCTGCCTAGCTCTTTCTTTCTTAGCTTCACTCTCGTTTTGCCGGACAGAATTGTTGTGTCAGAATGTCAAAACTCGGTTACAATGCAAAATTCGAGGCTGGTCTTCGGGATTCCAGGACCAGGAACAGAATATGTGGCGGAGACCAATTTCACTGAGCCCTGAGATTTGCTTGTGTCCACACCATATAGGACACTACACTGACAGCGCATCGAAAGTCATGCACGAGCGCAACAAGTCGGTTTCGTTTCTTCGACTTGAAAGTCATCAGGGATGAAAATCCTTGCTCCCACTCCCACGTAGAAGGGGAAATTAGCATCTGGGTAATAATAGCGTGAGAAGCTAGCGCCGAGTACGAGGAGTCCATGCTAAGCCAGCAGTTTATTCGAGAAAAATCTTAGTGTTTCGTCTTTGGTGTCTGGTCATCCTGGATATATATGAGCTCCTCTTGCTCCCCAGTCCCGACAGGCAGGTCGGCTGGATCAACAGAGAATAGACCGGTCATGTAGGCACAACATGTCACACTGGTGAGAAAAAAACGTACCTTACCACGGACGTACTATCCCACGACGACGACGGCTTCAAAAAACTCAAAATCAACCCCACCTGAACTAATAACTCTCTTCATTAAAAAAAAAGAAAATAGAAATCTACTCGCGTACCACCTGGAAGACCTTCGCGTACCACTAGTGGTATGCGTACCACAGGTTGGGAACCACTGCTCTACATGCATTATAAACTGGTCGCGATGATACATTTACCCGTATCATTTATTTCAGAAAAAACATACAATATATACACATCCAGTCGCTTCGCTATACATCCACGTACATCCGAAGTGAAGGGGAGGCTCTGTGTGCCCTATTTTTCGTAAAATAGTGCCACACTGACTGAATTAGTGACAAATTATCTTCAATATTCGAAATAACCTTATATCGAAAGCAGGTGTCGTTTCAATAGTCCAATTGACATTAAAATATGCTGCAGAAAGAAGGTTGAACGATGTACGTCTCAGTGAAATTCGTTTTAACCCTGTACAGGGTTGTCAACCAGTGAAGTCTACAGTTCTAACAAAAGCGGCACGACGACGAACTAGTCTTAATTTTCCTATGGAATGAATGGATCAACAAGCTTAGTAGCATCGCGAGTAGGGCTGGGCAAAATCGAGTACCTGAGTGATTCGATTCTGAATCACGTAATATGCTTCGAGTCGAGTCGAGTAATCGAGTATCATTCATTATGACGTCATAACAGAATGTATTACGTCAAAGTTCAAATTTGCAACGTTCTTGCTACCACAAAGAATATAATGCCGGTTATCCATCTCGTAAAAGATACTTTGGTATTTTATCGACCATACCGATTTCATTTCACTTGGTGAAAATGTTGTGGGATTATCATGACTTCGTAAATGCGTTACGTCCAGTAACCTTCGTAGGTTTTGTACCATATTTCGTAAGCTACAATACCGCCTATCAAGGTTTCAAGGCTTCAACAGTGAAAATTAATATCGAAACTGAGAATTCTCGTAGATAAATTAACTTTCAGTGGCGAGAAGCGTATAATTTCATTACTCGAAAAAATAGTAATTTACTACTCGACTCGAATCATTAAAATTAATACTCGAATCAGATTCGAGTACTCGAATCATTGTGCCCAGCCCTAATCGCGAGCTATGTCTCAACGATCTAGACACGTTCAAGAAAGAGAAAGAATGTGTAGTAGTCTACATCGCGTATGACAGTTAATTAACCTTACAAGCCGGCCATTGCAATGGTAAGAAAACAATTCATAGGACATAAGACGCTGGCTTACCTAATTCTATCTTAAACAATCACAAATACGTTTTTAGGTACACCCGTACACGAATATAAAAACTATTAACCAGCTATTGTTACTGATCTAATGTGCTGGGAAAAATTGTGTGCTAAAATTCCGAAATTTCGCAAACGATGAGCCAATTGGCAACACTACCGAAATGACCAAGTCGAATGCAGTATATGCAGTATGCACTCACCTTGAAGGGGTCAACACTCCGTAAATCATCAAGATTAAATCCAACAACGCCGCTTATTTGATCGTTGATCTGACTCAGAGAACTCATTATATCACTCCTCTGAATTTGAAGCAAATCGACCCATGAATGAATAATATTCAGTAATTCTGCAAGTGACATGGTATCACGTATTAAGCTCAGTCACAAAACAACTAAACCAATGGTGTAAACTGCAAACCACTCGTAACTAACTGCGGTCCGAATCAATGATACTATGCATGTCCGCTTTGATTGGATTAAGATTACCTGTTATACGGGTACATTAGTTTTGCGAATTAACTGCATAATACGAATCGATTTCAAAAGTTGTTGCTACCGCTGGCTGGCTTCTGATAGTATTCGCATTTTTATACTGTGCCGTGTAGGAGCAGGGTTAGGCTAATGATAATTATTATTATTATAATCATTGGTTATGTTAATACGCTCTGCCTGTATACGATATACATATTTCGGGCTGATAGTATACTCGAGTGCGCTTTTGTAAGTATATGTGGTTGCTCGGAATTACCTATGAATTGTTGCTGGTGCAAGAGATCGTGACACTACTCCACCCCCCCCCCCCCCCATTGTTTTTCATCTACACTACACACATCCAATCTAGACCGCACCCACCATAACTGCAAACTGAAATAATCAGTCACTGCTCAGTGCTCAGTGCTCATGCTCAGTAATCAGGTAGGGTACATCCGGTACACCCGCACCGTGGTTAGGCCTGAGCCTGATGCAAAATTTAATACGATATAGACAGAAATTGTTGCCGAGCCGTCTGTGCTGATGAGTGCATGACGACGTAAGCAATATTCTGCTTTGTTTAGTCGCTCAGCTACATAATCGGTCCAATTACATTTCCTAGAAAGCGTAGCATCAAGTTTTCTACATGCTGACTAAGCATCAATGCGTCGCATTCGTTCTCACTAGGCTATGTAGGTGTCGGACTGTAGGTGTGTGTAGCGCGTAGGTATTGTATATACTTAGCCACATGCTTCAGTGCATCCGAAGCTGAAGGGTGTACTTGTACGCATCTCACAATTCGGCGTCAATAACACATTCTCACCTAAAAATCTCATCACCGCCGGAGCATGAAGCCGTTGAAGCAAACGTCATGTCGAAAAATGCAGGTCTATATTCCGCTGCGTGGATTTCACGTTGCGCAACTGAATTCATAATTGTTCCCTGCAATTTTGGTGCCAATATTTTGCCTTGTAATGTTTCACATCCGATGCCACACAGTGTCGTGATGACGGAGCTTATTGGATTTTTCGTCAAACATGTTATTTTGAATGTGACCATGGCCTCCAGGTTGAGCGCGCTCTTCCGCTGTGCGCATGCCTTGCATGTCATGTTCATGAGAGCGAGGACAATTTAAAATGCATGTGACCAAATTTAACGATAACTCAGCGAACAAATCTCGTCAATACAATAACACAGTGTTCTTCAACCTTTTCGTCATGATACACCCTTTCAAAGTTTAATAAAAACTCGTACACCCGTGACCATTGACCACACAACACACTGATTCCGTGTAGAAACCCTTATCCAGGGGTGTTTAACCTCCTTGCTATTCACGACCGTATCACTTCGATGTCATATAGCAATTATAACTTGTATTCCGCTGTTATTTGATATAATATTACAATATTCCAAGTCTATAGAGTATAGGCTATAGCATAAATGCCTCTGAAACCGTCGGAACCGGACTCTTGAAATCGAATTCTGATATAGCCTTGGCGCGTATATATCTGTCTGCGTGATACGCTGACCAGTGACCACACAGCTCCTCTCACAGTGATCAGAATTACTGATTTTCCAATAGTTGTGTACTGGTTATAAAGCCTGTACTGAAAGTAGGTTTAAAACTGCACTTGAAATGGTACTCGACTCTGGCTTCGCCTCGATATTTTTGAAACGAATTTCATGACTGCGATACAGTGCAGAGTTGGATGCTATCATCGCTGATAAGGTGTTAATTATATATTACGATCCCATAACACCGGATGAAATTTATTCCGCATTTTGATTCCTAGCCTCTTTTGATGCGATCTCATGCGACACCCGAAGTGAGTTATTTAATTTTAAACTGGTTTTGGTTGAAAAAAAAAATGGGTTAAGAAAAGGGCTAATAACTCTAATATCTAATATATAACTGAGACGCTTGCCAAAACCGTAACGTAAACCTGCATTATACTCTTCAAACTATCTAATCCAGGGATGGGCAAACCGCAATTTGAGTCCATATTCGCGGGCCGCGCCATAGTAAAATCGTTACGAAACGCAAGCTTTTATCAGATTATATGTAGTAACCGAAGACATGACGATATTACACCAATTTAAATGTTGATTGGATGATAACACAAATGTGTCAGAAACATCCTCAATCAATTCGTCGAAATAAGGGATGAAGGTAGGTTGTGCCGCTTCTCAGGATAGGGTAGAAATTTTAATATGTGAGCAACGATCGGTTTATAGCTATGGGGATTCTGCGTTTGATCAAGCTTCAGAACACACAGTGCCGACAGCTTCATAACCAGCATGAACGACATCAACATAATTTACTGTTCTCTCATGCATTTCACACTAAAGTTCTAATCAAAAATTACAAATTTGATCCGAGCCAAAGCCATTTCTGTTTTGATTTTGTTTTAAAAACCGAAGCGTTTCAAAGGCGTAGACCCCGAGGTCGGTTCATTGTGCTAACAATAAAATCAGAAAATGCAATACTAAGGTTATAACTTATCAAGATCATGATAAAATATATTAAGAAAAAGTTTAATCAAATCACTCTATTAATTAAATATTTGACCGCGCATTTTTATCAATATTTCTATTACGTTTCTCGATGCATTCGCGGGCCGCACAAAATCTTGTCGCGGACTCGCGGGCCGTAGTTTGCCCAACCCTGATCTAATCAGTGAAAATAAAATTTCCAACTGTAGAAGATTAGTTTGAAGCTTCTCGCGACGAAGTATATGTGCTTATACCGCATCTGATCGGTGCCTCAAATAATAAGTCAGCGAAAAGTTTTCAATTTATGTATTTATGAATTAAAGCTCCAATGATTGTATGTAGTATATCGGTATTGGCTTCTCTATAGACTATTTTCGAGTCCTATCTCGTCACCGACAGTTTTGCGATGCATTTCTAATGATGAAAGCCCTTTCATCACAAAATGGTCTTGCGTGGACAAACAACATGCGAGATGCATGTAATTAATTAAATCGTGCCAGTCCCGCCTTGACGATGATGCATCCAGGATCGTTACTTAGGCTTCATTATGATTAAGACGGGCTTGGTAAATTATCATCGTGATGATTTACAAATGCCCTTTTTGATCTTCGAAGGGAGTTTGGTCTGTCTTTCGGCGACGCGGAAACTCCGTTGGGATGGGGAGATAGTTCATCTTGCGTCGTAGTCTCGTCCAACCTCTCAGGCGTAGGAACGACTCTGTTATTCCCGCGCTTGAATTCAGATTCGCTCGATGGGTGGACGTTGGAAATGTCCTGCGGCTGGTCTTCCTTCTTTTTGCTGTCAAGATAGATGATCACGAGCCGATATACTTGAAGGATGATGACCAGAGTGTTTTTACACGTGAAAAACACCATCATGTGGCTAACGATTTGAAGTCCTGTTAACGAAATGGAAATCTGTTGATGGATGCTTTTAGCTGTTAAACGCTGCATTAATGTAAGGTAGGTGGTATCCACCTCTCCGGTGGACAAAATATTCCAATACTATATACAAAATATACAAAAATATTATTAAAGTTAACTTATGAAAATGATATATATTGCGAGAATAAAAGTTCAGAAGTTGCTTTCATCTGGAAAACATTATCGTGGGTATGGCCATGCACGCGTGGCTTTCCAAAACATATAACCAATGATCTATGTTTACGAATCTAAATTAACATTGCTATACTTAAAACTGCTTGGAAATTATTCGAGTTCGGAGGTCACATACAATGTGATCTGGATGTTTAATTTGCGATTGTATAAGTGTATAATTTTTGAAGTAGCTATGCGAAAGGTTTACAAGGATTTGATCCTGGTAAATCTATAAGTTTCTGACCACTAATTACTACTATTTGGCTGTTCTATGCTATTAAAGAAAGCTCCTTGGACCTGCGTGTGTAATCAGGATTGCAAGAGTACTCAGAGCGGTCATTAGTCAGTGGACTAGTGCGTACAACGGGAACTGTAGCTGTAGCGTCGACTCCAATCAAGCACTATACCAGCGTGTCTTGCGACAAGTCATTGCAGCGACCGCTACAATTATAGTATATGCCGATTGTTACAAACAAAATTGATTGTTACGGTCGGAATATATGAATCATGTGAGTGATGACGGCGTTGTGATTTTTGGAGTGATATATTTAAAAGTGCGGTTTTAATAGTTTGAGTGACAGACCATTTGAGTGACGGACAATAAATCTGTTTGAAGCATGAGCTATTTGACTCCATCGTGACCAACGCCTAACCCCACCCTGAACACCCCTTACCCTATTCTAGTCTTACCCTATACTTAACCGTATTGCATTGCATTATCTGGTATAGCTCGGCTCACTATACGTTCGGGCTCTTCAGTGTGCTGCAGTTGCAGTGTGTCGGCGTCGAGGAGCCTAGATAAACCTCTGACACATAAGAGTTGGCCAGAACCGGGATTCGAAACCATTCCCATTGGTGTCGTGACGCCGGTGTTTAACCGATTGCGCCACTCGCTTACCTCCCCCTAACCCAGTGTTTCTCAAACTTTTCAAATAAATTCACGAAATGGTCCATTGGTAATTTTTAACTGACTCACGGTACCTCACAAAATCAACACAAAACAACATGTTTGATGTCGTGGTTTCATTGTGACAAGTGTCATGTGTGGTTACGTTTTTGAGAATGCAACCCTATCGTGAATCACATTCAACCCCCGAAAACAGTGGTCTTGGCCCTCCATAGGGCGATCAACCTAATCTCTGGGGAACGAATCCTTCAGGCCGAGCCGAAATAGCTATCGGCAAACGCAAGACTTAATAATTTGTTTATATCGGTATAGTAAAATCAACAACCAGTATTATGAAGATCGGTGTGATACGCGAAGTATTTTTAGAGAAATCAATTTTCGGTTGAAGGATGTTGCTATTTCGTGAACTCTTATAGTTATATAGTCGCTTCAGTATTTAACATGATCAGAAGTGCATTCATATTTTACCTCCCAGTAGATATACCCGAAATATGAAAAAAGGAAGGTCCTGCATGAATATCGTAGTTAGAATACCGACTACGTCTGCGTTCCAATCGCTGATGTGGCACGAGCATTTCGCTTTTTTCCTGAAATATGATGAATCATGTATATGAGGTCATACGCAGATACATATGGTTTTGGCGTAACTGCACACTAGGGTTGTTCAAATATATCTTTTTTTTCATATTTTCGCGGCTATTAGCTAAAATTTTAAAGGTTGGTTAAATAAGCGTTCTACACCAAATTTGATGCAATTGCGACTAGTAGAAGTGAAGCTATCACAGTTGGAAATTTTCTACATTTATTATGGAACAAAACAATTATTTTTTGTCTTCATTTTTTACTGTCGACCTCATGGAATTGTCAAGTAGTCTATTAAGACGATATGCACCAAATTTGGCGTAATTCCAACCGGTAGCAGCGAAATTATCGGAGTTGAAATCTTGGATTTAAAAAAATAGTATTTGCTATAAGGTGATCCAAGAATTATTAATGAAAGAGTCGAATAACTTCACTTATAATGGCTAGAATTGAGTCATATTTGTTTTGTATAGTTTTTGTAGACAACTTAGCAACTTTAGCCGCAAAAATATGAAATTCCCACTGCCCACAGTTGCGAGTTGAAAGATAAATTATTATCACACGAGGCCACATTTCCTTACCTATCTACCCCTTCTTGTTCGTCTTCCTCCATTCCGCCGAATGTGTCTTTCCGAGCATTTGTCGCTGTTATTACTAAGCAGTATTGTAGCAAACCCACGCTCCATAGCGACAACAGTGGATAAACCAAGTGTCGATTTTCTACAATCTTAAAATTGATTGATCATTACATCGCTTAGTTGAAAGAAAGGATTTCGGTCACCATCGTTTGCGTACGTGTTCGAGGATGCACCGTACGGACTTACTTTTGATTCCTCAAATACTTCAAAGAGCTCCATAATATCAGCTGCCATGCCTATTTGAACCAGGAGTAACTGAGATAATTGGTTCCTACTGACTTTTCCTCTTGGCAATACCCATCTACTGAGGATGAGACTGCAGAACAGAACTTGTTCAAGCGCCAAGGCCCATCCGAATTCGTCCAGTTCAACTTCAAATTCTATCTGTAAAGTGAAAATGCATCCTAGCATTTCAGACGGTAATTAAGATTTCCGTGAAAGTATTGACAATGTTGTCTTTCTTCTCAAGTTTCGCTGAAAGACGAGCGTATATGCTTGCCATTCGTGCTTGAAGGGTGCAATCCCAAGCATTGTTAGGCTTTCGAGTGCTCGTGACTGTATCGTGGTTAGCCCGACATTCTCTTCGGTTCAACGGAAATTTATAAAGATCGGCAATAATTTCGTGTCGGGTTCAACACGATGATGAAGACCTGACGGATGCTACTCAAGTCTCATATTGTTTTAATTGTTAGATATGTGGGAGTTGCTATGGTCCTGGATATCGTTACAAGATTTTATACTTGCGGTGGCGTATCAACCCAATGGCTCGCGAATCGCGCTACTGCGATTATATGTAGGTCTTGCCTTCGTATTTTATTGAATTGGGCGTGAGGCTAAGATAATTGGCTTATCTGAATTTAATAAGAAATTATTTATTATCGCTATTTATTCGCCATGACATTCCTTGATCTAATATAAAAAAACTAAAATATTAATCGTGGGAAGTTGATATAACGAAAATTAACACAAATAATTCGAAAATTAACTCTGGCAGGATTTTAGTATGTTGATTGGATATCAATCAGAATTCGATCGATATGAAATCATCACCACCCTTTATGAAATCGACAGTACATCATTTATTCCCGGAAAGGCCTATTTGATCGCACCGGGTGGTGTTCTTTTGTATATTATGTATCTACCTACATCATACATCTTACCCCAAGAATATTATTATTGCCATCCACGAGGGTGCGATTTTTAACGACCTCGGATGCTTGATGCCGCAGCTCCATCAAATGCAGCTCCAAAAGCCATAGCGACGGCAGAGACGCCAGTAAGTAAAAGAAGATTGCAGGAGAAAACCTGAAACCACGGAATTACTTCTATAAAATGATTATACTTTAATCTGACATCGCAAAAACTCAAACGAAATCGGTGGTTCTCAAACTTTTTTAGACACGCCCCCCTTTATGATAGTGAATAATTTCGCGCGCCCCTTGTCGCATATCACACAACGCAACCACAATGCTAGCAATCCCAAAAGACTCTTAAATGGCATAAAAGGTTATGACTATTGATGAGAGAATTCTCAAATATGAAATTCGGACTATGCACAGGGCAATAACCATGAATTGACCGTAATTTCGCTCCCACTTCTGATGCTTTTACGCCCCCAAGGGTGCGCCCCCCAGTTTGAGAACCACTGAAGTAATTGATCTATCTATTTACATCACATAACTATTCCCTGCATCGCCGCATGTCATCTTACCAATTGAATTGGAAAACTACACCCGCCTTGGTTACAATGCGAGTTAGAAGTTCTCTAATGTATCAGTTATGAAGTGTGCGTAAGCTATACAGCGTTGGCTATATATCTCAGTGGAATAAGTCTTGTGTAAATGATTTTATCCCGACTCAGCGACGCCAATTCACAGCTGTTTAATTTGGTACGAATGGTACTTACCATTTCCATTCTTCGCCTCCTCGTCCGTAAAACGTCACGAAAGCCTCTGCCAAAATACCCAACAGAAGAAATAGCATCCACCAGTATCCAGAGTTACCGTACGTTTCTACCACTCTCCAAGTGGCGACGAAGGAATACACGAAGAAAATGAGACGCACTGCAGCGGCCTTGACTATCACCTTTACTATCCGCATTGGTATGGTATCGATGCTTTCGCAAAGACAATAGTAATGTGAGAATCATAAAAATATAATCATAGGGGTAGTGTCCGAGCCTAGTAGCCAGATCAATCAATCCCGTATCACTCGTGGTCGGGGACGTTGAAAGAATTTTCAACATTGACGCATCTTCCTTCCAAGGCGCTATAGTCATGGGTATGTTTTCTCTAATAATATCGCTTTATACCTAATTTGTTCGTGGGAGCTCAGTGGCATAACGCCTCAACCAACAATTGAAGCAGCCAGGAGTTTGATGTCACCGTGATTTCATAATATTACGATGACGTTTACGTGTTTCTATGCTATAAAGTCTTCGTATCTCTGTCCCTTCTTTACCAGGGTGTAGTTGTGACCTGCCTCGAAAAGTTATATGTACAATTGTACCTTTCACGTGCAAAGATTTGCAAACCTGTTTCTAATTTCTAATTTCTAATTCTGCCGTAACGCCGCGAATCAGATATATACCTGCAAACACTATATAACCTTGACATAATATACATATGTAACAGCATGCTTTTTTACGGGCTGCCTACTAATTATAGATATATGACCTCGCGCGTCGCAAGCAATAAATATACGAAAAGGTTTGTGTGAAAATGGTTGGCAAAAATTCAAAAGTTCTTTCAAACGGTTTTAACGCTTGACATACAACAAGATTCAAGTGTGTTATTATTTCTTCCCCGACAAATGGATTTCATTGGGCGTATCCACACGGTTCACGTAGCCGGTGTCGGTGCCATTTTATGTTGGGTGAAATCCTTATCGTATTACGATTGAAATTATGTATTTATTATAATAGTATCTATGAGTTAATTCGATCGAATAAAGTCTGCGCGTGCTGCTGATGTTCTATAGGTTTAATATTATTTATTAGAGGAGTTCAGTGTGTTCACTATTCACAAAATAGTGTTCTAACCATCTTGAGTAGGTATAATGTCTTAGTTCTGGTTTAATGAGACCGCGTCCGGAATTTAATCAGACCACGATGTTGTCATTGCGGATTTAAAATACAGAATTAGTGCATGAGTGCTTTGCTTAAGGCCAATGTTTAAAAAGTCACCGATCAAAGATATCCGCAATTCGGCAACCGTGTCCACTGTCCATGACGGTGACGGTCAACCCCTCAACGATTGGTGGCGGATGGGTCACTAAAAGTTGAAATGTTTAATCACCATATCGATTAACATATATAGCCTATTCAAACTCAGGATTTCAGACTGTTGCATGGGCGATTGGACGTATATATAGGTGTTCACATTGGTTGCTAATCATACACAGACTAACAATAATTTGTCATCGTGAACAACTGGACATGATCATGATAATTCATTGCGGAATTAAAATTGTGTCATGCTTTCACAATCTACCTATAACCGAGGTAGCCTGGTGTTCACTTTGATATCGTTTTTCTCGAGACTGTCTTGGTAAGGTCGAAATCCGACGATTTTCATGTTATTGGAGCAAATGTATATTTAAGCTTGTGTCGAAACATACATAGTGCTATAGTCTATATATGTGTCATTTCGCTGTCGTTGACCGGATGAACTTGTCAGCACAATTTTGAAATAGGCGACGGAGTGTGAACCCAACAATGGACTTGTTGAAGGACAGTTCACCGTCAACCGAATTTGAAATGATCGGTGAAAGGCATTTCACAAAAAAAATAACTACAGAAATTCGATTTTATAAAATGTTAGATTTTGGTGTGAGACACAGCGTTCCAAGAAAACGCATACCACTGAACTGCCACTTCACAGTGATAGTTTTGATTTCAAATACAATCAGAAAGTACTCATTGAAGCACAAAAACAAAATATGTGTGTGTGAGTGTGTGTGTTTCAATCCTATTTGCCACATGAAAATTCGGGTGACTTAGTCGGATGGGTGAAATTATGGAGGGTACACCAACAGCTACGCCATTATAACTAGTATATGACTATGGACCCGACGTAGCCTGCGGCCCTGCGCGATCGTACATAACCGTCTGTAGAAAAGTCCCAAAAATCCCCTCAAAGCCAAAACAATTGATGAGAATTGTTCGAATAAAAACCGTTTTGATTGGTTAAGGCCAACGTATTACAAAAAATAGGGACGCAAAGCCTCTTTTAATATTAAAATACATCCATTCCAGTTTTAAATATGTATTCAAAATACAGTCGACCTCGCTTAATTCGGACACTGGAAATTTGAAAAGTGACCCGCGACTAGGGCTAGGCATAATCGAGTAACCTACCTGAGGATTCGATTCTGAATCACGTATTATGCGTCGAGTCGAGTATTCGAGTATCACTCATTATGACGTCATAATATAATGTAATATGTCAAAGTTCAAATATGTACCTTTTATGGTACTACAGAGAATATAATACCCGTATTCGTCATCATAACCTTGGTATTTCTTCGACCCTAGACCGATTACATTGCACTTTGTGACAAGGTTGTAGGACAGATGTTCCCAACCTTTTTCGACCCACGTACCATTTCGAGGTTCGCGAGTGCTCGCGTACCACCTACATATGTTCCACAATTTTGATGTCATAATCGCGTATTTGACCTATGCGAGGTGTAATCACAAATTCTGTTAAACTAGGCATTATCAGCCAGGGTTGATGGAGTGCATGGCATTGTTTATTCACCACCAGTGACAAGAAGAACAACATAATGAACTTTAAGGCGATGGCTGCATTTGTTTATTTTTCACTAGCTGGTCGATGCGTGACTCACAGCATAGTGTCCTATGTGGTGTGGACATAAGCATATCTCTCACGGCTCAGTGAAATTGGTCGACGTAACACTTTCCATTTGGTCAAAGGCAACTTTACGACCATTTTTGACCGGCTTGCCGAGCGCTAAATTGGCTAAAACGTGTATCAATGGAAAGCTGCTGCTGTAGTGAACACGAAAATACAAATTTTAGTTTGCTCCTGGTCCCGGAACCCCCCAAAACCTGCCTCGAATTTTGCATTGTGATCGAGTTTCGAATTGTGACGCAACAATGCTGCCTGGCTCTTTCTTTCTTAGCTTCACTCTCGTCTTGCCGGACAGAATTGTTGTGTCAGACTGTCAAAACTCGGTTACAATGCAAAATTCGAGGCTGGTTTTCGGGATTCCAGGACCAGGAACAGAATAAAATTTATATTTTCGTAATCGGTACAGCAACAGCTTTCCATTGATGCCCATTTTATCGAATTTAGCGCTCGACAATCCGGTCAAAAATGGCCGTAAAGTTGCCTTTGTTGCCAAATGGAAAATGTGGCGGAGACCCATTTCACTGAGCCCTGAGATTTGCTTGTGTCCACACCATAGGACACTACACTGACAGCGCATCGAAAGTCATGCACGAGCGCAACAAGTCGGTTTCGTTTCTTCGACTTGATAGTCATCAGGGATGAAAATCCTTGCTCCCACTCCCACGTATAGAAGGGGAAATTAGCATCTGGGTAATAATAGCGTGAGAAGCTAGCGCCGAGTACGAGGAGTCCATGCTAATCCAGCAGTTTATTCGAGAAAAATCTTCGTGTTTCGTCTTTGGTGTCTGGTCATCCTGGATATATATGAGCTCCTTTTGCTCCCCAGTCCCGACAGGCAGGTCGGCTGGATCAACAGAGAATAGACCGGTCATGTAGGCACAACATGTCACAGTGGTGAGAAAAAAACGTACCTTACCACGGACGTACCATCCCACGACGACGACGGCTTCAAAAAACTTAAAATCAACCCCACCTGAACTAATAACTCTCTTCATTAAAAAAAAAATAGAAATCTACTCGCGTACCACCTGGAAGACCTTCGCGTACCACTAGTGGTACGCGTACCACAGGTTGGGAACCACTGTTGTAGGAGGATCATGCCTTCGGAAATGTTTTTCCTGTAACGGTCGTAGCTGTACTACAAGTTTCGTATGCTGCGATACGGCCAATCAAGGTTTCAAGGCTTCCACAGTGGAAAGTATCGAAACCATAATTCTCGTTGATAAAATAACTTTCAGTAGCGAGGAGCGTATAATTTCAGTACTCGAAAAATCGTCTTTTGCCACTCGACCTGAATCATTAAAATAATTACTTGATTCAGATTCGAGTACTCGAACCAGCATTGTGCCCATCCCTATACCCACGACCCGTTTTGAGTTGGTGACCTCTGGTATAAATTATGTGCGTTTTATGCGATCTGTGTTATTACTACTGCACTGTAGCCCGTAGCGCAGCTGCAATTAATTCGTTTACGCAACTGCGTCGCGTTTTTAATAATGCGCGCGACTTTACTAAGGATCATTAAGCGAACAATTGAATTTCCGTATGACTGGACAAAATCGTTTCTCCGCTTAATTTGGCCAAAATTAAGAGGAATTAAACTGTCCGAATTAAGCGTCCTCGGAGGACGCCCTTTTGTCCTCTTTTTTGAGATTTTGTCTTCTTTTTTGAAAATTTAGGTCACATTTAGAGCAAAATGCGAGTGATATGCCGTAAATTAGCACAGAAGTGACGCTCCGGCGGGTATTTCGGAGTGAATAATGGCGATTTGAGTTCTGAGCGACAAGTTGACTTTTTTTTTTAGTCAACCGATCACAAAGTGGGAAAAATTCACCGATTTTTGAGAATTCTTCTCCAGTTTTGCAAGTCTCAAATTTCTGAAAAAGTGTCCTCTTTTTAGATTTCCCAAATACGGTAAGCCCAACTAACCTACTATAGATCACTAACCTACCCTACCTAGAGTGCCCGATGTCACTATAGATCACTATCCTCCGTAGGTTAGTTATCTATAATGTCACAGTCGCGGCGCTTTCTTCTTTCCATTCCTTGTGAGTGCTTTCTTTTGTCGGGTCTTTTTCTGGGCTTTTTTGTCGCCGTAAGAACGGCAACGGCGGGGGATGAGGAGGCTATCATCCAAACGATATTTTATTATACAGTGCTACACAAGTTTGGTGATATGATTGCTTAGGGTTACCATAAGTCCTCCTTTTTCAGGAATTCGAAAATGTCTGAATGTCCCCATTCTTGGGAATTCGTCCTTATTTATAGCTTTGACAGCAGGATAATGGACACGTCCAACTTCAAAACGGCTTCAATTACCCAAAATCTGCAATTTGGATGTTCTGATGGGTCTTTGGGAAGTAGGACTGGAAAATGATCTTTTTTAGTCAACACAGCATTCTGCAAATTTTTCGAAGGTGTCGAGACCACTGTGGCAGTTACGTCATCAACTATAATCGAGCGCTCTTTATTGCCACCCGCGGTCGATCCGTTAGATACCGCGACTACAGAAGCAAACAAACCGTCGTGCTGAAACGCCAGTAGTAAATGCGGAATAAATAAGTGTTAGTTGTAAATTATGAGTAAAGACTGTCGGCTGCTGATCTACTGTAACCTTCTTCATTAACAGATCGTCAGAATACTGGATTGTTTAAATTGATGATTCGGTAAATGTTGGATCACCAGGGTTGAAAGATAACCTTGAACCCCAGATCACTTGTACGGAAAATATGACGAAGAATCAACGATTACAGTACTACCTTTGATCCATCAGCTTTTTGGGAGCCGCGAGCGTAGAAATATGAACAGATACCATCAAATTAAGACTCTGGGGGATGGGACGTATGGGTCGGTTACGTTGGCAAGAAGCAATGAAACTGGCGAAATGGTTGCAGTAAAAAAGTGAGAAACTACCGTGGTGTGGTTTAATTAAACTCTTTACTTGGTCATTTCTGGATAAGTGACCAATATTTTTTATCAAATCAGATCTTTTCCCTGCATGTACGAATTTCACTAGATTGGCATTGTGTTTTTGAAAAAAAAAAACTATAAATTCCGATCAGTCCGTGATAAATTTACCGTTTGCGATCTGTGTGATGATGATGGTTGTTATCAAGTTCTTACTTATTGTGATTTATGTCACCTGATTTTTGAAATCAACTTAACTAGATTTAGATTTAGCGTAGAATCTATAGCATCACAACATTTTTATTTCGTCTTCAAGTTTTGATTGTGCATTATTATTCCTGATGATTTCTATTTACAAATACTATCAAACAATATTCCATGTGAACAAAATTTCAGTATCCGTGACAAAAATATATTTGTATTTCTAAACTTGTTTAATCTCTTATTTTTTGTGGCCTCTAAAACACGAGCAAATATCACTGAATGCAGTGAACCAAATGTACAAATAATAATCTTGTTGCAATATAACAGACCCGTGAGCAGTATTTATAACAGCGGATAAATTCAATTATAACATAACCGAAGACCAATACAGCACTATAGTGAAATATTCTTTCTAGTGGGTGAGAATTTAGCTTCTTCGTTTTCTTTTTCAGTATTTTGTGCAATGATTGGGGCTAGGGTTGGGTTGTCTTGGGAGAACAGACCAAGAACAGTCCTACAGTAAACACTCGTTAGTCGGCAAAAGTACGTGTAAGCCAAATAGGTGTAAAAAATTCTGTTGTAGTTTTTCAATCATTGATCCAGGGTCCTAGAAATTGATAAGAGAAAGGCCAACTGATCACCAGTCACATAAAATTAATTTATGATTACACTATTGGTTTCAGGTGCACTTGTCTAATAGAAGATTCACTAACCCTAATAGTCAGGCATGGTAGACTCTTCTGAGTGACGACTCATTTAGGGACAAATGAGAATAACATTCATTTTAGTGACAGGCAATTCAAGTCCAGTTTGTTTCAGGTCAGGTTCATCTGAATGACAGATGCTGAAAACTGAATCTTGAATGACAAATATACCGAGCTCAGTTAGGTTTAAAATTCGTAAGAATGATAAATACAGATGATGAGATAATGGTCATTTCAATGAGAGATAGTTCAGGCTAGGGATAGGATTGGGGTCGGTTCTAATGAAAGTTTGATCAGGGTGAAAGTGAGATGGACACATTTTTTTAATTTATTTTTTATAAAAACAGTGAATAAAAGTGAATACTAGTGCAGGGCATCAGCATGACTTCTATCATGATTAACAAGGGTTGATGCCCATGAATATGAGCATTATTTAAGGGGTTAGATTGGTAGTTGTGTTAAAAGTGACATCGAAGTCACTTGACTGAAATAAAACGCTCCAATGTGTTGCTGTAATGCTTTGTCACTCAATTTATCACTTGAAAAACTGCATTTCAGTCACTCAAATTATATGTTTCCATGCCATCGATGAAAACGGTGATTTTGAATGTGTCCCTCAAAAATTAGAGCAGTACTTTCCTTGATGTCTCTTGGTAAAGAAATATTCAAATTCATCTTCATTAGTTAGTTTTACAATGTATTCTGCATAGCTGTTGAAAGAATTAATCATGATGCCTGATACATCTTAAGGCAAACTCTTAAAACGAATGGTAACTGGTTTACATGGAATAGAATCGGTGGGTGTAGTGATATTTGTTGTCGATTCAAATCAGTTGAATAGCTATGACGTTAAGTTGTTGGTATCTTTGCATCTCCTTGGTTCATAATAGAGGAATTTATCGTCATCTCCTAGATATAATAACAAAAAGAAAATATGTCTCTACGGTACAACTTCAATTGTATTCTGAATGTTCACTGTATATTATTATTTTATACTTTATTAGAGATTCATTAGCATTTTTACTGCAGTTGTGATGTTATTGTTGTTAATGGCACCCTGCTTAGTTATCTTTACTGGGCTTCAGGTAATCGGCGAAAGATATTTTTGTCAGTTTAGGGAATGACCGCAGAGGCGATATAACGTATTCAAGTGCTGGGATTGAGGATTGTGTTATTGGAAATCAATAGAGATTTTGTCTGTCACAATACTAGTATCAAATGAATGTGCAATTTTACATATGGAGGATTAGGGTAATAAATAGGGTATTGAATCATATCACATGAGCTCTGTATTAATGATTTAATTAATGTGACGTAGTTTCAGAAGTTGGCAGGAAAGTAGCTCTGAGTTCAGTGAAGGAGATTTAACATATGACATATGGTTGTCGAGAATTTAATGCTAGCATTTTGATAAGTACCCATTCCAATCAGCGTATCTTAATCGGATATTACACGCATTTTACAGGCTTGTCCACGGTTTGCGCAATTTCTGTAATGATGTATTGTAGATAATGTAATCAGATTGATATTGTTGAGATTTTTCAATATTCTATTGATGAGGAAGGGATGGATAAGTATGACGTCCTCGAGAAGGTGGGCGATGGAGCCTTCGGTTTAGTATATCTTGCCCGCAACAAAAGGACAGGAGAATTGGTGGCAGTGAAGACGTGAGTGGAAAGCTATTTAGAGAATGTGGACAGTTAACTTGTTTTTGAAGTCAATTTATGGAGGCAGATTATGAAAAGTTTTCAGACTGAAATTTTACGTCCTTTTTCGCTAAGAGTGAATATATCAACAAGAATCGATACTATTTTGCCACCATGGCAGCCTTGAAACATCGATTGGTCGCATCCCAGCATACGAATCATGTAGTACAAGCAACACGCGTCAGTGGAAATGACATATCACAGCATTATCACAAAATGAAATACCGGTATGCGTGGTTGATAAAATACTAAAATATCTTTCATGTGATGTACAACTGATGTTATATTATGTGTGATCGCATTAAGGAAACTTTCCACATCTTTCGTAGGGGCATCATAATTATTGATAATAATCGAATCACTCAGGCTACTCGATTTTGCTTTGTCCGACAAACTACAACACAAATGTTAAATGTAAATTATGGCTGGAGTCACTATCTATAAGAATTATCAATGTCCATTCATAGATATTCTGGTTAATGTATCTTAGGCCCCACTTAGCCCAAGTTATTAGTAATTATTAGGGCAAGTTTTTGTTGCAGTTAAATCCGTGAAAAGTTGCATTTATTTTTGAAAAAAAAGTTGCAGAAGTTGCATTTTTCCAGCTCAGCTCCTGAGATACCCGTAAAAGCGTTACTTCGGTGCTGATTTACGGTGCTTCAGTCGAACTTGGCCGTGTATTTCACCAAAATCCAAAATATTTCCATGAAAAATCGAGAAAGTTGCAAAATATTGCAAAAAGTTGCATGAAAAAAATGGACAAAAGTTGCACTATAAGATTCCTTCAAACAGCTTGAAACAGCATTCTACATATCTTGCGAGTATTTAGGAAGCTGCCGGAAGCTGTAAAAATAGTTGCAAAAACTTGCCCTAGTAATTATGTGTTACCGTACCCTTGTGAATTGCCAATTGCCCAATTATCCTGTTTCATTGGGGTAAAACTTCAACTTCAACATCAGATCAATCTGCGTTGAATCTAATGTCCCATGCCTTGGCCAGTTTGTTTCAATGAATAATTTTTTCATAATCAATTGGAGCACTTTGTAAACCTAAAAAACAGCAGGATCGTATAACTATCCCTCCTTCAAGAGCTGATTCAACCGTTCAAGTTGTGTAACTGGTGTTTAAACATATTACACGCTACGTGTGTGTTTGTCGAATTGAAAAAATATGTTCTTATAGTATAATACTGCGACTGGATAAATGAAAATGGATGTCAGATATAGGCTTACTGTGACCTGAAGAAATCTACGACTACTGTAGGTATTTAGCTTTCTGTCGATTCGATGAAGGAGAAGTAGAGATGATTAATTTTATTTAGCAGACTTTCGTTATGTCAAGATATGCCTTTACTCCCCCTCCCCATTCTGAACATGTTGTCGCGACACATGCATTGTCTTCAGAATGAAGCAAAAATTCTACGACTGGCAGGAATGCATAAATTTGCGGGAAATACGGTCGTTAAAAAAGCTGAACCACGTCAACATAATCAAGCTGAAGGAAGTTATCCGCGAACACGATCACCTCTACTTCATCTTTGAATATATGAAAGAGAATCTTTATCAACTTATGAAAGACAGGTATGTCTTACAATTGATGCAGGCATATAGATCCTCAATAATTGACTGTGATTTATGAGGTATTGTGGTTAACTGGCTCACGTATTTTAGCCCAGTGTTATCCTGATGCCTTTCATTAGGTGTGCCCGTGAAGATATCCAATGTTTACTTAAAACAGACAATGTACATTGACGCCATGATATATTGTCTCACTCCACTCCCAGTTTTATTTTTGTAATAAAACTTCATACTTGACTGAAATAGCAGATGTATTAGTGTTGTACGAATGTTCTTGAGAAGCTTTAGTCACCATCTCAACTCAAGCACTGCCCTTGTGTGTAAGAAGATATCGGTTGTGAATTAAATAGTACATACTTAACATGAATGTACGATTTTTAAGTCTGATTCACCTATGAATTTACTGGCACTTCAAAGTAGTGATTGCTTTGAAATTTTTACAGTTCACATTTTTGACCAATTTGTTTTGTCAAAAATCTGTCCGACCTGTCTGCTTCGATAGATTAGACTTGCACGTGTTTCCACCTTGAAATAGTGTAATATAACGGCCTTTCTGTGGTCATGTATGGTGATTTAGCTATGCATAGTGAAAATCAAATATACTAGATGGTCTGTTCAATTTTTCATGGCTATTTATTACGTAGTTGCGCTTATGAATATTTTACACCGCGCACGGTACCTTTATTTTGACGTTTCTAAAACACAAAGATACCCCCAAAGATCCACGCCTATTTTAAGTGCGAATTTACGATGTGTGTGTGCTTCTGGGAATTTCTAGACTGTGTCATACTAGGTACCACGGACCAAATTATTTGAATTTTATATATATTTACTTTGTGATTTGTCTCTATGGGCAATGTCATCCATCCGTGGGTACTTTGCAGAACTCGTCACGACGTTTATTTGGTCTTCACACAAGAATATATACGCTTAAGACTTGAGATATATATGGGTGGACATAAAAATATTCCTTTATACTTGGAACTATTGCGTGTCAATACAATACCAGTATGTAGGCCTACCTACTCAAGTTTAAATGCAATTTACAAATCAAGCTTCCATGTCAATGAAAAACAATACCAAGGGTAATCTTTGCAATTATTGAATAGCTTATTACTTCTGTCAGGGTCAAGCCCTAACAGATTATATATTGGAGTTAATTTCTCTATTGAATCAGTAACAAGTGGTTGATTTAAGTGTCGCAACTTATCTCGTTGAAAGCAATGAGTAAAATGTCGTTTCAATTGTATTATTATGCCAGGATTATGTTACTGTTTACTGGTTTGAATTGGAATTGTCATGTTTATGAATAGCAACAAGGATAAATATCACATATCTCTCGTACAAACACGTAATACAATGTTAGTTGTTCGCAACACAGGAATATGTACAAAAGGTAGCTCTATCGCCTTTTGTGTTGCGCTATTAAACTTCCATGGGTGTGCAATTGTAAAGATTATGATACTGTGTTATTAAATGGCTTATGGAGGTAAATACGACCATTTAAAGACAGGTAGTTTTGGTTGGTGGAAGAGATTTTTCTCTTCACGATAGATGTGTAAGAAGAATAGGCCTACATCAAGTTTTGATCAGGTTAAGAACCCATTTGCGTAATGCTTCTGAATATGGCAATATCTGAAAAATGAATAAAATAATAATTCATTGATGAATTGCCTTTACTTTAGTTTGAATAATGCATTCATATTGAAATGAACCAGAATATTTTCGACTGACTCTCGTCAAGAGTAATCGTCAGCAACTAATAGAGAATTCAAAATAGCATTGTATAGTAACAATCCTATAACCAAATATGATATCACATGCATGAAAAAATTTGATCAGGCTAATCACATCGAACAGATGGTTTCAGTTTTGACGTTTGCGAAATTGCATATTTACCGTTTTACAAAAAACTTGTAGCTGATTCTGAATAACGAACTTTTTCAAACTTTTGAAAGCGGGCGGACCAAAATCAGGTACTTTTCCTGTCTGTGCTGCAAATCTGTGTAGACTGACATTACAATTCAGAAATCTTCGCGTTCGCAGGTCGAAGAACTTTCCGGAGACCACGATTCGCAATATCATGTTTCAAGTACTGCAAGGCCTGGCGTTTATGCACAAGCACGGTTACTTTCATCGCGACATGAAGCCCGAGAATCTACTATGCATGGGACAGGATTTGGTGAAAATCGCGGATTTCGGGCTGGCGCGGGAGATTCGGTCCCAGCCGCCGTATACGGAATACGTATCGACTAGATGGTGAGACGATCGTGGCTTGCGGCTGTACATTAGGGCTCTTCAACAATGACTTTTTTCTCAAATCGTACTGGCTACTTCATAAAATCGTTAGGTTACCTAATTTAAGCCTACACACCAAATTTGGTTCAATTCCAACCAGTAGCCGCATTGCTACAGGAGAAGAAAGTTTCTATTTATTATATAAAAATAAAATAAAAATAAATAGCAAAAAATTTGAAAATTTTCTGTTCACCCCATGAAAGTGTTCGGTTGTGTATAGAAACGATGTTCACCAAATTTGGTGCAATTCCAACCATCGGAAGCGGAGTTATGGCCGTCGAAAAATTTGGATTATGAATAAAATAGTATTTACGTGACCAATTCTTTATTTATTTATTATAGTGGTGCCCACCGTAAATACTATTTTATTCAAATCCAAATTTTTTAACGGCAATAACTCCGCTTCCACTGGTTGGAATTGAACCAAATTTGGTGAACATCGTTTCTATACACAACCGAACACTTTCATGGAGTGAACAGAAAATTCTCAAATTTTTTGCTATTTATTTTTATATAATAAATAGAAACTTTCTTCTCCTGTAGCAATGCGGCTACTGGTTGGAATTGAACCAAATTTGGTGTGTAGGCTTGAATTAGGTAACCTAACAATTTTATCAAGTAGGCAGTACGATTTGAGAAAAAAAGTCATTTTTGAAGAGCCCTACTGTACATATGTTATCCAGGACCAACCATCAACCAATACCAATGTATCCAATAACTAGAACCTCCACCGTTGACCACAATATTATATATTCAGAAAATTTTCGAAGGATATGGGATCTAGCTTACTTCAGATCATTTATTTGAACAGTTTTACGGTCATTGCTATTCTTGGACACGAAATAAACTAGACAGAAATGTATGAGTATTCTTTATTCAGCAGTCGCAGATTATACATCTCTGGCTTCCTACTACGATGTTGCTATGTCACGAAAGCCGATATTTCTATCCCTGTGTGATGTCGGCTCGATGTTATCTAATGTTATAATGCTCTTTCAGGTATCGGGCACCGGAAGTGCTTCTTCGATCCACGAATTACAGCTCGCCGATCGATATTTGGGCTCTCGGCTGTATCATGGCGGAACTGTACACGTTAAAACCGCTTTTTCCGGGCTCTTCGGAATTGGACGAAATTTTTAAACTGTGTCAGATTCTGGGATCGGCGTCAAAGGTTTATTACTCTTACTGCTATCTAACACGATGTTTTGTTTAATCGAAAGCATACGGCTGTCTTAGGGATTGAGTTATTGACAGCACTTGATAGACTGCTAATTTAGCATCCCTTCTACACTAACACTGTATCCAAGACTGCCAGAGATGGCCTGACTCAAGTGGTTATTACTTCCGCTGCTACTGAACAGAACAGTTTAACCTTTTTTTGACAAAACTAGGCCTCGAATTCGAATACTTGCTTTTTTACTTGCTCAGATATCTCTGCTCCTTCTTGCGCTCGAGTAGAAATTTACGAGGTAGTTCTACTTCTGTTTGAGCGCAGACGAAAACTACTTTGCCGCCTTCGGTATTGAGGCAAACTCCTGTAATCTCTGTTGTTCCTCTTCTTGCGTTGTCGATTTCATAATTGCGGGCCTTGAATAGTTTACGATTGATTCGTGACCTTTTGGTAGCGATTCACATTTCTCAACTGCGGCCCCCTGACTGTTTATGTTCGTTCTCTTTATTGGTATTTTTATAAATTCAAAACATCACAACATAGCCATGACGAAAACGTACGAAAATTGTCGAAAGGATTACCGCTGAGTTTAACGCGCGAATTTGTCATTAGAATTGTGATAACTGGTATTGTTATGAAGCCGGTACATCAATCAGACTTCGACAGCTAGAGAATTTTTAGCATTTCCAAATTGGATTAGAATTAGAATTATAGCTACCGGTACACGCTTCTTTCCAAATTAGACTAGAATTAGAATTATAGCTAGTACATATTTTTTCCAAATTAGATTAAAAATGGAACGACAGCGACAGTTTTTTTTTCAAATTCGATTAGAATTAGAATTACTGACTTTGCGAGAACTTCGAATCAGTTAATATCAAATTAGGGTCGATTCTCGTAAGCTTGACTTATTTTGCACTATGCTGTTCCCCTGTAGCATTTACAGGAATACCAGATAACCGATTTGAACTAAAATGAGAACAGAGAAACACTTCGCAAATTAGATTATCGGTATTTCGGTCTAATTCGGTAATTCGGCCATTAGGGTCTAATTATAAAATATGGAGTTATCTATTTGTCCTAGTCTGGCATCTGGTGGATTCTGCCTGTGGAATTCGTCAACAGCACTTGGTATATATATATGAATGTATTTGAGTTAGGGGTTATGTTAGGGTTAGGGGCCGGCAAGTGCCGAATATCCGTTCAAGTACACGCCGCTAAGTATTGTTGAACTTCAGACCGACTGGCCCGAAGGCCACCGCCTGGCGACCACCATGAATTTCCGCTGGCCCCAGTGCTCCGCCCGACCGCTGAAAACCATCATCCCCACCGCCAGCCCCGAAGCTTTAGACCTGATGCAGGACATGCTGCAGTGGAACCCGAAAAAGCGTCCCACGGCCGCCCAGGCGTTGCGGCACCCGTATTTTTCCGTCGGTCAGCATCTAGGCGCTCAGCTCACGCACAAAGAAGCGATGGTGAAGCTGTACGAGGAAAAGAGATTCGGCAACTTGCCGGCGCCCGACATGTACTCGCACTCGAAAGGTGTTAACGCAAAGGAGTCGGACGCTAGTTCGATACCGTCCAAGCGCTCGCACGGTCAGGATAATTTGGCTTCGAAGAAAGTTCCGAGACAATGGGATGATACATTTTCGAAAAAACCAGCCCCAAAGTCGCAGGCCCCGTTCAAAGGCGGACTATCGTCGTACTCTACGTTGGAACAGCCAGACAGTTCGATTTTCGGGGCGTCGTCCGGCGCAAAATCTAACGACAGTTTGAGCAATTTAGCTCACGATCTCGGCATCGATTTGGATCCAGCCGTAGAAGTGAAAAACCCAGACGGGCGCCAAAGTAAAAACTCTGAGACGGACTCGAAATCGAAAAGGAACAGAGTGCTCGAGTCAAGACTACCCCCCGGCGATTCGTTAGACGATTTGCTGTCTTCTGAAATTTTTCCGTTACACGCGTCGGGTGCTAGGCAGAGCGCTTTTTATCAGAAAAAGGTGGAAAAGCGGGGCTACGCGCCTAAGGCTGAGAAACAAGGTTACGCCTACACCCCTTCGAGGGGCAGTCCGCAAAACAGCGCCAAATCGCGAGCCGGTCAGTTTCAGAATTCTGAGACTAAGCGCCAGCCCGCGTCTATTTTTAAGACTGCCGGCGAAGGGGTGGTCGATGACGATTTTTTGTTTGACGATATCGATACTTTATCGAAACCAGCCCGTGGCAGCGGTAGAATGCGTGGGCTGTCGCAAAAAAGAGACATATTCGCCGACACTAATAACAACAATAATAAAAGCATTCTGAATCTGTCCGGGTATAATAAAGGCGGCAGAATGCGACCGTCCAAGCAGCTCGGGTATTCGAAAGGGCTGGACGTGGGCCGGCGGCCTTTGGGGCAGATCAACCCGTCTGAGACCAAGTCCAAGCCTTTCGTTTCGGAAACGAAGTATCAGAATCGTAACGAATTCAACTCGAAGAACGCGCGGGCTTTGCCGAGCATACATTCCAAGATTATCGAAAGGTACGCGGCTTCGCTTCTGTGTTCTAGTAACGTCGTCCATCCGCGTAATCCATATCATAACAGACTCTTGGAGGCAGGGTTGTAATGACTCGAGTCACGATTTTCTGATGACTCGACTTGGCTCGGGTCATTTTCTCAAAATACGGAAATGACGCGACTCAACTCAATCTATTTGGACTCGAGTCATTGCGCTAGACTCGGACCAAGTCATATGACTCGAGTCTCAGACAGCCAAGACCGACATTTCATTGTAATTTCGAAGAATAGTAAAGTAATTCACCTATTGGTAGGCCTACTGGTACTTGAAAATGCGAACAGAAACTGTAGGAAGTGAGGAAAATTAGTATATTTAAAATGTGAACCATTCGACATCACCAAACAGTTATAAAACGTGATTTCAACAAAACTTTAACTAGAAACTGAGCAGTCAATGAAATGACTCGGACTCGAGTCATAATACCATGACTCGAACTTCTGCTCACTGACTCGGCGATGATTTAAAAACAGCTCGACTTGACTCGAGTCAAAACCTTGAAAGTGAGATTGACTCGTGACTCGGTTACAACCCTGCTTTGGAGGTACAGAAGTTCAATATGCAATTTAACACTATATTCATATTGAAATAAACCTAAATTCTTTCGGCTTACACTCGTCAGGATTAATCGTCAGCGACTAGTAGAGATTACAATAGAACTTTATATATCAACAGTCGTATCTTGAAATATGATATGACTGGCAGAAAATATTCGGGTTTACTTCAGCATGAATATGTCATACAATTGTGTAACTGATATCAATTTAAAACGCCGTACTTGTACCGCTACGATGAGAGATAGCAAGATATCCAAATGACTCGGCGATTGACAGGTAGTGGTATAAAGTATGTTACAAAATAGTCCAGAGGTGTTCGGTATAGTGACTTTGTGGTGAAATAATTCGTGCGATGAGACTTCCAAAGTAGTTGCTTCAAGGCTATAGGCCTATACCGTATCTTTTAATGGGGGACAAGGTAAATTATCCTAAGGATATCGAGTGTTTACACGGTCAGGCTCTTGCTTGTAATGTACACAAACGCGCTCTTGGAGATATGTACTCCCTCGTATTGTAAACTCTAATAGTGCCTTCTGCTTAGGACTTGAGTTCAAGTAGTTTCAAATTTATGTACCTCCAACAGTGATCTGACCTTATTCGTGACAGACTAGTCGTGTTAGTGTGGTTCCATTTCTAGTTTGCAGTTAGCATCGCTGCAGACTTGTGCCTTAATAGAAGAAATGATGTGCCCGTCGGGTTTTGAGTCATTTTTTTTACTGACAGTACAAACAAACTGCCGGTGCCAATGGAATCAAAGGCGAGGCGACGTTGGCGACCGGCCGGTCGCGACCCCTTAGATACCATCGACGACATCACGGGGAGGAACCCGTCGCACAATCTCTTTGGGAGAATTTCGCCGCCGAAGAACGACGGCAAGGCGCTGTTTGGCAGTCCGGATTCGAAGCAAAACGGCCAGACCAACATACCCAGCGCGAGGAAGTCGGCGAAGGAACATTATTTAAATCAAGCTCGATATTATCCCGGTAATGAAGCGATCTGTTGTGTGCATTACCCGATGAGTAGGGCGATTTTTTAACTAAAAAACTGAAGATTTTGACCTAAAAAATCGAAATTTTGACTTTTCTTGATATTGAAAAAAAAAAATTGACAAAATTTTGCACTCATGTGTGGAAATTGAGTGTTTTCGCACATATCGTTAGAATTGAACAATTGACAAAATCTTGACTTTTTCGTAGGGCGATTTTTTTTCAAAATGAATGTTGCTTAAAAGTATTATTCTAGCCTGTATTGCCAATCCGTTTTAAACTGGTAGTAGTTTTAGTTTGGCAGAAATAGATGTTTTGAGGTGAAACTTGTCATGTCGCTTGAAGTTTGAATGGTCTGTGCACACGAGCATGCGATGCTCGAGAATATGTATTAATGTAAGGTTAGGGTTCAGTTCTAGGATAAATATTAGGGTTGAGGTTTGAGCTAGAGTAAGGGTTAATTTTAGGGTTACAGTTTTCAAGGTTAAAAAGTCACATTATCAAGTGTTGCATGCTTAAGTCTCACATGCTCGTTGCTCAACTGTCGTTGATCATTGTGTCGCATACTGAAGTGTAGCAGAACTAGACCAATATCACGAGTTTTTCACCAATTCCCGTTTCCAAGTTTGCAAAAAGTTGTTGATTTTGAAATAAGTACTAGAAAATTCGGCAGTGACGTGTATACTGTATATGTATATCTGAGTCCGTGTCTAATTTCTGCATCACGGCAATCAGTGTTATGTGACAACCGACTAGTGTGAATTGTTGTGTGATGCAAACGGCTGAAATGTTGATTTTGATGCCGATTGACGATGATGGTGTCTGCATTCTTGTTTCTCTTCAAATACAGCCCAGATGTCTTCAAAATATAATCTGTGCAAATGTAATATCACCATGTTTTCTTCACTTTCAGGTGCAAAAGTGAATCCATTACCGTCCAATCATGGTCAGCCGCCTTGGGGTGGCGGATCTTCATACAAACCCATAGGTATGTTGCTCTCGTACTCTATTAGGCTTTGATTGGTTTTTGATTATGTCAATTTCGGTAATGTATTGAAAAATGGAATGCCAAAAAATGATTATAGCTTTCAATACAATATCCATTGTAAAATAATATTTATTGAACTCGAAGACTTTTCGGGTGCCTCTTTTCAAGAGTTAACGGCACAAAATTTGGATTTGAGTAAAATAGTATTTACGGTGAGCACAACTATAATAAATAAACAAAGAATCGGTCACCGTAAATACTATTTTATTCAAATCCAAATTTTTCGACGGCAATAACTCCGCTTCCACTGGTTGGAATAGAACCAAATTTCGTGAGCATCGTTTCTATAGACAGCCTAACACTTTCATGGGGTGAACAGAAAATTTTCAAATTTTTTGTTATTTATTTTTATGTAATAAATAGAAACTTTCTTTTCCTGTAGCAAAGCGGTTACTGGCTGGAATTGAACCAAATTTTGTGTGTAGGCTTAAATTAGGTAACCTAACAATTTTATCAAGTAGCCAGTACGATTTGAGAAAAAAAGTCATTTTTGAAGAGCCCTAGCCCAAATAATTAAACAGTGATCCAAATTAGGAACACTGTGATTAGCAATACAGTATCCAAGCGAAAACAACATAAAAGATAGGACGGGCCATTGAACTTTACTTGTTCATTCGATTTTGAAACCGTTGCGGGTAATTGTACCGACACCCACTGAATAATTTGTTACGTTTTCCAACTTACAGAGACAGAACTTCAATAGGCCTATACTACTGCAAAATAAACCTCAATATTTCCGGCAGGGGTAATCGTCAGCAACTAGTAGATATTTCAAAAGAACTTTTTCTATCTACAGTCCTATCACGAGATATGACAAATTCGAATAATTGAGACATCCAAACTGTTAATATATGAGGTTCTTCTGAAATCTCTACTATGATTAGTGTCGTCCGAAAATATGCTGGTTCCTTTCATTATGAAAATATAATATTCAATTGTTTTCTGACTTTTGCCCACAGGCGACTCGTACGCCACTAGGAAGAACTACATTCCATCCTTTGCCTCGAAGAAAGAAGTAGGCTCTGCTGGACAGCGCGTTCAACTGCCGGGACCTTCTCAAGGAAGTGCGTTTATCAAGTGATTTGACATTTGATGGTGAGGTTTCTATAACGCCTTTCGCTCTTTGTAGATTACGGCAACTGGAAAGGCAGACAGGCTCACGCTCACCTGCCGGGAACTACGTTTCAAGCGGCGGCGAAAAACAGCGCAACGTTACGACCTCAGCCCGTCCACGACAGACTGGGAAGAACGGATTGGACAGCGAAGTAAGTCGAACGAGTTTGTTCTGTGTGACTAAACTAGGATCGAGAAGTGGTCAGTAGCAAAGCACGTCTACTTTTTCGGAGTAGCTTACTGAAGCAGGTATTCAATCAAGTGGTTATGTTTTGACCGCTTATCTGTTATCAGTAGGGCGATTCTTTTATTGCAAAAAAGTCAAAATTTTGTCAAATTTGTAGCGTTAGGTCAAAAAATTGTCAAAATTGTTTACAAAGTAAACATTTTTTGCAAACTCCATTTCATTGGTACCGTAGAGGTTGCATTATTGGTGAAGTTATCACTTGAAATTTTATACCTTGTAGACTACTTTGTAGCCTTACGGTTGTAGATCTCTACTCGTCGTGAATCGTAAACCATCGAATGAAACAAATAAGTTGACATGGCGTGATGATCATCACGACTAAAAAACAAGTGAAACTTTTAGTAGGTCAGCAGTTTTTATAAGCTGGCGCTGATATATCTCAAATCTGAAACTGAAGCTTAACTGCGTGACGGACATTAGTTCTTATAGCACAGTATGGGTGGATCGCTAGATGTTCACAAATATCAGATTTTGGTTGCGGTCTAAAAAGTTCTAAGTAGACAACATTGTCGGTATAAAGCAACAGGTTTGTTACTTGCACTCGAATAGTATACACTGAAATTCAATGCTGCCGGCATACAATTGCTGCTGTTGAACGTCTTTTCTCTATTTTTGGCAAGCTACTTCATAAGGACCGACAGTTTCAAGCATAAATCTACTGCACTTGCTCATTCTTTTCTCATTGTGAGTGTGCCTTTGTGTAAAGTGTGTGCGCTGTTAGCTCAAAAGCGGAGCGGAGCGCGTGCGACTGATTGAGTGCTTGTGGATTAATTTGGATAGTGCTGGTTGTTGGTCGTGAATATTGGTGGGCAGACGTTGTGTGAGCCTTGGAAAGAGTGGTCGGTTTTGTTGTTGCGTTTTTATGTTATAACCTTTCTGATATGCTTTGCATGGTGATTTCATTCTGATGTATATCCCATGTTGTGGATCATTGAGATGATTCAATGACTCTTACTGGTATTCTATTATTCTTTTCAATGTTCCATTTTCTCTTTCAGATACGGAGGACCCCGATAATATTTTCAAGATTTGTACCATTCTTCAAGAAGAATTTTCTATGAAATATTCGTTTCTATGCTCGGTTATTTTGTCCGCTTTTATGTGTGGTGTCAATTGAAAATTTGTCCGTCGCCTTTATTCTCGATTTCAGTCGTACCGGCGCGGCGAAAATATGTTTGTGGTTGCGCAAATGGAGATCTCGTCCACGTTTCTGTATCTTGAAAGTTTCTGTTGCAGTTTAGATTTTATTTGTCGATACCTTCTCACCAGACTGCACTTCCCGTTTATTCTAATAAACCGTTATTCGCAGTAATTTATGTAGAATATGATTTAGGACGTGATGTTATTGAAATGTTAGATGACGCGGTTTGACTTATTGTTTTACTGTTATCAAATGACTCGAAATTTTAATTTTATTTGATTGGACTAGGTCGCACTGAAATTCAGTAGCATAGACCGGTGATGGCAATGTATATGACCTGTGAAGATGGACTTGGACATGATGCTTATTTCAAATGATCTCGCGAGCTACTAGTACTAATTAATAGTTATGTTTGTTATTGGTGCTGGATAGCGTTCCAACAGGGAGGAGATAAATGACACTTTCGGTACTCGTCATGTTTCAAAATTTCTGCGTCCCACTGTGAATTCGTTTGGAGACGAATATTGTCAAACTGATCCGGGTCTGGACTGCCATTGTGCGGTAACTGGACTGTACACACTTTAATGTCGATTTCATGTACTTACGGAATATGTGCCGTCGAAGGATGATTTGGGAGTAGAATGAAATGTTTTGAAGTTGTCTGTTTTTGCTGACGTTACTGATCGAGTCCAAATATATATTTTATAAATGTGAAAATGAGTGGATTCGTGTTGTTCATAACTAGCGATTGTGGTGTGGGCGCTAGCGATGCACGAACAGATTGTAAGGCATAGCCGGACTTTGTTTCATATGAGACTTCAGGACTGTATTCTCAATAGTTCCACAGTGATTCGAAATCATAATAATCGATTATGATAATTACAGCAATTTCAAACGATCGGCTATCTTCCACCCATAAGCCATCTACATGGGGTTGCCATATTTTTGTGACACAAATTCCGGACGATGTTTAGCGCCCACTAGTGGAGGTATGAGCACATCGTCGATTATTATGACGTCACACCAGCAAAGCTTTGTCTATCGACGACAGGTGGTCGCTATCCTGCTCAGGAGCAGAGATGCCACTCCTAGGTTTTTCCACCCAGATCTGGGTTTTTCGAGCATCACCTGGGTTTCTGGGTTTTTGTGCTTGATATCTGGGTTTTTTTCAACATCATGTTTGTCAGGACAATTTTACGGCGCAAAATTGATTATTAGCTTAGTAAAATCTTATGATGTCGACGGATTCTACTGTGATTGAAGCGGCAGAGTCTAAAGATACCCATTTACTATTAAAATGAGAGATCTTGGCGTGATAAGAGAACTTAATTGAATAGTGACTACTAGGTCGCAGAAAGTCATTTTCACAAGGCAACTCTGGAGCATTTGTTTTGCAATTCAAAACGATTTAGGACTTGAATGCTAGCGCTGCAAAAAATTCGTTGTGTGTCAGTAAATACTAGTATGTAATTGCATGCTGTAAAGTATGCAATTCATGCACATGGAAAGACCAAATGTCAATCCTAACTAATTTACCATGTTGACATCAGAGTATATTCACTTTCAACAGGGACACTCAAAGAAAGAGTTTGGGCACCCGGGCAAGTTATTCAGAGGGAGAAGGGTTTCTCAAATTCAAATGTACCCTTAATTTCATGATCTGGCAGTTTCTTTTTCGACTAAACATCCCAGATTAAAGTACTTGTCCCAGGTTTAATGAATCGAAAGCTATTTTTAATCTATCTGGTCAGCTCACTGTCACTGGAACTACCCTAAAATCATCCTCATCATAGGTGGGGATTAGCATTGTGACAAACATTACGAATATATAATAAACTACGTATTGACCCCCCCCCCATACCGAATGCCCGTAGCAATGTGTCGAGAGAAAAGCATCATATTTCGATGGATTTGCTCATTTAACTGAGCAAAATGTATAGTATGAAAATGAACAGTTGGGATTTCAATATCAAGGGCTAAAACTTCTTCTATGTCCGTATAACTGTCATTGATGACTCTCAGTCACTGTTTTACAGCTATATCATATAAATTTGAGTGAAATACAGGATCTGGGTTTTTCTGGGTTTTTTCAACGTCCAAATCTGGGTTTTTACAAAATATCTCAGTGGCATCTCTGTTCAGGAGTACGGGGTTGTGTGCTGTAAGTTGTAACCAGGGCCGAAGCCACATTTTCCCTCTCCCGCACAAATACAACACTGATTTGGGGCCCACCGCAGGGTATTCGATGCAACTTCTGCGGGCATACTATGTGCATCTGGTCGTTAAATGATTTGAATGAATTATGTCTATAACAGGGGCGGGCAACATACGGCCTGCGGGCAGTTTTCTGTCTTATATGATAATGTGGACCGCGGCTACAGTCTACCGAGATTCCCCGCTACTTGTTTACTACGTCAAATTTTAGTGACTGTATTTTATTTTATACATGTATGCGCTGCGTGCGAGTGGAGCCTGCGTAAGTTCGTCTAAGCGAGAAGACTTGCATTATCGGCATCTACAATGAACTCAACCCTAATATCGTTTTTTGTAATCGTGGTGTTTGTAGACTACAACCGTCATTTACACCGGGCCGATGTTTCTAATTTTTGATTCCGTAACCGTCGACTTGTAGCACGGCACACTTGTAGGCTTTTGTAAGACACCGCTTATGCCAGGGGTCGCCAAATCAAAAAGGGTTGCGGGCCGCTTTTCAAATTTCGTAGATGCCGCGGTCCGCATGAATTCAATATCGAGATACACTAGGCTACATAGATGAACATTGATTAGTCATCTCTCCGTGCTGTGTGCAATCTCATTTTATCACCGCCTTGCAGCCGGCCGCCCCTTGCGCAGAGCCAGAACCACCAAGTGGCTACTACGCCAGTGGCAATAACCCCATGACAGCGCATGGCCAAATTGATGACTAGGGCGATTACTTTTACCTAATATCTACCTAAATTTATGAAATATTTTAAACAAGAAATTTAAAATTTTTACATTAAATAACTTTGCCTTTAATCGTATGTAGAAAGTTCTCCTTTTTAGAGAGGCTGGTTGATAGTTGTTTCGACGCGACACTCCGATGTCAATGAGTGTCGATTTAGCAGGCGTCGAATCCTGTCTGCTGCACTAAAATCTGCTACCGTGGACTAGGCAAACCTTACGTACCAAAGCCTTGTTCAATTCGGAGTGCCTGGTTGTGTAAGATTGAATACAAGACTGATACGCAAGGTTTGCCTAGTCCACGGTAGCAGATTTTAGTGCAGCAGACAGGATTCGACGCCTGCTAAATCGACACTCATTGACATCGTAGTGTCGCGTCGAAACAATTCGTAATAATGCTGGTCTGGAATCAATTCGCCATAGTGAGTCTGGAAGTAATTCGCATTAAAGCTCATTCAAGCCGGTCTCTTCAAGACTCTCTTCGAATCGGGCGCAGGCATTTAGTCTATATTCAGGACTCTGCTGCTCATCGCGGATTGGCCGACTCTCTGCTTGGCACCGAATCTGCTATATCTTTTGTTACATTCAGTTGAATGATGTCGTTTTCTATTTGAACCAGTGATGAGCGGATAGAGCTTTTTGAGACTCCGAATCCCTCCGACAACTTTAGTGTCTGAGGAGAACTCCCTCCGACTCCGAAGAGCTCAATCTCAGACTCCGAGATACTCCGAAGAATCTCGTCAAGTATCCGAAACAGTGGCAAGCATGGTACACGGTACACATGGTACAACATGGTACATGTGATAATATAGTTGGCATCATAGTATTGTTTACTCTCCAGTCCCCAATTGCAATGCAGATGGCTGATTTTTATGCACTTGGCAATCATTTTTGCATGTTACCCGTCATATTACAACTTTACAAGGTGTCAACTGTCTGTGTTTTGGCTTCTAATTATAATCAATAGTGTATTCTGGTCAGAGCTGTCCAAATATACCGGAGAAAAAAGTTACAATACTCCGAAATTCTCCGAAAAGATATCTGTAGTAAACTCCGACTCCGCTCCGACAGTCACAAAATCGGCAAAACTCCGCTCCGAATCCACTCCGACTCCGCTCCGATGCTCATCACTGATTTGAACGGAACGGACGATTGCGACCAATTACCCAATCTACGTCTACCGTTGCGACAATCAAGATTCATTCGTTTTCGTCTTACAACGTTTGGTGAACAGTCGTTTCGATTGACACCTATATTCAAGATCGTTACACAGTTGAATGCTGTCAGCGCCGCCTCCACGATTGCGACGATGGATTCATCTTCTCCAACGGTAACGAAGTTTTTGCGACAGTGACAGGATTCTTTTGACATTGATTACCGCCATCAAGCACTTGGGACATACGTTCGCGTCGGAGCCCACGTTCTATTTACCGTCATACAACGTTCTCAACGCTTGCAGATCTGCTGGACGCCTCTCTACCATTTTAAGGTGGTATATTCTCGTCACTTGTTGAGTTGCTGGACGCCTCCGTACGATTGCAGGTGATTTATTAGTATCACTAGTATAGAGTTTGCTGAACGCCTCTCTACAATTTTAAAGTGATTGGTTGTCATCACTAGTAGAGTTGCTGAACGCCTGTCTACCATTCAGAAGTGATTTATTGAACGTCGATATGATCGAAGGTTGTATAGCTTCTAATACGATGGAGATTTGTCATTTAACCTCATGTGTATTGTATCGAAATGTAACTGTAACAGTCGGGGATTGCATCATCTGTTCGCCCCTTCAGACCAAATTTAGTCGATCGGGGATCGAGTCGCTTATCCTGATGGCTTTAGTCGGCTGATCCACCGAACTATTTTGTATCGACGTTGACTGCATGGATGTGATATAAGTATTACTTGGCCCTCTTTGTTTTGCGCTTTTAAAATCCCCATGGTTCTCAGAAGTTGTGACGTGACCCAAAGGAACGTGCCATTTCGAATTGACATTTGTATTGTACAGACGTCGTACCTGTGCGGTTACAGATTTGTGTACGCTTCTGAGTACTGACTCATCCGACCGTTTACATATTGGAGCGATTCTGTTGACTGGGTTCAGTCAAATGGGGGAGTGTTTGCGATTGCGCATGTTATTTGTTCTTTATTTGATGTTTTTAAGAGGAATCAGTTTTCAATTCAACTGCGCTTTTTCTAGTTCGCTTTATCATTCTAATCGTCTCATTTAATCCTGATTATTTGATTACTATTCTAATTTCCTATTCGCTTGCCTATATATTTTCCTTGTTGTTGTTGCATCATGCTCCATTCCATCGAGCAACGGACGAGCAAGCACTATTACAGTGGTTCCCAACGTGGGCGATATCGCCCCCCAGGGGGCGATTTGGCGGTCTAGGGGGGCGAAAATGACGAAGGGGGCGACAGGGGGGCGAAAATGGACAAAGGGGGCGACGGGGGGCGAAAATAGCAAAGGGGGCGATAGGGGGCGATGACGCGTCAAAACGGCTGACCTTTTTTTTTTTTTTTTTAGTCAACCCACGGAAATTTATGTGTCAAATTAGACATCGAGCCGAAAATTTCACTTTTTTTTTTTCTAGTCAACCCGCCGGTGATTACAGTTTGTATGCCCAATTTTCGGCACACAAAATTTGGGGGGGCGATGATCGGTGTTGACCTTGAAAAGGGGGCGATAGGTCGAAAAAGGTTGGGAACCACTGCACTATTACGAATCTCTCTCGATTACGCATCTTCGTTCTTCATGTTTAAACCAAAGCCTTGTTGAATTCGGAGTGCTTGGTTGTGTAAGATTGAATACAAGACTGATACGTAAGGTTTGCCTAGTCCACGGTAGCAGATTTTAGTGCAGCAGACAGGATTCGACGCCTGCTAAATCGGCACTCATTGACATTGGAGTGTCGCGTCGAAATAGTAGGGCTGGGCACAAGGATTTGAGTACTCGAATATGAATCGAGTAATAATTTTAATGATTCGAGTCGAGTAGATAAAGTCGATTTTTTCGAGTATCTAAATTATACGCTCCTCGCCACTGCACGTTAATTTATCAATGATAACACTAGTCAACAAAATGAAAAAAAATTAGGCAGAACATCTGAGAGCCGTTTCTGGGGTTTTTGAGGTTGCTGATTAAGAATATCATTTTAGTTTTTGTCAGATTGGCTCTTTGTCAGAAGATATTTATACCTCTAAAAAGGCCCGATATTACTGTATTTACCCTTAAATATTTCACTTGCTAGGAAGAAAATCGTAGTTTTTTCTAATTTTATACTGCGCATAAATAACTAATTCACTATGAAGGACCCTCATGTCATTCTCAGTCATTCTATCAATATTAAGATGACATGATGCAAAATATTTGTTTGTCAAAAAAGAAGGTTTTCAAGCATAAAAATTGTACTTTTGCAGAATGTACTACGTAGAACTTCAGTTTTGCGTAACAGAGGTTGTGAAGTTTAGCCGATATGAATACGGATGATGAAATACTCGCGACACGGAAAAAGCAGATATATACTTTGGTTTTACGTAACAGAGATGGTGAAGTTTAGCCAATAGGAGTACGGATCGCGAAATAGTCGCGGCACGAAAAAGGCAGAGATATCTTTCTAGAACTCTAGTTTTACGTAACACAGTTTGTGAAATTTAGCCAACAGGAATACGGATCGCGAAATAATCGCGGTACGAAAAAGGCAGAGATATCTTTCTAAAGCTTGCGCAATACACAAAACGATTCTGGCTTTGACTAGTTACAAGATGTACGATACAATGTATGTTGGCCACATATAATAGTCCTAATAATACTATAAAGCCCAATTCACGTTGACAGAGTCAACTACAGTATGTAATGTATACTGCTGTAAGTGACCATTTTTGGCCCCACCTACTTATGTCATCATGGGTCCTCGCATTTAGGTATAGCATCAAGACGAACCCACGATCTCGTATACCTGGAGAAATTCTCAAACTTTGTATGAACAGCAATTATCAACCAGACTACAAAGCCATCAGGAATACCATGCAACACGAAAAGATGCATTAACTGTTAAAAACGTGTAAAAAGCATATTCATGCTGTTGTCTACGACTGTTGGAAATCTAAATGTTAATTGTCTTCAGCGTCGAATAATATCACAGACCACTTGAAAACTTGCACAAACTTACACAAATTAGACGATCAGCATGATTAGTACGAGTTTTATAGGTGCAAACGACGAATCACATGTAGTGATTTCGAATTTTCACTGCTATGTCGTCACTATTTTCCAATTGTGACGCAATAGTTGATTTACATGTATGGCTCTTAGGACGAAAAAGGTTCCCGACCACTGTAGTAAAGTATGGGCTACTTATTATATGGTACTAAGACATGTCATCGAGCTGCGTTTGTTTGACCAAATGACCGTACACATGCGTGTCTATTTGCATTAACAATCATTACATAAAGCAGTGTGATGTTTGTCGACGGAATTGCATTTTATGACAGTCCATCGCAATCGTTCGCAATGGGGGCAGCTTCTGTGTTTCTGATCGTGGTTCTTCTACCGGCGGCTTGGACCGTTCCACGCAGTCGAATAGGTAATGAGCGATTGAGGGTGTAGGCTACTGGATGCGGACTTCGACAACTACATAATTTCAATTGTCTCATTAGACTGATTAGAGTGAAACGCCGGTAACCGAATTTCTGGTTTTCCTGAAAATGTTACAGGTGAATTGTATAGTGCGAAGCGAGTGAAGGTAGATGCACGGACAAACATTTGCCACTTTCATGCTTATGAGAGTGATCTCTGATTTAATATGAATTTAGCTTGATTTTTGCTGTATTTCTTTCTAATCTAATCTGGAAAAGTTGAGTATTTTCTAGCTGTCCGACTCTTGACTGGATGCACAATTGTACCATGTACTACCTATTGTTTGTAAAATCTTCTAGTCGTATTGACGTAGGCTACAACAATGAAATCTATGCTATAAAAATCGGAGCAACAGGCAGCAGGCAGGTATATATGATGATACGGGTATATTACTATAAGATACCAGTATGTGATGTGGATTGTGTAGCTAAAGCTAATACCGTCGTGCGTGCAAGAACGATCTCCTCCTATTTCAGATTTGTTAATGCGTAGCTTTGGTATTACCAAAAATACTGCTTATAGCCGAATGAGGCGCAGAACGTGAGCATGAGCTGAGCGGCCCTGCATGACGTAAATCGCGAAATATAGGCTCAGATATTTATTGAAATATTATATTGACAGCGAGTAGCGATTTGAACTCGCAGCCATTGATTAGGCGGCAATTTTCTTTAAGGGAGAGCTGAATTCTGCATATCTACAATGTTCTTTCTTTATGGCACTAACCAGCGTCATTTTTTCAGTGAAAAACATCGATGATAAGGAGCCATTCACGTTTGACGACTTGTTTGATTCCAAATTCTAGTAAGTTTCGCTATTATATATGACGATAATCAATAGGGACATGCAAAATCGAATCACGGCTGCTTCGAATCAGATACTGAAAATATGGCTAGAATATAAATCGAATCACCACTTTTAAATATACTTTTATTGATCGCAATTTACTGCCGGGCATCAGTCAATAGAAACGAAATCCCCAGCTCTGTGAAAAGCTCACAAGTATTTCGTAAATGTAGCCTACTCTTTCTTAAAATCGTAGCTGGAGCCTAATGGATGCATTCTCCTTGGAAAGTCAAGTAAACCATAACATGGATTGATTGACTTTGATGCTTAATATTAAAATACACTACTCACATCAGTCCAAACTGCCTTCACGTCCATCATTTATGTTCGGTGTACCCAGAGGTGGTCAGTAACGAAGTACTTCTACTTTTTCGAAGTACTCAAGTAGTTTCCTCTACTTCTGGTACTTACTCAAGTAGATCTGAATTTCACCACTTCTACTTCTACTTCGTAATATTTTGTGATCTACTTACTTACTTTTCGCTATTTTCAGTTTGTTAAGTAGAAGTAGTTTAATCCTCCAATCAGGATGATAGCCTGAGAAATTTCGGGGCTGTTCACACGGAGTATCGACATTTAATTATCGTAAAAGTTGAGTTGAGCCCAGAATTTTCGTCGCGCTTCGCGCGCGCTGAATGCTGAGTGTCCAGTAGGATTTCACGAAAGTATCGGCGAATATAATTTAGGTAGCGGGTTGGCGTGGTTCCGTTCATACCGCATTGTCGCCCTTCGCCATATGAAATATTTCATCACAGTATATATGGCTTATCATAACGTTTGAGAATGATGTTTCGCAATCCAGCATTTACTTATCATATCGTAATCTAGCTGTCCATGGCGTGTCCTAATCTGAAAAAGTGGACTCTGACTTCTTTTTTAGTTTGGATCTGTTTTAGCATATCAACCTTCGAAACTTCCCGGACTAAAGACTTTAAATACATCTTCAATTTTTAGACTTATATTTCACTTTCAATACCCAGTACCATATATTTTGATTTCTAATTAACATCAGTTCTTTTGTCTCGATAACGTACATGTTGAAGTATAAAAGCAAGTGTAGCAATGCCTTTAATTTCCAGAAATAAAGCTACACAATATAGCATTTTTACGGTCCACCATATTTTTATTACCGTTTACTAATCGCACAAAGTGTTTGCGCCGTATCCAGCACAACATCTCCGTATTGCTCTTCGACTAAACTATACAGGACTTGTAATATGGGAGAGTGCGCAATACCATGATATTTTCTAAAACGTACTCTTTGAGTAAACAGAGGATTAGTATCGCATTTCCATATCAATACTATCATTTTCATCCCATGATGTGGACGAATGCTTATGCTATCGAAAATTGGATACCTGCTGGTATGCATCAATATGAATCAAGCTCGTCACTTTTCGCATAGCTCAATTTGCACCTTTTTACAATCCATGTGAACGAATTGGGATCGTTTTCACAACTACTTACTTACTTGAGTACTTTTAAAGTCAGCCAATTCTACTTCTACTTCAAGTAGTTTTAGGTTGCTCATGAAAGAAGTACTTCTACTCGTACTTGAGTAGATTTTTTTCGTCGCTACTTCTACTTTTACTTGAGTAGCTCTCTTGACTACTTTGACCACCTCTGGGTGTACCCTATATAGGTGGCATCTCAATGACCGCATTAGCATGGGTGAGCAATAATGAGCATTGCTGAGCAATCAGCGTGATTATTGAATGAGTGCATTGAGTGCCAAGGAGCGCTTTTATGCAATACCATATCAAGTTTAAAAGAATCTCTATGCGCGATATATCCTTGTACAATTCAGTTACCAGTTTTAGCTGTTATTGGGAGCTGTCAATCGAAACTGCTTTGCCAACAATGTGGTTATTCTTGTTGATTCGATTCGAGATTCATACGGCATTAAAATGGTTCGATTCGATTTCGAATCTGCTATTCGTTAGTCCCACGCCTATAAATCAATGTATCTTCCATTTGTACTTCATGCATTGATGCTTGACAGCTATTCTTCGTTTTATCCATCGTGGGTGACCGGCACCGAGTATATCGAACGAGGGGCTGACGGCATAGCTAAAGTGAATATCGACACCGGAGCTGAAGACGTGATTGTTTCGAATACTGTTTACGTAAGTTTGCAATGAAGTATATTGTCGTTACGCGCTGTATATACGCAAAACAACAGCCAATCATTATGTCAATCATGATTGATGTTATCAGTGTTCTGGACAATAGGGCTGTTCAAAAATAACTTTTTTTTCCCGATTCAAGCCGGTCACCTCTTAAATCGTCAGGTTGCAGTAGAAAACCTTACTCACCAAATTTCACTCGATTCCAACCAGTAAAGGCCTCCGCAGATCCAATTAAAATTTTTAATTTATTATGGAAAATTTAAAAAAAAAATTCCAAATTTTTCTGCCAACCCCATGAAATTGTTGAGCTGTCTTCAAAGACGTTGCAAAACAAATTTGAGTCAATTCCGACCAGTAGAAGCGGAGTTATGTGAGTTTTTCGTTGATAAATCGCGGATTATCCACCATTCCAGGATAATCCGAGAAATATCATCGAAAAACTCACATAACTCCGCTTCTACTGGTCGGAATTGACTCAAATTTGTTTTGCAACGTCTTTGAAGACAGCTCAACAATTTCATGGGGTTGGCAAAAAAATTTGAAAATTTTTTTTTTTAATTTTTCATAATAAATTAAAAATTTTAATTGGATCTGCGGAGACCTTTACTGGTTGGAATCGAGTGAAATTTGGTGAGCAAGGTTTTCTACTGCAACCTGACGATTTAAGAGGTGACCGGCTTGAATCGGGAAAAAAAAGTTATTTTTGAACAGCCCTACTGGACAATCGAGGCTATTATGGGGATAGTGCCCAAAGTAGGGCGAGTACGACCTGTACGTTTCCTTCATTCTGGGTTTAATATTATGCCAACTATATGGTGAATTATTGTGCCAAATACAGGTTGAAGGCAACCGCATCGAGCAAACTCTTCCTTGTGTACTATGACACCATTTCGTGCGTAGCCGTGAGCCCGTGACTTAGTACACATTAAACACGTATTCAATTGCGAATCTCTGAGAGAGGGAGAGATAGAGAGAGAGAGAGAGAATCTTTGTTTGTCAACCGTGAAAATCCATAACATTACATAGGAAAAATGCAATACAGCGCAATGTAATATAATGATAACTGGCATAGACAGGAGGCTTGACATAACATAGTCATCAAAGCCAATTAAGGCCCAGGCCTAAGCCAAGGCCAGGAGCATCTTTCACAAAAGTCGTTACTCTCTTTTCTAGTCGAAATACAAGCAATTTCTACTGAAAGAATGCTATAGTCAGCCCTCAAATTTACCGGACCACTACCTGAAATATCGATCTCGCCTTCCGACACGTGCCACTTCCTTTTGTCGCCTGTCGTTTTATATTATCTTCTTTTCGTTTTCACTCATGTGCGCAACTGCACGCACAGTGCGCATGCCTTCTTTTTACATCGCCTAGGCCAGGTGGGTGTCTGCTTTCTATGACTACTCCAAGTGGTTTCGACACCTTTCTATCTCTTCATTGTATCGCAGTCTTGTGGTGTATTGAAATGATGAAATTGTTAACAATAAATTGAATTGAATTTAATGCATGAATCAAGTAAGCGATATGATATACAATGGTATTGTGGCATTTTTTAAGGATTCTACCAATGCTCAAGGATGGAGTCTGTCCTCAGATGAAGCCTACTTTTTCGCGAGAAAGAATTATAAGAAACAGTGGCGGTACTCCTACAATTCGTCTTATTCCGTTTACAAAGTTACCGACGGGTATGACGATATCATCATTACTGAATCCCTGCTATTCATGTCGACAATATTACCTGCATTGTTGAGACAGTGGTTCGGCGGTATTGGAACTTCCTACCGCTGACATTCAATACATGAGATGGTCACCTTCCGGCAGTAGTCTGGTATGGGTCACGGGAAACGACATCTACTACGCAGAATCGCCACTTGATACGTCTCAGCGATTGACGAACGACGGGAGTCAAAACGAAATTTATAACGGCGTGCCGGACTGGGTGTATGAAGGTAGGCCTATCCGTTTGCGTACTTGGAATTTCAGAGTATGGCTCAACTATGACCTGTAAGTCTGTGGTAGCTCAGGGATTGCATGGGCTTGAAGAAACTATACAATAGAGCAAATACGCTATACCAGCACCTATAATTGCAAGTGGTCATAATGAACGAATTGTGCGCTAACACAACGTTCTCTTGTTGGCAATCATCATGCTGTTATCCACACATCAACTTCATTATAGCTGTTGCCTGTGTTATTTTGCTCAATAGAGGAGATGATTGGCACCAGACACGTCATCTACTGGTCTCCAGACAATCGTTTTTTGGCCTTCCTCTCTACAAATGATACAAATGTCGATCGCATCGAGTTCTCACGGTATGACGGCCAGCCGTATCCTGAAATGGTAATTTATTTTTTTCTTGACTTTAGGAAATAGCTTAAATTTGCGTTGCTACATTGGTGCCTATTATTTGTTAGGCTCACTTCGAGTTATATTTTTGTATTTATTTCAGGTTAGCGTTGCTTATCCAAAGGCCGGGAGACCTAACCCAGTGGTAACATTGCGGGTCATGGATCTCACCACAATGAATGAATATGTCGTGGACGCTCCTACCTCTGAAGTCGGAGAGTAAGAGTTCATGATGATTTCTAATTCTACATTGACTTAGTCGCGTACGAGAATATACATTCGAATGATACAGTGAACCCAAACCAAAATGTGTGACCCATTACGATTGCCACTCTAACAAAACAATTATGTAATAGCTGATACTAATTACTTTTTGCAGGGATCATTTGTTCAGCACTTTCCATTGGTATCCTGATAGCGACAAGTTTCTGGTGTCGTGGTTGAACAGAATTTCGAATATATGCGCTCCACAACTGTGCAAATTTAATTCTACGTGGTCGTGCGAAGTCGTAGAGGTAGGTGATGTAGTAATAATATGAATTTATATCGTGGTTTTGAATAATATAATCCTGACGACCTCAAAATAATAGTTTAACTTTTGGCTGGGATAATGATTTGCCAGTGCTGCCGGTCGGGCTTTAGACTTGTGCAGTACTTATGTTAAATTAAATAAATTCATACTTGTCGGGATTTATTTTAGAGCGGCATTGAACGAAGCGACAGTGGGTGGATTGGAAATGGCGGCACGCCGTTTACTCCCAAATTTGTCGGGGATGATGACGCCACATACATAACTGCATTTTCCAACGACATCGGCTACTGGCATGTTGCTGTAGTGAATCCCACGGTATGTATATCAATCAGTGGTCAGGATAGTCATCGTTCGTACTCAAGTAGAATTAGAATTTTGGAAATTTCTACTGAAAAACGAGTAGAATTAGTTAGTGATTTTCAAAGTACAAAAGTAAGTTTATTCTATAACCTTATTTTAGCCTAAAAAATGAAAAGTGTTGAGCAGACTCGGTCTAAAATGATAACCAATCGATCAAATCCCTATTCCGACTAAGTAAAAGTATTTCGTTACTAGGTCGTTGTGCATAATTTGATGCTAGCATGGCGAATTCAGATGATATCGAATGAACCTGTTTTGTGATAATGCCAGCATTAGAAGAAACCCTTAATTACTGCTTCTATAGTCGAACGAAAAGAGGTATTTAACCAATGGGACATCGGTAGTAACGTCTGTATCCGGTTACGACGCAGTTTCCGGATATGTATATTTCATTGCAGCTGCTCCTCTACCGGGCAGCCGGAACGTATATCGGTAAGTAAAATGAGGTATCCGTATACAGGACATGGCTTATTACACAGATTCCATCTTTTAGTGTTGCATATGATTCGCCTACGCCCGTTGATGTCTCGAATTGGGAATGCGTATCGTGTGACATTGACGAAGAAAGGTAGAATGCCAATATGTTTTACAATATCTTTCTGCGTATCGAAATTTAGAGCAACTTTGTTTTCGACGACACCGCAAATTGCTCTTTTTCAGGTGTCAATACGTCAACCCTTCGTTCAGTCTCGACTTTAGTTTTGTGGTGATGAACTGCGTGGGGCCAGACGTGCCCATGTCCATCATATACAAAATGGGAACCGACGGAAATTACGTCGTACAATCGGTCTATCAGAATAACACGGACTTGATTGAATTGAAAAAAACGGTATGTATTTCATGGAATAATGGCCACGTTTTGTTTTGATTGTGAAAAGAGGCGGCCAGTAACAATGTATAGCCTACTTCTGCTTTTTCGGAGTACTCCAGGATTGTAATGACTCGAATCGCGATTTTTTGGTGACTCGACTTTACTCTCGAGTCATTTTTTCAAATGCGTAAAATGACTTGACTCGAGTCAATTTTTGTCTTGAATCGACTTGTACTCAAAGTCATATGACTCGAACCTAGAACGGCCGAGACATACATTTTATTGTAACTTCGAAGCATAGTAAGGTTATCACATTATTGGCAGTTCGTCTATCAGTCCTGATACAGGGAAAATAGGACCAGAAACTGGTAAGACTGAGGAAAATTACGATATTATGAATGCGAGCAATTCTATATCACTCGAGCAGAGTTGAAAAAGTGGGTTGAACCGGTTTGAACTGGCAACTGAACAGCGGACATTATGACTCGGACTTGGACCAGGCTCGGTGGTGAATTGAAAATGACTCGACTTGGCTCGAGTCAAACTATAAAAGTAAGATTGACCTGTGACTCGGAACCTTGTGACTTGGTTACAACCCTGAGTACTCAAGCAAGTTTGGACTACTTGCTCAAGTGGTGATGATTTTAGACAACTTCTACTTCTACTTTACAGTTTTCATATTTTCAATAAAAACTAGGCCTTTAGTTTTACTTTAAAACGCTACTTCTACTTGTGCTTGTGTAGAAATTTACGACGTTACTTCTACTTCTATACTTGAGTATAAACGATGGCTACTTTGACCACACCTGAATGTAATCGAAAGAAAGCGACCTTGTGAGAAATCGTTGTGGTATGAATTGGGGTCATTGAAAAAAGTTTCAACCGAATTTCAACGTTATAACGAACAAGAAATTGCTTATTACAAACCCAAATATCAAGTTTAGAGTTTTAGCCGACATATTATCAGTGACATTAATAACTATACGTACTACTTAGTTCTATAATTGTGAACGCGGTAGATTGTTTCGAAATCGCACCTTATTATTGTGAGTTTGAGTGATTAAACTATAATTCTTTTTCGTCCTAAACATCACTTCGAAGCTCAATTGCCACAAACTTGACTTAGAAGCCTTTTGTTTCTACCTGTGTTAGTATTATTTCCAGAAAATGATACGTCAGCATTAACTCTGGTAATGTGAACATCTGTACAATGCCGCTTAGAAATTATGGCCGACCAGAAATACCGGAACGTTTACGCAATACGACACCGAATTCATCTTTGAGATGTTCTACCCCGAAAACTTTGACGACACCAAAAAATATCCGCTGCTCATCGAGGTCTACGGGGGTCCGGGATTTCAGAAAGTCAGGAATCTGTATGATTGACCATTTGCTATGGATTTTATACTGTTACAATTGCAACCTGTAACTTTCATTTAAAGGTGGACACGATCATGGGCGCAGACTCACATGGTGAGCCAATACGAGGTTTTGGTAGCAAGTTTTGACGGGCGTGGGAGTGGGTACAGAGGCGATGACATCGCCCACATGTTATACAGAAAATTGGGTTCGTCAATGATCGTATTTCACCTTTATTTCGAACTATCATAGATAACGCGGTACGTATTTGGCAGGTCAGATAGAGAAGCACGATACGATTGCTCTTGCGCAACACTTTATCGATAATTACGACTACGTCGATGCAACTAGGATAGCAGTTTGGGGTTGGAGCTATGGTGGATACACAACAACTTTTACGATCTGTAAATTTCATTCATTTGCGTCTCGCTACTTAATATGACGCTTAACCATACAGAATTCAATATTTATACAGCTGAAGGCTCTGGAGTTTTCAAGTGCGGACTTGCAGTAGCCCCGCTGGCATCCAGATATTTTTACGGTAAGTTACCGAAATTTTACCGATGGACTAATAACCTTTGTCAACAAACACATTGTGGCGTTTCAGATACGATCCACACTGAGAGATATATGGATTTACCCTCAGCTAACACAGATGGCTATGAGAAATGTTCACTTCTCAATACCAATTTGGAAAATTTCAAAAAGGTTTGTTGCAACAGTTGGACCATTGTCATCCCGGTGACTTTAAATCATTGGAATCTATGAATGTCCGGAGATAGAGCGATGAGCGTACATAATCGGAATCAAGCCAGTGTACTTCTGCGATTACAGTCGCTGAAATCAGTCTATTACTATTATAGTACATACGAATTGCATTGTTGTTGTTGTTAGTGGTAATCATGGTGTTTTTCGAATACTATGGTCTTGGACTCTTGGTCATTTACACCAGGCCAATTTTCTTCATTTTTATTCCGTAGGCCTATCTGGCGACTTGTAGCACGGCACAGGCTTTTATAAGACGCCGCTTACCAATTACCTTCTCATATTTGATTATATAACAACTGTTACTCCGACTGAGACAAACACGTGAGGTAAGAAATAAGACGTTGCAAAAGTAGCCACCGCTAATACTCCAGTAGATGAATTGAATTGAATGTAGCGATTTAGTAGGGTAAGTATACAAAACCTACTTGAACAATCCAAAAAAGTAGACGTAGCCTACTACGTCTCTGACCACCCCATCCCTATTTAACAATATACCCATTACATTACAACAACCGACTTGTCGGCTAAGATTCACATTATAGAACAACCGAATGGACGCACAAGATCAGATTTTGATTTACATGGGCGCGAAATTACGTGCAGTGTACACAATGTGTGTCTTGAACGCATTAGAATATAAAGCATACGATTACTACGCATTATTATGACGAGTCTATAATTATGCTACACTAAACTCAACCTTGAAATTTCCCCTGACCCTGATCCGTCCTTCACGAATTGCAGGCATCGTATATCATTATTCACGGGACAGCAGACGATAACGTTCACTTCCAGAATGCCGCATTATTTAGCAAGGCTCTGGTTGAAGCAGATGTTTCATTTGAAAACTTCGTAAGTCTGCTGGTCGTTCACGTAATGTTGTCATTGCGAGTAACTTTCACGTACGTGTTAATTGCAGTTCTATGCTGACGAAGCGCATTCTATCAATAGCGGTCCAAACGCCAATAAACATCTCTACAAGAAGTTGACGAGGAAGATAAGAGATTGCTTTGGCCTGGCAGAACCCTAAAACTTGAACTTCAAATATTGACTCCGCTCGTATATATAATTAATTGTTTGTGGGGGAGTGTTGCTTTAATTGTTTTGTTACCTGTAACCTAACCTAACTTTGTTTTGTGTTTTGAATAAATCATCTATTCCTCAAGTATCTGAAGCAGTCGTTGGAGGAAGCTCGAGGGTGTTGGTGTGAAACATTAAATCGCGGCCTTTTACTGAATTGTATATCAGCGAATATTTTTGCAAAATACTGTCCCGTCGAAACTTGATAGCGGCTTACGTGATGGTAAATATACATTACATATGTGTCCTGTATTTGATTCTTTGCCCTTGAAGTTCCGACACAATTCCTAATAATCACCTATTTATTCGAGTGCGGCTGTTCTATTCCGATGAATGTTAGCCTATGGCAAAAGAAAACGAAACCGGCTTGCATGAAAATATGACATGAGAATTGGCGTTTCTGAGACAAACAGTTCAACGAAAGCTTGCAATCCTTGCATATTAGCGTAGGGATCGAACGGTTCCTAATGGGTACGAACCACCTATATATGAAAGAATAATAAAGCATGGTATGCGTATTGCATAATTCAATTGAAGGCCTATGTATATCATGCGTTGCTAGTCTAGGCCTACGATTGACCTACTGCCAAAAATACAACATTCGATTCTGCATATTATTGCCAAGGCCCAGGGGGCCTGGATGTGCAAATGATAAATCACTACTCAAAAGATTTGGTGTTCTAAACATGGATGATTGAGGAAGATATAGAAATTGCCAAGTTTATTTATATCGGTCACATAGATCAACAAATTTCAACAACTACTTCACCTCGGAATCAAAAGCGCACAAGTAGGCCTAACATAACATAACATAACATGGACGAGATATATTTTTGATCTGAACAAGTCACACACAATGTACAATGCGATGTCATGAACAGATAGGAGGATGTCGAACGACACGCATCAGTAGCGATCCTTTACTCTAACATCCACCTCGGCCTAGTGTGCCCGATGTCACAGTCCTACTTCGATGTTAATCTCTTTGAAGCCGCGGCCCTTTCTACTAGTTCTTTCCATTCATTGTGAGTGCTTTCTTTCATCGGGTCTTCGTCTGGGCTTTTTTGTCGCCGTAAGAACGGCAACGGCAGGGGAAGAGGAGCTCAGATAAACCTCCGACGGGAATCGAACCCGGTCCGTATGCGTGCTGGGCGCTTATCGTAACCACTACACTATCTCCCCCGCCTAAAACACGGTTGCCCCTCGTGTGACCGTGAGCATTGAGCAATGAGCATGAGCTTGCGACACAGTGGAAAACGACAGCCGAGCATGAGCAATGAGCATGGACAGGACACTTTAGCATTCGTCACTTCAGCATGTATGATTTCATAACTCCAAAACTAACCCTAACCCGAAGCCTTACCCTAACCCATCACTAATCCGTAATTTATCCCACATGCTCATGCTCATGTGTCGCATGTCCAATTTTCGCATGCTATAATGTCGCATGCTCAGCTCATATGTCACAACACGAGCGCGTCCTCGAAGAGCAACTGCCATATGATCAGGACTGGTTGACAGTAAATTCGGCCCTCGGTAAATTCGGCCAGTGAATTCGGCCATCACCTCGGTAAATTCGGCCCTCCGAGAATATTGTATTAAAACGTATTACCAACCGTTAACATGAATTAATTACATATTTCTACTATTATTAAGTGATTTGGATGTCAGGGTATGCGTAGATCGCGTAACCGTGGGAGATAGCGCGGATATTCCCGGGGCCGAATTTACCGATGGCCGAATTTACTCGGTAAATTCGTCGCTCGGAGAATTTTGTATAAAAATGTATTACCAACTATTAATGTGAATTACATAATTATATTATTATCGAGTGATTTGAAAGTCAGGGTATGCGTATATCACACAGTCACGGGAGATAACGCGGACATTTACGTGGCCGAATTTACTGAGTACCGAATTCAATCGGTAAATTCGGCCCTCGGAGAATTTTGTGTCATCATCATCATCATCATTGGTTTATTAGCAATTTTATCAGTTCAATACACCACAAAATGCGACACAATGAAAAGACAGGAAGATGTCGAAGCGACAAGGAGTAGTCTATGGAATCTGACACCCACCTTGGCCTAGGCGATGTAAAGAGGAGGCATGCACACTGAATGAAAGTAAAGAAGATAGTATAGAAAAAGAATGCGACAAGAAATAGGGCGGCATGTCATGGGAAGCGAGATCGATAGGTCAGTCGTGGTCCGGTAATCTTGAGGATGGACTGTATTTATTTAGTAGTAATTGCTTGTATTTCGACTTGAATGTGGACATGCTCGTCGACTGTCGGATGGCCGGCGGGATACTGTTCCACACATCAGGCCCGGCATATTTGATGGAGCGATGATCTTTTCGGTCGATCATATGATATTTGGACGACGTGGACGCACGTGTGTTGTACTTGTGCGCTTTTGATTCAGAGGTAAAGAAGTCATTGAAATATTCGGGGCAACGACCGCAGTGAAACTGATACATAAACTTGGCGATTTCTAGTTTCCGCATATCTTCTATGTTCAGGACGCCGAATCTCTTCAGCAGCGACTTATTGGATGGGCAGCCAGGCCCCTTTGGGGCCCTAGCTATGATTCGGAGTACTTTATGCTGTAGTTTCTGAAGTGTAAAATTGTGTGGGGCCCTAGCTATGATTCGGAGTACTTTATGCTGTAGTTTCTGAAGTGTAAAATTGTATTACCAACTATTAATGTGAATTATATTACATAATTATATTATTATCAAGTGATTAGGAGGTTAAGGTTAGGATTAGGGCTATGGTTTGGGTTAGGATTAGGGTTAGTTTAGGGTTAGGATTAGGGTTCGGTTAGTGTTATGATTAGGGTTCGGTTAGGATTAGGGTTAGGATTAGGTTAGGGTTTGGTTAAGGTTAGGTAATGTTATTGTAACTGTTATTGTTACCCTGGCCCTGGCCGAATTTACCGGGGGCCGAATTTACCGAGGGTCGAATTTACCGAGGGCCGAAGTGACCGAGGGCCGAATTCACTGGCCGAATTTACCGAGGGCCGAATTTACTGGAAATCATCAGGACTGAATACAAGAAAACGCATCGCTCTATCAAACGGCGGACCTGTAGCGTGGAACCATAGTGTCCTATATGGTGTGGACATAGTGTCCTATATGGTGTCGACACAAGCAAATCTCACGGTTCAATGAAATTGTATCACGTCACAATTTCCATTTGGCTACAGGCAATTTAACGGTCATTTTTGACCGGCTTGCCGAGCATTAAATTTGATGAATCGGGTATCAATCGAAAGCTGACTCTGCACTGATTACGAAAATATATATTTTATTTTACTCATGGCCCTGGAACCCCTACAATCAGCCCCAAATTATTCATTGTTAAGTAGATTGGCAGTGTGACGCAGCAATGCTGTCTGGCGAAACGAGAGACTAACAAGGAGAGCGAGGATGCGGCCGAGCAAGGATGCGGCCGAGCGGCGAGAGTGGGATCAGCTGACGTCGCGGCAATAGCAATGAGCAATCGCGTCGCAGAGAAACGCTGCGCTGTTGATACTTTTTCTATGCGCTTCGGTACAAGCGAGCACGCCTTATCAGCCTTTCCTTGACTTTCAAGGGTAGACCTGGGTCCACAGAATGTATTAGGGTCCTACCAATTTTCGCGCAATATCCTTCAACTGATAGAGATATGTAGGCTACGTCTAAATAGTCTACATTGGATATGTCACATTATTATGATATCGATTGCCTTAGCCCGCTAGTTGCGTAGGGCTCCAGAGACGCGTGGCGCTGTTGATACTTTCTATAGGCGCTTCGCTAAAAGCGAGCACACACCAGCCTTTCCTTGACTTTTAAGGGTAGAACTGGGTCCACAGAATGTATTTGGGACCTACGAATTTTATTGCAATATCATTCAACTTATAGAGATCCTTCCGTCTAGGTATAGCTATTTTAAATATTGTATTAGCCCGCTTGTAGTGTCGGTCCCCAGAGGCAGGTTGCGCTGTTGAAGGCGGGTGTCGCTGTCGATACTTCCTATAGTCGCACACATTACGAGCCTTTCGTTTACCTGTAATAATAGTGGTACACAGAATGCATTAGGGCAGGGCTGGCCAACCTTTTCGGCCGAAGGGCCTCATTCGAATGACGAACTTTTACGCGGGCCACTATCCGCGCGAAGCGCGAAAATTTTTTGAAGTTCATGGGTCAATAATGTTGTCACTTGACTATATTGCAGGCCTGCTTGTATATTGCTGGGCTAAGTTTGCAAGGACTGGGCTATTCGGCACATGGACATATTGATAACGAAAGCTGTGACCAACATGCGTCAATCATTTCGTGCCTAGATTTGATAGTCGTCGGTCTTACTGCGAGCGCAAACGCAAGGTCACATATGTCGAACGACACTTTGTGTCGTAATCGCGAATATAGTTAGACTCAATCTGATACATTAGGTGTTCTTCCATTTTCACGAAAGGGCAACAATAATAAAAACAAGAAATCGAGTGACAACATATTGCGCTAAGCTTGTAGAAAATTTTTACCTTTGATAAATCCATCGCAAATTATTCTGCTTTATTGTAGTGTACGAAGATATACCAGTATGTGAATGGCTGATGGATCTGTCAATGCGTCGGAACTGATATTTTAGTCATCACATCTCAAGTATTGCGACCAGACTAATCAAATTTATGGTTGGCCTTGCAAGTTCAAAATCTATGCAATCCATTTTTGATGATATTAGAAATTTCGGAAATTACCTCGCGGGCCACTCAAAACCTTCTCGCGGGCCACGGGTTGGCCGGCCCTGCATTAGGGCCTTATGAACCTTCACGCATTCTTCTGCAACTTATAGATCTTTCCGTATGCAGCTATAAACAATAAATATGTCAGTGTCAGATCATGAGGTCGACTGGCTTAGTCCGGAAATAATACAGGATTTACTGGCGATTAATGACGAGGATTAGGCACCGAGAGTATCTTCCCGGCTATCAGTCGGGTCTACAGCAACGGTAACCAACGCAGATGTTGAAAATTCGCTGATTGCTTTAGGAATATTAAATGACATAACCTTCACTCCGTATGGGCACCAAACTGTAAAGAATTGGATGATGGATTTCGAGAAATCCCGCAACAAAGCCAGGCTGGTCAATGGCTATGCAGCAGGGCAAACACTGTTTACATGCGGCTGAGTTTTTTTATCAAGAGTCTGGAAGAGCAGATGATGCTTCGCATTTATTGCTGAAAATTATAAAACAAATAATGTATAAAGAACAAGACATGTATGGAAAGGTGGGGAGATAACATCATATGAGTGCGACGCACTAGAATGAATACCTTGGCGGATACGCAATAAAAAAAGCGATTTCAAAATTCAGTGGAAACAATGTAATAAAAATTCTTTCTACTAAACCGAAAGATGGCAGCTTTATTACGCTAATGGAAAAGAAATCCGGATCTCTCCATTGTCCTTCAGAGGATCTGCTCAGTTTACTGCAAAAAATTTATCACTTGCTCAGCATTGAATTCAGCCGTCGGCCGGACAGCATCGATACCCGTGACTTTATTGAATCACTGATGACTAATTCTTATTATCAGTCCCTTATTCGAAAGATTGAACAGACGATGCTGCCAGAATCAGATCCCGAGTTGATGGAAAGAGTACTGACTTATAGCCTACATATCTATATCAGCTGAAGGATATTGCGCGAAAATTGGTAGGGCCCTAATACATTCTGTGGACCCAGGTCTACCCTTAAAAGTCAAGGAAAGGCTGATAAGGCGTGCTCGCTTGTACCGAAGCGCATAGAAAAAGTATCAACAGCGCAGCGTTTCTCTGCGACGCGATTGCTCATTGCTATTGCCGCGACGTCAGCTGATCCCACTCTCGCCGCTCGGCCGCATCCTTGCTCTTGAGCTAGTCTCTCGTTTCGCCAGACAGCATTGCTGCGTCACACTGCCAATCTACTTAACAATGAATAATTTGGGGCTGATTGTGGGGGTTCCAGGGCCATGAGTGGAATAAAATTTATATTTTCGTAATCAGTGCAGAGTCAGCTTTCGATTGATACCCGATTCATCAAATTTAATGCTCGGCAAGCCGGTCAAAAATGACCGTTAAATTGCCTGTAGCCAAATGGAAATTGTGACGTGATACAATTTCATTGAACCGTGAGATTTGCTTGTGTCGACACCATATAGGACACTATGGTGTGGACACGGCGAGAGTGAACGGCTCACTGCATTTGGTTTACGTCATACTTTCCATTTGACCAAAGGCAACTTTACGGCCATTTTTGACCAGCTTGCCGAGCGCAAAATTTGATAAAACGGGTAGCAATGGAAAGCCGCTGCTGTACTGATCACGAAAATATAAATTTTATTCTGTTCATGGTCCTGGAATCCCCCAAAATCAGCCTAGTAATTTGCCTTGTGATCAAGTTTTGGCATTGTGACGCAGCAATTCTGTCTGCAAAACGAGAGTGAAGCTGAGAAGAAAGCGCCAGACAGTCCTGTGTCGTCACGATGGCAAAACTCAACAACAATGAAAATTTCTAGGCTGATTTTAGGGTTTCCAGGGCCATAGTGTGGAACCATAGTGTCCTGCAATGGTCTGGACACAAGCAAATCTCACGGCTCACTGCGACTTGTCAACGTCACACTTTCCTTTTGGCCGCAGGCAACTTCACGGTAAATTTTGACCGACTTGCCGAACGCGAAATTTGACAAAATTGGTATCAATCGAAAGCTGTCGCGAGGTACCGATTACGAAAATATAAATTTTATTCTGCTCGTGGTCCTGAAACGCCCACAAATCAGCCTCGATTTGCTTTCGATTGATACTGAATCAATGCTAGTCAGCCCTCAAGAATACCGGACCACAATCTGACATATCGTCCTCTTCTAATATATAGCTCAGTGTCTACTACCGACGCATGCGGCATTCATTTTCCTCGCTTCCTTCTAAGTCACCATTTTCGTGTGGTACATGCCTCTTATTCAAATGCTGTAGGCGAAAGTGGGTGTCTGATCAAAAGACTACTCCAAGTCATTTCGCTACCCTCCTAACTTTTCATTATAACGCAATCATGTGGTGTATTGATTTGATAAACATTTAATAAAATGATGATATTGGAACAGCAATATCCCTTCGGATATCTACGAACCGGAGTTCTGACTGAGTCCGAGTGCCACCTTGTGGATTTAACACGACAATCAAAGACAACAGCGTTGCTTCGGAGGTCATTCTTGTTGGAAGCTATTTCTTAAGTTGAATTTATTTCGCCAGCTTATTATCACATCGGAAATATCAACATGAATCTGCAAAGAACCATCTCACTTTCGAGGCAAATCGGTGCGCTATTCAGAAGAAACGTAGGCATGTCAGCCGTCGTGTTCAACCAAACCCAGCAAATGGATCCAATTCAAAAACTATTCCTGGATCAGGTCGTTTCGTACGCAAATCAAAGCAAGAAAGCCGGCGGCGGGCCAGTCGATGCCGGTGCCGACTACCAAAAGTTGAGAGAAGAGACGGAAAGTAGACTGAAAAAAGTGTACGGTGTCACGGACCCGAAAGCGTTTCCAGAAATGAAATTTAGCGAGCCTGATCTCGATCAAGATTCGATTGAAGATTTATAATTAATTGTTATACGGTCGCTTTCTCAATCTCAATTAGGGACTGTCGTCAGAAGTCATGTCAGATTTTTGCTTCGCTTGATATTATGTAAAGAAGATAACACAGGTTAACATTCGGTGTAGAATGTTCGTTTAGATACAAGTTGACATATCGCAGTTGAGCAAATGTGATTGACGATATGCTATACGGCTATTGTGTTGGCTTATGATCCTTGCGATTTTGTGCAGAGCAACAACATTCAACGTTATTTATTGAATAATATTGGATGTTTAATATCTCTTTTGCACAAGCGTGTCTTAACTTCGATGTGTAGGCGCTATGAGTGAGGTAACCTTTGAATTAACATGCATACAACTTTGAAATCCTCGAAATATCGTACGAAGCAGGAATATTCAATGTTATTCTGTGAATGATATTAGATGTTTACAATCGCTTTTGGAGAAGTGTATTTTCAAACTGATGAATAGGCGATAATGAGGTCATCTAAAATGATTACGGATATTTCAATGTATTTCGAGTAGAAATATGTTGAAGACTTAACTCGGACGCATTCTTTATTTATGTTTCGAATATCCTGGTCAATTTATCAACACTGGCTTATTGCCGTTAATGTATGTGATCGATATTTTCCACCAATATTTCAACTTGTGTTTTCTTCTCTAGGTTGTAATCATTGGTACATAAGTCTGTAACATGGAGCGGCACAACGTGCCCCCGCAGTACCGACGGCCTCGTCGTAGAAACAACAATTTATGCGGATGCACGTGTGATTTTAACTACGCCAGATCTATTCAAGGAATTTGCAAAATCATTGCCATAATCATCCTCGGGCTGGCTTGGATCGTAATCGGGGCTTCTCCTTATTATCGGCCGATATTCGTCATCGGAGGAGAAACATGGCCGTTCCATATCGTAATGCTGGTCAGTATTGTTGTGTGGCTCGCCACTTTGGTCATGTACTGCCTCTTTATGAGCGGATATCACCTTTCCCTGGGGCATTACCACTGGCCGAGAGTGGAATTGATATTTAACATCTGCGCGTCAATACTGATATTGTTCGCCGCTATATTAGAGGCCGCCAATCTTTGGAGGTGGGATATGAGTCACGGAAATAATGTTTACAATCCGGGTGCTGGCGGCGCATACTCTGGGTTATCGCAGTACGGGCTGCGTCCGGGTATGTCTTTCACGCAGACTTTGAATTTCGGGTCGTACTGCGGAAATCGGCCGCAAGATTGCCGTGATTATTTCAGCCTGCTAGCCGGTCACAACACGTATTACACGAATCACATTTTCGGAACAATCTTCATGTTTTTCGCGATCATCGCGTACTTGGTGTCCACGTTTTTCGCTTATAAGACGTACAGAATTTTCGAACGCGACATGTACAAACCAGGTCAGATGCCGAAACCGACGTTATGGATGCGTTTCACTTATGGAATCGAGCAAGCTACTGGGTATGTTAAAGAGAAGGCTAATAAAGCTCTTGGGAGGAATGATGAAGATGGGGAGGCGGATGTTGAAGATTTTGTACCCGAAAAAATACCTGCACGTGTTGATGATGGTGGATTTGAGGAAGCTAGATCTTCGAGGGTGGAAGGGGCTACGTCACGATCCTCACATCATGGGTCAAGGTCCCATCGTTCACATGGTTCACGATCTAGAAGTAGCCACCATCCTGATAGCGATGGTAGGTCTTCAAGACATCACAGGCACGACGATCGTTCATCTCGTTCCTCGAGACACCACCGCAGTGAAACTAGATCACCCCGTGGTTCAACCGACAGGCGTAGTAGGAGTTCTTCAAAACCGAAAAGCCCCGATTACAGTACCGATCATAAGGAGAAGAATATCGAATCGGTTGAGGATCCGTTGTATGACGTTCCTCCTCCTTATGAAGAAGCGCCGCCTCCTCTTTCACAACCTCAACCGGCCGGGGCGTTCCCGCATCTAGAGTCCAAGAAGAAAGGGTCTAAGAAGGGGAAAAAGGATCCACCGGTCGATATGTCGCCTGTGGCGTCCGTTATGATTTGATTTCGGGGTCGGGGGATGCCGTGAGAACATCATTTTTATTTTGTGCATCATTTCAACATTCGTACCAAATATGATTACTGTATCAGTCTCAATGCAGTGGTACCATGACAATCCTACTGGAAATATACATATTTTTGGACGTTATTAGGTTTAGAACGGTTAGATTGAAGTATCTGATGACATATTTGTCCTCCTTGTTAGTGTGTTGTGTAAGCTAACCTCCGATTCTGGACACTGATCAAAAAATTCGTCAGCTGCCACATTCCAGCACAAGTTTCATTTGAGAGCTCGATTTCTAACTTTCATATTGCGTAGTATTGAATAGCTGTAATCATCAACTTATTGCACCTTTTTTCACGATACATCTATTTTTTATTAGCAATAAAGCTTGTTATTATTGCGGGATATTTTGTACGGCACATTATTTTCGATATACACACTGCTACGTTGGCTATCTTGATTTTCACTGATGATTGCTTGATCTTTAAATACTCTTGATTAGGTTACGACCTATCGGTAGTCCCTAATATTGATTATTAGCACTAAATATCTACCTGGTACATCCTACATGGTATATATATCTGCACGTTGTGTGATTGTAACCCATTGCCGCATTCACGCTGGAGTACATTTTCATGGACCAGTGACCAGCTTTGGAATGTTGCGAGGAAGTTAACTGACGCGTGTACCAACCATGAACTCGATATTTTTTGTCACACTGTATTGTGGTCCCTGGTGAGAAAGGGAAACCTGCATCTGATTAGTCCTGCCTGGTTTATGTGGTATCATTACCTTTACATTTCTGCAAGTAAGCTATGCTTGATTGCTGTCTGCTCATTTATTTTATTTCAAACAATCCCTGTTGCACTGCCCAAATCATTTTCTTTCATAAAATGATACTTTTACTTACTCATATCTTTCATTGTGGATGATAATTGTGCCGTGTTTCTGTAATCGATGGTTTTTCTTCATATATTGAACTGTAGGTGACTTGAAATGGCGTGGTGGTGGTACTATATCGGTTTCGTTTTGATCACATTTTATCACGTAGCGTGTTGCTTATAATGATTGGTACGTTTTGCCTTTTAATCCACATTTTTAATCATTTTTAAAATTTATGATAAACAAAGATTGAAGTTTAAACTGTTTGCATATTTGCATCACTTTTCCACTTTCTGGGTGATGTAGGCCTAGGATTTTAAACTTATTATCAGTATGCTGTTTTGAATTCTGTATTCATTGATGTTATGGTTGCATTGTGACGAACTGTCGTTTGAACAAGTGTGATTTTATACAGTGTCATTGCTAACCGTGATTGTCAATCGTGGTGTGTTTGTTGTATAGTTTTATTTAGGCATATCTCTAGTTTTGTGCAATATACCGGTACCAAAGATGTCACAATGGGAGACAGTAAATAGTAAAAAAGGAAATGGAAAATCCAAGGCAAAAGCACCTAAGCAAAAATATGTTGATACCATTCCCAAAGATAGTTACGAGGGTAAGTGATCTACATTTGGTGAATATGAATAGCATATAAATGGATTAGTGATTTAACATGTATTGCGAGCTTGGTATGTAGCATGAATTCATGTGGTTATTTGGATTGTCCCGTGTCCCTGGTATTGAATTGTTATAATAGTTAGCAGTAGTTGGGTAAGTCTTTCATTATTACATATGTTAGTCTACATCGTAGACCTGCCTAGCTGTCAAATAATTTGTGTCTCTAACTCGAGACAAGGGGCTAATAAAAGTCTTCCAGGTTCATAGTGAGAGTATGTATGCTTCGATTAGAGTCCAATGAATGTAGTTTGGAACTGATATTTAAATTTATTACCATCTTCAAATAATATAGATTTGGATTTAAAATTGAGCTTAGCTGGCAATGTAATGAAATAATTATTGTTGCATGGGACTTTTCGTCTTATCGACAACGTTTGTGTTGTATATGTGAATTTAGTAAATTTTACATTCCCTCCAAACTGTCATATTACGTCTTAGCTCCCTGTATCATTGACATAATTTGTCTTATCTGTTCCAACCATTCTCCAAATTCTAGTTTCAAAATCGAAACGGATACATATTATATTATTATGTCTAGCTATGGCAGTTGTTAAATCGACGCTGGGTAATTGATTTTCTGATCTTAAAATATGAGCGGGTGCGGAAAGCTGATCTTAAAATATGAGCGGGTGCGGAAATTGGAAATGATTCCATTAACGTCTTTTGAAAATTTGGGACAGATTCTCCTACAGTTTGCCCACCTGCTGCTTTGTAGAGCTTGCTTTTAGGTGACTACTGGTAGTTTTTTTTTCAGTTCCACCTCTTGAGTTGTCAAAATCTTCGTTTGAAGCGCTCGATAAACCCAAAAAAGTGCCGGCGCAAAAACAGCCACTCCAAGATCAATCCAATGTCCAAAACTCTCCGAAAGGTTTGTTCTAAATTTATTAATGTCATGATCTTTTCATGCTAGGAGCTATTTTGAACTGTGAAATTTATATTGAGGAACAATGCAAGGTAGTTGTGATATAGTGAGACATTAATTTCGACTTGTATGAATTCATAATTACATTAGTTATCAATACATATATACGGTATGTATCGTATATCTGAATCCGGTATCCATATTATTGTCCACCTGAACCAGGACGTACCACGAATAGAAACACTAGGGAAGAGACTAAAAGACACGCTCAGCGGCTGTTGGGCGCTTAGCGCGTTACTCGAGACTTACCGGCGACCAGAAGTGTGTTTTTATTAAATCCACGACCGCTAAACCTCAGATTATTAAACCACCCTTGCTGGTTCAACTGTTGAATCGCTCACGTATCGCTGAATGGGGCGCAAGCTCACCTGATCATTTTGTAATCTCAACTAAACATGTGTGACGTGACAGACGAGATCGCATAACGTTGTATTGTTGTTTCTGGTACGGCCGTAGGTGAGCTACAGTTCCGGAGTCCCGGACTAGTTTCCTTTTCTTCAAGTCGACTTCGCTATTATTTAGTTATCATTATGATACAGTAGGCTATCGCACCAACATCCTACGTAGCAGTAGCCTATCATGTATAACAGTTGGATATGACAATTTTTCAGCTTAGGAGGTATTACAGGCAGTTGGCAGACATGAACGCACTTGAGCTTTTGGGTGAATTATGCGAGGAGATTAGACCGCAACGCTGTTCCCTGGTAGATTTGAAGAATCCACTCAAAAAATATTCAGATTCAGAGTTCCAAGATTGCTTTTGATTTTGCAAGAAATCAACATCGTTATTTTAGCAGTAATTGAAAGCAATTTCCAACTAAACCAGCACAAAAATGCTGTACCAAGATTACAGCATCTGCTACGTCATAACGATTCTATGCAACGGGTCAACTTTCAATGTACAGATGAGGACTTGATGGGTGAAAGCCGTCAAACCGCAGGACGGGTAGTAGCCTACGCAGGATTTCAAGGTGTATTGCAAGACAGAAATATCAATTCAGCAAATTCTCCGTCAATTTAGATAGAACAAAGGCAGATTTCTATAAAATCGGTCACTTTCCTTGCGGTAATTGGTTGCATAGATTGTACTCATATACCCATAACTTCCCCAGGAGGAGAATCAGCCGAGGTTTATCGTAATCGCAAAGGCTAGTTTTCGATTAATGTCCAGGCAGTCTGTTATGCGAGTAGATCATTTACATATGTTGTTTGTTGGTGGCCTGGAAGTTGTCACGGTCGCCGCATCTTTGATAATTCAGTAATTCCTGACCAACTGGAACAAGGGTTGCATGATGGGTTGCTTTTATGAGATGGAGGTTATGCATTGCGACGGTATCTGATGAGACCAGTGTGTGCACCAACCACAGAAAAAGAGCGCCATAACAACTATGCTCATGCAAAGATCAGATCGAGGATCGAACAAAGTTTTGAAATTCTGAAGCAGAGATTTCGCTCCCTCCGTACACCCTTACGCATGGCACTAGAGAATTCACACGCAGACGCAGCTATTGTTGCAATCTTCTGTCTCCACGACTTTGCCATCGCAACATGTCAACGTCTTGATGATGATGATGATGAGTACTTGGAGGATTTTGTCGCAGCAACAGCTCTGCCCCCATCAACCGCTACAACATTAGGCAGAACTGTTCGAAAACAAATTCTGCTAGAGTACTTTTGAATTACATTTACTATGTACATATTCTTTATTTGTACTAGGCTAAAGCTTTCAATAGCCATTCAGTTCTGGTTTATTCTGGAGTTATCAATGTTTATTTTGCATTTTTAGCAGATATCTTAGAAACAACAGGAGAAATGAATAGTAACAGATCAATTAATTACACCCTGAGTGAGAGATAATTGCTGATCGAGTTGATGAAAAAATATAGGGAGCTGGAATGTAAGAAGACTGACAAAGAAAGTAAACGAAAAAAATATAAAGCGTGGGCAGAATTGACTGGGGACTTTAATGCGATGGGCCGAGAGTGTCCTCGTAGCACTAAGAACTTGCAATCCTTATGGAAAAACATGAAAACTAAAGCAAAACAAGCTAATGCATCAAGAAAACGTGAGCTTAGAAAAACAGGGGGAGGTCTTTTAGTGTTTGAGCCAGATCCATCGAGCAGTGAAGTTGAAGGTATATGTTGAACAATGTCAGGGATATCCTGGAACTTCCGTGTTTGAAATGTTCAAGTTTTATTTCAGCATTAATACCGCAACAGGTATCGTGTCCGACGAATGAATATGACGACGATAATGACACATTCTTCGATGCTTCATGTGAGTATAGTTTCTTAGCTATATTGGATATGTAAACTAAAAGCCTTGTCATTAACTCATTATGCCATTCGTTTACAGTTCAATTGCTTTCTAATGGCCGATTGAATGAAACTGGGAAAATTTCTGATAGTTTTCTCGCGGGACAGACCAGTGAGCCACATATTTCAGACCACACTACCGCAGGTTATATCAGTCAAACAACAGATTGGATTGGTTCGGAGGCTGCAATGACTGGTGGGAAGCTTCTTTATCCTCAAAAACATCTTATTAAAAAATATTTATGTGACAGATGATCGTCCCACACACTCGCGAGGGGGAACAACGATAAAACAACAAATACTACAGTGCCAGCTTGCAAACCTCCAGCAAGAAAAGAAACTAAAGGAAGAAGACAGACTGCGTAAAGCTGAACTCCATCGAATACAGATGGAGTATTATAGGTTCAAAATTGATCTTATAAAGCGGCAATTAGAGAAATAAATTCTCAAGTTGAATAGTTTGTTTGTTGATCATGTTATTTTACTATCGCTGATTTTAATTGTTCTCGCATTTGATTAAATTACATCAATCAGCCAATGCACTTATTTTACTATCGCTGTTTTTTAATTGTTCTTGAATTTGATTAAATTACATCAATCAGCCAATGCATCGTAATTTGGCTTATATTCTTGAAAATGTTATAAGCTTGATCAATGACCGAGCATTGCTTTCTCTTTGTGGTCGTCAACACCAATATCAGGTGAGAGGGAAATATCTCGTCGCATCAGCTAGCCGGAAATACCGTAGACCTTTCAGCTGAATTCTGCACCATCATGAATACGAGGCAAATACTGCTTCTATCCTGAAGAAATAGTGACGAGACTACGCCACACTTATTCGTATATTATTGGTCCGGTTAACATTAGGGCCGCCGTCATGGAAACGACTTTGCAAGTAGACTATTTCAAGCAGTGCGCAAGCGAGTGGATTCATGACAGCACATTCGTCTAATTTTCAGGCTCCGCTGAACCAGTCACAGTCACCAGCATTGGTCACCGTTTAGCTAACTATTTCAGACTGATATACGTAAGCGTGTTTTTGTCCTTCAGCGTCTGATTTGAAGTAAAACTTTTGGTCTCCGCACTCTCGAGAAAAAAAAATACACAAATCAATTTAATGTCCATCTTAGCATTGGCATTGTGCTTCAAGAAGTGTGTCAAAGTGAGGCGTAATTCCAAAGAATGCAATACGCAGTAGATGCTTGCGGTGGTCATCAGTCAATCAATTACGATATTGATTTTTGATTCTGACCATTTTGCTAAAACTTGCTTCACATACATAAGTTGATCACAAATGAGCATCGTTTTTCTGGACACTGGTTATCAAGTTGTGATAACTTTGCCTGTGGTACATTTTATCTAAAATTCAAGTAAGTCTTCACTCTTAAATAATTGCTTGAGCTCGATATATGACTGCGTGTCTAGCAACTCGAGTTGATAATTACTAGGGGCAGTGTCTACTGTCCATATTAACTGAAATAGGGTCTGAAAACATATTCTTCATGTGCAAAAAAGCATTCATTTTGTCAATATCCAGGTTGCTGATAAGCCTGTTGTATGCATCAAATGATCCATTGGATTGATCGCCAGATACTGTTGAAAAATGTGTTGTAACATCACCTGCACCTAAGTCTGGTGGTGTGCTGACTTGAAGTTGAGTGCCGATCGGAACGCATTCGAGTATACTTTTTGGCGCTAGTTGAGTAACGAAATTGTGGCTGATTAGACAAGCGCTGCTCGACAGCAGGGGAATTGGGTTCCGACCTAAATTTTAAACACCCGACTCCTAACGGAGCAAGTGTGATTTTTAATATTTTTGTGGGATTTTCAAACGTCAATGGGAGCCGCAAGTAAGCTGGCTGGAAGCCGCGATTGGAATCTCTGATTTAGATGATTATGTAGCAGCTATTTCAGCTACACTGCATATATTGGTTTTTTTTTGCTTTATCATTTTTTGCAAGTGTTGAAGGCTTGAAGCTTTTATTAGGCATTATAGAATCCTTGATACTTCTCGCTATGAAGATAAGTTATTTCTAATGGTGACAAATTTAGGTGGAGGTAAGAAAAACAGAAAGCCAAAGAAGCCTCAACCAGCGTCGCAGTTTCAGTACGAAAATTTTGAAGAAGCTATGCGAGAGGTATGGTTATTGATAGATTTGGATCAAGCAATTTTTCCCTTGGATTAGAGGATGTTTGTTACAAACTGCCTACTGTAAATGTTTATGCGTAACCTGCTTGTATTGGACAACACTTGAATAATTTCAGGCTGTTATGATATCAGTCCACAAGTCTATGGTATATTGTCACTGGAGCATCAGGGTAGCCTGCCTTATGTGCATTTTTCAAGCTCTGAAAAAATCAAGTTTTTGTAGAATATTCATTTTTGTGCCAATTTAATGTCCTTGGTTATATTTGCCTCATTTTCAAAGTTGACCATGGCCCAGGCATGACCAAAAGAAAATGAAAAGGTACTGAATCATAATACTGTACTTGTAAAATGTACTTACACCACTCTTATGCCACTGCGTTTGTATAGTATAATATATATACCCAGATTACTTCTACTCTACAATTTTGGAAAACAGATCCTCAGCACAGTACACACTAGTCAGTGTTTCCCAGTGTGCGGACACAGGGGGCTAGTTTGTGAAACGGGGGGGGGGAGGGGCGAAAATACACAAGTGGGTGATTCGGGGTGAAAATGTCAGAACGGTTATGTTTACGTAATTGGCATGAATTGCATGTAAAAAATGGGTTGTTCTGAATCTGCCTCGAAAGTTGACTAAAAAAGGTCAACCTCCACCGATTATGATACTTGTAAACGGGTCTATTAGGAGTGACGATGAAAAAAGACGGAGCCGAAAGAGGTTGGGACCCACCCAACTACTTATTTTTTTGCTTGAGTCAGTGTCTTGAACTTGTGTGTGCATTTCAACATTACTTATTATGGTTATATTTCACAGTTCCCTGTGGGCTCTATATCAGCGAGAGCGAAGGAGATTAAAGGAAATTCCGTGAGTTGCTGTAAATATTTGATCGGTTGATGTTAGTTACGATACTTTCGTATTACCCTATTTCTGTGGGGATTTTGCCCGCAATTATGGCATCCAATGCAGCCACAGGGCGTTTTCTCGACTTTGGTCTGTAATCTTGTTGCTATTTTTTGCCAGTGTGTATGATGATATCTGTTTGAACTGCAGGTGTGGCAAAAAGAAATCATTCAGCTTGTGAACGACGCGATATCATGCCCGGAAGAGGACGCGACCTTCTCGGACAGGGACGATATCGATTTTCCTCTTTGCGAAATGTCACAGGTACGGGGGACTTTCACAAAATTGCCCTGGCGGGAATGACAGGGTGCTGCCGATTTTTTAGGGTGCCAAAGATATGATGAAGCAGTTCTATGTGAGCGAGACGTCGGAACAAATTCGACAAATTATTTTTGACCACTGCATGCTCAGTCTATGGAGCTGTGTAGAGAAAGGTTGGTCCTGGCTTGAATATGTCGTAACAAACGCAACACATTTTGTGTTTCATTGTCACTGCCCTATCATGTTTTGCGATGAATTGCTGCAAATTTTGACGTAAAACTGCTGCATCTTTGGGTGATAATAACAGCCATTCAATGCCAGTCTTACTCAGAATTCTCAATGTTAATTTTGATTTCTCAATCTGGTAGTTGGGCGCTGGTCTTCATATCCCATCTTTCTGTATTTCTCTCACTGGTCTCACCAGGAGCTCTGACATAAGCTGTTTGATATGATGAAAAGTTATGAACAAGTAAAATGATGTCATTCTTCAATGAAGACATGTTTACGTGCTACTAATAATTCTGGAAGTCATGACATCATACTTTGGCTGCCTCGGTAATGCACTGGTCAGAGGTCGATTCCTAATTAATGGGCCTACTTATTGTGCCTGGACCCTATTTAGTGGTCTCTGAATTTTGTTTTTATGATATCAGAAATGAGGTGATTCACTCCTAAATCATTGTTCTTCGACAACAGTCATTCCATCCATCCCCACGCCTCGTCCATAACAGCGGTGATTCATCTTATATGTCGTTTAGACTTGCCTACTTGGGGATACAGGCTCTGTATACAAGTCATGGCGAGATACGCTCCGCAAAATTGCATGGACGACTTGGAACGACACGTGAAAAAAATCAGGAACGGCCAAAACAACGCGAAAAAGTGAGTGCCTGTCGAACGGTCGGTGATGGCTCTGAGCTAACAATCGCTGCAAGTACATCACACAACAAAACATACACCAGTATCACAACTCACACTAAACCAGTGGTTCTCAACCGGGGGTCCGCGGACCCCTAGGGGTCCGCGAAGCAATTTCAGGGGGTCCGCGAGACCTCTAAATTTTTAAAATGGTTGATAACGTAATTTTTATTTTATTTATTAATTTGAGAAAGCATGAGGCAGTTTCGCACCACAACTGCTATAACCTCATGACTCATATCATCATAATAATCGTTTGACATGAACTATTGTAGTGTGGAAATTCATTTTCATTGCCAATTTTCCAATAACTTGCCGATACAAACATATTGCTGTCTAGAGACGTTTTGTTGAGGTTTCTTGACAAAATAAAAATATGGAGATGGTAAGGTCAACAAGGGGGACTTCGTTATGTCTTCTCGATTTGAAGTTGTCAGTCTCATCAAATTAGTGAACAGTCGTTTGAAATAAAAATTTCCGAAGTATTTCCCCAATTTGTACCAATGCAGGGATTAAAACCTCGCCACGAAATCCATTTAATCCTGCGATATACATAACCACTATTTGAACAGCTTCTTGGAGGTACAGAACTTCAATATAAAACTGAATAGTATATTCATATTGAAAGGAACCCGAATATTGTCGGCTGACAGTCGTCATAAATCGGACGATGCTGCTTTTGAAGCTCGACTATCAGATTTGGCGCATTCTTATTGCGGATGTCCTATCTACAAAGCTGTTTATTGATGAACAAGGAGTATTTCGTTGCTATCAAAGCATTACGCTCCAACCTTGAAATTTATATCACCAGTTATATGGGTATGCAGCCTTGTCTTGTTAATGTTCAATTGTTCATGGTCGAAAATGTTTGCTCGTATGTATATTATAAACCCGAACAGAACAAGTCGTTTCATGACAGTCTTCCTCAGGTTGGAAAACATGGTTCCATTATTTGACGCATAAAATGAGTCTATACTATTAGATTAGGCTTTCACTTTGACGGTAGGAACTCTCTGCGGGCCGATCAAAATGCCGTTGCGGGCGGGATCCGATCCGCGGTCTGTATGTTGCCCGGCCCTGCGCTAAATGCTGGACGTTATATGCTCATAAAATTTATGTTTTTTCATTTTGGTGCCATAAATGTTGCGATCACACCAAAAGTATCGTCGGAAGCGTTATGCGTTAATACTGCATTAGCCTCCATCTATATTTGCGGAAATGGTTTTCGGCCCCCCTCATTCATATCAAAACGAGGACGCGGATTTTCAAGACACGACCATGTACATGTAAATAATCAAAGTCTACAAATTTATTTTCAAGAAAAATAATGATTTTGTTGTTTATCACAAGCATACAGTTCATATTTGCACAAGACAGATGAAGGTTGCACCATAATAGAGCTAAAATTGAACTAAAACTTGAGGGGGTCCGCGAGGGTCCGTGACGGTCAAAAGGGGTCCGCGAAGCCAAAAAGGTTAAGAACCACTGCACTAAACGATGACACACGCTTACTAGTTGTCGCGTAACTAAATTTAGGCTATTTTTTAAATGCTCTACTAGAACTAGAACTACCCACTTTTCAAAATCTGCAACTGCAACTGAAACTAGAAACACTCTTTTCAAAATGTGCGACTAGAACTACAACTACCCTTTTCAAAATATGCAAATAGAATTAGAACTACTCACTTTTCAAAATCTGCAACTACGACTAAGACGAGAACTGCTCTCTTTTCAAAATATGCAACTAGAATTATTGATTTTTCAAAATCTGCAGTTACAACTAGATCTTCTCACTTTTCAAAATGTTCAACAAGAACTAGAACTACTCTTTTCAAAATATGCAACTACAACTAAAACTACCCACTTTTCAAAATATGTAACTACAACTAAGACAAGAACGACTCTCTCTTCAAAATATGCAGCTGTATCTACTCGCTTTTGAAAATCTGCAACTAGAACCAAAACAATAACTACTCTCTTATCAAAATATGCAACTAGAAATAGAACTGCTCGAAAAGAACAATAGTTAGTTGACAGTAGAGTGGTAGTTCGTACAAGTCTGCTAATATGCGATATTCACTCTGCACTTATGTCAAACAGGTGCCTTTCGTACATGTGGGCTTTGGGACAAATTGGCGTCGGAGATGTGAGACTCGGCATGAAAGGTATGGTGGAATCTATGTAACATGATCTCGCCTGTGAGCCGCTTAAGATGCGTGCTGTTTCACACTTGACTTGTCATTAACACTGGCTTGGCAGCTGTAGTAAGTGTTTGATGGCAGTGTGCATTGTAAACGCTATGCCTACTGTAAAAGGAATTCGTCACTGCCCACCTTTGAAGGCATAAAAATGAGATTGCAATGCAAGTGATTTACCATCACCATAATATTATGGTGTTTTCAACCTTGTGAACAACTGCTAGATTTGAAAATATTCATCGGATATGTGATTTTCTTTGTCTGCGGTGCCGTAGTATGCAGCACGACCACAAAATGTTCGTCCTTCGTTGTGATTTTGCTGCTTCCATCAATCTCTATTTCAGTGTGGCTTACGGTGATGCTGCCTTTCTTGGGTACCAAAAAGTTGGCGGTGTACGCGGTGAAATATCTTGAAAGCCTTTTTGAAATGACGAAGAATCCGAAAAAAGACTTGTCGGAATCGATCGACGCGGAGCAATTCGTGATGATTATGATGTGGACTTACGATCACAGCAATGGGTTAGACGCCGGGTATGCATGTTTTTTGTATCTTAACTGTATCAGCACCTAGCTCGGGGGCTCTTTTATTAACTTTTATGTCGGTCAGCCAAATATAATGCAATTCCATGTCTATAGATCTCTGATGGTCTACTTTGGATTTTGTGTATGTTGGAGTGCTGTTTAAGAGTAGCCCACACAGACTTGTGCAAACTACTGGATTTTCAAAAAGCGGAACTAGAACTAGTTAATTTTTAAAACTCGCAACTAGAACTAACACTAGAACTACTCAATTTTCAAAATCCGCTACTTGAACTAGAACTACTCAAAAATCCATTAGTTAGTTTACTGTCAACTAACTGAATGGGTAGTTTGCCCAAGTCTGCCCACAGCTTGTTTAAGATCGGTTATATGTGAAAGCTAAGACCACTTTTTAAATAAAATGCGTTAAGATTACGACGGTACAATTTAGCGACATTTGCCAGTATAATAGAAGCTATCAAACAGCGCGGTCACGTTTCTTTCAAATGGAACCCATGCGAGTGCATTTTGGAGGACCTTGTCATGCTGGAACTTCAATCAAACCACGTGGAAGACATAATATCAGAACGGCGGCGTCATATTTCTATTAAGCTGAAGTTTCCGATCTTTACAAGTTGCATACATTTGTCGTTGTTATATTTTTGGTCCTCAAAATTTATGTTCAAGTTTTACCTGTTCCCAAGCTAAAGGGCTAAGAACCGCTCAACATTGAACACGCTCATTGTCATATCTCGAATTGTAGTCATTGTACTTTTACCAAAGCATTAGAATTGGCATCAGGTCATTTTGTAACCGGATCGATAGTAGGTTAATTTTCCGAGAACTACTCAACTTGCTTGGGTGTGATGGTCAATGCGACAAGATAGCGTAAACGGCGGAGGGTCTGGCTTCTTGATCGGTAGGTTGTGGGTTCATTCCCCGGCCGGGTCACCAAAGACCTTATTAGTAACACCGGTATCCATGGCTTCCCTGCTTATATGGCACTCAGCATTACCGGGATAGCATGTGGGGGTTGTGAAATACTTGAAAAGGCTATTTCATTACCTTCTTTGTCCAGCGACATATGCACAGATCACGTGTATGTATATTATGAGTCGGTGTATATGCCGCAAAAACATCAAGGACAAAATATACAACGGCCTATTCACACGTCCTGATGCAGCATTCAATGATTTTATTTTTCTTTCAGCTTGCGAAACAGATTGAAATCTCTATTCCCAACGGTACGCGCCATTGCTACCGGTACTAAAAAGTCGAGGGTGTCTTTGTTCCAGAAATTTTTACGGACTCGTCGTGACGAGGTGAGATCGTGTCGTGGGACTTGCCGTTCTAGAAGATAGCGTGTTGTATTTTCGTCACAGATTGCCAAAGTCGGTACGACGTTTGTTGAAATTGCGTGGGAGTGCTTGGCGGATGACCCCGGCTGTTTCGAAGCGTGGAGAAAATTGTATACGTCCTCTTTACCTCAAACTAGGTGTGTGTTTGAATACGTTTGAGAAATTCGTACGGAGATGATTTTATTTGTAAAATGAATTCAAATGTACGAGGTGGCACTCAAAACATGAACTCCAAGGGCGGACATGGATTATGAATAAAATAGTACTTACGGTGTGCACTGATTAAAGAATTGGTCACCGACACCGTAAATACTATTTTATTCATAATCCAATTTTTTCGACGGCAATAACTCCGCTGCCACTGGTTGAAATTGAACCAAATTTGGTGAATATCGTTTCTATAGACAACCTAGCACTTTCATGGGGTGAACAGAAAATTTTCAATTTTTTGTTATTTATTTTTATACATTAAATAGAAACTTTCTTCTCCTGTAGCAATGCGGCTACTGGTTGGAATTGAACCAAATTCGGTGTGTAGGCTTGAATTAGGTAACCTAACAATTTTATCAAGTACCGGTAGCGAGTACGATTTGAGAAAAAAAGTCATTTTTGAAGAGCCCTATTGGACACGACATTCATATAAAGATGAAGATAATTTTACCTATTTCAGTTACAGTTGCAGTGTCGTTATCAGCATGCTGCTGTTCCATCCAACAAATTGACAACTGACAGCCTATAACGTGTTTTCGCATTATGATGCGACAGATAGCGCCACTTGATTGAAAACCTAGGACACCTCGACTAACCGTCGCGCTAAACCTTTTCCAACTTTTTAGCGTCGTGATTAGAATTGTTAAATCACACGATTAGCATTTTTCCGGATCAGCTAACTTCATTATCTCCGCCTTAAACCTGTGTTCCCAAATGAATGAAAACTACCAAAAACATTCTGTATCGCTCACAGTGGTGGTCAAATTAGTCAGCGTTGACGCACGAGTAGAAATACAAGTAACGCAGTCAATTTCTACTCACAAGCACTAGTGCGATTTTTTTGACATGTCATAAAAAGTCAAAATTTTGTCGAAATTGCAGCTTTAGGCCAGAAGTGTCAAAATTGTTTACAAAGTCAAAAGCTTTGTGGAACCTGCATTTCGATTGTATCGAAGATTTTGCATTGTCGGTGAACTTATCATTTGATATTTTACAGCTCGTAGCCTACTTTATAGGCCTACCATTGTCTGCTCATTGTGAATCATAAACATTCAAATGAAACAAATAGGTTGACATGGCCTTATGCTCAACGTACCGCAATATCCCAACTAAAGCGAGACTGCGCGGGCATTGCATGATACAGATGATATCAAGAAGCGCGCAATGAAAAATTGTGATGTAGACAACATTGTCAGAATGAAGCGACACGGTATGTCGCTAGCAGTGTACACACAACTTCAGTGTTGTCAGCCAACAACTGCTACTGTTGAACATTCATTCTCCGTTGTTGGCGAGCTACTTAGTAAGGACAGAGAATGTACGAAATTACATTTCGTTGTACTACAACAACTTTTGATTATTTCTACCATCATACGTGGTGTAACTACTGTAACTCTTCATAGGGTGAGATTTCGTTTAGATAAAAGTTATTTCGTGTCAAAAATTGTCAGTTTTTGAGTCAAAAAAGTTTTTTCAGGTCAAACTACTTTGTAGTCACAGACAGTTCCAACCAGAAATGACGATAAGTAGTACAATTCTAACACTATGTGGGAAAACACCTTGCATACGTTAGGGCGAAATTGTGTTTTTCTAGGTAAAAAAAGTCGAAATTTTGATTTTTTTGGTCAAAATCTTCCGTTTTTTAGGTTAAAAAAAACCGCCCTACTGATCACCTTGAAACATTGATACTGTGTCACAGTCACTCATTCGCCTGCCTGGCCTTTGCAGAATGCTGCTTGAATGCTCCGACAGCAAATACGAGAAGTCCCGTAACATTCCGACTCAGTTCCACGAAACGGTTTGTTTCTTTAAAGAATGCAACAGGGAAGCGGCCGCGTCTTCAACCTCGTTGACTTCCGCGCCAGATTTTAAATCTATTAGGATATTGTGCCAAGTGAGTCGGGGGGGGGGGGGGGGGGGGGGCTTTTTTTTGGGCACGCTGCTAACTCTCTCCAGAAATGTTTCGTCGAATGTGCATATGCTTGAGCTGCATGGTTAATGGATACCGCGCTGGGAAGAATGTGTTAAGAGTATATTAATTATTAGTTGCTGGGTTACCGGTACCAAATTTCAGCACTCGAAAAAATCAACTGACGATAATCATTGGAATTAATGCTTGATTTGTTGTGGCCAGAACTGGTTACCATTAACCGCATTTGGCACTTTCTTTCGCAGAGTTTACTTATCAAGTACGAAAAGAGATCTACTCAGAAACGTTCCAGCTGTAACATGCTCCTCGTCTCGACCCTGATGGTACTGGTCGCGATCGGAGCCGGGATTTTCATCCACGATTTGAAGCTCCACGCAAACGTGGTGGAGAAAACCGTGTCGTACAGGTTGATGAAAGATAGCGGTACGCTCGATTTTCTGGCGGTGGCCTGGAACAAAGCGTCTGCGATCGCAGGGTACAGTGTCAAGTAAGTGCCCGTCGTCAATGTGGGCTTTTCCAAGCAATGGCATCATTCGAATGGAATTAAAAAACAAGCAAGCCGCTGATAGTTTGAATTGGGTGTTACGTTTCAGGTATAATTACATCTGCCGTGGTGTAACCAGAGCTGGTCGAAGTGGTCATTGTTCGTATTGAAGTAGAGGCAGCATTTAGTGGTAAATTTCTAGTCTAGTACATTAGTTTCAGTACAGATTTCCAAGTAATTAAGAACATATTCTAGGCCTGGTTTTACATGAAAAACGGAAAATCGCTTGCAAAGTACCCCGAAAAAGTAGAAGTACTTAGTTACTGACCACCTTAGATCTATCACGATGTCACTTTGACAATTGCGATGGATTATCTGCAAATTTGTAAATGGTGATATATTATAGTGATTCAGTGCAGTAAAATGCTCTGGTTACAATATCCCTGTAGCTTCACGTTGCGATGCGTCACGGGCCTCTATTGACAATTCATTTGCTCTCTGTTCCTAGATGGTTGCAGAAACATGTCCCGCGTTACTCGTCTCTGATTTGGGACGTGTTCGGGCCGTACGCGCGATATTTCGGCTTGCGTCTCGGCGAATTCGGCCATTGGATCGTGAAGGTTTCGGCCCCCGTCCGGGCGGTGATCGCGTCCTACGCTGAACAGTGCCTTGTGTTTGTAAGTGTTAGTTCGGTCTTGTTAAGTGTTGAAGAAGTCAATAAATTACTTTTTCCGCAGGCTGGACAAGCTGTGAACAAGGCGTGGCCTTATATCGCGGATTTCGCGAACGTTGCTGAACCATACTTTGTTTCGTTCTGCGAATGGCTGGATGCTAAAATCATTTCGTTTATCGCCTTATTGAAGTGAGTGTGTCTACTTCGAGCAGAAAATATTCAGCTTTTCCAAATTCAATTAGAATTATAGCTATAGCACTTGTTCCAAAATCGATCAGAATTCAAATTAGTGAATTCACATAAACTTGGACATTAAATTCAGAGTTACCGGTATCAAGAAATTAAAAAAAATCAAGTTGAGTTTATATCAAGCGTGAGAATGGCGAGTGTCTGTACACAGAGCTTGGTTCGTTTCGCACTATACACTCCTGTATCGTTTTCGGAAGAACCATCAATTAGATCTGCAATAAAATAAGTACAATAGGTTACAGGTATTTAGCTTTAATTAGACGACTAGTACAGATATATATCAGCTGCAATGTTTTACTTCATTTTCAGCGGTGAACACGGATGGTGTTGCATCAGAGACTCCGTCGTTGAAACCAGCACAAACTTATTTCTATTTTTCAATGAAATGTGTTTATCGCTGTGGTCTAGGGCGGTTTCTTTCGGTAAAGTTATTGGCGATTATGTGTCTGGTGAAAACATGAACTAGTATTTGACGCTTTGACCCCTCTTCGGTCTGGGGCATGCCTGTGATTTGACCCATGTTCCTGGAGAGGTGCTGCTGAAATGGGGTATATTGCAATAAAAATATATGCAGTCTGTTTGCTGTAATACCAACTTGTGTGTGTGGGTACAAAATAGCCATGTATAGTTGATGGAACAGGCTTGACTATGCAGTTATGGAACATGTTTGAGCTTCTAGTTCAAATAGTTCAGTTGTGTGAGAGAGAGGCAAGGTGACAAAGTTCTTATAAATATAATCTCTGAAGAAGATACACAACCAGAGCCCAGTTACGGACCTAAGTAAGTACCCGTTCACTGCATAAAGATGTTGACCTGCAATCGACGGGCATGTTCCTCAGAAATTGAAAATTAATGCCCGTATTACGAAACGAATGTAACACTCGCTGGGTCGTGAGATGAGATGATAGTATTGAAGTTAGTAAAACAGGACGTAATAGTGTGCCGATTATTATTGATATATAATACAAATTACAATTCTCTATTAGTTGGCAATCAGTGTCGGCCGACTATATTCTGGTTTATTCTAATATAAATATATTGTATGAGAGTTCTATACCTCTTCAGTCTTCACATAAGAAACATATGGAAGTAATTCTTATCCCGCAGCACCGTAACTGCCGCACCCCACCACATAATTTGGAAAATTTGTGCAATTTTTTCGCGCTGCGCGCGAATTCAAGTATAGCCATTTATCTTTATTATTGAGTGTTGGGCCCTTACCGCGCCACGACCCACCAAGACATACAATCAAATTTTAGTCCATATAACATGCGACTCCAAGAAGTGTACCAGAACGATCGGCAGCGAGAAAACCTTGGCCGAAAAGGTCTATGCCCTTATCCTGACCGAAGACTTCCTTATATATACAAAATACATATAGGTTTAATTGTCCATAGGCGCCTAAATAACTGGCGCCGAATGTTCCTGTCTTTGCAATCTGAACCTCACAAGACAAATACCATCCCGCTGGGATATATGAAGATATACCAATTTGAAATCGTGTGCGTCTCTTAGTTTAGAGGCCTACGCTAGCGATTCTATATTTTTTTATATAGCAGACTGGAAGTCACGAAATAACATCATGTAGCGAAGTCATATCAACGGGTCCGCCCGCCCGAAGATGTTTAATTATTATTTACGGGCCCTCCAGTTTTCAAGACACTTCACTCAGCTCTACCGGTAAATCTAATTACGTGAGTAGAGAGGACAATAAATAGATAGCATAATATATATGCAATCGCTGATCTGATTGACCGATTTTATCTTTCACGCTTCGCGCTGGCTCACAATACAGTACAGATGATTTCGTGACAAACGCGAACAACGTGATGGAGGGGTCGTTTCATCACCCTATGAGAGCCCAAGCGTCACGTTTTTGGGGGCCTGACGAGGTGCCATTTCGTTCCTGCCAACGGGTATACGCCCGAAGATGTTTAATTATTATTGAGTGGTCCTACCTTTTCAAACACACGTCACTAAGCTCTACCGGCAAATCTGATTACGTGAGCAGAGAGAAGATAAAAATTGATAACAATATATATGCAATTACCGATCATACTGACCGATTCAGTCATGAATTCTAGAAATTTATCGCGCTTCGCGCGCTTAGGCGACAAAATCTGATTCACAAAACAAACTCCCAACGAATATGATAAATAGCGGTAAACAGGGGATCGCCGGAGGGGGGTCTGGGGTGTGAACCCCCCCAGAAGTTCGGTCTATAACCCTATGGGGGCCTAAGACCAACGTTTTTTGGGGGCCTGACGAAGTGCTGTTACGGCATTGTTCTTATCCCATCAAAATCGCCCTTGGCTGAGCGATAGCGCATCAATGATATTCGTGGAATTATATTTTTTGTCTGAACAACACACACACAGACACACAAAGTACAATGCGATGTAATGAACAGATAGGAGGTTGCCGAACGACGCGCAGTTGCGGTCTTTTCGACTTACAAGAGAATATAACAGGCAAGCGACAAAATGAAGTGATGAACTGACGATGAAGATTGTTTGACAAGATGACGATAGGAGATGGACTGTGCAACCAGACGAATGGATTCGTATGGATTATTTTTTTCTCTGAACAAATCACATTCCACAACAACCGCAGTTATCAGTTCTACCTTGAGACATGTCAGTTTTCCATGATATCATTTTTGTTATTATCGTTTCGGGTCAAATGATGAGCCGGGGTCAAATTTGTTTATAGTTTCCAACTAATCAATCGATCGTTATACAAAATGGCCCTGAATGACGGTGATTTCGACTATTTGTTCAAAATCGTTCTAATTGGCGATGCAGGCGTTGGAAAGACTTGCATCGTTCAAAGGTTCAAAACTGGGACGTGGCTTGAATCACAGGGAAGTACCATCGGTGTCGATTTTTGCATGAAAACTGTAGAAATCGACGGCAAGAGAATCAAGTTGCAGGTCTGTGTGTTGCGATCTTCGAACTTCCTACCTCGAAATGTAAATAAAAATGTATTCTCTCTTCAAGGTTTGGGATACAGCGGGTCAAGAGAGATTTCGCACCATCACGCAGTCTTATTATCGGAGTGCAAATGGTATTCTTTGCGCGTTTGATGTCACTCAAATGACTTCATTTCAAAGCGTTTCGAGATGGATGGAAGACATCCAGAAGTACTGCGCACCGGACGTCATAAAAATCTTGATTGGTGGGACATTGTTTGATCATTCTATTGCTGACATCGATTGTGCAGGTTATCTGAAGTTTGCTATTCAGATTCATCAGGACCGCACTGGCCGTGGCGCACTCCATCACGTTAATTTGTTTACAGATTAGCTGTATGCTCATGCTCACGCAGACCTTGTCGCGATTAGTGATGAGTAGGGCCTCTTTTCAAAATTTTGACTTTTTTTACCTCAGCAAACTAAATTTTGACCAAATTTTGACCTAATGTATGCTAATGAGGTGTTTTCCCACATAATAATAAAATTGTACCACTTATCTGAACCTTTCTGGCTGGAACTGGCTGTCCTAATGAAGTAGTTTGGCCTGAAAAACCATTTTTGGCTTGAAAAGAGGCAACTTTTTATATGAATAATAACAGTAGAAGAATTCCAGTGGTTACAATATGTATTATGGTAGGAATAATTAATTTTTTTGCAGTACAACGAGAGATACTTTCTCACATTCTTGGGTAGAAAGTGCATGTGCTTAATAAGAAGCTTGCTAAGGACGTTCTACAGCAGCAGTTGTTGGCTGACAACACTCAAGTTGTGCCTACACCCTACACTGCTGGTGACACACCGTGGTGCTTCATTCTGACAATGTTTCTACATCACAATTTTTCATCATGCGCTTCTTAATATAAGAATGATGCAATGCCCAAGAAGTCTTTTTTCAGTTAGGATATTGCGGTACGTTGACCATAACACCATGTCTACCTATTTGTATTTTTGACCGTTTATGATTCGCAATGAGCAGACAATTAACCGTTTACAACTGTAGGCCTATAAAGTAGGCTAGAGCTGGAAAATATCAAATGATAATTTCACCGATTGTGCAAAATCTACGATACAAACGAAATGCAGACTTCAAAAAAATTTTGACTTTCTGAACAATTTTAACAAATTTTGACCTAACGCTACAATTTTGACATGTGAAAAAAAACGCCCAAGTGATGAGCAAAATCGATTAAGAAACGTGAAATATGTAGCCTACCTTTTATGCAACCACAAAGAATATAATGCTAGTTCTATACATCACATGAATCAATTGAATTTGTTTCATATTTCAGGAAACAAGACGGACTTGAATGATGGCAGGGCCGTATCGCCGGACGACGCGCGACGAGTCAGCGAGTATTATGGTATGCTCGAGTACATTGAGACATCAGCCAAAGATAACTTGAACGTCGAAGGAGTTTTCAGAAGAATTGCATCAGAACTGTTGATCAAATTAGCCGAGGTGGAATTGAAACCAAGTGGCTCGAACATAAACCTATCACAAAATACAAAATCTGTCAGTTCATGGGGCGCGTGTTGCAATCATTGAGATTAAATTGTCGCTATGTCAATCAAAGTAGCTTAAGACCATTTTACCGAGTTTCAGTAAAATGTAAAGTTTTCATTTTCTTTCCATCATAGCTTGGCCGTGGTTAACTTTGAAACAATGTGACAAACATAAACATGACCGAAAAAATATGAAAATTTTACACACATTTCTATCAAATTGAAAAATGTATCTCAAAATTTGAAAAAATAAGCGTAATTAAGCTACTTTGATACCACGGCGACGTTATGTGTTTGATTACTATTTGCCCTCTTCATCAAAGACGTTTGAACACGTTTGGCATAAGACAACACTATGATATGTTGAATTGAACGTACTGCATCAAAATGATTGATTTCGATACAGTGTAAAACTATTTTGTTCTTGTTCATATCACAGGCTACAGTAGATTTTACATGTGCAAAGCACAAAAATCACAAAAACGGACAGTTTTTTCATTTTCGCAACCTAGGATACGTGTAAAGTAACATTCACCAACTAAACCTGCGAAGTGGAAGTTTCTTTCTAGACTGAACAATGAACATCACCCATAACCTCACGCTCTCAGTTTCCTGTGATTTTTTTATCTAGTCCTGATCCTCATCTGATTGTTGGAAATATTGTCGTTGCGTGGATTTATTCGCCATCAAATGCATGTTTGAGAAGAAATAGTACCACTTTTAATATATTATGGTATACCAATTTTGCAGTATTTATTATCGTACTACATATTTTATCGTTATTGATTGCAACATCGCTTCACATCAACAATTCATCACTGTAAGCAGCTGTTTGTTTCACACAATCAACGTCAAGTAATGGTGATCCCTTCTGCTGATAAATGCTAGCAATGAGGAATATGCTGTCAAATTATGTAACCTAGAGGCCTTACTACAAAAATCCATTTTTAAATGCTAATTTAACAGCATATGCCACTCCACGTTTTGTAATATAGTTATACAACCTGGTTGGTTTCTATATGCTTTAAATCCGCGTTTGACACGCTCCTGGTACTTATTAATCATTGTACTTGTAATGATGTTGCATTTATTATCCGTGCTTTATCTCATTCTGTACTGACATTCAATGGTTTTTTATCCACATATCCTTTCACCAGACATATTTTTGCAGTTTTTGAACAGTTCATCTAGAAATTATTAAAAATAAGTTTAGGCTGTGTAAGTCATCAATGGTGTACTTATTCATAGTTAGTAGGCGTTGTACACTCATAATCAATTGGAAGCGTACCTTCAAATGCCCAAGCAACTGACTTTTTGCTGTCTGGACGGTTCCATGATGTCTGTTTTGATATTTGTTCCTACCATCGTCAACATTTCTTTTACTATTGAAATTAAACGTTTCATCTATATGGAAAGTTGCTTACTGTTTCTTTCAGCTTGTGTCAATTAAGTTGGAGTTATGGTGTAATAGCCTTGCTACGTTGAAACAGAAGACCGTTATATTTATTCTGAAAATGAATTGTTATTGAAGTATGCATGAGTTACAGAAAGTGCACACACGCAAGACATATTAGATAGGGTTACCATACATCCTCTTTTAAGAGGATTTGTCCTCTTTTTTGACTTTTTTGAAAGTGTCCTCGGAGGACGCCCTTTTGTCCTCTTTTTTGAAAATTTAGGTCAGAATTAGAGCAAATTGCGAGTGATATGCCGTAAATTAGCACAGAAGTGACGCTCCGGCGGGTATTTCGGAGTGAAAAGCGGTGATTTTAGCTCTGAGCGGAGAGATGACCTTTTTTTTTTAGTCATCCACCTAGCAATGCGGAGAGAAAAACGGTATTTTGAGCTCTGAGCGGAAAGATGACCTTTTTTTTTAGTCATCCACCTAGCAATGCGGAGAGAAAAACGGTATTTTGAGCTCTGAGCGGAAAGATGACCTTTTTTTGTTTAGTCAACCGATCATAAAGTGGGAAAAATTCACCGGTTTTTGAGAATTCTTCTCCGGTTTTGCAAGTCTCAGATTTCTGAAAAAGTGTCCTCTTTTTGGATTTCCAAAATATGGTAAGCCTAATATTAGCCAGCGTTGTATTGTAACTAGCGTTGGGACCCCGGGAAATCCCGATCCCGGGATCCCGGGATTTGAAGCAATCCCGATCCCGGGATCGGAAGCAATCCCGATCCCGGGATTGGTCCCGATGAAATCCCGGGATTTGTGAACAGCATCTACCATGGCTTATGTAGCGCCTATCTATTATTTTGGTAATAAAGCAGTGTCACAAACTCGGCTGATTGTCTAGAACAGTGGCCTCAAACACGCGGCCCGCCAGAACTGTTTTTGCGGCCCACGTCGGCGTTTTGACTTTTCAAGCATTCGACAATATTAAACTCGAAAATTCAGATTTCGGATTTGAGAACTTGAAATTTCATTCTGAAACCACTCCAAAAACCTGAATCGCTATCACACATCAAACGTCCACTAGCTGCTAAATTATAATGCGACAGCTTTTACGATGACACGATGCATTTGTCGTCTCGCATGGTTTCTAACTGTCTATATAACTCCTTATGTCGCCAAATTATGCCAAGCACAACAATATTTTTTAAAAATATTGAAAAATATGACTTTTTCGTGGCAACCGTGAATATTACAATAGTGTAACACATTTTCACAATGTGTATGGAATGCCAATCTTCAAGGTCCGACAAAAAAGGCGTACTGGGAAATACATATTATACCCCTATTTGATGCTGCTGCCCGCCGCGTCATAAAAAACTACGAAATTGGCCCGCGATAAAATTGGAGTTTGGCACCCCTGATCTAAACGATGATACTCTTGATGCTCTTATGTTTTGCGTAAATTCAATATCACAAGGACTAAATGTTGTTTGTGTAACTTGTATGTCTATTTTACTACTTTTCTAATCCCGGGGAATCCCGGGATTGAGGAGCGGAAATCCCGGGAAATCCCGATCCCGGGATTTCAAATTTGATCCCGAAGTCCCAACCCTAGTTGTAACCAAGTCACAAGTCAATCTTACTTAAATAGTTTCGACTGGAGTCAAGTCGAGTCCAAGTCACGGAGGAAAGGGTCCAGTTTGAGTCATGGTGCTGAGTCAAAGTCCTAATGTTCACTGTTCGAATCGAGTTAAAGCCAGGTTCAACTCACTTTTTTGATATTCTTGGATGATATATATCATGGGCCACACATTCATAATATAGGCTACTCATTCTTATTATGTCTCTGGACGTGTTTTTGAAGTATCCGTTCTGATACAGGAGACTTGAAACAAGTCATGAGTCACATGACGTGGTCGGGTCATGTGCAATGACTCGAGTGCAAGTCAACTCAATATACAAAGTGACTCAATACGAGTAATTATCCATTTTTCAAGAAAATGACTCGGGTCAAGGAATAGTTTCGACTCGAGTGATTGGTAATTGACATCATTTACTAGGCGTGGTGGTCAGTTACGAAGTAGACCTACTTGTTTTGAGTAATTAATTAGGTTTTGCCTTCATGCATTACTTGTGGTAGCTTCCAGACTACTTCTACTTAACAGTGTATATTTTCAAAAATTGATCTCTTAGTTGAATTATCAGTTATTTTGCGCTGTCTCAAAGATACATCCTAAATTTACAAGTGATCCATTTCCGATTGATTACAGAATGTATGCAACACCAAACCGAATCGACAAAATCTACTTTTCAGGACTGCTTGAGTGGAGTACTTTCATACCTTTCATTTTCTATTTCCACCTGAGGTAGTTTGCTACCTATATACTTACATGTCGTGTCACATCTCCATCGTCCAAAACATCTCGATGATGCTGGCGAAAATATCTCTGATATCGCTCTCCCTCTCTCTACTTCTTTGTTACTACAAAATCGTATTTGAGTAAGTATTTCATCATCATTGGTTTATTAGCAATTTTATCAGTTCAATACACCACAAAAAATGCGATACAATGAAAAGAAAGGAAGATGTCGAAGCGACTAGGAGTTGTCTATGGAATCGGACACCCAACTTGGCCTAGGCGATGTAAAGAGGAGGCATGCACACTGAATGAAAGTAAAGAAGATAGTATAGAAAAAGGAAGCGACAAGAAATAGGGCGGCATGTCATGAGAAGCGAGATCGATAGGTCAGTCGTGGTCCGGTTATCTTGAGGATGGACTGTATTTATTTAGTAGTAATTGCTTGTATTTCGACTTGAATGTGGACATGATCGTCGACTGCCGGATTGCCGGCGGGATACGCTTCTACTTGAGTAGCAATACCGACTTTAGCTCCCTGTTACAATTCATTCATCATATTCACGTTTACAATCATCAAACAGTTGGTTCCTGGGTATTGATTGTTGCGAAGTAAATTGGGAATCAGTATCAGTATAAGTTTATAAATGCAATGAAAAGTTAGGAAGTTATGTTAAAACGACAAGGAGTATTCTTTGAAATCAGGTCACCCACCTGGGCCTAGGTCGAATGAGTACTCAAAAAGGATAAGTGATTCTGCGGTATACTTCATTTCGCGGTATGTGTGGGATTATGAACGATAATAATGGAACAAGAACATAAACGGTGACCCCGAACTCAATATCCGCTTTCGGGGGCACGGAGAAGGTGCCTGCGCAAGTAAATCGATCACCGGCGCTCTCTGGCGGATTTCAGAGACAGATTGTTCGACCTCACAACTACGTAAGTAGATTAACCACACGAATAAATATAGCATAAGTCATTAAATCTACTACTTCTAAATTTCTTGGACAAAAACGAGAATATTGGAATATTGTAGTGAAATCTTTCACTTTGTACCTCTAAAATAAATAGTGCGCTCCATCCATGCATGGATGATTGCACACGACGGCAGAGATTCCGTCTTTTTCGCAGGTACCTGGTAAGCGTAATGAGGTTTTATTTATCTCCAATCGTAATCGGTTGAAATCGTATTCTGTAGATCGTATTCGTTATTGAAGCTCACAATTTCTGGAAATATTGGTATAGCTATTTCTGTATTACACAATATTTCGTTCATAAAGTACTACTATTCGTAGTTTTAAGCAATGTAAGTTGTCCCCTAAACGTTGACTGAACTTGTGCTATTTCAGGCATCTGAGGCGCTGGAACCATGTTTAGGTCAGGATCCAAGATTGTAAAGGCCAAAAATGAAAGGCCCGATGCGTTCGAGACTTCCATCTCCCAAGCTCTAATGGAGCTGGAGAGCAACAGTGACTTGAAGGCTCAACTGAGGGAGTTATACATCACTGCTGCCAGGGTGAGTCAAAATCGATTGCATTTCAAAACAGTCCATACAGTGTAAGTTGCTCGTTAGTACTGCTGACACAAGCAATCAATCTTTCAGTTACGAATTCTGGCCTCTAGAATAGCAAATATAGGGTTTTTGTTGTCCTGTTCCCCTATGGAATCTCGGTTCATTTTTTTAAATGAATCCTGGATGATGGGAGCTTTTCTTCGTAGAATAATTGAGTAATCGAACAGAAAATTCTGCGTGACATTGCCACCAATTCCACTCTGGCCTGTATCGGCTGTATGTATTATAGATTAGTATATATATATATTGGTAATCTTATAGCTGGGGACCAGAGCGGTATATTTGATTAAACAGGTCTCAATCGAAAGCTACTTTCACACTCATTCTGAAATTATACAAGAATACGAAGACAACTCTTATTAGTATTCTGCTTTTGCGTTACAGCGATTGGTGCGGTGCAAACTGCGCAGCGCGGTTGATAAAAGTTTTGTGGCATTTTCGTCATGCGTGTGGTCTCTGTTTACAAATTAGCGTAAAGTCTTCTTGCTGACATCAGGAGCATTACACGCTGCACATTGGTATAATGCTAAGGTGATTTCCTTAGCCGCGAAATAGCCGACATAGTCGACATGCACAAAGTAGACAGACCCCTAAAAGAACTGTATGGTGCCAAACAATCCAAGCTTTGCGTTTGCTATTCTCATGCTTACGAAAATGATTTTTGTTGCCTTTCGAATTGCAATTTTGATTCGATTTTGAGTTTGTGAATTTTCAAGCTAACCAATTCTAAATTAGTATCACCATGTAATTGCGTTTACAGGAAGTCGATATTGGCAGTGGCAGACGTGCCATCGTCATCTTTGTGCCAGTCCCGCAGCTGAGACTCTTCCAAAAGATCCAAGTGCGACTTGTGCGCGAATTGGAGAAGAAATTCAGTGGGAAGCACATTGTGTTCATTGCCCAGGTATGTTACGATACTCGACTTGTTCGCATTGTATTCGCATTTCTTATTTGTTACGCTGACTTGCTCAACGGTTCATTAATAATCGATAGTCTTGCTGGTTTCGAAGTTATTTACTTTACAAGGGTTCTCTGTCCCCTACCCCTTTGCTCGGCTGTTATATTTCAGCATATATGCATGCATATGTGGGTAGTGTTATAGCTGGTGTCCACATCTCTAATATGATCAAACCGAACTGACTTAATATTGTACCATGGCATTATTGCTTTTGAATGCTGACCGGCTGCAATGACGTTATGCACTATTCACTATACACTGGTCAAATTCATCTACCAACACACACTACTTTGAAACGATACCAATTTAGTGATTCGGGGGATCACGGTGCGCTCACCAAGGAAAAATATGTCCCGAACAAGTGGATCTGTAGTTTTCCAAATCGATTATATCAGAATTTAAGATATGGCAGCCAGCCACAAGATAACCAAAATTTTCTGGTGATCTTACAGCTGACCAACCAAGTGGCAAATTACGTCAAATCTGTCTCAATCAAGAGATGCTGTCACACCCTGTTCCAGGAATTTTTATTTTAGTCGGGGCTCTAGAATCCCTAAAACTGAACTGATGACAATTATCCATTGTGTCATAACAATGCTTCAAAGTAGTGTTCATGGTGGTGATACTACATTCATTTTGCGAGGTATAGTGTTTGTGTCGAGCTACGCGTAACAATTGTTGAATTTGTGTACGTGGTGTCGGTGTCACTCGCCAGATTCAGTCGTAGCATCATTTGTGAATATATTGATTCGGGTCTCTGTTTAGCAATGTGGGCCTACCTGACCACTTTCGTATCGTAATCTGCCTTGCCCAGATCAGTTTTGCACTTCCAATACTCGGTATATAACTGCGATACTTTTCCAGCGACGAATTCTCCCCAAGCCGACCAGGAAAACTCAGACCAAGAGCAAGCAGAAGCGGCCGCAAAGGTAACCTATGCTCTAGATCGGTGACGCGCAACGTGCAGGGCGGCATGATCCGTGAATTATCCGAGCGACAAACAACGGTTATCCCACATCGATGCATTTGTGTGACGTTATTTTCTGATTGCAATTGGCATCTTCAAGATATATCGAATCTTGAGAAAGGGAAAATATATTCCGAACTGTTATTACCAGACATGACGAATAGTTGTCTAATGAGACCGAAATTATTTAATGCGTGTAATGTTCCAATTGAATACCGTAATTTTCCATGTATAATGCGCAAAATTTTACCGATTTTTTGCCCTAAAATAGGGGGGTGCGTATTATACATGGGTACAGCAAGCCTTGAAAAAAAATCCATCGATCAAAAACTTGAAATCACGCCTTTCTTCATGTTTGTTTAAATCGCGGATCACCTCTAGCCATTGAGCCCTGTAATTCATATTATCGAGTGTAACGCGCTGCCAAATAGAGAGTCATGTTGCCAATTAACGAAAAGCGTGTTTCTAATTAACAAGTGTCGTCTGCAAAGCATGTACGCGAGCGAAATTAGGTCACTGATTGCTACCGGCGAGCGCGGCAATCCTTGTTGATTCATCGCGTCAACGACAGGCCGTAACAATCTCATACACAAGAGGCCATGTACGCAAGATATAATCGCTTGGGTAATCAGTCGCATCTCCAACAGGACTGGTGCGCCCGACATAACCGTTGGCCTAAGCAATCGCATCTGTAATTGTAATAAAACTTGTGCGCAAGATGTCGTGTGTCGCTAGCCTGAGCTATCGCGACGCTGACCTCAAAGGCTTTGGCTACTATCTACACTCGTTTAGAGACAATGCCGTTAATTGTAATATGATTAGCAATCATTATGTCATGATTGTTCGACAGTGACATTGCAAAACAGAATAACATCGAATACTAAACCGCAACTATTCATGTACTCATGTACTGCAAATGCAGGGTGCGTACTATACATGGGCACAGGCTTTTTCCCAGAATATACACGTCATTTGAAGGGTGCGTATTATACATGTGGGGGCGCACTATATTCGGAAAATTACGGTAGTATGTTCATATTGAAATGGACCCGAATGTTTTCGGCTGACACTTGTCAGGGGTAATCGTGAGCAACTAGTAGAGAATTCAAAAGAACGGCGTATATCAACAATCGTAACACAAAATACGACAGATACACCAGGCAAGGCTGTCGACAAAAAGAGTTCGTGTATCATCTAAAAATAGTACGTTGAACGCGTTCGTATTCGGTGGCGTCATATTGTGTGTTACGATTGTTGATATACGATGTTCTTTTGAATTGTCTACTAGTTGCTGACGATTACCCCTGACGAGTGTCAGCCGAAAATATTCGTGTTCATTTCAATATTAATATGCTGTTCAATTGTATGTTGAAGTTCTGTACCAGGGTTGTAACCAAGTCTCAAGGCTCCGAGCCACAAGTCAATCTCACTTTTATAGTTTTGACTCGAGTCAAGTCGAGTCATTTTCAATTCACCACCGAGTCAAGTCCAAGTCAGCGACAGAGGGTCGAGTCCGAGTCATGGTATTATGACTCGAGTCGAGTCCAAGTCATTGTGTAAACTGTCCAGTTTTCCAGTTAAAGTCTTGTTAAATCCACATTTTATAACTCTGTTTGGAGATATCGAATGGCTCGATTTTAAAATATATTAATTGTCCTCGTTTTTAGCAGTTTCTGATCGCATTTTCAAGTACCAGTACCAATAGACGAAATCCCAATGGTGTGGTTACTTTACTATGCTTCGAAATTACAATGAAATGTCGATCTTGGTCGTCTGAGTCTCGAGTTATATGACTTGGCTCGAGACATGCCTAATGACTCGAGTCCAAGTCGAGTCGAGTCATTTCCGTATTTTGAGAAAATGACTCGAGTCAAGTCGAGTCATCATAAAATCGTGACTCGAGTCAGACTAGAGTCATTACTACCCTGTTCTGTACCTCAGAGAAGCTGTTCAAATGTTCCAATTCTAATCTGGTTTATGGTTTTTCTGAAAATGCCACAAACAGTTGGGCTCGGTGTACTAAAATTTACCGTTGTCATGCTTGATAAGAATAAACTTTTTTATGATACGAGTTTACCTTGAATTTTGTTGTGTTTCTTCCTAATTTGGAATTCGAAGCGATACAGTATCCAAGTTTTTCAAGAATTCAGTAATTATAATCTAGCCTAGAATAACGAACCAATTGAATTTGGATATCTGAAAATTTTCCAGTTGCCAAACTCGGATTATTACCGCTATGTTCCTTACGCTGATGGTCATGCCCGCATCGTGCGGAATAAAAACAGCACAAACATAATGATCCGGCGCCCGTGTCTTTCAGCCGAACCTTGACCTCGGTGCACGACAGTATCTTGGACGATCTCGTTTTTCCCGCTGAAATTGTCGGAAAGCGCATCCGAGTCAAGCTCGATTGCTCGAGGCTCATCAAAGTGCATTTGGACAAGAATCAGCAGAACAATGTCGAGCATAAGGTGAGCGACTTTTCCGCGCATTTCTCAGTTTCGACTCTTGATTTGTTTGCGGATCGGTAACGGTCTTGGCATAGGGAACTAGCTGTACATTATTGCGTAGTTTGAAGGGATTCATTGATTGCGCTAGCGTTTATTGTAATAGATTTTGTGTTCCCTGAATCTTTTACAGCTGAGGTTTACCACGCCTAGGTTTAGCACCAATATGGTTCTGATAGCAAATACTGTTAATCGAATGGCCGTTCGCATCGAGCATATCATTTTATTTACGAGAACTGGTCATGTATGGTGTGGACATGCAGTTTGATATTCAGTTGAATAATATATCATATTGAAATGAACCCAAGTATCCTCAAACTGACACTCGTCAGGGGTAATCGTCAGCGACTTGCAGATATTTCAAATAACTTCGTATATCAACAGTTGTAATACCGATATATCTGCTAGATGTGTACGATTGCCCCTGACGAGTGTCAGCTGAAAATATTCAGGTTTGTTTCAATGAATTATTCAGATGTGGAGCATTTTTTATTAGAGATTATTATTTGTCCATCTTTCCTGTCCAGAGAGTTGGATTATTTATTTCAGTACTAGCATGAAAATATGTTAACTGGGATAGCAGAACCATGTTAATGATTATCGAGAATTAAAGATGTATATAAAAATCAATTGTCTTTCATGTTCCCAGGATAGGAATTTTCTAAATAGAGGCGATCTTCGATGTGACCTTGGCCTGTGTTTGCTACACTCTTGTCTGTATTTTTAGCTGGACACCTACAGCGCCGTCTACAAGAAGCTGACAGGGAAGGAGGTCACTTTCGAATTTCCAGAGTACTACTAATAAATAAAATTATTTCTGGATCGATTTCGCTGTTTCTGAGTTCTAGTGACAGGGCCTGGTGTTGAGGAGGACTTGCAGGGACAGGAAATAGGTCTGGTTTATTAGTGGCATGAATCTTGCCCAAAATAGGATATTGTTTATATTGATCTGCGAAGGAATTTTCAGCTCCCGTCAAGCTTTCAAAATTCCGTATATTGAAGCATATTTCGGCAGTGTAGACCAGAAGTCTCAAACACGCGGCCCGCGAGTAGGGCTGGGCAAAATGATTCGAGTACTCGAATCTGAATCGAGTAGTAATTTTAATGATTCGAGTCGAGTAGTAAAAGACGATTTTTTCGAGTACTGAAATTATACGGTCCTCGCAACTGAAAGTTAATTTACTGACGAGAATTATAGTTTTGATACTATTTTCCACTGAGGAAGCCGTGAAACCTTAATTGGCCGTGTTTGAGCATACCAGGCACAGTTTAAAGCTACGAACGTTACTGAAAATAACACATTTCCGAAATCATTATCATCCAACAAAATTGTTAAGAAGTGCAATGAAATCGGTATGGTCGAAAAAATACCGAAGTATCTTTAATGTGATGGATAACAGGCATTACGTTCTTTGTGGTGGCATAAAAGGTTCATATTTGGACTTCGACATAGTACATCATGTTGTGACGTCATAATGAGTGATACTCGATTACTCGACTCGACTCGAAGCATATTACGTGATTCAGAATCGAATCACTCAGGTACTCGATTTTGCCCAGCCCTACCCGCGAGAACGTTTTGTGCTGCCCGCGACGGCATTTTGGGATTTCAAGTGTTCGACAATATATTCAAGTGCCACATATCTTTTTTAGATGCGAACCTAAAGCTCCCCTAAAACCACAATCAAAATCACGGAAATCTCAAACTACACCATCATATCGCTTACAGAAGCAACCATGCGGTAGTAGATCAGCTTTTACGTCACATTTCTAGTTCATGATGATTCGTGACTGGAAATTGTGATTTGGTTTCGTCCGGCCTTTCGTTAGATTGAATTGACTTGGTGATTAAATAAAAATGACTCGAGTTGAGTCGACTCAAACGTTGAAATCAGAGAAAGACTTGCGACTCGGAATCAGACATGGGGTAATCGCGATTAGTAATCGTAATCGATTACGACGATTACAGCATTTTGAAGTAATCGTAATCGCAATCGATTACATTCGAAAAAAATCCGAAGTAATCGTAATCGACTACTTCCCATATCTAATCGATTTGTTTGTGAAAGAACGATTACTTTTTGTTTGTACAAGGACTATGACATAAACTGAATATTCGTGAACAAGAATGATATAATATACCACGTTAGCGTTAGCACAAACGTCTGTTTTCAAACGCCACTGACTCATTATTACGTCAGAAGTATTAGCTCCGCTCGTCATTGCGTAACAAGTATCCACACATAGTAAACAGACATGCGATGGACATTGTAGTGTGATTGTAAGAACACCTCCCGTGGTGTATATCAGGTTATCAATACACTACAGAAGCCGCTACTTGGAGCAGCAGGATATTGATCACCACTCTGCCTATAGTTTCAAATAGTAACTTATGTATTAATGTTTGGTTGTGCTTAGTTAAACGCAGTTTATCATTGATGCTTGGCGAGCAGGAGGCCTACGTACGCACGCGCACCTGACGAAGATTCGGAATTTTGTTCTCGTCGAATAAGACATTGCAGTTTCCACAACGAAGCATTACAAATAAACAGCTGCTGATATATATCATAACCGAGCCGTGCTTAGCCGTTTCTCGTAACAGCAGCTCGCTGTATACGTATTAAGTTGAAGGCAGAAATTTTATGTTAACCACTTGAAACGGGCGTCAATCGTTATTTCACAGTTCGTTACTTAGCATTTGGACCTGCCGCCATAACCATCCGCTTATATAGCCTGACATGTTAGCGTGGGTTGTAGCTAGAATCAGCAATTCAGCCAAAACAGCAATTCCCCTCAATCCCCTGTCCAACCGTTCGTCAATTTTCAAAAGTGAATTTCGTCAATAATATTGGTAATTGCATTATATTACTATTCATTTATAACCTCTCTGAGCCCCGAGTGTCAGATTTACCCGTAAAGCTGGGGCACGTAATTCATATTCATAGCATCTAGTACAGGGGCTCTCAGCCATTTTTTGTCTGTGGCCCATTTTCAGGTTTGAAAATGTTCTGTGGCCGACCTCTTATAAAGTCATGGTGCACTTCAATGTGTGGTAGGCTAATCGCCGCCGATATGGCTATTTCTCAAAAATATACGCATTTTTTTCATGACTGTTCATATTTAAATGTCGATCTGAGGAAACATGAATTCGCGCGAAGCGCGACGAAAAATTTCAAGGTAAATAAATCTCCAACAGACAACCAACGAAATTATTATTAGCAACTTTGAGCTCTCCCAATTGTGGGTTAGGGGTGCGAAAGTTACGGCCCTGCAATATCGTATAACTCTTGTGTACATCCTCTGTTCGACTCAAGTCGCGAAACCCAATGATCCAATCCCCGCATTCAATGTGTGATTGGGGGTTTAATTCCACTTTGGTGGGGAATACTATACCCATTCTGGGCCCGCTTCAAACAATTGTTTGATGAATGGGATACTACAGAGAAGATGGAGACATTTTTTGAATATGCTAGTAGTAAAATGTATAGGCCTACCTAGTATATGTCTTGTACTCTTTGAAGTTGCGATGTGATAACATTAATTCCAATAATATCACCAATTCATGTGACTCTTACATTATGTATAATGATTTCAAGGCCGGACATTTCTAGACCGACTCCGAAGATTAATGTGCTGTGCCAACTCCTGAATCCATTATGGCCCTGCCGGAATACTTGAATATTTCAGCATTAACTTTCAGTTATTATATAATCGCCGTATCCCCTCCCATTTCGACTTGTACATTCGTGACTCCATACGTGTCAATAAGTCTCATCAGAGTCGGATGAAAAGCTTCATGTAGCATACGTATAATTCGATAACATCAATATATTTTTTTAATATGAACAAAAAATAATGCATCCAAACCTTCGCGAATTCTACAATTTTCGAAATAGCTCTTTGGCCCAACCAAATTACTCCTGTGGCCCACTAGTGGGCCATGGCCCACCCTTTGAGAACCCCTGATCTAGTATGTTGTTATAATTACTGTATGTTGTTAATTCGCGACCTCCAGTCCGTTGTATAATCACAAGATATTGTACTCGCCCAAACGTAGCAGACTAAAAGAATATCTTTTGTGAGACGCACACACAAATTGTCATGGCTTTATTCTTATGTGGATGCGCCGGGTGACATTTGCATTGTGGGCCCAGATTGGAAGGACAGGAGTTATAAGTCCCGCCCACTCAGCGCGGCTATTGACAATGGACGAATACCCTAAGTTTCGGCCAAGGTATTTCTTTGGTATCACATCCCGTGGAGTTGCGTGTTGGCCGAAACTGCATAATATATGTTGGTTTACGAAATACTTTTGAGTCCCCTTCGAGCACGCTCCCCACTCTATTAGGAATTTGGGGCGCGGCAGGTAAAGACCTGGCAATAATGCAAATCGTTGGATGCGATAAATCATCCACTATAAAGTTGGGCAATTGATATATTATGACGTAATAAGCAAATGACGCATGATGAAGAAAGTTGATATCTCATTAAGCCTTTTCATCGCAATCCTTGTATTGTCTTCCCATACATCATTTAAGAGTATAGTCCTAAGCAAAACAAATGTAATCGTGAGTAATCGTGATTACTTTTTCAATGTAATCGCAATCGTAATCGACTACTTCCTGATTTTGCTGTAATCGTAATCGTAATCGTAATCGCGTGATTCCGAAGTAATCGTAATCGCAATCGATTACATTCATAAAGTAATCACCCCATGTCTGCTCGGAATGGTGACTTGGTAATCCTACGGTACCAACAATCTATGGCACTGTCATGAGGAATAGTAATATATCAAAACGTCGTAGCTTGCGTTGAGTGGGGTATATAGTTATCTAATCAGGACAGTATGGCAGCCATCGACATTATGCGACCGCCGTGACGTATAATTGGTTACATGCCAGGTGTTGTTTTTCCTCTTTATCCATGTTATTATCGGTGGCGAGTGAGGTAGTAGTACGATCCACACCAATGAATTCATAGGCGATTGGACATGGACATCTCTATTCCAGGGGCTCTTAACCAGGGCCGGTAGACCCTTTCGGGGTACGAGATGCATTGTGGAATTAGGCCTATATGCTGTGGAATACTTTTTTGCCAATTTATTCAACTGGAAAATGGTCTTCCCGTTACGTGCGATTTTATGTGAATTGGCTTTCTGATTTTAAATAGGTACCATCAGAAATTGTGTTGAAAATGAACAGGGGCTACGAGAAATCTTATAGAAAGCACGAAGGGTACAATCGCTAATGTTAAGTAACAATGCTATTACTATGGCTCAATAATGATTATGTTAAAGTTGTTATTGATATGTTCCAATAATAATCGAAAGCAAGATCTAACGCTGATTTCATTTGACCTAGCCAATGACACTATGACAGTCACAATAGCCTACTATCACGACTAAATTAAAACCCGGATTAGGCTACACCGCTCAAATGCTCTGACATCAGACCAATCTTCAGTAGATTTCAAAATATTCTACAGGAAATTGTGGCACATCTAAAGTCAACTAGCTGCAATAATATAACCCGGCAGTCTGACGATGTCATGATGCATCCTCCTGCATGATGTCTATAACTCATTATTTTAACAAATTATACCCGGCACAAAAACAATTTTATTCAAACATTCGAAAAAGTAATTCTTTTCCGTGTCAAGCGTGAATAACACAATAGTAAATTACATTCTCAAGATGTTTGTGGAATGCCTGTCTGCAAGCTCCCGACAAATAAGGCCAACTTGGAAATCATACATTGAATAACCCTATATTTCGATGTTGCGGCCAGATGCGTCATCAGAAGCCAGGAAATTGGCCCGCGAGCACATTTGAGTTTGAGACCTCTGGTTTAGACAGTGGAATTACGGACATATAACAACCCTATTATATGCAGAATAACCCGTGCTCAGGTGCATATTTTGACCGTGTTAATTTCATATCTCTCAATGGACATTGGACAATCTAAGAAAGGGCCTGCCAACCCGTGGCCCACGGGCCACATTTGGCCCGCGAGAAGGTTTTGAGTGGCCCGCGGGGAAATTTCCGAAATTAGTAATACTGTATTATCAAAAATGGAGTGCACAGATTGTGAACTTGCAAGGCCAACCAAATTTGATTAGTCTGGCCGCAACAATTAAGATACGATGACTAAAATATCAATTCAGACGCATTGGCATATCCATGAGCCAGTCACATTTTGGTAGATCTTCGTACACTACAATAAAGCAGAATAAATTGCGATAGATTTATCAAAAGTAAAAATTTTGTACACGCTTCGCGCAACATGTTGTCACTCGATTTCTTGCTTTTAATATTGTTACCCCTTTGTGAATATAAAAGAACGCCTAATGTATCAGATCGAGTCAAACCGGGGCCTATCGTAGGCCCCGGTCAAACCATATTCGCGATTACGAGACAAAGTGTCGTTCAATCTATGCGACCTTGCGTTTGCGCCCGCAGAAAGACCGTCGATTATGAAACCTTGGCACAAAATGATTGACGCATGTTGGTCGAAGATTTCAATATCGATATGTCCAGACGCCAAATAGTCCATTCCTTCCAAACTGAGCCCAGCGATATACAGCAGGCCCGCAATATAGTCAAGTGAAAATATTACTGACCTATGAACTTCGAAAAAGTTTCGCGCTTCGCGCGGCTAGTGGCCCGCGCAATAGTTCGTCAATCAAATGTGGCCGTTTGGCTGAAAAGGTTGGCCACCCCTGATCTAAGATCATCGGTAGGGTATGAATGTTCTGACGATGATGACCGACGACCATAAAAATGCTGCATGACGATATAGTCCTGGTCAAAAATATTTTTGGTCCGTATATGACTATAGATAACTAACCTACAGAGGTTAGTTATCTATAATATGACAGTGATAGAGGTTGGAAGCCTATTTCATCGCCGGGTAATCAAAGTGAGTTATGTCCAGTTTTCAAATTTTGAACGTCCATTTTTAAAACTTGAAAAAAAAAGTTTTTGAAAATGTTTATGTCTTTTCGGCCTTGCATGGCAATGGTTATGTCTGTTTCATTAATTCAAAGTTAATCAGGGTCAATACACGGCTAAAAGAAGATGAAAAATTTACATAAGGTCAATTTTCTCAAAATGTGTTAAATGAAGATATAGCCCAAGTCATTGCGACGATTTCGTCAAATCAACTATAATAACCCTGTAATTTCAATATCGATCGACTATGACGTCACATTTGAATATTCGTGACGCCGTGCCTTAAAAAAATTGCCATGTTTTAAATGCAACGCTTGGATATACAATGTATGCTGCACGCCATTCTGTCTTTCTGCGTAAAAGTAAAGTGTGAAATCAGAGTTACCGTTCTCTTAGCGGGCCATCTTTAATCTCTGGTAAATAGGTAGGTATACTCAGTACTCAGCCGATAATCTGATCCATGCGCGAGTTGTCTATAGAAGTCGATTTTTAATGTACGGCTGAATGTCCGTTCACGAATATCGCTATAATTTTGAGCTCCGTTTTAATATCATCTGTAATGCGCCCAGAGGACTTTTACGATCATGTCGTCTCAACGAAATCCTTCCTATCTTTTCATGGTGTCGCAGTCTTGTGATGTATTGATCTGATAAAATGATAAATAAACTGAAAGACGGACTGAAATAGACCCATCATAGGATTCCAATGTTTCACATACACATACAGCATGTTGGTATCGTCCGCAAGTAAAATAGATCAGAAAAGTATTCCGTATTATAAATAACACGCCTCTAACTTTAACGACGACAAACGTATTGAAACTTTGTACAGTGATAAAGTGCATAAACTACGGAATTCTAGTTAGTGAGAGAAAGCATCACGCGCAACACCAATGCAGAAGAAGAAAATACGAAGAAAACAGGCGACAGCGTTATGTATACAAGAAATAAAATGCTAAATAAACAAAACAGATATAGGTCGGCGGATTGTAGAAGAATATTTCAACTAGCTTTTTTCAGCAAATGTCGACGACTTCCAACAATGCAATATATTTCGTACAACTCACAATCCGCAGTAGCCTATATAGTCTCCAGTTAGGAAAAATGACAAGTTCCTTGTCGGACGCGTGGCGCATGGCACCCATCAAGTATAACAGCAATGGCAGTATTGTAATATATCTTCAAGACATTGTCGCAGCGAGCGACGGAGCGTCTAGCAGAGTGAGGGGTCTGGTGATCAAGTCATCACTGATGCTCAAGAGCAGGACTGGCCATCCTTTTCGGCCAAAGGGCCACATGAATTTTTAGAACCATTGCGCGCGTCACTTAAATGTTGATGAGCAATTTTTAGTAGTCCGATAGGAGCAATCTGGATTACGTTACAGCGCAAACAAGATATATCAGACTACGTTTGCAAGGTCGTGAATATTAATCGCCAGCACAAGGGGACAAACCAATGTAGAAGGTTTCGACCAACAAGCGTCTATCAATTGCGAATATAATTAGACTCAATTTTGTAATTGGACGTAGTTTATAATTTTCAATTTTCAGGATGTGGTACCAATGTCAAGAGGAAGAAAACGAGTGTCATTAAATCGCGTGATGCGCGAAGAAAAATTTCAAATTAAACAAATCTGCCGCGAAGAATTCTACTTCGTTATAGTATACGAAGATCTACAAAGAATGTGACTGACCCCGGCTACGCTAATGCGTCGGAACTGATATTTTAGTCATCAACCTCCCAAATTTCGCGGTCAGGCTAATTTCACAATAAATGACCTGGGCAATTATTTTTTGATAACATACCGAATTTCGAATTAATTACACGGGTCGGCCACCCCTGCTCAACAGGGTAAAGACAATGATGCAAAATGGTCAAGTACTTGTGCAAGAAATTTTGCAACGTATTTTTAAGAGCCGTATTCCTGCAATATCTGATATCAGAGTCTCACGCGCTTAGTAAATCAGTCTGGATTCGGGTCGTTTCGATTTTTTACACCCAATAATCCTTCGGCAGTGAATCGCAATCATTGAAAAGTTACGGTCCACCGGGCCTCACGAAGTTATAGTTACAAATTTTAATAAACCTTCAACCACAGTGGACAACTACAAAATTTACATCTGTTCCTAATCAGATCAGAATTAGCATTACAGATATGCAGTTTTTTTTCAAATTAGGTTAGAATAAGAATCACTGAGTTCGGAAACTTGGAAATTGAATTGAATTCAGAATTAGCAATAAATACAACAAAGATCAAGTTCAATTCACACCAATTTAGAGTTCATCCTCATAAGCACGAGGACGGCAAATGTCTGTTCACGGAGCTCAGCACGTTTCACACGATACAGTTCTCATGCAGCATATTCAGGAATTAGATTACATGTAAAACGAGAGCATGGAAACATTTTCACAAATTAGATCAGAATTAGATTACCGGCATATCGCTCTACTATAGATAACTGACCTACGGATGGATACGCAACACCCGTCGTCACGCTTGCTTGCCCGGAGGAAATTACTGCTCTGCAATCTGAACGCAACATAATTGCCAACTCCATAGCTGACGACCCGCGTGCTTAAATTCAATATAGATGATCTCATTCGAAAGCCACTGCCACACTGATTCCGAAAATATACATTAATTCCAATCAGGGTAATAGAACTCCCTTTAAATACACCTCAAAGTCTGAAAATCGGGATTGTTCTAAACAATCGCAGCGACGCAGCACAATGACCATAACAATGGCCCTCGCGTGGTTGCGATTGTTCAGAACAATGCCGATTTTTAAACTTTGAGGTGTATTTCAAAGGAGTTCCATTGCCCTGATTAGATTTTAATGTATATGTTCGGAATCAGTGCGGCAGTGGCTTTCAAATAAGATCAACTTTATTGAATTTAAGCACGCGGGTCGTCAGCTATGGGATTAGAAATTATGTTGCGTTCAGATTGCTGAGCAGTAATTTCCTCCGGGCAATCAAGCGTGACGACGGGTGTTGCGTATCTATCCGTAGGTTAGTTATCTATAGCTCTACTTAGACAGCTGGATTTATCGGCAACGAGCATATAGGAGAAACATCACATTTGAAGCGTCGCATCATCATCGTGGCTTGATGCCATAGCGGACAATTTTCCTTCCCGCCTGCGTCGCTGGCATGACCTGGAATTTGTTTTGCGACACTGGGTATATGTCATCTATGGGAATAAGGTGGCCGGTACTCCGTAAGTGCAACCGATAGAAGGATCAGATACTGTGCGTCAAATATGCAGGATTCGATACGACAAACTCGCTGTCTTTCCCATTTTATAGTTTGTTTGTGGCCGCCTTCTCGTCGGTCGAAGACGTGCTATCACTCGTTGCGCTGGTGATCCCGGTAAGCTTGCTGGTAGTGGTAGACGCACCGGTGGACATGGTTGTGGAGTCTGTGGTTGTTTTCGTAGGCCCGACGTTAAAGTAGTAGCCCTTTCTTATTAAGACCTTCGTGACTGATTTGCGAACTTCCTTTCCGAGGATGCAGTACACGAAAAATAGCATGACGCCTTGCAGGCCGTTTATAATTGCGTTCAGATACATGAACACTACGCTTTCGGATAATTCCGAATCGGTTCCGATGCCTGTAAGAGAAACATTGTCGACAGTTATGATACTTGTGATGAAACAATGAATGGAGTAGTTCACAAATATACGTCGCCCCACTCACACTAGGTCAACTGGATGATTCTAATTGTCGAAATTGACTAATAAAACGAAATGCCACGATCACATTGTATATTTTGTCTGATGGCTGGGTAAAATCGGGTATCTGAGTGAGAGAAAGAGAGAGACCAGATATATTTTCGCCTGCACCATCGAGATGCTTTGAGTAAGGTCATCTAGCCTGCAAAACCATTTTTCTCCTCCATGCTACCCGCGGATGCTGGGCGCGTAGCGGGATAGCCGCGGATACCAGTTTTCAAGTCTTTTGTTTGACCCGGCCGGGGATAGAATCCGAGAGAATTTTTGGAGTCGAGTCGCGTATTTGAGCATCACTCATTATGACGACACAGCAGTATGAATGATGTGTAAAGTTCAAATATGTACCCTTTATGCGACCACAAAGAATATATGTCAATTCTACATCACGTTGTAGATTATTTGGTGTTTTTTTCGACCATAACTATTTGATTGAGGTTCGTGACAGTGCAGTGGGCTACTCCCGACTTTAAACATATGTCATATACTCTAACGTGCGTACTGCGTAGCTTTGTAGGCTACTACGATGTTTCGTATGGTGTGCGGTTTACAGCCTTTCCACAGTGGAAATGGTATCGAAAATAAAATTGCCGATTGCATATTAACTCTTAATGACATGGAGTGTGTCATCTCAGTACTCGATAAAAGTCTTACTATTCGACTCGAATCATTATAAAAAGTATTCGAAGCATTGCGGCCAGTTTCAATTCTAATCTACATTGTGAAATGTTTCTATATGCTCTAATTTCAATTCTAATCTACTGTATGGTTTCCTGAAAATGCTATTTACATTCCTATTCCTTTGCGCTATTACATTGCCAATGCCATGTTTGGATTTGAAAAATAAACTGATGGTATAATTTTTCTCGGAATAGGACGTAATATACTTTTTTGTCCTTGATGCTTTTGCGGCACCGACTCATGATACACACACACGATCTGTGCATACCACGAGTGCATGATGCACATATGCCGCCGCACAAGGAAGGTGCAGATGCAGATACACCCCTCCATGCTATCCCGGAAATGCTGAGCGCCAAGAGGGGAGACCACGGATACCAGTTTTACTGATCAGGTCTTTGGTGTAACCCGGCCGAAGATTGAACTCACGACTTACTGAACAAGAAGTCGTATATGGATTCGACTTATATTTGATCTTGGGAACTAAATTTCAGCCATTACTGGATTTGTACTAGGATTTGGACGCGATACAAAATTTATTCTGGATTTGGATTTGAAGTGTTAACTATTAAATCCGCTAATATCAGTTACACACCTGTAAAAAATCCGAGAAACCAGGGGAATCCTAGCACCGGCATCAAAACCAAAGTAGCCTTCAATGCCGCCTTGACGTGTTCCGTGTTCATGAAGTCATCGTCCTGCGAGCCCGTGAGGTGGCCCGTGGGTTTGTAATTCTCGCTTTCCGCGCTCATATGGTATACGACGTAGCACATACGCATCGTGATCAAAGTGCAGCATATCAGAATGATAGCGATCGGCACTACAACCGTCGCCACCAACAATTCCTCTCCCAGCCAGCACTGCCGGTAGCGACCATCGGGAGACTTTGGCATGTAGGTTTGCTCCGAGGCGGAAAAGCCACTTATAGCCGCCCCGGCCGTGAAGGCCACGGAAAATACGAGCGTGAACGCGTAGCGAAATACGGCGAATTTCTTCGCGTTGGAACCGCTCAGCAGCCTCATCACGCCGTCCATCGTTTTGAAGAGAAGGGTTATACCCTCCATGAGCATCCAAGTTGCTGAAATACAGAGGTGGTCAGTAACGAAGTACTTCTACTTTTTGGAAGTACTCAAGTAGTTTTCCCCATACTTCTGGTACTTGCTCAAGTAGATCCGATTTTCTCTACTTCCACTTCTACTTCGCAATATTTTGTGATCTACTTACTTACTTTTCGCCATTTTCAGTTTGTCAAGTAGAAGTACGCTTAATCCCCCAATACGAAAGATAGCCTGAGGAATTTTGTTGCGCTATGCGCACAGTAGTTATGGCGTGACAAATATGTTTTCACGAAAGTATAAGTGAATACAATTAAGGTACCGGATTGCCTGGTTCCGCTCACACCGCATTGGCGCCCATATCAAATATTTCATCACAGTAAATATAGCACATCATAACGTTTGAAACTACCGTTTCGCAATCTAGCAATTACCTATCATATCGTAATCATGCAGCCCATGACGTGTCTTGCTAATCTGGAAAAACCGGCTTTTTTTAACGTTTCACCTGTTTTAGCAGATCACCTTTGAAGATTTATGGACGAAAGACATAAAATATATTTTCCCCTTTTTAGAAGTAGTATTTGTATTTCACTTTAAATTCCGAGCATCATACTTTGAGTTCTAATAACTTTCAGTCCTTTTGTCTGCAGAACATACGTGTTGAAGCATAAAAGCAAGTGTAGTAACGCCTCTATTTTCGGAAAATAAAGCTACACTGAATATAAATATTACGATCCACAATATTTGTTATTAACGTATACTAATCGCGCAAAGTGTTGAAACCGTATCCGATACAACTTTTCTGTATCGCTCTTTTCCCGAACTTGGGGCTTTATAATATGGGGTAATGCGCCATGCCATGATATTCTCTAAAATGGGGTCTTCTAGTAAACAAAGCGTTTGTATCGCGTTTTCATAGCAATACTATAATTTACATCCCGTGATGCGAAAGAATGCTTATTCTCTCGAAAATTGGACACCTCCTGGGATGCATCAATACGAGTCAAGCTCTCTGCACCTTCCGCATAGCTCAATTTGCAGCTTTTGACAGTCCAGACGAACGAAGTAAGCGAATTTTTAAAACTACTTACTTACTTGGGTAGATTTAACGTCAGTCAATTCTACTTCTACTTCAAGTAGTTTTAGGTGGCTCATGGAAGAAGTACTTCTACTCGTACTTGAGCAGATTTTTTTTTCGTCGCTACTTTGACTTGAGTATCTTTCTTGACTACTAATATGCGCGACATTTGACTTTCGTATATCTCGCATCCACGTATGGTGGTGCACCAGTAGTAGCATAACAGCCGACCGAGGTGGTTGTGAGAGTTTGATAGGCAGTGTTTGGTCGTATCAAATGAGTCTTGGCTTGGCAACAACGGGTTAGATAAACTAGACCTGGGCTTCTCAACTGGCGGGCCTTTTCAGTGCTGAATCCGAACATTATCTGTCTCAGTATGTAGGCCTAGTTAACTTTTTAACAAAACCAAATCCATTACCGTATGTTGATTTGAAAAAAGTAGCAAGAAATAAAAATAATACCAATTCTCTCACTACAGCTGTGATACAACATTTAATACATTTCGTTTATTACTTTTGCTAATACCACTACCATATATTGTATGTAATTTGTATGAGTGTAAGTAGTTTCATGTTAGTTATAACCGGACCAAAGACAATTTTGAACTTTTGTAACTGGACGACAAGTAAACATGACCGAGTCACCAACAACAACGCAGTGTGACTTACTCTTATTGGATTGTCATTTAAGCCCGGCATATCTAGAGCAGCACTCGTCAATGCGAGTGCACGGTGCACCTTAGGGTAAAGTAAATGCATGGGTGCACCGGTACGGAAAGGTAGCTTATTTATACAAGGGTACATCAAAAATTAAATTTAGCTTTTAACGAGGGTTTCCTAAACTTGGGAGTACACGAACTAGTTTTAAAGGATCCATTAAGAGCCAAAAATCATGGGACCGTGGCCAATAAGCCATGTGTCCTGAATATACGGCCAACCCACCCATTGATCAATCCAGCGATTAGGAAACAGATGAGCCTCCGCCAGAAAGTACGATTTTAGGTAATAATCAGCAGATTTTTTTTATCCATGAATAAGATGTAGCAAAATTTCAGTATTTTCCTGTTATCACAGAGATGATTTTGCAAGGTTCACTCCTTTTCCTAGACGTTACTTTGCCCGATCAATATCAATTGACATTATATTAAAAATTGTAAAACTTATATATGTTTCGATATCGCAATATTGAGGCTCAAGGCGCCAGACCAAGTTGGAAAATCATCCCTTTGCCCATTTTGAGTTGATGACCCCTGGTCTAGTTCCAAGTTTGCAGTACACTGCATAGTAGCACGCTGAAGGGCACTTTAACATACTGTTATATCCAGAGGTGGTCAAAGTAGTCAAGAAAGCTACTCAAGTAGAAGTAGAAGTAGCGACCAAAAAATCTACTCAAGTACGAGTAGAAGTACTTCCTCCATAAGCAACCTAAAACTACTTGAAGTAGAAGTAGAATTGACTGACTTTAAAAGTACTCAAGTAAGTAAGTAGTTGTAAAAACGATCCTAATTCGTTCACATGGAATGTAAAAAGGTGCAAATTGAGCTATGCGATAGGTGACGAGCTTGATTCATATTGATGCATACCAGCAGGTATCCAATTTTCGATAGCATAAGCATTCATCCACATGGGATGTAAATGATAGTATCGATACGGAAATAGGATGCTAATCCTTTGTTTTCTCGAACAGCACGTTTTAGAAAATAGCATGGTATGGCGCCACCCCTCATATTATAAGGCCCGTAGTTTAGTCGAATAGCAAATCGGAGAAGTTGTATAGGATACGGTGTAAACACTTTGCGCGATTAGTAAACGTTAATAAAAAATATGGTGGACCGTAAAAATGCCATATTGTGTAGCTTTATTTCCAGAAATTAAAGGCATTACTACACTTGCTTTTATACTTCAACATGTAGGTTATCCAGAAAAAAGAACTGATATTTATTATAACTCAAAGTATATGATACTAATGGGAATTGAAAGTGAAATATAAATACTACTTTTAAAAGCAGAACATGTATTTCATGTTTTTAGTCGAGACAGTTTCAAAGGTGGTATGCTAAAACAGCTCTAAATCTAAAAAAAAGTCAGAGTCCACTTTTCCAGATTAGGACACGCCATGGACGTGCTAGATTACGATATGACTAGTAAATGCTAGATTGCGAAACATCAAACGTTATGATGAGCCATATATACTGTGATGAATTATTTCATATGAGCGAAGGGCGACAATGTGGTGTGAACGGAACCACGCCAACCCTCTACCTAAATTATATTCACCGATACTTTCACACACCGCAACCACTGCGCGCGACGAAAATTCTGGGCTTTACTAAACTTTTATGAAAATTAAATGTTGATACTCCGTTAAAACAGCCCCGAAATTCCTCAGGCTATCTTCCTGATTGGAAGATTGAACTACTTCTACTTGACAAACTGAAAATAGCGAAAAGTAAGTAAGTAGATCACAAAATATTATGAAGTAGAAGTAGAAGTAGCGAAAATCAGATCTACTTGAGTAAGTACTAGAAGTAGAGGAAAACTACTTGAGTACTTCGAAAAAGTAGAAGTACTTCGTTACTGACCACCTCTGGTTATATCATATCATAGTGTTCTGATAGCGCACCGTACCGTATTTCGTGGCTAGAATCAGTAGTATTCGGTACTGAATACTGGCACTACGAACTAGAGTATGTCCATCACGAATTGTGACACACATGTAATAGCCACAATGCATATCATAGGCTGTGTCGATATAATATCATTGGCACAAGAGGAAATGAAAACGACACCCACCAGAGCATAGAAGGAAGAAATGAGTCAACACCGCCCACATTTCGCACAATGTGTCGTTGAGTACGGCCGCGTCATGCAACACCATGAGGACGTGAAGGCAAAGTAAGCTCAGCGTCAGAGCTATTTGCACCTTGACTCTGTCCCCGCGGACGCGATTACGTACGGTGATCAACACAATCGCTGTCGCGATCAGAAATAGAATGGACAGGCATTCGCATATGTACGACACGACCTAAAACAAAAGAACAGAAGTAGTATTGTCATTGTACCACCTCGATATCATGCAGTAAACAACAGGGGGTGCAAGTGACACAGTGCCTCACTTGTCGCCAGGATAAGTAGAAGCATAAAGTGAAAACCTTCGATGAATATTGCTATTTTCATGAATCACTAATTTTGAAAATTTCTACACCCACAATTACGCAATTTTTATTGTTTACAAATATAGGGTGTATAGGGTGAGGTGAGGCACAGACGAGCCAAGCCTCATTTTTGATAGCGCAATTCGTGATAAACAGCGCATAACGACATTGAGATTAGTCAATTCACTAAATAAATAATACCAAGTAAAACAGTACCAAAATAGCGAACATATGTATTGTTAAAAATCTTATAAATATATATCGTAACATATTGTCATCATAGTCACCCATTTCTAGTTATTTATGCGCCAAAGGAGATTTTTGTGCAGCTCGCGGCTGTTTTTGGTACTGTCGTACTTGTAAAGTGCTTCTTGGAGGTACAGAACTTCAAGATACAATTGTATAGTATATTCATATTAAAATGAGCCCGAATATTTTCGGCTGACGCTCGTCGGGGGTAATCGTCAGCAACTAGCAGAGAATCGGAAAGAACATTGTATATCAACAATCGTATCTCGAAATATGACGTCACCAGCATGAAAGGAGATCTCAAATAAGTGAGCGTTCAATGTCCTATTTTATGATGGTACACGAGCTCCTTTTGTTGGCAAAGCTCGGACTGATGTATTTTGATAAAGGTCGACTCCAAGGCACACAGATAAAAGCGCGAGCGCCCCCTCCCAATGGCACGAAATCTGTCGTCTCGATAATTTCTCGCACAGGCGGGATTATCCAACAGATGTTCGCCAATGGCGGAATTTATGGCCTTCGAACGCTCAGCGTCAAGTTTAAGTGGATGAGTCAAGCGTGAGCTTTTTACAGAGCGTGATGCACGCGATCTGATAAATCTGGGGACATGCTGGTTTATGCGTTCCTCCAAACGCTTAGATGTTGTTCCTACGTAACCATACAATCACAGTGGCACTTATATTCGTACACTACATTACTTTGTTGAAGTGCGGGAAGCGCGTCTTTACGTGTTGAAGGGAGCACTTGCGTTGTCGTAAAAATCACGCCAGTTTTCATTGTGGCGTAACACTTATTGACCGCGGAAATCAATTGTTTTTCAAATCAGATGGGAATGAGAACAGTCCAAGGTAGATGGATATAAACATCTTTGGTTGTTCGTTCGGTGGGCTCTGTTGACTTTTTTGCGCTGAATTGCGTTAATTTCATCTCTATACGCCACCTCTACGTTTTACTTGTATTGTTTCTTCGGTGAAATTGCTAATCACAATTTTGATGTGACTTTGACTTTTACTAAAATTTACTTCTTTCAATACAATTGGTGTAAAATATAATATTGGCCCACCAAAAAATCTTGCTCTTTTTAGAAGCAGTTGGTGCATACTATCAAAGAAGCTATTTAAATGAATGTCTTTCAGAAATCGAGACTGAAAAGTGTTATTAGGATGTTGTGGCCGTGGGTAGTGTTTTTGGAGAATTTCACATTCGCTATGGCCTATGGGCCAATGCTTCCTCATCATGACGCATGAATGCTGGTATTGGAATTGTTCTTATAGAATGTGGACTGTGTTGGAATGGTAAATATAGACTCATATTGTATCACAAGACGTTTTATCTGACAATATTATATTCAGTTTGAAAAGGCTTGAAATAATAGCAGTTAGCGTAGTCAAGATTCGGTGTCCTCGAATACTATAAACAGATGTAGTGGATTTGGTGTCCTACAACAACATTAACAATATACATCTGGAATTCCCGGTGAGTGACAAAAGGTCAATGAGTAATATTGCAACGTTAATGTCGTTGTTAACGTTATTATGTAACGCTTAACAACGTTATTTACGGTATTGAACAAGTTGGATGTTTTAACCCAGATTGACCCTTTTTTCGACACTGTTTGGCCCTTTTTCTCAAAACCTGTCTGGCAGCCCTGTGTATGCAAAGCTTAGGCTCGTTTCGTACCATACAATTCACCTGCATCATTGTCAGAAAAACCGGAAATTAGATTAGAATTAAAATTAGAGCATCCAAACATTTAACAAATTAGATTAGAATTAGATTACCGACTTATCGTTTTAATTACTTCACGTAGACTGCTAGAATTATCCGATAATTATCTATGTATCCAAGTCTGATGTGTATTCAGAATGGATCTCACACCGTACCTTGACACCGTCAGGAATGGTCACTACTTTCACTGATAAGAGAGCGGCAAATACGGTCGCGTGATCACATCTGCAGGACAATCTTTCGGTATTGTTGTCTGCAGTCCCACTGCAACCATTCGCGCTCAGGCCTTCCTTGTCGAAGAATACACATCTGTAGCTTGACCCTTTCAAAATATTTCTTCCGATCGACGTGTTCGGTACGTCGGCAGACTGTATAGCGTGTTGCAGCGAGGTTTGGTTTATAGGTTGGGATATATCCAGCTTAAATTCCGTGCTAGAGATGTTCAGCGAAGTGCCGTCGGCATAAGCGTCAATAGCCAGCAGCCCGCTTGTGAGTAAGTAGGCTTCCTTTACCGGAGATTCAGGCGGTTTTTCCGGTACGAACGAAGCTACGGATTTTCTTGACAGCTCTGGGGGTGATGATGTGTCTTTGATGATGACCAGGCGCACATTTTTATATGTCGAGCCATCCAACCTGACTGAACCAACAACCTGCTCTTTCCCAGGGTCCTGAAAATGTATCGTCAACATTTAAGGATGCAGTCCGTAGCACAGCTGGCCAACTACAAAATTCTGAGCTTTTTTACGAATTAGAACAAAGATCTAGAATGACTGAATTCACATAAACTTGAAAGAAATAATCAATCAATCAATCAATCAATCGATCAATCAATCAATCAATCAATCAATCAATCAATCAATCAATCAATCAATCAATCAATCAATCAATCAATCAATCAATCAATCAATCAATCAATCAATCAATCAATCAATCAATCAATCAATCAATCAATCAATCATCAATCAATTTCAATCAATTCATAATTTACAATTTCATCATTTCATTTCAATGCACCACAAGACTGCGATACATTGAAAAGATAGGAAGGTGTCGAAAAGACTTGGAGTAGTCATTGAGATCGGACACACACCTTGGCCTAGGCCCTAGGCGATGCAAAAATGGAGGCATGCACATTGCACACTGAATGAAAAGTAAAAGAAGATGATACAAAACGACAAGAGACAAAATTGAGGTGGCTTGTGACGGAAGGCGAGATCGATATGTCATGTCGTGGTCCGGTAAAATTGAGGGCTGACTAGTATTGATTCTGTAGAAATTGCTTGTATTTCGACTTGAATGTGGACAACTGGACATGCTCGGCGACGACGGCGACTGTCGGATAGCCGGCGAGATACTGTCGCACACCGCAGGTCCAGCATATTTGATAGAGCGATGATCTTTTGCGTCGACCATACGGTAGTTAGAAATACAACAGAATAGAGTTCAGTTCATAACAAATCATAAGGTTGTGATTAAAACAAAAATCCATTTAAAACAAACATGTGTCAAACATGTTTTTTATTGTTTTTTTTTGTGTTTTCTTTCTAAGCGATGACGTGATGTATATTCAATTGTGATGTCATAGTCGTTTGATATAGGGTAAATATAGCTCCATTGACGAAATAGGCTTCCAACTCATGTTATATACGGACCGAAAATATCTTTACCAGTACTACATTGTCTTGCAGCATTTTTACGGTCGGCGGTCATCAGCATCAGGACATTCATTACGTAACAATGATCTATATCTACGTACTATAGCTGTTGAACCGACTATTTCGATGGTTCCAACCATCTCGTATGCCGTATGGCAGGGGCGGGCAACATACGGCCCGCGGGCCGGATCTGGCCCGCGAAGGGATTTTGTGCGGCCCGCGGAGAGTTTTCCGTCTTACATGATAGTGTGGCCCGTGGCCCCAGTCTGCCGAGATTTCTCACTACTTGCTTACTACGTCCAATTTTAGTGACTGTATATGCTATGATATACGTGTATGCGCACTTGGGCAGCGTGAGAGAGCGGAGCTTACGCGTAAGTACGTCGAAGCGAGAAGACTTGCATTATCGGCATTTCCGAAGCAGTCAGCCCTAATGTCGTTGGTGGTGATCATGATGTTTGCCGCCGACTATACAACGGTCATTTACACCAGGCTGATATTGCTTATTTTTCATTCCGTGACCGCCGACTTGTAGCACGGCACACTTCTAGGCTTTTGCAAGACGTAGGGTTACCATATTTTGAAAATCTGAGAAGAGGACACTTTTTCAAAATTTTCAGACTTGCAAAACCGGAGGAAAATCCTGAAAAATGCTAAATTTTTTCCCACTTCGTGGTCGATTGACTAAAATGAAGAAAGGTCAACTTTCTCGCTCGGCACCCAAAATACAGTTTCTCCTTTCACAATATCAGTAGGTTGACTAAAAATGGGTCAACTTTCCGGCTCATCTCCCGAAATAGCCGCTGGTGCGTTACTTCGGTGCTAAATTACTGTATCTCAGTCGATTTTGCCATATATTTAACTAAAGTTCTCAAAAAAGAGGACAAAATCCCAAAATGACGACATTTGGGCGTCCTCCGTGGACACTTTAAGAAAAGTCAAAAAGAGGACAAATCATCTTAAAAGAGGACGTATGGTGACCCTATAGTAAGACACCGCTTATACCAGCGGTCGCCAACTCAAAACATCAGGTCGCGGGCCACTTTTCAAATTTCGTAGAGGACGCGGACCGCAGTAATTCAATATCGAGATTGTTGAACAACGACGCTATCTCGTCACCTACTCAGCCCTAATCAATTGATATCTTGGTAAATTAGGGGTACCAGGGTTATCTAACGCCTTGGAATCTTAAGGATTGCTCCGTGTGTTGATTGATCAGATAGAAGCAGACATGGTGGAGCCTGTATGACAATGCTATTCTCAAATCCACATTGTCTTCGTAATTATCGGCGAGAAATGGCTTTGAAGCGACAGTGCTGTCGTTAAAATATATTCATTAAATACGATTTATTCCTTGCAGATGTGGAGAAATTGGCGAATGATGTATCGATCCAGCAATCCGGCCCGCCAAGTACTTAATTTTCCTATATCCGGCCCGCCGACTGGAGAAGTTGCCCGCCCCTGCCATATGGTATACGTCGGCTATATCGGGTGGTAATCGTCGTCCGCAGGCTCATGCAACATGTTTTTGGAAAGTAGTTACACAGTTATGGCATATTGATACAACTTGAAAACCACAATTTTTTTTGAAGATATTGTTTAAAACACTGTTTAAAACATGTTTCAGACAAAGTATTTTCAACAACCATTTGTTTTAAATCCAACCCTAGTCGCCAGCATGGGGAATGCAAATGTCATAAACCAAAGCTCGACACGTTTCGCTCTATCTATACAGTTGATGTATCACTCTCAGGAAAACCAGTAAGTACATTATAATTATTAGAGCATTGAAAAATTTCACAAATTGGAATTATATTACCGGCATTTTGCACCATTACGTACGCTATCATTGAGTACTTTTCATTTCTTACGCCATCGCCGACAGTGTTGCAAGAGACCAACCGGTGATAAGCGCCAAATGGTTCTTTCAATAAACAACAACAGGCATTTCGCTCTAATTAGACAGCTAGAATAGTCTACGTCTGCCGTATAGCGTCAAATAGGTACAGGTTCTACGCGCTCTTACAGCGCTGGAGCGATGAAATTACCCGTCACCGCTTTAGAATAGCGGAAGTTGGCATGCAATTGCATCCGTGACGTGGACGTTGTTATCGACAAACTACGTACCGGGTTGTGCACCAGCTCCCCGTCGTCGGTGATGTTGGTGAATATCACAGTCACTTTCCGCCCTCCTTCGCTCACGTTTTTCATTGCCTCCAAAGACTGTTTCTCGATTTCGTTAACTACAAACAAGATGTTGTCAGCAATGCAACACGATTCCTTGCGGTGCGAAGTCATAGGCTATAAGACATTTATTTTTCGGATGAGATCGTAGTTCGGTTGTAAAACGAGACACGACTCTATACGCGAGTTGCAATTTTACTATTCCCTCCAATATGACTCTGGCTTTTGCTGGAAAACGGGAAGCGACTTGGTTCGAGTCATTTACAGGATTGTCTTATTTGTACGCAAAGTTTCTTCATAATATCCTCCCACAACTGTCTGGAATTCGTCTTTATGCGTGTCAGAATTTTCGCAAAGGGTCACGAAACGTTGACAGGGCGACGCGATGACCTCGATACCACACAGATATGTGGATTGTGGAGTATACAATTCATGGTAATATTTTAGCTATGCAGTTCGAATACGGTGACTTTTTGAGGAAAATGGCTGGTGCCGAACTTTTTCTCACACTTCCAACATAAATTTGACACTGCATCATATTAAGAGCGCATTGATATTTAAATGCATCGAATATCGCCCCCGAGTCGGAACCTAAATATTACACAACTACATTGTTCGGCGGAAAACCGAACTCGTTTCGTAGCAATGTAACAAAATTGACGAGACTTCAGTATGGCTTGATAGAAATTTGACAACGGCTATGACCAGCACCCCATCACTTTGTTTAAAAGTCTGTTGTTTAGACGTTGATCCATTGCTAGTTGCTACATAGCCAAGTCGGCAAGCTCCCTTTTATACTGCTGTAATCGAGTAGTGCCTTGATAATTCTCTCTTCCGTCAATTTCACAGCACGACATACAGTGATTTTTTTCTGGTGCTATTTGATATTGAGTAAACATTCAGCAAGCAGGAATACCTATAATAGTATGGTGATATGCCGAATGCTGGTAACGCCGATGCGCAGCTTCAGTGAGGTTATATCGGCTTTAGCTTCCAGTTCGAAATTACGCGCTGTACTTCGTGAATCCGTTACGGGTTACTGTTTGGTCAGACTCGTACAAACTACTGGATTTCGTAAATGCGCAAATAGAACTAGAGCTAACAGCTTTAAAAAATCCGCCACTAACTAACTAAAATACAACTTACTAGCTTTAATTTCGAAGGAACTTATTCCTTTTATTTTTATCTGAATCGAGTCGGCGTGCCACATGAACATCATCGCCATCTCATCCGTGTAAGCGGTGTCTTATAAAAGCCTATCAGTGGGCCGTGCTACAAGTCGGCAGCTATGAAATAAAACTGAAGAAAATGGACCTGGTGTAAATGACCATAGTAGTCAACGAACACCATGAATACCACAAGCAATAACGATAACAAGACAAGGTAAAATTTCTTCATTTTTATTCCGTATGGTTGCCGGCTTTTATAAGACACCGCTTACATGGATGAAATGGAGGAGGAGCCTAGTTTAATCTGCAGCACTTAGCTGGGAATTCTAGAGTCGACTTCGGTCGGACTCTAACCCGTAACGTATTGGTGTTGCAGCTGTGGATTATACCACTACGCTTTCTCGCCACACTTTGTTTTCTAGCAGTTCGGCAACTAAATTTTCTTTAAAATGCGCAACTAGAACTGGAACTAAAACAACTAAAAACGGTAGTTATAGTTGACCGCCAAGAAACTAGGCTGGTATAGTTTGTACAAGTCTGAATTTGATATAATGTTTTTAAGAATACCTGTTTCTGTGTGTGGTGCTATTACCGTAGTAGTTGTCCCTTCTGAAAGAAAGTCGTTATGTAATTTATAATGGGTACACGAGACATTTATTACAATATTCCACCCGGCTATTTGATAGGTCGGTTACAGGTTACTAATCAATATCGAATATATTTCAAGGATACCTGTTGATGCTGGCGTTGCCTCCGTAGCAGTGCTCGCTTCTGAAAAAGGTAATTTACACATGAGACATATATTGGAATCTTCCAACCGACTATTTAATGGGATAGTAGTCGGAGAAATGGCACCGCAATCTCGGGTGTCGACTATATATATAGCCCGCGACTGACCAGATCCTCGAACGACCAGGTTTATTCATGACAGACATACAGACACATCATGCTTCGTCAAAAAATGCATTTGAGTGGGGATGAAGATATGACCTGGTAAGGCATGAATTCTCAAAATGGAATACGCGAGAGCTGGGAGGTCGACGTTTGTGCTATTCACGGCCGCATTTGGATTACTCGTGTAGCCCACGGCCTACATTTTCAAGAATACCTGCTGCCGCTTGTGTTGTATCCGAGGCAGTGCTCGCTTCTGAAAAAGGTCATTTACATACGAGACATTTATTAGAATCTCCCAACCGACTGCTTAACGGGATAAGAGTCGGAGAAATAGCACCAGAATCTTGGGTGTCGACTGTCGACTATACCCCAGGACTGAACACGAACACGTCCCCGAACGTCCAGGTTTATCCATGACAGACAGACATACAGACAGACAGACACATCATGCTTCGTCAAAAATGTATTTCAGTGAGGATAACGATATGAACTGGTAAGGCATGGGTTCTCAAACTGGGATACGCGAGAGAAATGTAGGGGGCATTTTTATGACAACGAGTCAATTTCTGCAATAGCGATTTTAACGTTTTTGTGACAAGCAAGAAAATGTTTAACATTACAAAATATAAATTGCAGAGTGTGAGTCTTTGCTCGTTGCTTTTTCATTTCTCTACTGCGAGGGTGATCAACGTTTTTACGTAGCCTCTAGTGTAGATCTCGGATTAATTCTGCCATATCCAATCCAGTGTCGTTTGTTCATTATGAAGGGTACTGGATTAGCGATATTTCAATCCTCAGTGTTTGCCTTGTATACAATTGTGACGATGATCACTGCGAAACGGATTTTCCGACCAGCCGATTCTGCTTGACCAAACCAGGGACACTTTCACGGCAAAGGGGGTGGTTCTGTATATAGTATACCAAAGTAGTATCGGGCAGTGTCAAAATGTGTGGAGGGTATTTTGCCCTTCCCCTCCGCTTACAGTTGGGAGCAAGGTTTATCAAGAAGAGGAGATCTCGTGCCAGACTGTCGGTTGAACAGAACTTGCGCGCATGCCTTTCAAAGCAATTCCAAGAATAGATTTAGTCGTGGAAAGGCGCCAAGCTCATCCATCTCATTCAATGTGTGAAATGATGCTTGAAAGTGTAAATACATACTTTGTTGTGCCTTGTCTTTTCAATTACATGTACTTTTAGCTACATTATTTGAAAGGGTGCGACGTGCATGCAGACAAATTGTACGCAGTTTTAAAAAAAGGATTCGAGAACCCTGTGTTAGGTGTAATGATACTCGCGACCACCACGACATCAACAATCAGTTAGACGCGGGGGTTCTTAAACGTTTCGGATCGCGGACCCCTTCAAGCATTATGGGCGGTTGTACGTGCCCCCAAAATTTCAGAAGCCGATGACTTGAAGGTCATCCGTTTAAGAACCCCAGAGTTAGAGTTAACATGACTCGGCGACACTTATGCGCATTGAAAATAAATTCACGGTGAGTACCCGAGCAGTTCAACTTATATACAGATTCTCGTGCAATAATCGTATTATAGACAAAAAACTGTTACGTGCTAGTACCGTCACGACCGCTCATAACTGTGCTGGTAACAGAGTCGGCGTTATTGCTCGTTGCAGTTGTTGATGCTGTCGTTTCTGCGATGAGATCGATAGATATTTTGCAAGTGCAAGTGCAAAATAGCATTTATTATTAGCCTATTATCACTTTCAAACTCCGCGAATATATTATGGGTTACAGGCACACGATACCTCTATCATACAGTTATCTGCCATAAATGTGCTGCGAGTCTGTTACCACATAAAGAGTGGCTATGTCGAAACGTGCGCTGCGCTCTCTCGGACGCAGTGTGTTGTAACCTTGTAATTAAAATAAACTCACACTGAACTTCCGCTTTACACTACATGAAATGGAGCCTTTCTGCGACATCGCTTTGGCAATATATCACTTGGGACGCAGTAAATGCCAAAAGTTTTAGACCCCTTCGCAGCATTGGTTTTTGTACTGACCATCACTTTACTCGTCTATATTAACCTCTTAGTATTCCTAACGTGCACGGTGATTGCTCACAAACAAGGTGAAAATTGTACCGTATTAATTTAACATCAACACGTTAATTGCCTCATGTTCATGTCTAATGTTGCACCTGTTAGACTTGTTGGGGTTGTCTCCGCAGTTGACGTTGTGGCGGGTGTTGCAGTGACTTCCTCTGTTGTTGATGAAAAAGATATCAATTTCCTAATCATTCAACTAATACCGATTATATAGTATAGTAGTTCGTAGCCTTTCACCTGTTCCCGTCTCTTCGAAATCACTAAACGTAAATAGTTCTCTAATCCCAATAGAACTACTGAAAAGTGTGTGTAACTATAAATGATGAAGCAGCATTTCATGCTCGTTTTTCGACATTAATTAAACGATGTATGAATAACGTGAAACAGCTCAGTAGCAGAGCTGTAGACATTGCAGAGTCGTAATGTATCTTGGCGGCACTCGGAAGTACTTACCGCTGGAGCAGTTCGCATAAAAGGATCCATTGTCGGTGAAATTGATCGCACTGAGGTTGAAAGTCATATGTGTGCCCCGGATATATTCTAGAAAAATTGGCAGGGAAAGGATGACTTTACTGAAATATTCTACGCAGAATATAGTGGTTCTTAATATTTATACTAGCCCGAGAAACCCAACATTTTGCTGAGGTATAAAAACAAAAATCTACCACAAAACATTTGCTGCATAACTACACATCTATACTAGCGCACAAAATGAACTGTGCATCAACATAGTGTTAAAAGAACGAAACCTTTGAAATATAATTGTCACACAAAACAAAAACATTATAATGAATATTTCAAATTATTGCTACTTCTGTTGTGCCCTTTCACATAGACAGACGTTTGTAGTTTCGTCAAATATAAAATTTGACTAGAGGTGACGATATGACCTATAAAGTAGGGATGGTGTGAACCCCTGAAAGGCTCAGGTTCGTTTGAACACGAACCTTTTTGAAAGGTTCTGCGTGAACGTGAACCTCAAGTCACGTAACGTCATGTTGCTAATTCCAACCCTACATTTAAGTGAAGTGATAGCCTTTATTAATGTACACGATACCTAGCGAAGACTCGGGCCATACAGTGCCACAATGCTGAAGTACATCGTGACGTCTTAAACGTCGCCAAATGTATTAACTGGGGCAATAAAATGATATAATAATCACATAAAATCAATATCTTCCGTCTCTTTGCCAACAATTTCGACGAGGATTTGAACGGGAATATAAGCTTACGCCTTAACGGTCCAGGCCAGACCGGACAATGTATTCGGCGTCTGAGTATTGCTACGTTGATATTGAGCGGAGTGTAAGACGGGTTCTATACTTCTACTGATACTACCCCATGTTATACAGCAGTAGCCAACACCCCTATCGCACGGATTTTGTTTTTATGATACAATAGACATTTCAAGACAAGATTGACCCCGTGCGCCTGCTAGATTTTTTTCATCAGACAAAACGATATCAATTTCATTGATTGGTTGAATAAGCATCATTCGCTGACTACCTACATGTAGTGTATTTCGCTCTTGATGTTATACGATTGCGGGTCAAGCTCACAGCAGAGAGTCTGTAAATGATCAGAAACGGAAAGCTGGATATTTCGAGCAAACTTTTGTAACGAAGCATGCAAGTAAAATTTTTGAGATTGTCCAGGTGCATGCTCGTTTAGTGTTGATTTTATTAAGCTGCCAGAACCATGCATAGAGTGTCCCGCAGTTGACATGCAATAAATTTCAATCAAAGATGTTCTAATGAAGTGAAAATCGTAATGTATGAAAAAGGTTCACAGTGCAGAACATACCAAGGTTCATTTGTGAACGTGAACCGTTAAATATCGGACGTTCCCATTCAGGACGTGAACGTGAACCTCACGTTCACACCATCCCTACTGTATAAAGGCCTTGTTACTCGTCCCCTTCAGTTCAGAAAGAGTCATCATATTGCTGGGTCGAAAATACTAATGGCAGAAGTAGATTACTAAGGACACAAGTTGGCAAGTGTAATATTTTGACAAACATATTCCTTCGAAATCGAATGGGGCGTTCAATCTTTCGAAATCTTCATCGCGTTCTCTTGACAGCTAAAGTCGGTTGGATGATAAGTATCGATGGTAAAAGTGCGACCGGTGACATTTTATTTGTATTGCAATCCACATTTAGCATCGACAATCGCGCGTTGTTGTTGTGGTTCATTAAACAAAATATTAGGAGCTTAACACCTGTTGGTGTTTTGCACCACGGTCAAAATTTGCGTAGAAAAAAATGCACCACGATAGATGATGGCATACAAAAATGAAATTCCATGAAATAAGATTTCGGCACGATGACAAAACAATCAAGATTCAAAGCATCATGAATGGCAATCACAGGCTAACAATTGCTCGGTGATCTCAACTTTGCACTCAGAGAAAAGCTCGCCCTTGACTCATCTTCTGAAGCTTGATTCAGAACAGGCAAGGGCCATGAACTCTGCCATTGTAAAACATATGTTTGATAACTCTGATTGTGCGAAATATTATCGAGACTGCAGATTTCGCGTCGTCTGGAGAGGCCGTTCGCACTTTCATTTGTGTGCCTTGGAGTCGACTTTTATAACAATACGCCAACCTAATTTGTGCCAACAGAAAAAGTTTGCGTACCATCAAAAATTGTACATTGAGTTTAAGCTCTCTCTTCGACCCGACTATTCGAAATTCCAAGCCAGTGACGTCATATTTGGTGATACGATTGTTGACATACGTGGCGCGCGAGAAGGTTTAGAGTGGCCCGCGGGGCTGTGTTGTGTTTTGTGGTATTCATGGTGTCTGTCGACTACTATGGTCATTTACATCAGGCCAATTTTCTTCTTATTCCGCAGTTGCCGACTTGTAGCACGGCCCACTTCTAGGCTTTTTATAAGACACCGCTTACAGGGCTGGATAGGAATTCTGGAACCGCCATCGGCTGGACTCGAACCCGCAACCCATTGGTGATGCAGCTGTGGATTATACTGCTACGCTATCTCGCCACGGCCCGCGTGGTAATCCTCGAAATTAGTTATGTTATCAAAAAATAAATTACCAAAACCAAATAACCAAAATTTGATTAGCTTGAACGCGAAAATTGGGATTTTGATGACTAAAATATCTGTTTATTGATTTCGATGCACATAATTATAAGTAGGGTTGCATTTAAAACAAAAAACAATTTAAAGCAAGCATGTTTAAAACAAGGCCCTTGTTTAAAACATGACGTCACGAATATTCAATTATGACGTCATAGTGGATTTATTTACATTGACAATGGACAATATAGGGTAAATATAGCTCCTTTGACGAAATATCTGTACTATTGCTGTTGAACCGAGTATTTTGAGGGTTCCAACTATCCCATATTGATATACGTCGGCTATATCGAGTGGTAATTGTCCGTAGGTTTATACAACATGTTTTTTGGAAAGAATTTGGTACAATTTTACATCTTAAAACGCATTTTTTAAAAGGCTTTTGTTTAAAACAATATTTAAAACTTATTTCAAACAAAGTGTTTTAAATCACCGATTGTTTTAAATGTTTTCACCGTTTACTACATCCGGTTCGCTCCTAGCAAAAGACCAAAAAAAGACATCAACATTCAAGTGGCCCGTGCAATGGTTCGTAAATCTCATGTGGCCCTTTGGCCGAAATAGGTAATGTCAAAACGGCGGATGTCGTAACAGCGAGGCATTCAAAATTTCGTACCGAGTCAGGGTTAGGGTTAGATGTCAGGTGAGCCTGCGTGTTAGAGTCAGGAGGAGCGTTAGGGTAGCTTGGTTTTTGAACGCACACTTTCTATTATATGTCTTTGATACTTATTACTCATGGAGGTCGAAGAGAAATGGCATGATTGCGAAATGCTCTGTAGTACGATGCTGTTAAACTATTGTGACCTTTACTGCACACGTCAAAGACGTATGAGTAAAACATGGAGTCAACTATATTATAATAGAATGGCGTCAAGTTATTGTTAGATTTTCATCGTTAATCATACGGCTGTTCCATGTCTAGTCGCTGTTGTGTCCGGTAACTATCAGGTTTAGACTATTTCGGCGGGTGGATTCTGAGTTTCACTCTCTTATTTCCGTTTTGCATATGTATGGGTCCAAGTTGCATAGGTATGGGTTGCATTTAAAAAAAAATCAATTTAAAACATATTTAAAACATGGCCCGTTTTTAAAACTTGTTTTCTTGTTTTGTTTTTGGCCATGACCTTATGAACCTTTAAATTGTGACGCCACAGTCGTGTTACATTGAGAATTGAAAATATATGGTAAAAATGAGTCCTTTGACGAAAAACACCATTCCAAATAGTATACAGCCATTGTATTTGGTTCAAATCGCCCGTGGGCCATACTACATGTTTTTCGAAAGTATTTACACATCTATGACGGAATTCTAAAACTAAAAAAATTTATTATTTATTACCATTTGTTTTAAATGCAACCCATGGTACAACTGTATAAGTCTATCTTTCATGACTGGACTCAAATGATAAAACAAATGATTATTTTCGAACTCCATTGCTGATTTCAATTAGGCCTACCTTGCCAAATTACCATGCAATGCGAAAGCACAGTCTTCAGCAATCAGAAACCCCTTGCATGCATTCTCCTCACATCACTCAGATCAAAAGCGACATCAAATATATATACAAAGGCCCCTAACACTGTATTATATCGGATCATGCTGCACATCTAATCGAAGTTAGGGGTTGAATCACCGACAGATCAAACAGATGTAATGAACCTGCAGATATTATATATGCTAAACACGGTGTTCATTATCTCATGTAAAAAGCAAATTTAACATCATAGTCTTTAAAACGTAACAACTAGCCGCTCAATCGTAGAGCACGTGCAGGCGAACGCTGACAGGCGACAATCCCGCTATAATATCAACAATAATACACGCAAACGCCTCATATTACGTTGTCTCGGTACTAATCGACTCACTTGCCTTCAGTTTTGTTAGTCGATGTTATACACACGCTGACGTTCAAACTGCCAGTGACATTCTCGCAGTTGTTCGTCAGCTCCCTCATCTTCTCCATCCATTTGCACACAAGACATTCCGTCGTATTCCTGTTTCCTAAGATTTCAATCACGTTAAGACCTGAATCTACGTAATAACGTGCGCCAATTGTTCCAAAAGAATGGGGCGCGTTCGCACTACAGCGATCGTTTAATGTGCGTAATATGTGCCGAATCTCTCGCAAACAATCCTTCGTGTTGAGTGCTATCCAACGAGTGAATATGATGTTGCGACGGTAGTGCGTGATCATAAACAGAATGCCCAGAATGCCCACCCTTGAACTACACTAGTCGGTTTGACGCCACAGTAAGATTTGTCTGACAATTTGATTTCTCTAGAAAGCTATAGCTTACGTATGCCAACCAGGTACGGAAGCGGGAGTTGAGTGTCCGGTCTTTCATCGGTTATTGAGGTAGTGCTTAAAATAGGGTGTCGAACGAAAACTAGAAAACTAGACTAGAAAACTAGTCGAGTCATTTTATGCATTTGAAAAAATGACTCGAGTCAAGTCGAGTCACCGAAAAATCGCGACTCGAGTCATTACAACCCTGCACTAAAGTACTATATGAAGTAGAAATGGTAGTGATATCAGCCATACTGACACCAAGATTTACTTTTTGGTAGTTAACCAGCTTTCATAGAGCTTTCCCCCTTTTCTATTTCATACAAAACCGAAACAATGTAGCATAGGGGTGAGCAAACTTTTTAGCTCGCAGACCGCATTCAACATTTGAGTCCACTCGTGGGCCGCGCTATATAAAATTGGGATACTAAACCAAAATTCGATATTGCTATTTGATTATATAGTGGCCCATGGCATGGAAATAACATATATGCACGGTATTTGTATATTTAAAACAAACGAAACATTGATATGATGATAACGTACACACGTGAGAAACATTGGCAAGAATTTATAAGCTGGTAGTCGTCATTGTCAAAATTACGGATGAAAGTCGGTAGTACCGATTCTCTGAGCTGGATGTAAATTTGAGTCTGTGAGCACTGAGCAGCGATTTGTAAATAGATTTGCTGACTGTACATTTGGTTTAACTAAAGAGATTGTAGTTTAACTCCAGCACAGACAATGCTGACATCATCATAACCATGTTACCTTTAAATACCCTTCTACAATATATATATATATTATCATTAAAAATACTTCTACACATACACAGAGAACGAATCTATCAAACACACTAGTGCAGAGATGCCACTGAGATATTTTGGAAAAACCCAGATTTGGACGTTAAAAAAACCCAGAAAAACCCAGATCCGCTATTTCACTCAAATTTCTATGATATAACTGTAAAACAGTGACTGAGAGTCATCAATGACAGTTGTACGGACATAGAAGAAGTTTTAGCCCTCGATATTGAAATCCCAACGGTTCATTTCCATACTATAATATGCGTTGCTCAGTTAAATGAGCAAATCCATCGAAATATGATGTTTTCCTCTCGACACATTGCTACCAGGCATTCGGTATGGGGGGTCAATACGTAGTGTATTATATATTCGTAATTTTAGTAACAATGCTAATCCCCATCTATTGTGAGGATGATTGTAAGGTATTCTAGTGACTGCGAGCTGACCAGATAGATTGAAAATAGCTTTCGATTCATTAAACCTGGGACAAACACTTTTATCTGGGCTGTTTTAGTCGAAAAAGAAACTGCCAAATCATGAAATTAAGAGTACATTTTCATTTAACAATAATCATCATCATTGGTTTATTAGCAATTTTATCAGTTCAATACACCACAAAAATGCGATACAATGAAAAGAAAGGAAGATGTCGAAGCGACTAGGAGTTGTTTATGGAATCAGACACCCACCTTGGCCTAGGCGATGTAAAGAGAAGGCATGCACACTGAATGAAAGTAAAGAAGATAGTATAGAAAAAGGAAGCGACAAGAAATAGGGCGGCATGTCATGGGAAGCGAGATCGATAGGTCAGTCGTGGTCCGGTAATCTTGAGGATGGACTGTATTCATTTAGTAGTATTAGTAGTAAATCTCCTTGACAAGATGTCAAGACCGTACCGTATGATTATGTTATGATTGTCTTCGACTTTATACCCCCATACATATTTGGCAGAGCACGAGAAAATAACAGTTTAGGACTTCTAAAACGCATGTAGTGTGAAATTATGGTACAGTGCAATCAATCACCAATCACAATCATTAATTTAGGACTTATCCGGACCATTTAGAATTGTAATTATACAACTATTACACGTACCCTTCGACGTAGCTTTTGTCTTGGAGGTACTATTTACTGACACACAACGAATTTGTTGCAGCGCTACCGGACCGGTAGCATTCAAGTCCTAAATCAGAGTTGCCCTGTGAACATGACTTTCGGCGACCTAGTAGTCAGTATTCAATGAAGCTCTATCGCATCACACCAAGACCTCTCATTTTAATAGTAAATGGGTCTCTTTGGACTCTGCCGTTTCAATCACAGTGGAATCCGTCGACATTAGAAGATCTTACTAATCTAATAATCAATTTTGCGCCGTACAATTGACCTGACAAACATGATGTTGAAAAAAACCCAGATTTCAAGCACAAAAACCCAGAAACCCAGGTGATGCTCGAGAAACCCAGATCTGGGTGGAAAAACCCAGGAGTGGCATCTCTGCACTAGTGAATCGGTGTTAAGTAGGCCTACAGCATTAAAAGCAATAAACTTGCTCGTGTTTCTAATGGCCCGAATTGAGTAATTTACGTTTCACATTCTGTGACGTTTAGCAATTGAAACCTTTCAAAATGCATGGGCCTCGAGGCCGCGCGCCATCAATGAAATAAAAAAATATGATGGTACGTATATAACATTATATCTTATCATTATCATGTGGAAATATATTAAGAAAAAGTTTAATCAAGTACCCAAAGTAATTTGATTTTTAGTACGCATTTTATCAATATTTTTACAGCGTTTCCTGGCGCTTTCGCGGACCGCACAAAACGGTGTTGCGGGCCGTAGTTTGCCCACCCCTGATGTATTAGGCTAACATTATAAATGCATTTCTTTAGATGTTGTGGACTTGGGTAGCGAAAAGTTGATAAAACTCAGATATGAGATTATACCAGTGCCTATTGTGCAATGTGCGGTGCTAAAAGAACATATTCCATGCTGGTTTATAAATACCTATACTGCTCTTTAATTTTTTCCTGTGATGTATTGTTGGTGCTTTACAACTAAAATTTCACTACGATAGATTGCCAATAGTAAGTTTGAAAATTTTCAATAACACGATGAATCGATCATGCATCATCAAATCTTAGAAATGATCGAATACCAATTCACCGTGTATTCTGTTATCGGCTATAGGTTTATGATTCGAAGCGTAATAAAACTATTATTATTCGCCGCATGCTCACCTTTGCTTTCGCGACAATTTACAAATTAAATGCTAACACAGTTTCTTAACCTGACTGTTTTCCGCTTATGGGCGGAGTCCATACTCGATCATTTGCATACGCGAAAATCGATGTTTATACATGCCAACAATTATTTCAGTCACCAATTATTTTGTAATCACAATCATCGGATCATTGACATTGGGAATCAACACGATCGTTCTTATTACACCATGATTCTAATATTGAACGCCGTTATCACCGGTGCAGGCTCATGACTTGTGCTCACTGCTCAAAGTGCTCATATGTTCGTTAATGCAATCGTCTAATCACTCACACATATGGACCATATCTCACCTGAAGAACAGTTGTATCTTATGTCTGCTGCTGTTTCATTTTTGCACCAATTGTGATATGATGACTGTGCTCCACTCATCAGAAAACAACACAGAACGATTGTCGTCAGTAAAATCCCGCTGTTTCCCATGCTAATCTCCGCAAACTCTCCGAATAAGACTCGGTCCGATAACTCTAATCGGCAAGTTAATTCTACACTCAAGCTTATCCAACAGGTTGTACGTGTGCCTGCCGGGATCTCGTATAACACAGTAGCAGTTCTAAACAAGGAAGTCTGGTATCGGCTGGTGTTGGCGATGAAAAATCTCGTTAACGCTCGCTGCTTTTTTCGTCACGATAGATTCGCGTTTGCTCCACACTGTGATAAAGCTACGCGGAAGTCAAATGGTACCGTATGAGTAATTGGCTTTAGAATAGTCCTGGTGACATGTGCCATGTCATACGCGACATATGACGTATGACATACTGCGTTGATCACAATTCAAACCACAATAGCCTGGCTTACGGCTTTTATTGATACCGGGAACGACAATTGCTACCAGTATATTGCAGCAAGCAGTGCATATTAGTTAGCCTACACAACGAAAGAGAAAGTTTTGCGTCAATGTTGTTGTCATTCTGATAACATCGCGTGTAATGGTCTATGTGTGTATGTGCAATTGTGCATGTGCAGTGACTAATACACAATTACGCAGTCAAAAAGAGATTGAAATTCATTCTCATGGGCTCATAATGTCCCTATACAATATATGCGACATCCGGGCAAATTGGGCCATTGCGTTAACAATATATTGGGTTAACGCAATGTCGCTATATATGGCGCGAGGCTGTGTGCGTGGGTCATCTAAATCGATGCACTTCGCAGTCACGCCGCATAGAATTTTTGATTCTGGGAAGTTTAGTCATTCCATCTGTAACACGTGCCAGTACGCAACAGCCTCGGTATCTAAATATCGTGAGTGCATGCGGTTCCTAACTACCTACGTACAACTCATCGGATGTTCCAACTTATATAGCGACACGGGGTGATTCACACACAACATAAGCATTCAGACATCCATCGATTATACGTGTTCAACAATTTACATGCTGCTGAAAGTTTAGACTTGGCCGCATGTGTGAGCGGTTTGCTAGCATGACCAAACAAATGTGTTGTGAATAATCTGACTAGTATAAATATTTTGTCACCGTGAAGGCCTATCGCATATCACTCAAATCCCGGAAGTTATTCTGGGCGTCAGCGTACGTACGCAATGGCAAAAGTAAGGCAGCGGTACTACTACTGCTACCGCTGCGCTTGCAGGAAACTAAAGTTCTATGGCAACGCTGTCCCATAGCGTAAGTTTGTATAGACAAGCAAACTAACTGTTCCACTTGAACCTCAGTTGAATTTTAAGCTAAAACGCTTGATGTACCGAATGCTGAATACACTCAAACTGTCAGACATACTTTGGTCGGCTTCGACTTCGACACATGCAGCCTGGTACATCAAAGCAACTTCCATCACCACCTAGCATAGTAACGCTCACTCAGCGTCCTGTTCGCATTCAATTTTATACTGCAGTATCATTATAATGAGATATACTGCTGACCCTTACAGGACTTGGACGACTAGATAATTTTATTGTGTAATTACATCAATTAGAGCGAAATGCTAGTAATTTAGTTGAGATCTAATCCTAATGTAATTTATGCTTTTCCTAAAAATGCCACAGGAGAATTGTATACTGCTAAATGAGCCAAGCTTGGCGTACAGACATTTGCCATTCTCATGTTTGAGAAAGAGCTCCGGTTTGATATGAACTGAACATGATTCAATTTACAAGCGTATTCAGTGTTTCTATTTCAAATCTCATTTGAAAAAAAACTGTGTAGTTATAATTTTAATTCTAATATAATTTAGAAATGCTGAAAACTTCCTAGTTGTCCTACGCTGCACTCTACTAGAGTTGGTATGACGAATCAGACAAGTTCAACAGAGTATTGCATTGCCGCCATATAATTTACATTTTAAATTTTTCACGGACGGGATATTCTGTTCCACAAGAAGCAGCGATGAATTATGTGGTAGTATACGCGGACGCTGTGTTCAATAGAGATCAATTATTGGCATACATACTAATAGACCCGATTGAATATGATTTGACTGTGTTCTGCGTTGATTCGTTCTACCTGTTTTAGATGACATGTTCAATGCAAGGAGACTGGAGAAGCGATGTTGCTCGAAATCTACCCGAGCTAAAATAGTAATCATTGATTGATGCAGTGGGAGTGCATGTTCCGATATGTGCCACGTACTATGGACCCATCAGATAATCTAAACTTGTGGCTTAATTCCAGCAGAATGGTATGAATTGACAACAGTTAATCCCGCAGCGTTATGCAATAATTTCCCAGTCACCGATATGTCATTAGTTGTTATGCATGCTGTGTCGACATCAATGGTCAACTGGTCATTTTGAACCAGTCTGATATTGTTATTGTATGGTTTTAGGCTCGCAGACTCTATGCAAACACGTCATCTCTTGGGAAACGTGCGTGAAAGAAGTGGCTAATGACCACTGCACAGTACGTACGACTTTATAACTGAGGTTGCGACTCAAAACATATCACTATATTTCAGATTGAAAAGATTATTTTGATTTTTTTCGAACCATGTCATCTAATAAGTCGCGCCAAAGTTGACCAGCAACGCCGAAGGGTGAATTCGGAACGATGCCCTAACCGGAAATGATCCAGGTCGCCAAATATCCGGTTTGCATCATCTGAATGACGCAAGCAATACAGTTTCAGGTAGAGCGATTCACGCAATGGTAGAAACATTTCGATTAGCATTCGTCAAAAGCTCGTAACTTTATAGTGGTGTAACAGACGATATATACTCTTTCCGCTACTGTAATGATTGTAAGGGCAAAAGCACCTTTTTAAATAATTGTTGGTTTGTATATGGTATATTACGAATTACTGTCTTAATTATTTGGCCATAAGCAGTCGTAAAAGGTTTGCGCCGTGGGGCAAAATAGTTGTCCAGTTGGCATTAGTTAGAAAGTGCTGACCGTGTTATGGGTCGATTTCTAGTCGCGTAAGCATACAGTAGTATTCTATAAATTGCTGTTTAATACAGATATCTTTATGAATTTTATTTTTTTGTTGTTACTCTTGTTGCTGACGATTACCCCTGACAATTGTAAGCCGAATATGTTCGGTTTTATTTCAATATGAATATACTATCCAATTGTATATCGAAGTTCTGTACCTCCAAGAAGCTCTTGAACTATATGTTGAAGCACGCGTTGTGATATATATCGTGTGTAAAATGATAGAATCGTCAGCTGTTCAGTGTATGGGTTCCTAAAATGTTCCAAAATGCTACAGATGCTCGATTCGATGTGAACTGTGTCCAAACACGATCTGCTACGCTGTGGACATCTTGTTCGTGTTGGTCAACATAGTCTGCAAAACATATGATAACTAGTTATGTTTTGCGGTCGAATTTCGAAGTCTGTTCCCTGACCCACAAATAGCAGGTTCCATGTACACGTCGAGAAGAAAACCCTTTAAGATATATCGTTTACATTATAACAGATATATTTGATCATGATGAAATTCGCCCAGTTTCTACTGATCTTCTGTTGTTTTGCTGCTGTATCTTCATCACCGCGTCGAGCCAGCACAAGTAAGATGCATGCATTACGTAACAACAGAGTCATTCAACATTGGTTGACGTCATAACTGTAGGTTTGAAGCAGAGTTGGACAACTATACAGAACATTTTCTGCTTTTCCGGATTTTATTAGAATTAGAATTATAGCTACACCGTCTTTTCCAAAATTATATTAGAACTAGAATCATTGATTTCGCGAAAGCTTGGAAATAAGTGAATCAAGTTCAGTTTATATCAAATCAGAGTTCGTTGTTATAAGCACGAAAACTGCAAATGTCTGTACAGCAAGCCTCGCTTTGCACTATACCTTTCCCTGTATCATTGTCAAGAAAAAGTAAATTAGTTTAGAATTATAATTGGAGCATGGAAACTATAGAAATTAAACATGGAACGGCAACGACCGATTTTGCAGCTTCGTTCCGCTTCGCCGAGGCTGGAGTGGAGAATTGTTTTGCGTAAGCGACTGTAGGATTTCTGGCAATCCAAAAGCTATCTTCCCGAGCCCAGAAATTATTGAATCTGGTCTTGATGGAAAGCTACTATTGCATCGATTCCGAAAATATAAATTAAAATAATGATCAGGGACTGATCCACCTAGAATCCGTCCCCAAAGTCTGAAATATCGGCATTATTCGAACAATCGGAGAGTCGCAACGGGTCATTGTTATGGCCATTGTGTTGCGGTTACCCGATTGTTCTGAACAATGCCGATATCTCAGACTTGAAGGACAGATTCTAGGTGGATCAGTGCCTGATCAATATTTTAATTTATATTTTCGGAATCGGTGCAACAGTAGCTTTCGATCAAGAGCAGATTCAGTAATTTCAGCGCTCGGGAAGATAGCTTTTGGATTGCCAGAAATCCTACAGTTGCTGACGCAAAACAATTCTCCACTCCAGCCTCGGCGAAGCGGAACGAAGCTGCAAAATCGGTCGTTGCCGTTCCATGTTTAATTTCTATAATGGAAACACTTCACTAACTGGATTAGAATTAGATAACCGCCACTTCGCTTTAATTAGAGTCTAATTATCTAGTGGTTTAAGTCTGGTTCGTAGGCTGCAGGAAATCAAATTGGTATTTTATACGACGCACTTGAATACTACAGTTCGTCCGGAATGTATCTTTGAGAATTTAACTCCATCTTCCAGGATGCTGGGTTCCGACTTCGTCATATTTTGCCAGATTTGATTGCTCCCACCTCCCTGTCGATATCGGAGGAGCAAAGTGTTGTTGTATGGATGTGCTAGGATATTGCCACAGGTCTTTCGATCCTGTTTGTGGAAATGATGGCGTAACGTACAGTAACGAGTGCATGTTTTGTCGTGCGGCATCGGGAAATCGCAAGTAAGATACATTGATTGGAAATATAAAACAGTAAGTCGATGACGGTATTGCGATTGTCAATGCTTTATCGATATGAATAATGATGATAGTCGTCAAGGTCGTTATTTATCTGTTTATCAACTTTCGTCATCGTTAGCTGCAATATATTCTCACATAGTATGCAGTTGGTGCTATGAATGATATTTTTGCTAATACATCGACTATATAGGCTATGCCCATTGTCCACGCGGCTGCACTTCCAAAGATTTCATAGTAGGGTTACATTTAAAACAATCGTGTTAAAAAAATGCCTATAAAAATAGGCATAGCCATAGCCATGGTCTGTTTATGGCAATGGTCGGAAGCCTTTTTCGGCGAAGGAGCCATAGTTACCCCATATTATAAATCGTCAATCCGAGGATTCGTGATGCCGTGGATAAAAAAAAAATTGTATGACAACCCGGGTAATTATATTATTTGTTTTCAGCACACTACGAATCAATTACAGGGGTCCCTGTACTGGAAAAGGGTGGTAGAGCTTGAGCAGGACAAAGCGACAACAATCATTTGAAAATGGCATGTTTATGAAGACTGCATTGCAAAGACCATTTCTTTTATTCAATCGTAGTGATGATGAATTCATACGTCACCAAACCACTTTAAGGAACTTAATCGTGTGAATAATATGTTGTGGAGTTACATCTGTCGTCCGTGGTCTTCGTTTGCCATTTTAGGGCCAAATTCGTGCTAATATATCCATAGACCGGCGATCATTTGGTTTGTGTAACTTATTGGCTTTTGTATCTCAGGTTTTCGACATGTATTGTATATATAATATTCAAGTTTGTGGAATAATACTTAATCTTTTTTGTTCGACATTGTGCATTCGATAACATAAAACGAATTAGGATATGTTGGCATTGCTGCTCTCACGCTATTGAGCTTTATTGATATATACAATATACATGTTACTTGGTCATAAGAGAAGAGAGAAGGAAAATTATCTCATCGGGTGTAAAATTGATAAGGAATGACAGCATTTTCCGAGTACTCAAATGTTCTCGCGCTACTTTGGAGGTCTTGCTCTCAAACGACTTCATCTTCTACTTGAACAGCTGTTGAAATTAAGTTACTTACTTGTTGTCCACTATGATGCGGCTTTTGACGAGATCGGGATAATTAACATATTTATTAGTTTTCAGATTTACTGATCAATAGCCGTAGTATCAGCCAGCAATTTGTTTTTGTTTCGTAAACCAATTAGCAAATTAGAGGTCTTCCGGTCATACCAGTGGCTCTCTACCGCAGTTCCGTGTCAACTTTCCTGACGACCCACAAAATATATAGTAGTTTGTATCTCAATTTCAAAATGAAAGAACTCAGGCGCTTTCCCATAAATTAGATAAATGAAACGTTAAGCTTTCAATTGATTTACAAATTTGAAACGTATTTTTATGCGCCGTGTTGTAATATATAGAGTTCGTGGTATACTTTGGACTTCGTACATCGCAAGGCTGCAAGTGTTGTACTAAATTATTTAACTAGCCTACAGCTCGTTCAAGACCAGTTATATGTGAAAGTTAATGTTAAAGTTTAACTTTCAACATTGCAATGTGGCGGCGTTTTACAGTATAATAGAGGCTTGCAAAAAGCAAAGTCGCAGTTGGTTCTAAAGAAATTGCACAATCAAAATACGTTGGTGTTTTAATAGGAATTGCCGCTGTAGAAACTTTCATACGGGTAACACGTGTAATAGCAAAAGCAAGTTTCTAACTTCATTAAAGTTTCCACCATTTACTTTCGAGTTGCATACCTTTGTCGTAATAACCGCAGGGCTTTTGAGCCGGAGGCAGAGCCGGAGCCCCGGATCCGTGGCTAGTTAAAATTCAAATGCAGCCGGAGCTGAAGCCAGTCGCTTGAAAAGTAGCTCCGGCTCCGATGCACTTCATAAGATGTATACCACTATTGACTGAATTCACATAATATTACGACAAACGTTCACTGGGGATGTTCAAAAATAATTTTTTTTCTCAAATTGTACTGGCTACTTGATAAAATTGTTAGGTTACCTAATTTAAGCCTACACACCAAATTTGGTTCAATTCCAGCCAGTAGCTGCATAGTTACAGGAGAAGAAAGTTTCTATTTATTGTATATAAATAAATGAACAAAAATTTCAAAATTTTCTGTTCCCACAATGAAAGTGTTAGGTTGTCTATAGAAACGATGTTCACGAAACGGCTCAATTCCAGCCAGTGGAAGCGGAGTTATTGCCGTCGGAAAAATTTCGATTATCAATAAAATAGTATTTACGGAGACCAATTCTCTAATATTTATTACAGGTGTGCCCTCCGTAAATACTATTTTATTCGAATCCAAACTTTTCGACCGAAAACCTTACACTTTCACCTAACGTTAAAATCAAGAATTGTTGTCACCTCTTCTAACTAACCATCTTCATGGAGATTCTACTTCATAGCAGGCATATCTTCATACATAGGCGCCGAACCTGTTTATGCAAGATATGCCTTGCATACTCTGCAATTATTGTTGGTATTCGGCATCCCCGCAATTTTGTCATCTGAACAACCGTCATGGCCAAATGTGCGGTTTGTAAAATAATGATACTATATATTTCGAGAAACCGGAATATTTATGTGAGCAAATTAATTTAGGCGGACATCAGAATGGGCGACACCATAGAGGACAAAATCGTGACCTCTTTGCTCACGCGCGCGCGCCGAGAAACCAGTGTTGGGATGACTCGAGTCATGACTTGACTCGAGTCAGACTCTAGTCACCTTTTTCGTATGACTTGACTTGACTCGAGTCACTTTGTTAAAATGACTTGACTTGACTCGGCGAATCAGAAATGCGGATTGACTCGTGACTCGGAGCAAAATTCACGAGTCAATTTCAAGTCATCAAGTTATCGGTGTCGATAAAAATCACTGTATCTAGCATATGTTTGGATTGTTCACGAAACGCTGGTGTAACCCTTGAAAGCGACCAATCATTCAATGATCGAGCGTTTCATTGAGCCTCCTTTGTTCTCTCATAAATAAATTGATAGCAGACGAAGTTACAGTTATAGATTTGATTGGATTGGATTTGAATAAAATAGAATTTACGGTGAGCACAACTATAATAAATAAACAAAGAATCGGTCACCGTAAATACTATTTTATTAAAATCCAAATTTTTCGACGACAATAACTCCGCTTCCACTGGTTGGAATTGAACCAAATTTGGTGAGCATCGTTTCTATAGACAGCCTAACACTTTCATGCGGTGAACAGAAAATTTTCAAATTTTTCATTTTTACATAATAAATAGAAACTTTCTTCTCCTGTAGCAAAGCGGTTACTGGCTGGAATTGAACCAAATTTTGTGTGTAGGCTTAAATTAGGTAACCTAACAATTTTATCAAGTAGCCAGTACGATTTGAGAAAAAAGTCATTTTTGAAGAGCCCTAATGCACACTGGTACAGCATAAGCTATTTACAAGGCGCAATTCTCAAGTGGGCACCACTTGCTCATGCTATTATCGTAGTCACTAACTTAAAGATGTAGTGTTATTATCAAGTCTCACGAGAGCCCTCACGATTGAAAAGCTTCCCGCCGTGTCGCTTATTGTAGCCTTACAACACTTACCGCGACTTTATCGTGGTGACAGTATGCGAATGTTTGTTACTGGACATTTCATAGTCCAGTCTAGAACGCGGTGGTGTTCGGTACTTTCTACGTTGCAAATTAGGGAATTCAACGTTGGGTGTTAACGTCAAGTTACTTGGATTCCGCGGCGTTGATTCAGTTTTGGCATTGGATTATGGGTATCGCTTACATGCGCATTGTACAATAATGCACAGCTCATAGATCAGAGCTTTATAGCTTCAACCAGCCGTAGTCATGTAAAATGTTAATGGTAACAATACAATGTCGGTATCACCGCCGTATCTGATACAAATAGCGGCCTAAACCTATTATGCGACCGATGCCGCATTAAAAGCTACAAGGGGCTGTCATGGTGAACAATAATTACTGACTAAGAATGGAATATGTTTCACGATACGACAAAAGCGTATTAAGATGGTTGCAGGTTGCAACACCCTCGCCACGGTGTCTGTTGCATATCGTAAAATCAATTTGACCGTAGCATTTTTGACTCTGTATGTTAAGCGTAGTGTATCTGCGCGCGCTTTTCAAGAGAAGTGGAAAGCGGAACAGAGTCAGCGTTCGCGAGTTGTTGCGATATTGTAAAGATCGACCATTTAAATCGGCAGAGCACGACCAAGAGCCAACTGGGCGGTGTTGATCAGATACGGAAGTCACTGTGATAGTAATGCCAGATCAAATGTCTTGAAAATGTAACGCCGCAGTTGCCGTAAATCACGCTCCATCACCAAATGTTTACTATATTCCAGTTGATCTATCGCGTGCCAGACGCGCAGTGTTTTGATAAGGTGACGTAATGTATCATTCACTGTTGTCTCATTTGTAGTTTGTTGGATATGCGATCCCCATATGGCATGTATTGCAAGGGGTACCGTGTCTATTGTCCACATATGCAAATGTTGTACAGGCGTGCAGTGAGCGAGCTAGGGATAGGGAATGCGTGCTCCGTCTTTGCGCGAACATTTATCGTTCAGTATGGAACACTAGCTCAACCACACAAGTGTGCGAACCTGCAATATGCAAAGTATACATTTTCTCAATGAATGGTCCTTTGGTTCTTCAAGTTAGCAGAAATAGTGCGCTTTGAATGCGATTGGGGTAGGCCATGTGTGACTACGGTTACTTCAGTGAGCGAGACTCCGTAAAATAGCTGATTGGCCCGTTTATATAAAATGGAATCTTAATGTAGTTTAGGTTTCATGTTACTGCAAACACACGATAGAAAGGGAATTTGCAATAGACCCGCCGCAGCAAGAATGGTAATCACTGGGGCAAGTTTTTGTTGCAGTTAAACCCGTGGAAAGTTGCATTTATTTTTGAAGAAAGTTGCATTTTACCCACATTTTGCTCGGTTGACTAAAAAAAGGTCAATTTTCCGGCTCAGCTCCCGAAATACCCGTAAAATCGTTACTTCGGTGCTGTTTTACGATATTTTACCAAAATCGAAAATACTTTCATGAAAAATCGAAAAAGTTGCAAAATGTTGCAAAAAGTTGCATGAAAAAATGGACAAAAGTGGCAAAAAGTTGCACTATAAGACCCCTTCAAACAGTTTAAAACAGCATTCTACATATCTTACGAGTATTTAGGAAGCTGCCGGAAGCTGTAAACAAAAGTTGCAAAAATTGCAAAGACTTTCCTTAGTAATCACCAATATTGTCGTACTCGACGGAGCTGACAATCATGATTTGTCTGAATTTAGCGCAGTGGATATTCAAGTTTCATTTGCGATAACTTCATAACCATGCACAATGAATTAGGTGTGAGATTGAAGTGGGTCCTCGACTGCTTTTGTGATGCAATTTAAGTATAGCTTGAGATGGAATGTCAAGTTTGTTTGTGATAATATGACAGCTTATCGTCGATTTATAAACACGCCAGTATACTTATAAATGATCTGGTTTTGTCCGGTCGTGAGGCGGCGAATTATTTTTCGGATCATCTCAGATTTTGCTCATAATCGCTGTTCATCAAACCAAAGACTATGAGATTTTCTGAAAATACGTGATGAAATCTCCAGTTCGAATTAGCAGCATAATCTCTTGCGTCTTGTGTGATGCTGCTAACTATGCTCGGGTTGAATTAGTGGTACAAATATCAATTCTATCTTCACGATCAGTTCGAGAATGTCTAGCTTCGAATCGAACTCGAACTGACGAAAGATTCATACCTACTATAAATTCGATTGGATCGAAACTTGATTTTGCGCGTTTAGATTGCATGATAGTAGTGTTTATTTTATATATCTTATCTCATTCCGCTGTTCCAACGCCTTGCCTATTTACTATCCAATCTGCTTTAAGTTTAAGACAGTGTTTCTCAAACTTTTTTAGCCACGCCCCCCTTTATGGTAGTGAAAAATTTCGTGCCCCCATATCGTCATATCACAAAATGCAACGAGAGTGCTAGCAATCCCAACCGATAGTTTGATTGCATGGGAGGTTATGACTGTTGATGATAGAATTTTCAAATATGACATTCGGACTATACACAGAGCAATAACTATGAACGCATATATTATTGTAACGAAAGATGTCTTCTCGTGACAGAACTGTAAATATCGATGAAATCTTTAGCTTTCTTAACCCGCAAAAAATACCGTATAATGCATAATAAATATAAAAATATAATGAAAATACCACGATTCGATATATGCCCGTTTGTCGCGTACTCTTTTGAAGATCCGTGAGCGCCGAGTGTCACGCAGTCAGTGTAGGGCGACCTTTAGTTGCCACCCAAGACTAACATAGCTCATATTTCAAGATGGAAATGACTCAGTAAATAAAATCTTAGGCGGTCTTCCCACAGTCCCGCCGAGTTTATTTGCTTCATTACCGCACCGCTTCAAAACGTTAGTCGGCAAATTTATTAAATTCGTGCATTTGTTACGCGTCGTTACCGGCACCATCTGCGACATTAGTAACTCATGCATGAGCTGGCTCATGACTGGTTTCGGCGATACCATTGATGTCTAAATTTTATTGCCCATACTGGCATCAGCGAAGTGTAGAAAAAAGTACATCTAAACCACACCGTTATGTTGTATGTATTTGCGATGTATAATTTGGTCAGGGGTCACTGGTCAGTATCGAAGTACTTGGCCTTTTTAGAAGCACTTAAGTATAGGTATTGTTTACCTGCATTAGCAATTCCAGTGGTTATACAATTGAATGTTATATTCGTATTGAAATGAACCCGAATATAGTTGGCTGACACTCGTTAGGGGTAATCGTCAACAACTAGATGAGATTTGGAAAAAAACATTGTATAAGTATATCAACAATCGTATCAAAAGGTTTGACGATTGTTGATACACAATGTTCTTTCAAATCACCTTTTCAATACGATTATACTATTCAATTGTATAGTGAAGTCTACGTGTGTACCAACAGCGTAAAGACCCTACCTCAGACTTACACCACGGAATAAGTCAAACACAGTAATTTTATCCAAATGATGGTTGGGCGTACGCTGGTAGCAACGATAGTGTGTGTGTAACACCTTTTCGGTGAGAATACACATCCTTCGCTAAGTACTTTGGTAAGCATTCAGAGTTCAGCATCGTGATCTCTATCATATGATTTCACACAGCTACACCACGCACCATACTATATTTGTCATTCATTATCTTAGTTAGGCACGCTCCAGCGGTTCCATTCAAGTAATTTTCCACCGCTAATAAATTGCCGGTTTCAGTGCCGGTGAACAGATTGATTTCTTCCCAAGTTCGTACGCCATATGGCGCGCTGTAGGTTTTCGGCGGTAAAGCGATTCCCTCGTAACGCGCGCCCAACAGATGCCACTATCGCATCTTATTGCACAGCAGGCGATTTTAGAATGCGTTTCCGAGTCGGCGACTGCCCGTGCCATTCATACGGTTTGCTTACTACGTGTTTGCGTACCACGCTTGGATTGAACTCGGCCGACATCAGTGAATGAAAGTAGTAGCTAACATATGTAAGTGTGATAGGAATGTTTTTTCATAAAGGAGTGCTTCGAAAATCAAAGTGCAGTACTAAAGTTCAGTTTCACTTCACTTCATCATTTATCCACGTAACGCGCGGTGCACGCTAATATTCTAAGGTTGGAATGAAATTCATTTAAAACACGGTGTCAAAAACAGGAACCTTGTTTGCTTAAAGCAGTGCTTCTCGAACTTTTTGTACTCTTGTACCGTTTCGAGCATTTTAACGGAGCTCACATACCACCTCGTTATATCGACCGAGACAGAGGCTGATAGCTCGAAAGCGCCGAGAGCCACTTTTTTAGCTTTATCACAAGTTAATAGTACCGAGGTCAGTTTGATACAAATTGTATGACGTGAAGGCAAGATTTTATATGGAATCTTGAAATCGTGACAAGAATTGATATATGGGACTTTTTAAAGGGATTTCTTATATTTGTTCATTAAAGTTCGTCTAGTTGTTATAAAATCAGCTTTGTGAGCTTTTGGGAGTATATGAATATCTCCTGGGCTGACTCGCGATTGCACAAAGATGGCCATCGGTGCACGTCTGATAATTTTCAACCACGGGTCATAGTTGAGCATACGAAGCGAGCAAGCAATCGATCATAGGGCCTAATAGATTGTTTGTGCCATTAGGTCGACTTTCTGTACGTCGGAAATGCGCTGAGGTTCATTAGCTCTGGCATTGCGAATCGGTGCGTTTCGTGGATTTCGGATATACCGCCCAATTACCGAATGTGACTATAGTCGCATTCGATGACCCACTCATTATCAGGGGTCTGTATTTAACCGTCTCCTGAAATATTACAAGAGTTTTCTTCAAATTTGAAATTGGCTTTCACGAATTCGAAGAAATATCACGGAATATCCGCTATTATCTTGTTATTGTTGGCGTGAGTTACAGATTTACGGATATTTCTCAGTATGTTGATTCGACCATCATATACTCTTCGGTTTATTTTAAAAGGCCAGTCACTCTTGTTAAAACAGATCGATTCAGTCTGCCGGACTGGGTTTTTGAACCACTAATCGTGATTCGATCAATGCTCAAAATTCTGGTCGTGTTCTGATAGCGACAACCTTGGCGTTGGTAGGATAACAATTTTCATAGAGAAAAGATGGTGCGGACATCGGAATAAGCTTACCTGTGTCAGGTCAGATGACTGGTCTTTCTACAGGTATTTTAAGAAATGAATGGGACCAATGCAGGGTTCTCAATTTTGTCTCCCGTGTACCCAGTTTTCATCTGTCTCTGCGTTTTTGAACATTTTAAAACATGGTTAAAAGGATATTTTTCATTCTTTTACTAGTTTAATAGTAACGAATAAATCTCAATCGCAAGTGTTCAAGTTTGAAAAGGTAGAGAAGATATGACATTTTCATAGACTATGGAGTCGACGTTTCATTTTGCTTTATTCAATTCTAGAATTGTAACTAAACCGCTGGGCCTGAAGAGTCAGAATAGAAATGCGAATACGTCGATAGTTTGTTCAACGTGACGTCACAATGTCGGTTTATTTTCCCGGGTCCGAGAGCTCAAATACCGCAACATGAACTTGGACAACTAGAAAATTTTCAGGAGAAGCAGAAATTAGATTAGAATTAGAGCATAGAAATATTTCACAAACTAGAAATATTCACAAATTAGTTTAGAATTTGATTATCGACATTTCGCTATGATTAGTCAAAATAGAATTATCCAGTTTTCCTAGTCTGTCTGTGATCATAGTGTCCTATATGGTGTCGACACAAGCAAATATCACGCCTCGGTGAAATTGTATCACGTCACAATTTCCGTTTGGCTACAGGCAATTTGACGGTCATTTTTGACCGGCTTGCCGAGCATTAAATTTGGTAAAACGGCTATCAATCGAAAGCTGACTCTCCACTGATTACGAAAATAAAAATTTTATTCCGCTCGTGGCCCTGGAACTCCCACAATCAGCCTCGAATTTTCATTGTTATGGAGATTGGCATTGGGACGCAGCAATGCTGTCTGGCGAAACGAGAGAGTAGCTCAAGAGAAAAAGAACCAGACACCATTGTTGCGTCTCAATGCCAATCTCCATAACAATGAAAATTCGAGGCTGATTGTGGGAGTTCCAGGGACACGAGCGGAATAAAATTTATATTTTCGTAATCAGTGCAGAGTCAGCTTTCGATTGATATCCGTTTTACCGAATTTAATGGTCGGCAAGCCGGTGACAAATGACCGTCAAATTGCCTGTAGCCAAATGGAAATTGTGACGTGATACAATTTCACTGAGGCGTGAGATTTGCTTGTGTCGACACCAGAGATGGTCGGATTCCAAAATTTCGGGATCCGAATCTATCCGGACCCGGCTGGCAATTGAAAATTCAGAGTCCGAAAAACTCCGACTGGTGAATGTCCAATTCGGAATCCGGAAAAATCTTGCCAAAACAATGCTAATACTCATATTTCAGTAGAAAAATCCGGCTAAAATGCGACCATCAGCCCAAATTCAAAATCCGGATCCAGTCCGGCTACGTTAAAAATCCATGAAATCCTGCTCCGGATCCGGCTCCTGAACCGGACTGTGGCCATCCCTGGTCGACACCATATAGTAGGCTTACCATATTTTGGAAATCTAAAAAGAGGACACTTTTTCAGAAATTTCAGACATGCAAAACCGGACAAGAATTCTCAAAAACCGGTAAATTTTTCCCACTTTGTGATCGGTTGACTAAAAAAAAAAGGTCGCTCAGAGCTCAAAATACTGTTTTTCTCTCCGCATTGCCAGGTGGATGACTAAAAAAAAGGTCATCTTTTCGCTCAGAGCTAAAATCACCCTTTTTCACTCCGAAATACCCGACCGGAGCTTCAATTCTGTGCTAATTTGCGACATATCACTCGACAGTTTCAAAAAAGTCAAAAAAGAGGACAAATCCTCTTAAGAGGACGTATGGTAAGCCTACCATATAGGACACTATGCTGTGATTATGTGCTACACTTTATCATAACCTACTGGCAAAACGAATTGAAGTAATATTCGCATGGTGGCGTTAGTGCGTCATTGTAAATAGTGATGGCTGCACTTGTGTTAGAAATAAAGAGACGCGTGGAGGTACGGAATGAAAATATATCATTCAATTGTGTATATAAAGATCCGATGTATTCCTGCGCTAATTCTGACTCATGTTACGGAATCTATTGCTTTATATTCTTGTCATTTCTTCTCTTGCCCTCTCCGTGTTGATGTATACAGTTATTTAGTGACGTGAGAAAATCCGGTTTAAGTAAAACAACAAAGGGCCTCTCGTAATAATATTAACTGGAAACAAAGCTAAATAATGGGGCGCCGTCTTGTCTTAATGAAACTTATGCCCGTGTAGCTTTTGTACGCTGAAATGTAGCATTTATCATTTTCAATGGGTAAGGATGTTGTCATGAGTTTTCCTCTCGTGAAATAAGGTCGATGCATCAATCCGCCGTGAATTCGCCGAAATGTTTTACGCCTGCGATCTGTGTTAGGCGTAACCGGATTTTCATTTGCTTAATTGAAGACTCGAAAACATATCAAGTCGTTTCATTACAGACTGTGTGTACTCGTCTCAAATATGTGAATAGAGGTCAACTTTTCCTCGCCTGTTGAAGGTTATTTATATTGTCACCGCCGGTTTTTGAGGATTTCTTCGAGTTAATCTTTAATTTCGCGTATTTGCGGAAGTTTCGCCGCAATGCGGGGTACATTTTCAAGCAAAAGTTTGCACTGAAACGGGCCGCGTGGAAGCGGAAATAGGCTGAAAACAGACCCAAGAGGGTAGAAGTACTTCGTTTCTGAATACCTCTTATCAGATGACAGAACTAGTCAGGCCGGAGACACTTAGCTCTTTAACATTAATAGCCTAATAAATATTTATTCGATAGCAATTATAATGATAATTAATAATAAGGGGTTGTCAAAGTAGTCATCGTTGGCACTCAGGTAGAAGTAGAAGAAACGTAAATTTCTACTCAAGTGTGAATGCAAGTAGCCATTTTCAAGTACGTAAAAAGTGAGTATTCTAGAGCTAATTTTGCATACAAACTGTAAATTCTTGAATAGAAGTGGAAGCAGTCTAAAATTACTTGGAGTAAGTAGTGCTAGTAGGCATAAAAAGCAAAAAACAACAACATAAATATCACAAAAGCAACATAAACTCATGTCAAAATCCAAATCGTAAAAATTGAAATATGCGTTCCAGTGTTGGGATGACTCGAGTCGCCGTTTCAGAAATGTGGATTGACTCGTGACTCGGAGCAAAATCTACGAGTCAATTTGAAGTCATCAAGTAATCGGTGTCGATATAAACCGCTGTTACTACCTATCAGATGTTCATGCGTGTGCTCTACGCACAGTTCGTGAGTGCAATCCATGGCCGGGTCAGACCAAAGACCTGATTCGTAACACTGGCATCCGTTACTTCCCCGCTTGGTGCACAGCATTGCCGGGATAGCGTGAATGGGTGGTGCAAGAGTTAGAAAGCCTAAAAAGGCTATATCTGCACCTTCATTGTCCAGCGGCATATGCACATCATGCACTCATAGTATGCATATGCAAAGATCGTGTGTATGAATATCACGGGTCGGCGTATATATGCCACAAAACATCAAGGACAAAAATTACTGCGTCCTATTCCTATATCGTGGGAAAATAATCCGGCCGGCGTACCGAGCCTTGAGTACGGCGATAAACCGCTACTTAACCGCGCACGAGATAAGATGATATTCCCGATTCCCTATTGAATGAAATGAACATAAAAATCAATTTCGAAATCGCAACGCACCATCTAACCCGTATAGCTCCAATGAAAACAAGCCGCACGGTCAACTTTGAGATGATGCATTTCCTATCTCGCCGGCCTATAACGACTTCGTAAACCCCTCCTGTCCCGTTGTGACAATAGCGGGCCGTAACAACAACAATTCCTCATTGTTAATAAGCGCGCTTTGTTAAGCGTTTCAATTCTATCCGCGCCTTCCAGTCGCCAGCACGGGCTTCCACCCTTATCTATCATCGGCTTTCTGGTTTTGTTCGCGAATAAAGAATAAACAAACACATGTCTGTGATTCGTGGCAGTGATTTTTAACCCGAGCCGCCTGCATTGTATCGTTTACCTTCAATGTCGCTGGAAACAGATACGCTGCTTCATCGGCGTTACCTTGTAATCCGTTTTCTCGCATTGGGATTAAATCCGGGATAGCGCGGTCCATCATTTCGTTTGCCGGTGATACGCGGACAAAAGAATGATGAATTTTGCAGTACAGAAACGACACGTTATGAATTTATGATTATGGATTCTCGTGCGCCTTAATCGCAATCGATATATCAGTAGTTCGTACCCTTTGCTGTGCAACTAGCGAAAAGAGTGTGTGTTCACGCGGAAAAGGTGGTACTTGAAAAAGAGATCTTAGAAATCGCAACTTGCAATTGGACTGGAGTGGAAATTTACTACGTCACTTCCGCTTTCTACTTGAGTGCGCGCGATGATTGCATTGTCAACCTTTGCTAACTATAGGGCTGGACAAAATCTGGTACGGGTCAAGGGCAATGTTCCCTCTAATTTCAGACGGATCTGCGCACATTAACCAACTCACTGCGCAGGCCCTTGGAAAACAGTGCGTAACGACTAAAAAAAAAGGTCATCACTTCGGATGTTGTGTGCGCAACTTGGATTTTCTGTGCGCAGAGACCGTGAAAGCACTGCGCATTTGCGCAGCTTAGAGGGAACATTGGTCAAGGGCACCGCGGTTTCAGTTGTTGTACTTCACTAATTATAATTTTTTCGTATCTTGGTTGTGATAACACAGCGGGAACTTGGTGTAGTTTGGCGAGACTTGTAGAGAGTACTCATTTTTAAAAATTCGCAACTAGAGCTAAATACTCATATTTTTAAATTCGCGACTACAGCCAAATCTCCTCACTTTTTCAATATTCGCTACTACAACTAGAGCTAGAACTACTCATTCTTTGCAAAATTCTCAACTACAACTATAACTATAACTACTTAATTTGTCAAAATTCGCAACTAGAACTACTTATTTTTCTAAATTCGCAACTACAACTAAATCTACTCACTTTTTCAATATCCGCAACTACAACTAGAACAGTGGTTCCCAACCCTTTTCGACTCTTATCGCTCTCTCTCGCCCTCTTATCACGCTCGACACAAATTTTCGCCCATCCCATATTTACTGATCCGAAAAGAGGACATATAAACGGGGAAATTTACTCCCCTATCTCTGATGGCTGGTAAATTGACTAAAAAAAATCATTTTACCGAGAGGGTGTTCGGAAAGCCGATTTACGCTACTCTACTTACCGTTGGGTTGACCTTTTTTCTTTGGCTTCGTATGAAGAATAAGCCGCCTTCACATGCATTTTTGGCCGTTTTAATTGAATGTATCTCACTAAACGTTCTAACATTATCGCCCCTTTGGTATTTTCGCCCCATTGTTTCTCAAAATCACCCACTGGAGGCGGTATTGCACACGTTGGGAACCACTAAAGTAGAAATACTAACTTTTTTCAAAATTCGCAACCAGAACTAGAACTATTCTATTTCCAAAACTCGCAACCTGAACTAGAACTGAAACTACATACTATTCAAAAATAAGAACTAGAACTACTCACTTTTCAAAATCCGCAACTTGAACTACTAAAAAATCCAGTAATCAGTTTTCAGTTTGTGTAATTCTACGTTTGGAGGCTTTCTCCTGTGGTATCATCATTTGAAATTACTGTTATACCGATTGGGCTAATGGCGTTGGAGTGTTCTTCGATACTTTACTTTTACAATGGCTGCAAATCGTTTGAAGACATGTAGTATCAACGGCAAATATGTCGGAATTTAAATGCCAATTGATAGTTAGAAATGGGTTTCACTGAACTCTGACTCATCCGATCATTGTTGGTAAAGTCGGGGTATAAACTTTGTCAAGTTACTGTCCCTATTATTTGCGCAACGCCTCGAAAATACCCCGCTAATTTATGGCGAAATACAGGCCCTCGATTCCGTGATAAATGCGCCGATCCCAAATACCAGGCCGGCGTATCACACGGTTGTCGCCTTGGATTTATTGTGCTATTTCGCGGCCTTGATTGGGTTATGATCGCAATTCGAATTCAATCATAGATCAATTTATAGGACTTGTCACACTGTTTGCTTGTAGTGCCATTGATTGTCCAACGAATTTCTATGTAAACGTTTATGCTGGTAAATTAGCCATTTACGTACACTGCGGTCGTTAATTTATGGTAGGCCTGTGTCTTTTGCGGTGCTGCAAGCACGGAAAGTCAGAAACGAATGATTGTTTGATTGTTACAGTATAATAAACGTCAGTCTATGCGTAAAGGGTAACGCGTCGCATGACGAGGACCTGTCCATTATGACGACGCGTTTGAGACAGTTCAAAAGAGTTTTGCCACGCACACGCTCATTATCGCCATATCGCAAATATTTATTGGCGGACCATGGGCGCTCGTAATTGTTTGCGTAGATTTTGAGAAACGCAAATGTTGTATTTATGCGCAGGATTTCACAACATTGTATAGACACGCGTACAGAGGTGGTCGCACTGGGCGGAGTAGCCAGATCGCTGGTTATGTGTCCAAATGTATTCCATATCCAGTCGTGACGTAAATATACGTAAACGTAAAGGTCTTTTGAATAACCACGATCGCTCGAAAATAGAACACAACGAATGTTCAAACTCTGCCAACTTCAGTGCGCATCCTGTAAAAATATCAAAATCCGCATATTCCAACCCAAATCCTAATCCATGATCACGATTGTCGCATAAGATTAGATTCATGCTCGCAATGATAGGGCTGGTGCACCATCTACGACTCCAAGCATAGAAATAACAGTTGAGAATGTAATCCACCGGGGTCAGTATAGTTTGATATATAGCACAGGTCTCAAACTCAAATGTGCTCGCGGGCCAATTTCCTAATTTGTGATGACCCGCGGGCCGCAGCATCAATAAATAGGGGTATTCAATCTGTAATATCCAACTAGGCCTTATTTAACGGCACCTTGCAGACAGGCATTCCACAACCATCGAGAAAATTCAATTTACTATTATACTATTCACGCTTTGGCACGAACAAATCACATTTTCAAATATTTGAATAAAATAGTTTTTGTGCCGGGCATAATTTGTTAGAAACAATGAGTTTAGACATCATGCGAGAGGACGTATGATGATATCGTAAAGGCTGTCGAGTTGTAATATTGAAGCTATTGGATCTTTGAAATGCCAGTATAGGCTATTGTTACTGTCATTGCCAAAGTCAAATTAAACCAGCGTTAAGTTTTCTTAGTTCAATATTGGAACAGATCAAATATTGGAACAGATCAATAACAACTTAATTATAATCATCATTGTTCCATAGTAATAGCATTGTTTCTTAACAGTTTTAGCGATCGTACCCCTTGTACTTTCAATTAGATTTCCAGTGACCCCTGTCGATTTTCAACACAATTTCTGATGGGACCTATAACAATCAGAAAACCCATCCACATAAAACCGCGGATAGCGCGAAGAATACTTTCCAGTTGAATAAATTAGCCCAGAAAATATTCCACAGCTTATAGGCCAATCCCCACAATGCATCTGGTACCCCCTATGGTGCTTTGTACCACGAAGGGGATACGGACCCCTGGTTAGGAACCCCTGGAATAGAAATGACTAATCGCGGAAGAATCCATTGGTGTTGCAGCTGTGGAGCGTACCACTACCTTACTCGCCACCGATAATAACATGGACAGAGAGCATAAACAACATCCAGGATGTAAATATACGTCACGGGGGCCACAGAATGCCAATGGTTTCCATACAGACCTGATTAGATTTCTATATTCTATATACCCTACGCAACGCAAGCTAGGGGTTTTTGATATATTACTATTCCCCACGACAGCTTCCTAGATTTTTGCGTCCTTAGGATTGCCAAGTCACTATTCCGAGAGTCAAGTCCTTCTCTGATTTTAACGTTCGACCCTACTCAACTCGAGTCATTTTAGTTTATCACTCAGTCAATCCAAAATCGAGTAATTTGACGAAAGGCCGCACCAAGCAAAAATTCAATTTTCAGTCACGAATTATCAACGGTTCATGTTTTGTCATCATGAACCTGAAATGTGACGTAATAGCGATATTCCACTGCTAGGTAGATTTAAGGAAGCGATGTGATAGTGAAGTTTGTTTAGATTTCAGGTTTTGTAGTAGTTTTAGAGTGAACTTTAAGTTCCTAAATCTAAAAAAAGATATATGACAGTAATGACACTAGAATATATTGTCGAATACTTGAAATTGAAAAATGCCTTCGCGGGCCGCAAAAAATGTTCTCGAGGGCCGCATGCGGCCCGCGGGCCGCGTGTTTGAGACCTCTGATATATAGTATATCCACAGATCGAATACATAATTTTCGCTCTTATTTGATATCCAGTAAAATTTGCAATGTCGAGTCCGTCAAAGATTTACCCAATACCGTATCATACCTCACCGCAAAAACATAGTCGCAACTGATGATATTATTTGTCCAGCCAACTCAGCCTAATTAGGCCTGCGAAATGCTACGTATTCTTTGAACCAGACACGTAACAGTATATATTTCACTCTAGTCACATTGATATCCTCATTATGCAAATGACCAATGTCTGAGGGCACACGTAGCGGACGTGACTAATTATTTGAATAAATTCGCGGGGTTCGTTATCGAATTTTTGTGACAGTCACTTTACGAATTTGCAATAAACCATTTGGAATGCGTCCTTTGTTAAGAGCCGCTTCATGTTTGCAGATGTTATATTTAACGACCCCGCACGTAAGATGGAGATTAAAACCTTGAAAGTAAGGTAAGGTTATGAGAAACACTTGAGTTGCAAAAACACGACTTCCTCGAAAAAAAAGCTGGTAAAAGTCAGCCCAAAGTGCATTCTTCAACTTTTCCCATAACGTAATATCGTCCGAAGAATTTGTCTTATACTTGAGAACTGCGCGTGGATTTCTATATTCCATGTCATGTTTATCCTAAGATTTATCGACGTGATTTATATCGGATATAAAAAGATTACAGTTGCATCTAGGCAAACAAGTTCTGGTTTTATCCCCTATTTCTTTTTGATTCAATAAATATCGAGACCTTATATTATCACTGTCGGTACGTTCTTTTCCTTGTGAGATACGAATGTCCGACCATGAAATGCAGTCTTATTGAGATATAGTGGATTTGATTTATTTCGGAGTTACAATTGGAATATAAACGCACGGCTTTTTAAAGACTAGCAAAATACATTGCAATAACTTTTCATCGTTCGAGGCAAACATTTTAAAAGTCACATTACACTCGGGTATATTTTATTTCGACCATGTATAAGAATCATGGAGAAATATTGTCAGAGAGCGCTCTCGTCCTAGATTTTGGCATCGCGGCATCGTCATTTACTCAATTATTCAATATGTCGCGACCTAATTGTGACGACATTACTTCCTATTTACACCACGCTGGGACAACTATAGACACTTCTGGCTGTCTCATTGGACCAATTAGAGAGAAATGCCAGTATTCTAATTGTAATTTAATTTGTGAAATGTGTATATGCTGTTATTTTAATTCCAATCTATTACTTCCCGTTTTCCTGAAAAATACTGCAGGAGAATGGTACAGTGCGCAACGAGCCAATAACCTTAGAGTATAGACCAGTGCTTTTCAACCTTTTTGAGCTCCGTTCGCACTTTTTTTGTAAAATAAATTTCATTCGCCCAAACTAATCGAAAATCGTTATACAAAAAGAAGATGAAGATAGATAGGCCTACGTAACAATGTTTTGTTCAGATGTGCAAAAAATTGGCTACCATGTAGCTTAAGCTATCAAGTGTCTCATTAAAAAGGCAACTTTTTTCGCTCGTTTTGCTTTCAATTAGTTCACTAAAATCCTTCTCGGCCAAACAATGTTGTTGGGGATTTTTACAAGAACGTCTACTAGTGCTTGGATGGCCAGGTCTTAAAATCTGTTCTGCACTCGTATCCAAAATACAGCGTATTTTTCGCGAGTGAAAAATGCTTTCTGGCAGAAATCGTTTTTAGGAGCTGACACAAAGGTCCCTTGAGGCTCCAGTTTGTCGAAAGGATGAAAAACCCACATGTTTGTGTTAAGGCTTTTGCCTTATGTCTTTGGAACATAAGGTGCAAAACTATCAACGAGAGTATAGGCACATTAGAGCTCGCTACCTTATGATACGTTGCTCCAACTTCTGTCTCGCAAGTTAATGAGAATAGCAAACAACTCACGATACTGTGTGTTCTACTCTTTAGCTCAATCTTACTTGAGAATGCATGAGAGTTTAATAACGGTAAAGCAACTTTTAGACTACCACCAAAATCTGAGTTTTTGTGGCATCTCGCGACCCGAGCCTCACCCATGAAAAGGAATATATTTTTAATATTACAGTTGTATGCTACGATTTTACGGGCATGTATGACATACAGAACGCGCACACCACATTTCTACCCAACACAGCTCTACAAAACATGTCTGACACGCGATTTCAAATTAGGGCTAATTAAATTCCTCTGCGTATCGCAGTTGTACTACTGTCTACTCAGATTGCAAGAACGGGACTATTCTGTGCCGACAACGGAGCATATCCAACCCATCTCGAAAGGTTTTGCCATCCAGCATCGGTTATTTTCAGACCGAGGTTTTGTCGCCGCTCATGTTTTTGGCACAGCCTTTTATCAGTGGTTTGTGCGCCAAAACTTTACGTCTTCATGTGCCCCGACGCAGAAGGGGTTGGCCTCGAAATGAACGAGTCTCATAGGCCTGAAGTCGCTCGTTGCACACCGCTACATTAGTTCATCCCAACAGTATTCGACTACGTTTTCCAGAACAAAACAGTCGAACAATTCTTATCATGAATTTTCATGATAAACCCATATTTAATACGTATCTCGCTTATTGGCTACAGTACCCAACACAGTGATCTTGGATATGTAAAAACGATCGCAGGATTTTTTGCAATAAATTCAATAAATATTACATACATATTAACAGATAGCTCTGGCACCGTGTCGACTCAGAATTATACCCTTCGCGGTCCATACTTTAATAACCCTTGAAGGGGTAAAGCATTTCGTTACAGTAACTTCCAAATGTGAGTCTGTAATGATGATATTTACTACTATCCTCGTGCCACGCGCTAGTCGAACAGTTATTACGAAAATATGATGATTATTTAGCTAGGCTTACCATACGTCCTCTTTTAAGAGGATTTGTCCTCTTTTTTGACTTTTTTGAAAGTGTCCTCGGAGGACGCCCTTTTGTCCTCTTTTTTGAGATTTTGTCCTCTTTGTTAGGATTTAGAGCAGATTTAGAGCAAATTGCGAGTGATATGCCATATATTAGCACAGACGTGAAGCTCCGACGGGTGAAAAACGGTGAATTTAGCTCTGAGCGAAAAGATGACCTTTTTTTTTTTTTTAGTTAACCAGTCACAAAGTGGGAAAAATTAACCGGTTTTTGAGAATTCTACTCCGGTTTTGAAAGTTGGAAATTTATGAAAAAGTGTCCTCTTTTTAGATTTCCAAAATATGGTAAGCCTAATTTAGCGAAAGAAAGCAGAAAGCCAATTTGACGTCATTTTTTCAGCCTGTCGCAGGCTCTGGCGGGCTGATATACTCTATGTCTGCCACTATAGATATTGTAGAGATCTCTATACTGCCACTACACCAGCTTCCAAACAAGGCCTTTAGTTACGTGATAATTATAGTGCGGGAATATTAATTCACTACAGCTTGTGAGAGCTACGATTAGTTGTGCGTCGTATCAAGTTTTTACAATTCCGTCGCAACTACAAATGTTACAACGATCTTAAATTTCCTATAATGTTCATTTGAATTATTCCACGTCAGAAAAGTTAACAATTAATCACGATTTTCATTCGCACTTGATCCGGATTTTCATTCGCACCATTCGCACCACCTCCGTCATTCGCACTGCAATTTTTTTTCATTCGCACGAGTGCGAACCGTCACACAGGTTGAAAAGCACTGGTATAGACGATTGCGATTCTCATGCTTATGACAATGAACAATGTTTTGATATGAACTTGATTTTTGAGGTATTTCTTCCAAATTGGGAATTCAGTATTTAATTAGAAGTTTTTGCGAATTCTGCAATCCTAATTCTAATATAATTTCAAAAAGCTGGAAATTTTCTATCCATCCAACTCTGCCATGCCTGTATGTAGGCATATAGTGTAGGGGTGGCCAACCTTTTTGGTATTCACGGCCGCATTTCGATTACTTATGTAGCCTACGGCCGCATTACAGGACATAGTCGCAGTGAGCTAACTTAACACCAGACACCCATGTTCAACTGTCCAAGTGTCCATGTTCAATTTCGGTGAACTCCGGACAAATCTGCTTTTTCATATCGTCTTACTATACGCATCGAAATCGCAATGGTCATGTATTGAATAGTTACTGGGATTTTCATATTAATTAATGAGTTTTGTCATTAATATTAGTAGTCTCACATATTACTATCAAATATTTATCCTTTTCCAGCTGATGCGATCAGCTCCACCGGTACAGTTGATGAGGGAGTGTTTTCGAGAATTGAGGGCAAGTTATAAATGATGATGGATATTCGGGCGGGCCAATTGTTATTTGTCACTTTGTTACATGCCGTTATTTCTTCACCCGATCAGGATTGTCGGTATAGTGGTAAGATTTTGGAATCTTCCAAGCGTACCAGAAACAGATTTCTTTCGTGAGGAGCACACGATTTCAAGTTTGTATTTTTATATGCGGTGCATCATTTTCCTCCGCTGTTTGCATCTGTACTCTTGGGCTCAGATTGCCAAGGGCGCTACTATATCACAATCGAAAGATGAAGTCGCATTGAATCGCGCATGGCGCGAAGAAAATTTCAAGATAAATCAAAACTTCGGGAGTCAATTCATAAATTCAATTTTGGTGTCGACGGCCGCAAACACATGCTAATTGCTTCCACGGCCGCAGGTTGCCCACCGCTGGCATGGTGCATACGTTTTAGCTATACTGTATTACAAAAATTAGCAATCTGCAGAAGTGACACGGTTACTTCTAATTGGCTGTAATATTGTTATATGTTTGAATTCGTAGTACTCACTATTTCTCTACTGGACGATGGCCACCAATTTGGACCCGTCGTTTATCAAACACTCAATCTGAATTGATCTTGGTCATTTGCTTGGAGTTGTCAACTCAAGGTAGTTGCAAGCTATAGCCTATTACTGTTTTTGAGTATTTGATGATACTATTGGAGGTGCAAAACTTCAGATTCAATTGCATAATACATTCAATATATTGAATTAAACCCGAATGTTTTCGGCTGACACTCGTCAGAGGTAATCGTCAACAACTAGCAGAGATTTGAAAACATCATTTTTTGACGATTAGGCTACCCATGACGAGTGTCCGCCGAAAATATCCGGGCTTATTTCAATATAAATGAGTAGTTATGAATGGTCTGGAGAGAATGAAGTACTTCTACAAGATAGTATACTTAAATTTGTTGTAAATTTACACAGTCGTTACTGATCTACGATGATGTCATATATCTGATAAATGTTGCACATTATGCAAAGTGCGTGGCTGAACTAAATGAATGATCGGTACATTCCGCAGCCTTTAGAAGCGTTGGCGCAATGTAAAGAAAACTCGATGTATCAAACACAGCGTACACTCGTTGACCCTTTCCGTGATAAAAGTGCGTTCGCTGTTATTACCCGCAACTAATTTCTTTTAGCGTATTGAATATACCGAAAGAATAATCGATACACCCTTTTAAATACTCTCTAATTTAAATGACCGTATTTTATGATATTATTTACACTTTTCCCAGGGTCGTATTCGCCGAAAGGCATCGACTCACTAAGAATACTTAGCAACAAAATTGCATCTAAATACGTAATACAACCCGATATCGCCCGGCAAACTATTCCTACACAATACAGCAGTCCAATCAAAGCTATTGAAAAGTCTTGGAATGCTGTTTCCTGTTTTCCATTGTACACGCGTACCATACCCATAGGGTGATGTACAGAACGGGGTGTTATCCCATACCCAATCTTTGTATGAATGTGCCGCTGGTATAGAATTGACGCCGGCACCTGCAGCCGCGAGGCGTGGGAAATGTAATTCCCTCTGATCAGTACGAATATACACATGTAGCCCCCATTGAAAAGACATACGAGACTGACAGATTCTGTTTCGTCCTCCATAATAGACCTTCCCCAAATCTCTATGCGGGCACCGATAGTGTCAATAGAATGCGGTGCCAGACTATAGCACGCCATCATTGTATGCTAGGCGCCGCAGCAGTAAGTCCTATGCGCTGGATTCAAGTTTTTCCATTCAAGAAATGACACCACCTCTCCAGGTGATCCGCCGAGTCCATAGACTTATTTCATGACGCTGGTAAGTCACTTGCTTGGGCTGTGGCTTCACACATCCTTCCGAGTGTTGGAATATGTTAATTGTACAATGTACATCGTACAACCAACTGCATTAGACATTGTGACGTTGCTGCGAGTTAATCCGCTAACGTGCTTAGCTTCGTACTAGAGATGTTTTGGATGCTATGATGAGACAAATGAAGGTTTGGCAAAACGAAACGAAATCATAATTCTCTCACAAAAAAGCACGCTTCAATGGTAATTATTAGAGTATAGGTAGCAAATGTTATTTGCCTAATCGCCTATTCAATCCTAAAATCAAATCCAAGAACTTATAGCACGAGTCCAAGTCCTGTAATTTACAACAGTTTGTCACACAACGAATATCGAATCCACTTGGTAATACTCATTGAATCTGTAGCACGTATTCAAGCGAAGGGCTGCCAGATGCTCCAATAAGGAGATGATCATTAATTCTCCGATAGGTAAGTATCAACACCCTATCACAGCTCGAACACTTACCATCAAGCGTGGATTGATGCTATGATTGACGCGGGTCTTTCTAATGGTCCCGGGCGGCTAATCAAGTCATTATTGGTGATTGTTTTCTCGAAAAATAGCCTCTTCCATTATTACGCAAATATCACCACTGGCGACTTGCACACTCAATCTGTTAGCCATCTACTTTAGATAATCGACTGGTAGAATGGAATTATAATCCAAACTTTCGATAATGTACTTGGGCGTGCTGCGTTCTTGTTTGAACTCGCGGGTCAGCTGCCGATCTTTCCCTATATCATCAACCACTGGTGCTTGGCATTGTTTATTATCTCTCCCGCAAATTTGGTGTACACCCGCGCAATCACCTTGATTGCACCGTTGCTCCTCTTGAGGCGGTCGGCGCCAATGGTCTTTTGCGTTTCAGCTGTTTTGTAATATCCCTCGACACGGGCCGGTTGAGTACTTGTCTTAATTTAGTGCGTTGCGCGGCGTGCGGCGCATCTGTTTATGACAGGTGAAATTTCTTTTCCGCGCTAGAGCCTAGACTGGTCCCTTTGGGAGAACCGCAGTGTGTTCATTAATTTTAAGAGTGTACGCTATTCAGTGTTCATGTTCGGCCAATGTCACATGGGTTTGATTGAGGTGCAAATGGTGGTCGCCTACAGAGATTGTCAATAGCGACATAATTACTTTCCGGGAAAATTACTACTTTTTCACAACTTGAAAAGTAGTATGTAAGTTTGGGATGAGTTTTCTGAGTCACTAAAATGAAAATACACCACATTAGACAGATAATTTACTACCATAGAATACTGGTGCATATAATCTAGGGCTGGGCAAAATCGAGTACCTGAGTGATTCGATTCTGAATCACGTAATATGCTTGGAGTCGAGTCGAGTATTCGAGTAACACTCATTATTACGTCATAGCAGAATGTCATATGCCAAAGGTAAGATATGTACCTTTCGTGCCACCACACATAATATAATGACTGTTATCCATCACATTAAGGATACTTTGGTAAATTTTAGACCATACCGATTTCATTGCACTTCGTGACAGTATTGTGGGATGATCATGACTTGGGAAATGTGTTATTTCCAGTAGCGTTCGTAGCTCTGTACCAAATGTTTCGTTTGGTGCGATGCGGCCAATCAAGGTTCCAAGGCTTCTGCAGTGGAAAATAGTATCAAACTTAAAATTCTCGTTGATTAATTAGCTTTCAAAGGCGAGGAGCGTATAATTTCAGTTCTCGAAAAATCGTCTTTTAGTACTCGACTCGAATCATTAAAATTAACGCTCGATTCTGATTCGAGTACTCGAATCATTGTGCCCAGCCCTAATAATGACCCGTGCATCATCGACACTGTTAAAATAACAAAACCATTGCAACATGATTGTCACACATAACAAAATGAAAGTAGTATATTCATATGGAAATGGACCCGAATATTTTCGGATGACACTCGTCAAGGTAATCGTCAGCAAACAGTTGAGACGATTGCCCCTGACGAACGTCAGCCGAAAATATTCGGATTCATTCAAATATGAATGTGCTATTCAATTGTATAGTGAAGTTCTGTACCTTCAAGAAGCTCTTCAAAAGGCTATAACGAATATGTACTGGCGTGTATCTTGACATCCGTCGAACCCTTGGGACTACTCAGCGAATCCAGGTTACGAACGACTGGAATTTATACGAAGTTCAGTTTGTTTCAAATCAGAGTTGATTGTCATAAGCAAGAAAATGACAAGTGTATGTACAGCAAGCTTGGCTCGTTTCGCACTATTCAGTTCTCCTGCGGAATTTTCAGGAAAACCAGAAACCCGGTTGGAATTAAAATTAGAGCAAAGAAACATTTCACAATCTAGATTAGATTTAGATTACCGGCATTTCCCTATAATGAGTCTAGACAACTAGAACTATCTCCTTGTCCAAGTCTGCCGGATGCAGCTCCGCCCGTTGCGAGCGACTAACCACGTGACCAACGCGTTGATATTGTGACGTGACAAAACGACGCAAATCAAGCGTACGTTTTGCAGCGTATTCGTCCGGTCGATTGCAGCGATTGTTTGTATTTAAGAAGACTTATATTTTGATATTTTTCTGTCCTTTGTGGGCGCATCTTTTCCCGGGTGTTTTGTTTCTTGTTTTATATAATCCTCGCGTTTCACAATAGCTATTCGCACAATGAGGCACCTGTTCCATTCATCACGCTGCCATCTCCCAAGGGAATCCCGTTCGCAGCGCCTGGCAGCATGTGCTGTGCCTTTTTCCTATTTATTACTCCCGCCCTGCCCACTTTTTCTGCGTGTGTGTTGACAATCAGATGTGACTCATCTTATAATCATCTTGCCGGAGAGATGGCACTGTTTATTTTTGAATGACTCAAAATTGAGGGCGTGTTTGGCGATGTGCAGTGAGTTATTTGTTATATTCTCCGCGACAACACGCCGTAAATTTCGGAAACACGCATAAAACCACGCCAAATGATAATAATTCGGGTCGTTAAACTTTTTCTCGGATTAGTGGACGGGTTCATGATCTGGGATACTGTGCGACAATGACAACACTATACTTGACATTTTGATATTACATTCATAATATTGAATTATATATTCATATTGAAATAAGCCCGAACATTTTCGGCTGACACTCGTCAGTGGTAATCATCAGCAACTAGTAAATATCATTGGAGAGAAGATTGTATATCAACAACTGTACCACCAAATATGGCGTCACCGGCAAGGAAATTTTAATATTTGAGACGAACAGATAGCTTAAGCTCTATGTACCAAATTTGTACCACTGGACCAGACTAACCAGAGCGTTGAAATGTTTCTATGATCTAAGTTTCGCTATATTCTACTTTCCGGTTTTACTGAAAATGCTTCAGGAGAACTGTACGGTGCAAAACGAGCCAATCTTGCCGTACGGACATATGCCATTCTCTTGTCCGTGAGAATGAACTATGTTTGATACGAACTGAGCCTGAATAAATTTCCAAGTTTTCGTGAATTCAGTAATTCTAATTCTAATGTAATTTGAACGAAACGTGTAACGATAATTCTAATTCTAGTGGAATTTGGAAACGAGGAATATTTTCTGGTTCTCCAATCATACGCACTACTAGACGTTGTTTTTATGCTGTGGTATGTTTGTTACGTCACCACGTACCTTTTTACGGGTGATAGTGGCAGTGGGATACGTCTGAGTTTAGCATTTTGTACGTGACATCACGAATAATTATAGCGTAGATTCGCGTGTTCACTGTTCATGTTCCTAAACGATTCTTGGCGAAGATACAGTTTTTCACACCGTCACATTTTAAAAATTTCCAGCGCCATACTACTGTATCTTGTGTACATTGTGCGATTTGTACTTCAGGCGCGCAACTTCATAATTAAAAGTTTTCTATATTACTGTCCGATACAAGCGCGCGGTGCCTATTTATTTACGACTGTCGTAAATATAAGACGGATAATTATAATTCTTCGAGATATCGTTTCAAAACATTTGAATTGTCACTTCAAGTGAATGTCGAATGTGTACCTAAGCTGTGTCATTGAACCAAGCCCATCGGACATCTTCCATTATTTACTGCGCATCGCCAAACTGGCGTTGTGTGTACGGGCCTGTACTAAACGTGCAAGCGTATATTATTATTGGTGTTGCTATTACATGATTTGGTGTGCATCCAAAAGAGTTGCAATATCGCAGAACATACGTACCCTTTCTGTACTTTTTTGTAAGGGTCGTGAAGTGATGATTACAGTTTCTTGGACGTACAGAACTTCAATATCCAATTGCATAGTATATTCATATTCATATATACCCGAATATTTTCGGCTGACACTCGTCAACAGCAATCGCCAATTCTCTACTGGTTGCTGACGATTACCCCAGACGAGTGCCAGCCGAAAATACTCGGCTGCATTTCAGTATGAATATATATTATTCAATTGTATATCAAAATATGTATCGAGGCAGGATTTAACTTGCCCTAGATTGCATGGAGATCATTTCAACAGCGCATTCGTCGATCCCAAAATCATCCTGTCACCCCCTTCAATCAATCGCCATACTGTCGTTCAAAGACACACTTCGGTCCTTATTAGCAAGTACATTCTCCTATTTTCAATACTTTTTCTATCTGGACACGGTCAAATAAATGTGTGTATGATTGTCCACTTTGCCTGTTCATAAACCTCAATATGTATAGCTCGCGTATCCAGGAAAAATTGAACCGATCGGGCTTTTATATTGTAGGCTATAGTACTTTCTTCATTATGAGTACGTACATTTAATTCGCAATGCGTGATGATGGCTACCTGTCCTCTCGGCACTAACGGCAGACATAATGGAGCCACCGGCTCTCTCCATTATAGAGTACAATGGCGAGAAGATAATATTTTGCTAGCCACGGGTGATTAAAATTTGGCTTGTCTAAATTTCCGATGTTGACGTGTACTGGGTTCTGGATCATTGTTCGCGAGAGAATCGTTTAGCGAGAACTGGACCGTTTCTGTTGTGGCCACGCGTTATTATTATGATTGTCACTTCCCGTTTATTTATGTGCGACCGGCGCTTTACGGTGCGTTGAAATGATTTTGAATTATGCGGCGCGTGGCCTACGTTTCCTTATTGTCCTTCAAGGATATTTGAGTTCATTCAAATTTCGTGTGTTTAACCTTTCCATTGTTGCGCTACTTATAAATATACTAGTGTCGAAAGCGTGTGATGGGTCGTCACATATATACACTGTACCGGTACCGTACCTTACAGCACATTACATGACCGCGACCTCAATGTACCAATGTGGAATGTATAAACGTGGCCAGGGTTGCATTTAAAACAAATTTTGACATGTTGTAGGAGCCTACGGACGATTACCACCCGATATAGCCGGCGTATACAACATGGGATGGTCGGAACCGTGGAAGTAGTCATAGATCATTGGTGCCGAATGAATGTCCAGATGATGATGACCGCCGACCGTAAAAAATGCTCCATGACGATGTAGTCCAATGGTTAAAGATATTTGTGGCCCGTATATATGACAGGGGTTGGAAGCCTATTTCGTCAAAGGAGCTATGTTTACCCTACATTTTCAACTGTGAATGCAAATTTACTATGGCGTCACAATTGAATATTCGTGACGTCGCGGCTTTAAAAAAACAATAAAGGCCTTGTTTTAAAAATGTTGGTTTTAATTTGTTTTTGTTTTAAATGCAACTCTAGGTCACGTTGCGGTATTGTCAGAGTTTGATAATTGGAAATTTTGCAAGCTTCTCCAAATTAAATTAAAATTACAAGCGCAGCTATACATTGTTTCCAAATTCGACTGGAATTACAATTAGTGAATTTTATTAGGGAATTAGGGAATTAAATTAAATATCGAATTAGCAAGAAATACAATCCATTGCAAATGATCTGCGATCAAGCATCGATCGCGATCTATGCAACTACAGGCCCTCGTCCTAATTTGAACACCGAAATGTTCACCACCTGTATTTTGGATATCTCCATCATATCTTCTATATAATCAGGTTACCGCAGTATCACTTGAGCTACTTCAAGTCGGCTTATACCATATAAACGCTTGTGCGTTGTGTGGTGAGCTTGATGGATGTGGATTATTACGTCTGTCCAAAGCTGGCTTTCATCGACCAAATGAGCGGCGCTTGTCACATTTAGAAGGGATAAAATTTATTGATGGAATTACTTTACAATTATCACAGTTGCCCGGTCGTCGATTTGATAGCGGTAGCCACAAAACCGCGACGGTGCTGACGAATGCGACGGAGGTCGATAACTCGACGTAGGGTATAGTTCGATACCGATGTTACATTATATCAGAGGGGGTCATAGTCAGCGTTGCTATCATTCCGAAATTTGACTCAAATTTGACTCAATTCCATCTAGTAGACTTGGAGTTATTTGAGTATTTCGTTGATAGTTGTGGGATTATCCTTGATTGGTGGATAATCTGAGAATTATCAACGAAAAATTCAAATAACTCCGCTTCAACTAGTTGGAATTGAGTCAAATTTGTTTTGCATCGTCTTTGAAGACAACCCAATAATTTCATGGGGTTGACAGGAAAATTTGTTTTATTTTTTAATTTTATTTTTTTAAATTGGATCTGTGGAGGCTTATACTTGGTAAAATTGAACCAAATTTGGTGTGCAGCGTTTTCCAGGGTAACCTGACAATTTAATCGGCGAATGAGTGCAATCCGGAATAAAAGTTATTTTTCAACAGCCCTAGTATACATCATACCTTTTGCGTAGCGTACGTGTGAAGAGTGCTAATGTGATATAAGAAACAAGTCGACGACTGAATCAGCTACTATTTTGGGTTTATATATTTGTAAATGTGACTCTAAATGGGTCAGTGCCTCACGAGTCATGAACCTGACGGCACGTCACTGACTTCAATATACAATTGAAATATTGAATCGACTTGAATATGCAATTGGATAATATGTTCTATTGAAATAAGACCGGATATTTTCGGCTGACACTCGTCAGGGGTAATCGTCAGCAACTATAGTTGTAGATAGTTGAGAGTTTTGTTTGATATCGTAAAGTTACAGAAGCCGCTTTACGATGTTACGCAGCCCGCATTAGTTCCCCATACGCGTGAAGTGAAGAGTATTTTTAACTGATTGGTCAAGCAGCACCGGCGTATAACGCGTGGCGCGCGCCTGGTAAGGTGTAAATAAAACTCCGGCCGCAGTCTCGTAAAATCTCGGGGTACAGCGCACCGTAATCCGTGTTTGCGTAGCTTGTAGTAAGCGGGCGAAGCTCTTCATTTTTATTGCCCCGAAAGATTTGCTTTGCGAACAATTCGGGCTGGTCTCGACTTGTCTAGGCTGGCCCCGCCCAAGATTTTTTTGTCTTCGAGGTGTGCCCGCGAGATGTTCTGCAAATCCACACTGTTTGTCGTCTTATTGCCAATGCGCGGACCTTGGCAGTGCGCGCAGAGTGGATCGCTCGGGGTGTGATAGCAAACATTTCCTTCAAAAGCACAATGACAGGTTTTTGTGTACATGGAGCAATTAGAGTTGAATCCAAATAAGAAAGGCTATGCGTATGAAGTTTGCCTTTTTGGCGAAATCTCGCCCTTTTCTATGCGGCTTCAATTGCGCTTTCCGCCTCTCACCTCTGTTCTTTACGGCTCCTCGTGGCTGTCATAAAAACCCTCGAGGGCAATTATTATGACTAAAGCCAGGGATTAAAGGGCCGCGCCATCCTATTCAAGAATTCGTTATCTGAAAATGGTTTACGTATCGACTTGAACGGGGCTTTTTAAAGCTAGTCTATAGGCGCGCGCGTCTGCCAATTACCGGGGTCTTTTAGACTTAACGTTTATGATGTGCGCTAATGAATTGAACACTGGCTTATTGGCCCAAATTCAAGGATGACAATATGAAGGTCTAGGCTCGATTGATGCCCTGAAAACTGTTGTGCGACGTTTGAGCATACGCCACAACGAAAAGCGATACTTAGCAATGCTCGACATGTGTGAACGTAAAGTAATGCTTATTTGGATGTCTTGATGCTTATATATGCTTTGAATTAAGAAGCATTGTCATATATTTGATACCGATTCAGTTGAGAAATAACAATTATCGGTATGGCTGAATGATTGAACTTCACTTCCACTGACCGGAATCGAGCCAAATTCGCTATACATCGTATTTTAGGCACAGCTAGTAAGACTTAAAAAAGCTATTATCGAACAACCCTATTATTAACTATTAAGCATGCGACATTATAACCCGAAAACTAAACCGAAACACAAACTTAAAAACCGTAAAATTAACCGTTACCCTAACTGCAACCCTAAATCTAACCCCCACTTAAACCTAACCCTGTAACGCACATGCTCAAGGGTCGCATGTCTTGTCCATTGTCCAAGTGTCGCGAGAGAGAGAGAGAGAGAGAGAAAGAGGATTTTTATTTCTCAATCGTACAAATCAATAACATACATAACAAAAACTCCAGTAATTTTTAAATTGAATTTTCAATAATTTTTATAGGCAATAGTGTATTGTACACAGATACGTTATACGAAGTTTCTTCCCCATTTCATATTGGAAACTCCACCACTATACAATTTAGGTCTATTCATCAAGTTAAATCCAAAGCTCAGACGCTTTCGTGTCCAAATTTGACCCTTGTAGTGCGTAGAAATTAGGATCATGTCCACACAATCTTGTCATACAGTCATATGTCGCCAGGAACAATTTAAACGCGACCAAAATCTTTAACCGTGTTCGAAGTATTCAATTGCCACTGAAGTTCTATTTTTTCAAGACTTGTGTGTATCTGGACATTGTGGAGTGCGTGAGTGATGAACCAACCTTGCGAGTTCACTCGCCCCGTAGGTAACATTTTCGTCCTGGCATTGTTCGAGCCGTCAACCCAAAGAATGCCAATTGGCGCCACGCACAAAAGACATCACAATTGACTCTTCGAGTCGCTTCAATCCTTCAGGGCTCGATATAAAACGGGTTTCTCTCTAAAAACATTTACGCGACCGATGAAAGCGTGTATTTATTTGCATTGCCCGAACTAACTTTCAATCAAGATCAAACGAGAGGGACTTGATGTGACTTTTCGCTTGACCAGAGCGTGATGAAAATGGTTCTGGAACTGCGCGCTTTGGTCATTAATCATACTGCGTGTCATGACGTCAAGAAACGTGATTTTGATAGTAGTTATTCGCAATTCATGCCAGTTTTACAGCACTTATCGACCCATTGTTGCCAAGATTGAAGTCTCTGTAACGCCATGCCCTTTATTGACAATTTGATCTGCAGCACCTGAATTGTCAGTCCTGATGGCTGACCGTAACGGATATGTGTGCCTTTTCGGCTGTATTCGCGGATTCGCCTAAAATCGAAATGCAGTGTCACGTTTCATTGACTTGACACAAACGTACATGGTGAGATCTTCCTCCTAGCACGGAAATTTGTTTTAAGATGTTTTTGTTTTATCAATTCAAAACTGCAGTGCATGAATCTATACTTGAATACGATGCCCGAATCCCGCGATACTCCCTTTAATCTGGACGGCAGACTTGTTCTTGTTCGGAGTACTCAAGTAAGTTTGCGTACTTGCACACTTCCTCAAGTGTTTTTTTTAGACTAATTGCACTTGTACTTAACAGCTTTTAGTTTTTTGAGCAAACCAGGCATAGAACACTTACATTTTTAACTTACTAGGAAAAATCCCTACTTAACTACTTCTTGGGAACGAAATACTTCTACTTTTTTGTAATACTCACTCACACTACTCGCACTGTACTCCCTCAAGTGGTTATGTTTTAGACCAATCCCACGTCTTCGATTTTTTGTCGAAACTACGCGTCGAATACTTACTTTTTGCTTACTTGGACCAGACATGGGGTGATTACTTCATGAATGTAATCGATTGCGATTACGATTACTTCTGAATGACGCGATTACGATTACGATTACGATTACAGCAAAATCAGGAAGTAGTCGATTACGATTACGATTACATTGGAAAAGTAATCACGATTACTCACGATTACATTTATTTTGCGTCTTAGAAGCTATGTTGGAAGACAATATATGGATTGCGCTGAAAAGGCTTGATGAGATAACAAACTCCCTTTAAATAAGATGCGTCATTTGCTTGTTACGTCGTAATGTACCCATTGCCTATTTTCATAGAGGTCAATTATCGCGCCCAACGATTTGCATACTTGCCAGGGCCATAACTGTCGCACCCAAATTTCCCAACAAGGTGGAGAGCGAGCTCGAAGGGGACTCCAAACGTATTTCGTAAACCAACATAAGTTAGAGAGTATTTTCGAGAGATCTAATTAACTTGAAAATCCTCTCTAGATCAGTGATTCTCAACCGCGGCTCAGCGAGCCGCGTTCGGCTTCCAGCTATCCTACTTGCGGCTCCCATTGACGTTGGAAAATCCAACAAAAATAATAAAAAATCAATCTATAACAAACAATAAATTGATATTCAAAAATTACACTTGCTTGACTTGGAATCTGGAGTTTCTAATTAAGGGGGGAGACAAAGTCCTTTGCTGTCGAATAGCAATTCTCTACTCAGCAACGATTTCGATACTCAACTCACGTCAAAATGTATGCTCAGTGCTCACATTCAAATACGTTTGGATCGGCACTCAAATTTAAGTCTGCTCATCATAAGACTTAATTAAGTGTAGGTGGTGTTACAACCAGGGCTTCGGAGCAGCCGTAAATTTAAACTGCTCCAGCTCCGGCACCGGAGCTTTCTTCTATCATACATTAGCTCCGGCTCCAGCTCCGGAGCCGCATTATTACCACTGCTCCGGCTCCAGCTCCGGCTCCGGCTCTGAAATTATCGAATGGGCCTGCTATATCAGGGGTGGCCAACCCGCGGGTCAAATGAGGGGCCCGCGAGACGGTTTTGCGTGGCCCGCGAGGTAATTTCATTGAAAATTAATTACTCAGATTGTGAACTTGCAATGCCAACCAAAAATTACAAGTCTGGCTGCGACACTTGGGATGTTGATGACTAAAATATCAGTTCAGAAGCATTGGCAGATCCAGGGTCAAGTCACATTTTCAGTAAATCGTCGTACATTACAATAAACTAAAATAGTAGCGAAACTTTTCTTCACGCTTCGCGTGTTTAATTGTCACACGATTTCTTGCTTGGTAGCCTATCCCCTACTGAAAATGAAAAAAAAACGCCTAATTTACCCGTTAGAGTCTAACTGTATTCGCAATTACGGGAGAAAGTGTTTTCGAATTTGCGCTCGCATAAAGATCGTCGACTGTGAAATGTAGGCACAAAATGATTGTCGCATATTATCGGAGACCTTCGATATCGATGTGTCCAGAAGCCGAATAGTCGTGTCCTTGCAAACTGAGCCTAGCGGGCAGTATACAGTAGACCCGCAATATACTCAAGTAATAATATTATTGACCTAGTTTATTTATAAACTTTGAAAATTTTACCCGCTTGGCGCGGCTAGTGGACCGCGCACTCGTTCGTCAATTGCATGTGCCCTTATAGCCGAAAAGGTTGGCCATTGCTGGTCTATATAGATTACTAATCTACCCATAGGTTAGTTATCTATAGTAATCTAGAGTCTGTCAGCCGTCAGTAACATCCGATGTAGCAACGAAGACATAGGTGCAGCCGTGCCGACTTGTGACGTCATGATGAATACTTGTCAATTGTCGATAAGATCTTAGTTGCACAAGAACGCACTTTACTCTATGCCATTGCTGTGCACAGCATTAGAATTCAGCCCGGCTGTTCAATTATGATGAATCAGCAGATGTGGTTGTTGCATATATAATAGCATCTTATGAAATACGCCGGAGCTACTAATCAAATAACGGGCTCCAGCTCCGGCTCCGGCTCCGGCTGAATTTTATGTAGAGCTCCGGCTCTGGCTCCAGCTCCGATGAAAATGCACGGCTCCGGGGCTCCGGCTCCGGGCTCCGGCTCCGGCTCCAAAGCCCTGGTTACAACACGTTTTACAACGTTATCCAACTATCAAACCAATGGATCATTTGAGTTGATTGTTAAGTTCAATGGCCGCATTGACGGATTGAATGCTTTTTTGCCCATGATGAAAATGTTTTCAAGTCCTATTGTAATTAATGTGGCCACTGACCCTAGTACTTCACAACTTGAGTTGCTAGGCATGCAGTCAGATATAAAGACAGGAAAATTTGTTTGTGCGTCTCACGAAAGTCTTTCTTTTAGTCTGCTACGTTTGAGCCACTACAATATCTTTTGATTATATATCAAACTGGAGTTCACGAATTAACAACATACACTGAAGTAATTATAACAAGCTATCAGAGGTTATAATTATGAATCACGTGCCATCAGCTCTACAGGAAGGTAATTGTGTGGCGAGATAGCGCAGTGGTATAATTCACGACTGCAACACCAGTGGGTTGCGGGTTCGAGTCCGACCGAGTTCGACTTCAGAATTTGTTCCGAATTGTTGGGGGTTTATCTAGGCTCCTCCTCTCCGCCTCATCCGCGTAAGCAGTGTCTTACAAAAGACCTAGAAGTGGGCCGTTTTGCAAGTCGGCAGATACGGAATCAGAAATGCAGAAAATCGGCCTGGTGTAAATGACCGTTGTAGTCGACCAACACCATGATTACCTCAAACAAACTCTACAGGTAAATCTGACTCTCGGGGGCTGAGAGAGGAATAAAAATAATAGTAATATTATGCAATTACTAATTTTACTTACGAAGTCTTCAACTTTAGATTACCACCCTATGGGGGCCAAAGACTTGGGACGAATTGCTGTTTTGGTCCTGATTTCAGCTGTAACCCACGCTAACATGATATATAAGCCCATGGCCATGGCAGAAGGCCTCAATGTTGAGTAAAGAATTGTGAAATAACGATTGGCGCCCGTTTCAAGAAGAGTCATATGAGAATAAGACGAAGCGAACATAAAATTCTGCTTTCTACTTAATACAGGCATTGTACTGCATGCTGCCGTTACAAGAAACGGCAAAAACGGCTCGGTTTTGATATATATATATCACCAACTGTTAATTTCTACTGCTTCGTTGTGGAAACCGCAATGTTTTATTTGGCGAGCACAAAATTTCAAATCTATGTCCGGTGTACGTACGTACTAGATAGGCCTACTGCTCGCAAAGCAGCAACGGTCAAACTGCGTTTAACTAAGCATAAGCCTAACCAAGCATCAACACATAAGTTACTATTTTAGACTAGGCAGAGCGGAGATAAATTATACTGCTGCGAGGTGATGGCGTGTGGAACGTGTTGATAACCTGATATACAGCACGGCGGGTGTTCTTACAATCACACTAATGTACGACGTACGAACATCGAATATATATTTACTGTGGATACTTCTTACGCAATTACGCACAAGTTAATAGGCTGCTTCTGACGTAATAATGAGCAGTGGAGTTTGAAAATCAAACGTTTGTGCTATCACCAACCTTCCTTGTTCAGTGTTCACGAATGTTCGGTTTATGTCATAGTCCTTGTACAAATAAAAAGTAATCGTTCTTTCACAAAGAAATCGATTAGATATGGGAAGTAGTCGATTACGATTACGATTACTTCGGAATTTTTTCGAATGTAATCGATTGCGATTACGATTACTTGAAAATGCTGTAATCGTCGTAATCGATTACGATTACTAATCGCGATTACCCCATGTCTGACTTGGACTGGACATTTCTATTTCTACTAGTACAGTGGCAGAAACTTTCGAAGTTACATCTACTTCTACTTAGTGTAAATATGTCTACCATTTCTGATAGAGAGCGCTATGAGAAATTCTACATTAGTGCCGTGATTTTACTACCAGTCTAGAAGTTGATTGCATTCCCAATACTGCACTGACTTCAAATCCAGTTAGATCCGGTTTACAATGAAATCCTACGCCAAACCAATCCGTGTTACCGGCTCCGTATGCGACGCGAGACATGCCGGTAAAAGCGCTCACTCACAGTGATCATAAAGCACACGTGTTTGCTTACGAACCCGCGAGCTAAGGTCGTAAGCGACGCAGGTTTAAATTTTCCGGCCTTCTCGCCGACGCGCGATTGGTCGACAGGCTACCGATCGTTATGACGTACCCTTTGTAAGATTTGCTTCTCGGGTTGAACAAACGTATTCTATTCCGGACCATTGTTGACTTAAACTTTAGCGTGTCGGGGCAAGGACCCCGGAATCCAGCCATTTCGTCACTATTTCTGGATACGTAAATTGAATACCTCAATAATCTACCGACGCGTTTGGACTGTCATAATTCAATCAAATTTTGTAATGTTTTCTTTTCGTTATGATACTTATTATAATAATGATTTAATGTGGCGCCGTGTTCAAATAACAGTGAGAAAATCCCTATATAAGGCAATCATGGACAACAAGAAAATTTTAGCTGTTCCTAATTCAATTAGAATTAGAATTACAGCTATAAATTTTCTTCTCAAATTAAAGTAGAATTAAAATTATAGCCACACAGTTATTTCCAAATTAGATCAAAATCAGACTGATAGCGACACAGAGTTTTTTTCAAATTAACTTAGAATTAGAATTACTGAATTCGCGAAAACTCGGACATATAATCAAGTTGCGTTGATAACAAATCAATATTTATTCTTATTAGCATGAGAATAGCAAATGTGTGTTCAGTTCGCGCGATACAATACTAATGTAGCATTTACAAGAAAACAAGAAATTAGGTTATCGGCATTCCGCCTCAATTAGTTTTAGTAGACAACTAGAATTATCCATTTGTCCAAGTATGATTTAGGACACAACATGTAATGTCGCAAGGCTTTGCATAGTCCCAGCATACAACGAGATGGATAACTGTTTAATTAAACATGAAAAATATTGATTGTACAGCATACACTTACACACCTGTGGGTGGACCCATTATGGCAGTATTATTACTTCGATTGGGTAATTTATTTTTCTTGATATTGACAAATATAGTATAATGTGTGTTAATGATAATCATGTAGATATTTTCACATGTGCACCTTCCATCAATTGTCCGGTTTACAAAGCTAAATCGATGTTATACTCATTAGATTTGATCTGATGTGTGATCACTTGTGGTGCTCTGTTTATTAACATTTTCTGTAATGATTTATAAAGGTGTATATTTACTTGAGAATATGTTAGTTTCCTCACGCATTTCCGCCTCTATTATGCGCTCTGCTTTGGTTTATGCGTGCCAGGGGTGGATGTCCGAAGGTCCGGTTACCTTTAAGACAAAAGACATGTTCTAGCTTAGTCGCCACGAAATGTGTCGTCATCTCGGATTTAGTACCGTTAACAATAGCACCCCGTTGCTATCCTCTGGTATTTCCTTTGAAAGCAGTCGGAAACTAGTTTGTAATAATTCTGGTACTGCACAAAAGGAATCGGTGCAAATCTACTAAATACCTTTGTCGCTTGATTGTCGCTGTGACAGAATCGCTATTGATATTAGGCACCTGCGGACGTTTCAATTTCAACCTTTTGTGGTCTGTCGCCGGCCGAAATTGCTGGGTTCCATACCGGCGAATGAAATTGGTATTGTTTGCTTACTCGGCAATATGCTCATTCTGTGTTTCAAGGCCCGGACTGGGTCTCCTATCAGCAAACAATCCACGGTGTGGCAACCTCATAATACTAACACAGCTGTAATTGACAATTCAAATCGTTTTGTAAAGTATGACTTTTGCGAGCTAAGTGGGCATCTGAGGTGCTGTCAGCGAGATCCGTGGGGATTTGCAGCGCGGCGCGGCAACTTGGCTGCATTGTGCTATGGGTTGTTCAAAAGTACCTATTATTTTCAAATTTCACTGGCTATCCAATGACATTGGTACACTACCTATAAACGATACATAACAAATTCGGCTCAATTCCGACCCGAAGAGGCGAAGTTATTGTGGTGGAAAATTTTGGATTTTGGATATCTATTAATGATATATTTGTCATGTCAATGTCAACAACAGATGCTTGTCAGTGCTTTTTTGTGTCAGGATAGCACATGCGCAACGGCTAAGAGACCAATTGGTAGCTTATTTTCCATGGGTATCGCATTTCATGACAGAATTTGTCTCGTCTGCTCACCTTTTTCCTGTTTTGAAATTCCATTCACAAGCCACATATCAATATGAAATTTCGTCTCGCGAACTCAAAATTCGTAGTGCGATGTTGATTTTTATATGCAGAGTGCAGGGTATATGTCTGTCTATAATCTCAAAATAACGCTGTCATTTTACTTTTTAAGATTTACGTACATTATGACCTAGCAATTGCGTCGCTATGGTTAATTTATCACGTCATTAAATATGGTGCATAATGGCTCCTTATTCATAGGTCACGGGCTCACGGCATATTCCGCTATTCATGTCAATCGCCAATGTTGGCAGAACAAACGGAAATATTCTGGCATATTCGTGTTATTCTCATTTCTAATACTGTCCTAAGAACAATACGGCGCTGCCATTTTTGGCGACTCACCCAGTAGAAAGGCATTGTTGACCGGAATAGCCTAAGTATCTGGATCATGTGATGGATAATACTCCTTACATTTTAGGGATTTTAGAATACTTATATACCAATACTTCACAGTTTTCTAGATACTTATATACTTATATACCTATACTTGCTTTTTAGTTACATGGAAATCGCTTTTCTAATTGTATTTCAGTAGAAATTTCCGACAATACTGCTACTTCTGATTGGGTGTCAACGACATTTGCGAATTGTCAAAGCAACCTGATGTTGGTTAAATGATAATGTAACTCACTTACATATCCATATACTTGAGCTTGTGAAGCGGTCGCAATATTGTGTTCGATATGGAATTTCAAGTCTGAGCTTATACTTAGGGAGACTTATTCATCCCTAAGAAGAACGTATACTCAATTACTCATCGATGTACGCTATTGTTTCAGTAATCGTAAAGCAACTCGGTGACTGTGAGTTGTAGCTCACAAATGTAATGCGACTCTGAAACTGCAATGTCAAATTCCCATTTCAAGTATCTCCCAACACGTACAAACCCTCTGCACCAGAAGTGCGGTTTAGAGCAGGCATACGTAAATACCCAATATGAACTCAAATTGACTGGCACATCACGTATATTGACGAGATCCTCTCTTGTCGCTATCTTGTCACGATATCTGCGACAAGTGTCCTCACTCGAAACAGGTAAATAAACCACTCGCGACTCTACGGGATTTCGAGGTTTTCGGCTATGAATTTCGTGACTTTCAAGTGGGCAAACATCGCATCATGGTAGAGCAACAGTAACGTGAGAAATTCTTGCATTCAGTTTCACAAGTATTGTGATTCAAACCCTACTCGAAGTGATAATCCACTGTTCATATGTACTACGTGCGTATTATTCTGCTACTTGTTAATAATACATGGTTTGCTGGAAGAAAGCCCCGTTTTATTCAAATAGCTCGGCATAGCTAAGATATCAGACTTGAGTGGGTTGTCGTGATTGATTTGAAGTCTATTTGATGCACTTGCAAGGTATACAGGTGCGATTTTATCCTCAATAAAATAATAGGTTATTTATGAAGATTGAAGTGTCGCTTTTGTGCGGGTCGATGTATAAATTACTAACCTACGGATAGATGGCGTCATGGCGATGCGCAAGTCAGTCGTCACACTTGAATACCCAGAGAGATATACTGCTGAGCCGGCAACATAATTGGTATTTCTATAGCTGGCGACCCGAGCGCTCAAATTTAATAAAACTTGTCATAATCGAAAGCTGGTGTTGTACTGATTACGAAAATACAATTTAAAATCTGTTCAGGGTGACGGAACCACCCCGAAATAGCCGTCAAAGTCTTCGAATCGGCATTGTTCCGAACAATCGCTCAACACAATTGGCCATTGTTATGGTCATTGTGTGCCGCGAGAGACTGCATGAACAATGGTGTCAAAGGTTAAACACGGAGATTTAAGTTTCACATAATTCGAAATTGGGTTTAAATCTGACATAGAGTAAACTTTTCGATTTTCCACGTCGGATATGATCCAGCATCCAGGTATACCCTTGATTAGGATGCGTCACGCGAACCCGATGCGCTGTCACAGTTATTTTTGTAAATACTATTGTGAAAGCTTGCATACGATTGGCCCCGATGACCTATAATTTCGCGCAGGCCAGGTTGTGGTCATTTTGATGGAAACAACGCAATTATCTTGACAATAAACGTGGGTAACTGAGTAACCACGAGTTTGGTGTAATTCAGATTGTGATGTAACTTTGAAAAATTCAGTTCTGTGTGACGTCAAGAATTGACTTTTTTTCTAATCTATTTTTACGATGTTTCGGATGTGCTGCATCAATTTGCATCTGCTCGTGGACTCCAAATTATACTCACCAGATTAGTAGAAACTGCCAAACCAGTTGACTGTCAATTAACTACTGTTTTTGAGTATAGTTCTAGTTGAGGATTTTTCAAGGCCGTTACTTCTAGTTCTAGTGCTGATCGCGAGTTTTGAAAAGTGAGCAGTTCTAGTTCTAGTTCTAGTTGCGAGTTTTGAAAAATGAGTAGTTTTAGTTCTAGTTCTACTGCCCAATTCGAATTCCGTTAGTTTGTACAAGTCTGCTACTCAGTCAGTACTCAGACTCACACTCACACACAATCACACATGCCTGGCTGAAGAATGAAGATGCACTCGCGACTAGGGCTGGGCACAATGATTCGAGTACTCGAATCTGAATCGAGTATTAATTTTAATGATTCGAGTCGAGTAGTAAAAGACGAATTTTTAGAGTATTGAAATTATACGCTCCTCGCCACTGAAAGTTAATTTATCAACGAGAATTATAGTTTTGATACTAATTTTCACTGAAACGTTGATTGGTCATATTGTAGCATACGAAATCTATAGCATAAAGCTAGAAACGTTACTGGAAATAGCACATTTCCGAAGTCATGATCATCCCACAACATTGTCACGAAGCGCAATGAAATCGGTATGGTCGAAAAAATACCGAAGTATGTTTAATGTGATGGATGACAGGCATTATATTCTTTGTAGTTGCATAAAAGGTACATATTTGAACTCTGACATATTACATTCTGGTATGACGTCTTAATGAGTAATACTCGATTACTCGACTCGACTCGAAGCATATTACGTGATTCAGAATCGAATCTCTCAGGTACTCGATTTTGCCCACCCCTACTCGCGACATCGGTCGTTCCAGTCTTTTACGCGAGACCGGCCGTCAATCGAATTCCACAAGAAATCCGAGAGAGCGCCGGTGTGAATGAGGTTTAGGAGAAATACCTAACAATGACCGGCGATTTAAATCCTTCCAGCCGCAAATTGCCTTTTTCTACCGGCCTTTTGTACTCTTGCGAGCGTTTGGTTTAAATTATTACCAAGGGAAAGCTTTTTCCTTAATTTTTATTACGACTTACTTTAAATCACGGAAGAGGCAATTCTGGGCTATAACAACGGTTGCTAGACGACATCCACAATACTATCAAGGAACATGTCGACGGGGCAAGACGAGGCAAGGCCGCCTGTAAATTAGGTGTCAGTGAATAGAGATGGGTTTATTCAATACTCGACTTGAAGTGTGAGATTAGGGATGTGAATTACATGGATAAAGATGCGGCTTAATTCTGGATTTGGAATTATTTCAGTAAGGTGTTGTCCTTATTTAATTATTAGAATCGCATGCAATACATTACATAATAGATGTAGTTAGCATTAGTGTTAATTCCTACATTTCTATGATAAGTTGCACTCTAGAAAGTTTGATATAATCCGTAATTGATACATAACAGCACATGGAACTTCATATAATTGTTAGCATCAGATAACTCTTCCCATCTTGGTATTTCCTACGTTTTAAATTATGATTTCTATGATACTCAGCATTCTGCAAAGTTGTACATAGTTCGTATTCGATCATTAAAAGCGCGTGGAATATTACACATAATTGTAGTTAGCGTCAGATATTGTTAATTCCTACGTTTTAATTTATGATTTCTATGATACGTTTGCAAGTTTTGGTATAATAGTTCGTTTGTGATGCTCAAAAGCGCGTGGAATATCAGAAATTATGGTAGTTAGCATCAGATAACAGGGTTCTGTCTCCTTATTTTCTGCGTCTTATATGTAGATTTCCACAAGTTTGATAGGCGTATAGTTCGTATTTTATCATTAAAAGCGCGTTGAATATCACGCACAATTGCAGTCAGCATCAGATAACCGGCCCATCTCCTTATTTCCTACGTTTTAAATTAAGATTTCTGCGGTACGCTGTACTGCGCAGTGTGCACTCTGCAAAGTTTCATTTATCGTGAGAAAGTCTATATTGGAGCCTTCAATATTATGTGTCGTAAATTACTCGGAGACATCATTGGAACGCTTTGATGGTAACTGCGGGGCTGGCAGCGATTCGATGGCGGCGCGGCCTTCTTGATTAATCTGAGGCCTTCGAGTTATTTACAGAGTCGATCTAACTGTGTATATGTCGAGTATATATCGATGTAGGTTGTTTGAGAACGCATGGTACACGAGAACGCGCGGGCGAAATAACTACCAACAATATATCTCGCGCGTTGAACTTGTCTGATGAGCGTGCCTTCAGCAATCGTGACAGAAGTAGCCAGCGTTATAGCCATCTGCCGCACTTAGGGCCTTTGATATTGTATAGTTTTGATAGAGGCCGCTTGGTCATCATATGGAGTGGTACCTCAATTTTTCACTGTTTTTATGCCCAGCGGCATAATCTTTGCTGCGATGTTTCGAAAATCGATTCGCCGGCACTTGAATGCGGAGTTCTTGACCGCCGTATCGAAACCTTTTCGGTGCCTTTTCAACTCAGTAATGTGTTTGCCTTTGCTAAGCTAGGACTAGGTGAACTCAACTTTTCAAATAGTGAATTCCGGGCGATTTCATGCATTGTGGAGCTATTCTGGGTATATTTGCGCCGCTTTTAACGAGGATTTGCCGATGTAGGTTCGAACAGGCGTGGTTCTTCCAGGCTAGAACGCAACAGGTGCTAATGATTGCATTAGCCGACTAGTCAAACTATACACAAAGAAAGGTATTACCACGTCTCTTATTGTTAGTGACTTGATGATGACGCATCACGTGGAATATCTTTGAACACTATCTTGATTTTCTCAACAGAGAGTAACAATAGCGCATGCCAAAATTCTATTGTGTTGATCAAAGTGTAGCGTATCACTCGCCGGTATAGCACAATGCTGATTACAAGTGTCAATGGCGAGGACGACCATGGTTATTACTCCACTTCATTACAATCCGACTCAAGTCCGAATTATGGTTCAATAAATCACGACGGAAAAGACAATACCGTAAGACTGCTTCGATTGGCTTCGGTTGACTCGGAGAACTCAAGAGCGTCGTCCATTGACGACCACGATTATGACGTCAGAGTGCCGAAAAGCATCTTCACCAGCACGCAAGGTAAGCGTGATGCGGTGGTGCGCTTTATAAACGATATAATCTGTTGGTCTTGTAGCGGGAAATCGCTTGTCACACTGGGGTTGATTAAGTTTCTTCACTGCACATTTATCTGGTTTCGTTTCCTATATAAGAAGCGATCGTGACAGTCTGTCGCATCGGCTGGTTCTACCGTACGCGCTATTTTATGTTGATCAATACAAGGGCCAATTTATCTATTCCGAAGCGATCGTATTTCATTATCAAGACTGACTACAGGTTACCAGTACTCCAACACTACACTCTCATAGCATATTTCTGCTACTGCGCTTCATCGCAATGCAATAAGTATGTCTGCATATACTATTGCCCGTGAATTTTAGATGATGGGTGGGTCGTGGGGGCGTAACTGCGTAACTGGATAAGTTTTCGAAGGATATATCGGGCGAAATATTAGTGCGCCCGTGTTTCTGTCCAATGCGATAGATTTTGAGCAAATCGGCTCCTCCAACCTCTCGTGGGGTTTAGAGAACGCCAGAGGCGATCAATATGGAACTACTTCTACTCTTTCTAAATACTCAAGTAAGTTCTGCCTACTTACGATCCTTACTCAAGTGGTTATAATTTTAGACTACTAGAATAATTATTTCTTTCTACATGTATTATAGTAAAAATTTATGACCTTTCTCCCACTTCTACTTGACTGCGAAGCCAACATCCACTACTTTGGCAACCTCTGCGTGGAGCAAATGTTTGTCGGAGCTATAGGCGTTAAGCAATCTCGGTGTTAAGATCTGAAATCCCCACCCATTTATTATTTACGAGTATACCCGTCTGCGAGACTAGGCATTTATAGTGTACAGTTTATAGTTTATTGTTGATATATAATGTTCTATTCAATTATCTACTAGTTGCTTACGATTACTCCTGACGAGTGTCAGCCGAGCATAGTTGGGTTTATTTCAATATCAAAATATTATTCAATTGTATATTGAAGTTATGTACCTTCCGCAGTCTCTTCAAATCATATATAGCTATCATAAGGATTCAGATCCCTTAGTGTTAACAAGCGAAATGCCGGATCTTGTGATATTATGCGACTGATTTCCTGCTGAAGAAGCCTTCCATGTGTCTTCTGTAGGTAGAAACGCTATTCGTCACGTGATCGCGCTTTCCCGCACAGGAAACGTAGATTATCCTTTTCGCCAAGCGATGCGCAATTCCAGGTAGAAAAAATATGCAAATTGCTAATGCATAAGATTCCAGATCAACTCATCAATGCTTCACTGGAGACGCGCGCGCGCGGATAGGCGCACGCCTCAATTTCGGACTACTTGCTGACTTACAGAATAGATTCGGCAGCTTTATGTTGTAGACTTACTGTATCGTTAATGCGTTGGGGGAATAGCAAATATTGTTTTCGCGCGAGCCGCTATGATATTTTATACCTCCGTGGAGTCGGAAATCCGTGGACAAGTCCAGGCAGGATTTAGTGCCGTAAGACTTTTATTGCTTACTGCAAATTAAGACCCTTTGCGGTTAGATAACGCAACCCCCAAGACGCCTATTATGAAGTCATGTTTCAGAGATGGTGCGACTGTTAGTCGCCTTAAGATACTTGAATTTCTTATCGCGATTTGAATATAATTAACGCAAATATCTGTGTGTCGCCAGTACACTTAAAGCTATTGCGATTAACAGACTTGAAACTTTGTTATAAGGCAAATTCAGGCACATGTTCATCAATATCTGTTTCTATTTCGTGTTTGAACTACAAATATGATGTTAGAACTTTAGCATGTTGAACAAAGTCTTTCTTGCAATGTGTGAACTATGTCCTATATCCAATAGTTTATTTTGACGCGGACATTTAAAAGACTATGTACAGTTTCGTATTGCAAGTGGTTAAGCGTGGTCGGCTGTCTATTGGCGAGTCGTACAGGAAGTACTTGCAAACTGGGTATCAGCCTTTTTTAATACATCGCAGTAGCGTAACTCAGTTCCATTATGCAAACACTCGCAATATGATAGTGGTGTTCAAAGCTTAGGCGCCGACACTGGACACTATTAGACTCTGCGTTTACCCAAGATCTGATACCGAGCGATATATTGCACGACTGTTTTTAAACTCTTTCAATCGCGGGGTACTATAAACACACCTGGGCTCGACTCCGAAAAGCGTATTCCCATTGTAATACCGTTTGAAGTGGGACTTACATTGTCATAACATTTTCAATGAATCGATTCCCCGCTCTGTTTGCAGTGATGGGATGTGTCGGGTCGGCTAAAAAAATTAATAAGGCACGTTGGACGCAGCAGGAAGACGATAAGTTACGCGTTTTGGTGGAAAAGTACGGGATGGAAGACTTTCAGAGGATTTCCACCTATTTCAACGTAAGTGATGGTAACCTGTATGTGTACATTGTACAATTTGTGTTGCTGCCATCATCATCATTACTTGATGGTTACCCGTTGATTACGCTGCTACGCTGCTTCTATTTATATCGGTACTATGAGACTTTCAAGGGCGGAAATGAGAAAAATTAAAATCATCATCTCTAAGTATCCTGCACTGGCATATACGGGTACGCCTGTTATATACTGATACGGCAACGAGTTATTTATTGATATTGAGTTTACTTTCTTCCCACTACCACCAAACCGAAAATTCAGGCCTTTCCAGAACAAAAACAAGCTCAATCATCACATTAACTGAATATGCAATAACTAATGCAATATCACATTTATTGTGTGTTGTAGTTATTTCATTCTAGCTACCGGTTACCGGAATGGGTCGATGGCGGGAGTACGTAATCACTAGACTATTATTTAGGACTTGCATTTTGCGTTATAGTGTTAAGCTGTGCTTACCCGGTATTCGTTTCCGCTTCGTATTATAAAAAATTTTACGCGTGAAGCTAATATATAAAACACACCCTTAATAAAACCAATCCGACTGTTGCAATATCTTTTATCTTTTAAAACAGCTGCTTGTAAATTTCTCATCGGCGCAAATTGTCCTTCAGGACCGTTCGGACGTGCAATGCCTGCAAAGGTGGCAGAAAGTGCTCAGCCCGGAGCTGGTAAAAGGCCCGTGGACCAAGGAAGAAGACGAGCGCGTGATTGAGCTGGTCAAGAAATACGGCCCGAAAAAATGGTCCCTCATATCGAAGCATCTGAAAGGCCGCATCGGAAAGCAGTGCAGGGAAAGGTGAATATGTTGCAAAACTGTCGTGAATACAGTTGGGTAGATCCAGAGGTAATCAAATTAGTCAGCGCTGTTGCTCAAGTAGAAGTAGAAGTATCGATTACAATACAACCAAAACCACTTAAAATAAATATCGAAATTGAAATCTACTCTAGCAGTCTTAAAAAGCAAGAAGTTTCGCATCAAAATCTGTTGAGTAGAATTGGAAGTAGTAGTTTTACAATATAACCACTTGAGTAGATGATACTAGTAGGCAAAATATGATTGATTACTCCGAAACGTATTGAATACACACTCGGAGGCACAGAACTACAATATACTATTGAATAATATATTCATATCGAACGAAACTGGAATCTTTTTGGCTGACACACGGGTTAATCGACAGCGACTAGCAGAGAATGGCAAAGTACATTGTACATAGATAGTCCAAAGAATTGGAAGTGCTTAGTGACTGACCAAGTCACCACTGACCACTCATGGCACAAGCTAACGCGCCACGCTGTGGCGCCTATACGAGACTGTCTGCAATCCATTTACCGCAACAGTCTCTGTACCCGTCTGGTAAAGTTATCTAAACAAGCTACAGCAAGCCAAGTGCACAATGTACACAAATGCATTGAGAAAAGCAGTGATACCAATGGTGATTTTACGTTGGTTTAGATGGCACAACCATCTCAATCCGGACATCAAAAAGACAGCTTGGACCGAAGACGAGGATAGGATCATTTTCGAAGCCCATAAAAGACTCGGAAACAGATGGGCCGAGATAGCGAAGCTGTTGCCCGGCAGGTAAAGAATCCTGTTGAATATACGGTAGCCATGAAGAACGTGATAGATACCTCATTATGAGTGTACCGCTGATATGATAGATAGTGTAAGCCGCTTGCTAAGTATACAAGCACGCTCATCGGATAGGTATGTAATAACTTATTGGCGCAGTGAGATTAAACATGCCTTGTTTGCGTTACGTGGATGTAAACTATGTTGTGTGTGGCGCTGATAAGACTGAATAATGTCACGCTATGGATTGCGTCCTAGTTTCATTTTCTACTAACTACGTCATAACCGACCACTTCTGTCCATTTTTCAGGACCGACAACGCCATCAAAAACCACTGGAACTCCACAATGAAACGCAAGGTCGAAAACGAGGGCTACCTGGCCGAGCCTTGCCCCCCGTACTTACTCGAGAAACTGGGTTTCTTGGCAAACCACCCCCCTCTGCCCATGTGGGAAAACCACCACAAGCAACAACAGGTGGGTCGACTGCGGGAGCATATTTGACAATGATTTTTTTTTTCATATACTGAAATATTTTCACAGTTTGTAACCGGGTCTTTGCTTACGTCGATCGGTTCTATCCGGATATGTCCCACAACCGGGTTCGTGCAGTCGTCCACATCTTCGGACAGTTACTTTTCGGCGAACGCTTCGCAGGGACAAGTAAGTCGACTGAATCAACTACAGTGGGTTAAAGTAGTCGGCGTTACTTCTCAAGTAAAGGTATAGAAGTAACGCCGTACATATATGCAAGTAGAAGTAGCAATTTTCAAGTCACGTCAATACTGGGGAAGGGATGACGCTGCAAATTGGTAGAATCTTTGAAAATACATCCAGTTATTTCACGTGGCTCTTGCGGTGCAAACTACTCTCAAAAGTACTACTATGTTCGAAAATTGCGATTGGAAAAAGTAAGTCGTACTATATGTTACTGTACAAAATTAAAGTGTCAAAATTATGTAGTTTTGCCTAGAAAAACTGTTGAAAAGAAGCGAAAATAATCGTAAAATACTGCCGATTGAGTGAAGGGTGCAAGTACTCAAAATCTACTTGACTAACTGCTAGGAATACTTCGTCACTGACCGGTGACCGCCTCAAGTGCCAACATTAGCATTGTATACTATACCAGAACAGTGTGGATAAGGCGTTGTTTCTGATCCCACTTTTTCTACAGCAGAGTCCCGAAGAATACAAAATCGTCGATTTGAGCCAAGCCACCTCACTGTCGCCCTTCAAAGACATCAATATCATCCCGATATCCAACCAGGTATTTGCACATTCCCGTATTGGTGCCTTGAAATACAATATTCCTGAGTTTCCTGTCTAAACGACCATCATGAGAACTGTCATCTCATCGAATCTCGTTGTTATCAGGAACGCCTGAAACTCACCCAGAGCGACCAGCAGAACAAGCCGCCCCCTACCCCGATCAAATTCACCCAGATGCAGACCTCCGGCAGGACCGACATACGCTTCAGCGGGCAGTCCGTGGCAGGACTATCCAAGACGGCGAACATGCACGGGCTGATTCCGATCACGTCACCCCTGGCAACTAAGTTTCTGACCGCGCCAGCCATTTTGAAAAAGTAAGTGTAGCGAATTTCTACACAACACATCTTCATATTACAGAAGTGGTATATTCTAAACCTGACAATAACCTTGTGTCTCAGGCGTAAAGGCGGTAACGTCCGCGTGCAGTTGGACACGCCCAGGACCGTCCAGACCTTGGGCGATAGAGGCGGGAATTTTGCGCCAGCCCGCAGCCAGAAAGCGCCTTTGGATAAAGCGCCAGAGCTGCGATCTCCTGTACAGAGCAACGAGCAGTCGCCGTTGCCAGCTTTTGAGTGTAAACAGGAGGTGAATTTTGCGGATGAAGACCAAATGGTGCTGCCTGATGACTTGCTAGGTAAGCAGCTTTACTTGAGAACGATAGCTACGCAGTTTTTTTCGAAATTAGATTTCAATTCGATTCAATTCCGGCTTAGGAAGAAAGACATCAAAATTCAAGTCCAGTTCATTACAAATCATAATTCATTTTTTTTGAGAATGGCAAATATCTGTGCTGCAAGCTTGACTCGTTTCGTACTATACTATACAGTGCTCCTGTAGCATTTTCAGGAAAACCAGAACTGAATTAGAAATTAGAAATGAAATTAGAAAACCAGGATTAGAATTGAAATTAGAGCATAGAGACATTTTACAATCACATTTGATAACCCCTAAAATCTTTGTTCCTTACAGAATACGCGACCGAAAACGCAAGTTTCACAGACCTCACCCCCACCCCCCGCGAGCAGCACGACATCCTCGGCCTGGCAAGCCTACTATCCGAAGAGGCCAACTCAAACGGCTTTTTCAACACGGCCACCCTGTCTCCCAACCCGGAGCAGTCTCCTGTACACAGCTTCCTAGAGCGCACCCTGTCCACGGACGACCCGCGCCACTTTTTCCCGGCCCACTCTCCGGGGCGGCACGAAAACCGGATGGCGTACGTGAAACCGGATCCGGACGCGTTCGGAGGCATGCCGTGTCCGGTCGATGACGTCACGATGTGCCTGTCCGGACCGGGTGATGATGTCATGACGGATGAGTTTTATAGGCAGACCGTGGCCACGACTGCCCCCATGTGTTACCCAACTCTACCCCAAGTCAAGTCGCTCACTACCCCGATCAAGACGTTACCCTTCTCTCCTTCGCAGGTAATTTTTTTGAATTTATATTTAAGAATTCTTCTTTCTTTTCAATTTATTAAAATTAATTTTCAAGCTTTAACTTTTATTTAGTTTGTTAATTATATTTTTTGCTTTCGTTGTAATTCTGTAAGAACACCTCGACAGAGTATTTTTTATATAATTTTTTTAAATGTACTGGAAATTTACTTGTAAATTGTATATTTTACAATTTTTCTTTGTGTGTAGTTCTGAGACAACTCATGGAATTTATTTTACATGGATTTTTTCAACTTCGATAATTTTTTACATTTTTTTGATTTCTTTGCAGTTCCTGAACAACTCATCGATGGAATGCCCCTCTCTGACATCAACGCCAATGAAAACGATCGGCGGTGTCGCTGGGGCCTTCAAGACTTTTCACGCCCAGACCCAGATGGTTTTCAACAAGGAAAACTACAGCGACTAGTAAGTGACATACTGTTTTCTTGTGATGTAATCAATTTGGGTTATTTGCGCTACTCGCAATTATCGCCTGGCATATGCCGGTGTTTTGATGAAATACTTCACATAATTATGGCGTGGACTTGATAAGAATCAAAACTGATGGCTAATATTCGTTAACAGCGCCAACACCCCATTCACACGAAAGTCAATCGCCGAATTCTCCCCGAGGACGCCGACACCATTCAAAAACGCGCTGGCCGCCCAAGTAAAAAAGCACGGGCCTATCAAAATGGTGAGTGTTTTCTGTCTGCCTATCACTGTTAACTATCATAATTACCTTACAACCTAATTATGGATGAAAGACTTATTCACAATTGCAAATAATGGGTCGATATTTTCAGCCGGACACCCCCAACTCTCTGGACGACTTGTGCGAGGTCATCAACAGCGAGGGCTATTGCCCGGACGGCACTTACAGAAAAAGGCCGCGGCCAATCGATCCCGAAAAGGTAAAATTCGCTTGGAGCTTCTTGGAGACACAGAACTTCAATATACAATTGAATAGTATATTCATATTGAAATGAACCCGAATATTTTCGCTGACACTCCTCAGGGGTAATCGTCAGCAGCTAGTAGAGAATGGGAAAAAACATGTACGTACGATTGTTGATATGCAATTTCCAATTCTCTACTTTCACCCGTAAATGTAACACAAACTCAACCCAAAACCACTTTATAGTCTTCAAAATCAGAATTTTGAAAAGTATGTGGTTTTGTCTAAACTGTTACCGTGGAAGAGGAAGTAGCCTAACGTGTAGCACTATGAGCCAGTCGAACTATATTCCGTTACTAACCATAACCGAATTCACTGTGTTCAAATCTAGTCTCTATATTTGACTTGTTTCATTATATTCAGACCGAGAGAGTCAAAAAAGCCTTACGCATGGACGACGCGTGCACATCCCCCCACGAAATGACCTGCAACACACTCTCCCAACCCGAATCAGACCACGAAAGCCTGCCCCCGCCCGAACCCGCCCTGGCCGCCGAATCATTCCTGTCCCAGCCTTACGTGGAGAGCGACGCTTCGCCCTTCAAGTTGGCCCGGCAAGAACAGCGTAGAGAAGGCTCTACCGGGGAGGACCCGCACGTAAATTTCCCGAGGAGGAGACTCATGTCGGAAATGGAGTGTTGTTATGAGGATGAGGATGTGGGCTGTTCGTTGATGTCGTCGTGTTCGTCCGGGTCGCTTAGCGTGATGAAGCCGGCGGTGGCGGAGAAATGGAGGAGATTGGATGAAGAAGCAGTTCAGGTGTGTATATTATAGGGTTGCGATAGGTGATATTTATAGCCCACTGAAAACGGGAAATTTCGGGTCGCGGACTATTCACTTTTCAAACTGCGCACCTAGAACTATAATTACTCACTTTTAAAACTGCGTAACTAGAACTAGAACTACTCATTTTTTAAACTGCGTAATTAGAACTAGAACTACTCAATTTTGAAACCGCGTAACTGGAACTTGACATGTAACTACTGTAGCCAATTTCGAAACTACGTAATTACAACTAAAACTAGAACTACTCAATTTTGAAACTGCGTAACTACAACTAGGACAACTCACTTTTCAAAATCCGCAACTAGAAGCGCTGTAAATACCAGTAGTTACTTGACCGTCAACTAACTATATTGGTAGTCTGTACAGTGTACAGCACTGAATGCAGTCGTTCACTGATCGCAATCCTAACATTTTTATTTCCATTCAGATCAACGCAAGATGGGAGCTAATAGCGTGCGGCCGCACTGACGACCAGCAATCCATGACAGACGCGGCCAAGTCCTACATGCGCCTCGTACAACCCGCGTCTTCCTAAGCCTGGACCAGATGCACCGACAGCGCGCTTTTTGTTCCGAGAGACACACAGGCGAACAAACAGACAGTCAATAGAACCTACAGAAGCCAAATTTCAAAAAGGGTATCGTTTTCTGAAAAAAGCCAGTCTCACAATCATTCAATGATCAAATTACCAGTTTTTTACATCTCTTGCCTTTTTGCACGAAACCGGAATCAAATTTTATGGGCGAAGCACAAAATTATGCCCCCACAAAAATGTTACAAAATATCAAAATTCTCGCCATGAGCCTTATTTTCGTCTGTGCAAAAAGATATCGCTAAGGAATCAAATTTTGAGGGCAATATCGTAAATTATGCCCCCAAAAAATAAACTAAAAAATATTCTCGCCATGATCATTATTTTCGATATTTTCGTCCGTCTAAAAAATTTATCGCAAACCAGATTCAAATTTTGAGGGCAATGTCCAAAATCATGCCTACCCCCAAAATAGACATTAAAACAAATTCTCGCCATGCAACATTTTTTGCCTCGAAAAAGATCATTATTTTCGGTACGCGCCGTCTGTCTAAAAAATTATCGCAATCAACGCCTTAAAATCGTGGCGTCATATCTCAACCGTGACGTCACGAACGCGTCCACATATCGAGGGTGATAATACGCCCAGTTGACTGCGCCAGTCAATCATATTCGTCTAGACATAATCATGAGCCCCGCATCTTTGCAAAACACAAAATCGAAACTTTCAATTAGCAAAAAAAAAAACGAAAAAAACGCTGCTTTTGTATATTTAAAATCATCCCCCACCCCCACTCTTTGTTATGAGCACCGTAAAAAAACTTGTTTGGTCATAATCAGTAGGCTAGTCGTGGAATGAGATGTACGTACTTTTTCTATACGCCCGCTTTTTTTATGCATTCTTTTTATATTCTTCACGTAGTAAGATAGTCTCTCGAGTATGTCTCAGTATTTTGTCCCGTCTGGAAAAAAAAGGTATATCGTACTGTGTATTTAGTAGATAGTTAGATTATACTGATCGCGTTATGATAATTGTTGCGGATTGTTTTCTAGATGTCGTTTATTTGAAGTTTTGTAATTTTCCCGTCTGTTTATTCGTTCCCAATTTTTCGCGCGATTCATATGCCGATCGGGCTTTTTCCGCCTCGGATCGTACTTTTTTGCGGTGTTCAAATCAGTCTAGTTCCATTTTTTAATGTAAAAATCGATTTTTCACCGTTTTCCGCAAGTTTCAGCGACCTAATTTTGTGTTCGGCCAATTTTTTTCCGGTCGCGAGACCTTATTATGACGTCGTTATTTCGAAATGTGATATTTCCAACTATGATTGTTTAACTTTTAGTCTCGCAAAATCTCGCGGTACGATATTTATAGCCGACACGATTTTAACTTATGAAATGCAAATTTTTACGTTGATAGCCCAAGTTTTAGCTACAAAACACAACAATTCGTCCTCTGTGAAGGTAGCCACAAAATCCACGAAACTTAGGAAATATCGGTACACTGTGATATTTTCCGAGCAGAAATGTTTTTCCCGAAAACCGAGACAATCTTCAATTCTCACTTTCCAAACCACGCTTCGCTAGCTTTTTCTACATCCGCTTTTTCAGCCCGATACTGATTTATTACCGGGGCGTTCTATATTAGCCCGTAACGACCGAATAGTACTTAGAACGTAGTAATCAAAGAAATATACTCTCCATTAATATAAGTATACCTATATATATATTATGATTTTAATAGAGCACGATTAGTAGTGATTGTTATATGTTTCTTTGTCGTATTACGTCGTCCGCACCCTTGGCACTATGACACCCCCCACGCGATATATTCGGAACTATAATTTCACCCCTGCGTATTCACGGTTACAAAAAGTCCAACACTGCATAATATCACGATAGAGTTTTAAAAAGTACCCACGATTGTACCACCGGAATACAATCATACTGTTTTTGTATCCGCAACGTGCCGCCCTTACCCCCTCTAACAATCATGCATGCTATCATATGCTTCTAACAAGAAACAGTCGTTATCTAGAGATAGAAATTAGTCGCTTTCTCCTACTGCTGCTAAAACAATGTACGCTCGAGAGGCCGAAATTGTTCTGTAATGCCGTGCCGAATCATAAATTCCTATTGCAAAACCTACCCCGTTGGGTTTCAAGTCTTATTGCACTGACGATACGACACTCCCGGGTCAATGTCACTGACTTGACAGCGAATACCTTGACAGGGTGACATCCACATTCCTTGACTTTTTAGGACCAAGGTTTTCGACATTCCTACCATCGAATATTTAGGGTGTGTCGGGTACATATTTGTGCCCGTGTAAAGCGATGGATATCAAGATACGAATCTACGCTGTCCCCGTGAGTTCTCTTGACCAATTTTTCTCTTTTTTCTCGTTTTCTCATCCGTTTTAAGTGCTTCCTTTTTCGAAAATAAATTGAATAAAGCACGTGATATGTCTCTTGTTCATTCGAGGCACTGATATTGGGTTACAGGCGAGGTTGTGCGACTATTTTACTGCAGAACTAGGTCAGTTGCAGAACAGTTGAAACTTATAGAAGTTGAGAAGTTCTGTACCTCCAAGATTCTCTGAAAATAGTCTTTCCATAAAATGCCCATCACTACCTTGTGGTAGAGCAGACGTTCTCTATCTGCGGACTATGGTCCACTATTGGGTCATGTTTCGGTAGGCCGTAGTGTTTTGTTGGTGTATAGGAGTGGTTGTCAACGTTGGGTTTACGAAGATGCTGCCTGATTTTAGTAATAAGCTCTCCAATAGAGTTTGCGTGTGGGTTCAGTCTATGTATCGGACAACTAGAGGATCGAATACAAAACCTCGAGTGTTGAAGTAAATTGATATGATGCATTACAGCAGAGGTGGCCAACCTTTTCGGCCAAATGTCCGTATGAGATTTTCGAACCACTTGAATGTTGATGTCCGATACGAGCGAACCAGATTAGGTAGCCTAACGGCAGAGGTAGTCAAAGTAGTCAAGAAGGCTACTCAAGTAGAAGTAGAAGTAGCGACGTAAAAATCTACTCAGGTACGAGTAGAAGTACTTTTTTTGAAAGCAACCTTAAACTACCTCAAGTAGAAGTAGAATTTCCTGGCTTAAAATCTACTCAAGTAAGTAAGTAGTTTTGAAAACGGTCATAATACGTTCGCATGGACTGTCGAAAGTTCCGAATTGAGCTATACGGAGGGTGCAGAGAGCTTGATTCATATTGATGCATCACATTAGGTATCAATGTTTGAGAGCATAAGCATTCGTCCGCATTATGGGATGCAAATGATATTATCGGTATGGAAATCGCTATGGACGCTAATCTTTGTTTACCCGAACACCCCGTTTTAGAAAATGTCATGGTGCGGCGCCCTCACCCATATTATGAGGCTCATAGTTTAGTCGAAGAGCAATACCAAGAAGCTGTATCGGATACGGTGTTAAAACTTTGCGAGATTAGTATATGTTAATAAAAAATATGGCGGATCGTAAAATTACCATACCATAGTGTAATTTTATTTTCGGAAAATTGAGGCATTACTACACTTGCTTTTAAACTTCAACTTGTAAGTTCCCCATGCAGATCCAGACAAAGGAACTGAAACTAATTAGAACTCAAACTAATGATACTGCGAATTAAAAGATTAATACAAACACTACTTCTGAAAAGCGGAAAATGTGTTGCATGTCTCTTGTTCAGATAGCTTCAACAGTGGTCTGCTAAAACAGGTCTGCCGCTCACAACGTCATAGACCACTTCGCCAGATTAGGACACGCCATGCTGGGCTGCTTACGATTACGATTACGATGTGATTGGTAAATGCTAGATTGCGAAACTACTAGTTTCAAACGTTATGATGTGCCATATTTACTGTGATGAACTATTCCATATGGGCGACAATGCGGTGTTAGTAAAGGGAGCCACGCTACCGAAATTGTAGCCTATTCACCAATATACTTTCGTGAAAACATACTTGTCACTCCATACCTACTTTGCGCGAAGCGCGATGAAAATTCTGGGCTTTACTTAACTTTTATGAAAATTATATGTTAGTACTCCATGAAAACAGCCCCGAAATCCCTCAGTCTCTCTTTCGAATTGGAGGATTATACTACTTCTACTTGACAAACTGAAAATAGCCGAAAGTAAGTAAGTAGATCACAAAATATTACGAAGTAGAAGTAGCGAAAATGAGATTTAATAAAGTAAGTACCACAAGTAGTGAAAAACTACTTGAGTACTTCGTAAAAGTAGAAGTACTTCGTTACTGGGTAATGGTAAATATAGGACTTATGTTACCACGCATCAAATTTGATAACAAACATGTCATGAAAACTTTGTGTACACGTCCTAACCGCGCGAAATTGTTTCAAAGTTAATGAACGAATTCGGTCAACAATAACGTTAGTTGCATATATTGTGGGTCGCCTCTGTATACCGCTGGGCGCACTTGGCCAGGACATGATTAATCGACGCTTGTACAATGTACTGTACATATCAATATCGAAGATTTCAGTGAACATGCGTCTATCATTTTGCGCAAAGGTTTCATCGACAACTACCTTTATGCGAGTGCAGAGGCAAAGTCACATGTTGGTCGACACATTCTCTCACAATTCCGTAAATTGGGCGTATTTTTAACTTTCATGACTGGGCTAAAAGCTAGATCAAGTGACAATAAGTCGCGCGAAGTGCGAAGAAAAATATCAAGTCAAATAAATGTGCCACGAATTATTCTACTTTTTATCCATATACGAAGATCTACGAAAAATGTTGATGGCCCCTGGCTACGCCAATGCGTCGGAACTGATATTTTAGTCATCAACATCCCAAAGTTCGCGGTCAGACTAATCAAATTTTCCGTTGGTCTTGCAAGCTCACAATAAATTACCTGGCTAATATATTTTCTATATTATAACTAATGTCGAGAATTACCTCGCGGGCCACTCAAAACCTTTTCACGAGCCACGGGTTGGCCGTCCTGCATTACGCTACCCAGTACCCACTGTAACGGTGTGTCTTAGGCGTGTCACAACAGTGTATTGCACGCCTTATGCGTACGTGACGTAACTTCCTATTACGATAATATCGACCATTTATAAACTCGTGCGATAGCAATTTCGAGGAGATTCATGCTAAACCTACTGAAATTACGTACAATAAATAGACTGTGTTGAACAATATATTCGTCTGAAGAGTTCACGATACGGCAGCGGTCGAAGAGGACGTTCTATCTCTCAGTTAAGTACAGACAGAGTGCAGCCTACGAAAGGACAACTACTCGTCTGAGTTCTAATTGCAGAGACTATTATACCTCAATTAACCCTACTGTCACATGGTGCCCCGAGTGAGGAGATTTGACTAATGTAACTCACAGAAGACCGCACAGGCAGATAGCGCCGTCGGCTAATACAATACGCGATCCTTCAGGGGATATGGCCCCTAATGCCATTCTTGATACAAGAGTTCACCAGCGTTTCGCGGATAATGTCGCGGTTCCGAGTTTAGACGCCGTACCGCATAATAGGACGCAGCAGAACGTGGTTCACGAACAATTTCCGGTGCATAGTATAGCGTCGCGATCGGTTGGGCCCAGTCAAGCGCAACCACCAATTTCGAATGACGCCGTTATGTTACCGCAACAGAATAGGGATTTTGAACCAATTTCCTTGACGGCACAGGAACGGGAATTACAGCGTCAAATGCATCAAGTTGTGAATAAACTGAAAAAAGTCACATTCGAGACACGTTATCCTGAGCAATTCTTTGAACAAGCAGAAGTAATGTTCGAGGCGTTTCGTATAACTTCTAATCAGGCACGAACAACGTTTGTTATGCTCAACATTGGCCAAGGCATCATTAAACAGACATTCAATGGCCGACTAGACACGAAACACGTGAATAGTTACGAGAAGGCCAAGAGCGCTTTGCTTCAGCGGTATATGCCACAATCGAAAAAATTGGCCAATAATTTTGCAGCCATTATGGCTTTGGTTAGGAAGGGTGGATGGACCCCTGAACAGGCGTTCGATTACACCAACGAGTACATGTCCGGGCAGGTTGACTGTGAGGCCAACAGACGATCATGGCGATCTATCTTTATCCAAATGTTGGATCTTAGGTTGAGACCATCGCTAGTAACTCAAGGTGATGACGTTGATACACACGAATTATTGACGATTGCTCAGCGCGCGGATGAAAGCCTTCCGACAGGCACGGGTTATGTCAATGCTGTTCATTCAAACCTTTCACCGTCGGCCCCACCTTTTGTAGCGTCGGACCGTGTTAATGCAGTGAACAAACAGGCCTGGGAACCTAGGAATAAATGTGATCATTCCGAGGGTATTCGTAAAATGTTTGAAGATCTACGGTCGGAATTTCGTGAAGTATTGAAAGTGAACAGTAATCAACCCAATTCGCGTTACAATGACAGTAAGAAGCCGAACAAAAGTAATGACGCTAGGGCAAGGGTTGAGAAATCCAAGGTTGAACACCCGTATTGCTGGTTCCATTTCCGATACGGTCGAAAAGCCACTAAATGCACGGCCCCATCATGCACCTGGGAAAAGGATAATGGCCCCTCTGACGCGACTATTAAGAGTCAGAATTTTCAATAAGGGGTGACAAGCTTGAAAATATGCCTGTAATAAATGAAGTAAAGCTTGAGAACCCCCCTTCATTCACTGGATCGAATCTTTTGTTTTTGTGCGATTTGCTTACTAAATGTGTGTTGTTGGTGGATTCGGGCAGCGAACGCTGCTTTAAGAAAATGATGGATTGCGCGTCTGTTAAGCCTACGGTCGCCTTCAGATGTCCCAACAATACAAGGTTATTCGGCTTTGGCACAGAAGACCTTTCATTGACTTTTGGTTCTGACTTCACGTATACCTTCCCGTTTGAGAAAGCTGAGGTTCCGTATGACATAATAGGAGCTGATTTTATCAAACATTTTGGATGGGTTATTGACATGAAAAATCAGACCATTTCTGACGAGGAACGTAACATAACCTTAACGCAGTGGTTCCCAACCTGGGGGTAAATTACCCCCCGGGGGTAATTTGGCATTTTTGGGGGGGTAAAAAGGGGTCGGATTTTAAGTAAAAAAATAATTGTTGTATTCATTGTTTTCTTCGTACTTTTGTGAAAAAAAATATAAAAATTCAAAGGTGACTTTCGTCAGTGGGTGTGCACAGCTTTTCCAAACTTCATAATGGCGCCGTCCTATCATAGCAATTTACAGCGAAGCCAAAGAGGAAGTCAAAGCACGATGCGATCATAGCAATTTACAGCGTAGCTGGCATGGAGAGTTCCATCTGAATACGATCGATGTTGTGGTTTACAGCGACACCTATCGCTAGCGTAATACTTTTTAGCCGTCATTCAGATTTCAGAACAGAGATGTAAACATTAGCCGTACTAACGCTGTCTTCCGATACTTGTGGAGATCATTTCAATAGTTGCTAAATTAGGATATATAAAAGCAATGTTTTCTTCTGTGTGATGACTGCATCTATTCTGCTGAAGCAGATTCCGAGTGTACATTATTCCAACGAGTGGAACCTGCCTGATTTTTTACATTCTGTATATTTATATCCAGTTATTGCAAATACTCCAGAAAGAACATATTTACAGTGGCCATAATGTGACAACTTGATTGAACAGTGAGCAGTCCGAGCACTTATGTATGAACTACAGACTGACAATATGTGAACCAAGAATGAGTGCAAATTTTGCTGACCTAACTATAAAAGTTGAAATTCCAACTGCAACTCCATACGCTGACAGATCAGTGACATCATTTTTCCAAAAATAGTCAAGTAACTTCTTCTACGATGATATGCGGAGGCTTCTGTGTTATACCGTGTATTTATCGACGGTTGTGTAAATGCGCATTGCGCAACGACGTGAACTACCGTACTGGTATTGGGATACGCGTTACAGCACGGCTCATCTCCGCTCAGTGGCGTCACAATCATACGAAAAGTTAATCGGCGATTGTCGGCCGGCGACCCCATTGTGTGAAACAATGACGATTTAAGACTTTGAAGTCAATTTTCAGAGGGTTTCAGTTCCCGGGCCGGATTTCCACTTATGTTTTTGGAATCAGTGCGAAATTTGCTTTCGATTGATACCAGTTTCATTTACTTTTGTGCTCTGGTCCCAGCTGGAAGATTACCCAGAAACACACTAAAGCAGGTTGAAGCAGCAGCATCTGTACGCCACCACTGGAGGCAGTGCAAAACGCAACATTGCTTACGGAGTTTCCATGCCAGCTACGCTGTAAATTGCTATGGTCCTATACTTCTTGAAGTTGTTTTTTTTCCTCCGTGACTGCTCTCATAGCTCATAGGTCAGTTTATAATTGAGTTTGTTAGAGATTTTATTCTTTGTGTGATAAAAGTTCCTTATTACCACATTACTTCACCTTAGCATTTGATGCACTCTAATCATCCGCTTTTTACGCTCCTCAGAAGAACTGTCATTATGCCGGGCAAGAAGCGACATTATGCAGAGGCGTTTTTGAATCACGGCTTTGTAAACACACCACAACTGAATGGTGACGATCGACCACAGTGTGTCATTTGTCTCAAAGTTTTGACCAACGAAAGCCTAAAGCCGTCAAAACTGAACGAGCACCTCATGAAGCGTCATCCGCTACTGGCCGGAAAGAGTCGAGGATACTTTGAGGGCAAATCGAAGCAACTTCGAGGCATTCAATTTGGATCAGGTGGCATGGCTTCGGAGAAGCTAACGGCCGCTGTTGAAGTTTCGTACGAGGTGGCATACCGAATTGCAAAAAGTTCCAAGAACCACACAATCGCAGAAGACCTTATTATGCCTTGTACCAAGTTGATCGTTTCCAAAATGTGTGGGGAAGATCAGGCCAAGAAGCTGGAAGGAGTATCAGTCTCGAACACCACAATTCGAAGAAGGGTTGATGATCTTGCAGCTGACATCCTTGCCCAAGTCGTTGCCGAAGTGAAGGCAAGTCCTCACAAAATGTTTTCTCTCCAGTTCGATGAATCCACGGATGTAAGCAGCTGCGCAGTTTTACTCGGATACGTTCGATACATTCACGAGTACTCTGTCAAGGAGGAATTTTTGCTTGCCAAGAACTTGAAGACAACAACGAAAGGAGAAGATATCTTCAACCTTGTGAACGATTTCTTGGGCATGCACGGTTTGGAGTGGAACAATGTGCAGCAAATCTCTGTTGACGGCTGTCCCGCTATGATGGGTGGAAACCGCGGTTTCAGGGGCTTTGTGCAGCGGGAAAACTCGGACATTCATGTGGATCATTGCGCACTGCACCGCTACTCGCTTGCGTCCAAATCTCTGCCGGAGAGCTTGAAAATAGTGTTCGACCAAGCAGTGAAGGTTGTAAACTTCATAAAAGCGAAGGAGTTGAACAGTCGTCTTTTCAAGGAACTGTGCAAGGAGATGGGGCAAAAATATGAGGCATTACTGTACCACACAGAGGTGCGATGGCTATCTCGTGGCAAAGTGATCACCCGTTTGTTTGAACTTCGTGAGGCTGTTGAGATTTTCTTGATAGAAAAGAAGTCGGGCTTGGCCGAATACTTTTCAGACCCCCATTGGATTGCCCAGCTTGGCTACCTGGCCGATATTTTTGTTGAGTTGAACAAAGGGAATCTGTCAATTCAAGGCAAGTGTGTGACTGTGATCCACTCGAAAGAAGCTGTAGCAGCATTTATCGCGAAGATGAAGTTGTGGATTAAGCGGGTCAACAGAGGTGTACTGGCACAGTTTCCAACGCTCGACATGTATCTCGAAGGCCTGGAGACAGAGAATGAACCCGACTTCACAGAGGCGTTGAAAGGGAACATAGCTGACCACTTGGGACAGCTAGTCGAGAAAATGGAAGAATATTTTCCGGATTTGGACACCACTAACATGGGATGGCTAACTGAACCGTTCAGGTGTCTTGACAGCCAAGTGGACGACGATGACTTTCCCGCCAAGGAGGAATTCATCGCCCTCAGAATGAGTGAGGCCTTGAAAATTGATTTCAAAGAAAAGAATTTGGATGCATTCTGGATAGAAAGACTTCAGGATGCACCAACATTGGCCACACGGGCATTGAATGTTCTCATCTCCTTTTCGACATCATATCGTTGCGAACAAGGATTTTCGACCATTGTAGGGTTGAAAACCAAAAAGCGGAATCGCCTGGATGTCGAAAACGACGCAAGAATTGCCCTCAGTACAACCAAACCCAGAATTGCAAAGCTAGTGGTAGATATGCAAGCTCAACCTTCGCACTGATTGAATATTATCTTTGTCATTCCACGACAGTTGTCTTGGTGTTTGCTATCCCTTGCTTGCATTTGTTCCTTGGCAACGAACGTCTGCAGCCTTTTTCCACTGATAAACCAATTTATTTCTCTTTCAAACTTGATGTCGCTTTTTCTCAGGTCGGTCTCTCCCTCAGGTAAAACTCCCATCCTGGACTGGACGATCGTTTTTGAGTGTTTAGTGATGAAACGTGGTTTTGATGGAAGAGGGGGGTAAAAACCTGTCTGGAAAGTCTGGTTTTGGGTAACGGGGAGAAAAAGGTTGGGAACCACTGCCTTAACGGCTACGTCGAGCAGTAAGGCGGCTGGGTTGGTTACTAACCTGACCACGGAATGTGCGAATGAGAAGCTCACCGCGCTGTTGACACGTTATCAGGTCCTTTTTGATACTGACTTGAATCGTCCGCCGCTAGCAGGATATGAATTTGACATTTGCCTCAAACCGGGGGCGCCAATTATCAAATTGCCTGAACGCAAAATACCGCACCACTATCGCGATCAAGTAAAAGAAAAACTGAAACTTTGGCTAGACCGCGGTTGGATTGTCGAAAGTACATCGCCTTATTCTAGCCCAGCGCACATTGTGGCCAAGAAAAATAAGGCAGAGTGTCGTATATGCTTTGATTATCGTGCGATTAATGAATGGACAGTGAAGACTGCATATCCTATCAGTTATCTCCGCGATTTTACGAATGAATTGTATGGCTGTTCCATATTTTCGGCTATTGACATCAAAGATGGTTATTACATCATCAAAATGAGCGACAGGGCATCAGAGATTGCTGCTTTTGCGGTAGATTCTGCCGTATATGCCCCTAAACGCATGTCGATGGGGACCAGTTGTAGTCCTAATTTCTTTAGCTTTTGTTTGAGACAGTTATTCCATGATGTGAAGGATACTTTCGTGTTCCTGGACGACATACTCGTAGGATCTTGCGATTGGGACCATCATCTTGACACATTGACTGAAGTTTTCTCAATTATGGAACGGGTAGGCATTCCTATCAATGCGAAAAAATGTCAATTTGGCCTGAGTTCAGTGGAATTCTTGGGCCATTTGGTGACACCTGAAGGTATATTGCCGACTAATGACAAATCTGCGGCAATCAGGGACTTTGCTCGCCCAGAGCGGTTGAAAGGGCTGAGACGCTTTTGCGGAATGGCAGCATTTTACCATCGTTTAATTCCTAGGTTTGCCGAAGCAGCACAACCTATGTACGACCTGATATCTTCTTGCACAAAGAAGGACGAGCGGTTAAAATGGACGACAGCATCGGAGACCAGCTTCCAGACCATCAAAGCGCTGCTTGCCGAGACGACCGCGTTGGCACACCCGAATAAAAATGCAAGGTTAGCGTTATACACTGACGCTTCGCTGACGGCCATGGCGGCCGCATTGCATCAATATGAACCTGACGGTAAGCTTGTACCACTGGGCTTCTTCTCCAAAGCCTTTCGAGCGAATCAGAAGTTTTATGACATTTTTGACAAGGAATTACTGGCATGTAAAAATGGCGTGGTGCATTTCAATACGTTCCTGCGCGGACGGGAATTTGATCTTTTTGTGGATTCGAAGTCGCTATTCCAGACACTAACTTCGAGCACGTGTGAGTTGAAACTGGCACGTCAAAATAGATACCGCTGCGTCATATTGGACTATCATCCATGTTTAAAATTACTTGCGGGTTCGGAGAACACGGTCGCAGATTGTTTATCACGACCAGATTTAATGCTTGACAAATTGATCTCCATTGATGACACGCTGCAGAGTGACGATGAACATGAATTACCAAATGAGCCATACCCTTGCATTAACAACGTGATTCTTGACCATGCCGATATAGTTTCGACAGGCGAAATAGCACGAGCGCAGGAGGACGACGAGGAGCTGAAAGCCTTGATTGACGCGCCGCCGGAAACGTCTATTGGATTGGTAAAACGCAGATTTGATGAACATCACATTTGGTGCAGAATATCGGATAGGGAAAAGCCCCGGCCGTATATTTCCGCCAGTTTGAGACGTCGTATATTCAAAATGATTCACAATCTTTCTCACCCAGGAATGAAGTCAACGGCGGAGCTGATCAGCCGTTCTCATTTCTGGCCGGACATGCGGAAGCAGATTGCGTCATGGGCTCGACAATGCCACAACTGCCAAGCTTGCAAGATCACGATTCACAACAGACCACAGCTGACTAACTTGCCAATCCCGCATAAAAGATGGATGTCGGTCAACATCGACGTCGCGGGACCGTTGCCACAATGCCGGGGATATCGGTACTTGCTCGTCGTTGTATGCAGATTCACCAGGTTTATGACTGCTGTTCCTATGATTACGTGTGACGCGGCAAGCGTAAGTGACGCCTTTTTGTGGGGATATGCTAGTATGTTTGGATCGCCGATGGTGGCTATATGTGATCAGGCCAGTTATTTTCGATCTGCTACATTCACAGCTCTTATGCAAGAGATCGGTACTGATTTGCAATTCTCTATTCCGTACTGTGCAAGGACGAACTCTCTTGTTGAGCGAAGCATCAAGACTTTGAAATTAAGCCTGAAGACACATGGTAGTCCGGACAATTGGGTGTCACATCTCGGCTTGGCGCTATGGGGCATCCGCTCAGCGGTTAAAGAGGACCTCGGGTTCACGTCGTATGAACTGATGTTTGGTGAGAATGTTCGCTTACCTTGTGAATTGGTTGAATACAGTGATCCGACATCGCGGCCGGCGCAGAAGATTGAATATGTCAGCGAAATCTACGACTTTCTAGACGGCATGAAACCAACAGGCACGCGAGTCGATCGAATCACTGAAGTGTTGCAAAAAGACTTGGACCGTTGCAAGTTTGTCTATGTGAAAGAGCCTGGCTTGATGCATGGACTGCGCCCGACTTATCTGGGACCTTACGAGGTATTGTACAGAGGCAAACATCATTTAAAAATTGCAATTTCTGGCAGGCAGATGAACGTGCCTTTGGACCGTGTGAAAGTCGCGTTTTACGAAGGAGACGGCCTCTCAGATTTTTCGCCGCCAGCGCCGAACATGCATGAAATATCCGGTTCACAGGCTTCAAGGAAACACGTGGTCGTGGAAAAAGCGCAGAATGTGAACCGGCATGTCGATCATAATGATGTTACTGAGAAAATTCATTCAGATCAGATTGAGCCGCCGCTGAGCACTGCCGTTTCGAGCGATTCAGGAAATCGAGACAATGCCACTGCGGCGATCAAGGATACGGTACAGGAGGTAGCAAGTCCTAATCTGTCAAATTCTACTTCCAGAAACGATAGCAATAGTCCCGTTAAAACGAAATCAGGACGTGCTGTCAAGAAACCGAAGTGGCTGAAGGATTATGGAGTAGCCTATCCGTCAATTCTGTGTCTGGCGATTGTGCTGTCAGCCGTGACGTTGATTCAAACGAACCCAGTGAATAGCACGGATATCAAGATGGACATTGAAGTTTGTACAAAGAATGCTGTTTCTGAGTTTATCGAAATTACCCCGCCAGATGAGTGTGTAAATAACCCCGTGACTCGTTCGGAGAAATGCACCGCTGATATTTATGCCTTGCGTAACCGCTTCCATCATTTTAGTGGACAGATGTGTTATGTTACGGAATGACATTGGAAATCTCATTACTTCTTTTTTGGTACTTACAGCCAAGAGGTATCTGAGGAGGTTCGTTACCAGATTCCATTGGCGGAATGTCAGCACGCTATAGTTACTAAATTGTCACAATACGGGAATCTGGAGGACATGGGGGCAGGCTTGTATGCTACCAATAATTCATTGCACGTAGATTGGACATGGCCAACGACAGACGAAGGGTATCTGCGAAATTTGATTTTTCATGACGTAGATATTGTATATGACAGTCTGAACGTGGCCTTGAGATCTGACCAGACTGATTTGTCACTTTGTGCCCCCAATAAAGGGCATTGCCGAAACAAATTGGCCACAGTAGTTTGGGATTCTGGTGCATTGACTAGATACCGTTGCCCAACAGTACTGATAGGAAAGAATTCACGAGTTGTGATCCATTATGGACAGCGTTATCCATATGCGACAAGAATTGAAATGCCGACATTGGGACTGAGTTTTAGGTCACGGAAATCGTGTCAATCGGAGACCACGAGATGTATCAGGGAAACCCCGATCATATGTCTCGTCAACGATTTTTTCGTCGTACCGAAACGTTGTAAGGATGGAGATATGCGAAGGTTATCGATTGGGCAGCCGGCCGCAAGTTCTAATCGTACAAACCCAAGCATGCGCCTACTCCTTGCAACTATACAAGAGGTAAAAGATCAATCTGATTTTCGGTACCGAAGTCTGGTGTCCAATTTGAACGCATTTGAATGTAACGCTGAGCAACAGATGTTTGCAATCCAGAAGTCGCTGATACCGCTCAATACGAACGCCGCATTATACTTGACGCCAACCAAAGGGCGCCCACGGTTTCGTCAAGCCGGCGATGTAATACAGGCTGAACAATGTTTTAGACAGACTGTCGTAGTACAGGATAATTTGTTCTTGCCAGGCGGTAGATTATCTGCGCGACCAATTGTAAGGTTCGGCCAAAACTTATCACGAATGGCCACCTTGGTAGATAATGGAACGGCATACTTGGGTCCGGTAACTTTAGATCTCGGCTCGAAAAACACGACGAAAATTTTTAAAGTAGGGAAGTCATTTTTCAAATTTCAAAATGGCTTATTAATTTCGCGGAACGCGTCGGTTACTGAGTTAAAATTCTCAATGCATGACGGGTTAGATACTGTTATAGAATCGACACATCCGGTGAATCTGACTGAAACGTTTTTAGATATTTTCAGTAAAATAGACCCTTCACTTGGTACGGATTATGACAGTGTGTTGGCTCATATGTCCCATAGCATGTTGTTAGTTCAAAAATTGCGTGAATTATCGGCCTCCCACTTAGCTAATCGTAGTATAAGCGGCGATCACGTCGACGCCGACCCTTCACTGCCAGTTAAGATTGTTTATGAAGCTTTTAGGGGCAGCATCTTGTACATTTTGGCTAGTGTAACGAGCCCAATTGTCCAGTACATTTTGATTTTTTGTCTGTTGAACGCTATGATCTGGGGATTGTATTTAAGTTGTAAATTATTTTGTTCGAAACGTGCTGTAATGCGTAAGTCCTTTCATAAGAGACGCACTGCCGTGTTGAAGTCTATTTCAGGACCGGTGAACACGTTGCGACAGAGATTTTCGAAACGCGCGGGAAGCGGTGCTCCGACTGAAACACGTGGCGTACACTCTGATCAGAACATTGAATTGCGATCGATCGATACGGACGGAAATATGCCGGGGGAACTGAATGACGGGAATGTCTCGGATGCAAGCACCAGATGCCATACTGTCGATATCGGTACCGAACAGCCGCTTCTGCAACATGACGAAACCGTAACCGAACCGACCGATGGTGCACAGCTCTCGCCCCAAATCTCCCTGGACGTCAACCAGGGGGATCAAATAGTACCTTCCTCAATGGTACACGAGCGAATGCCAGATACCGTTCCGACCCGTCACGATTCAACAGCGGCTTCGCGAGTATCGCCGCCCCCAAAGAAGAAACCCCCGGCCATAGTAAGACCTGTTTCGCCGATGAATTCAGGCAACCGCCCCGCCACGAGTGAGTAAAAGGGGGAGCACCGCACACGCGTTTTTGGTTGTGATAGACGTCGATTCTATCCAACCTAAATTGTACTAGCGAAGTACAATTGTTGTATGTAACGACCACATTGTATATAAGAGTGGTCATGGACTGTTGTTAAAGTTGGATAGCCTCTCAGACTTGGCTGGTGTTTCACACTTGAGCAAGCCTACTGAGACGTATTGTGTATATTTTTTTTATGTTAGGCTTAATGTAGTTAGTTGTTAGGCTACCTATTTCTAGGGTGTTAATCTGGATTTTGTGTAGTGTAAGGTTACTAATTCTTGTCCAGTAATCTGAATGGTGTTGTGATCTGATAGGCTAACTTGTATATTATAAAAGCTGTAGAAAACTTGTTCATCTCTCTCGTAGTCTTAGCGTCTGGCCTTGTTTAATAAGTGGTATTGTTAGGCTACCGTATTTACTGTTGTGACACCTTAGTTCTAATTACTTCCGCTCATTGCATGTCCGCTCCCTCAAAGTGGAGATGGTGTAACGGTGTGTCTTAGGCGTGTCACAACAGTGTATTGCACGCCTTATGCGTACGTGACGTAACTTCCTATTACGATAATATCGACCATTTATAAACTCGTGCGATAGCAATTTCGAGGAGATTCATGCTAAACCTACTGAAATTACGTACAATAAATAGACTGTGTTGAACAATATATTCGTCTGAAGAGTTCACGATACGGCAGCGGTCGAAGAGGACGTTCTATCTCTCAGTTAAGTACAGACAGAGTGCAGCCTACGAAAGGACAACTACTCGTCTGAGTTCTAATTGCAGAGACTATTATACCTCAATTAACCCTACTGTCACACCACCGACACCGTTATCATAAACAATACAAGCCTGCTCCTGCTGACGAGTAACATAAACGCATAAGTAGTTGTACAACGGGTCACACCAGCATATCACTAACTATTCGAACATATTTAAGATACAGCGACACTGATTACTTGAAATTATTCCGAATTATTACTCCGAGTCTGCTATCAGTTCAACGAATTCTCCGAGTCAAGTCAAGTCATGCAAAAACGTTGTCATCTCAATACCGGTAGGCTACACAGTCAAAAAAATTTCAAGAGCCCACCTATTTCTATACTTGATTCGCCACAAATTAAAACACCGAGGCAGTACACAAACAATTTATTCACAGTATGGGAAACTGTACGAAATGGCGCGGATCTTTGTAAGACAGTGCTTGAAAGTGCGTTGGTGAAGGGCAGAAATTTTCAAAGGCAGTTCACAAGGAATAAACCTCAGGTCAGGTAGAGTATTTTGGCGAGGCAGATTCACAGAGAAGCTTAACAGCGCAATAAACTATTGCAAAAGACCGCAACAGCCGTAAAATTGGCGCATGTTCGCAATTGTATACAGTCGTGCGAGAGCAAAATTGAAAATTAACCAGGCGCCATCCATTTTTCCGAATTGTCCTCCAACTTCGCCTCCATCACTTCGTTTAAAATGCTTCGTATCGTAGGGCCGGCTGGCAAGTCGTCTTCTGCGTCCGAGATTGGCGTTTGGGAGGAGTGCGATAGTTGCGGGGTGTAGGCGTGATCGAAGTAGAGCGACGGGTCGGAGTGGTGGCGAGTTTCGCGTATCGTGGGCAACATGTTCTTACCCGATACTACTGGTGGCGGGCTGATGAGCATGGTGACGCCGGTGCCGTGAGCGGGCCGCACTGCGATGTATCTATGTGAGTAGAGGACAAAATTGTTATTGTTTGTACTCCAGTAGAAGTATCGATTTCCAACCAAGTAAAAAGTACCAAAGTACAAGTAGGATTTCCAAGTAAGTAAAACATATTCAAGTAGTATTGCAATATTGTTAGTACGCATTGCTAATCAAGTATAAGCAATGTAGCAATTAGAAGTAGCAATTCTCAAGACCTTCAAAACTACTTCAATTGAGGTGGAAAACAAAGCTCTCAAAAGCACCCCAGTCTTAAACAAAACTACTTAAGTATTATATGAAGGCAAAACCCACTTTAGTAGTGTGAAAAAATAGAAGTACTTCTCATACAAATAACCTCGCATTGCTCAATTCCCGAATTCCTGGGTTATGTGGAGAGGCAACGGAGCCTGAAAAATTATGGTCTACCCCAATGTTGAGTTTTCATTGACACAACTAACTGATAGTTTTAAATGGACGCAACTGCAGTGTTACCAGATGTCCTACTTCAGGAAATCGAAAACGTCCTCCGAGAACGCATAAATTTCCTCCTTTTTGGGAATTCGTCCTCTTTTATAGCTTTGACAGCCAGGCTAATGAAAAGGCACAACTAAAAACGCCATAAATGAATTGAAATCTACAATGCGGATTAGGGCTCTTCAAAAATGACTTTTTTTCTCAAATCGTACTGGCTACTTGATAAAGTTGTTAGGTTACCTAGTTTAAGCCTACACACAAAATTTGGTTCAATTCCAGCCAGTAACCGCATTGCTACAGGAGAAGAAAGTTTCTATTTATTACATAAAAATAAATGATAAAATATTTGAAAATTTTCTGTTCACCCCATGAAAGTGTTAGGCTGTCTATAATAACGATGCTCACCAAATTTGGTTCAATTCCAACCAGTGGAAGCGGAGTTATTGCCGTCGAAAAATTTGGATTTGAATAAAATAGTATTTACGGTGACCGATTCTTTGTTTATTTATTATAGTTGTGCTCACCGTAAATATTATTTTATTCAAATCCAAATTTTTCGACGGCAATAACTCCGCTTCCACTGGTTGGAATTGAACCAAATTTGGTGAGCATCGTTATTATAGACAGCCTAACACTTTCATGGGGTGAACAGAAAATTTTCAATTTTTCTATTATTTATTTTTATATAATAAATCGAATCTTTCTCCTCATGTAGCAAATCGGTTACTGGCTGGAATTGAACCAAATTTTGTGTGTAGGCTTCAAGTAGGTAACCTAACAACTTTATCAAGTAGCCAGTACGATTTGAGAAAAAAAAGTCATTTTTGAAGAGCCCTAATGCGGATGCTCGGGCGGGTCTTCCGGGAGTCTAGTCGTAAAATGACATTTTTTCAGTCAACACAACATAATTTCCCGTTGAAATTCTAGAATCGGCAGTTTTCTAGTCCGGTAAAGTAACTTTTGTAATTTCTTTCTGGATCCCAAAATATGGTAACCCTAACCAACCACCGCAATGAGGTCTCTACCTCGGAGATTGTTGCGCGATCCCTGGATAGGTTTTAATTCCTGTCAGCGACGGATGTGCCTGTCCTCGGCTTGCTGCTTCAGCGCTGGGCATCGGCGGCTTGCCGGACAGCTTCACTAAATACAAGAAGCTTGCGGTTAAGCGCGGAGTATACCCAGATAATGCTTGCATGAGTATTTTTCTCTCACTGTAAATAAAAGTGTTTGCCATAATTTCTGCTCAACGATTTGATCAGGGTTGTAATGACTCGAGTCATGACTCGACTCATGTCCGACTCGAGTCACGGTTTTCTGATGACTCGACTTGTCTCGAGTCATTTTTTCAAAATACGGAAATGACTCGACTCGAGTCAATCTGTGTATTGACTCAACTTGGACTCGAGTCATTGCGCATGACTCGATCCAAGTCATTGACTCGAGACTCAGACCGCCAAGACCGCCATTTCATTGTAATTCCGAAGCCAACACACTATTGGGATTTCGTCTGTGGGTACTGGTACTTGAATATGCGACCAGAAACTGCTAAAAGTGAGGAAAATTGGTATAATATAAATGCGAAACATTCGATATCACCAAACTGAGTTATAAAAAGTGGGTTTACCAATACTCTAACTGGCAACTGAGCAGTCTATACAATGACTTGGACTCGGACTCGAGTCATAATTCCATGACTCGGACTCGACCCTCTGCTCGCTGACTTGGACTCGGACTTGACTCGGTGGTGAATTGAAATGACTCGACTTGACTCAAGTCAAAACTATAAAAGTGAGATTGACTTGTGACTCGGAGCCTTGTGACTTGGTTACAACCCTGGATTTGATCTGTAACTTTGTCATTGCTAACAGATTATGGCTGAATCGTAAAATAGGCAGAAATTCGGGTGGTGAGTTAAGCATCTTATTGAAAAAATATCGTGTGCCACGAGCAAAACTTTTCATTACGAACACAATGTGTCAAATCGCAAAGGACATCCCGACACTTGTTGTTCAAAATACAAGTGTCCTTTACCTTGGGTCCGTGTTTTACGGGGTCCATGAAAGGCCAGCGTTGAAATCACAACTATAAAGATACACAATCTTTAAAAATATGTCGTAAATTTTGACTTATGTTCTTATTTTGTCTTATTTTCAGCGCCCGTCACTGGTCACAAGTGAAAGCATTGACCTTCTGTTTAGTCACTAGCTTCGTTCATTAGCATTAGTTTAGTCTACGCAACCATCCAAGTTATTTCGGGGTCAGCGCTAGACAAACATCTATTAGATACTATTATATACTATCCCGTTAATGCTGAGCGCCAAGCGGGCAAGCCATGGGTACCAGTGTCACTAATCTGTAATCAGGTCGTTAGTTTGACCCAGCCAGGGATTGAATACAGGACCTACCGACCAAGAAGCAGGACTCTCCACCAATACGCTATCTAGTCGTAAAATGTGTTGGTATTTGGGATTTTTACACCATGCCTATGCAATAAATTCAAACTCATTTGTATCGCTCGCGATTATTATTACAAAATGAATAAACGGTGCAGGCGTAGCTAATGGCAAGAGGTCACTTTTGACCCCCAAATTCATGATGCGGGCGTCATGTTGGCTCTGTCTCTCTCTCGTAACACCAGGTCAGTAGCGAATTTTTTCAAGCCGTTTACGGGCTTGGCTGCTTGGGATATGAAGTCAATGAAAGACATGCAAAACGGAACGAGATTATGCACAATGTTGATATATGGACACTGGAGACGGGCGTTAGTAGAAGCCGCTCTATTACCGCTGTTGGAACTTGCTCCGACTTTGGTCCTCAGTCGCCAGATGACCTTTTCTTCGGACGAAAGCGTGTAACTCGATATGGGCGTCTGGGTCGAGGAGTCCACACAGTTTATCCTGGTCCTGGGGTCGTGGAAGGTCGGTTCCTCCGGTGGATGAAACGACGCCGTCGACTGGGAAATGAAATGACGCAAATTGCTTAAAAATAAGCGGTTTCTCATAGATGTTAAGTGTCTGAAAAATTCCGACCAGACCAGACCAGAGTCCAAGTCATCATGTTCACTATTAGGTTTTCGGTTCAACCCACTTTTTTCAACACTTCTCGAATGATATAGAATGGCTCGCATTCATAATATAGTACTTTTCAACAGTCTCAACACTTTCAGGCCCTATTTTCCAAGCATTAGGACTGATAGACGAAATACCAATCATGTGATAACTTTACTATTCTTTGAAGTTACAATGAAATGTTTGTCGTGACCGTCCTAGTGTCGAGTCATATGACTTGGTTCGAGTCATGCACAATGACTCGAGTACAATTCGAGTCAATACAAAATTGACTCGAGTGGGGTCATTTTACGCATTTGAAAAATGACTCGAGTCAAGTCATGACTTGAGTCATTGCAACCCTGGATCAGACCCTCTTCTACCATATTAGAAGAAATGCATACTCAGCCGTTAGCGCATCGTGATCTATTTTGGTCTGACAATACCTGCAAGTGCGTAAGAAAGTCATCCAGGCCGAGTTTAACCCCTTGCGGCGATATTGCTTCTTCATTATCTGAAATCGCAGTGCGAAAGAAAGGTGAAAATTATTCGTCGTCACAAAACCGCCAGGCCTGAGAGTGTTATACAGCAGGCTTGAACCACCAAGAGATTTTCCGAATTAGATTAGATTTAGAATTTCTCACCGAATACGCCGGGAGCAGGGAATGTTGCGGTAGCGACGTTCATCATCCTCAGCCTTGTGATGTTGTTTCCGTTGGTCAGAGATACCGTAGGCGTCGTCGTGCTCGCGGAAATGGCAGGCGCGACTAAATACAAAACAATGCTTACACGCGCGTTAAACTTCATACCTGGTTGCACACGGTGCAAGAGTCCCATGTATGTCTCAACCTCGTGTTTATCGTGCCGTATTCTGGCAATCGATTATTGACATCCTGTCGTAATTTACATCAAGTACAAAATTCCACGATTCGAGCGAATGGAGGATATTCATGTGCTAAACCTGCTTGCATTAACGTCTGAAATATATTCGTATGTCGTGAGTGATATCTGTGTTTTAAGATCTCATACACCCAGGAGACAGGACTTCCAGGTTAAGTAGCCAGTCAGATAAACCTACAATACTTTGGTTAGCTCTACTTCTACTCCCAGGAAAGCCCTAAATCTCTGCAACGCTTACCTGTGCTGGGTATCGCCACGAGTCCTCTTCTGGCTTTGGGCCCGATTTCAAGAGTGCAAGTGGTTGCCTGTAGCGTTTGTCGGGAGCGGACGGACGGGTTGCGGTACTGAAGCTGTGAATTTGATAATTACAATATAGATTATGGGTAAATCGCAGATGTTTTCACGTCAATGCTGTCTCCTAGCGTTTTCGGAGTAACTGTGACTCCTAGTACAGTGTATAGACAACAAAGCAGAGGGGATCAGTCATGAAGTACTTTTTCAAAGCACACGAGTACATTTTGCCTGCTTGCGACACTCAAATGGTTATATTTTCAAGCTACTTTCCCGCTCCACCTGAACAATTCGCATGCAAAACTACTTACCTTTTTCAATTGGGATTTTGAACGAATACTAGTCAGCCCTTAAGTGTACCGGACCCCGACCTGCCGTCACATGCCACCTCTCTTTGTTGCCTGCCTTTTATATTATCTTATTTAACTTTTCATTCAGTGTGCATGCCTCCTCTTTATATCACCTAGACCAGGGGTCACCAACACACGACCCGCAATGTCATATTTTGGGGCCTGCGACCTGATTTCCGATTTCGGAAGAACGCTTGGTAAAGCATTTTGAAATGCTGAAATGGCTTTCAGCTCAAGAAATTTTGTTGTTGTCGTTCAAAATAAGGTATTCTCTTGTGCCCAACATCACTATTCCTCACTAACTCATACGGTTTTGGCGATGATAATAACAATCCATGGGGGGAGAATTAGCTGATATGAAAGGGCATATTGCCTTGACGTGCAATGGCCGAGACACTGCAAAGATTAAGACGCTTAGAAAACGACTTGGAGCTTCCACACAAGATCAAGGAGATAGTTTTCCAGCAAATACCATGTCTAGCTAACCCCAATATCGATTCTTTAGCCGCTGAACAGTGTGGTCAGGTATCGTGCCCGGCTCGTAGTTCCAAATCGAATGAAAGTGATGATTGTGATAGTTTTTGTTGTTTATGTATTTCTTATAATAAAATCTTTCGATTATGGTTGGTAACTATGTCGGCCATCGCTCATGTTAGAAAGCACAGTGTTACATTGACGTAAAGTTGGGTTGTTAATCTGTGTTGTTCTCGATACTCATGTGGCCCGCAGCCTCTACGAAATTTGAAAAGTGGCCCACGACCCGTTTTGAGTTGGCGACCCCTGGCCTAGACCACTCAAAGTCGTTTCGACACCTTCCTATCGTTTCATTGTATCGCAGCCTTGAGGTGTATTGAAATGATGAAGTTGTTAAAAATAAATTGACTATTTGATTGAAAAGTAGATAGAAGTTTCGGAAAAACTTTGTATCACTTTTTTCGAGTGGAATTATCATAGGACCAAACAGCTCCGGTGTCACGGTAACTGAATATATTTTTGAAGATTCCACCAATTTGTATTTGGCATTGGTCGCGAAGATACATCCATCGTGCACTTCCGAAAGTAGACACCTTCCAATTAACTGCTGAAGGTATAGAACCTTTTGATCAAATCTACTTTATAAAACTATTCACTCGAATACTTTGCAGACCCTTCTGTTTCTACTTCCACTTAATCAGTGTTGACATGTCTCTGAAATTTCTACTTGTAATTGTGAAAAAACTTCTGCGCGAGTTGCAACACTGACTATTTTGAACACCTCTGATATTATTAACCTACAAAACGCCGAAATAAACGAAAGACTGTACCTTCTGACAGTGAAAAGGCAATTCGTTCGGAGGCTGCATCTTTGAACTCGCGTCTCTCAACTCGATATTAACGGGGGAAGGCTGCGGCTGCTTGTAGGCTGTGGATAGATGGCCGAGTCATTGAAAACGGCAAAAAAACAAGTGCAAATTTTGACTCACATCTGATCATTCCATTGATCTTCCCCATGACGTGCTGGCCCTTCCTGGAAGACGCGACACCGGCCAAGTACTTTCTAGAAAATTCTGGAAACGCAAATTGGAATAATGCACTCTGTTCGATGGAAATATCTTCGTGTGCAAGCTCCTTTACTAATTTTTATGGCTGGTTTAAAATCGAGTATCAGTCTTCAAGTTGGGTGTCTGAGCATCACTTATTGTGGCGTCAAAAGAGTATGCATGATGTTGATAGTTGGAATATGTACCTTTTACGCGATCACAAAGAAAATACAGTCACCGATACACCAACTGAAAGATAATTTGGTATTTTTTCGGCCGTACCTCATCTATTCTTTTGTGACAACGACGCGGGTCGATGACCACTTGACAGAAATGCTATTTTCATTAATATTCATAGTTCTGTTCTACCTCTTTTGGGTGCATTGATACCACCAATCGTGGTTTCATAACTTCCACGACGGGAAAAAAGTATCAAAACATACTCATACTCGTTTTACGATCATAACAAGCCAGTGTTCTCCATGACACCAATAAATGTTCCCCATAAACACGTCAAAATTGATAAACGTCAAAATATATTATTTTTGCCTTGGGAGAGACGGATATTAGGGTTGGGGTGGGGGTTATAAGGGTTGGGGAAGAGGAATATTGGGTTGGAGGTAGGTTAGTGTTAAGATTGGGGTAAGGGTATCTCAAGGTGAGGGTTGGAAGTACCGTAAGGTTGGCGTGAGGGACACGATACTTTCAACCCTAATATCCCCCTTCTCCAACCCTAATATTCCCATCTCCAACCTTAAACAATATCTTTAAAATGAGTTGGACAGATATGGAATTTGTTTCGTGTAAAATATGAATAGTCAACTGCAGTCGAGGTCAAATTACAAAACAATGTACTCTATTTCATTCCTTTTTTTTCTGTCCACAAGAAATTGACCTGGCGTTAGTTAGTGGGTCCTTGCATGCAGGAACACTGATCACTAGGGCAAGTTTTTGTTGCAGTCGAATCCGTGGAAATTTGCACTTATTTTTCATAAAAGTTGCAATACAAAATTGCATTCACTTTTCACAATAGTTGCACTAAAAAGTTGAATTTATGGACAAGTTCCTTGAAATTATTAGGGCATGAGATACTCGAATAGATCCTTATCCAAGGCACTGTCGCAAAGTCAATGTTGGCGACTTCAACAATATGAATAGCCTGAAAAAATTGAAAATATAATTTTCGGTGGTATAGCCTGAATGCGCGTCAACTCAGAAATGGCCTCATATTTAAACGACAGTGAAACAATCAAGCGATCTATTTACATATAGTGCCAAATATTTCCAGTGAAAAGTTAGTTGCTTGAAAACTCAAAAAAAGGTTGCAGAAGTTGCATGAAAAAACGGAGAAAGGTTGCAATATAAGATTCCTCCATACAGCTCAGAACACTATACTACATAACTTCTGAGTATTTAGGAAGCTGCCGAAAACTGTAAAAAAAAAGTTGCAAAAACTTGCTCTACTGATCGCAGCTGTCTGATTTGGATAATAGACTCGGAAAATCTGTCATTCACATCAAATACAAGTTCTCAAAAGTGATGTTATCTCAGCATAATTTTACAGTGCGGTGCACGGTTAGCAGATTGTTTGCCAAATCAATATGCTAAGTACAACATGCTCATTACGACGAAAAATTGCAGCGTGCGCAATAAGTAAGTTCATTTCCGTGAACTGTGCGAATGACGGGTGAGTTTTGTGATGGTTCGTGAAGCACCTACCTTACGGCTGTATGGAAATGCTCATGATAAGCACCAACGTAGTTCTGAATATTGGGAGTAATCATATTTTTACATCGCCAATATACAGGGTTGCAATGACTCGAGTCACGATTTTTTGGTGACTCGAATTGACTCAATTTTTGTGTACTCAACTCATTGTGCATAACTCCAGCCAATTCATAGGACTCGAGACTAGGACGGCCAAGACCGACATTTCATTGTAACTTCAAAGAATAGTACCGTTACCACATTATTGGTATTTCGTTTATCTGTCCTGATACTTGGAAAATAGGGCCAGAAACTGTTAAGACTGAGGAAAATTACGACATTATGAATGCGTGCCATTTTATATCACTCGAGTAGAGCTGAAAAAAGTGGGTCGAACCGGAATGAGCTGAAGACTGAACAATGACCATAATGACTTGGACTCGGACTCGAGTCAAAACATTATGACTCGGACTTGACTCGGTGGTGAATTAAAAATGACTCGACTTGACTCGAGTCAAAACTATAAAAGCGAGATTGACTTGTGACTCGTAACCTTGTGACTTGGTTACAACCTTAATATGACTCCACGACAAAATCTACAGTACTTCCCTTTGCTATCTCTACTTGTACTTGAGTACCTAATCTTGTCCACCTATTACATCACATTTTGTCTCTTGAATACCAGTTTCACCCTTGGATACTCTTCTTGAAAATACACGTAACTGTAACCATACCTGAATCGAAAGTACTTCTGTTGTGATAGCTGGGGGGTAGCTTCGAGGACGGGCCCTGTATTGCTGATGATGTCATTGCCTCTAGGAGTTTACGGTTTGCCTCCATTATTTTTTCGTTCTTGTCCACTTCACTTGGAAGGTCAAGCCTGAATCAAAGACACCGGTTATACAGTATTGCAGTATCTTAATGTTCCACGTCTTGGTACTAACATATAAAGGGACATTCGCCGACACAAAGAGTTATTCAATTAAAGTACTCGCTGATTCATCACAACCAGAATTTTCAATGTCGAACCATAGTTGAAGTGGGTGCAGCTGGAAATATTTGGTACTATATGTTGATAGATAGCTCGATTATTTCACTGTCGTTTAAATTTGAGGTCCTTTTTGACGTACATTCAGGCTAGACCGCCGAAAATTATGTTTTTTCAGGCTATTGATTTTGTTGAAGTCGCCAACACTGAGTTTTGCGACAGTGCCTTGCATACAAATCGATTCGAGTATCTCATAACTCGATAATTTCAAGGAACTTGTCCATAAATGTACCTTTTAAGTGCAACTTTAGTGAAAAATAAATGCAATTTTTACAGCGACTCCTATGAAAAATAAGTGCAACTTTCCACGGATTTGAGTGCAACAAAAACTTGCCCTAATAATTACTGATGTTGTTTGATCTGGTTTGTAACATTTTTATCGGATGTACACAGTAGAGGACGACCGATATTGATTTTTGCAGGCCGATACTGACACCGGTTATCAACACTCGCAAGGCAGATAACCGATATCATAGGCCGATATTAATATGGAAGGAGCGGAGAACCATTTCGTCAAAATTATTATATATTAGGCAAGATGGCACTTGTACATCCCACAGAAAGCTGAACAACTAACGAGAAAACTGATATTTAAAAGAATTGTTGCTTAACTGTGCACAATACACAGTGGTCAAATACAGATTCTTTGTCTCAAATACCGTGCTTTTTAGAAGGTTATGCTACAAAAAGTCATAGATGGTATCCAGTAATGCAAACTCGTTTATTGATCTCATAAATTTTTTTCCACGGAACCGGTTAGAACGGACTCAATACGGCCACTGGCCGTGCATGTGTAGCACAGATAGCAAACGACAAAAATTGCCAGTATGCTACTATAATTCCTAATAGTCTAAGTGTTTCATTTTTAATGTACTCACTCGGCTGAAGGTAACAATTCGTCTTCTTGCGATTTTTTTCTGATGTGCCTGATACGTTCCCGGGGTCGACCTCGGAATTGCTGTGGAATAGTTTGATGTGTCACGATATTTTGTTTTAAAGCATAATACAATTTTCAGATCTATGCGTCATTTAGGAATATTGGATATCTACTCGAATGGATTTAAGAAAAGGGAACTTGGCTCCTGTATCGCGGCCACGGATTCTACATTTAAAATTGCAGCATTTCGCTGGAGTCATTTAATCACTCTGTGTGACTTACAGGGATGCAAATCTGATTATTGACATCTGTTCTTGTATATTTACAAACCACAGTTTTAGGTAGGCCTACGTTTCAAGCATTCATTGTAAATTTTAAAGCATGAGGATCACCTCTGGCTCCATAACAAAAAAGCCACATGCCAGACTGCTTAGAGTCAAGTGTACCTGTTTGATGCTGGTGTGATCAGACTAGCTGACCTTCACGCTCTTATCGATCATTCCTATCTAATACCGAATACTGTGCAAGCATATTTTCTGTACCACCATCACTGCCGTGTGTTATGTATTTTGGTTGGATGAAAATAAAGACTCTCTCTCTCTCTCTGTTGGATGATCAACAAAATATTTGTGGCGTGATAACCATGGGTAAAAGGGTTGGCGAGACTTTTGACTATTGCGTTCATTTTTTTACCTAAAAACGGAAGATATATATGCATATAATTTTTCTGGTCTACATTGCACTATTCAGATCGCAACCCAAATCTGAGTTTTGTTAACATCTTGCGATCCAATGCGGTAAGACCCAATGTCCACCATGCAGTCAAGTTTCAAATTCAGATTTGAGCTATTGGTGTGAACTTGAACCCACCAAAAATTTTACTTGTTTTCAGGCGTGTTGATCATCACGCCATGTCAATCTGTTTCAATTTCATTCGATGATTTATCATTCACGATGAGTAGACAATGGGCCATCTGCAACGGTGGGCCTATCAAGCAGGCTACATGGAGTTAAATGTCAAATGATAAGTTCACCCACAGGGCAACCTCTATGGCACCAACGAAATGCAGTATGCAAAAGAAAAATTGACTTTGTGAACAATTTCGACAATTTTTTGACCCAACGTTACAACTTTGGCAAAATTTTGACTTCTTTTGACATGTCAAAAATATTACTCCTATGAATTGAGCAAAGATATTTTCACTATTCAAAGACTCAACTATTAATCTTTTATTATAATATTACCTCATATAGCTGAAATTGTGCTGCAATTACACAATCTGTACCTGCGTCTGATCTTTGTATTCAACACCCGACACTTTTTTAACAGTGGCCGGTTCAGTTTTGAAGCGAGTCATATTTTTAAGAGCCGCAGGTTCGATCGGTCTGTATTCTTTTAATTTAGCGTCCAGCGATGCAGCAACTGATTTTTCCGTGACGATTTCGTCACCTGCGTTGTCGCTTTTGATGGAAGATAAGCTCGATGTCTTGGCGTCGGACTTTCTTGCGCGGTGGAACCGCGGGGCGGAATACGGTCTTGACGGCACTGTCCCTGCGCAGAACAACTTTTGTAGCTCCTTGCTATTTAGACCTTGAAATTTAGTAACTGTTTTTGCGGGGAACTACAATAAACACATTTTCTGTACTGTACAGGCGCGATGAAATTTCGATGACAACTAAATGCCTAATTGGCAAAGGTCAGAGGTCACGTTCAGGGTGACCACGACAAAATTTGAAAATATCACTCATCTCTAAATCTACTAAATTAAATTTCTTAAAAATAGTAGTAGGCCTACATCAATAAGCTACTTCTCAGGGTTGTAACGACTCGAGTCACGATTTTCTGATGACTCGAGTCATTTTCTCAAAATACGGAAATGACTCGACTCGAGTAAATCTGTGAATTGACTCGACTTGGACTCGAGTCATTGCGCATGACTCGAACCAAGTCATGTGACTCGAGACTCAGACAGCCGACACCGATATTTCATTGTAATTTTGAATAATAGTAAAGTAACGACACTATTGGGATTTCGTCTATTCGTACTGGTACCTGAAAACGCGACCAGAAACTGCTAAAAGTGAGGAAAATTAGTATATTATAAATGCCAGCCATTCGATATCACACAACAGAGTTGTAAAAAGTGGGTTTAACAAGACTTTAACTGGAAATTGAGCAGTTAACACAATGACTTGAGACTCTAGTCATAATACCATGACTCGGACTCGACCCTCAACTTGCTGAGTTGGACTCGGTGGTGAATTGAAAATGACTCGACTTGACTCGAGTCAAAACTATAAAAGTGAAATTGACTTGTGACTTGGTTACAACCCTGCTACTACTTGATCTTGAGTTTACTGTGTTCCCTCTACCACCAAACCAACATTTAGGGCATTTTCAGAGAAAAAACAAGCTCAACCATCACATTAACTAGCCTAATAAATGTAGGCCGACTATCATGTATATTGTGTTATGTATTTGTATAATTTTATTATTCCAACAACAGCTGCTGCATAAACCTGTTCTTTTTAATCAATTTTTTCAAAGTTCTCAAAATTTTCAAAGTGGTGCGCTGTTGAAAAAAGGTTGGGAACCCCTGGTTTAGGTTTATCAAATATTCCCATAATATCGGCATTTATTTCTGAACTAGTAGTTTGCAGTCAAATATCCAGATTCTTAACTAAAGCACTTTCAAATTCGGCAAAAATTTCCCAATGATTTTTCTCATGTCCACATTGCTCACGGTATTAAGTTCGTTTAAGTACAACGAAATTCAGCTGGTGTGCAAAAATGTGTGCATAAAGCTGTACTTACAGATACAAAGCAGTTACGTTTTGTTGTAGTTATACAAAATTATGGAACTAGCAACTGAAAAGATGTGACCAGTATTTAGAACTAATTTTATTTACCAATTTCAAAGCATCAAAACACTGTATTCTTAGTTGTTGCTATTTCGGCTTTTGTTCGGTCAATTTTGTGTAGAATGTGGCAGCTGTATGTGCAGCTAAATTTTAGCAATTCATCAAATCTTTAAGAGCGATAAGATACTGGCTCTTGCATTTTGGCGATTACCATTTTGACAGTAAGCGATATGGTAATTACTCCTCGAATGCTCCATCCCGACACAAAGTAGAACTCAATAACGTAATAGTGTTTTGTTTATTCCTGAATTTCTTTCATGCAAAAATTGACAGAATTATTTGGAATCACTTATTAGAATTCCGTTAGTAAAACAATCATTTCAAATTTGTAATTTGATTCGTACCAACACAAAAAGATCAAGAAACAGTAGCATTGTGACATTTTTGATGTATTTTTGATAATTGTCACTTGTTGAGTAAAGATTTATTACCCTACCCTTATAAGGAATGGTATTTTATTTAGACTGTATTCAATTGAATGATTTTGGATATTGGTTTTGATTTAGCTTAAATTAGTGTCTATTGAAAATATTTCAAGGTTTTGTTTCACTGCTAAAATGTGCAAACCTGGTCAAATTTGTCAACAACGGATAATTTAGGGCAGTGCTTTTCAACCGTTTTGAGCTTCATTCGCACTTTTTTTGTAAAATATATTTCATTCGCACAAACTAACCGATAAATGTTATACAAAAAGAAGATGAAATACAACATTTGTTTGTACAACAAATTGGCTACCAGGTATCGTAAGCAATCAAGTGTCTCATTAAAAAGGCTACTATTCTCGCTCGTTTCGATTTCAACTATTTCACTAAAACTGTTCTCGGCCAAACAAGTCGTTGGGTTTTGTACGAGAACGTCTACCAGTGCTTGGACGGCCAGGTCTTAAAATCTGTTCTGCCCTCCTTTCCAAAATACAGCGTATTTTTCACGAGTGAAAAATGCCTGCTGGAAGAAATCGAGTTTGAGAGCTGACAAAAAGGTCTAGTGGGCTCCAGTATGTCGGAAGGGTGAAAAACCCACTAGTTTGTGTTGAGTCTTTAGCCTTATGTCTTGGAAAATAAGGTCCAAACGATCAATGAGAGTATGCACATTAGAGCTCGCTACCTTATGATAGGTTGCCCCTACTTTTTTTTCGATTTCCCGTTTTCTGTCTCGCGAGTATGGGGGAAGAGCAAATAAACTCACGATACTGCTGTATGTGTTCTGCTCTCTAGATAAATCTAACTTGAGAATTCATAACAGTTTATTAACGTTAAAGCAGCTTTTTAGACTACCACCAAAATCTGAGTTTTTGTGGCATCTCGCGACCCGAGCCTTCCTCGCCCATGAAAAGGAATTCATTTTTAATATTACAGTAGCAGTATGCTGCAATTTTACGGACATGCATGACATACAGAACGCGCACACCACAATTCTATCCAACACAGCTCTGTACAAAAGATGTCTGACTCACGCGATTTCAAATTAGGGTGAATTAAATTCCTCTGCGTGTCGCAGTTGTAGGCTACTACTGTCTACTCAGATCGCAAGAACGGGACTATTCCGTGCCGACAACGGAGCATATCCATATCGAATGGTTTGGCCATCCAGCATCGGTCATTTTTTTGGCCGAGGTTTTGTCGACGCTTATGTTTTTGGCACCGCATTTAATCAGCGGATTGTTGGGCAAAACTTTACGTCTTCATGTGACCCGACGCAGAAGGGGTTGACGTCGAGAAGAATGAGTCTCATAGACCTGAACTCGCTCGTTGCACATCCCTAGTCCCTACACTAGTTCATCTCAACGGTCTTAGACTCTTTTTCCAGAAAAACCAGTCGGACAAATCTTATCATGAATTCTCATGATGAAGCCATATTTGCTGCGTCTCTCGCTTATTGGCTACAGTAGGCTACCCAACACCATCTGTAAAAACTATCGCAGGATTTTTTGCAATAAATTCAACAAGTATTACATACATATTACCAGATAGCTCTGGCACCGTCTCGACTCAAAATTATACCCGTTGCGGTCCATACTTTAATAACCCTTGAAGGGGTTAACTTGCAAATGTGACTATACAGCCTAAAGATGGCATTACTACTATCCTCGTGCCTCGCACTAATCGAACAGTTATTACGAAAGTATGATAATTGTTTAGCGAAAGAAAGCGGAAAGTCAAATTGACGTCATTTTTTCAGCCTGTCGCGGGCTCAGACTGGCTGATATGCTGTGCTGTATGTCTGCCACTACACAAGCTTCCAAACCAGGCTTTAGGTTACATAATAATTATTGTGCGAAAATATTAGTTCACTACGGCTTGTGGGAGCTACGATTAGTGGTGCGTCGTAAGTTGAACAAGTTTTTACAATTGCGTCGAACCAACAAAAGTTAAACTGCCCTCGAATTTCCTATTAGGTTTATTTGAATTATTCCAGGTCAGAAAAATTAACAATAATTATTCACGATTTTCATTCGCACTCATCCGGGATTTTCATTCGCACCACCTTCGTCATTCGCACTCATCCGGGATTTTCATTCGCCCCGTTCGCACCACCTTCGTCCTTCGCACTGCAATTTTTGTCATTCGCACAGGTGCGAATCGTCACACAGGTTGAAAAGCACTGATTTAGGGTTTTGTTAATCCAGAAAACAACAGATTCCAAGCTAAATTATAAACTACACATTCCTACTAAATTTTTCACACAAAGTTTATCAATGGTACCTAAGCATATAGCAGTTAAGATGTTCGAAGTTTGATTATAGGCGTACACACTTTCGTTATAGGTAAGTTGTTCAAACTAGCAAGGTATTATCAGGCAAATTTATTGTGACAGTCTGGCAAAACTGATGGCCTCGTTTTGGAAAGAAACGGGATCATGGAGATATCGTGGCGGCCACAGCAAGATGCAGAGAATAAAGAACATCGCTACTAACACTGATAAAAACAATGGCTTCTAAGTTGCAGCATATAACATATTCGCACTGTCTAGTAATTTGTAAACACTCATTCTGATTTTTATGATGGAGCCAATATTGAAGTGTCTTATACGGTCACAGAATTGCTACATATAATAATGACCAGTTCACTTGACGATGATTATTGTTATCATTATAGAACGAACAAAATTTGTCTCAAATTTTAATCTCCGTGTCAAGTGATCTCAGTAGCAATTCTTGATCTTCATGAACTTTGGTTACAAAGCTTCAAAATAAAGATAGCAATCGGCAATGTGAACAAATCATTAGCTGCAACTTAGAAGGACCACTTCTAGTTCTAGTGATGCGCGTTTCACAGTAAAAGGATATACCTGAATATGACGTGCCAAGCTTGCGGTAAATGTACAAATGAAGTCGCAGTACTGTTAAGCTATAGGCGTTCATAGATAGCTATCACCTATTCATGAGGGTTAATCGTCAGGAACTAGTAGAGGGGTGAAAGGAACATTGTATATCAACAATCTTATCACCAAATTTGTCGTCATATGAATATACTATTCCACCATTATAGAGTTACTGCAATAAGCTTTTGAACGTGCTTTGACTATAGTTACCTCCTGCATAGAATGGCTTCTTTAGCGGCATATTCGGCACGCTTTTAGATCCAGACACTCGCGTCGGGCTATGCCCCGATGACGACGTCGACAGCGACGTCTGTGACCTCATAGTGGCCGAGACGATATTGCCAGTGTTTGTCGTGATTTCAGTGCTTTGCGGTACTTTCGGATAGAGTCTGTTGGTGACGTTTTGTCCTGTGGCGCTCAACACTGCCGGGGTGGTGTAGGTGGCTGCTTGATTGGTGGGGGACGTGGGTGATGCTGCTGTTGTAATTGTGGCTTGGTTGGGTTCTGTTTCGCCATCGGAGTTACGTTGGTTTGGGTACGCGTGCTTTTGCTGTGAAAAGTAATTGGTGCCGATCAGGGTTGCAACCGAGTCACAAGTCAATTTGACTTTTGTAGCTTTAACTCGAGTCATATTTTATTCAACACCGAGTCCAAGTCAGAGAACAATGTGACGAGACCGAGTCACAGTGTTAAGACTCGAGTCCGAATCCAAGTCAAGGTGTTTACTGTTCCTTATCGAGTTCAATTCAAGTTCATCTCACTTCTGTGAAACTTTTGGCTAATATTGAAGGCCTTGTGTTCATAATATACTCATTTTCCAACTCTAAACATGTTCATTGAAACAGATAAAAGACAATTTCCGGCCCTATTTTTCAATTATTGATCCTGATACACGAGACTTGAATAAGACATAACGTGTCGAGTCACGCGCGACGACTCGAGTACAAGTCGAGTCAATACACAAATTGACTCGAGTCAAGTCGCGTTATCACAAAAATGTGACTTGAGTGGAGATTTTTTGGTCACTCGTCTTCTTGAATACGTAAAATGACTCAACTTAAGTCAATATGTGTAATGTGAATCGGTTTGTAGGCTACTCGAGTCAGTGGCTAAGTCATGTGAATCGAAACTCAAACGACCAAAACAGGTATTTAATTGTAACTCCGTAGAATAGTAGCGTAACCACACTATTGGTAATTGCTCTATCAGCAAAATAAGGCTAGAAACTGTTAAGATTGAGGAAGATTTGTATATTATGAATGCGAGGCATTTGATGATTTATTATTTAAGCAGAGCTGTAAAAATCTGGGTTGAACATGGCTTGAACTCGAAACTGAATAGTGAATGTGAAGAAAGTAATATAACCAATTTGTTTCTAGTCATCACTTTCCAGATGACAAAATAAGGTCATCAACAATCAAGTGGGCCGTGCAATAGTTAACAAACCGAATGCGTCCCTTTGGATTGGCCGTCCCTGATATAAACGGCCAAAAGATGGCGGATAAAGAGCATTCAAAAGAGCAAGTGATGTTATTCTTACGTATATTATATATAATATAACGATGATATTATCTGACACATATAACAATAACATCGAAGGCGAAATAGACCATTTCTTGAGTTGACTTGGCACCAGACAAGGATTGGCGTCAGCACTCACCATGTTGAAGTTGGCCATAAACCGTTTCCTTCTCTGAGCGCTACGCGCCCGTTTGCGCGTTTCGGCTAACGCCTTCAGTTTTTCCCTTCTCTCCTCAGCTTCAATTAGATCGCCGTTGTATAGCAATACAAACTGATTGTGAGCAGCCAACGGCATGATACGCTCTCTCGCTTTGACTTTGTTGAAGATTTCGAGAGATAATTCTGGAATAAGAATGATCAGAAACTGATAAATTTGGAGAGACAGAACTTATATATAGAAATTATACCCAATTGAATATTATATTGACATTGAAAAAAACCCAAATATCTTAGGCTGACACTCGTCATCAACTATTACGGAATTTAAAATAACATTGTATAAATTGTAGTTCAGTACCCCTAGGACTCTCTTCAATATGATTGCTGACAGACAATGTTCTTTTAGATTCTCTACTAGTTGGTGACGATTAACCCTGGTAAGTGTTAGCCGAAAATATTCGGGTTGATTTCAATATGAATAATATTCATTCAAAAAATTCACTGTTCCATTCAAATAAGACATAAACTGAATCTTACGCAGCGTTTCGATCACAACATCCGGGATCACTTCTTTCAAAGGGTCGCAGTTAGTGTGCAAGGCAGGGTTGCAATTGAACTCGAGCAGTTGAACCTGCGGCATAACAAAAATGACGCAACGATGCAATTCACATTGGTGACGATAGCACTTACCTTGAAATTGTCATCGATAAGAAAATCACATCCGTACAGATCGAAATATCCTACTTTACACTCCAGCTTATGACGTACCGATTGGAAGCAATGCATCATGATCTGCTGACAGCGTTTCTGAAAAATATTTGATGCATAAATTCATCGGCAATATGCGGAATTGAGAACAGAAGAATGGGGTTGATAAAAATACAGGTTATTAGCACTCTTTTCCAGGGTTGTAACCAAGTCACCAGGCTCCCGGTCACAAGTCAATATGACTTTTATAGTTTTGACTCGAATCAAGTCGAGTCATATTCAATTAACCACCAAGTCAAGTCCGCGTCCAAGTCAGCGAGCAGAGGGTCGAGTCCGAGTCATGGTATTATGACTCGAGTCCAAGTCATTGCGTTGACTGCTCAGTTTCCAGGTAAAATCTTGTTTAACCCACTTTTTATGACTCTGTTCGGTGATATCGAACAGTTTGCATTAATACTATACTAATTTTCCTCATTTTTAATAGTTTCTGGTCGCATATTTTAGTACAGCTAGTCCGCTACCAATAGCGGAAATACCAATGGTGCGGTGACTTTAATATTCTTTGAAATTACAATGAAATGTCTGAGTCTCGAGTCATATGACTTGGTCCGAGTCATGCGCAATGACTCGAGTACAAGTAGAGTCATTACACGGACAGCCTCAAGTCGAGTCGAGTCATTTCCGTATTTTAAGAATATGACTCGAGTCAAGTCGAGTCATCAGAAAATTGCGACTTGAGTCGTGACTCGAGTCATTACAACTAGAGCCCGACCGATATTGGATTTCTGAGCCGATACCGATAAGACCGATATTCAGTACCTCCACCGATAACCCCGATATATTCAGCCGATACTCAAAAGATATGGAATCTAGCTCAAGGCCCATATTTAACACCTCAGAGCATTGATTTCAACAACTTCACAGCCATTGATATGCTTGAACATTAAATATATGATCTAGGGGCTATAAAAATATATCAAAAGCACCACTCCAGCAGTTCCAGATTACAGTTCACGAAGCACAATTTCTCGGCCCTTTCTCCAAGGAGTGAACTTCTGTGGTCTTCCATAAATGATGTATATAGTACTAAACACAGTGAGCAGTCTTTCACTTGGTACCATAGTTAGTGGCACAGCAAGAATTGGAAATCTTTCTTCATTTCGGTTCCACCGCTCCCTTGCAGGGGATCTTTCCTTCAATGGTTTCACCAAATATTGATATTAATATTGATATTCTTCTGGCACTGCACCTGGAGCCTTCAGCACATTATTAACAAAAAGCTGAAGAGAATGTGCAAAACGACTCAAATTGTCCATGTCTGCAACTGCTCCACCCATCCACCTTGGGCCTTGACCATGAGCAGCATTTCAACAATCAATTGATCAATATTTTACGCTCTTTTGTCAGAATTGGCCAATGTCATCATGGAATCAAAAATTTTCGTATCAATTGTTGGCTTGACTCCACGTTTGCTTCATTTTATTGCCCTCTATGCTCGCATATTTTCTATCATGGTGGCCCCGCAGGCCTCAGTCAGACGACTTCATACATTACCGGTATAATTAGCTCTGCTGGTACCGAACCAATAGCACTATCTTCAGAGACATGTTTCGACGCGACGCTTTTCTCTATCATCACGAGGGTCAGTCCAGCATGATTGAAGTTCTCCTTTCTCTTACTGATTGAAATTGCAGACAACTCCATCCAGCTGCTCTCTGTCGTTGGTGATCGATTACTGCCAGGGGATTCCCACGAAGTCAGTGGGGCATAACGGTGGTTAGTTATCTATAATAATTTTCAGATATGCACGCCTACTGCCCTGTATGCAGTATGCACTATATGCAGCTTGGCCATTTATTTTTATTATTTATCGTCCTCGCGTCTTCTATCAACTTCTCTGACTCTCTGCGACCATGTTGTGACGTCACGAAAATGGCCGATATTTTTTTACCTTCAATGGCCGATACCGATATTTTTCTCCAAGCGTGATATCGACTCGATATTATCGGCGAGCCGATAATCGGTCGGGCTCTAATTACAACCCTACTCTTTTCGCAAGCTGGGAAAAAAGTCTTCTCAAACTGGAATTTTCATTCTCTATCGCATGACGTTACTTCTGAAAACAAATCAGTGCAGTGTCTTGTATATTCAATACGACATGCGGCTGGCTCTTCCCACCACAAAACATCGTCCGACCAAAAACAAGTTTAACCATCACGCTATCCGAATACGTTGGATTAATTAATGTACTAACATGTCTATTGTCAGTTGCATTTCATATCATTTTATCATTCTAACTACCAGTTAATGTTTAAACCAGATTTTAACAACAATACCGTTTTTTAAGGGGGGGGGGGTGATTTTACAAAATTTTCAAAGGGGGTAACGGTGTGAAAATGGTTTTGCGCCCCTGTTCTAGACCGTTCACCACTACCAACCCTGTCACTGCAACTAACCCGTAAAACAGTGTGGACCCAATCTTGAGGAAGGTCTTTTTTCTCCATAAATTTTTCGTTAACGTGCTCGTTAAACCGGTCCATCGACCAGACCGTTTCGTCCTTCACTTCTTGATACAGTGGATTCTTCTTTTGCATAAACTGCCAAATATATTACTACACTTAGCGACGAACACTCGGGAAATATATTTCAATGATTACTTGATTAGTCAAATGTCCAGTGAGGTCCGTACTGTCCTGGTCGTAAGGTAAACAGGTGAGGCGACAATAGCCGTCGCGATAAAACACAACTAACGGCTGCGTTGACGCTACCAGCATGTAGTTGCGGACGTCGAATTTTTTCCCATTCAAAAGTAATGGGTTGGTGATGTATCTGAAAAATACTTCTGAGTTATTTTAAGCATTTGAGATTATCAAGAACAACTACCTCTGAGCGATTCTTGCCATCGGTACTTTGAACGGTAATTTTCTAGTAGTTTGAACTTCTTCTTCAATATCCGCCATTTTGATTCTGCAACATTGATAACTAAATTCGTATCCCATTGAGTAAGTCGCCATCCAAAAACAGGTGGCTACTATCAATGCAGTGGCATGAAAAAATGGTCAAACCAATGTATATTATCACTATTCTATGTCAGATGTCACAGGCAAGCCCGCTAAGACAATTCAAATAATTTGTATATACAGCCGAATCTGGACAACCACTTTATTCGGCCAAAGTGCTCAGGAAGATAAAGAAAACGGTAATTCGGACAATTATCTGCTTAATTATGACACAGGTCGGCAATTCCTGTTGTTATGTTATTATGACATAATAAACGGCACTTTGTTCATTTTAAAAACAAGATGAATGATGACTATAGTGAAACATGCAGTAATAACAACTGATAAGGAACACATAACGTATTGCCAGCTTCATAGTCACTGTAACTTCAGAAAAATTGTGTCATTTTCACGCCCTCTTTCAGTAGTAGTGAATGGGCCAGCCAACAAAAAAGTTTGCCTCGCCATGTTCTATATAACCGACTTCACCTTCCTATCACAAAATCTTGCGATATTTTAAATGATAAAATCAGGGTAATAAACAAATAGCTGCAAGACTGAATGAATATGCCGGCTACGTTGCCCAACATCACAAATAATAAGTAAGCCATAATTTGTTGCTAAGATACTATTAAATAGACAGGTAGTGATACATACTGGAACTTATTAATGTCTTCTCTACTCCTGATCAAATATATTCCTTTGCCTTGATTCAAACCAGTCGGCTTTGAGATCCATATTTCTCCGTCTGAAGGTTATAAATACAAGGTAACACCAATTAATCAAGAGCGTATATTATCTATAATGTACGGATACTACAGTATTAGTGAACATAGTTGATAAATCAGTACAGTTGGGTAAACAAAACACTGACAATGGAATGCCGCACCCAATAGCTTGTTTACATAAACCTCAATATGATATGAATTGAATAGACACAGATGAACACTTGTAATGGAGTATACCTTGGTAGATTTCACAAAATGCCTCACGCTCTTCACGGACATCCAAGCGGTACGTTTCAGGAAAGAATTCTTGGTACCTCATTATTCTGAAAGTACAAACGACAATATCGTACAAATGAAAATTTGACGGCATCTTAACGGACAATGGACATAGCCGAAGAGACTGCGAGGCAGAAAAATATTCTCTATAAATTTTCATTCTGTCTATGCCAGGGGACACCAACAGACGGCCCGCAAAGTCATATTTTGCAGCCTGCGACCTGATTTGAGATTTCAGAAAAATGCTGAAGCTAAAACTTATTTCAGTTTAACATTATTGTTTTTGTTGTTCAAAATAAGCTCTTCTCCTGTGCCCAACATCACTACGGTATTCCTATCTAACTGATACGGCTTCGGCGATGGTAATAGCATTCCATGGTAGAATAATTAGCTGATATGAATGGGCTTGGGCATATTGTCTTGATGTGCGTGCAATGGCCCAGACAGTGCCAACACCGAAACGTTTATAAACCGATTCGAGGCTTCCCCGCAAGATCAAGCTTTACGAGGAGATAGTTATCCAGAAGTACCGGTAACGTGTCTAGCTAACCCCAATGTTGATTCTTTGGTCGCTGAAAAGTGTTGTCAGGAATCGTGTGTAGCAATAGTTCAAAATAGAATAAAAGTGATGATCATGATATTTTTTTGTATTTGTATTCCTCTAATAAAATGTAATTTCTTTTGTGGTATGCCTGTGTCCATGTTAGAGAGCACAGTATTGTACTGACCAATGTTCCATCTAAGGTGCGCAGCTGCGCACATTCGAAGTGCTGACACGGTCTGTGCGCACAGAAAATCTAAGTTGCGCACAAAAAATCCGAAGTGATGACCTTTTTTTTTAGTCGATATGCACTGTTGTCCAACGGTCTGCGGAGTGAGTTGGTGAGTGTGCGCAGACTCGTCAAAAATTAGAGGGAACATTGGTACTGACGTAAAGTTTTAAAACATGGCTCTTAAACTATGAGACCTACTTAATCTAGATATAGCATTGATGTGGCCAGCGGCCTCTACCAAATTTGAAAAGTGGTTCGCGACCCGTTTTGAGTTGGCGACCCCTAGTCTAAGCCAATGTTAAGTTCTTGGGGAGAAATGATATGATAGCGTGGCCATAATCTATTTCAGTCAGTAATCAGCAACCATTTATTCTCAATTTAGAGATCGGCATACCATAAAATACACCAGCTCATCGACAAACCGAATGAAACATCCCTGAAAATAATCTAAATAGAGTACCTTGGCTTTCCTTTTTTGACTTTATTCATCACTCTTTCATATTCTTGCAGTGACGTCAGAAGCCCGATTTTTGTAGTGAGTACTTTGTTGTTTGGGATCTGGTAGCACAGCTGTTCTCCTGTAAACAAATATAAATCAATACACAGGTGGAATAACAACTGAATGAAACTATGTAATATATGAAAGTAATAAGGCATTGTTGTATTCATCTGGGGCTAGCCACTTTGCACTCTAAAGAAAAATATTATACCGATCAAGAAAACGGATGCTCCACCAATACGCTATTTTGTCGGTAACAATTAACAAATGTCAAATGCAACACAAGCATGATCAGAAATTCATATATCATAAACAAAATTGCCAGGGTCTAACAAAGATGGCAATAATATCATGACATCCGACCAATCATCTAGAAATCGATGGATGTATATTTACCTTCTTTGAAAGTGCAGTAGTTATTATGAGACTTTATTTCGCACCATTTCAACTTGTAATCTTCGCGATTTCGGTCGTTAATTCTTTCCCATCCCAAGGAGCTCAAATACTCATCCACACTACCAAAATAAATATCAATTTGGTAAGTGCACGATCTGCACACAAGGATTGTTATGACATTTGCAAAAAATTGAATTGCACTCAGTCACTGTTCCACTTAAGTATTTCCCTATTCCAAATAAAATACGTAAAAACATTTACATGGCTGTTCCGTTATTTCCACCAAGATAATAATACGGCCTGATCTTCTTATGTCGACGTCTTATGATTGTTTCAGTGGGAGGATCTTGAGTATTTGACTCTGAGTTTTCTGATCTGAAAGTATTATATAACATGATGGGCTTGTCCGAAAATGAACTTTATCTCGTAATTACCTTGCAGACGGTAAGGGCGATTGGCCAGTCGTTTCATTGCTATCAACGGTACCTGAATTTTCAACATTTTTAATAGTACAGAGAAACTATCATGCAAGCGGCATTAAATATTATAAAGCAGTATTTCACAAACCTGGAAGAGCTAAAGTGTGTTCTGCTTCATCTTTCTTACCAGAGACATTGATTGGAGCTAATTGGCTTTCATTGGTATCATCATTGGTAATCGTCCCGCTCCCCGGCATTTTTTCAGTCTTTTAATCCACAGATTCAAGGTGAGTTGGTAAATTTGCTTTTCATTGTAATTATTATCAGCCTATTTCCAGTTGCAGCACCAACTAAATGGGGCGAATATCAAGACATTCTGTATCACAGTAAGATATTGATTCGTTAATCAAAACACAATTTCTGGTAGTAATCAATATGAATAGCGCTTTGAGTAAAATCATATCCTTTTTATCATTGTGATATGTACAACAATAGTTGCTTCTGATCTTGTGTATCTAAAGCGGATCGACCTATTGTCCTGAACCCAATGCTCCATGAAGGACGGTCCCAACCAGTTGCCAATGACGATGTAAAGCCAGCTATTTACCTTTTTGACCACTGTCGCCGCCAAAGAGCCATTCGATCAAGTCAAAGTTCCATAATTTTGTTCACGGGATTTGCTCGGTGAGTACAACAGACACAGATAGGTTACTCGGCTATTTTTCCCAAATTAAATTACGTTGATTAAGTAAAATATAATGCCTAATTAGAGTCATTTTGCAGACAGTTGCTACTCTCAAGGAATAACTTGCTCAAACAGATTGTGTCAGAGATCCGTAACTTTTCTTGGTCCGAGGATTTGGAACTCCTTATCAATAGAGCACAGAGGTTTGTCATTTGCGTCATTTTGTCGGAATTTTAAGTCTCAGCTCATTTCTACATATTGAGATTTGAGAGTATGGTCCGGTATTTATTTTGAACTAGTGTTGCTGTTTTTTTTTTACTTCTACTGTTTTACGTTTGCGTTTTGTTAGTTATTCTTTTGTTGAAATATTACTGCTGACTGACAGTAACAGTTGCATGATATAGATGTAGGCCTACTATCACGCCTCGACCACAGCTGACTTGAAGACTACACATCTTGAATGGAACTTTTACATTCGATACTGAAAACAGTGCCGTTACTTTGTGGATTTCAATAACATTAGCCTATTTGTGCCATTTTTATCAGAATCTAGATCTAGACCAGTGGTTCCCAACCTTTTTTTTTTAATTTTTGCCTGAAACAAACTATTGACTATTGTAATAATTATGGTACTCAACTACTGTAATGTATAAAATTGTTGTTGTCGTTGAAGAAAGAAAGAACTACAGAACGAACGAAAGAGCGAAAGTCGAATACAACATTGAGATCATACCAAAATCAGGACCGTAACTTCCGCACCCCAATTAGGGGGCGGGCGAGCTCGGGGGGGGGGGCACAAAATTATCTCGTAACTTTACATCATTTATAGAGGATTTATCAGATGTTTATGAAACTTTTTTCAAATTTAGTTTTATCACTCGTTTTGGCGAGCCTGTTGAAGTGTTGTTACGGTCTGGACTAAGATAAAGAAACTAGAAAAAAGTGGGATAGAATATATAAATAAAGAAAACATAGGATGACAACTGACCTGCTATATCTGCACAGCAGGGCAAGAGGGCCAGCGGTTCTTAGCGGGAGTTGCGCCTCGCACTATTAGGCAGTGTTGGGATCAAGTCACTACCTTCGAGTCACGAGTCATTTCGAGTCATTGCACATTTTGACTCGAGTCAAGTCAAGTCAATCTATTTTCGAAGGTGACTCGAGTCAAGTCAAGTCACTCGAATTTCGGAGGTGACTCGAGTCAAGTCAAGTCAAGTCACGAGTCAAGTCACAATTCAAGTCAAGTTGCCTTTTCGAAGTATGAGGCATGCTTACGTCATTGCATTTTGCTAGCTGTCTGAAATACAGATTGAGTGGTTATTGATTCTGGACCTATGAACGAATATAGAGTTAAATATATACGCAAGAAGGCGCTTTATTGATCACATATACGTAGAAGTGCTCAACTACGTTAGTAATTGCATAGCCAGGGATTATATTTACCAGCCAAAATAGAGAATAGAGAAACGAATTGATAAGATGTGATACATTACTCATTTACAAATTGATATGATACAATTCCAACCTGCGCACTATATTGGAATTCAATTTCAATAAAGCAAAAGGTTTGGTGAAGTTAAGAACAGAGAACAGAAATAGACATTTTGCTAAGAAATTACTTTACTATACTAGTTTACGACAACGTAAGCTGTAAGCTTCGATCACTTCGTTTGCTATCAATTTATTTGTGAGAGAACGATGGGGTCTCAGTAAAACGAACGATCATTAAATGATTGGTCGCTCTCATAGGTTACACCACTCACCAGCATTTCGCGTACAATCCGAACATATGCAAGAAACAATGATTTTGATCGACATCGATTGCTTGATGACTCGAAATTGACTCGTGAATTTTGCTCCAAGTCACGAGTCAATCCGCATTTTTTATACGCCGAGTCAAGTCAAGTCATTTTAGCAAAGTGACTCGAGTCATCCCAACACTGCTATTAGGATATAGCTGCCCTTCGCAAAGCGGTTTCTTCCCTGGGGATACAAAATTTTAAAACAGTGACCTAAAGTGCCTAGCCAAAACTTTTTCAACATAATCAAATTTAAATAGGGGGCTGATGTTGCCTCTATTAAACTAAACCACGTGCTTTATATTGCGTAATAGACGAGCAAATCCTGATTTGACTGTAATCAACATGCTTTGTGGTGTTGGCCTATTTTAGTGTGAGGTCAATGTAGGCCTACAGTGTAGACATTGTAGGCAGCAGCATGGATATATTTTAATGCATACCGATACTGGTCACAGTTTATTCTCTCGTACTCGAGCTTGACACGTGTGCATTTTAAGAGATAAGCGAAGTAAAAAACAATCGCTTTTTGGCATTTCTCGAAATTCATCAATGAAATCACGGATCCCTAAATGCTTATTCACGGACGCGCAAGGGGTCCGTGGACCCCAGGTTGGGAACCACCGATCTAGACCAATAGCAGAGAATGTTGAAGATGAACGTGGAAGTGTCAAGAAAGAAATTGTGGACCAGAGCCCGGCGAAGAGCAAGTCAGTGGGTTCTGATCAGTGGTGGCTTTTGGGGTGGGCGAGGTGGGTGGTCACCCGGGGCCCCCTGGTCGAAGGCCCCCCCTCTTTGGTTTAAGCGCTTTTTTCAAGGATTATAGCGAATAAATGTGGTAATCCGTGTACCAATCAAGAAGATGATTTCGTATAGATATGTCAATGATCATCAAATCTCTGGATTTGTTAAAAAAGTCCCATATCCCGATAATCCCCACGTCTTTGCATGCGGTAGAATTACTTAGTTTGGATGTAGTCTATAACCCTGCACTCATGCAATAGTAGATATGGCCTAATCCAGCACCTGGCACAAACCGAAGCCCCCAGAAGTTACGATTACATACTTATAGGGGCCCCCCGGGAAGTCTCGCCCAGGGCCCCCCATTCGTAGGGCCACCACTGGTTCTGATGTTCCAACTAGTAAAGTGACAGCACTTTCCACGGATTCGATCAGAAATTGGTTGATCTTGGTCGCCAGTTCCATGAAAGAAAAGGCGAAGTTGAAAGATGTTTTGACGCAACTGAGAATGTTATGACAAAGCAAACACGAATGTCATTATAGCACCCCTTTCTTGGCTACGCCACCGAGTGTGTATGCCTTCTTGAATCATTATTACATCGAATATTTGTGTTCCAGACGATAAACCCAGTGTACTAATATACATGATCTCGCAATTTAGCAGTGATCTGCAGCTGTTCCCCCCGTGTTCAGATTGGTTGCTAGAAGCGTAGAACATGCGATGAAGTCAGATAGGAGGAGCTCTTCGACTGCCTAACGCACTACTAATGTTGATTGATATGTCTCTCTGTTTGTGTCAACCGCGGTATATTCCAACGCAGCAGCCAACGTGGAAATTTACGAATTTTATATACTAGAGGCTGATACAAGACCGAATGAATGATCGGGAAACTTGTAATTACCTGTCAATGGTATGGTATCATGATGTGATGTATACATATGAAACCAAGGCGTTTCTATGATTCATAAATTCATTACTCTCTGTTACGACAACCGTATATTTGTATTCTCATCGCGATTCTTCTCCTCCACCAGCGAGGGTATATCCTGACGAACCTCGAGGTGATGGCGGGTATCACATCTTGTTTTGCGATACCGCGCGAGTTTGAGTTGCCACGGAACTCCACCCGTCTCAATTCGTCGTCCCACTGGGCAGTATCCGGGACCAGCCATTCCCAATTACGTTCGTCGTCGCTGTACGATACCATGTATGACCGGACGTAACCTTTTCGGCGAACTCCTTGTAAAGCGATCGCGGTGATATTGACGCGCTCCGTAAAATCGACTTGAAACCTGTACGACATAAGCAGAGTTGGGGATTAAATTTAGATTAGAATCAGAATTACGGAATTCGCAAATACTTGGAACTTGAATTAAATTCCGAATTAAAAATAATACAACAAAAATAAAGTGCAGTTCATATCAACTCAGAGTTGACTCTCGTATGAATGAGAATGGCAAATGTCTGTATACAGCGGTGTTGGGATTAAGTCACTACCTTCGAGTCACGAGTCATTTCGCAGATTTTGACTCGAGTCAAGTCAAGTCAATCTATTTTCACAGGTGACTAGAGTCAAGTCAAGTCACTCGTTTTTTGGAGGTGACTCGAGTCAAGTCAAGTCAAGTCACGAGTCAAGTCACGATTCAAATCAAATTGAATTTTCGAAGTATGAGTGATGATGCAAAGTCACTACATTTTGCTAACTGGGTTAAAGACAGAATAATTGGCCATTTAATTAGAATCTAATAACGAATATCAAGGTAAATAAACTAAATATACATGTAAAAGGCGTTGTATCGCTCACGCTGCTCATAAATTACGTGAGTAACTGCGTATACCTACATGTTACAGTCTGATATTATCAACAAAAATAGAGGATCGAATAGAAAGCCTCGACAAGTTGAAACAAATTGATATGGTACAGTATAGGTTACACTTCCGATCTGCACACCCGCAAGAGTATTAAACGCTCAATATTCGTTAGTTCGGTTTAAATTATACAAAAGGGTTGGTAAAAGTGAGCACCGGGTAATATATGCATTGAGCCATTTAAGAAACAAAGATATGTCGCTATTAGATTATTCTACTACCACTACTACTACGACAATGTAAGCTGTGATCGTGTCGTTCGCGGTCAGTAAATTAAATCAGCGAACGACGGATTGCCCTCACAAGTGACATCGGCGTATCGCGAAAAATCCGAACATACATATAATGAGGTGATTTAATTTCCACCGTTGACTTGAAATTGACTCGTAAATTTTGCTCCGAGTCACGAGTCAATTGGTATTTTTGGAACGCCGAGTCAAGTCAAGTCATACGAAAAAGTTGACTCGAGTCATCCCAACACCGGTATATACACCACGCTTGGCTCGTGTTGTACTATTGTCCTGTAAAGTTATGAGAAAAACTAGAAATTATATTAGAATTACAACTATTATAGAACACAAAAACATTACCCAGATAGATTAGAGTTAGATTACTGGCAATTCGCTCGAATTAGTCCAATTAGTCAACTAGAATTATATATTTCCTCTTCAAAACACTACAATAATTGTGATCAAATGACAAGATAGGAATCTATAGAAACTGCTTGGTCGGACCTATATCACAGGCCAATGCCTGCACTTGCTGCTTACCATAGCGGTGCTCGTCCTAATTTGACTTTGCGAGGAATCCAGGCCGTATCGCCGTCAATTGTAGCCCAAATTCCACCTCCCAAGGCAGGACACATTTCGAAGGTAGTACCGCGCCGCGCGCAAGTTGCCGACACGAATATATCTCGTTGATGTCGCCTCTTCTGTGTCAATAGACAGTAACCTCGTTTCATATGTAGTGTGAGCTGATGATGATCGATGGATAAATACAGGCTCGAGAGGCAGGGCAAGTATACAACAAAGCAGAGATGATATAATATTTTCAAATTCCGTTTCGGATTATTGGAAATCATGTGTCCAAGCTCAAATCCAAATCTAGCTTAAAACATGGCACGTGGATATTCGATCCGAGCCAAAATCTTCAAATTCATCCATTTCTCAATGCCTCTGGACATTTTCTGGTGATATCATGACAATTCGAGTATGTGACCTTGTCATTCGCCTTCGTTGGCCGTTCATTAAAAAAATTAGTGGTACTGTCAGTATTCGCCAATGGATTGATGTAAAATGCTATAGTCATCCCTCTCCTAATTGGTGTTTGATAGTGTAAGCCAGTGCTGCTCAACGAAGTTCGGTAGAGCGATACTAGCAAACACAATAGGCGTAATGTATTATTGTTCTCCTAGTCACTACTGTTCACTGCTGTTTTAGAAATCCCTGCTGCCGTTCGAGATTTGCATTTTTTATTTCATGCTAGTTCTTCAAATCTTGTTTCTAAAGTGGTGAGACTGAGAGTGAGTCGAAGGTAGTGGTGACGGGAGATCCCCGAGACATTATGACTCTAACCTAGGCGGTTACATATGGTAAGTCCGGAGTTGGCTAGAAAGAATGAAACACTGTTTGTTTTGAGAATCAACGGTAACGGATTTGGTTTTGTTAAATAATTAAATGATGAGACAGATACGGTCCGTCTTCAACACTGAAAAGGCCTGCGTTCAGACCACGGTCCGACAGTTGAGTGTACCTGGTGTAAGCCCATACCAACGCACAAAAGAAAACAATATATTGGACGTGTCCTATTTATCCACACTGTCCACTGTACAACGATCGGCATTGTATGTTCGTTATACTAGGGTTACCATATTTTCATTACCAAAAAAGAGGACATAAAAATGAGGAATTAATACAGCTAATTGTGATTCTAGATGAGTTGACCGTTTTCTTGATCAACCTTCGCGGCAATGCATGAAAAACCCGGTTTGCATGGATAGTGTGTGACGGGCTGAGCTTCGTTTCAGTCAACCTTCGCGACAGTTGCAGAAGAGAAAATACGGGTTCACGTGTAGTTTGTGTCGGGTTGACCCGTTTTAGTCTTCGCTGTCTGATCGCGACACTCACTGACCTGAACTAATGGAGTGTCGCATTGCGGTAAGGTCGGTGTGTCTAACTCCGACATCGGTGTCTCGACTTCCAAGCAGTCCGATTTTGCCAAGGCACGAATTTCATTCAGCATCGTTTCAGTCAGCTGTGGATTATCCCCAAAGATCATTCAAGTATCACCATATTAATTTTTATCATTGTGCGCTTACTTTCACTAAACTCGCGAGTCGCCTGTCGTCGAGTTCGTCGATGGTATCGCAGTCTTCGTGATGACAGCGCTTCATGTATCCGCGGTATTTCGCTTTTGATATTGATATAGTTATTGGAACGGTAATTTCTCTATTGATGTTCGAGGACTGGGTTACTCAGAGGCGTAACGTAGAGGTGAAATCGCCAATGTCCTCCCCCAGTTTTTGATTTAAACACAGTGGAGTAAAGTATAGGCAACTTCTACGTTATCGGAGTACTCTAGTGGGTTTTGCCTACTCCTCATTATACTTACTCAAGAAGTTGTGTTTTTAGACTGTACTCCACTTCAATGTATCAGTTTTCAGTTATTTAGGGGAAACTATGGGCCTAAATCAGTAGTTCTTAATTGGCATTCCATACATTAGTAGGGGTTCCGTGAGCCAGTCTAGGGGCTCCTTGGAGGTCATATTATATATAAAATCGTTCATCTTTATATGTATAATCAAAATCATCATAACGAATACGATTCAATAAGGTTTCCGAATCTGTTTTTTACAGGATGTGACTTCGTAGATAAATTAAATGCTTTGAGTCCCGTATAAATTCCAATACATCGGTGGTAATATTGGCGTCAGTTGAGAGGTTATATAATCGGAAAGGAATGTTCATTCTAAGGGCGACACGTTGCAACTTTCTTCTCATCTCTGTCAGTTGTGAGCAGGTCGTAATGTAATCGTAATGCCCATCACAAATTTATTTCTTCGCCTCTTTTTTTTAATTTCTGGCTCCAACTATATGCGGTTACCTGTATCGGAGATTGTCATGCACGGCAAATTTACGGTTCGGATCTCGTGAAATGGCGCGCAATCGTCCTCGTGTAAAAGCTTCTTGATTTCGGTAAACTTCAGCTTTTGGTCTGAAATATCAAATACTATCAAAACCACCGCCTCTTGAAAAACCAGTAGGCCTAATTCCTAATTATATTCTTATTATGGAAAATACAAAGTTGGATGGCAGTATAAATCTATATACAGTCAGCCGTTCTATTATTATTTAATTCGCTCAAGACAGACACACAGTGTACGTTGCGATATACAAGATACAGTGCGGTGTAGTTTAATGAACAGAGAGGAGAATGTCAAAACGACCAAGTATACGGTCTATAAATCTAACATCCACCTCTGCCCAATGCTCGATGTAACAGTGTTCTGTTCAATCCTGATCTTTCGGCTGTCTCAAGCCTTTTCCTTGCTATTTTCTTTAGCTTTCCTTCTCGGTGTATGCTAACGGCAGTTTTGAGATTTCATGCTATGTTTATGTAGCGTGATATGTTTCATCCTTGTTTTGAAGACGCTATATATATGTAGACTAAGAATGGATTAGTATTTTTACCTTCTGTATCCAATTGAAGGTAAAGAAACTCCGGGTTTCTTAGATTAGGCTTCGGTCCGTGAGACGTGTTGAAGACGCGCTCGTAGGCGTACTTGGATGCTTTGACCATCCACCAGTTTGTCGGCGAAGGCTTTTTCTTGGCCTCCTTTATAAAAGTGCGCCCGTATGGCTTGTAGGATTGTAGCACGTTGACAAATGTTTTCGGCAGGCTTCCTTTTTTCCTTATTCCAGAAAGCAGGATGTAATTATTATTCTTATTGGTTGGTAGAAGTGTATAGTTTTCTGCAGAAGAGCTAATAGCGATCATATTATAAATGGAAGAAATCAGACGTATTTTATTCTCTAGAAGACACGAGTAAGTCTATAAATGAATGCCGTTGATCGTTGCCATCTACAGTTACCGCTCCTGCATACAATACAAAGTTCAAACTCCATTGATTCATTGAGAAAATCTAAAATCATCTAAACTAGATAAAACCAGATTGCCGATAATTGCAACCTTTTGATGCGTAATATTGTTGACATGAAAGTATTTGGGTCACACTTATCCACCAATGGCAAAGAAAAGGGTTGCATAATTTGATTTGTGTAAAATGCTGGTCTTCGTGTTTAGGCGTCCAGCCTTTAGAAGTATCTCCGTTTACCGGTATAATCCCGCCTCGTTATTTTTGGCACATGCCAAAAACTGACAAAAATACCTTATTTTTGACATTTTTCAGATTTTGTTTTGGCAATTTTGGCATCGCCATGAGTTCATATTTATAGACTCGAATTAACCATGCAAAACGCTTCAGTTTGATCTTTCTCATGAAACGGAAGTCACAAAACATGCAGTACCCTCGCTGCGCCATCAAACAGCAAGAATTAAATCCGAGTTGAACACGATGTTGGAGACCAAATTTACACGATACAAAACCGAGTGCTTCTGCAATATCTAGTCTCAATTGTCGATTCATTATGCGTTCAAAATTACCGGCATTCACACAGATCACAATACTATTACTTATGATAACAATTTCAAAGGGTTGCCGAGACATTTGGATCGCAGCCTTCACCACCCAAACAATGGTTAGAAATCATGAGTGACTTATATAAATCAATATAATATGAACAATTATGCCCCAGGCATTAAAAGACTAGAAAAGGACCGAATGTATTTATATATGAAGTCTATGTATGGTACGTATAGATTTGGAGGCATTTGCATCAATGATGAAACTATATGTCCCTATTGGAAAACTTGGCACAATCTATCAGTTATTGAACAATTAACATGCGGACAGTTTTCAAATGTAAATTAAAGGGATTGGAATTTGGCACGTGCACATTGTGCTAAATGCAGCCTGGGTCGCTCGCGGATGTAACAAAATTCATGAGCTGAGCATTGACAACATGAAATACTAGGGAATGTGTGAGCGTTAGCGGTTCACGTTCGCAAATGAACCTTTGTAGGTTCTGCACTGTGAACCTTTTTCATATATTACAATTTTCCTAGAGCCCGACCGATATTGGATTTTTGAGCCGATACCGATATAACCGATATCTAACACATTCACCGATAACACCGATATATTCAGCCGATATTCAAATAAGGTGGAATCTACCTCAAAATGTGCATTTTCAAAACTTCAGAGCATATATTTCAACAGCTTTACCGCCATTGTCATACTCGAACATGAAATAAACTAGAAAAGCTGCATCTGGACACCTTGAAAGTGTAAGCTACATGAAATACAGCAATATTCCCAGTCTTGCGGTCGAGGATTATAGTTTTCTGACGTCCTACCACATGTTGTGACGTCACGAAAATTGCCGATAATTTTTCTCCTCCAATCGCCGATACCGATAATTCTTTCAAACAGTTTTATCGACTCGATATTATCGGCGAACCGATAATCGGTCGGCTCTGATTTTCACTTCATTATAACATCTTTGTTTGAAATTTATTGCATTACAACAGCGGGCCACTATATGCCTGGCGCTGGTAGCATAAAAAATAACACTAAACGAGCATTCTTCTTGACAATCTCAAAACTTTTACTTGTTACAAAAGTTTGCTCGAATATTTAGTGGCTCTCTGTTGTGAGCTTGACCCGCAATCACGCAGAGCGAAATACATGCCATTGTAGGTAGTCAGCGAATGATGCTTATTCAACCAACCAACCAACCAGCCAACCAACCAACCAACCAACCAATGAAATTGATATCGTTGTCTGATGTAAGAAATCTGTCTGGCGTACGGGTTAATCTTGATTTCTTATGTTTATTGTATCATAAAAAACCAAATTCGTGCGATTGGGGTGTTGGCTACTGCTGTATAACTTGTTAATCGGGTAATATCGGTAGCAAGTATAGAAACCCGTTTTACACTCTGCTCAATATCAACGTAGCAATACTCATAGACGCCGAATACGTCCGGTTTGAAACAGGGGTTAAACCCGTTAAGGCGTAAGCTTATATTTCCTTACAAGTCCTGGTCGAAATTGTTGGCAAAGCGACGGAATATATTGATTTTATGGGATTATTTGGCGACGTTTAAAACGTCTATATGTACTTCAGCATTTGTGCATTATTAATTGCTATCAGTTCACTGAAATGTAGGGTTGGAATTAGCAATATGACGTCACGTGACGTCATGAGGTTCACGCCATCCCTAGAAACACCTAGTAGTCTCATTGCGCTAACTTTAAAAATTAGGGCCCTCTATCACAGATTCCGAAATATTCCTATAACTACTTTTGCGTGCAGAGATCATCTACTTCCTAATCGCTTAATACCATCAACTTCCTAATCTTGTATTGTATTGTGTTGTATATCTTGTATCATTATATGGTGAATATTCGGATTCGCGACAATATTGACTAAGCAGTAAGCGTTTATTATACTTATGCGCGATTGGTCATGTTGCATGTGGAGTTTATAGCTGCCAATAACCACTTTATATCTGCCTGGGTTATGATATACATAATTGAATCATGAAATCCTGTTGACACCTGCTCTCGTAAACGTTCATAACCGTGTCCAAATTGATCGCCATTGACAGTTTTCCCTGATAGTTGCGTAAATGGGGTAGCAGCCAGTCACAAACGAAACGGGTAGCGCCGACGTTGTGGACGTAAGTTCCGTAAGGTATGCATTCCGCAGAATTTTCGCCTTGCAAAGAGCTTCGGTAAATGCCATGCTCTTGAAAGTCTGTCGCGACAAACACTATTGTGTTCTCCCTGTACATAAATCCGAAGATGTTACTCGCGTTTATAATACTGGCTGTGGTGTATCAGCGTGAACCTGTTGCATGTGCTTTGTCGCAGAAGTCTTGCGAGTTCCAGAAGAACAGCCACGCCGGAACCGTTGTCATTTACGCCTGGAGTCCCCGGAAATGTGTCGTAATGCGCCATCACGACGATTAATTCATCCGTCGCGGTTTTATAACGCAGTCCTGGTGATATCCCAATCAAATTGAAACCTCTGCTCGTCGTGCGGATGTACTAAAGGATCAAATCGGTGCCGGCAATAATTGTCCGAATAAATTACAATTCTCATTGGGATTTTGCCGCTATGTTCTGAACAGTTTCCTGCTTCCGGGAGCGATCTGTCGCTTTGAAATATAGCTGGGCCGGATATATCTCCAATTGGAGTGTGGATAGGTCAATTATATCGTTGAGACGTATAGCCAGATGTGGGGTGCATGTCGGCAAACACACTTTTACCATAGTGCTGTCCTATATGGTGTGGACACAGCGAGAGTGAACGGCTTGCTGCATTTGGGTTACGTCATACTTTCCATTTGACCAAGGCAACTTTACGGCCATTTTTGACCGGCTTGCCGAGCGCCAAATTCAATAAAACGGGTATCAACGAAAAGCTGCTGCTATACTGATTACGAAAATATAAATTTTATTCTGTTCATGGTCCTGGAACCCCCCAAAATCGGTCTAGAAATTTGCATTGTGATCGAGTTTTGGCATTGTGACGCAGCAATTATGTCTGGCCAAACGAGAGTGAAGCTGAGAAGAAAGGGCCAGACAGTCCTATTGTATCACAATGACAAAACTCGATAACAATGCAAATTCTAGGCTGATTTTGCGGGATTCCAGGAAAGATTTTTAGCGACAAAAAGCAAAACGTAGCAATAAAGGTCAAAAACAATGGCACGAATGAAATTCGCTGCGCTAATACTCACTGATCTGAAATTCTCTGGCGCTCGATCTTCTTCATGCGTTTCGGATACTGACACCGATTGCTTCGATGTTTCGACTAGAAATTCGTTCATCAATTTCAATATCTCGTGCCTCATGTGGAACTGCGAAGGATACGCGCATGTATTTGTTTGGTCATTTTGAAGCGCGTTACAAAGACTATGCCTTAATTGAAGGTCCCGTCGAATGGTGTCTGTTTTTTGATAGTATATCACCCATCCAGCGTCTGATATTGCTTCCTGATGCACCGCTAACATTTTCATACTTCTCCTCCTCGAAATGTGGTATAACTGCGTTGCATCTTAAAAATCAACTGCATAGTTGTTTCGACTTCAACTATTTATGTATTTATTGGAGATATTGCACTAGAAAAGTTTCAGCGTTCATCGTATAACAAAAATCAAGTTGAGCTCATATCAAATTAGAGTTGTTGTTGTTGTGGCTGATTATAGTATTCATGGTGATCTTCCATTACAAAGGTCAGTTACACCAGGCCTTTTATATTACAATTCCGTAGCTGCCGACTTGTAGCACGGCCCATTTCTAGGATTTTGTAAGACACCGCTTACGCGAACCAGAGTTCTTTCTCATAAGTACGAGAATGGCAAATTCCTGTACAGTGTACACCAAGATTGGCCCGTCACGCACTAGCCCTACAGTTCTTCTGTAGCTTTGCAGGAAAACCAGACATTGGATTAGAATTAAAATTAGAGCTGATAGAAACTTTTCACATATTAGATTGGAACTAAATTACCGACATTTCGCTCTAACTTGTTTAATTACTAGAATCAACTTCAGTGCTTCCAGTCAACTGTGACTATTCCATATGACGTAATAACGCATACTTGTCCGATTGGCAGCAGTATGTACACAATCTCGTTCCGAAAGGAGTATCAAAACAGCTGTTTTGACAGTCTTGTTGACATATGCGAGTAAAGTCCCTCAACCCAATCGAAGTGTGGTTCAATACAGTCAGCTGTGAAATTAACGATGCGTGATTGTAGCAATTCGTAACGCTGCAACCTATAGCACGGGCGGCATCATTGGCAGTTGAATGAACCTTTGTTAAAAACCCTATCAACGTAATTGCATGGATGATATTTTGCAATCGCACATGGTATCTTGCCATTAATTTCGCTCAACTACGTCCGGATTACTGCACAACAGAGGCATTACGTACCGCACAACTTCCTCCATCGCAGCCCACCATTGATACAAATCGAGCGTGTTCTTCATTCACGGTCTCCGAACACGAGGCTGTCACGTCACTGATTGAGGTCCCGTGGCATTGGAAACAAACCAAACTTTCCGATGATCGAATACCTTCGAACATTGAAATTTAGCATTTTCTGGGATTATTCTATAATATAGTACCTATACTCACTCAGCATGAAATATAAAGCTGCAATACAGATCTTGAGCCTTTCAGGCATACAGTACTGCATTCCTTTCGATGTTCTAACAAAATTATCCTGTAGTGACTAGCGAATATGGTTTTCAGTCGACGGACGGCAATACGTATGCATGGTGAAGGGTTGGAACTTTGAGGTTAAGTCGAAATGTCATTTGATGCCAATTGGCAATTGTTTGAGTAAATATTGATGCAACTTATTAAAGGTAGCAACCAAATGTGATTTTTAGCTCGCTGTGGCTTGGTAATAAGACAGCAAGAAATTATCTAGGCTCCTCCTCGCCATGTGATTCGCGTAAGCTGTGTCTTACAATAAGCCTCTAGAACGAAAGGGGACCGTGTTACAAGCCGGCAGATCAGGAATCATAACAGGAAATGTCGGCCTGGTAAACATGACTAATTGACCATGACCATAGTAGTCGATACACCATGAATACCATAACCCACTCTGCAATCCCAATGGGTTGCGGGTCCGACCGAGGTCGACTGCAGAATTCATACCTACGTGTTGGAGGTTTATCGAGGCTCCTTCTCGCCATCTCACCCGAGTAAGCGGTGTCTTATAAAAGCCTAGAAGTGGGCCGTGCTACAAGTCGGCATTTACGGAATAACAAAGAAGACATTTGAGTGTATGCTTCATGTCATCAGTCAGTAGGTGATGTCTCTTTTGTCCCACTTAGTTTCAGCATCCACTGTTATTAAACGTTCATAAATATATTTTGAGAAAATAGAGATTCCTGGATATGGTCAGGCCAATTACCGCGGGAACCAAAGTGTTGAATGGTCAATTGGACATGCCGTCAGCCGTTCTCTGTTGAACGGTTGGGCGCCAGAGGACTTTTTGCGGTCAATCGGTACCACATCTCGACGACGTTACCAAATTAAACGATAAGATCCGTCAAACTCTATCAAACATTAGATTAATGAGTCCTGTAACGTTTATTACATAACCGCCGGTTATTCTACATGGGATTCTATTGTGGAATTCCTCTCATTAAGAAGGCGACTCTGACGCAAACGCACAAGTCTTCATTCTAAGAGTGCTCCTGCGACAGGAATACTATATGCTGCAATTATATCCCACAGGAAGCACTACAAACTAAAACTATATCTTTCTATTCGAATACTATATAAGACGAAACATTGCTCGTTCACTGTAACAAAAAGCGATGTCACAGTCGACTACATTATAAGCTAATCGTCACATATTTCAAGTATTTTTCGTGATTCTGAATTCCGGGAAGTCCATCCCACGCGTTTGCGCCACACAGGAAACCCTCCAAAGCTATACTGCGGCCGACAACTAGCACAGTTTTATATATATAATCTGTCGACACCAATGGATGTGGCTTCGAATCCCGGTTCTGACCAACATCTACGTGTCGGAGGTTTCTCTGGGCTCCTCATCGCCGATCCCACTACTACGGTAGTGCGTTGAAAAGCCCAGACCGAAAGTGAGCCGTGCTACAAGTCGGCAGCTGAGACAACGCTGGGGGCGCGTGGTAGTGAGGGTGACTGAAGATTGACTGGGAGAAGAGAATGAAAGCCGTCCCCAAGATTACGAAAGGCAAAGACACTATGAACATTATCACAATTCATGTCGTGGCAGCACATAGCTTGAAAAAGCGATAAGCGCCACTGTGTTGTACCAATAATAATAATAATAATAATATATAATCTGTACGTATTTTTGTCTAGAACTACGCCATAACATTGCAAAAGAGACGACACAATTGAATTTGAAAAATATAATTGCTAAATACTGCAATCGCCGCCAGGGTATGACTGTCGTGCTGCATGTGCTCGTATAGCAGAACACGACGATATAAGCTGCACCATAACAGCGAATCCAATTTTGAATGTTCTACGTAATCACATCCTAAATCTCGGATTACAAGGCGCAATATTACCCTGTGTAGTGTAATTTGACATTCCCAAAATTACTTGCCGGATACATTTTAACGGATTGCAGCATATACACTGAGCGATATAGGAGTTTATAATTTGGCGATGTGATGTTAGAATATAACTAAAGCGGGCATCGCCATGTTTTTTACCATATGAACAAACACTGCAATATATACCGGATATTTCAATTTACAGGGATGGGCATGTAGAGGAGAATATATAAAATGCACACTTGTATCCTACACTTACAATTTTCCCGTTTTGTGACTGTAGTACTTGTAGTAGCAAAGAACAGTCCCCGTGTTGCCCTTCTGTGTCGTCATAATAACGATTCGACAGAGTATGCAGAAAATTTATCGGCCAGAATTTGAGAATTCCATCAAACGCGATGGTAGGTAAGATATTTTCAATTCCCTTTCGCGCGTGTTGAATGATTTGGCGGTTAGGGGTACAATGAGGCCTATGTTCGATAGGCTCGCAGGTTGTGTACGGAAAGTGTCGCTAACTCTATATTGAGGCGACATATGTACCGTTAAATGTGTGTAGATTGTGGAGAAGCCTCCGATTAAGCTGTGCCGGGAAATTGAACTCGCCTTGTCATTATAAATCCTTTCACAGGTCACATTGAGACCGGCTTTGTAAAGAGAATGACGACTGAATATTTGAACAACTGTCATAGCAGGAAGGTACCTTCATATACCTTTATAGACTCCCTGTATGCTGATTGCTCATGTTCACAGATATATTTTATTATAGGAAAACTATCGACCGGTTGATTTGATATTTAGAAGCAAAGGAGTAATGCAGGAAAACTGTACACAGTGCGTAACGAGCCACGCTTGGTCCACATACATTTGCCTTAGTCATGCTTATGAGAATGAAATTTGATATTCATTTAACTTGATTTCTGAAGTATTTCAATCTGATTAGGAATTTAATTCAATTTCGATTTAGTAATGTAAAACAGTGTAACTATAATTCTAATTCTACTCGATTTTGGAAGCGGAAAATTTTCTTGCTGTTCAACTTTGTTTCTTAGAATATGATTTAAATTACCTTACACAACTGTGATGCTCACGCAGTAATGCGTCAAGTAGCTTATGCATCTCACTTGTATATCTATAATCGCTAATCACGTTTAGGTAAAACATCGGCCCGTTTCACAAAGAGCCATAAAGACGAGGCCGCCGTTCAGATCACCCGAGCAAGAAAAACACGAAAGAGAAATAGACCTGGACCAGCGTTTCAAAATGCTTCAAATACGATTAAATCAGATGGATGATTCCGACCACAGACAGGAACGTATAGATTTTGAAGATTGGTCATCGCCCAGACGGGTCGAAGAAGGTCCCACTCACGGATTGCAGATTTTCGCGTCTCGCGATAGCGTAAGTGTCGACTCGTCTTCGGGAAGCGCGACTTTTGACCGGACAACGCAAAATATGCAATTTCAATTCGGAAAATCTTCAAACGACGTAAAGACATCATCAATTAACAGCGTTCACGAAGAAGCGTTTTTTCAATTCCAAGGTTCTGATGAAGATATGGTAAGGGCCCTACCAGACACGACATATCACGACGGCACGGGTAGCCGAAATGTCGTAATCGGACGACCGAGAATTACATCGGTTAATTACAAGCGAGGCGACACCATCACATTTACTTTGCAAGACTCAAAATCTCCGCCAACACCAGCAATTTGCGAGCATTGCAACTGTTGTAGATTTGTGGCCCCAGCGCACAAACAGGAATCACGTACCAAGCAGTCGGAATTACAGGTTTCTACGCTAGACCGCACAGGTAATTGTTTTTAGGGTTGAGCGAAATCGAGTACCCGAGTTATTTAAGTATCAGTCGTCGAGTCGATCATTTGAGTGTCTTTCCTAATGAAGGTATTAGGGTATGGATGATATCTAAAGTTCAAATATAGACTTTTTATGGGGCCATAAAGAATATAATGCCAGTTCTATATTTCGAGCATACCTGCTACATTTCGTGACATTCCGATAAAGTGCGTTAATTCGTACTGTACATGTTTTGGGGTATCACTCATTATGGTGGTATGAGACTATTAAGGACGTGGAAAGTTCAACTTTTAGGCCAGTGGTTCCCAGACTTCGTCGAGTCATCGCCCCCTTATCAAGCTCGACACAAATTTTCGCCCCCACATTAACGGATCCGAAAAGAGGACATACGAAGGGAAAATTTATTCACCGAACTCTGATCGCTGGTGAATTGACTTTAAAAGGGTCATTTTTCCGAGATGGTGCTCGGAATACCGGTTTCCGCGACTACTTCCCGCTGGGTTGACCTTTTTTCAGTCCAGCCAGCTCTAATGGTTTGGTAATGATTGGACTGAAATATTGGGACGGTTCTGAGAAGTGTATTTATATGCTCGCAATTCACATCGATTTTTCGTTGGCAAGGGACTAGAAAAGAACGTAAGGCAAGGGATGGTTGGGACGCATTTACTCAGTTAAAGAGAGTCAGCGCGCAGTGGCAGGAAATAGCTAAACGCTATGTGCCGAAGTCGGACAGGGAATTCTGGAAGACTATCAGGGATGAAGTTGTCACTACAAGGTGATTGTAAGTTGTTCCTTAAACTTGTGTTTGGTTTTACACTTTCAGTGACAAGATGTATTTAAGCAGACTTATAAGATCATGATCTACAAACCTCGGTATCTTACATATGCATTATAAATGATACAGAGTCACTGCAACATTTTGACTCGAGTCGCGATTTTCGGTGCCTCGACTTGACTCGAGTCAATTTGTGTATTGACTCGACGTGTGCTCGAGCCGTTGCGCATGACTCGGGCCAAGTCACTTGACTTGAGACTATAGAACGGACAAGACCGGCATTTGATTGTAATTTCGAAGAATAGTAAAGTTACTTCACTATTGGTATTTCATCGTCAGTATACTGGCACTTGAAAATGCGACCAGAAACTGTCCAAACTGAGAAAAAATTGTATAATATGAATGCGAAGCATTCGGTATCACCAAGCAGAATTGTAAAAAGCGGGTTGAATATGACTTTTACTCGAAAATGCGTGAACAGACAATACAAGGACTTATGAACTCGGACTCGAGACACAACTAAGGTTGCATTTAAAACAAACAGTTTTTTAAGACACTTTGTTTAAACATGTTTTAAACAGTGATTTAAACAAATGCCTTTAAATTTTTTTTCAAGTTGTAAAATTATGCCATAATTCTGTAAATACTTTCCAAAAAAACATGTTGTATGAGCCTACGGACATTTACCACCCGATCTAGCCGACGTATATCGATACGGGATGGTTGGAACCCCCAAATAGTCGGTTCAACAGTTATAGTACAGATATTTCGTCAAAGGAGCTATATATACCCTATATTTTTCAATTGTCAATGTCACTCCATTATGACGTCACAATTGAATATCTGTGACGTCATGGCTTAAATAAAAAACCGAAAACAATAAAAAACATGTTTAAAATTAGGGCCTTGATTTAAACATGCTTGTTTTTAATTGATTTTTGGTTTAAATGCAACCCTAGTCACAACAATATGAGTCGGTTTCGACCCTCCACACTATGACTTGCACTCGACTTGGTCCTGAATTGAAGATGAGTCGACTTGACTCGACTCAAAAACAAAACTATAAAAGTGAGATTGACTCGTGACTTGGTTACAACTAGGGTTGCATTTAAAACAAATATATATCAATTTAAAACAAGCATGTTTAAAACTTATTTTTGTTTGTTTGTGTTTTAGCCATGACGTCACGAATCTTTCACTGTGACATCACAGTTTATTGACATTGACAGCAAAAAAATATGGGCTAAATATGGCTCCTTCGACGAAAATGGCTTCCGACCACTGTCGTAAACAGACTCATATTATCTGTAACCAGGACTACATCGTTATATGCAGCGTTTTACGGTCGGCGGTCATCATCATCAGAACACCCATTCTGTACCAATTATCTATGTCTACATCGGGGATATATAGAACTATAGAGTTCTATATATCCCTGGTCTACATGCTATAACTGTTGAATCGACGACGATTTCAAGGGTTCCATCCACCCCACGTATACGTCGACTATATTGGGTGCAAATCGTCCGAAGGCCCATACCACATGCTTTTTCGAAAATTTTGCACAATTATGGCATAACTATATATTACAACGTTAAAAAAATTATTAGAAAAGGCATTTGCTTAAAACACTGATTAAAACATGTTTTAAGCAAAGTGTTTTAAAAACCCTTTGTTATAAATGCAACCCTAGTTACAACCCTGCTGCTTTTACCGCATCTGGTCATTATCCGGCTGCTCCCGCTTTGTTTTGCGGGATAGCGCGCTCATTCCATCGGAGCTCGCACGCTATTCTGTACACGAGTCATCCATGAAATACTGAATATCATGTGTGACGTATTTTTATAAATGTCTTCGAATGTAAAATTCCCAAATGAGCCACATTGCACAAGGGGTTGACCAACAACCATACGTATTACATATACTTTTAGGAAGGCTGATGTTCCGAAATTGAAACGTTTGATCGATGATCGGCTGCCGAACATCTTGACTGAACCTGTACCGGAGGGTAAGTATTAGTTATGGCAGAGAGATTTTGTGACAACGGAAGATTTTGACCAAAAAAATGAAGATTTTGACCTCTGAAATGAAGATTTTGACGTAAAACAACATGAAAATTTTCACATTTGTAAATTCGGTGTTTTCGCACATGATGTTAGAATTGTACTACTTATTTTTATTTATGGTTGGAACTGTCTGCACTTACGAAGTAGTTTGGACTGAAAAAAACTTTTTTGACTTAATTGCAGTAGTTACAACACGCATTATGGCAGAAATAATTAAAATTTGTGGTAGTACAACGAAAGATACTTTCCTACAATCTCGGGTAGAAAGTGTCTGTCCTTACTAAGTAGCTTGCCAATAATGAAGAACGACCGTTCAACAGCAGCAGTTGTTGGATGTCAACACTGAAGTTGTGCGTATACTGCTGTTGACACACCGTGTTGCTTCATTTTGACAATGTTGTCTACATCACAATTTTTCTTCGTGCGCTTCTTTATATAAGAACCAGAGATGAGCATTGGATTGGATTTGGATTGGACAGGATCAGGATTATGGGTTATTTTGTTGGTACCGGATCGGACTGGATTGTGATTTTGAAAAAAGATGTCGGATCCGGATCGGACCGGATTGTGATTTTTTTTAAAAAAGGTTGGACTTGGATTTTGCGCATTCCAAAATCCGGACTCAGGCACGCTGGTTTCGTAACCAGAAGTGAGGGGCGGCGGAGAGAAGAATTATTGCCAGTGTTGCCAATTGACGCATTTAGAAGCCAAATTACGGAATTTTGGCACATTTTCATGTTGGTTAGCACCGCTGTTTCCGCTGTTCCGTCTTTTAGGGATGCCCGTATGGCACATTGGCACTTTCGAATTTCTCCAACCAGAGCAATCAATGTAAATTTGTAAACAGCACATTACCGTAGATCTTATCAAGTGCTGTTTACACGAGGACCTAAGGAATTATTTGATGTTGGAATTGCAGAAATATGGAATTGATGTTCGCATATATAGGTGCATATCGAAATATTACGTCCAGGTCACTTTATCTGCTGCCATGGTGCCAAGTGCAACAGCCTGTTTGTATAATGTTAACAATCCATCTGGTCTACTACATATGTTTCTCTTTCTCGGAGACATGGATTTAGGTCGATTCGAGATACTACTAGGTTTACTGATCCATAGGAAAAGTTTGCCTAGTTCGTATATGCTATATTCGTCCCACTTTCGCTGTTGTAGACTTCTTGATTTACTTTGAGTTGAATGCAACCCTATATTAGTAGAAGAACACGAATTCTACCAAGTCCTGGTGGTAGGCCTACAATCTTCTCTCTGCAGCCTAAAGGACCAATTTCTTTATAGGGAAGAGCAGCCACTATAAAAAATGTGTATGCTTTTTAGTATATTGAAAATTCTTGTGTTGTAATAACTTCGCTTGTACAAGCTGGAATTGAAACAAATTTGATGTGTGTGTTTATAACCGACCGAACATGTCCTTCTGTTTTTTTCAGTTTTAGAATTGTACTTTCGACTTTGAAATATTTGTGGATCAGGATGGAGTTGTACTGAAAATCTGGCAAATATTTTTGGATCAGGATGGAGTAGGACTGAATTGAAAATTTTCAGGACTGGACTTGGACCGAAAAATATTACAGTCCGCTCATCACTAATAAGAACCAATACCCACGCAGTCTTGCTTCAGTTAGGATATTGCGGTACGTTGAGCATAACACCGTGCCAACCTTTTTGTTTCATTTGACCGTTTATGATTCACAATGAGCAGACAATGGGCCGTCTATACAACAGTTGGCCTATAAAGTAGGCTACATGATGTCAAATGTCAAATGAAAAGTTCACCGGCAATGCAAACATCCACAATACAAACGAAATGCAGGTTGCATAACAATTTTGACTTTAAAAACAATTTTGACAATTGTTTGACCTAACGCTACAACTTTGACAAAATTTTGACTTTTTTTTTACATGTGAAAAAAAATCGCCCTAGTTATGAGTTATGTAGATCGTAGCTTGAAATTCATCAAATCATCATCGAAATTTGCATCCGCATAAAATTGATACTGGATCGAAGTTGATGTCGTCGAGATCGATGCGATAAATAATTTCAAATAATAATATCTACTCGAAATTCCGTGTCTGTGGCGTCATAATAAGTCAATAATGTCAAATACAATGTTCTTTTTAATTCTAAACTAGTTTTTGACGATTATCCCTGTCTGCCAGACTAAAACATTAAGGTTTATTTCAATATGAATATATTATTCAATTGTATACTTATATATATGTTGGTAGCATCGCTGAGCTGCTTGTCGGCTTACGGAAAAAATTCTCGTTATCCATCAAACATTGAGGCATCGCGGTACCGGTATATCGCAATCGGCGTTATGAGCAGTGAGCACGCCTACTATATGGTAATCCATATGCAGTTGATGAGACATACCGGTCGAACATTCCAAAGCCGTCTGGCGCCCCCGAAGAACGAAATTCGGAAGTGGAACGTAATTCAATAATAGAACTCAAAGATATTCGGTCGAGAAGATCGGCTACTCGATCTCGCGGAGGAAGGTTGCAAGTGAAAGAATGGGACATCAGCGAACTATTCTAGTGAAGAAGGCTACTGGAGCTACCTTGTTGTTTTGTTGCGATCGCCTTTTGAATACCAAGTATTCGCCTCTTTTTACCGAATTTGATTGTCAGGGTATTGACTATATATTCCATGATGAGTTGAGTTTATTGTTGAAAACTACACAGGAGTGCGATATAATGAAAAGATAGGAAGGTGTCAGAATTATTTGGATCAATCTTTGAAATCAGACACCCCTTAGGCCTGCATGAGTAGGAATTAGATTTACCATTCACGGTAATAGCATTCTCGATAATGGTCATTCTCGGTAATAGTATTCTCGGTAATAACAATTCTCGGTAATGGACATTCTCGGTAATAGTATTCTCGGTAATAGCAATCTCGGTATTGTCCGTTCTCGATAATGGTCATTCCCGGTAATAGTATTCTCGGTAATAATATTCTCGGTAATATACCTTCTCAGTAATGTTCATTCTCGGTAATAGCATTCTCGGTATTGAACGGATGCGGTCATAGACAGAACCTTAATAAACCTGACTACGGTCAAGATCAGGGGTGTGCAATTATTTTTCTCCGCGGGCCAAATGGAAAACATTAATACGATGGCGGGCCGAGTGAAAAATTTTAGCTATATTCTCCAGCGTATTTTAATTTTATTTGTGAATTACATTTCTAATAAATGCTTCCCAGTGAATGTGTTGATATTAGGTGATGAGAAAGTTACGGATAATTAAAAAATATCTATTTGCTGTGATGATTCGTAACATTGTTAAATATGATACATTTTTGCTTTCTTAAAACCCCTATCCACGTTCTTCTATTATGAATTTAAAACAGTGGTTCTCAAACTTTTTAAGGCACTCCTCTTTTTATGATAGTGAACAATTTCGATCCCCCTTATCATGATATCACAAAATATTAAAAAGTGCAACCGGAATGCTAGTAATCCCAATAGATAGTTTGATAGCATGGAAGATTATGGTTGTTAATGAGAGAATTGTGACATATATAAAGTCGGACAATACAGAAAGCAACAAGCTGGGGTATAATTTTTTCAATAAACTTCGGCTTCGCGCCACCCTTCTGATGCTTTCACGTCTCCCAGTTTGAGAACCACTGCACTGAAATGTATATGCAATAGTATAAAGCTTATTTTCTTGGTCGCGGCCTTCCGAGCAGTGTGCAGCTTAAATAACCTTTCTGTTGAGCGAAGCTTGCAGTTTTTTTGAACTTCGCCCTCCCGTGACCGAGTGTTTTTTGGTGTTTTTGTCATAAGACCGACTTTTGTTAAAATTCTTAATCTCGGCAACATGCTCGGCAAAAACTGAAAGGACCGGTTTACCCCTGACTCCAGTATAGTATATTTATATAGTGTTCTAAATTCTAAACCTAAATCTTCTTTGAATTTCAGTTTTCGGCTTTCTTTTTTGTGCATGACCGTTAATCCTTTATGTGTGCTGATAGATATGATGAGTCATATACAGGCCTGTTTATTTTTGGATTTCTCCAAAAATAACAAAAATAGCCTATTTTTGGATGTTTTCAAATTTTATTTTTGGAGGATCTCCAAAAATAAGAATAGAAGGTGTTTTGAGCCCTATTACTACTAAAAAAATCCACCAAAAGTATGTTATTATCATGTTTTCAAGTCCTCCAACACATGGATATCATCAGTGATCTTGATCTAACTTTCCAATACATTCTTCACAAATTTAGTCTTTGGCCTGGAGGATGCCTTCTAGAGAATATTAATCACTGCGAGACGCCCCCCCCCCCCCTTGATTTTCGAGATATCGGCCTCGAACGTCGCAATTGTGGGAAACATCGAGGTTAGGGGTCCAAAAATCGAGGAATGTCTAACTGTTCAAATTTTCCAATCTTCCAAGCCTTTGCTCCTGAAAAGCGCTCGTCAGTAATGCGCTTGAAACCTCTGATCCTCCACGAAGTTGCGTGCCTCATTGAACTTGACATCCCAACACCCTCTGACCAGAAAACCTTCCTTGTGGTGGTCCTCGTCCCAGTCCTCACCTGGACACAGGCGTTTGACCAGGAGCATGAGCTCCTGCTGCTCCATGATCAGAACATCAAGACCATGAAGCTTCGTGACGGTGGTGATCAGCTATGTGCGAGCGTGACCATGCGATCGAGAACGATCAGATGGATCCACCACAGCAGCGAAGTTGCACACGTCGGACTGTTTTCGTCCATAACATCAAGGAGTTTGGTACGGTTTCCAGTCAACCAAGAGGCCACCCTCTTCATTGACAATAAACGAGCGTCAACAAACTTGGGTCACACGCTTTCCATCTACTCTGGATCAAGTTGTGTTGCCGTCTGAAGCATCAGCAGATGAGTCCCGTCATCGTGTGGACGAAGTGATTGCGACAGAGGGGGCTGTATATGATTTCGCCGTTCCCGTTGCCTCACTCAAGCTGCCTTCCCGTCTTCTCTACGTGTCGCACTGTGAAACTTATAGGAGTACAAAGGCGGAGGGGCGGGAAGGCAGGCAGGCAAGGTCAGAAGAAACGTGAAGTGGATTGAGTGGAAGTAGTTTTAGCGTTTCGGTGACCCCCTTCACTCACATAGGTGCTGTTTTGTGTGTTTTATGAGTTTTCTGGTCGTTTACATCGCTCCGACTTGTATATTTCACTGAAAAACATCATCCAAAAAAATCTTATTTTTGGATGTTTTCAAATCTTATTTTTGGAGAATCTCCAAAAATAAAACCCAATATCCAAAAATAAACAGGCCTGGTCATATAGCAATCGCAAGCACTGATGGACCGACCTGTTTTGCGAATTAGAGATTTGGAAACATATCACGTAACAAATTGAAACTCACACCGTATAATGCGTAATTTGACAATGGCAACAAGGAAGGTTTGAACTAAACTATATGGAAAGAGCGATATCTTTTGTCTTCAATTGCTACTCATACTTTGCCACGTTGCCTTTATTTTGAATCTGGACTACGCATGCGTACAAAGGCAAGGCACTTATAGGCAGCGTTATCGTGGCCTACTGAACATGCTTCAAAGTGAACGAATTTCCTGTTCATTTGATACAGCCAGTTTTAGTCATTCAAAAAGCAAGTTTTATGTTTTGATTTCCACGGAACCTTTCGCGAGCCGCACAGAATAGCTTCGCGGGCCGCATGTGGCCCACGGGCCGCACTTTGCGCAGGCCTGGTCAAGATGATTTATTCGGGCGTGGGCGAGCCGGCGCTTAGCGGTCTAGCGCCTAACAGTCGCTTCAGTGCCTTACCTTGTAGAGCAGATAACTCTTGCGGACTCGTTCACTCGATAACAGTGGGGCTACTCCTAATGTTTTTTACGCTAAATCTAGTGTATTATGACTTGATCTAGTGTTTTAGTGTATTTTTTATCGAAATTCTGCAAATCTAGAGTGTTTTTTTCATGAAAAGTACATTTAAATTAGCATGTAATTTGATGTACTTTATATATAATATTTACTTCAAAGAATATTAATTATTATCCGCCTACACTTGCTCGTTTAGCACAAGAACAAACGGGATACGTAAATTGTTTTGGTGTCGCTTATTTCTATCGCTAGCAGAGTGAAGACCGGTTTTCAAGTCCCAAAAGAGAACCGATGACAGAAGCGAATATAACACTTGCCGAAATTGCCTGGGACAATTCATGAATGATTGAATATTCTCTGTAGCCCTGGGATATACAATCAGTTATGTATCCCTGGTGTTGCTAAGGATGTAAATGTCTTGGGGTGCAATATTTGAATTGAAAAATGGTATGACGTCATAACGCTAAAGTCTGATTTTGCATGGTCATTCTTGCTTGCCTATAGGATAGCGATTTGGTTTCGATGTTTTTAATTTAATAGCCTAAAATGTCCCTGTGTAGCTTTCTTTGGTCCTTTCGGCAGTGGAAATGCTGGAAAACCACACATTGATATGTGAGGTGTATGACGCTCCGCCAATTTTTATATCACTCAATCGGATTCGATCGAATGTAATGGATATTATTTATATTCGCGAGAATATGTTTTAGTTTAGTGCCGAAAAAAGTTTGGATTAGATATAGAGAAATAAGTAATTATCAATATTGTCTGATGTGAAAAAGATTGCAGAAAATGTGATGAATTTGTCATTTGTTAAGTCTATTCGTAACTTTATTGGTGATATTCAATGCATTCCCTTCATATTTTTGTGATTTATGCAATAGATTTGCCCTAAATTTCAAAACTAGTGTATTTTTTGTCGATCTGGTGTTTTTTAGTTGGCAAATCTAGTTTTTTTTTTACGAACCTCGATTGGCAACACCGCTCGATAAGAAATTGCGGCTCACTTCTCGATCGTATTTTGAAATTGCGACCTAGACTCGGGCTTCAACTTCTAATAAGTCCAGAGGGCTGATATACCAAATGAGGAGAGAATTCATACTACGACCAACTGATTATTATAAGCTGCTCCAACTTATTCGAGGTCTAACGACGACAAATGATGCGTGCCGTGAATGAGAGAGTTTCGAGCGTGTGATATCGCTGGAGAGATTTTGCAGGTAAAGTGTAATCAATATAATCGTTGGTCATTCGCAAAATAGACTCGGCGTCGGCAACAGGCGTCGGATTGTGAGACAGCAAGCGACACTTACTGTATACAAATATGTCGTCGGTTTTAGTGAAGCTAGTTGGTGACAAGATACAAACCAAAGAGGGCATAGTCGACACATCAACCATCACCGTCGACGACGGTCAAGTGATCGGGCTGTACTTCAGTGCGCACTGGTGTCCGCCTTGTCGAAAATTCACTCCAAAGTAAGTAGGCCGGTGTGTTCCTTTCATATAGATGTAGTAACTAGGGCTGGGCACAATGATTCGAGTACTCGAATCAGAATCGAGTAATAATTTTAATGATTCGAGTCGAGTAGTAAAAGTCGATTTTTTCGAGTACTGTAGTTATACGCTCCTCGCCACTGCGCGTTAATTTATCAACGATAATTTTAGTTTCGATACAGTTTTCCCCTGTAAAGTCCTTGAAACATTGACTGGCTGTATCGCAGCATGCGAGACATACAGTACAACGCTACGAACGTTACTGAAAATATATATTTCCGAAGTCATGTTCATCTCACAACATTGTCACAAAGTGCAATGAAACCCGTATGGTCGAAAAAATACCGAACTATCTTTGATGTGATCGATAACAGGCATTATATTATTTGTGGTGGCATGAAAGGTACATATTTAAACTTTGACATATTACATTATGTTATTACGTCATAATGAGTGATACTCGAATACTCGACTCGACTCGAAGCATTTTACGTGATTCAGAATCGAATCACTCAGGTACTCGATTTTGCCCAGCCCTAGTAGTAACTAGTATCAGTAATTACAGAGCATTATGCGACGGTCGTTTCGCAACACAGTCAAAATGTTGTTCCTAGTCGCGCAACGCAGGGTTCAAAATTAGGTACCGAAATACTCACGCAGCATTACGGATGATTGAGGAACACATTCATTGAAGTTAACCAGAATATTATAATACGATGACGCTCGTCAGAGATAATCGTCGACAACTAGCATTTTAACTTTGTATATCAGCAGTCGTGTCCCTAAGTTCGAATTCACTACCAGTTGCTGACGATTACTACCGACGAGTGCCAGCCGAAAATATTCGGGTTGATTTCAATATGTAAATACGATGCAATTATATATTAAAGCTCTGTATCTCCGAGGGTCTTAACAATTATTATGGTAAGCAAACGGTTGGATAGTCTAGTGCGGACTTAATGCAATTGTGTAGTGCGGTTGTCTAATTAGCCTGATTAGAACGTAATGCCGATAATCTAATTTGTGAAGTCTCTATGCTCTAATTTCAATTCTAATCTTAATTCTGGTTTTTCTGTAAATGCTACAGGAGTACAGTATAGAACGAAACGAGCCAAACGTGCTTTACAGACATTTGCTGTATTCTCATCCTCACTAGTGTGAACTAATATTTGATATTAACTTGTTTCGATGTCCAAGTTTTCGCAAATTTGGTAATTGTACTTCTAATCTAATTTGAAAAAAACTGTATAGCTATAATCTTAATTTTGCTCTTATTTGAAAAAAAAACTTTGTAGCTGTAATTCTAATTCTATTCTAATTGTGAAAATCTGAAAATTTCATACTTTTCCAAGTCGGGTCTAGAGTGATCGGCCAAACGATTAAATTGAGTGACCACTGACTCATCAATGCCTGTGTGACAAGTGGTCACTAACCACGGACCAATGGTTCTGCTTTCTGGTTAGCGGAGATATAACTTTTCGTGTGTATTACCCAATCTTCCCCACATGATTACTTACATTATACCACATATTTTTCGGTCTCTTGTTTACATTGAATGAGCATTCCTAGCCAGTACGCAATTTCCAAACTGAATCCGTCCTTCGACAGACTTGTGGAATTTTACAATAAAGTCACTAAGGACGGGAAGAAGTTCCTCATCATTTTTGTCAGCGCAGACAGGAGTCAGCAACAATTTAGTGACTACTACAAAGAAATGCCGTGGCTTGCTATTCCGTTTGGATCTGACAACCAGGTTGGGTTATAAACGCTGCGTTGCTTGACATCTTTTACGGAACTTCATTGTCACGTCGCTAGGAGGGTATGGGTGAAGAATACGGTATAAGAGGCATACCGACGTTGGTATTACTTGACAGCGCCGGTAAAAGGATTCAGTCAAAGAGTGATGCTCGCACGATGATTAATGCAGATCCTGAAGGTACATTATATAATTATATCTACATCGAGGCTACATTTAGATATACCTTACATTCAAGGACGTAGATCACATATTAATATGCCTATAATCGAAAATCGATTTCATAATTCGAGGTATTCAAGATGTAGAAATGAAGTGAAACACTGTTGACGGCTTTTAAGTCGTTGTTTCGAACTAACTATATGAACGTGAAAGGTATTATACCAGTGCTTTTCAACCGATTTGTAGTCAGCCGTATAAATGACACGGAAAGTTCAAATACGTACCTTTTTCGTGACCACAAAAATATAATTCCAGTTCTATATCACCTTAGATATGATTTGGTATATTTTCTACCGTGCCTATATCAATGTCCTTTGCGACTATGCCGCATGGGTTGATCAAGAATTCGCATATATATGTGTCATTTCCACTAAACGTGCGTAGCTTTGTGCTGCATGTTTCGTATATGCTTTGGTATTCATGTAATTTGTCGACTACTTTGGTTATATACACCAGGCCAATTCTCATCATTTGTATTCCGTAGCTGCCGACTTGTAGCCCGGCCCTCTTCTAGGCTTTTATGAGACACCGCTTACTCACACGGATGAGAGGGCGAGGTTTCGTATGTCGCGACGCGACCAATCCAGGTTCCAAGGCTTCCCCGACGAAGAGTAGTATCGAAACTGCAGTTTTCGTTGATAAATTAACTCTCAATGGCAGGATATTAGTAATATTACTCCGATATTAGTAATCAACGTACTGCGTTCCATCCGTACGCATGAATGAGACAGTGAGACAGTCTTCATCAACAGATAAATTCCTATTGACGAATTTCGTTATGACAACACTGAGCGACACAAAAAACCATACGCCTCCGTGTACCGTACGATACGTGGTATGTTTTCATAATTCAACTTTAATTTTATCTTCCAGGAGCCGAATTTCCATGGTCGACATGAGGGACGCAGGATGGTATCGGTGCAAAACTCAGAAGGGAAATGGGCGTCGATTGACTTGTCAACCCAACATAACTCAACGTATCCACTCCGTATCCAGCGCAACGAAAATTCTGGGCTTTACTCAACTTTCATGAAAATTAAATGTTGATGCTCAGTGAAAACAGCCCCGAAATTCCTCAGGCTATCTTCCTGATTGGAAGATTGAACTACTTCTACTTGACAAATTGAAAATAGCGAAAAGTATGTAAGTAGATCACAAAATATTACGAAGTAGAAGTAACGGAAATCAGATCTACTTCAGTAAGTACCAGAAGTAGAGGAAAACTACTTGAGTACTTCGAAAAAGTAGAAGTACTTCGTTACTGACCACCTCTGCTGAAATCACACTACTGATCCGAGTCAATCTCGTTCAGGATAACTGCGATGTTTAGCAGTTAAAACCTTTCAAACTGCGTGGGCCTTGAGATCGGGCTGTCGTGCCAGAAATTAAACAAAAAAATATTATATGAAGTATTTACTCTTAGAACATGTGGTTCTGAAACTTTTTAAGACACGCCCCCTCCCTATGACGGTAAAAGAGTTCGCGCTCCCTTTATCGTCATATCACAAAATGCAACCAAGATGCTATCAAACCTAACGGATAGTTAGATGGCATGGAAGGTTACGACTGTGGATGAGAGATTTTTAAATAGGAAATTCAGACTAAATACAAAGCAATAATTAGGATTGGGACAGAGATCGTGCGGAGCGCGAAAAAAATTCAGATGAGTTCAGCTTTGCGCACCCCTTCGGATGCTTCCCCGCCCCAAGGTGTTGCGCCCCCAGTTTGAGAACCACTGCCTTAGATTTATCATGGTGAAATATACTAAGAAAAAGTTTAATCAAGTCCCAGCAATAATTCGATTTTTTGTACGCATATAATTTTAATAAGTTTCCTTAGACTCTCGCGAGCCGCACAGAATAGTGTGGAGGGCCGCATGCGGCCCGCGGGTCGTAGTTTGCCCACCCCTGTTTTATGTATTCTGGATCATAATCCCGCGTTGACATGGTTAAAATTCATGTTCCGTAACTGATGATTTAGTATGTCAGTCCGAGTGATAAAATTTAACCAGTTGCTTGGTTATGCTGTGAATGAAAGCACGTTTTTTTGCTCGAATTAAGGATTGTCACAGCGTGTATTTACAATTATTTCATTTCAAAGGGCAGCAAATTATAGCATAAAAAATACAATAAAAAGGCATCAAACTTTTCGCGCACCATGCGTGCTAAATGCAGTTTGAGAACCACTGGAGTAGAGTAGAGTAGAGGGAACATTGATTCCAGCACGTAAAAATCAACTCGCAGTCGCAAGGGTCGTACAATGACATAGTATTAGACGGGGAGCCCGGAAAAACACCCGATGAAGAAAGAAAAAGAGCAAGAACTAGCTTCTAAATCAGGGGCGGGCAACATACGGCCCGCGGGCCGGATCCGGCCCGCGAAGTGATTTTGTCCGGCCCGTGGACAGTTTTCCGTTTTATATGATAATGTGGCCCGCGGCTACAGTCTACCGAGATTCCCCGCTATTTGCTTACTACGTCAAATTTTAGTGACTGTATGTTATTTTATTATATACACGTATGCGCAGGCGCACGTTCGTTGAAGTTCGTTGAAGCATTATCGGCATTTACGATGTACTCAACCCAAGTATCGTTTGTGGTAATCATGGCGTTTGTCGACTACAATGGTCATTTACACCAGGCCGATATTTCTTACTTTTGATACCGTAGCCGTCGACTTGTAGCACGGCGCACTTCTAGGCTTTTGTAAGACACCGCTTATGCCAGGGGTCGCCAACTCGGAACGGGTCGCGGGCCACTTTTCAAATGTCGTAGGAGCCGCGGTCCGCATGGATTCAATATCGAGATAAAATAGGCCACATAGTTGAACAACGACGCTATCTCGTCATCTACTCAGCCCTAATGAATTGATGATATCTTGGTAAATTTGGGGTACCGGGCTTATCGAACGCCTTGAAATCTTAATTAGTGATTGCACCATGTGTGTGCGCCTGTATGACAATAATGCTGTTCTCGAATCCACTTCGTCATTATGGGCGAGAAATGGCTTCGAAGTGACATTTCTGTCGTTAACATACATTCATTAAATACGATATACACCTAGTATAAATGGGCGAATAATGTGTCGATTCAACAATCCGGCCCGCCAAGTGCTTAATTTTCATATATCCGGCCCGCCGACTGGAGAAGTTGCCCGCCCCTGTTCTAAATGAAAGAACCGAAGAAGAAAGAATATTACATAGAATATGACTGTGACATGGGAGCTAGGTCGTAGTGGATGCCAGTTCAAGAGACCCCAACTGGTTGGTCGTTCGTCATCCCCCTATCTGTACATTACATCGCATTGTGTGTCTCGTATATCACATTGTACATTGTGTGTGTGTGTTGTGTCGTCAGCAGATGAAATAGAACGTGACGATTGATTGATTGGACAACTGTAAGTTACTACTCCACTTGAATATTTTCAGATTATACACAGCTCAATACTCAAAATACATGCCCTTAAATAAACACCTCGTCGTCACGGTCCTTGTTAGTATAGTGGTGAGTAACCCCGCCTGGCACGCGGAAGACCGGGGTTCGATTTCCCGACGGGGAGCGTCATTTTTGATCACTAGAGAGAGAGAGAGAGTCTTTATTTTCATCGAACCAAAATACATGACAAACGGCAGTGAATGTGGTACAGAAAATATGCGTGCACAGTATTCGGTATTAGATAGGAATGATCGATAAGACCGTGAAGGTCATCTAGTCTGATCACACCAGCATCAAACAGGTACACTTGACTCAGAACAGTCTGGCTGTAAAAAAATGTTTAGTTAGGAAAGGAAAGTAGAAAAAAATTAAACAATGGTAGCAAATTATCAATGAAGCAATGTCTGGGCGAGGTAGGGCAACAGTGTTAGTGTAACGACAAGAGGTGATCAAGTAGGGCTTTTTTGAATCTATTATAAGGCAATTCACGGATATGTGATGGTAATGCATTCCAGATGATAGGTCCCGAGTAGTCGATAGATCTCTTAGTTAGGTTGCTATTGGGTTGGGGTAAGTAGACGTTTCCTTTAGACGAAGATCTCGTGTAATGGGAATGGACATGTTTAGCAGGTATGAAAAAGTCATCAAACACAGGAGGGAGACTATTGGAAAAATATTTGTGAACAACTTTTGATACTTCGAAGCGATACAGTTCATCAACTCGCAAAATTCGATGCTTACGGTAGTAAGGCGATAAATTGGTACGTAAAGGTACAGATGAGATCAGCCGTATCGCACGGTTTTGCAGGGTTCGAATTCTGCACAAAAATGTTGTACATGCATTTCCCCATACTACGATTCCATATTGCAGATGCGAGTGGAAAAGAGAGAAGTAGATGGTTCGTAGTACTGATCTGGAAACCAAAGATTGGAGACGGGTCATTATTCCCACACACCGAGCTAGTTTTGATATTGTGCATTCAATATGCTGCTTCCAAGACAATTTGGAATCAATGGTGACGCCGAGATATTTTGCTGAGTCACATATTGAGATTTGTTTATGATTGATGTTCACAGTGAAATTATGACTGGCATTATTTAAAACGAGCATCTCGGTCTTATCTGCATTCAAACTCAGTTTGTTTGCTTGCAGCCATCTCGACACTTTTGGGAGTTCCCTATTCACAGATGCATGCAAATCATCGACAGTGTTGGAGGTTATGAAGAGGTGAGTATCATCAGCAAATAGCGTTGTGCGGAATAAAGATGCATTAACAATGTCGTTAATATAAATGAGGAAAAAAGTCGGTCCAAGGACTGAGCCTTGTGGCACTCCACAAGTTATATATCTGGTAGTCGTTCTTAATGTCCCCAGTTTAACATATTGTTTGCGGTTTGCCAGGTAGCTTTCAAGTAGAGTTGCTGCAATACCCCTGATTCCATAGTGTTCTAGCTTGTATCTTAAGATTCTGTGGTTAACTGTGTCGAAAGCTTTGCGGAGATCGATAAAAATGCTGCAGCCACTTTCTTTTTGCTTGATGGTTTTGTAATAGTCCGTTACAATTGATAGTATTGCATGGTTGGTGTTGTGGTTGGATCTGAATCCATGCTGGGTCGGAGACAGTACTGCATTCAGTTCAAAAAAGTTCTTAAGTCGGCAGTCAATCAGTTTCTCAAAAACCGTGGCAAGATTTGGCAAAACAGATATTGGTCGGTAGTTAGAAATTAGCTTTTTACAGCCTTTCTTAAACACTGGCATTACTCTGGCAGTTTTCAGTGCATCTGGGAAAATGCCTAGACGTATCGACTCATTAAAGAAAATGCATATAACATCACCAATAATATTAAAGATTAGCTTCAGGAAGTGAGTTGGGATGAGATCGGGTCCTACTGCTTTGTTACTTTTCATTTCAGATAATACGATCGCAACTTCTCCTTCACTTGTCGGCTCAAGAAAAATGGATTTCTGAGGGCCAGGACTCAAGTACGAGAGAAAGTCATCAGAGGAGTTTGGTATTGAAGCTGCAAGATCCGGACCAATGTTGCAAAAATACTGATTGAACTTTTCTGCTACTGCAAGCTGGTCTTTGATGATGCTGCCATTCTCGAGTAGCTCGATGTCATCAGTACTCTTGGGAGCATTACCTTTAGTTAGGTTGATAATTTCTCCAATGGTTTTCCATGTGTTCTTGGGATCTTTGGAGCACTCTTCGAATCTTTTTTGGAAGTATGCTTTTTTGGCATTTTCTTTCATATGCGTCACTTGGTTTGCATATTTTTTGTACACTTTTTTGCCTTCGATGGTGCCTTGCAGATAGTAGTGCTTATGCATCCAATCCCTCGTTTTGATCGCAACAAGTATGTCATGACCAATCCAGGGTTTCGATTTCAAGCGCCTTGCATTGCGGTTGACTTTCCTAATTGGGAAAGATGTGTCGAGGGCTGCCCGCAGTTCCTCAATAAATTTTTCAAAATGGCAGTTGTAGTTGTCAGTTGTGAGTGGAGGAATTTTGTAGTTGTTGAAGGTATTGCTGACAATTTCAATATACTCCTCTATACCGCGTGGGTTTAAGGGCGTTCGAGATTCAAATTCTTTAGCACAATGTGGCAGGGCCAATTTCATGTGGCAGATGATGGGATAGTGATCAGTCATACTGTGTTGGAGCACAAAAGGGGACAGGTGATATTGATGAGTGTTGCAGTAGAAGTGATCTAGTAGAGTTTTGGATTGATCAGCTATTCTTGTGGGTTCAGTAATTATCTGAGCTATTCCATAAGAATCAAGCATTTCACGGTACCTTGTGTTAAAGTTGGTGGTCTTCAGCAAATCAATATTTATGTCTCCCATAATAAATATTTGTTCGTTAGCTGCCGTTAGCGTTTCCAGAATATTTGAGAATTCGTCAAGAAAAGTCTCTTGCTTTGTTCCTGGGTGTTTGTAGATGACTGCCACTGTGAGAGCTTTTTGTACATGTACTCTGACAAATATATATTCTACGCCTTCGGTTTCAAATTTTACGTCCGGCATCATGTCATATCTCAGACCTTCGTTGATGTATAGTCCAACACCTCCAGCGTTCGTTTTAGATGGCGAGTGTAAAAAGTTGAAACCTGTCAGGTTAACATTAGTCGTTGGATGTTCTTTCAACTTGGTCTCAGAGATTCCGATGATGGTTGGTGAGCAATTGAACATTTCAAACAGGGGGGGAATTTCATCTAGATGAGCTTGGAGGGATCTTGTGTTTAAGTGTGCAAGTAAAATTCCTTGAGATGATGGGATACCACTACTATTCGTTGAATTGATAGATCTGCAGTTGCTCACGTTGAAAAAGTTTTGAGCCATTTTTTAGTGTGGGTTGCGTTTGCAGTGAGAGAGCAGTATAGCAGTTTCTATTGGAGTTTATCGAGGTCATCCTTTGACTCATTGTGGATTCTGGGTGCACCATCATTCTTTTTCATGTAGATATTTCCATTTGCAGTCCAGAGGTATTTGAAGCTTTTTTTTTGTTTCGCAGCTCGCGCTTCAAAGAAAACATCTCTTCTGTAATTTGTTAAATTTTCGTTTAGGAAGAGTTGTTTCATTCCTTCTACACCAAAGTCCTTGATATCCCTTTTGGCCTTTTTCACTTTGAGGAATTCTTTTTTTGGTTGCTCTGAAGAGAATTTGGCTATAACGGGTCCTGTTTTGTCCTTATTTCTGAAGCGCACTCTATAACACTGCACAATCTGTGGCGCAGTAATCTCAGCTTTCAAGGCGTTAGCTATTTTCATGATAGTTTCAGGCAGATTTTCTTTTTCGGAGTGGGGAACACCATGAAATTCCAGGTTGTTGTTTCGAGATTGCTGCTCCAGGTTGTCGTTGGTGCGTTCTAGACAATCGATGTTACTTTGAAAGTTTAATTTTGTGTTTTTACATCGCTGGTCAGTGATATTCGTCTCGGAATAAAATCCTGATATTTTCCGTCGCTGGACTAGTGATGTAATACTAATTCTGTATTAATTACAATTTCATTATTCCAAGGTCAGTTTGTGCCGGTAAGAACCCTGAATCGCACGTAAACCGAACGCTAGCAACATCCCAATCCTAATGTCTATTGATACATGGGTTTCGAGTCTTTTATTGCGTTTAAGAATTCGGTTCCTCCACTCAGGACCGAAACGCCACTTCGTCAGCCCCCCCAAAAAAACTTTGGTCTTGGGCCCCCATAGGGTGATGAACAAGCTTCTGGGGGGCTTTGCTCCCGGACCCCTATCAGGCTATGCGTTTTAGTCGCTACTTATCAACGAGATTTGTTGTACTGTTTAGTGAGGTAGCTGCTGTTTCCTTACCGTGCGAAAATTTTCTATAATTCACAATTGAATCGGTCAATATGATCGGGAATTACATATATATTGCTATCAATTTTTTATCCTTTCTCTGCTTCCGTAATCAGATTTATCGGTAGAGCTGAGTGAGGTGCCTTGGCAATGTAAGGCCCGTAAATAGTAATTGAAGATCTTCGGGCGGATCCGTTGGTGTAATGACTTCGTTACATGATCTTATTTCGTGACCTCCTTCCTGTCTGCTATCTAAAAAGATATTGAAATGTACTAAACTTAAAGACGCACACGATTTCAAATTGGTATTTATTTCTTCACCGGCAAATAATTTCTCACTGCGAGACTGCATTCGTCTTGTGGGGGTCAGATCGCCAGGACAGGAATATTCGTTGGCAGCCATTTGGGCGACTATGTACAATTAAAAATTGTATATATATATATCGAATTATTCGCTCAGCATAAGGGCAGTCCTTGTCGGCCAAGGTTTTCTCGCTGCCAATCGTTCTGACACACTTCTAGTAGGTACATGTTACATGGCCTAAAACTTCCTATGTCTTGTGCGTCGTGGCGCGGTAATGGCCGACGCCGAAATGCCCATTTGTGTAAATCATGCCTTTTTCTTTTGGAGTAAGAGAATCCAATAATCAAGATATTTGGCAACAGTAAATCGAGGATGACGCGAAAATACTTTTAAATAGTTCAATAAATTTTCAAAACGATACCTCATAATTTAGGTTAATTCACAAAATAATTTTGGGATTCCTCAGAGCTCGAGCCCAACCACCCGAATTCGGGGGTTTGGAGTGCGGCAGTTACGGTCTTGCCACCACTATAATTACATTATACTACACATTTGCCGATAAATATACCCTGTTGCGACCAAGTTTTTATTTTTGATTCCTTCGGACTGCTCGAGAACCTATAGCGCCCTCGAAGGTCGACGTATTCGTAACGACTGACGTGAAAGTCTCTCAAGCCAAGGTGATGAAGCTATTCATATTTGAAGAGGTGTATATATCAGTTTGCATAGCACCCAGCCTGGTGCTGCATGCGTCAATTGCACCGTGTAACGTCATCAATTTATATCGTGATTTCAAGTCTATTAATCACAACTCAAAGAATCATAACACCACGATACTGCAAAAATAAACTGAAATGTTCGAACAAACAAAACACAAAAAAGCGATTGGCAATGCATCGACGAAGAATTGGATCCCCGCGACGCTGGGATCGAACGTTAACAGTTTTAAATTTTAATCCGCAGGATCGGGGTCGTCAAGAAAAGACAAGTAAAGGTCATCCTGCAATAACTCACGTATATTTTGTTCCTCGGATCCACGCAACGGAGTATCAATCGGCAATTCCGCCGGATTACTGACCAGCGCAGATTCCACTGTCACGTTTTCTTTCCTATTTCGCATTTGTGCACTGCTGTGCTGGGATAGTTGCGTAAGCTGACGATCTGGAGTGTTGCCGTCGACTACTGAAATTTTCCGTTTCTTCGCGGCCTGACTCGCATGACCGCAAACTCTCATTTGTACATGATGTTCAAGCGACATTATTCTTTTCCGACATGAAAACAAGGGTTGGCGGTTTTTTAGTAGCATCACTCCTTTGGCCCGTTCTGTTTTTTCCACCGATGTTTTTATTGGCGAGACAGCAGCGGGAAAAATGGAGAATGCTTTATCCCTAGTACACATTTCTTGGACATCATGGGCTGATATCTTGCAGATCCGTTCTTCATTAACCTGCTGCTCAGCACCGGCCTCCAGTAGCCGTCGTTTGAAACATTCAGTCGGGTTTAAGAACGTAATAAGTTCAGTGCGCATAAAAGCGACAGGATTATGATCCTTGCTCAGAAACAAATTGTACGCGAATCTGACCCTCTTCGGGTTTTCCGGATTTTTGAAGTAAACATCGATCGTCAAGTTGAACCCCGAGTGTCCACTCTCGTTCAATTCGTAAGGAGCCTGTCTGAAGATTCTTTTCGGGTTGGGATAACTCTCTGGCAAACGGAAGACGACTTTCCTTATGAATGTTCCTAGAGTCAATTTTCGCATTGGCCTCAAATACACTTTCCAATCCTGATTGCCTGTTCGATTGTAAGGTCTACATCCGACTTTTGCTTGGTGACCAAGTAGAACTTTTGCTTCCATAATGTACGCCATTTCCTCTTGAACTTTGCAATGATCGTCAAAACAATACTGGAGACTTACGAACATATATATTCATGGCCATCCCCCTTTCGGCTTTCATGAAGGTTTTCTCTTTTTTCCTTCATATGATAAGAATTGGCTTCACGCCGCGATGTCTTCGCTTGTTATATTGTTATCTTGATTGCATTGCATTCCCGAAGCTATCATGTCTGGGATGATACCGACATCCTGGATTCGAAATTTAACTCACGATTTTAATCCCTTGGCGTTATCATCTCAATTGCGCTGAGCTGACATGATTTCAAGAAAGTCAGGTGTTAATACTTGTGTGAGTGTTGAATCAATGAAAATATTATTAATAACTAGAAGAGACAAATTAATCCCTATGCACCAGCTCCAGTCATATTGTGCTGATGCTGGCCGCTTTCATGGTATTGTCACGCCATTCTATTGAAAATGGGTCAGGGCTTGATAAGACTCAATTGTCGCCATGATTGTCTCAAGATCTTTACTTAAAGCGTCAGTGTACACTGTACAGACAGTAATTGCACTTCTGAAAATTTCCGAGGTATTTCGTAACTGACTATGTTGAACAGTGTTTTTCAAACTTTTTCTGATCGTGTACCACTAATTTCTGTCGCTACCCTACCAGATTAATCCTGAATGGCTTGTTTTGATCAAATATACCGGTATTTATAACTATACCAAAAACGCCAATGAATAGCGAGAGAACACCAGTCAATTTGCAACTCCTTCCCTAGTACAAAATCGTCGATCCAGGGTGTTACAGTACTCAGAGCACATCGGAGATAATGTCCGGACTAAATTAGAATATTCTTGAAATTAATGACCACGAAGGCCGAGAACCTTTGCGAACACAACACTCATATGTCGAAGCAGGGATCTCGATTCCTCCTTGCTGCCTCTTTCAAATCATGAGAGCGTTTTAATAGGCAGCGCACCATGGGCGTATTATGAGGGTTTTCATAAACCACACTGTAGAAAACAGTCACTTCCGCTCTCGATTGCAATAAATCCATACTTTTTGTCAGGGGTGGGCAAACATTTGAGCTCGCGGGCTGCATTCAACATCTGGATCCATTCGCGGGCCGCACTATATAAGATTGGGATTATATACCAAAACGCAATATTGGTATCGCATTACATAATGAGGACAAGGAGATAATATATATGCTTATTTAAAACAATCCAAACATTGCTTTGGTGATGTCGTAGACGCGTCAGAAACAGTGGCGAGATTTCATAGGCGGTAACCACTTTGTCAAAACTATAGAGATGAAAGTCGGTTGTCTCGATTCTTAGAACAGGATTGAAATTTATATCTCTGAGCAGCGATCTTTTCATAGATATACCAATTCCACTTTTGGATCAGTTCCAGGACACACAATGCTGAGCATCAAAACCATGTTAACTTCAAGCACGCTTCTACTATGTGTAGATAAAATATAAATACCCTAATTCTTCCCATACAGAAAACGATTCTACCCTAAGACACGCGCGAATCGTTTTGATAAAAACATCCCTGAAAATATCAAAACTGCAGTGGCCAATCTGAAATCACACTACTGATCCGAATCAATCTCGTTCAGGATAACTGCGATGTTTAGCAGTTAAAACCTTTCAAACTGCGTGGGCTTTGAGATCGGGCTGTCGTGCCAGAAATCAAACAAAAAAATAATATAGGAAGTATTTACTCTTAGAACAGTGGTTCTCAAACTCCCTATGACGGTAAAAGAGTTCGCGCTCCCTTTATCGTCATATCACAAAATGCAACCAAGATGCTATCAAACCTAACGGATAGTTGGATGGCATGGAAGGTTACGGTTGTGGATGAGAGATTTTTAAATATGAAATTCAGACTAAATACAGAGCAATAATTAGGACTGGGATGAAGATCGCACGAAGCGCGAAAAAAATCAGATGAGCTCAGCTTCGCGTCCCCTTTCAGATGCTTTCCCGCCCCAAGATGTTACGCCCCCAGTTTGAGAACCACTGCCTTAGATTTATCATGGTGAAATATACTAAGAAAAAGTTTAATCAAGTCCCAGCAATAATTCGATTTTTTGTAGGCATATTAGCAATATTTTGATAAGTTTCCTTTTGGACTCTCGTGGGCCGCACAGAATAGTGTGGAGGGCCGCATGCGGCCCGCGGGCCGTAGTTTGCCCACCCCTGCATTAACATGACAGGCGTTGATATAGGCTACTGCATTGCGTTGTGGTATCTGTGCGGTGTGCACAGCACATGCAGAAACAATGCTTTACAAAAGCCTACAGAACTAGGGTTACCATATACGTTCAGTCGTTCACCTTTAGGAGGAAGCTGGTCGACGAAAAGAGTGTAAAAGAAAATACGCAGACCTGTGACACTCAATAATCCTGCTTCAAACTTCTACACTATATATTTTCGAAACTATTTTATCCTTGAAAATTGCTGAATACAGAAGATGCACTCATATTTCATAGCCCGTACACTCGTACTGCCATATGCCGATGTGGTCTGTAGATTTATAAACCAACCTCACGAAATTATTGACTACTTGACTACTAATTATTGATCACGTGCTGAGAGATAATAAAGCATAATAGCAGAATAAGCCAGGACATGCACATTGCACATATATTATTGAAAAAATGCATTCGTTGGCTTATAAATTTTTCGCACTTCACCCGACCAGATCACAATTCCGTAGTAATAGAAAGGCGGTACAAATGAATGGTGAGTACTGCGAGTTCGATTCCAAGTTATTGTATGTACTGTCCAGTCTCCAGTTTCGAGGTGAAGTCTTGTTAAAACCATTGCTTGGTGATGCCGAATGCTTCGCATTCGTATTATTCCAGAATTCCTCACTTTTAATAGTTTCTGGTCGCCTTTTCAAGTACCACTACTAATAGACGAAATACCAATAGTGTTGAAACTTTACTATTCGTCGAAATTACAAAGAAATGTCGGTCTTCTCCGTCCGAGTCTCGAGTCATATTACTTGGTCCGAGTCGTCCGCAATTACTCGAGTACAAGCCGAGTCAGTAACAGATTGACTCAAGTCCAGTCGAGTCATCACATTTCGAGACAATGCGTCGAGTCACGAATATATCGCGACTCGAGTCGGACTCAAGTCATTACAACGCTGGTAAAGATGCTGTGAGTAGTTAGTATGATCGCTCGCGAATCGTAATGGGTTCTTATGGCGGGGTGGTGAGCGGCTGGAAAACCGGGGGTGGTGAGCGGCTCCTTATACCTTATGGCGGGGTGGTGAGCGGCTATTGCGTCTTATGGCGGGGGTCGTGAGCGGCTCTTATTTCTTATGGCGGGGGTCGTGAGCGGCTGGAAAACCGGGGGTGGTGAGCGGCTTTTATGTCTTATGGCGGTGGTCGTGAGCGGCTATTGCGTCTTATGGGTGTGGTGGCGAGCGGCTATTGTGTCTTATGGTCGCACGGTAACCCTTTTCAGCATAGGGATCGGTCGCAAGCGGCTCTTATGTCTTATCGCGGAGGTGGCATACGGCTATTGCGTCTTATGGTGGGGGTGGCAAGCGGCTATTGTGTCTTGTGGTCGCAGATCTCTGGTGATTCGCTGAATGAACCTTTGTTAATGCGTATATCGTGAATTATTATATATGATGTAGTTTAGTCGTGACAAATGACCGATCGTGTTCTAAGTCTTTCGTCGCTATTGATTTCTACGTAACCTGAATAGCACGCCGACTTTCAGATCGGATTATTCACACCTTCCGCTGTTTCACATCTACAGAACAGTCTGCTGTTCACAAACTAACACTCCAAAAAGGTGTGAAATATTTGTAAAATCCTACGAGCGCTCACAAGATAACACGCCAGACATAGCCATCTCTCACGGTTTGATGTTACAAAGGTAGGAATTACGCACAAGGTAATATTTCCGCAATAAGTTTGTTACAGAGCCGTCGCACAATATCCGCGGTCACAAACTAACACTCCAAAAAGGTGTGAAATATTGGTAAAATCCCGCGATCGCTCACAAGATAATACCTAAGACATAACCATCGCTCGCGACTCGCTGTTACATACATGCCGATCGTTGACAATGTAATATTTTGGTAATTGGTTTGCCACAGAGCCGACGTAGACGGTGATTCGAATATCAACAATAGCCGCGTTCACAAACCAACACTTCAAAAACGTGTGAAATAGGTTACAAATCCCACGATCGCTCACAAGATAACACCAAAGACATAGCCATTTCTCGCGTCTTGTCATTACATACATCCCAATCGCTACAGTGTAATGTGTCTATGGTTGTTACTATCAAGTAATAAGTAATGAATAACAGTACCAGCGCAGACCGTGATTCGAAAACCAACAATTTGACACTTGCCCGCGATCGCTATATGTTTCACGCCTCCCGAATAGTGGCTGACTTTAGTTGCGTGATAAGATCCATGAAAATATTCAATCAATGTGTTAGATTGTCAACTTGAAATGTAACTCACTACACAAATCAAGTTGAATCGTATTTGAATGTATTGACTCGACCCAACTCAAATCCTTTGACAAATCCTATTAACGCAATCTGTTGAATCGAACGTAACCTGAATATTACTGACGCCAACATTCACCCACATCGATCATTCACACATTCCACGCCGCTGTTTTAACAGTTATAGAATCAATACCAACTATCTCTAACCCGATAATATTCAATCATTTTGGTAATTTACCAACTTTAAATCCATTCGCGGATGTACTAAAGGTAAATCCAGATAAGCCAAAATGAAATATTTGGACTTTGACATAGTCTGAATTGAAATAGATTGACAAACATGACTAACAACTTTCAATCCAGTCATATTTAGAGATTATACGCACATTGATTCGAAACAAGTAATGAAACATTACAACTCTATTCGCGATCCGAATTTTCAATTGTCAAAGCGACATTTTAACATCTTACCATACTCAGAAGAATTATTCACAACATTAACAAGTGTTAAAAATCTAGTTTTCACTTACTTGATTATATCACTACAACTCACAAACTTGAATTAATTCATCCTTGTTGTATTCATATGACCGATAATTTTTTATTCAACTATAAAGGTCGTTACTATTCTGTAAAACAAAGTATTTACTAATCAGTCCATATACGACTTGACATAAACCTATTACATTTTGAATATACGATATTTGAATGTCTGAACAATATCTGAGAAATAATTATCACAAGTGAATCCATATACGACAGCGTAAAAGATATAGGAATGTCAGCAACTCTTTACGATCGTAGTTACTACCACATTAACTAATTTACCCGATCAACTCGTCATGATCATTCCTGAAATCAACACAAACATGCCCCTGCCTTCAGTTACCACAAAACAGCATCAAGTTTTAAATCCACTTGTAGCTGACGGATTATTTGATTGCATCGATAGAGAATATTATTGAACTCGTCGGTATTGTTACTACAACAAATTTTCGCTTACACCGACTGCGAAAGTTAATATCGAATGGTAAGTCTTGACCGCATATTTGTTGAACACAGACATGACAAAGAACATTACCGAGATTTTATAAACTAGTCATATTACTTTTCACATCTATCAATATCGGAATACAAGTCATCAAACTTTTTGTTAAATGTTACATAACACTTTTGGAATCGGATTCGTTATAGTCATACAAATTGTATTAAACCCAACACCAAAACAAAAGGACTTTTAAGTTCATTGAAATCAAAGCATCCGTCTTCGACTTGCGCTTTATTAGATTGCACGCAACAATTCGTTACGAATGAGCTGTAACCAAAGTTAAGAATTCTTTGTGTCCACAGATATAGAAGATGAATATAGCTAACAAAATCACGAATCGACGTTTCAGAGTATTTCACGGATGTAATAAAATTGTTAGTGTCGCCTATCTAAAAGTATGCATGCGTTCGATTTCCATACCGACTGTTTGCGATGTTTAGGATTCACTTACAATGACCAAGAGTGAGGATTTAACATCAATGTCGTTACTGGTGGTATTCACAACAGAGAATCGAAACATTACACAGTGTGAAAATATATCTTTGATATCAAAGCACTATCCCAAGTACACGATTAATACTCAACTCCGTTCACACTTTCTATAGAACGTGCTAAATGTAAAATATCACGAGGTTGCAAGACTTTGATCATTACAAAAGTAAATTGAATATGTTTGCTCGATGCATTCAATTCAACTAGAAATGTCTAGTGCACAACAATCGTAATATTAAGGAAGTACTTGCTACACTCTAATTCACTAAACGTGTTTTTGCATTGTTGTTCATTTGTAGCATTGATTGTTTTTGAACCCTCAAATAATAATTCCCGACATGAAACCAAGCCGCTGAAAGTCGTTACCAACACAAAGAAACACTTTGTACGATGTTTGCCAAATGTATCCTATATGGTTAGGTGTACTAGAATTATTTGTGTAACACATACACCGACAATGTAATCGAAAATTTTTCCGTTGTCATTCGCTAAAGTAAATGTCATCGCAATACTCTGTCACTAAAGACGTTCCTTGTATGTGATTGAATCACCGATAATTAACTCACTAAACCGAACTCTAAAGAAATTTTACTCACTCGACGGCTATGAAACAGCGTCGCTTAATCGGTCTATATCGTTTTTCTAAAGGTAAATCATATCCATCCAATAGAAAACAATTTTCACTAGCTTGGTAATGAAACCGAAGTCTTCATTCAATATTTTGTCTGTGTCAAATACTTTGCAATAAACACACTGGAGTGGTCGAGCTTTACATCAGCAGACTGTAATCTGTAAATCAAGCTTACATCCTACTTGTAACTGTATCGTTTACCTAACCGAGTTGTATGCACAGTTTGATGTTTTTTGTTATTTGGTAATTGCTGAATATACTACTTCGAAATACTCCCTTGAACGTAATTTCCATCATCGTAATAATCGAAGTACATTTGTGTCGAATTCGTAACAGCCGACTATGACATGATAAATTTTTGACAAGGTATGCTTGGAAGATTGGTTGTATATCACGAAAAATAATTACCGCTCATATTGATACTGTTATCCATTGTTCGGTATTTTCAAACGAGTAAAATTTATTACTTGAGTTACTCCGCTTAATGCAAATGTAAACACAACCGTCTTTCAACATCACAAAGACATCGATACAAAGTATACAATCAAACGCAACAAGTTTACTTTTGTAGGTTGTGTATGATTATCCTGCATAACTCATTTCTTACCAAAGCCATATGAAATATATTCATGTTACACGAAAATATTCCCATGCTACAAACCTATTCAATGATTGGTGTTGCTTTCAAAATGTTACGATACCTCAAGAACTTTATTGTCTCAATGGATGTTCATGTATCTTAATAATCAAATAGTTCAACACAGAACTAATACGAACAGAAACATCAGAGTTATTTACACAAAAGTTTATATGTGTACAGTATGTGAATACCGTGTGTAAACCCAGCACAATTGTGGTATCCACCCGAGTTTAGTAAACACAATTTACGACACCGAGGTCGCGTCATCTTTCGTAAGACAACAAACCAAGGCTTCAGGATATGTCCATGTCATAGCAATAAATCAGCTACTCCAACAACAGAGTACATATGTTTTCTAGTTACGGTGCTTACATCTTACACACAAATCAATCTACTTTGCTAACGAAAAGTGGTGAGTCATCATAGGGTTGTCCTCACAACTAAAACATACTATCATACAAAATGGTCGTTATAGTTTGCACACCAACGATACATCGTACAAGTAACAAGTCTCGAGAATCCAGTTATTGAAAAAACGTGAAAGTATTTCACCAAGTCGTTATGTTGACGAAGGCGTATATTGTAATATCATGATCGATTTGCATTCGTTGGGCACAAACTGTCACTACTCTAAATAATTCTTTTTCACTCAAACACAAACGCATACTTGTCACCATTCGTTTTCATCAAGCACGAGTTCAAGAAACTTACTACGACATGAATTTTTATTTTTATGTTGTGTAAATAGGTAATAATTAATTCAAGTAACACTGTATCAACATCATCGAGTTGTGCTAATAGATTTACATGTGGTCTTGTGGTTTTCGTCGGGACATACAGCACGAACTAACTGTAGACTCCTCTCTGTTGTACAGCTACTCGGTGATCGAAATGCATTAACATGTAAACAACGATCTTGTTTCGTCACACCAAAAATATGTTCACTGTCGCGATACCCCGCACAAGACGTGCATAGCCTTTTCACACTCGTAATAGTATACCAACGTCAAGCGATAACGTTTAACAAGACCAACGACACTGAACCCACGACGTTTACCTATGTAAAATTACCACTTTCACTTGCCAGTCCATCGTTTACCTGACTAAACATATTATTTTCCTTTGGAGATCTGACGTTTACCCAGAGTAAGAAACCATTTTCACTTGTAAATATTTTTTTTTCCTCGGCTAACAAACCTTTTTTCACTTGGAAATATATTTTTTCTCTGGGTAACAAACCTTTTTCACTTGGAAATATATTTTTTCTCTGGTTAACAAACCTTTTTCACTTGGAAATATATTTTTTTCTCTGGTTAACAAACCTTTTTCCCTGAGCAACACACCATTTTGACTTGGTGGTCCGTCGTTTACCCGAGTAAAAATATCATTTTCTTTTGGAGATCCGGCGTTTACCTAGTGTAACAATACATTTTCACTTGGAAAAATACTTTTACCTAGAGTAACTAATCATTTCTCCTGGGTAACAAACCCTTTTCGTCTGGAAAACTATCATTTGTCTGAGTACCAATACAGTTTTCACTTGGAAATCTATCTTTCACCTGGGTAACAATACCATTTTCGTTTTGAAAACTGACAACCACACCGGACAATTTGATATTTTTGTATATTGTTACAACGACAGTGACAAAATATACACCAACAACGACTCCGATACATTTGTCTAATCAAATATTCACTTGCTCTGATGCATCTCATCAAAATCGTTGGTTACTCGCATGCAATAACAATGTGCTGTTGTACATCGATATGTATGTTTTCGTAATTGGCGAATAAAGGGGTTTCCGATATGCCCGCGATGTCCGGGTTCGCGCTTTGGATTTTCCAGAGTCAAAATGTCTGAATAAAACACCTCCTCGACTTTGGTAACTGGTTGGTACACGGATAATGATGTTCGGAAAACGGATGAATTTATGTTCCCCATCGCGCTAACAACTCCGGGTTACTTGCGGGTTTCCAGAGGTCTGTTTACTATATTGTGTCTTTACTGGTCAATACATGTCGCTCCAGTCAGCTGAAACCGGATCACTAATATGAGAAAGTGTGTGGGCCTGATCCGGATATTCACTCATGAACCAACGACCAATATTCAAGTAAACATGTTACAGACCGTGTTTTTGTCTCCATGAAAAATACCAATGCATACACCATCACATACAAGTAACGTCACGATTGTTCACAAGTATTCACGTAAACGAGGTGTACATACAATGTGTCGGCGTACAAACATCATGGAAAACAAATTCATGTTCTCAAGTATCATCATGCGACGACTCTGTACATTCAATGTGGGCATAGATGACACACGACATGATACAATGGACAGTGCATTATGCATACCGATATATTCTCAGTCAAATATGCGAACCGTGTACTATCACGCATCCCGATTTTCGCTGAATATCCACAACACCAACAAATCTGTACATTTCTTTTCCCTCGACCTCGACGATAGAGTTGTCATCCCAATGTACCAATCGAGTGTATGGTTCATCAGGTGTAAAATCCAAATCAAATGTCACCAAAGTATCGTTTTTCATTTTCAATATTTCCACTGCTGCATCTTGTCTGTGTCGTAAAACCACGGTGTGGGGCCAGAGGAATCTATGGACAGTTACGCGTAGTCCCATATTTACTCGTGGATATACTCAGGTAACGACAGCGCTTTCTCAGTGGTCTGCGTGGGTGAACCGTTTCAATACGTAGCTGGATCAACTAGACCAAAAGTTTCCAACCGCGATTTATGTTGAACTGTCGAGTTACGAGATAGCACCCTCTTGCGGTGTGATTAACACGAAATAAGCCTTCAACTCGCAGGGACACACCTTGGAGTACATTATCTAATCATAATCGAACTCGAGATTCACACACACACAGAGTCCCTGTTTACGATTTCAATCCGGAGTCACCGCTCACGATGTTTATCTGTAGTCGTTATGTGGGAGTAGCGACATCTGACATATTCATCGTATGAAAGATTGATAACGATGATGATCGCCAAATACATTATACCATGTGAAACACTGCGGTCTCAGCAAAAAAATTCGCAGGTTATGACCAACAATACGCGGGGATTGAGCGAGTTACACAACCCGATTATGTCAAAGTCTGGGTCACGATACAAGTCTACCTGAGAATCCGAACAATCTTGCAAAATCAAGGTGTGAACCCGTGAAAGGGCTGTACTCATGTGATATTGATTTTTTAATAGTTGGGTGGAGGTTGGTTCATACTAAGACCATGTTACGTCCAAATATGGCTGCTTGCCTGTCTCCAAGTCATCTATGCCCACATTGAATGTACAGAGTCGTCGCATGATGATACTTGAGAACATGAATTTGTTTTCCATGATGTTTGTACACCGACACATTGTATGTACACCTCGTTTACGTGAATACTTGTGAACAATCGTGACGTTACTTGTATGTGATGGTGTATGCATTGGTATTTTTCATGGAGACAAAAACACGGTCTGTAACATGTTTACTTGAATATTGGTCGTTGGTTCATGAGTGAATATCCGGATCAGGCCCACACACTTTCTCATATTAGTGATCCGGTTTCAGCTGACTGGAGCGACATGTATTGACCAGTAAAGACACAATATAGTAAACAGACCTCTGGAAACCCGCAAGTAACCCGGAGTTGTTAGCGCGATGGGGAACATAAATTCATCCGTTTTCCGAACATCATTATCCGTGTACCAACCACACTGTAAAAAATCTGGTAGATTTACTGGGAAATCTCTGTAAATTTTACCACGAATTACCGGCCGCAGCCAATTACTGTGCGTAGCTTGTCATTTTACATTTTGATATGTAACATTACCTTAATATAGCTGTAAAGTAAGTTACCAGAATTTCTTCGCAAAATTACTGACAGTTACTCGTTACTGCAGTTTACCGGGCTATTGGCAAAATTGATTAGCTTCAAAATCGCTGCAGCCAATGTATACGTAGAACTGAATGTTACTGATATATCATTCTAGATGCGATTTGACCTGATTGAACCTCGTTTGCGAGACTGGGGTCTGTCATACCGAAATTGTTGGCCCTAGTATCAATTAAGCTTAGTAGGGTACAAGAAATAACTGACAATCGTAGCTAATGTGGTACACCGTAGCCATATTATATTATAAGGCAATGGCTGTACGGCCAGTCTCGCTGGTTACATTCGTTGTCACGGATAAGGCTGATAAGTTAAAAAATTAGTTCAGGATGTGTAATATTGATCGGGGAAACTAGAAATATCAGCACCGCATGCTCAGCTGACCACTTGTTAATGGCGGACAAGGCGACCTGTAATAGGTTACAGGTGACTGCTTTTTCTGAGATTCGTAGTAAACAACCAACGCACAACTGTGACATCACAACTAGCGTCTGGTTAGGTAAGTACAGTAAGTAGTGAACAACACATGGAATATATATCAATTTATACGAAATTAGATGAAAAAAGGGACTACATGCAATGATAAATGTTTCTGTATGGAAAAAACGACCCAGATCAAACATTATAACGTGGCCAGTAAATATTATTGGTGTCATGTGTCAGCGGATGAATACCATTTATTTCGAAATCGTTCGAGTGTCGTCTGGCCAGTGGCCATTAGTGAGATTTGAGCAAAGGGTGGAGCGAAGCTTGTTGTGCTTGAAGAAAGTGGACACGATCGTTAAAAATTCCTAGGAATGCTGAATGGAATACGCATCTTAAAAGGTAATACAGTACTACATAGTATTCGTTACCGTGAATATCTGACTCTGCACACCAGCCCTCGATGACTTAGATTTCATGATTGATATATTTCATTCGCCGCATTCTCTGTTCTATTTTGGGATATTTGTCGACTTATATAGTGACCACATACTCCGCTGCGGAGGGGTTGAAACTGTTGGCTTGGTAATGTCATTTTCGGGCCATAGCATAGATATGTTTTCATCCGCTGCTGGATTTGTTTGCCACACATGCCACCTTAAATTAGGAACCTTTTGCTTCAATACAGAGATAAAGTCATGAATCTCTGCTATGTCATGTAAAAGGCGGAGCCGTCATCACACAATGTGCCAGTACCGGTACTTCAAAACATGTTATAGTTTTGTTAGCCTATTTGTCTTAGTCTTTATAATGTCATGTCCACTGTCCAGGTTAGGAACTTTGCTTTATATAGCGACTTACGCATGAATTCTTTTTAGTGGAACTGCAAGATACTACTTACACAGAAGGAATGAGAACGAGAAAAAGAAACAATTGGAAGTTTGGCCGGTGGTGGAATTAATTCACGTTTTCTCGAGACCACTCGTGTTACTTCATGTCTCCTAAAGAAGAATTAGACCTCCAGCAGCAATATTGTTTCAACGATAACCACTTCATCGTGATATCATGAATGAATATACAGTTTGTTCCAATGTCGTTTTGGAAATGTGAAGAAAATGTTGCGATATTTTTGCATCGGGTTGCTTTGCGATAGGTATGATGTACGTGAATTTACAAGCTGGTATGTAATCCTGATTTACAGGGACAGCATGTAGGTAGGTAGGCGGTAAAATGACAGTCTCGATCGCAAATGTACAGGAGAACATGTAGATTAGATATACCGGAGGTGACAGTAACATTACAGTCTGGCGTGTAAAGTGAGATTACCGGACGAGTGTAAGTTAAATTGACATTGACTAACGGTAATGTTAGATTACCACGAAATGTCTGGCTACCGTGCTTCCAAACATTTCGCGGTAAATCGAGGTTTTTATTTTTTACAGTGCAGTTACCAAAGTCGAGGAGGTGTTTTATTCAGACATTTTGACTCTGGAAAATCCAAAGCGCGAACCCGGACATCGCGGGCATATCGGAAACCCCTTTATTCGCCAATTACGAAAACATACATATCGATGTACAACAGCACATTGTTATTGCATGCGAGTAACCAACGATTTTGATGAGATGCATCAGAGCAAGTGAATATTTGATTAGACAAATGTATCGGAGTCGTTGTTGGTGTATATTTTGTCACTGTCGTTGTAACAATATACAAAAATATCAAATTGTCCGGTGTGGTTGTCAGTTTTCAAAACGAAAATGGTATTGTTACCCAGGTGAAAGATAGATTTCCAAGTGAAAACTGTATTGGTACTCAGACAAATGATAGTTTTCCAGACGAAAAGGGTTTGTTACCCAGGAGAAATGATTAGTTACTCTAGGTAAAAGTATTTTTCCAAGTGAAAATGTATTGTTACACTAGGTAAACGCCGGATCTCCAAAAGAAAATGATATTTTTACTCGGGTAAACGACGGACCACCAAGTCAAAATGGTGTGTTGCTCAGGGAAAAAGGTTTGTTAACCAGAGAAAAAAATATATTTCCAAGTGAAAAAGGTTTGTTAACCAGAGAAAAAATATATTTCCAAGTGAAAAAGGTTTGTTACCCAGAGAAAAAATATATTTCCAAGTGAAAAAAGGTTTGTTAGCCGAGGAAAAAAAAATATTTACAAGTGAAAATGGTTTCTTACTCTGGGTAAACGTCAGATCTCCAAAGGAAAATAATATGTTTAGTCAGGTAAACGATGGACTGGCAAGTGAAAGTGGTAATTTTACATAGGTAAACGTCGTGGGTTCAGTGTCGTTGGTCTTGTTAAACGTTATCGCTTGACGTTGGTATACTATTACGAGTGTGAAAAGGCTATGCACGTCTTGTGCGGGGTATCGCGACAGTGAACATATTTTTGGTGTGACGAAACAAGATCGTTGTTTACATGTTAATGCATTTCGATCACCGAGTAGCTGTACAACAGAGAGGAGTCTACAGTTAGTTCGTGCTGTATGTCCCGACGAAAACCACAAGACCACATGTAAATCTATTAGCACAACTCGATGATGTTGATACAGTGTTACTTGAATTAATTATTACCTATTTACACAACATAAAAATAAAAATTCATGTCGTAGTAAGTTTCTTGAACTCGTGCTTGATGAAAACGAATGGTGACAAGTATGCGTTTGTGTTTGAGTGAAAAAGAATTATTTAGAGTAGTGACAGTTTGTGCCCAACGAATGCAAATCGATCATGATATTACAATATACGCCTTCGTCAACATAACGACTTGGTGAAATACTTTCACGTTTTTTCAATAACTGGATTCTCGAGACTTGTTACTTGTACGATGTATCGTTGGTGTGCAAACTATAACGACCATTTTGTATGATAGTATGTTTTAGTTGTGAGGACAACCCTATGATGACTCACCACTTTTCGTTAGCAAAGTAGATTGATTTGTGTGTAAGATGTAAGCACCGTAACTAGAAAACATATGTACTCTGTTGTTGGAGTAGCTGATTTATTGCTATGACATGGACATATCCTGAAGCCTTGGTTTGTTGTCTTACGAAAGATGACGCGACCTCGGTGTCGTAAATTGTGTTTACTAAACTCGGGTGGATACCACAATTGTGCTGGGTTTACACACGGTATTCACATACTGTACACATATAAACTTTTGTGTAAATAACTCTGATGTTTCTGTTCGTATTAGTTCTGTGTTGAACTATTTGATTATTAAGATACATGAACATCCATTGAGACAATAAAGTTCTTGAGGTATCGTAACATTTTGAAAGCAACACCAATCATTGAATAGGTTTGTAGCATGGGAATATTTTCGTGTAACATGAATATATTTCATATGGCTTTGGTAAGAAATGAGTTATGCAGGATAATCATACACAACCTACAAAAGTAAACTTGTTGCGTTTGATTGTATACTTTGTATCGATGTCTTTGTGATGTTGAAAGACGGTTGTGTTTACATTTGCATTAAGCGGAGTAACTCAAGTAATAAATTTTACTCGTTTGAAAATACCGAACAATGGATAACAGTATCAATATGAGCGGTAATTATTTTTCGTGATATACAACCAATCTTCCAAGCATACCTTGTCAAAAATTTATCATGTCATAGTCGGCTGTTACGAATTCGACACAAATGTACTTCGATTATTACGATGATGGAAATTACGTTCAAGGGAGTATTTCGAAGTAGTATATTCAGCAATTACCAAATAACAAAAAACATCAAACTGTGCATACAACTCGGTTAGGTAAACGATACAGTTACAAGTAGGATGTAAGCTTGATTTACAGATTACAGTCTGCTGATGTAAAGCTCGACCACTCCAGTGTGTTTATTGCAAAGTATTTGACACAGACAAAATATTGAATGAAGACTTCGGTTTCATTACCAAGCTAGTGAAAATTGTTTTCTATTGGATGGATATGATTTACCTTTAGAAAAACGATATAGACCGATTAAGCGACGCTGTTTCATAGCCGTCGAGTGAGTAAAATTTCTTTAGAGTTCGGTTTAGTGAGTTAATTATCGGTGATTCAATCACATACAAGGAACGTCTTTAGTGACAGAGTATTGCGATGACATTTACTTTAGCGAATGACAACGGAAAAATTTTCGATTACATTGTCGGTGTATGTGTTACACAAATAATTCTAGTACACCTAACCATATAGGATACATTTGGCAAACATCGTACAAAGTGTTTCTTTGTGTTGGTAACGACTTTCAGCGGCTTGGTTTCATGTCGGGAATTATTATTTGAGGGTTCAAAAACAATCAATGCTACAAATGAACAACAATGCAAAAACACGTTTAGTGAATTAGAGTGTAGCAAGTACTTCCTTAATATTACGATTGTTGTGCACTAGACATTTCTAGTTGAATTGAATGCATCGAGCAAACATATTCAATTTACTTTTGTAATGATCAAAGTCTTGCAACCTCGTGATATTTTACATTTAGCACGTTCTATAGAAAGTGTGAACGGAGTTGAGTATTAATCGTGTACTTGGGATAGTGCTTTGATATCAAAGATATATTTTCACACTGTGTAATGTTTCGATTCTCTGTTGTGAATACCACCAGTAACGACATTGATGTTAAATCCTCACTCTTGGTCATTGTAAGTGAATCCTAAACATCGCAAACAGTCGGTATGGAAATCGAACGCATGCATACTTTTAGATAGGCGACACTAACAATTTTATTACATCCGTGAAATACTCTGAAACGTCGATTCGTGATTTTGTTAGCTATATTCATCTTCTATATCTGTGGACACAAAGAATTCTTAACTTTGGTTACAGCTCATTCGTAACGAATTGTTGCGTGCAATCTAATAAAGCGCAAGTCGAAGACGGATGCTTTGATTTCAATGAACTTAAAAGTCCTTTTGTTTTGGTGTTGGGTTTAATACAATTTGTATGACTATAACGAATCCGATTCCAAAAGTGTTATGTAACATTTAACAAAAAGTTTGATGACTTGTATTCCGATATTGATAGATGTGAAAAGTAATATGACTAGTTTATAAAATCTCGGTAATGTTCTTTGTCATGTCTGTGTTCAACAAATATGCGGTCAAGACTTACCATTCGATATTAACTTTCGCAGTCGGTGTAAGCGAAAATTTGTTGTAGTAACAATACCGACGAGTTCAATAATATTCTCTATCGATGCAATCAAATAATCCGTCAGCTACAAGTGGATTTAAAACTTGATGCTGTTTTGTGGTAACTGAAGGCAGGGGCATGTTTGTGTTGATTTCAGGAATGATCATGACGAGTTGATCGGGTAAATTAGTTAATGTGGTAGTAACTACGATCGTAAAGAGTTGCTGACATTCCTATATCTTTTACGCTGTCGTATATGGATTCACTTGTGATAATTATTTCTCAGATATTGTTCAGACATTCAAATATCGTATATTCAAAATGTAATAGGTTTATGTCAAGTCGTATATGGACTGATTAGTAAATACTTTGTTTTACAGAATAGTAACGACCTTTATAGTTGAATAAAAAATTATCGGTCATATGAATACAACAAGGATGAATTAATTCAAGTTTGTGAGTTGTAGTGATATAATCAAGTAAGTGAAAACTAGATTTTTAACACTTGTTAATGTTGTGAATAATTCTTTTGAGTATGGTAAGATGTTAAAATGTCGCTTTGACAATTGAAAATTCGGATCGCGAATAGAGTTGTAATGTTTCATTACTTGTTTCGAATCAATGTGCGTATAATCTCTAAATATGACTGGATTGAAAGTTGTTAGTCATGTTTGTCAATCTATTTCAATTCAGACTATGTCAATGTCCAAATATTTCATTTTGGCTTATCTGGATTTACCTTTAGTACATCCGCGAATGGATTTAAAGTTGGTAAATTACCAAAATGATTGAATATTATCGGGTTAGAGATAGTTGGTATTGATTCTATAACTGTTAAAACAGCGGCGTGGAATGTGTGAATGATCGATGTGGGTGAATGTTGGCGTCAGTAATATTCAGGTTACGTTCGATTCAACAGATTGCGTTAATAGGATTTGTCAAAGGATTTGAGTTGGGTCGAGTCAATACATTCAAATACGATTCAACTTGATTTGTGTAGTGAGTTACATTTCAAGTTGACAATCTAACACATTGATTGAATATTTTCATGGATCTTATCACGCAACTAAAGTCAGCCACTATTCGGGAGGCGTGAAACATATAGCGATCGCGGGCAAGTGTCAAATTGTTGGTTTTCGAATCACGGTCTGCGCTGGTACTGTTATTCATTACTTATTACTTGATAGTAACAACCATAGACACATTACACTGTAGCGATTGGGATGTATGTAATGACAAGACGCGAGAAATGGCTATGTCTTTGGTGTTATCTTGTGAGCGATCGTGGGATTTGTAACCTATTTCACACGTTTTTGAAGTGTTGGTTTGTGAACGCGGCTATTGTTGATATTCGAATCACCGTCTACGTCGGCTCTGTGGCAAACCAATTACCAAAATATTACATTGTCAACGATCGGCATGTATGTAACAGCGAGTCGCGAGCGATGGTTATGTCTTAGGTATTATCTTGTGAGCGATCGCGGGATTTTACCAATATTTCACACCTTTTTGGAGTGTTAGTTTGTGACCGCGGATATTGTGCGACGGCTCTGTAACAAACTTATTGCGGAAATATTACCTTGTGCGTAATTCCTACCTTTGTAACATCAAACCGTGAGAGATGGCTATGTCTGGCGTGTTATCTTGTGAGCGCTCGTAGGATTTTACAAATATTTCACACCTTTTTGGAGTGTTAGTTTGTGAACAGCAGACTGTTCTGTAGATGTGAAACAGCGGAAGGTGTGAATAATCCGATCTGAAAGTCGGCGTGCTATTCAGGTTACGTAGAAATCAATAGCGACGAAAGACTTAGAACACGATCGGTCATTTGTCACGACTAAACTACATCATATATAATAATTCACGATATACGCATTAACAAAGGTTCATTCAGCGAATCACCAGAGATCTGCGACCACAACATGGTCAGGACTTAACTCTCTCCTACATCGAAAAAAATGCCATAAGTCTGTTTCGGAAATTGTGAATTCGGATACCGGAAACAAACTTTCAGACCCGGCGGCCATCGCGAATCACTTCAATGAATATTTTTGTAACGTAGGCCCAAATATTGCTTCTTCTATTACAAAACCTGTGTCGGCCAGGTCAGAGGTGAGATCGATATCCCAGTCAATTGTGCTTGAACCTACGACCAAATACGAAGTAGAAGTAGCCATCCACAAACTGAAATCGCACAAGGCCGACGGCTATGACCAAATCCCATCATGGTTTTTAAAAATGATAAGCCTGCATATCGGTCAATATATGGCCCATTTTTTCAACTTCATGATAGAAAATGGAGTCTACCCAAGCTATCTAAAAAAAGCCAGAGTAGTCCCTGTACACAAAGCTGGGGATAGAACTAACGTCACCAACTACCGTCCGATATCCGTTCTCCCATGCATCGGGATTGTATTCGAAAAGTTGCTCCTCTCCCGCCTGTCCTCATTCCTCGCCAAAATGTCTATCATTTCCCCTCAACAATTTGGCTTCCGAAACAAACACCAAACCGCTCATGCCCTCCTAACAGTGGCCGAACAGTACTATGATATCTCAGAGAAGCAAAATGTGGGATGTAGCATTTTTCTCGACCTAAAAAAAGCGTTTGACTGCGTAGATCATAAAATTCTCATCTCGAAATTGGCGCGTTACGGACTTCGGGGCCCACAACTTGAGCTCATGAAAAGTTACCTCACTGGACGCCAACAAATGGTTGCGATCTCAGACACCTTGTCCTCTCCTCACCCGGTGACCTGTGGTGTGCCCCAGGGCTCAGTACTTGGACCGGTCCTTTTCACTTTATATGTCAACGACATTTTTGAAACCTCCTCATTGAACACCACACTGTTCGCTGACGATACTCACCTCCTCTCTTCCGCTTCTTCGACGGCAGAGTTGGATGCCCTGACTGGTGACCAAATGCCCAAAGTCCATGAGTGGACGGCCCAGAACAACCTTTGCATAAACGCCTCGAAATCGCAATTGCTGACAGTCAATTCAAAAAATAACCAAACCGTTAATATCGCTGGTCAGCCCGTTTCCAACTCAGATAATGCCAAATATCTCGGAGTTTTACTAGACTCGAACATGTCCTGGAAGAGTCATATTCAGTCCCTAGAAACTAATTTATCACCGAAGTGCGGCCTGTTCTACAGCCTTGGGCGCTTCATGCCAGTATGGGTTCTCCTGATACTCTTTAAATCCTTAATACAATCGAAGTTACATTATGGCATCATCTGTTGGGGGGCTGCCAGTAAAACTGCACTCAAGCCACTGCAGAAACTACAGCATAAAGTGCTCCGAATCATAGCTAGGGCCCCAAAGGGGCCTGGCTGCCCATCCAATAAGTCGCTGCTGAAGAGATTCGGCGTCCTAAACATAGAAGATATGCGGAAACTAGAAATCGCCAAGTTTATGTATCAGTTTCACTGCGGTCGTTGCCCCGAATATTTCAATGACTTCTTTACCTCTGAATCAAAAGCGCACAAGTACAACACACGCGCGTCCACGTCGTCCAAATATCATATGATCGACCGAAAAGATCATCGCTCCATCAAATATGCCGGACCTGATGTGTGGAACAGTATCCCGCCGGCCATCCGACAGTCGACGAGCATGTCCACATTCAAGTCGAAATACAAGCAATTACTACTAAATAAATACAGTCCATCCTCATGATTACCGGACCACGACTGACCTATCGATCTCGCTTCCCATGACATGCCGCCCTATTTCTTGTCGCTTTCTTTTTCTATACTGTACTCTTTACTTTCATTCAGTGTGCATGCCTCCTTTTTACTACGCCTAGGCCAAGGTGGGTGTCCGATTCCATTGACAAATCCAAGTCGCTTCGACATCTTCCTATCTTTTCATTGTATCGCAGAATTGTGATGTTTTTGAAACGATGAAAATATTAATAAACCTGACTGACTGACTGACTATGCTGAAAAGGGTTACCGTGCGACCATAAGACACAATAGCCGCTCGCCACCACACCCATAAGACGCAATAGCCGCTCACGACCACCGCCATAAGACATAAAAGCCGCTCACCACCCCCGGTTTTCCAGCCGCTCACGACCCCCGCCATAAGAAATAAGAGCCGCTCACGACCCCCGCCATAAGACGCAATAGCCGCTCACCACCCCGCCATAAGGTATAAGGAGCCGCTCACCACCCCCGGTTTTCCAGCCGCTCACCACCCCGCCATAAGAACCCATTACGATTCGCGAGCGATCATACTAACTACTGCTGTGAGCACAGTGACGTAGGGGAGGAGAATCTCAGATAAATCTCCGACGCTACAGATCTTGCTACTGCCAAGAATCAAAACGGACGTCCAACGGTGATGGTGGTGGTACACTAACTCACCCGCACATATAGAAGCATTTGGTTAGGTGAATTTGCAAAAGTAGTTTTCGCGGACCGGAAACGAACTCCTCACGGACCGGCACCGGTCCGCGTACTAGCGGTTGCCGATGACTGCTTTAGTGGACATGACATATCATTGAAGTCGCGATCAATCCACATCATTGTCGCAAAAGCAATGAAATAGGTAGGCTATGGTAGAAAATGTCACATTATCTTTAATGAGGTGTAGAACTGGCGTTATATACTTTGTGGTCGCTTAAAAGGTACATATTTGAACGTTCACTCATTCATACTGTTATGACGTCATAAAAAGTGTTAGCAGAATCGATTAATACTCAATTCAGGACCGAATAACTCAGGTAGGCCTACTCGATCTTGCCAAGCCATGCCTACCACAGGCCTACTTTTCGTCTAAACAAGGTGGACATCACCCATATGATGAACAGAAATTGACTTAGCACATACGCAACCGACATTAGCGGCCAAAACTTCACCAGTAGGCCTACTAACATGAATCATGATATATCTATTGATATTGTTACGGCACGTATACCGGTGCAGCACGTAGACCGGTGCAGCATAGCTCATGAGTCATGATTAGGGCAAGTTTTGTTGCAGTTAAATCCGTGGAAAGTTGCATTTATTCATTTATTTTCGAAAAAAGTTGCAGAAGTTGCATTTTGACCACATTTTGCTCGGTTGACCAAAAAAAGGTCAATTTTCCGGCTCAGCTACCGAAATACCCGTAAAAGCGTTACTTCGGTGCGGATTTACGGTGTTTCAGTCGAATTTGGCCGTGTATTTCACCAAAATCGAAAATACTTTCATGAAAAATCGAAAAAGTTGCATGAAAAATATGGACAAAAGTTGCAAAAAGTTGCACTATAAGATTCCTTTAAACAGCTTAAAACAGCATTCTACACAGGGATATCTAGACTACTATCTAGTCTAGATATCCCTGATTCTACATATCTTACGAGTATTTAGGAAGCTGCCGTAAGCTGTGAAAAAAAGTTGCAAAAACTTGCCCTAGTCATGACACATGAGTATTTGATGGGAGATGAAAGCAGTAATACAGTAATACAGGTCTGCATCAACTTGTCGGAGGAGAAATCCAAAGGACGTGATCGTTGATACCTCATCCATTCAAATTGGGAATGACGAAGTCACCGGCCTTCATTTCAGCGCCCATTGGTGAGACCGTTTTACGCATCAATCCAAATTGCATCTTGTTGACATATGCTATAAATCAGGGGTCGCGAACTTGAAACGGGTCGCGTGCCACTTTTCAAATTTCGTAGAGACCGCGGGCCGCATGAATTCAATGTCGAGATAAAATAAGACAGTTTAACAACTACGTTTTTCAAACTTTGCTTCAGTGCAACGAAGTGCTCGCTGTATGGGCGAAGGGTTACCACAAAAGAAAAAATATTTTATTAAAGAAATAAAAATGCAACAAAAAATATCATGATCATCGCTTTTATGCTATTTTGAACTCTGAGCTGCGCCCACTACTTGACAACACTTTTCAGCGACCAAAGAATTGTTATTGGGTTAGCAAGAGACGGTACTTGCTGGAAACTATCTCCTCGTATGGCTTGATCTTGTGGGCAGTCGCTTGTCAAGATAATATGCACATTGCACATTCATATCAGCTAATTCCTCCTCCATGAAATGGAATTACATTACCATCGCCGAAGCCGTATCAGCTAGTGTGGATAGTGATGTTGGGCATATAGGAGAATAGTTTATATTGAAGAACAGCAACAATATTATTGAACTGAAATCAATTTCAGCATTTCAAAATGCTTTATTAAGCGTTCCGTCGAAATCTCAAATCACGCCGTGGGCCGCAAAATTGGAACTCGAGGCGGCATGCGACCGCGGGCCGAGTGTTGGTGACCCCTCCTATAATTGAATTGGTGTGTAAACGGTCGCATAATATCCTTCTACGGACCCAGGTTGGTCTCCGCTGAATCAGCTGTGAACCGGAAAGTTCATTGTTACTTGACAATGTTGGTTGATCTTGCAAATCAATGGACAGATTCAACAGTCGGCAGAATCTCCAGAAAGCGCGGTTGATTTTATGCAGTCAGAATTGAGAACTAAGAAGTATTTGAACGCTTATTGCTGCACAGTGCACACCGAGATGCGATGACATTTTCGAATTGTAGAAGCAGAACGCCCGATCTCACAAACGGAACGGCGTCTGTCACGCAAAAGCCTCCCGCGACAACTTTTGGCGTCAACATTTGTGTTAGTATCCGGGCACCGTTACAGATAATGTCAACATCATAAAATACTATTCATTTTCGTTTGTGACTAAAACTTGCACATTTAGAATAATTCGAAATTACAACGACCGCAGAAAGTCGACCAATTATACACGACAAAACGTTAAGCGTCAGTTTCAGCCCTATCGGACCACAAGCTGATGGAAAACACCAGGAGAACCATGAACTCAACAAAGCTGAGTAGAGTATATAGCTTATCGTTGCAAACAACGGCAATGGTGGCGACCTACAATCAAACACAGTTACTGGTATTGACTGAAGCTTGATGAAGGTGAGCAATTGGGAAGCTTGTGATTACATGACAGAATCCCGCTTGAATCGCGATTAAAATTTTCAAGGAATGACGAACGTCTGTGATTAGGTTATTTATTCCGCATGTTGGCTTGCGGGCTACTTCGTAAATTCGAATTGTATATTGACGGCCGCCAACACATGCGTATTGAATTACTGATGAACGCACGGTTTGCATGACCAACTGTTGGTGACGTTGGTGTTGAATACAACTGAGCCGAACGGCTTTCTTGTATACTGAGCTCATATCGCTGCCTTCCCTTCGATTAGTGCCCTTACAAAGCAAATTAACAGACGGCATAACAACGGGAAACGAGCAGACGCCAATTCCGTTGCGATTTCTCGGTATTCTGAACAGTAGGCTACAATACACATTAAGCAAGCCTATATGCAATTATGCATGCATTAACGCAGTATTACGATATGTACTTGTGCGGGGATTGAAGGTTTATGCTATTTTGTTGCTAAATGATATCGGTCGATGCAAAATTGAAGTATCTGATAACGGGTTTATTATATTCTCGAATTTTGTAGGACGTAGAAGCAGTAATAGAGCATGACAGGTTTGCAACAGCTTATTGGAGAAGAAATTCGAACCAAGGACGGGGTCGTTGACACCTCCTCTATTGAAATTGGGAAAAGCCAAATCATCGGTCTATATTTCAGCGCCCATTGGTGCCCTCCTTGTCGTGGGTTTACACCCAAGTGAGTAATATTAACCGCACTGCCGCTATTACGCAGTGAATAAGATATCAATTTCTTTTCATGCTTACATGGATGACGCTTTCTCTGTAGGCTTGTAGAATTTTACAATCATATCAACGCGTCTCGGAAGAGACTCCATATCGTATTTGTGAGCTCGGACAAAGATCAAAGCAGTTTCGATGCCTATTATAAAGATATGCCGTGGTACGCATTGCCTTATTCTCAGAGAAACAGGAAGGTGCGAGCATAAATTCATACTATGCTGTATATTGCAATACACAATGTGGTGTCACAATTGACGATTTCAATTTAGAGTGTACTTGATTCCCAAATACATGTAGAACCCTTGTCATGTCTGAACATGAAATTTAAAAACCATGTCCGCGTTTTCATGGAATTAACATGAGATGGAGCGACTCGTGTCATTTCCATGTTAAAATACATGTATATTTTTTACAGTGTAGTACAGTTTTCCTTTTCATTAAGTTGATTATCCAACATATTTCGTAAGATTAAGACACCGGGACCTCAGATACTTAAAGTGTGTCAACTATAGGCCTATGCCATATGTCCTCGTTTAGGAGGATTCTTCCTTTCTTCTCGAGAAAAATGGATGGTCCTCCGAGAACGCTCAAAATTGCCTTGATGCCCTGATTTGGAGTCGGCTGCCTATAGATTCAACAAAACTTAAAACTTCAACCGACTTCTGTAGCCAAGGTTGCATTTAACACAAAAATCAAACAAACATGTTTAAACGGATCATGAACCAGGACTATATTGTTATGCAGCATTTTTGCGGTCGACGGTAATCATCATCAAAACATCCATTCCGTACCTGTGATATATATCTATAGTGCCTAACTGATGAACCGCAACCGCAGGCAGCACACAACTAATACAGTTGGATTCAATTCAGTACATCATGCTCATTTTATTTCAGTCCTATTTTCCATGAATATTAATCGGGGCGCGAGTACACAACAATTATGAAATCCACTGATACTGTATATTGCGCGAAGCGCTAGGAAAATTTTCAAGTGGTATACATCCGCCCAACAATACTCGAAAAATGTGGGGCGCCATGGCCCGTTCGCGCCCTTCTGGCTACGTCTATGAAGTCTTGTGCCCTCTCCTATTACAGGGCAAACTATCGGGACAATGTCGAGTGTCAGGGATTCCAGAGTTAATTTTGTTCGATCGCGATGGCAACAAGTTGAAAACCGACGGGGATTTGACGAGTCACGTTGCTGTAGATCCCGAAGGCAGCGAATTTCCGTGGCCTGCAAAGCCGATTGATGATCTTATTAGTGGGTCGCTAATCGACAAGGAGGGAAATGAAACCTCCTTCGAAGATTTAAAAGGCTTTACACTAGGGATATACTTTTCGGCGCATTGGGTAAGTTCAGTGTTCTTGTACGTGCATTAGGGCTCTTCAAAAATGACTTTTTTTCTCAAATCGTACTGGCTACTTGATAAAATTGTTAGGTTACCTAATTTAAGCCTACACACAAAATTTGGTTCAATTCCAGCCAGTTACCGCTTTGCTACAGAGAAGGAAGTTTCTATTTATTATATAAAAATAAATAATAAAAAATTTGAAAATTTTCCGCTCACCCCATGAAAGTGTTAGGCTGTCTATAGAAACGATTCTCACAAAATTTGGTTCGATTCCAACCAGTGGAAGCGGAGTTATTGCCGTCGAAAATTTGGATTTGAATAAAATAGTATTTACGGTGAGCACAATTATAATAAATAAACAAAGAATCGGTCACCGTAATTACTATTTTATTCAAATCCAAATTTTTCGACGGCAATAACTCCGCTTCCACTGGCTGGAATTGAGCCAAATTTGATGAGCATCGTTTCTATAGACAGCCTAACACTCTCATGGGGTGAACAGAAAATTTTCAAATTTTTTATTATTTATTTTTATATAATAAATACAAACTTCCTTCTCTGTAGCAAAGCGGTAACTGGCCGGAATTGAACCAAATTTTGTGTGTAGGCTTAAATTAGGTAACCTAACAATTTTATCAAAGCCAGTACGATTTGAGAAAAAAAGTCATTTTTGAAGAGCCCTATTGTACATAGGATATGAGTTGCTTTCGTTGATATTTCCGAGAATTAAAGTGAAGTATTGACTTCTACCAGCTATGCATTTGTGTGTGTGTATCAGGCGGTGAGGTTATACATTTTTGCAGTCAATTATGTTTAATACGCCTTTTAATAAAATGAAACATATGATTCCGGTCTCTCTGATAGTCTCATCAGCAATTCGTCCGTCACGTACATCGGTAATCTTGAATTTACTCGACAGTATCCGTTTTGAGCATATCCTCACATGGTTCTGATATTCGTATGATGTGATGCATTGTCTCGTTCATTTCCCATAACCCCGAAAGAAAAATACAATTGTTTTCAAAGATATGCTATAAATTCCAATAAGAGACCACCATTAGTGGTGGCCCTACTATTGGTGGGGCCCCGGGCGAGACTTCCGGGGACCCTATAAGTATGTAATTGCAGCTTCTGGAGGACTCCGCACCCCAGACCCTTCTTCCGCATCTATTGCTACCGACTTAATAGTAGTGTGCCATACTGAACGGAATTACCTGATGTGTATATGACACTATAACACGGCTTTGAAGCAGGTCGGACCGTTGAATTGCTCTAGCTCCCGAGCCTTCTTTTATCATACATTGTCGAATCATAAAATAAGTCAACCAGTTAACGAGCTCATGCCTTCACGTTGAAGATGTATGTCATGTAGCGTGAAATAATATAATAGCGATACAGCTGCTGCAGGCTAAATAGACCCACACTAATCTGGAAGGCTACATGCTGACATTAGTAATGAGCCAGCACAACACGCCAAGGTTTGAGCCAGGCGCTGGATTAGGTCGTATCTAGAGCCCGACCGATATTGGATTTCTGAGCCGATACCGATAAAACCGATATCCAGTACCTTCACCGATAACCCCGATATATTCAGCCGATATTCAAAAGATATGGATTCTAGCTCAAGGCCAATATTTAACACCTCAAAATATTTATTTCAACAACTTCACAGCCATTGCTATGCTTGAACATGAAATAAATGATCTAGGGGCTATGAAAATATATCAATAGTACCAGTCTAGTAGTTGCAGATTACAGTTCAGCACAATTTCTCGCCCCTTTGTCCTAGGAGTGAACTTCTGTAGTCTTCATAAATGATGTATATAGTGCTAAACACAGAGAGCAGCCTTTCACTTGTGTTATATCCTGATTCTCGCTACAGCGAATTCACAAGTTTTGCCTCACAACATGTGTTGTGAAGACTGCTCATATATGCTGCCGCCTGCGCTCACAGTAGTGCAGTAATGTTGCTTTCTCGCATTGTTTCTTTCCTCAGATGTAGTTAGGATTATTAGCTTTAATCTAATAAATCTTCTGCTGGAATAGTCTGTCTGAAATCTCTCATCAGCATCAGAGGACGAGGCTTATTATTGGCGACGAGTGAAAAACACGGATTATCATCGATCAGAAGCAGCCGCGTGTATCTACTCTAATCCTCGCTCCTATAATCCTGACTACGAAAAATGCAAGCCAATTACGTAATGAAAGGGTCCATTGGCGAATTCGACCCTGAATTACATCGTAATAACGCTCATGACGCCTTCTGCGACTTCGTGAGTAGGTTCCGTTATGAATACGATGCCATCGCCGCCGACCCACCTACCGACGCAGAGGACAAGGCTAAGTGGGTTGAAATCAACATGCGCAAGCTTTTCCTCGGCAAATTCTCATCTCGAAGCTTTCAAAAGGACTATGAATCCACGGTCCCTGCAAATGAACGGGCCAATCTTCAATTCAAGGACTTTGTAATAAAAATGCAGGAAAGGTATGAGACAACTCGCAACTATACCTTAGCAAACTATCAGTTTCATCGACTTCACCAGGAACAAGGTGAGAGCTTTGACAATTTCGTCCATCGTCTCCGCAAAGAGGCGATGTCATGCAAATTTAGCTGTGCTAATGCCAATTGCGATGTCATAGATGTCATGATTCGTGATCAAATAATCGTGGGTACCGTACACAATGATATCCGTAAAAGCGCCCTCAAAAGCCAATGGAAACTGCGGGAACTCGTAGAAAATGGGCGTAGAATGGAAGCAGCAGCCCACACAGCGCAGAAAATTCAGTCAGAGCACAGCGACGACAGCGAGAAAATCTCGCGGGTCAAGCCCAAGAAGTACAGCAAAAGCCGGAAGAAACCGGCACGCACATCCGGATCATGCAGAACATGCTCAGATCCATCATGCCACGGGGAACAAGATTGTCGAGCAACCGATCGTGAATGCTTCGCATGCGGGCGCAAGGGCCATTTCAAGGGGTCCAAGGCCTGCAGATCTACGAAACGCGTACAGCATGACCCCGAAGAGAGCCATCGAAGCTCTATCGAGCCTAGACGCAAATCGATCTCATCGAGAGAAAGTTCCGCCTCTAGCAGTGACTCAGAGTCACAAGCACCACCCAGGCAAAGACGTGTCCGGAGATTGCACCGTCAGCCTCAACCGGAACACAAGAAAATGTTAAAGAAGCCTGATCAATATCTTCGCAGCAAACCACCCAAATCAAAACGGGTTCACAAAGTGCAGAATAAAAAGAGAATGCCTCCAAGAGACTCTCGTCACAAAGCGCGTAGAAAACAGTCAGCCCTCCAGCCAGCAAATCCGCACAACTGGGCTGTTATTCGGCGCACCTCAAAACCAAAATACACAGTCAAGGTCATCGTGGCTGAAAAACGACTGACTGGCTTTGCCGACACAGGCGCCGACCTGAATGTCATGTCAGAAAGGAAAGCCGAGAAGCTAGGACTGACGCTACGCAAAACCAAAACGAGGATTCGGCCATTTGGTTCTAAGCCCATAAAATGCGTTGGCTACTACAAAGGGTTCGTCACCTACAACGAGCACAGTTGCTTGACACGCTTCTACATAGTACCACTGGAAGTCGAGACGTTACTAAGTGGGAAACTCTGCGAGGAACTCGGAATCATCAAGTTCCATCCTCCGAAACAATCCTTCAACGAGAAGGCAATTCGCGCCCTTTCTAAGAATCAGTTCACGTCGGATATTGTCGATCGGTATCCCAGCATCTTCAGAGGGATAGGCACTCTCAAGGGCCACAAGGTACACTTTTACACCGATAAGAAAGTTCCGCCTGTTGCACAAAGCTCACGCCCGATTCCGCATCACCTGCGCTCAAAATTCGACAATGCCATTAATCAAATGGAAAAAGACGGAATTATTGAGGAGCATCGCGGCCCGGCTCCATGGGTCTCAAACGTAGTCCTCACTCCAAAGGATGACGGCAACATTCGGGTCACTGTTGACATGCGAGAAGTAAACAAGTGCATCAAGCCAACCAACATACCCATCCCACGTGTCGAAGACATCAAAGCCAAACTTTCAGGTTGCAAAACCTTCAGCAAGCTGGACTTCAAGTCTGCCTTCCACCAGCTCGAACTAGACGAAGAATCCCGCACACTCACAGTGTTCCACGCAGGGCACCGCCTGATGCGTTACCGAAGGCTTACAATGGGTGCGAAACCCGCCTCCGGCGAGCTTACCAAAGCTCTCATCCCTATCTTCAATAACATGTCAGGTATCCATGTCATCCATGACGACATCATAATTGCTGGGAAAAGCAAGGAAGAGCATGATGAATCCCTCTATGCAGCTCTCCGGAAAATCGAAGCCGCTGGTATGACTCTAAATCCTGACAAATGCATCTTCAGGCAGAAAGAAATCCCATTCTGGGGGATGATTGTAACAAAGCACGGGGTGAAACCCGATCCAGCCAAGATTGACGCTCTCAGACACGCATCGCCACCAAAATCAAAGGATGAAGTCATGTCTTTCTTGTGCTTTGTGCAATCATTTGGGGAATTCATACCCCTGTTATCTCGCAAGACATCAGCCCTACGCCAGCTCACAAAGAAGCACAAAGAGTTCAGATGGTCAGACAAATGCAAGAAGGAATTCAACGACCTCCGACAGTGCCTGCAGGAAGACGCTCTCCTGCGCTACTTTGACACACATCTGAGCACGTATATTTTTGTGGATGCTCATGTCTCAGGAATATCAGCAATTCTTGCCCAAGGCAACAGCTCTTCTGACTGCAAACCGATCACGTTTGCTAGTCGAGCCACAAGACAAGAGGAACAACGTTACCCACAGCTAGACCTGGAGGCCACCGCCATCGATTTCGGCCTCAGACGCTTCCGCAATTTCATTGTGGGCGGTCCTCAAGTACATGTCATAACGGACCATAAGCCTCTTGTCAGCATCTTCAGTAACACGCGAAAAGGATCGATCCGGACGGATAGAATCAGACTCCGTCATCAAGATATCCCATTTGAGGTCATATGGGAGGCAGGAAAACATAACCCAGCCGACTACCTCTCCCGCCATGCGCAGCCACTGGATCAAGTTCCCTCGTCGTGGCAGGATGAAGCTAATGAACTCGAGCGCACAGTGTTCTGGCTCCGCCATAGCCCATACACAGAAGCTATATCTTTGGACAATATTCGGGAGGAAACCAGAAATGACCGAGTGCTCCGCAAGCTCACTAAATACATCAGAAAGGGTTACATACCCAAATCAGAGCCGACTCTCCAGCCCTATCGCAAATTCCAGGATCAGCTCACCCTGTCAAAAGGCTTTGTCCTGAAACAGGACAAAATCATACTGCCTGAATCACTGTGGAGCAAAGCCATAGATAAGGCCCACCAAGGCCATCACCCGGGTATAACGATACTGAAAGCCCGTATCCGAGAACATTTTTGGATGCCAAACCTCAACAAAATGGCTGAAAATAAGGTGAAACAATGTAAGATGTGCCAGCTCTTCACCAACCCAGGGTCGAAACAGCCGCAAAAGATCCTGACACCACCCGAGCGCCCCTGGGAACAAGTCAGTGTCGATCTTTTTGGCCCAATGCCAGATGGCAGACACATTGTGGTGGTTCAAGATATGATGACTCGATTTCCCGATGCCAAAATACTGAAAAGTACTGCAGCGAGATATGTCATTCCCGCAATGATTGACATCTACAGACAATATGGACGGCCAGAATCGCATAAAACTGACAACGGCCCACCGTTCAATGGACTCGAATTCAAGGAATTCTCAGAGTCGTACGGTATTAAACACAAGACTGCCTACCCCCGCCATCCGCAAGCCAATCCAGTTGAAACCTTCATGAAAATTCTCGGAAAATCGATGAAGATCTGTCATGAACAGGGGCAAAACAAACAGGAAGCCTTAAATCAACTACTCAGCAGCTACCGGTCATCACCACAAGCCGCAACCGGTCAATCCCCGGGTAACCTGATGTTTCACGGGGGCTACCGACAAGAATTCCCTGAGAAAATCTTGACAACGCAGGATGTTATGGCGGCCAGAGAACTAGACACAGAAACTAAGATCACCCGTCAAACATTCGTAAATAGCTCAGTCCGTCGGCAACCATCAAGCATTGAAAAAGGTGACTACGTCATAATCAGAAACTACAACAAGAGGAAATTTGAACCGATTTTTGGACCAGAAGAGTACGAGGTAGTTGCTGTGCTTGATGATGGTGTGAAACTGCGAAAATTAATTGATGGGAGACACACCACCCGTCACATGAACGACGTCAAAGTTGTAACGTACCCAAGTGACAGAAGTCATGAACAATTGGTCAAGCAAAGGAATTTATACAATGATGACTGGGACTTCGAAATGACACAAACCATTGACAATACGGACTATCCTGCAGCCGAACCTCTACAACACGAGGAGGACGACACGCCTCACGTACAGGAGAATGCCTATAACACGCTACCGAGAATGTTGAGTCGCCTAGCGGACTATAACTCACCTGGCTACTCCGAACTCGGCCTGTGAACTTTTCGAAATCCCAAAAAGGGGGATTGTTGTTATATCCTGATTCTCGCTACAGCGAATTCACAAGTTTTGCCTCACAACATGTGTTGTGAAGACTGCTCATATATGCTGCCGCCTGCGCTCACAGTAGTGCAGTAATGTTGCTTTCTCGCATTGTTTCTTTCCTCAGATGTAGTTAGGATTATTAGCTTTAATCTAATAAATCTTCTGCTGGAATAGTCTGTCTGAAATCTCTCATCAGCATCAGAGGACGAGGCTTATTAACTTGGTACCATAGTTAGTGGCACAGCAAGAATTGGAAATCTTTCTTCATTTCGGTTCCACCGCTCCCTTGCAGGGAATCTTCCCTTGAATGGTTTCACCAAGTGTTGATATTCTTCTGACAGTGCACCTGGAGCCTTCAGCACATCATTAACAAATAGCTGAAGAGAATGTTCAAAACAACTCAAATTGTTCACGTCTGCTACTGTTCCACCCATCCCCTTGGGCCTTGACCATGACCAGCATTTCAACAATCAATTGATCAATATTTTACGCTCTTTTGTCAGAATTGGCCCATGTCATCATGGAATGAAACATTTTCGTATTAACTTTTGGCTTCACTCCACTTCTGCTTGATTTTCTTGCACTCTATGCTTGCATATTTCGTATCAGGGTATCCGTCAGGCCTCCGTCAGATAGATGACTTCATACATTACTGGTATAATTTCGCTCTGTTGGTACGAAGCCTTCGCTTCTTACACAGACACCACCAGCACTATCTACGGAAAATGCTTTGACGCGACGTTCTTCTCTATCATCCCGAGGGTCAGTGCAGCATGAATAAAGTTCTAATTTCTCTAATCGATTGAAAAATCTTCTGCAGACAACCATCCATCCAGCTGCTCTCTGCCATTGGTGATCGATCAATGAAGGGGATTCCCATGAAGTCAGTGGGGCATGACGGTGAAAGTATATTTTCACACAAGCACGCAGACTGGCCTGTATGCACTATATGCAGCTTGAGCATTTATTTTTATCATTTACCGACAAGCAGTGAAGACCTCACGTCTTCTCTGACTCCCTACCACCATGCTGTGACGTCACGAAAATGGCCGATATTTTTTTACCTCCAATGGCCAATACCAATATTTCTTTCCAAGTGTGATAACGACTCGATATTATCGGCGAGCCGATAATCGGTCGGGCTCTAGTCGTATCTATTATTGCATGGTTGCACTTGCAAGGATAGACTACATCAAAACCAAGTATACCTCTATCGCATGCAGAGACTTTATGATTATCTGGATATTGGACTTCTGTAAAAAATGCAGAGATTTAATGATGGACCAAAGAGGAGGAGTCCTTCGACCAAGGGGCCCCCGGACGACCGCCCACCTCGCCCACCGCAAAGGTCACCACGGGAGACCACTTTGTATTTATGTTGTTTTCTTTTTCAGTGTCCTCCCTGCAAAACTTTCACGCATAAACTAGCCGAGGTCTATGGCAAGGTAAGGATTTCCGATCGTTTATTTTAGGTTTATGTCGCCTCAAATCTGTTTAGGCTACTGCGGATTATGAGAAATAGGTACTGTTGTTGCACACAATCTCGGTGTAGCGTACATGTTTTAGCCTACTCCCTTTAGTCTGGCATTTCCGCATCGTGTATCACTGAAATATGCATCGCTAATCAATGTGCTACAGACACATACGGCGGGTTTTAATCGGGTGTGCAGTGCACATTTGCTTCTGATTTGTATCTCGATGGGTTTCAATTAGCAATGAAACCCTGCTTTGTTCATTATTACATTGACCATGACCAATTGACCACGCACCCTACACTGCTCTTTCACATGAACAACGGATTGGCTGCTTGGCTAATAAACTAGCTGAGTAGCTAGCCTAGCCACCATCCAAAGTCGTTTATGTGCGTATGGACTGCAATAAGGTATAACGTTACCAGTTTATCGCTCAGCAAAACTTCAATTTTCCTCGCTAGCATTTTTGGTGAATATCAAGTATCGCTATGCCTTGTAATGTGTCTCAAAATCCCAAACAAACCATGATTTGGTCATTGACTCTTGGTCACAATACCGGTAATAATCATGAGATGTCGGTATCGCTCAACTAACAAGATAAATTATAATTATGGAGCTTATGGAGGAGGTCCGTTGTGGAAACCCGTTTGCAGATGCTGAAAGATTACTAAGAATTAAATATTATCATTATAGGTGAAAGAGAAAGGACATAACTTTGAAATAGTCTTCGCTTCGAGTGACAAAGATGAGAACTCTTTCAAAGAATATTTCGCGACGATGCCTTGGAAAGCTATTCCTTTCGGTGACTATCGCAAAGATGCTCTAAGCGGCAAGTTCGGTGTTCAAGGTATACAGTGTACACTGCATTCGAAAGCTGATCAAAGAAAGCTGTACACTCCCAATGTATTAATACCCGTACAGGCATTCCAACGTTCGTGGTACTTGACTCCGAACTCAATATCATAACGATGAACGGTCGCAATGCGGTATCAAAGGATAAGAATGGCGATGCCTTCCCCTGGCGCCCCAAACCAGTGAATCCCATCTCGGAAGTTGAGAGCTCATTCAATGTCGGTCCTGTGCTTATTCATTTTACAGGTATAGAGGCCGTTATATTTGCGTTTTACAGCATGTGTGATCTTATACCCCCTATATATACAATGGGTATTCCAGACGGTACCGACGAAGAAGTTGAAGAAAACGGAAAGAAATTTCTGCTTACTGTGGCAGAACAACTGGGAAAAGCAGCACTGCCTGGTGATGACGCGGAACTACTATTCTCTGCTGCAGGAGGTGATGAAAACGAAGATTTGTGTAATCGTGTCAGAAAGTGAGTATAAGCAGTGGCATGGTATATGCAAAGCACGATACACGCAGATTTGGTCCGCAACGATCCGGAGTACTCAAGTATATTTTCCTGCTTTTACAACTAATTACTCAAGTGGTTATGTTTTATGCTATATTTTACTTCTAATTAACACTTTCAGACAAAACTACTTACCTATCACATTTTGTAAACTATAAATGAGTCTTGGGATGTGTTTTCATCACTATTTTGAGGGAAATGGTCATAACAACTGTTGGCAATACCCCCCCCCCCACACACACACACACACGTATCGCAATATAACAGAAAATGCGTTTGAAAATTGAACTATACTTATTATGCCAGTAGTTCATTCCTGGGTCTCGACAGTAGCCCCTCCGGTTATCTGCTAAAAGTACGTAACCCTTCGACCAACCTACGTTTTGAAACTATCTACTTGAGCTCGTGTCGGACATATATTTTGTATACTTCCACCAGCTTTGGGAATCTTAGAAATCGCTACTTCTCCTGCTGCTTGTCTACCGAAACTTGCTACTTTGAGGGGTCGGCAGCCTTTTGCGTGCTAACTGTCTAAATAGCAACAGCTCGCGTTACAAATAAATTTTTCATATGTATTGCGAATTGATTCTTGACGGAAACCATGTCTTGAGTCCACTAAATTAGTGGTTCTCAAACTTTCATGGATACGCCACTTTATGATAGTGAAAACTTTTACACGAGCTAACTGCCGTACACATTCACCTGTTACTCTTAATTCAGAGATATCTTCTGCATGATAGTTGCAAGATCTGGCATCAACCAATATCTAGTATCGAAGTATGGATGATACCATGCAATTATAACCATAATATCGCAATAAAATCGGTATTATTGCCGCTGTTGTTGAAACTTGGAAATTCCAGCACATATATACTCATTCCGAACCTATGGAACATCATTTCTCTCAGACGGCTTCGCGCCCCCTCATATGCTTTCACGCCCCCCGAGGGGGCGCACCTCCCAGTTTAAGAGCCACTGCTCCAAATTGAAACACGTGACGTGGATTTTCGACCCGTGATATCGGCTATATCACTATAAGCATTTACTTAGCATTATCATTAAATATGGTTACGAAGCTTTAGTGTATAGCTCATGATCCCAACGTATCAAACTTTCAATAAAGCTGTATCGTGTTATCGAAAATAATATTGGGTGTATCCGCACAATCACGAAATTGATGTGTCATAGATTTGCAAAGCTGCCGAAAGCGAATGAGAGGCCGAACCTTCTTATCATCTTGAACATACCAGAAGAAAAAGTATACGTCCACGAAAGCGAAATCTCAAGCTCTGCTGACGTCCAACAAGTGGTTGACGATTTCAAAGCGGATAAACTGCCATTCCAGAGATATTCATAATTGAATACGGGTGTATTTATATCAAGTTTCAAAAAAGAAAATACACAGATTATATATACTCGTGGACGTGCGGTAAGGGGAGGCGAGTAAGGCAGTGGCTCGCTTGTCGTCAGGAGAAGTAAAGGCAAATAGTGAAAACCTTCAACGATGATAAAATCGTTACGTAATTTTATACAAACTGCGCAATATACATATAGTTACAGTATTGTTCACAAATAGGACGCCAGGAGAGGTGAGGCGGAGAGGAGACAAGGAATCAAACCTGATAGCCTGTGATAGCGAACCCAGCTGTTCGGAATTTATAATAGCTATACATGCTATAACTATGTTAAACCGACGACGATTTCGAGGGTTCCAACCACTCCATATCGTATACGTCGACTGTATTGTGTGCAAATCGTCCATATTGGCTCATACTGAATTTTTTCGAAAGTATTCAAACAATTATGGCATGACTCTACAACGTTTGAATGAAAACACAATTTTTTTAAAGGCATTTGTTTAGAACATGTTGTAAACAAAGTGTTTTAAAACACCGTTTGTTCTAAACAGGGCTTTGGAGCCGGAGCCGGAACCCGGAGCCGTGCATTTTTGCCGGAGCTGGAGCCGGAGCCGGAGCTCTACATAAAATTCAGACGGAGCCGGAGCTGGAGCTAGTTATTTGAGGGGTAGCTCCGGCTCCGACGTATTTCATAAGATGCTATTCTATATGCAACAACCATATCTGCTGAGTTCACAGAATTCAACAGTAGGCCTTCGCGAAATTAAGATTTTTTCACCTTTGGTGCTACCTTTTCCGACTAACCATGTTCCTGGGGATTTAACAGCATAGTAGTCATATATTCAATGTTCAATTTTCATACATGAGTTCCGAACCTCGGTATGCTAGATATCCCTGTGAATATTGTGGGTATTCGGCATACCCGCGATTTCATCATCAGCACAACCTTGTTGGCCAATTGTACGGTTCGAAAATAATGATAACTATATGTATTACGCGAAATGGGAGAGACGATAAAAACGTGTTTTCGTTGCACATGTCGATATGACGAGTACGCGCCGAGAAATTCCATCTCATCGTTGATATGAATCGGATGAGCAAATACTCGTTCTTTCGTGGTAGTTGTTTAATCGGGCCGCGAAATTGGACAGTGTTATTGAGTATGCGTATGATCGTCATTCACTCCAGTAAGGATATTCGAGCGTGAATAGTGGATGGCAGAAGGACAGTGTTATTGAGTATGCGTATGATCGTCATTCACTCCAGTAAGGATATTCGAGCGTGAATAGTGGATGGCAGAAGAGTAGCCCAAAACGCCGTAACACTCAGTGAACAATTGTCGCGGTGCGAGCTATACTCAATGCGATGTCAGGACCCCATGGTATTTTATGATGGAGATAAATGAACTGATTTGATACGCGATTTCCAATTTCTAATCATCTGTTTCGTAAATTCATTCTTGATGTTTGCTTGATACTCTAGTATTCCCGGATTATCGCGCACTGTGACTTGTAAATATGCATACTGCATAGTTTAATTCGTTATGGGCATGGCGTAATGTGCATGGCACAGTGTTTAATTCGATTATTCGATTCGTTTCCACGGGAAAATTACCTATTCCGGTAACTTGATCGACACCGGATGGACAGGTAACGAGTGCACCAATATCGAACGTCGAACCATTGGCCATTTGGTACAAATCGAATTTATATTGATCAGGTCGTGATGTCCGCCCATATTGTTCAGTTACAGTTGAATAATAATCGGTTATTTAGAGATTGAATTGAGCTTAATGTTAACGAGTATAGTGCCAGTGTTCAAACGCCGCATCAGAATTTTCATACTGAACACAGCAATGGCATGGAGTAAAGTGCGTTCTTTTGTTGCTACATTTCAGCGTCGACGATCTTTCTGCGAGTGCAAACGTAAAAAGACTTTCTCTCGTAATTGCGAATATAGTGATACTCAATCGGCTACAAAGGGGGCAGGCTACAAAGCAAGAAAGCGTGTGATAATTAGCCACTCGAAGCGCGAAGAAAAATTTTACTACTCTTTTAGTTTATTGTAATGTAGCCTACGGCAATTTACTAAAAATGTGACTGGACCCAGGATCTGCCAATGCGTCGGAACTGATATTCTATAGTCATCAGCATCCCAAGTGTCGCGGTTTTTGGTTGCCCTTGTAAGTTCACAATCTGAGCAAATCAATTTCGATAATATAACAAAATTTCGATGATATATAATGGGAAATTAGCTCGCGGGCTACTCAAAACCTTCTGCTGGAGCCGGAGCCGGAGCACTGTATAGGGTATACTGTATATGGTAGCGTTTAGAACCAGGGCTTTGAAGCAGCCGTAAATTTGCATTGCTCCAGCTCCGGCTCCGGAGCTTTCTTCTATCATACACTAGCTCCGGCTCCAGCTCCGGAGCCGCATTATTACCACTGCTCCGGCTCCAGCTCCGGCTCCGGCTCTGAAAACTATCGAAGGTGTCTGTCTATATCAGGGATGGGCAACCCGCGGCCTGCGGGCCATATGTGGCCCGCGAGAAGGTTTTGAGTAGCCCGCGAGCTAATTTCCCATTATATATCATCGGAATTTTGTTATATTATCGAAATTGATTTGCTCAGATTGTGAACTTACAAGGCCACCCAAAAACCGCGACACTTGGGATGCTGATGACTATAGAATATCAGTTCCGACGCATTGGCAGATCCAGGGTCCAGTCACATTTTTAGTAAATTGCCGTAGGTTACATTACAATAAACTAAAAGAGTAGTAAAGTTTTCTTCACGCTTCGAGTGTCTAATTACCACACGCTTTCTTGCTTTGTAGCCTGCCCCCTTTGTAGCCGATTGAGTATCACTATATTCGCAATTACGGGAGAAAGTCTTTTTGCGTTTGCGCTCGCAGAAAGATCGTCGACGCTGAAATGTAGCAACAAAATGATTGTCGTATATTTTTCGGAAATCTTCGATATCGATATGTCCAGATGCCGAATAGTCCTGTCCTTGCAAACTGAGCCTAGCGGGCGGTATACAGTCGACCCGCAATATACTCAAGTAATATTAATATTACCTTTGAAAATTTTACGCGCCTGGCGCGGCTAGTGGGCACCGCACTCGCTCGTCAATTTCATGTGGCCCGTTAGCCGAAAAGGTTGGCCACCCCTGATCTATATAGATTACTAATTTACCCGTAGGTTAGTTATCTATAGCAATCTAGAGTCTGTCAGCCGTCAGTAACATTGGATGCAGCAACGAAGTCATAGGTGCCGCCGTGTCGGCTTGTGACTTCATAATGAATACTTGTCAATTGTCGATAACATCATAGTTGCACTTTACGCACTTTAGAACGCACTTTACTCCATGCCATTGCTGTGTTCAGTATGAAAATTCTGATGCGGCGTTTTAACACTGGCACTGTACTCGTTAACATTAAGCTCAATTCAATCTCTAAGTAACCGATTATTATTCAACTGTAACTGAACAATATGGGTGGACATCACGACCTGATCAATATAAATTCGATTTGTACCAAATGGCCAATGGTTCGACGTTCGATATTGGTGCACTCCGTTACCTGTCCATCCGGTGTCGATCAAGTTTACCGGAATAGGTAATTTTCCCGTGGAAACGAATCGAATAATCGAATTAAACACTGTGCCATGCACATTACGCCATGCCCATAACGAATTAAACTATGCAGTATGCACATTTACAAGTCACAGTGCGCGATAATCCGGGAATACTAGAGTATCAAGCAAACATCAAGAATGAATTTACGAAACAGATGATTAGAAATTGGAAATCGCGTATCAAATCAGTTCATTTATCTCCATCATAAAATACCATGGGGTCCTGACATCGCATTGAGTATAGCTCGCACCGCGACAATTGTTCACTGAGTGTAACCGCGTTTTGGGCTACTCTTCTGCCATCCACTATTCACGCTCGAATATCCTTACTGGAGTGAATGACGATCATACGCATACTCAATAACACTGTCCAATTTCGCGGCCCGATTAAACAACTACCACGAAAGAACGAGTATTTGCTCATCCGATTCATATCAACGATGGGATGGAATTTCTCGGCACGTACTCGTCATATCGACATGTGCAACGAAATCACGTTTTTATCCTCTCTCCCATTTCGCGTAATACATATAGTTATCATAATTTTCGAAGCGTACAATTGGCCAACAAGGTTGTGCTGATGATGAAATCGCGGGTATGCCGAATACCCACAATATTCACAGGGATACCTAGCATACCTAGGTTCGGAACTCATGTATGAAAATTGAACATTGAATATATGACTACTATGCTGTTAAATCCCCAGGAACATGGTTAGTCGGAAAAGGTAGCGCCAAAGGTAAAAAATTCTTAATTTCGCGAAGGCCTACTGTTGAATTCTGTGAACTCAGCAGATATGGTTGTTGCATATAGAATAGCATCTTATGAAATACGTCGGAGCCGGAGCTACCCCTCAAATAACTAGCTCCAGCTCCGGCTCCGGCTCCGTCTGAATTTTATGTAGAGCTCCGGCTCCGGCTCCAGCTCCGGCAAAAATGCACGGCTACGGGCCGGGGCCGGGGCCGGCTCCGGCTCCGGGCTCCGGCTCCAAAGCCCTGATTCTGACACTTTAGTTGCTCTCACGATCGGCAGAATTGGGGGAAAAACGGCTTTGTCCGAATTAAGTGGAAAATCAATTCTTCGTTATAAATGGTCATGGTCATGCGTAAAGGTAAGCAGCGCATTGACAATGCGTTGATGTTGCGTATTTAAGGAATTGCAGCTGAGCTATACTGCAGTAAATGACACTTATCGCATAAAACGCCCAAGAGGTTGTATTGTTGAGTACAATAGGCGCCGAGTTACGGGGTGGCGGGGTGGCGCAGTCACCTCGTGACATATTTATGGGGTGGCGGCCACCCCATACGATAAGATTAAACGATTTCAAATCATCAGCGCTCTCAATTAGCGAGTCCATGATAGCGCGTAAATGCTAACTATTTACCATTAACCGATACGCGCGCGAATAATTGAATAGGCAGCTTCGTCGGCGACGACGAACTAGTGCTTTAGAACAGGGGTTCTCAGCCCTTTCTTGGCCGTGGCCCATTTTCCGGTTTGAAAATGTGCTGTGGCCCACCTCTTATCTTAGATTCTTAATCCTGTTCAATGCGTGGTAGTCGATGGCGACGATATGCCTATTTGTCTAAATATGCGCATTTTTCTCTTAATTAACTGATTATGTTTAAATCCACACCTCTAGGGACATGATATCGCGCGTAGCGCGACGAAAATTTTCGAGTTGAATAAATATCCTCAACAAATGACCAACGAATAAATATCCTCAACAAATGACCAACGAATAAATATCCTCAACAAATGACCAACGAAATAATATGGGGTTCCCTTCGAGCTCCCCCAATTAGGGGTTTGGGTGCGGCAGTTACTTCCCTCGTAAATCATAGGCTAAAACTCCTGTGTATATTATGATCGTCCGCTGCTGCATTCGCTTCGCGAAACACAATGATCAAATTACCGCATCCACTTTGTGATTAGGGTTTTAGTTCCTCTATTGTGGGGAAAAATTATAATCATTCTGGACCAGCTTCAAACAATTCATTAATGAATGGGGTGCTACTACTACAGAGAATTGGAGAAAGAGTTTTTTAATATGCATGCTGTACAGCACATTGTATGTCTTGTACCAAACCAACTGAAGTTGCAATGTCAGACAGAATATTCAATCAAACGATACAATCAATTCATATGACTCTTACATTACGTTCAATGATTCCCAGGCCGGACATTTTCAATTATGGCTATGTTTGTCTTACAACAATACGACCTACCGAAGTACAGTAAATCTATGCATCGAGTACACTTCATTCCGAGTTTATTTCACCCCCTTTCCACGGCGTACGACATATGACCCTGCCGAAATGCTTGGTTACTACGGCATTACCTTCCAGTTATCATATACTCGAAATTACTTTAGTTGCTGTTAGCTGTAGGTTGTCATTGTCAGTGGAAAAAGCCGCCGTTTGTTCCTCCCGTTTTCGACTGGTACATGCTGACTCCATGCGTGCCACTACGTCTCATTAAAGTCGGGTGAAAAGTTTATGAAGATATTTCTAGCGTTTAACATAACTAATCAAACTAAACTTGCATTAATTCTAAAAATTTCTAAATAGCCTCGTGGCCCACCTCAAAATGCCCTGTGGCCCACCAGTGGGCCATGGCCCACCCTTCAAGAACCCCTGGCTTAGAACGCCCCAAAAAATTGTAATCCGTGATTACTGATTAGTAGTAATCAGACAGTCGAAGCAACCTAGCTTACGACGTCGATTTCGACACGCTTGCGCTGAGAAACACCATCTTCTCTCTCGACCAGACGAGCGAATTCACGTTCTCCCATTACTTTATGTGTATTTGCGCCCATATTCGTTTACAAAATAATTCTTGAGTTAGTTCCGTGATAATCTCTTTAATTGGAGGTTTGGGGCGCGAAATAGGACAGCGTGTTTGTGTAGCTTATGCCTGCGAATTGAAAGTCATTCCTGCGCAAAATGCGCAATGTGCATATTACTCTAACTTGGCTTTGCCAACTTCTATCGGGGAATGCAACAATGCAGCTCAAACGTCGTTATAATGAGCAAACAATTGTCGCGATGTCAGACTCGGAACCCTAGTGTGCTGTACGCAAATTGAGGAATTACTGATTAGATGCGCGCTTTCTCGTTCGCTATCATCTGTAGGCTACTAATTCGTGTCTGCTTTATATACTCGTATTCCTAGGTGTCACTTGTCAGTGTTTGAGTTGTTAATAATACCTCGCATTGTGCAGTGCACAGCGTTGAATTACGTTGTCAAATATTGATGCAACACGAGATTCTCAGTAGCTGCTCAGCTCTGGGACCATGCGATCGAGAACGATCAGTTGGAATCACCGATGAAGCGAAGGTGCACATGCCGGACTTTTGTCGTCCATAACATCAAGGAGTTTGGTAGGGTGTCCAGTCAACTAAGAGGCCATCTTCTTCATTGACAAGCAATGGGCGTTAACAGACTTGGGTCACGCACTTTCCATCTCCTGGATCAAGTTCTGTGGCCGTCGGAGGTATCCAATCAGTCCCGTCCCGTGTAGACGAAGTGATTGTGACAGAGGTGGCGGTATTTGGTTTCGCCGTTCCATTTGCCTCACTCAAGCTGCCTGCCCGTCTTCTCTACGTGCCGTACTGTGAAACTTATAGGAGTACAAAGATGGAGGGGGCGGGAAGGCAAGATCAGCAGAAACGTGGAGTGGAATGAGTGGAACTAGTTTTAGCGTTTCGGTGACCCCTTCGCTAACACACAGGCTATTTTGTATGTGTTTTTATGAGTTTCCTGGTTGTTTAGGTCGCTCTGACTTGTTCATTTCACTGAAAAACCTGAAAAATCATCATCCGAAAAAATCTTATTTTTGGATGTTTTCAAATCTTATTTTAGGAGAATCTCCAAAAATAAAACCCAATATCCAAAAATAAACAGGCCTGCTGATTGGCCGTGCGCGTTTGTAATCATAATTCTTGTCTGTCCTTCGTGTTCCAGAATTGTCGCCCGTGTTACTATTCAGTTCTCAGTCCAGCGATCAATGCCGAGTGCGCCGCAATCAATGACCTAATTTCGCAATAGTCTCAGCGGAAGATCGCGTCGCGCTGCATTGTGCGATGCGATATGCGTGCACAAACGAATCTCGCTAATTGGTCGCGGCCCCACGTAACACTGATAACACGACTTGTTGAAATGCAACTGAATATTAGTGCCAGAATGGTCATTTCAAAAGGTCGGGGTTTTGCGTTTCAAAAGGAGGGAGTTTCGACACCCCCTTGCCACGCGCCAGCCACCACCCCATGCAAAATAAAAATCGGCGCCTATGGCTTGAGTAGACCCACTGTCTTTCGATACCAAACGATTCAAGAATTACTAAATATACTATTTACTATATTACTACGTGAAACACACATACGGGGTTAGTACAGTGATTCCTCAAAGGCTGAAAGAATATTTTCACCTGATAAAAGTACTCCGCAAAATAGTAGGAAATGAAAATCGAACAGCTTTTAGAAAACTTATCCGTCCCGTTTTGTCCTACAAGACGGACACAATTGCCCCAAGCTAAAGCGACCATTAGGCTGGCACGGTATTATGAGTTCATTGCAGTGACGTGCGGTACAATGAGGCAGGTGAGGCAGTGCCTCACCTGTCGTCAGGGTGAGTGAGTGAAAATTGTGAAAACCCTCCATGAGTCGATGATTATATTGATATTTTACATCGATGTTCATAAATAACGACATTTGAACATTTTTTCACCCAACACCGCCAATTTGCGTAATTATTATTCAAAAATACAGCGCGTAAGGAGAGGTGAGGCACAGGTGAGGCACGGGCGGGTCGTGCCTCACCTGCGACAATGCAATTCATCATAAATAGCTCGGAATTCATAATAACTGGTATCAATCAAGTGCTATCGTCACACTGATTCCAAAAATCCAAATATTAACAGTATCATAGTACCAGAACCCCTGTAAAATCGCACAGGAAGGTGACATTCGGCATTATTACAAACAATGCCATCGCAGAGAAACAATGGCCAGGTGAGGCACAAACGAATCTGCCTCATGCACTATTCGCTAACAATTGGACAATCGCAGCACTGTGAAACGCGCTATCGATTTCGGAATACAACAGTCTTGTAGGAATTATACAGTAGCGACGGCCAATACGCAATGCGGAGCAAATACGTTCCCTTACTTATGTAGCTGTTATGTATTTTCCATCCATAGCTACGTTAAATTGTGGTAGGCCTATGTGACAGCTACTTGCATAGGCTGCATTGTCGTTGTTTGTGGTCTTTATGATGTGTTCAACTACAATACCTATAACCAGGCCGTGTTATTTTTGGCATATGCCAAAACTGCCAAAAATAACTTATATTGGTCATTTTTCGATTTTTATTTTTGGCAGTTTTGGCATTGTCCTCTAAATAGATAGTTTCAGCCTCGAATTAGTCACAAAAACGCTTTATTTGGGCTAGTTTGTCAAAAGACACCACAAAATGTGCAGCATCCACGTATAATCAGTGCCAACAAACAATAAGAAGAAGAAAAAACCTAACGATTCCATAGGTTAACAATATCAAACGAAACCACAAAATGTCCCGTATCCATCGGAATCTGTGCCAATAAGCAAAAAGAAAAGAAAAGCCTAACAAACACGCTCAATAGCAGATTGTTACAGCTGTTGAATAGACTTAAATCGTTTGCACTGTAACAGTGCTTCCAAACTCAGGCCAGCTAAGTTTCTCCTAAATTCATTTCTCGCCCAGCGAATCAGGGAAATGTCCGCTTCAAACAGTAGCCGTTGAGGGAAAGAATGTTGCCAGTCATCCACAAAAGGTGTTCAGAGCTTCAAGATCTTTGGAGGGCCGAACCGGCTTCCATGCATCATGAAAAGAGATCACTTCGCCAGTGCCATCGATCTCATTGCGGAAAGAATTTTCTTCCCGATCCTTTTCCAGTGTTGTCTCTCAACACATTCTATTTAGTAGCCCAACTATCATTTCTCCTTCACAGTCTACCGATATATTTTCGGAGGACTTTCGTCACTTCAGGTGGCTTTAATGTTACCAACTCGCATGGAAGAGTCCTGGGAAGGTTAGCTTGTTTAAGAACATTGACGCAACAAGACTGTCTGGCAAAACGAGACTATGCAGCTCAGAAATAGCCAGACAGTTTCACTATGTTCAACTCGATCACAATGCAAAAATCGTGGTTGAATTTGGGGGTTCCAGTTCCATGAGCAGAATATAATTTATATTTTAATAATCAGTACTGCGGCAGCTTCTCATTGCTACCCGTCTTATCAAATTTAGCGCTCGACAAACCAGTCAAAAATGGTCGTAAAATTGCCTTTGGACAAATGGAAAGTATGACGTAAACCAAATACAGTCAGCCGTTCAATCTCGCTGTGCCCACACCATTTAGGACACCATGCTTTCACTCCTAATGGGTGGGCTGGACCCAGATTAAGAAACCTGCCTTTCACAAACGCTCTTCTCGCTTGTAACGCGGTCCTGTTAACACAATACCACGAACGAAATACACTATTTGGCAGGCCGTGTTATTTTTGGCATTTTCAAATTTTTATTTTTGGCAGTTTTGGCATCTGGCTCCTGAAATACCAAAAATAACACGGCCTGCCTATAACCCTTAATTGTGGTATGTGATAGCTATACTTACATAGCCTGCGTTGCCGTTGTTTGTGGTCAATGGTGCCACTCCTAGTGTTTTAACACTAGATGACTAGATCTAGTCTTCTAGTGTATTTTGACTTGACCTAGTGTCCTAGTGTATTTTGCTTCGAAATTCGGCAAATCTAGTGTTTTCTACAGAAAAAATATTTGTAAATGAGAATGCTATTTTCATGTGCGTCGGATAATTTATATCGGTGCTTGAAGAGATAGTAATTATTGTCCGGCTAAACTTGTCCAATTAGCACAATAGCGCCCAGTCCTACATGTATTGTAGAATGTGGAATTGCAACGGCTATCAGTGTGCAAAGAAAATGCTCTTCTATACCCGTTTCTGTTGTTATTTACATTTTGGGTCTCTTTATCAGGTACTTTACGTGCGTGCGTGTTTGTGTGTGTGTGGGCGGGGGGGGGGGGGGGGTCCGTGCCTCACCAGCCATGAACCTCACCGCACGTCACTGGTTCATTGTCGATTGCTAATGCACGGATCGACTTTGCTTCACCGTACTCACTCATTTTGTGTTAAAACGGACGACGTAATGTTTATTGGGTCGTAACATAACAATAATAATTGTGACCCCGTGTCCGAATAAAGCGGAGAATATATTTACGTGCAATTTTTACTTTTGTTCCGTTCCCGGACATTTGGCCGAATAATGCGGTTTTCCTGGTTATCCAGTGTCTGAATTATGTTGAATGGGCTGTATTTCAAAACTTTGTTTTGGCTACCATCACGTGAGGTCGCTTTGAACTCAAATAAACTCTCGTTATTCGAGACACCACAGGGCGAAAGTTAATCACCGCACTGGTCTGGTCTATCGTGATTTGTCACATCAGAAGTCTATTCTAGAAGAGGTGCTGTGAATTCGGCGATTTGCTGTTGTATAGCAGTTACTGTGATCAATTGATTATAGTTAATGAAAAGGCGACGTTATGGCAAATTAAAGGTATTAGAACTGGATTTAAGAGAGCAAACTGCAATCGTGCGTCCCTAGTGTGGTTGCTAAAGGACGAACAAAAGCCCGCTGTCAGTCATTATAGTGTGTGCTTCCACTTGTAAGTTGCTATGAGAATACAGGTGACCTTAGAATAAAACATTATGAAAACATGGCACTAACTGACGAATTTGTAGTGGCGGGAAGGATAAAAAGCAGTAATTTAGGCAGGCATACGATCTAAGATACGCATAGAATGCATAGGATTCAGTACATACCTACCTACATATATGATAATGTCAAGACGCATACACTGAGTGTTGCCGAGTTACGTTGAAAACCCATTAAAATATGCGTACGGGCAAACCGAGTCTTAATCTTATGTTTAATCAGCATCAAAGCTTCTGAACATTTCTGGGGCTTCCGTATAAGTGTTGCGCAATGGGCTCGAGCAGTGTTTCCATCGCTTTATCTGCCTCAACGGAAACCATTGTATGTGCTACCTCAATACCTTCGGATTATGGAACAATACACTCGTTATTGTTCTGCCGTGTAGGGATCTATACATACCAAGATTCATGAATTATAAATACTTGAACAAAGCACTGTGCAAAACCGGCCAAGGTCTCCTATGTAATTGCCTATATTTAGAGAATAGGTGGCTGGGATGTTCATTGTTCAACCCTTTTGATATTGACGGTCGCATTTCGAACTCTTCGACGCTTACGGCGTACGGCGGGCAGTCAACTGACAGGCAACAATTCCTGGTTAGAAATATTGTCACTAGTCTGAAACGGTGTGTCACGTACAGTGCAGTACAAAGTTAACGTTGCTTTGACTTGATAGATCAGAAAAAACATGTTCGGAAGTCAGGATATTTGAAACGAGGGTAGCTCGTCAAATTATGCTACAGTAATAGACGCTACAAAAACTCGACCATATGGGTTCGAAATGGTAACGACAGCTCATAAGGAGGATAAATATGCTGTAAAACCATAATTATGATTTGTAGTGAACAAGATCAGAGCTTTAATTGACAACCACTATTACAGTGCTCGGTTTATGTTATGTATAGTACCGTTGTCAGTTAGTCCTAATCAGATCGGTTATTAGGCTATTTATAATTATATATATAATATATATTTTCATAACTATTCAGGACACCAGTTGCAGGCCAGTATATTTCGTAGGTTAGTATCGGTGTAGTTTAACCTCGATATTTTGTTGAAGCTAGTGGGCCGGATTTAGTGGTATGCCTATGCATCACTATGAAGCTTATGCATAATATATGATATTATATTGATCATTACGGCTCTATTATAGCAACAGCGTTATGCGCAAACATGGGAATTGGGTAACCATACCGTGATTGATAGTTCGAATGCAATTATAAACAGTGCGTCGTCCGCGCTTTTCGACCACCGTTTAATTTCATAGTTCAATAAACCACTTCACGAGATCAGTTGGCATATTTGAACATTGACATTGGTAAAAATACCATGATTTGCCGATGGAATTTCAGGTATAAGGCGTTAAATCAGTGGCCCACGCGTCAAGACCATAGTTCAATTACGTAGTTTAATAAACAGTATCACGACTCACGATAGGCCTATATCACTCGACATATTTTTATTCTATTTTTGTTTCATTCGTGACGTGGTATTTCCTGCGTATGCATTATGAGTAGAGCCCGACCGATTCGGTTCGCCGATAATATCGAGACAATATCACACTTTGAAATCATTATTCGTATCGGCCACGGGAGGTGAAAAATGTCGACAATTTTCGTGACGTCACACCATGGTAGCAGGATGTCAGAAAACAATAATCCTTGAACGCTTGACTGGGAATATTGCTATATTTCGTATATAGCTTACACTTTTAAGGTGTCTAGATACGACCTTTCTAGTTTATTTTATGTTCGAGTATGACAATCGCTGTATTGTATAGCTATTCAAATGAATGCTCTGAAGTTTTTAAAATGCCCCTTTTGAGGTATATTCCACATCTGTTGAATACCAGCTGAATCGGCGAAGGTGTTAGATCGGTATCGGCCCAAAAGTCCAATATCGATCGGGCGGTTCGAATTGGTTCATCATCGTCAGATCATTGTTCGCGATTTGTGTCGCGGTTAAAAGGGTTAAGGAACTGCAGCACTAAACCAACTCAAAGAAATAAGCGATGGAAGTAAAGAAGTTATTTTTACCGCAACTGACCTAATTTTACAGTGCACAGACTACACACTTGATAGAATTTGACATAATGACTGTGAGCTATTGCGCCAGAGGTTATTAACAGCAGTACGATCGAATTCGAATATGTTTGCGTTACCGTTAGCGTTCTTATGTTTACATCATTTGCATAATATTTATCGACTATTTGTCGAGCATACAATGCTTAGCTATAGTGTTTCGCCTATTTCAATCATTAACGTTCAGCGATACATTTCGTTTCATTTATGTCATTTCCTTCCACACAGAACGTTATTGGTGCAATTAGCGTTAGCCAGAAGATATGTCAGGGTTACAGCAACTTATCGGAGAGAAAATTCAACAAAAGGATGGGGTCATCGACACCTCGTCCGTTCAAGTTGAGAAGGACCACGTAATCGGTCTGTATTTCAGCGCCCATTGGTGCCCGCCTTGTAGAGGATTCACACCCAAGTGGGTATCACCTTTGTGACTGTGATAACGAAATAAAAATAGTCTACCGCGTACGAAACCCTCTTTAACAGGCTTGTAGAGTTCTACAATAACATCAATTCGTCCCGTAAGCGATTGCATATCGTTTTCGTGAGCTCCGACAGAGATCAGAGTAGTTTCGATGGATATTATAAAGATATGCCCTGGTACGCCCTGCCGTATTCTCAAAGAAGCCAGAAGGTATGTCCTGTCCAATTTCAAATCTAAATACCGGTAGTTTTTACTGAGTAGGTGCTAGCCTACGTATTGAGGTTGCTGGATCGAGGTTTGAGACACCGATCTCGCCGTAACTAGCCGCCCTGTAACTAGGGCTAAAGGAAATCGAGTGTCTGAGTGATCCGATACTTTCGCGTGTGAGACGTCGACTCGTGGATTCAAGTATCACTCATTATAACATCACACCAGTATTAATGACTTGAAAAGTTCAATTATTATATACATATATCTATTAGGGCTGGGCAAAATCGAGTACCTGAGTGATTCGATTCTGAATCACGTAATATGCTTCGAGTCGAGTAATCGAGTATCACTCATTATGACGTCATAACAGAATGCAATGCGCCAAAGTTCCAATATGTACCGTTTATGCCGCCACAAAGAATATAATGCCTGTTATCCATCTCATAAATGATACTTTGGTCTTTTTTCGACCATACCGGTTTCATTCCACTTGGTGACAATGTTGTGGGAAAATCATGACTTCGGAAATGTGCTACGTCCAGTAACCTTCGTAGCTTTGCACTATATGTTTCGTATGCTACGATAGCGCCAATCAAGGTTTCAAGGCTTCAACAGTGGAAATTAGTACCGAAACTATAATTCTTGTTGATAAATTAACTTTCAGTAGCGAGAAGCGTATAATTTCAGTACTCGAAAAAAATGTCTTTTACTACTCGACTCGAATCATTAAAATTCATACTCGATTCAGATTCGAGTACTCGAATCATTGTGCCCAGCCCTAATATCTATACCACCAGTGGTTCTCAACTTCCGGTCCTCGGACCGGTGCCTGATTTTCATGTCTTAATTCGAGGCAATCACTTCGTATTTAGAACGCGGTGTCCATTTAAACACGTGTGAATAACGCGGCAAATGGACTCCAACGAAATATAGTTATTCACCTTCAACAAGGCAGCCCTGCGTAATTATAATCATATCTTTTTTCAGGACAAGCTCTCAGGGCGGTGTAAGGTGTCTGGGATTCCATCTTTAGTTTTGTTTGACAGTGACGGCAACAAGTTGAAAACCGATGGAGATTTCAGGTCGCACGTTGGGACAGATCCCGAAGGTGAAGTCAATATCGAGATATCAAATATAAAAATCTAACCCATGAATACTGCAGGTAAAGATTTCCCATGGCCTGCAAAACCCATTGCTGAAATTATGAGTGGCAATCTCATTGACAAGGATGGAAAAGAAACCTCCTTTGAAGATTTGAAAGGTTTTACCCTTGGAATATATTTCTCGGCTCACTGGGTAAGCCGGTAAATCATCACGATATTCAAACTGCTTTTTATGTTTTGAGTTTCATGTATTCTGCTGTCTACCATATCTTCGTTTTAGGTCCCTGAGTGTTTCAAATCTATTATGCTTTGGTGTCTTGATGAAAGAAAGAATAGACGTATATTGATTTATGGCAATATTATAGAACATCCATGTTGCACGTAAACTGTGGTCCATAAGTCGACAAATTGTTGTTACTATTATAGTTGTCACCACGTAATACACATTCTCAATAACATAGTTGACAGCGTTAACTTGCTTCATCTGTTTAGTGTCCTCCATGCAGAGGCTTCACTCCTCAACTCGTGGAAACCTATGAAAAGGTATTTGTATATTACTCGTTGCTGCACTGTTATTGCTATTTTTAAAATTACCTCTTTCAAAGCTTCCAATTTATCGTACCACCAATAATTGGTGGGTAGAGCTACTATGATTCAACAAGGCGGTTCCCAACCTGTTTATGATCGCTGCCCGTATTTCGATTTGAAAAATGGTTACAAGAAAAATTAAAAAGGTCATCATTCGTGAGCTCTAAAAAAATGGCAAACGACACGCAGGTTAAAAGCCACGTTTTCAACAGTATGTGTAGACTTGACAGTATAAATGAACATAAGATACACTCAGTTCAGTTTATTTAGAATTTTCATCAATTCAAAACACCACAAGACTGCAATACAATGAAAGGATAGGAAGGTGTCGAAACGACTTGGAGAAGTCTTTGAAATCAAACACCCAACCGGGCCTACGCGATGTAAAGAGGAGGCATGCACACTGAATGAAACGTAAAAGAATATGATACAAAAAGACAAGCGACAAAATGAGGTGGCATGTGACGAAAGGCGAGATCGATATGTCAGGTCGTGGTCCGGTAAACTTGAGGGCTAACTAATACTGATTCAGTAGAAGTCGCTTGTGTGTGTATTTCAACAATTTTTGGCGCTTATCGCCTATAAGGTCATTTGCGCCCAGTACATCAATTTCAGTAATGTCAACTGTCTTTTACGGTCTTTTCGTCGTATTACGGACGACTTCCATGCACGCGCTCTTCCACCATCAGTCTCTCTCGATTTTCATGCGCCCGCAACTTCGTCTTTTGATGCCATCTTTCGGGAGTTCGGCTCTCTCTTTCTCTCTTTCTCTGGGCTTTTCAAGGCGCTGTATTTACAGCGGGATCGGCGATGAGGAGCCCAGATAAACCCCCGACACATAGAAACATGGCAGAGCCGAGACTCGAACCAGTAACCATTGGTGTCGTGACTGCATGCAGTGTTTAACCAACTGCGCCACTCGCTTCCCCAGAAGTCGCTTGTATTTCGACTTGAATGTGGAAACATACACTAAGGCTTCGAAAAATGATTCATTTCTTTCTAGTGCATGGAGCGTCCGGCTTCTTGATCGGTGGGTCGTAGGTTCAATACCCGGCCGGGTCAGAGTGAACACCTAATCAGTTAAACTGGTACAAGGCTGTTTCAGCAATTCCCTTGTCCAGCGGAATATCCACAGATCGTGTGTAGTCATGGCCATGGTTTTATTAGGCCATGGTGTAGTATATCATTCGTTGCAAGGCTACATCAGTCTGTGTATAAGCCGCTATGTATCAATGACAAAAATACAAATATCTGACAAATTTCGTTACTCTTTGTCGTGGAAGTGCCGAAAGTTAGGCTTCTTAACCCTCGTTTAGGATACCCTGGCAGTCTTTTGCGGATCGCAATGATATATATTTCTCGTCAGGTGAAAGACAAAGGACATAAATTTGAAATCGTCTTCGCATCGAGTGACAGAGATGAGGAATCGTTCAAGGGATATTTGGCAACGATGCCTTGGAAAGCTATTCCTTTGGGTGACGAGCGTAAGAAGGTACTAAGTGACAAGTTCGGAGTTGAAGGTAGGCGTGATTATAGCAGCAGTACACTTTCGAGCTTAGCAGTTCGAAACGCAATGATATCCGTGTCACAGGTATCCCTACATTCGTGATTCTTGATCCCGATCTCAATGTCATAACGACAGACGGCCGAAGTGCACTCTCAAGCGATAAGAATGGAGATTCTTTCCCGTGGCATCCGAAACCAGTCAACTCGGTATCGGAAGTTGCGGGCTCATTGAATGACGGTGCCGTGCTAATTCATTTCACAGGTAGGCTAGATTCCGTTATTCTTATTTACTCATACTTATGGATATAGTCATCAACACAATGGGTATTTTAGACGGTACCGACGACGAAGTTGAAGAAAACGGCAAGAAATTTCTGCTCCCTGTGGCAGAAAAAATGGGTAAGGCAGCATTGCCTGGCGATGACGCAGAATTACTATTCTCTGCGGCTGGAGGTGATAACGATGAAGATTTGTGCAATCGCATAAGACAGTAAGTAACGTTAAAGCGTACACACAAAAAAAAATTTACCTCGATTTACCGCGAAATGTCTGGAAGCAGGGTGGCCAGCCACTTGGCAGTAATATAACATTACCGTCACTCAATGTAAATTCAACTTACACCCGTCCGGTAATCTAGCTTTACACGCCAGACTGTAATGTTACAGTCACCTCTGGTATATTCAATCTACATTCTCTCCTGTACATTTACGAGGAGACTGTCATTTTACCTCCTACCTAGTACCTACAACCCTACATGCTGTCCTTTGTAAATCAGATTACATGCTAGCTTCTAAATTCACGTACATCCATACCTATCCCAAAGCAAGGCGATGCCAAAATACAGCAAGTTTCTTCACGCTCTAAAAACGACATTGGGACAACTGTATATTCATTCATGATTCACGATGAAAAAGTATTGCTGCTGGAGGTCTAATTCTTCTGTAGGAGGAATGCAAATATAGCACAAGTGGTCCCAAGAAAAGGTGAATTAATTCCACCGCCGGATAAACTTCCAATTGTTTCTTTTTCTCGTCTTCATTCCTTCTGTGTGACTAGTATCTTGCAGTTCCACTAAAAAGAACTCATGCGTAAGTCGCTATATTAAGCAAAGTTCCTAATCTAGACATGACATTACAATAACTACTAACACAAATAGGCTAACAAAAATATAACAATTTTTGAAGTACCGGTACTGGTACATTTTGTGACGACGGCTCCGCCTTTTACATGATATAGCAGAGATTCATGACTTACTTTATCTAATGCAGCGGTTCTCAACCTTTTTGGACATGCGCCACCCTCGGCGATGGCCAAAAAGTTTACGCCCCCCTGCACTTATCGTCACGTCAAAAAGAGCACATCATCTAATACAGAGATAGGCAACCTTTTTGCTAATCACGGTCACATTTCAATTACTTAGGTAGCCTAAGGCCGCATTCCAGGGCATAGCCGCCGCATAGCAACCTATATTGCATCTAAGTCTGTCTTAAGTAGTGCAGTTCGCCAGCTATTACCAACAGCTACCCAGCGCACTGAGCTTTAGGCTACTGCCAAATCTATGAAGTAATGAATGACTTACACGTGGGAATTGCTCTAAATCTTCAAAGAATATCAAAAATCTGCTCAAATGAAGTTGAATGCGACTGCTGGAGTTTGAATTTGGCGAGCTTTCTTGAATACGAAATAAGTTTCTTCTTCAACAATCGTCTTCTGAAAAGTGAAAATGGTTGTGAAACACATGTTTAGTCAGAATTCAGACAGACTTAGTCAATTTCTCGCGCCCCGCAGGTTGAGAACCACTGATCTAATGTATTGAAGCAAAAGGTTCCTCATTTGAGGTGGCATGTGTGCCAAACAAATCCAGCAGTGGATGGAAACATCTCTATGCTATGGCCCGAAAATTACATGAACAAACCAACAGTTTCAACTCCTCTGTGGCGGAGTATGTGGTATCACAGGTCACTATGTAAGTCGACTAATATCCCAAAATAGAACAGAGAATGCGGCGAATGAAATATTTCAATAATGAAATCAAAGTCATCCCGATGGTGTGCACAGTCGTAGATATTCACGGTAACAAATACTATGTAGTACTGTACCTTATACGATGCGTATCCCATTCAGCATTCCTAGGAATCTTCAAGGATCCACTTTCTTCAAGCACAACAAGCTTCGCTCCACCCGGGTTGGAATCCCGGTACGTTTAGCGAGACACCGATGACCGATGCCATATTGGCGCTCCACCCTTTGCTCAAATCTCAATAATGGCCAGACGACGATACGACACTCGAACGATTTCAAATCGAGTGGTATTCATCCGCTGACATGCCACCAATAATATTTACCGGCCACGTTATAATGTTAGATTTAGGTCGTATTTTTTCATACAGAAACAATTATCATTACATATAGTCCCTTTCTTTTCCATCTAATCTCGTATAAATTGATTATATATTCCACGTGATGTTCACTACTTACTATACATATACTTACCCAGACGCTGCTTGTGATGTCACAGTTGTGCGTTGGTTGTTTACTACGAAACTCAGAAAAAGTAGTAACGCGTAACCCTAACCTACTGTAACCTATGACAGATCGCCATGTCCGCCATTAACAAATGGTCAACTTAGCATGCGGTGCTGATATTTCCAGTTTCCCGAACAATATTATACATCCTAAACTGATATTTTAACTTATCAGTCCTATCCCTGGTAACCAACGAAACCGGCCGTATAGCCATAGCCTTATAATATAATATAGTGGCTATGGTGTACCACATTAGCTACGATTGTCAGTTGTTTCTTTTACCCCAGTATGTACTTTACTGAAATTGGTACTAGGGCCAACAATTTCCGTATGATAGACCCCAGTCTCGCGAACGTGGTTGAATCAGGTCAAATCACCACAAAAAATGATATCAGTAACATTCAGTTCCACGTATAACATTGGCCGCGGCGATTTTCAAGCTAATCAATTTTGCCAATAGCCTGATATACTGCAGGAACGATTAACTGCCAGTAATTTTGCGAATAAATTCTGGTAACTTGACTTTACAGCTAAATTAAGGTAATATTACACATCAAAATGTAAAATTACAAGCTACTCACAGCTATTGGCTGCGACTAGTAATTCGTTGCAAAATTTACAGAGATTTCCCAGTAAATCTACCAGATTTTTTTGTGTGTATGTCATCATACCAGCATCGGGTAGCCTACTCAGTCAAAGGGATATGATAAGATTCAGCATGACAGCGGCAATGTAACGACTGGTGATTACAACTCACGCGTCCGCCATATCACTATATATTCCTTAAACGGAACAACAAATGCGTCTTTTTCTTCCGACCATTCTCTGCCCGGTAATCGAATATTGTGTGTAACTATTCAGGTTTGCCAAGCTGCCGAAAGCGAACGAGAAACCAAATCTTCTTATCATCTTAAACATACCGGAAGGAAAGGTGTACGTCCATGAAAGCGATATTTCAAGTGCTGGAGATGTTCAGAAAGTGGTTGATGACTTCAAAGCGGAAAAATTGTCGTTCCGCGAATTTTCATGATCGAATGCGAATGAAGTTTCAGCATATGCATTGAGCCTATACATTAAAAACTGATATACTTTTCCAGTTAATATAGTGTACATTATGATACGAAGTTACATTTTACAATGAAATTAATTAGATTGATTAAACATATAGATGTTAATCGATGTAACGATTGTAACCTGTTCATTCTTTCTGTTCGTTCTTACGGCGACATAAAAAGCCCAGAAAAAGACCCGACGAAAGAATAAAGCACTCACATGGAATGGAAAGAACTAGAAAGGGTCGCGGCTTCGAAAGATCAACATCGTAAAAAACTTTGACATCGGGCACTCTAGGCCGAGGTGGATGTCAGCCAAAAGACCGCAACTGCTCGTCGTTCGGCATCGTCCTATCTGTTCATTGTATCGCATTGTACATTGTGTGTGTCCGTCTTGTTCAGGTGAAAATGTAACTCGACGATTATTGATTATTATTGTTGCGCCTAAATACACTATATGCAGTTCAGTGCTATACAAAATTAGTACTCATTGGTTAAAAGTTATTACTATAAAAAAACGCATGATCTGCCTGCCAATAATAACCGTCGGAATATATTTTGATCTGAACAAAGACACCCACAATGCACAATGCGATAAGACACAAGCAGGAGGATGCCAAACGACCAGTTGCGATCTCTTAAACTGGCATCCACCTCAGCCTAGTGCCCAATGTCACAGTTCTTTTTCCGATGTTAGTGTCTGTATTCTGCGGCTCTTTCTTTGCGAGTGAGCTCTTCCAGCGGGTTTCTTCTGAGTCTTTTTTGTCGCCTTAAGAACAGCGACGTTGGTAAAGAGGAGCCCAGAATAACCTCCGACGCGGAATCGAACGTGGACCGCCTGGCTGCAGGCGCTGATCGTCATCACTACGCAGTCTTTCATATATTACGAATACAACCGAGGGGATGTCCTAGTACAGGGGTTCTCAGCCATTATTTGGCTGTGGCCCATTTTCCGGTTTGAAAATGTCCTGTGACCCACCTCTTATCCTAGACTAGTGTAAAGCCATAGTCCCGTTCAATGAGTGGTAATCGCCACCGCCGATATGGCTATTTCTCTAAAATATGCGCATTTTTTTCTTGCTAAGCATATTTAAATTTAGGCAGGTCTCTATGAGCATGAAATCGCGCGAAGCTCGACGAAAACTTTCAAGGAAAATAAGTCTCAAACAACCAACGAAATAATTGTCGGCAACCTCGAGCTCCCCTATTGGGTTTTAGCGGTGCGAAAGCTACGGCCCTGGAAGATCGTATAACTCTTGCGTACATCCGCTGGGCAAAACATGAAGCCAATGAACTAATCTCCGCATCCACTGTGTGATTGGGGTTTTAGTTCTACAATGGTGGGAATAACATAACCATTCTGACCCCGCTTCAAGCAATTCTTTAGTGAATGGGATACTATAGATATGTGAAGAAATAATTTTTTTAACATGCTAGCTGTACAATGTACATAGTATGTCTTGTACCTATTGAAGTTGTGATGTCTGAACATTAAATCCACGTCTTTTTGCATGTTTAATTAACTTTATACTCGGTATTTGACTCATGTGCGCAATATGCGCATGTAGTATTTTCGTTGTCGGTAATCAGTGAACTGGGTCTGAATGCTACAATTGCAATAAAATGACACCATGATGCGTGTATCGTCAAGATGAGAAATTGAGAATGTTGCATGCCTTTAGTCGGGCAGTAGCGAATCACATGTTGGCCACCTCCAGATGACATACTCGATGATACGTCATGATAAAACTCCCTTTGCAGGATAGTTCGTGTTAATTCAAGTCTCCATGCCTCACAGCTTCAATTGATCATAAAAATATATACCCTAAATTTCCATAGTTATTTTTAACATCTTTTTGAAACTTTTGTAAACGTTTGAGAGTCGTGTCAAACGTTAATTATTTGCGGGGAATGACTCAACGAGAAAGTTGCATCGAAAGCTGGTATCTTACCAAGCCAAAAGGTGTTATCTTAAACCAGTGGTTCCCAACTGGTGGCGAATTCCCTGCTGGTGGGGAATTCAATGGTTTCTGGTGAGGAATATGCTATAGATAACTAGGATAGTCTGCATATTTACAGAGACACATGGCCAATTACAATTACCTGTTAACTGCTCTTGAATGTATGCATCGAAAATTATATTGTGCGTTGTTCACCAAAAACTCATTTTTAACTGTGGATAACCAATGATGGCGTTACAAACGCATCCAGCACGACCAGCGTAACGTGAAATAACGCTTTCGCTAAATTTTGAGGGTTACCTGTATCGGTTCACAATACGTTTTATGTTGCAATTATAGGCGATTGTCTTGCTTACTGATGTGGTTGTGTGTCTTGGGCACTCAAACAAGCAAATAGCTCCTCCGTAATGACGAAAGTTGAAAGGAAATACGGCGATAGTTTTGGGTAGTGTAGGGTTACCATATTTTGGAATCGGGAAAGGAGGACACTTTGTCCTGAAAAATTTGTCAATTTTTCCCACTTCGCAGTCGGTTGACTAAAAAAAGAAGTCAACTTTCTCGCTCAGCGCCCAAAATACTGTTTTTACCTTCACTTTATCAGGTGATAAATGAATACTAGCCAGTCTTCAGGATTACTGGACCACGACCTAACAGTGACCTCGCCCTCCACCACATACCACCTCATTTTGTCGCTTGCGTCTTATATTCTCTGCATTACTTTGCATTCAGTGTGCAATCTGTGCATGCCTCTTATTTACTTCGCCTGGGCTAAGATGGGTGTCTGATCTTGAAGGCTACTCCAAGTTTTTTCGACACCTTCCTATCTTTTCATTGTATCGCAGTTTCGTGATGTTTTTGAAACGATGAAAATATTAATAAACCTGATTGATTGATTGAAGATCTTGGGAACGGGAACCACTGTCGTAAACGGATGCACTTCAGCAATTTCATTGCACGGTTGGTTGCTCACACTGTGCATCGCTCACGGCCGAGATTCGCTCCCGCTGCATATTATGTTAGTTCAGTGGTTCTCAACCTTTTTGTCGTCGCGGACCCCTTTCGGACCGTCACGGACCCCGCGGACCCCCACGAAGTTTTAGTTCAAATTTAGCTCAATTATCGTGCAACCGTCATCTGTAGTCTGCAAATGACAACTGTAGGCTTAGTGATAACCAGCAATAAAATGCCATTTTCTCGAAAATAAGATCATACTATTTCATGTAGAAATTGAGTTAACTTATGTTATTTCAAAGCAAATTCTGCAACTGCATTTCTTTAAATACGTGGTCGGGACTGCTCGTGTCTTGAAAATACGCGCCGTCGCATTGACATGAACGAGTGCCGAAAATCCATTTCCACATATATATAGGTAATGGTGAATGTAATAATAACGCGTAACGTTTCCGACGACACATTTGGGTAAGATCTCAACAAATATGGCACCAAAAATAACATTTTTTAAATGAACATAGAACGCCAAGCCTGGTCGTTTCGATTTAGCAGCTTATCTTGAAGTTATTATGGAAAAATGGTTGTGTATATCACACGAGGAAATGTATTTTGCTGAACATTTCGACGTCACCGTGATTGACGCTACTCAACCAATTTTTTTTCCACAATCCCAAACGAAACATCTCTAAACAGCAAAATGGTTGTATCAGTGGGCTATTGGCAATTTTGCAATTAAAATGAGTCTGCACAGTGGGATATTTCACCCCAGATGGCCATCCTGTTTATGTGAACTATGTAGTTTTACTAGTAATGAAGCGAAACTGCCTCCTGATTTTCCTAATTAAAAAAAATACAAATTAGGATATAAACTCTTTCGAGGCTTCGCGGACCCCCTAAAAATGCTTCACGGACCCCCAGGGGTCTGCGGACCCCCGGTTGAGAACCACTGTGTTAGTTTATCTGCGGCAAGGTGTTCTTTCTATTTGTGTCCTGATTGGTGATGAATAGAACACCATATGAAAAGCAACGGGGTTACCAATTAATTGAATACCGGTATTTCATAGTCTAGGAATCAGCGTAAAGGTAGTAGAGTTATGTTTAATGTTAATTTATTTCTCGCATTCTGCAGCATACAAAACATGGATACAAGTTCAGCTCAGTTTATTGTTAAAAAACACCACAAGATTGCTATACAATGAAAAGATAGGAATGTATAGTAGGCCTAAACGTTTTTAGTATGCCGTTATGAACAGTGAATGAAGCCAAACGAACTTGGGATCTTGCCTTCCATTTCTTGTTGCTTGCTTTTTTCTATACTATCTTCCTTACTTTTCATTCAGTGTGCGTGCTTCCTCTTTACATCGCCTAGGCCAAGGTGGGTGACTGATTCCATAGACTTTTCCAAGTTGCTTCGACTCCTTCCTATCTTTTCATTGTATCGCATTTTTGTGGTGGATTGAACTGATAAAATTGCTAATAAACCAATGATGATGATGAAGGATATTGAGAATGTTCTAATTCTGCGTCTATTTTAGGATAGTTCAACTTACGTCACTAGTTAATTAATTGTATAAGGAATGAGCAAGTCGGCACTCTTTGTATGTCTAGGTATGGTAACTATCTTTGAATACCACCATACCTATGCATGGAGAAATCAGGAGAATGTCATTTAACTTGATTATCTATATTCAGGCAACATCTGCCGATCTCCAATTGCCGAAGCTGTTTTCAAGCAACTTGTCACTGATAGAGGCCAAGCTGGTGATGTTAGTCTATTGTACCTATGTATGATTTTTTCTCAAATAAATGTATATTATTGTTACAGTGGTTAATTGACAGTGCAGCAACCTCCACATATGAAATAGGAAGCTCGCCAGACCATCGAGGCCAAGCGCTCATGCGTAAAAAAGATATCTACAAGAATGTAGAGAAACATCGGGCCAGACAGGTGGGTGTAGCTATGTTGTTATTTCTTGAAGTCAAGTATTATTTGTGCTATATTTTTTCTCACCAAGCCTCTATCTAATGATGGTGTTGCTTCTGCGCTGCAGACTTGGACAACTTAATAATTCTACTTCTCTGATTAGACTAATTAGAGCAAAATACCAGCATTCTGATCTAATTTTTCAAATGTTTCTACGCTCCAATTTTTATTCTAATCTAATTTCTGGTTGCTTGAAAATCTACCAGAGAACTGTATAGTGCGAAATGAGCCAAGCTTGGTGTACAGACATTTGTCATTCTCATGCTTATGAAATGAACTCTAATTTGATATGAACTGAAATTGGTTAAAATCGATTTCTAGTTCGAAATTTAATTCAATTTTCTATTTTTACAAATTCAGTGATTCTAATTTTTGGGAAAGTGTGTAGCTATCATTCTAATTCTAATCAAAGTTGAAAAAGCTGAAAATTTACTACTTGTCCAACAATGTTGCACTGTATTAGTTCCGAGTTTACGTTTTGGTTTCGCAATTCGAGCTAACCCATTATTACGCAACTGCATGCCAATGTGAGTTTGATGCCATAAATGGATTACTGCACTCCTTTGATCCCTTTTAGTCCATTTATGGTGGACATGATTAAATATTTCAAATTTTTGTAAACATACTCGTAATTAAGTTGATTCATTTTGTGAATAATATGATATAATGCAATATCAGGGTTGTAACCAACTCACAAGGCTCCGAGTCACAAGTCAATCTCACTTTTATAGTTTTGACTCGAGTCATTTTCAATTCATCACCGTGTCCAAGTCAGTAAGCAGAGGGTCGCGTCCAAGTCATGGTATTATGACTCGAGTCCGAGTCCAAGGTGTTGTGATGACTGCTCAGTTTCCAGTGAAAGTCTTGTTAAACCCACTTTTAAAACTCTGTTTGGTGACATCGAATGATTCACATTTATTATATACTAATTTCCCCCACTTTTGGCACTTTCTGGTCGCATTTTCAAGTACCAGTACCAATAGACGAAATCCCGATAGCGTGTTTACTTCACTATACTTCGAAGTTACAATGAAATGTCGGTCTTGGCTGTCTGAGTCTTGAGTCATATGACTTGGTTCGAGTCGTGTGCAATGACTCGAGTCCAAGTCGAGTCAATACACAGATTGACTCGAGTCGAGTCATTTTCATATTTTGAGAAAATGACTCGAGTCAAGTCGAGTCATCAGAAAATCGTGACTCGAGTTGAGTCATTACAATTTACAACCCTGTGAAATTTCATGGTGGTTCATAAGAGAGTGCTGCTAACAATTTGTCATTTATTTCAGATAACGAAAGCTGATTTTGAAAACTTTCAATTCATTTTCGGGATGGATGACAGTAATATGAGGTTGGTTTAGCGACTTCTGTCTAATTGGATTTTCCATGCATGTTTTCGTCAACTTTCACACCATTTTTAGTAACCTGAAAAGAATGGCGCCCAAAAACTATTCTGCGAAGCTCCTGAAACTTGGGGATTTTGATACTGATAAAAGCTTTCAAGGAATTATTGAAGATCCTTATTATGTGAGATATGTATATCTATTTATATTCGTTATGAAATTCATCTGGTCTATCTGTTGCAGGCTCATGACGATGCTGAATTTGAACGAGTGTATCAACAATGCCTGAGATCGTGTACAGCTTTTTTAGATTCTCTTTGAATAATTATGTATACCGTTCTCAGTTCTATTAGGCTTTTCATCGCTTCGCATCCATTGAATGAGTCGAGTTTTGGACAAGTTATAATGAGAGTTTGAACTGTGCAAAGTTGTGCTAGGAAGTAAGAGCGTCTAGTTCTAGTTGTTGTAGAAATGGTATATATCCGGAAAGCTGCATTCATTCATTAGTCAATTGCTTGTTTTACAATTGATTGACGCTGAAACACGGCTCCGAATCCAAGTATATACAGTCGGTATGTTTTATCAAGACTAACAAATATAACAGGTGCAGTACCCTACCCTGTGTCAGATATCATACGTATGCAGTCTTATTCCAATCCTTTATTCCCTCCGACCTCATTCTATCACTCGCTAGAGCCATGCATACGGGCGCACCGCGGTCATGTGACTCCTACCAACAATGCCAAAACACTGCAACAGGTAACCAGTGGACACAAAAATTAAGATAAAAACATGAATAACCAGCAGTAAACACCCAAGCAGAGTATATACAGTGTGTGCCGGCGTAAAATATGTGTCAAAGAAGAGCTCATTCGCAAGCAAGTGTTAGGTTCATAGCCTTGGTTAGACGTGGGGCTTACTAGAAAAGCTTTGGGATTAGTGGTTGGACTGGGTTGGGAGTTGTGGTATCTAGAACGTTGGGTTGGGTTAAATGCTGAGTAATTGAGTATACTGCGTGGTAGTCATATCCAGCGATGCTAGGCGTACCCGAATCGATTCTCGACAGCAGAACGAAGCGTACAAAGGCAACCCGTGTCGCTTGTACTTAGTACGACAAAAATGACCCGATGGAGAAGATGACGAGAGGAACAAGGAAACACCGTCTAAAGATAGAAGACAGCCCAATAAAAATCATGGCGAACACTTGGATCGGGCACTAGGTCGTATCGACATCAGTTCGTTACATCCCAATTGTCCTCCGTATCGCATTGAACGTTGAAGGTGTGTCTTCCAGCGGGTGAATTTTATAATCCGACGAATATTACGATTGGCTCCCAGCCTAGGACAACCAGGGGCAGTTAAAAACACTCGTCAATACATATATTCAACTTGGACATGTGACTGTCAAAGAAATTTGCCCCTAACAAAATTACATTCTCACTACGCATGTGAACCAAACCTGCCCTCTTGTGACACCCGTGGCGCAGTAATCAATAATCGTAAGATGATATTTTCATCTGAACAAGACACGCAATGTACAATGCGATAAGACACAATGCGATGTATTGAACAGATAGGAGGATGCCGAACGACCCGTTGCGATTGCAGTTGCGGCCTCTTGAACTGACATTCATCTCCACCTACTGCCCGATGTCACAGTTCCTTTTTCGATTTTTTGTCCCTATCCCGCGGCTCTCTCTGGCTCTTTCCAGTGGGTGCGCTCATTCATCGGGACTTTTTCTGGGCTTTTATGTCGCCGTAAGAACAGTGACGCGAGGGAAGAGGAGCCCACTTCCGACGTGGAATCGAACACGGTCGCCTGGGCGGTAGGCGCTTATTGTCAGTTGTCACCAATACTGATAAAAAACGCTAACGGAGTATCAGTTGTTGCAAGGTAATGATTTTTGACTTTGAAATCATCCAAACGTGAACAGGTGATTATTGTCGCGGCATTATTATTGATTGGAGAGCCATAAATTCGTGTACGGTTCGTTGAACCGACGATAACAGCTTGAAATACGGAGCAAATCTTTAGTCATCGCGATGTCTGTTTCGTGTTGCGGTGACGATTTGTATACCTGATTCACTTCACAGTATAGCGAGTAGTTGGTTGAACAGGGCACAGGGCATGTCATCTGTGATACGCAATTATGTACTGACGCATTCGCGGATACCTAATGTTTAATAATCTATGATTTTAGCCTATTCTATTGGGACGTTCCCGATTCTTCCAAACCTTTTCCCAAACCACACTAATCAGGTTTCTTAACATATGTGATATCAAATGGCGAAGAATGGCATAACACAAGGGCAGAAAGATAGACAGCTTTATTCATTCAGAGCAAACTTGCACTAATTGGGTTGAGTTTATTGTTAATAATTTTATCTTTTCCAAAACTATAAAACACCACAAGGTTGCGATAGAATGAAAAAAATAGGAAGGTGTAGAACCGACTTGGAGTATATAGTCTTTGAAATCAGACACCCACCTGGACCTAGGCGATGTAAAAAAGAGGCATGCTCTCTATTTCAGAATCCAATTCAATTAATTCAAGTTTTTACGAATACAGTAATTCTAATCTAATCTAATTTGGGAAAACTAAAAAATTTTGAGGTTCCTGACTTTCGGCAATAAAATTCGATTTTATGCTATTCTGTTTCCATTGTTTTCTGCCAATCCAATGCATACTATCCATTCGATTCCTACAGTTCGGACATAGAATCTGAGGATGCAATTAAAACATCTGAAGCCCCTTATGGGGCCTCACGAAGGCGCAGCCAAGATATGCTGCATGGCATGGGCGCCGAACAACACAAAACTCGCTGTATGCAATGTGGACAGAGTCATTCTACTCTACGATGAAAATGGAGAGAGGCGTGACAAATTTTCTACAAAACCAATCGATTCCAAGTACGGCAAGAAAAGTTACACCGTTAAAGGAATGGCGTTTTCGCCTTGTTCCACAAAAATCGCAGTTGGCCAAACAGATAATATCATCTACGTCTACAAAATCGGGGAAGACTGGGGCGATAAAAAAGTGATTTGTAACAAATTTGTGCAAACGAGCGCTATCACTTGCTTAATGTGGCCTATGGACGCAGCCATTATTTTTGGTCTTTCTGAAGGCAAAGTGCGGTTAGCCAACACAAGAAATAACAAGTCATCCACTGTGTACAACACTGATTCCTATGTAGTATCAGTCGTGTCTAATATCTCAGGAAAAGGAATGTTATCAGGACACGCCGATGGAACAATAGTCCGCTATTTCTTTGACGATGAAGGGTCAAACGAATCTCAAGGAAAAATCATCACGCATCCTTGCCCACCGTATGCGTTATCTTGGGCTGCTAATTCGATAGTTGTTGCCGGATGTGATAGGAAAGTTGTGGTTTACGGAAGGGACAACAGGGTTATACAAACGTTCGATTACTCGAGGGACGAGACGGAAAAAGAGTTTACGGTGTCGGCCACGAATCCGAGCGGGCAGAGTGTGGTGATTGGGAGCTATAACAGGTAATTTGAAAGCATGTTTTTGATGAATCACAATTTTGTCTACTATTACTTGGGCAGGACAAGATCGCATTAAAAATAATTTGGTGATTCTTCGTTCATACCTATTTCATTGCACATTGTGACAATGCTGTTGTTTGATTACGGTGTCATATATATATGTGCTGATTTCCACTAACGTTGTGTTGCTTTGTAATACATGTTTTGTTTGCTTAGATACCACCAATTGAGGTTACAAAGCTACCACAGTGGAAAATGGAAACAAAATTATAATTCGCTTTGATAAATCACCTTTTAGTGGTAAGGAATGCATGAGTTCACGAAAAAGATTGTGTCTCATAACTGGACTTTCATCATTGGAATTTATCCTCGATTGACATTTTATTTATTAAATCAAATATCGATTGGCAGTAGCCTATTACAGCAGACAAAACATCGAGCACAAAGGTACCGTATGCCAATCACAGTTTAGTGAAAATGACATATTGGTATCTTTGAAGACATGATCAATCAACCCACATCATTAAGTCACGAAGTGCAATAATATAGGCATGGTCGAAAAAATACCAAATATCTGTGATGTCGAACTGAAATTATATTCTTTATGGTAGCATACAAGGTACTAAGGTACATATATTTGAACTTTCCAAATCTTTCATACTGTTTTAATATCCGCCCTTTATTGACCAAATATTTTGTATCAATCGATTTCTGCTTACCTAGTACAGAATTAAATTTGATATATATTTCATTTTTCCTCTAGACTGCGAGTCTACAACTGGAGTCCGCGCCGTGCCAACTGGGACGAGGGCAAGGCAAAAGAAATCGAAAATCTGTACACGATCACCGCGTTGGCGTGGAAAAAAGATGGCTCAAAGCTATGCGCCGGTACTCTCTGCGGCGGAGTCGAGCTGTTCGATTGCTGTCTGAAACGCACCATTTACCGTAACAAGTTTGAAATTACGTACGTCGGGCTGTCTCAGGTCATCGTCAAAAATTTGAGCTACGGTACTAGAGTCGTTTTAAAGTCTGCGTACGGTTATGAAGTTGAGGATGTGAAGATACTCGGAAATGACAGGTATCTCGTGGCTCACACTTCCGACACTCTCCTGCTCGGAGATTTGCAATCGAATAAGCTATCGGAGGTAGCTTGGCAAGGTAGCGGCGGAAATGAGAAGTTTTTCTTCGAAAACGAGCTCTGTTGTATGATTTTCAACGCTGGAGAGCTGTCTGTTATCGAATATGGTAGTAATGAAGTCTTGGGTACGGTGCGTACTGAATTTATGAACCCGCATTTAGTCAGCATCCGGTTGGATGAGAGAGTTTCAAAGAAAAGTCAGCATTTGGATGTGTCAAACCGTAAAATGGCGTATTTAACAGACGCGAAAACTGTGACGTTAATGGATTTAACAACTGGACAGGATATCAGCAGCATACAGCACACTTCAAAACTGGAATGGCTGGAATTGAATGAGACTTCGCGTAAACTTGTGTTCCGCGACAAACGTCTCAGTCTTCATCTTTACGATATAGAAACCGACACCAAAACCACGCTGTTGAATTACTGTTCTTTCGTGCAGTGGGTGCCTCAGAGCGATGTGCTAGTGGGGCAGAATCGAGGGAATTTGTGCGTGTGGTATAATATCGACGCGCCTGAAAAAGTGACGATGATCGCAGTCAAAGGTGATATCATCGGGATGGAGAGAGAGGAGGGTAAAACAGATGTGATAGTACAAGAAGGTGTCAATGCGATCACTTATACGCTTGACGAAGGGTTAATCGAATTCGGTACTGCTGTCGATGACGGAGATTTTGGCAGAGCGATCGCGTATCTTGAATCTCTGGAAGTGTCGCCAGAGACGGAAGCGATGTGGAGGACTCTCAGCAAAATGTCGATTGACGAAAGGCAGTTGTACGTCGCGGAACGTTGTTACGCGGCTCTGGGTAACGTCACGAAAACAAGGTACTTACGTGAAATCAACAAAATGGTGGACAGGTATGAGACTGAAACCGGCAACGACGGTCTGCAGTATTTCGCGGTGCAAGCGAAATTAGCGATACTCGAACAAAGATACAAAACAGCAGAACAAATATACCTCGAAAACGGCGCCATCGATGAATGCATCTCGTTCTATCAAAGCTTGAAAATGTGGAACGAAGCCATCGCCGTAGCGGAAGCGAAAGGACATCCAGACGTGGAAGCTTTTCGCGCTGAATATTACAAGTGGCTTTTAGACACAAATCAAGATGAAGCAGCTGGTGCTTTGAAGGAAAAACAAGGTGATTTGCATGCGGCTATCTCTTTGTATATGAAAGCAGGTTTACCGGCCAGAGCTGCTAGACTCGCGTATTCACGGCCTGAGTTAATGCAAAATCGAAGTCTGATGGAGCAAATCGCGTCTGCTTTATTAAAGTATGACTTACATGAGCAGTCCGGGGAACTGTATGAAAGAATGGGGAATGATCAACGCGCTATGGAATGTTACAGAAAAGGAAAGGCTTATCGTAAAGCCGTGGAATTGGCGAGACGTTCATTTCCGGCTGAGGTTGTGCGTCTGGAGGAAGAATGGGGTCATCATTTATCGACGCAAAAGCAACTTGACGCGGCCATTAATCATTATATCGAAGCCGGAAACACAGAAAAAGCGGTAGAATCTGCTATCGGAGCGCAGCAGTTTAGGAAAGCAATCGCGATACTCGAAGATCAAGACAGCAACATGGCGGCGAAGTATTATCACAGAATGGCCCGGCATTACGCTGAAATCGGGCATTTGGAGACGGCGGCGCAGCTGTACGTGAAGGCAGGATCTCGGAAAGAAGCAGTTGACTTGTTGCTAGCGTCTGAGAAATGGGAAGAAGCCTACTCGTTAGCGCAGACTTGCATGGAGCAAGATGAGATCACGGCGTTGTACGTGGGTAACGCGCAGAAACAAGAGAGGCTCGGGAAGTATAAGGAAGCCGAGAGGCTTTACGTAGCTGTGGATGAGCCGGACTCGGCGATTACGATGCATAAGAAGGCTTTGAGATACGATGATATGATAAGGCTGGTGGAAAGGTATCATCCTGACCTCCTGCAGGTGAGAATGTGATGGTGCCACGCAATTAGGGCTGTACTTTATAAAATTGTTACGTGACCTAAAAATACGCTTCATACCAATTTTGGCTTAATTTCAACTTATAGAAATATTGATATATAGTTTTGGATTAATTTAATAAAATAGGTGTAAAAATTTTTCAAATTTCACTGACCCCATGAAATTGTTTGGTTGTCTGAGAAAACGATGCACAGCAAATTTGGCTCAATTTCAACCCCATAGAGGCGAAGTTATTGATGTTCAAAATTTAAGATTTTAAATCACAGTATTTATGGTGGGTAGATCGGTATTCTCTGTATTTTCAGTAGCAAGTGTACGGTTCATAAAACCAGTATGTATTCTCTTCTTTCTGCCATCGCCGCAGCCAAAATAGTGCTGATAACTTCACGCAGTAGGCCTATACATTTTAAATATCTTCCAGGACACACATCTACACCTTGCAAAAGAGCTTGAAGCGGAGAATTCATTACGGCGTGCCGAGCACCATTACGTCGAAGGCGGAGAATGGAAATTGGCAATAAACATGTACCGACAGAAGGACATGTGGGAGGATGCCTATAGGTTTGTGTTAATCTTGCATAAGACACTTTAACAGGCTTGTGAATGTTCCCGTTTATAAATGCTTGTAATTTTTAAGGAATTCACTGTCACATGCCTACGTTGCGCAATGCACATGCAATTGCTTGGTCGTAATTGAAAGTTTGGTTTGGTTTAATAAATATTGCTTGAGCAAATTGATGAGACAAATGTAATGTAACATCTCAAAATATTTGATTTGACAATGCCCGATTACCAAATTTAGGAAGACCCTTGCGCCTTGACTTCTCCTTGAATAAAATAGAATGGTAATAAAGGTGGTCAAAGCAGTCAGAGTTGTTACTCGTGTAGAAGTAACATCGAACTTATCCTAAACCTAATTTCAAGTTTACCAAATGCAAAATCGACTGCCAAGTATTTGAAGTAGAAGTTGAAGTAGTCTGAAAATATACCACTTGAGAAAGTACCACAGGTAGGCAAATTCTACGTGACTATCACGAAAAGACACCTGAATAATATATTGATATAGAAATGAACACGAATCTTTACAGATATGTTATTCAACATTATATTGAATTCTGCACCCCCAAAAAGATCTTTAGACTAGTAGAACTTCGTGGAGGTGCAGAACTTCGATATACAATTGAATAATTGAAACAAACCCGAATATTTTCGGTGGACACTCATCGTGGGTCATCGTCGGCAACTAGTAGAGAAGTGGAAGGAACATTGTATACAGACTTGTGCAAACTACTGGATTTTCAAAAAGCGCCGCTAGATCTAGAACTACTGGAAAACATGTTAGTTAGTTGACCGTCAACTAACTAAATGACTAGTTTGTGTAAGTCTGATTGTATATCAACAATCGTATGACAAAATATGACGTCACCGGCATGAAATTTCGAACAATCGAGGCGAAAAGAGCGCTTAAGCTCTATGTACTATTTTTAGATGGTACACAAACTCCGTATGTAGGCACGGACTTGGTTAGCGTATTTTGATAAAAGTCAAGTCCAAGGCACCCAAATGAAAGTGCGAATGGCGATTACTGGTGACGGATATCCCTGACGATTGTTGGCCGAATATATTCGGGTTAATTTCAATATGATTATGCTATTCAATTGAAGATAAAAGCAATGTGTATCGACCACCACTGTTGACCATCCCTATTTTTAGAGTCGCGAAATCCACAGGCGCGGCCACCGCGCCCAAGCAAGTGGCTTACCTCTGGGCCAAATCGCTGGGCGGAGACTCTGCCGTGAAGCTACTTTCCAAGTTCGGACTGCTAGAGGCGGCCATCGACTACGCCTGCGAAAATTGCACCTTCGATTTCGCGTTTGATCTTGCCAAGACTGGCATGAAAACAAAAACCCCCGACATACATTTGAAGTACGCCATGTTTCTGGAAGACGAGGGAAAATTCACAGAGGCGGAAGCCGAATTCGTAAAGGCTGAAAAACCGAAGGAAGCTGTACTTATGTATGTGCACAATCAGGATTGGGATAACGCACAGCGTGTGGCGCAAAACCACGACCCCGATTCCGTTAATGAAGTTTTAGTCGGTCAAGCAAAGTTATCGTTCGAAGAAGGATCTTACCAACGCGCGGAAGCATATTTGCTACGTGCGCAGCGTGCTGATTTAGCAGTGAAATACTACAGGGATGCGAAAATGTGGCAGGACGCGTTACGCATCGCGAAAGAATATGTGCCCAACAAGTTAAACGCGTTGCAGTCCGAATACGATCGCGAATTAAAGTCGAAAGGTCCCGGCGGGGTCGAAGGTATGTACAAGCAAGCTGTAGATTGGGAGGGACAAGGTGAATACGTGCAGGCTATCGCGTGTTACTGTAAAATCACGTCCGAAATGACAAGTGATATCAGGCTGTTGGATAAAAGCTGGTCGAAAGCGGCGGAACTAGCTTTGAAGTTTTTGTCGCAAGACAAAGCAACACGTGTCGTAGACACGGTAGCCCCGCGTTTGATCGAAATACAGAAACACAGCAAAGCGGCCGAGCTGTACCTTAACGTGGACTCTGTCAGGGCGGCCGTGGACGCGCTAGTCCGCGGGAGGGACTACGCGAAAGCGAAACGCGTGGCTAAAGAGTTTGCCCCGGATTTGGAAGCGTATGTGGACGAGCAGTATAAGGACCATTTGAAGCACGAGGGGGACACAAAGACGATGGCTTCTGTGGACGTGGAGACGGCGCTCGATATGTATGTGGACCGGGGTCAGTGGCAGAAGTGTATTGAGACCGCGGAGAAAGTCGGGTTTAAGGTGAGAGTTGGTGAAAATGTTTCGGTTTTGGGTATGTTTACGATGAAACGTAACTAGGGCAGGGCAAAATAGATACCAGAGGGTTTGTATACTAGAGTGTCACTCATTATGACGTGATGAGAGTACGAATGATGTGAGAAGTTCAAACATGTATATTATATGCGACCACAAAGAAATCTTTGCCGGTTGTAGATCAAATTAAAAATACATACCTATTTCGATTTCATTTCCAATAATGTGGGCAGTTTTTTTACTACATGATTCGTGTTCTATGTGGAAAGTATTTCATTATCAAATTGGATCAATAAGTAGCCACGTCTTCATCCCAAGTCTATCGCAAGCCGAACTCAAGATGAAATCACGTGTAAAGGCGACATTCTCCGTTCAGGCATGTCTGGAACACGATGTTTGGTCGTGAAGAAATTTACCACCATAGATACGGTACTATCATTTCCAAAATGATCGAAAATTGAAATTTGGTGTTTTTTATACAACCTCACATTTTCACGGGTAGCTATTGAAATTTGGATTTTTTTTTTTAAAACTGCCATAATTTCCATGCACCGAGATTACATGTGTAAGGTTTCGTCTTTGGGATTAAATTACTGTATAGGCTACTTACTTATCGAAGCATGCCATGTCAAAATTTTAGAGGAGAATTTTAACATGACATGATTCAACTTCCGGAATGCTTTCAATGCAATTCTGATGCCGTTTTCAGGTTCTCCACAAATACGTGGCGTTGTACGCCGCCCATCTCATCAAAGAACAGAATACGTTACAAGCGATGGAGCTTCATGTGCAGCACGGCACGCCCGCGAGCGCACAAAACTTTAACATCTACAAACGTATCGTACACGACGTGGTTGGCATCACCTCGTCTGGAGTCAAGTCGTATAAAACTTGGGCCAATCTGCGTAACATGTTGTTCAGTTTGTGCAAAAATCTGCAGCAGTCCAAGGTGGGTTTGGTGGGTTACAGTATGTAGGGTTGTAACCAAGTCAGAAGTAAATTTGACTTTTATCATTTTGACTCGTAAATTTCCTCACTCTAAACATGTTTATGAGAACAGATGATGGCCAGTCTATGGGCTTATTTTTCAAGTATCGGTCTTGATACATGATATTCGAATGAGTCCATGCACAAATTGACTCGAGTCAATTAAAAATCGCGACTCGAGTCATGACTCAAGTCATGCCCTTTGTATCTGACGTCTAACACGAAACAACTGCTGCGACCACGAATTGGCGCATTCTCAATTGTCTATTTAGTTACCGCAATACAGGGTCTTTTTCAAACTGATGTTATGAAAATTTCACTCAAAAGTTATGTAAACACATCCCAAATCTAGTTTTTACTGTAAAATAAATCTGAATTGCTAAAAACCAATAGTTTTGATTGAAAAAGTACAAGTAGAAGTAACCATTTTCAAGTGTGTTGAAAGGAATTATTGTAGGTCCAGTTTTGACCAAAAAAAACTGAAATCTGACTGAAAAACTGAAATTTCATATCGCGATTCTTATGTTTTGATCTTACCTACTGTGACTGGATAATATTTATTTTTGAATCATGTGTAGTTTAATCAAGTGTCTGCAGTGTTTTGTTATTTTCTTTTTTTGCAATGACAGATAAGTTCCTCTCTCAAGTAGAAATACTCCATTGCTGACAATTGACGTTCTCATTGTTTTCGGAAGGCAAATAATTCTGCGGATCACCAAAATTTTGTCGACCAACTCACGGTGGCTCACTACTACGCGGTCCGTTCCGCTTGCGACAATCAGAACACGCTGTCCGAGATCGCGGCCAAGGTCTCGACCTCTCTGCTGCGGTATCCGAGTATTATACCGGCAGACAAGGCCTTCTATGAGGTAAGCACTTTTTTATATCATATTTTAGTCATCAGAATGACTGATCAGTAGGGTTGTTCACAAAGAACTTTTTTCGTCAAATTTTATCGGTTAGTTGTTATAATTGTTGGGCCGCCTAAAAACGATGCACACCAAATTTGGCTCAATGCCAACCTGTAGAAGAGAAGATATTCGAGTTTTAAAAATTGATTTGAATTATTTACTTCAAATTTTACTGTCAATTCTATAAAATATTTAAGATTTCTAAAAAACGATGCATAACAAATTTGGTTTAATTCTAAGCGGTATAAGCGCAGTTGTTTCGAGTGCAAAATTTTGGATTTGAAAAACAATAGTTCTGGTAGGAAATTATTAATAATTCAATTTACACACTCCATTATGTCTTGTAGGCCGGAGCATTCTGTCTCAAAGTGGAGTGGACCAACCTGGCGTTCGTGTTCTGGAACCGGTACCTCGACCTGTCGGACGCCATAGACGAGGGTAGCCTCGACATGATGGACAACGACGACTTTCAAAACACAGACATTCCGGCCGAATTCCCGTTACCGGGGAAACACTTTCTGAGCGAGGAGAAACGCGAGGAAGTTCGAGAGTGGGTGCTGGCGGTGTCCATGGATCAAAGGTAGGCCCCGGACGAGATGTGTACCTTGTTTATATTTTATTTCGAGTTGTCTAATTAGAGTGAAATGCCAATATCTAATTCTAATGTGATTTGTGAAATGTTTCTTCGCTCCAATTCTAATTCTAGTCTAATTTGTGAAAGGTTTTTATGTTCTAATTTGTAGCTATAATAACTTTGTAGCTATAATTCTAATTCTGCTCTAATTTGAAAAAAAAACTTTGTAGCTATATTTTTAATTATGCTCTAATTTGAAAAAACACTTTGTAGCTATATTTTCAATTATGCTCTAATTTGAAAAAAAACAACTTTGTAGCTATAATTCCAATTATGCTCTAATTTGGAAAAATAACTTTGTAGCTATAATTCCAATTATGCTCTAATTTGGAAAAATAACTTTGTAGCTATAATTCCAATTATGCTCTAATTTGGAAAAATAACTTTGTAGGTATAATTCTAATTCTGCTCTAATTTGAAAAAAAAACTTTGTAGCTATAATTCTAATTCTGATCTAATTTGAAAAAGCTGAAAATTTTCTAGCGTGTCACGTATGTTAGCACCTTCAAGAAACAGAACCATTATTCCGATATCCCCAGTCACATTTTGACTTTATTTGGTCAGGGTCTCTCAGGAGCTGCCCGTGGACGAGCGGGGCACGTACGTGGCCAACTTGACGTCGCATTTGGACAACAGGAAATCCTTGCCCTGCATCGTGTCCGGGTATCCGGTCCTGCGGAGCCGGGTCGACTTCAAGAACTCGGGACACGCGGCCAACACGGAAGACTGGCAGCGATTTAACATGGCAGGTAATGGTCTTGGAGTATTTCTACTTGAGCAACCAAGTACTTGTACTTGATCGGAGTGCTTACTACTCAGACCTCTTACTTTTTACTTCCACACGCAGTATTTTTGACAAGTTTTGAAAATTACTACCAGGGTTGTAATGACTTGATTCATGACTCGGCTCGAGTCAATTTTTGTATTGACTCGACTTGTACTCGAGTCATTGTGCATGACTCTAACCAAGTCATATGACTTGAGACTAGGACAGCCAAGACAGACATTTCATTGTAACTTCGAAGAATAGCGAAGCCACCACATTATCGGTATTTCGTCTATCAGTCCTGATACTTGGGTTGAACTCAAAACTTAACAGTTAACATAATGACTTGGACTCGAGTCAAAACACTCGGACTCGGACTCGACCCTCTACTAGCGGACTTGGACTCGGACTTGAATCGGTGGTGAATTGAAAATGACTCGACTTGGCACGAGTCAAAACTATAAAAGGGAGATGAAATTGTGACTTGATTACAACCCTGATTGCTACTTCTACTTGTAGTTATGGAAAAATCTATGGCATTACTTTCCAATCCAATTCCTGGTTTTCCTGAAAATGCTGCAGCAGAACTGTACAGTGTGAAACGTCCCGAGCTTGTTGTAAAGACATTTGTCATGTTGATGCTTGTGAGGATGAACTCTGCTTTGATATGAAGTAAACTTGAGCTTTGTTGTAGTTCTTCCTGATTCAGAATCGAATTCATTTTGCAATGCTTGAATTCAGTATCCAATTCTAATCTAATTTGGAAAAGCTGAAAAATCTCAATATCTCATTTTACAGCCAAGCTCTCTCCCACTTACGAAGTGCACGACGTCCTGACCTTCATCCAACAGTATTGCGGGTCGGCGCCGGCCGCCGCGTCTGCTTACGGATTTCAATAGTGTTTTCGCCGTAGACTTTTCGCTTTTAATCACAAATATTTTTGTATACCCGTATAGAATATAGTTTCGATTGTTGCGTTTCATGTTCAATAGATCAATGTTACCAGTAGGCTGTGTGGATTGTTACGTGTTCGAGGTGTTGTAGTTGGACTATGTTCGTGTAGAAATGAATCAGTAAGTAGTATGGTCTGAGTTTGCCTGAGCCACAGTAGACAAGTCAGGGTTGGAAGGCCTCAAGTCATTTTTTAAAATGTGTAAAACCACATTATCGGTATATCGTCCATCAGTCCTGATACGTGGAAAATAGGGCCAAAAGACAGGAAAATTACCATATTATGAATGCGGGCCATTCTATATCACTCGAGCACAGTTGGAAAAAGTGGATTGAACAGAAAACTGAACATGTCCAACAATTCACTGCTAAAAAATTTCTGCTGGGTGAATACTAGTCAGTCCTCACCATTTACCGTACCACAACCTTACATATATATCTCGCCTTCCGTCACTTGCCGCTTATATTAGCTTCTTTTACTTTCTTTCGGTGTGCAAGCCTCTACATCGCCTAAGCCCAGGTGGGTGTCTGATCTCAAAGACTACTAGTCTTTTCGGCATCTTCCTATCATTCATTGTATTGCAGTCTAGCGATGTTATGAAGTGATGAAATTTTATGAATATACTTGAACATAATGACTTCGACTCGACCCTCTACTTGACTTGGACTCGGTGGTGAATTGAAAATGACTCGAATTCACTCGAGTCAACGCTATAAAAGTGAAATTGAATTGCGACTCACAACCTTGTGTCTTGGTTACAACCCTGCTACAAATGCAACCGAATCGGTGAAATCTTCCCCAGAGTTCAAGAATATTTCCATATTTCTACATGTATTCAATGCCACATATAAATTGTTTCAGCATATATATTTTTAAAAAATGGAGAATACAAAAACACAATAGTGTTTTCTTTAAAAACACACGTATTCAGTGCCAAATATAATTTGTTTCAGCTGCGGATACACATTCAAAAATTGGAAAATACAAAAACAGTGTGTTTCGGAATGTAAAATTATAAAAAATCACAGCTACTCCAACTTGAAAACATCGTCTAACGATGCTACATCACGCTGAAAATGACACATAAAAGACGGCCAGCGTCAGTTCAAGTCGTCATCCTGTCGACGATTACGTTTCCGTGAATGTCTTTCACTCTCAGCCTTCCCGAAGCGTACCTGCAAATTTCGAGAATAGTAAATAGTCTTCATCACTCAACTACAAGTAAGACCAATTACTGATTTCAACGATCTATAATTTGCGATTGAATTCTCAAAAGTAGTGTCCTCCAACCTTATTTTGTCATGTAAGCCCTCAAAAGTTGTGACAACTCATGCGCCCTGTTCACTCTCGGTATGACTGTGTGAATATAATGTCTATATTTGACAATGATGTTGGCGATATAATTTGCTCAAATTGACCTGCTGTGGCAACATGAGAGCGCAATAGTCAATTCGATATGCGTGCCAAAATTACCTGCACATTAGGGTTGTCCATAATTTGGGAAATCTCAACAAAGATGCGTATCCATGTCTCATTCTGTAGATTATTGATAAAAAACGTCAATGAACCTGCAATAAGCTCATAGGAAAGTCGTTAACATTTGTCTAAATGCGTTTGAAAGTAGCTGCCGCAGAGTGGGCGTGTTAGCGACCATAGAACGGCGAGAAGACTAGTTATCACGAAATCACGACTCTTGATTGGTTATTCAGCTATGCTTGAATGATCACGACCACAGCGGCTAGCTGAGTATGTGCTTCTATTAGCCCAAGGAGACCGCTAACGGCAATGATTCTGTAAGCGCATTGTACATTGGTGATTTAATAATAAAATGAGACATCTGGTCATTGAATGTTTTAGTGTTAAAACTAGGTAACGATAGGTTTAGAGCAACAATAGCCTCTTACAGACATGACAGAGGTGCAACAGCGAATGATTGTGAACTTATAGAACTAAGTATAGATCCAAGAAATTCCTATATGATATGCTTGAGATTACGCCAAGTGGTCCTGCTTTTCTGGGTGCTGGTAAGGTATATTAGACATCACCAAACTGGTGCAGCATAACATGTGAGATGGATGCTGGACACAATCCTGTATGCTCAGAAGATATGTGGGCCGACCAGGTAGCTTACATTGGATTTCTGGAGAAGAGTGTAACTACCACACCGCTTCAATCCACCCTTTTTATGACCATGCCTGGTTTGATTCAGGCATTAGTCGTTATGCAGCCGGTAATGATCTAACATTCATTAAGGACATGCTAAGCAATGAAAGCAAACTGTCTTTTTGCTGGTCCTACCAGCATAGTCTGTGCTTATCTTTAGAGCTCTTTGCCCGGCATCATTGAGGAGGTGTCAAACAGCACTTGCGGGTATGATTCACTAAGCTGCAAGAATGTGACAAGTGCCAAGCATTGTCTGATTCATCCAGCCCTTAACAGCATTCAAGACTTCAATTATGTACCACGACAACAGCCTAATAAGATCAGACAAAGTAGTGTCAATGTCAAGCTTTATATTTGTATTCAATGATGGTACATCCCCTCTGAAACTAGAAATTCGTATGCCACTTGCATAAGCGCCTTTGTACTATTTTTCCGCGTGTTTTTGTGCTTTCTATCAATGAAATCAAGGCATACAGGCTACAACTGTTACCTTCACAATAAGCCATCCAGTCATGTATTTAAAGATATTGTGAAGCAGCTGTTCTCAGTTCATCATGTATTTCGTAACTTAACATGTTCTGAATTAATCCTAAATCATTAGTTACGGACCAACCTACAGTGCACTTACTGAATAACCGCCGTCAGCCGACTCCTTGACCGGCTAATCAACAAGCCGCCAACGTCGTGATCATTGAAGCATAGCAGATTAGCCAATCAAACGCCGTGATTTTGTGATTACTAGTTTGCTTGCCGTTCTATGGACGCTGACACGCCCACTCTACGGCAGCTACTTTCAAACGCATTTAGACAAATGTTAACGACTTTCCTGTAAGCTTATTGCAGGTTCATTGCCGTTTTTTACCTATAATCTATAGAATGAGACATGGATACGCATACATTTTGAGATTTTCCAAATTATGGACAACCCTACTGCACATATCACAACACTGCTAATCATAGCAATTTAAATAGGGTTGCCAACGTTTTTGGCTAACCACAGGTGGCTCCTATTTTTAATACAGTTTTATAGACAGTATTGCGGAATTCACCTCCGATTAACTGCTAGGGTTGGACAAACCTTTCAACTTGAGGGCCTGATTCAACATCTGAATCCATTTACGGAATGCACTACGGCAAAATTGGGAAGTTTAGTCAAGTCACCACAGTAATGAGATCTTTACTACGCATTCATTAACATTTTTACAACATTTCTTGTGGATTTCGAGGGCCGCACTAGATGTGCCGTAGTTATAGACGACTCTAGAAGCAATTTTACCTAGTCTCCTGACGTCCGTCTTCAAACACAGTCTTACTGGTGCCGTCCGGATACTCTCTCCTTTTTAGAGAGTTGGTGTGTATCTCTCTCTGACCGTTTGCGAACACTATCGTCTTGTCCTGGTTTGGCGCGATGTGCATTTCCGTCCCGTCGGGAAACACAGTTTGCTCGGTGCCGTCGGTGTGCAGATATTTCACAGTCTGGTCGGGGAAGGTAATTTGCTTGGTGCCGTCAGAGAAGTGATGTTCAATTTGCTTGTTCGGGAATTCAAACACCTGAAACGCACATGATTTGCTATGAATTGAGCTTGATTTTTATTTTATTTCTTCCTAATCCCAAAATTAATTCAATTTCTCAATTTGCGAATTCAATACCGTAATTCTAATTATAACCTCATCGGGAAAAGCTGAAAAAAGTTGCACAAGCACACATACATAGGAATTGATCATTGCAGACATGGCCAGCAGCAACACATACAAAAACAACACAACGCAACACAACACAACACGACACAACACAACAGGAATAGTGTTGCTTGAAAAATAAAATAAACTGTTGTAAATGAAATAAGACTCTCACTTACTTGCAGGCCGTCAGGGTGTGTCGTGTGAGTGGTTCCGTTTTCATGGTAATAGTACAGCACCGATCCGTCGCCGTAGATTTCCTTGATATCGCCGTTCGCGAAATGGACCTGGAAACATAAAAATACAATACTCTCTGCAATCAAGACAAAATTATCATTATTCGAACAACAGAGACGAGAAATATTTGAAATCCGCAGTACCACGTTAGCAATTTAAAATATAGGCAATGCAGTGAACAAATAAGTTCGACTATTGTAGTCCTGGTTTTAATATGGTGCATACAGAGAGGTGGTCAATATAGTCAGCGTTCGTGCTAGCATATTTGAACAATAGGGCTGTTAAAAATGCTACAGGTACTTGATAAAATTGTTGGATTGGCTAAAAAACGTTGCACATTAAATTTGGCTCAATTCTAGTCTGTATTCATCATTGAAACTTCAAAAATTTACACGCTATCCCACGAAATTGTTGATCTGTATAAAAACGTAGAAAATTTGGGATTGAAAAATTGTATTTATGATGGGAAATACTATCATTATTAGATTTTAGATATGAAAAATAGTATTTACGGTGAAAAAATCTACCATTTTCAATAATAGAACTACCCATCGTAAATACCATTTTAGTCAAATCGCAAAAATATTTTCTCCCAATAACTTTGCTTCTACGGGTTGGAATTGAGCCAAATTTGTTAAGTATCGTTTTTGTAGAAAACAATTTCATGGGGAGACAGTAAAAAAAAAAAACTTTAGTTTTTTATCATAAATAAAATGATAAAATATATATTATCTTTGAACACACAGAAGATAAATTTAGGCTACCCAACCTACCTTCACCATCTTTCCGTCAGCCGATATCTCCTTCCGCGTACCATTCGGAAACACAACCAACCTCCTCCCGTCGGGCAACACCTGTTCTACCTTCCCATCGTCATGCGTCGTCTCTTTCAAAGCAGATTTCTGCATGTCGGTACGTTTCAGAGTGTCTCTCAGATTCGAAATCGCCATTTCGGGCGAAACAACTCCCGATTTAGTCTCGGATTTTTTCGCTTTGCCTTGCTTGCTACGAGGATTCGACGAGACATGCCCGTGACCTTTTGGAAAGTCTTTACCTGTGTCGGAAATGAGCATATTGAATATGGATATGAATGAATGAAATGAATTGTGCATTCAAAAATATTAAATCCATCATCACTGACCTGTATCCACGACGGTAGAGTCAACCAAATCATTCACAGCCTCCCACACAGACGGCTGCTTCGCCGTTTTAGTCTTCATCAATTTCCTATCCTTAACGCGTTGCGCTTCCATCTCTTCTATACGTTCCTGCAGCTCCTCGTTGTCGCATTTGAGAGACGATATCTGTCCGCGCAGCCTGTTGCAAGTCGCGTTCCATCGCTGCTCTTTGCTCTGATGATCGGACCCGAGCCTCTCTAATTCTTCCTGTAATTTTAGTATTTCCTCCCGTTCTTCCTTGCGAGGTAACATTTTCGTGGCTAAAACATGCTCTTCGAAGAGTTTCCTTTCTTTTTTAAGCTTTTTTGTCTCATTTTTTTTGTACTCCTCCAACCTCGCTAATTCCGCATCCTTTTGTTTTCGAAATTCTTCCACTTCGAACGCAAGATTTTTAGCGTTTTGTTCATGTTTTTCCCTGATTTTTTCAAGCTCAGCGTTCTCTCTTTTAAACCGAGATATCTCACTTTCAAGCTCTTCAAGTTTTTGCTTTAAAAGTGACGCCGGCGATTCAGAAACCTGCGCAGCTTTTGAGGCGACTTCACCTTGTGGCTCACACGACTGCGAAACCGACAGTTTCGGTATTGGAACTTTGAGTCCTGGAAATAATTTTTGCATCAAAGACGTAGGCGGAGGAGGTGGAGACAAAGACAGCCCCCTGGCCGAAGACAAAGGCGTCCTAGGGGTCGGGTCTGTGTCACGGACTGGATTTTCAGCGTCTTCGTTCTCAGGCTCCATATAATCCGAGCATTTATAATTTTTCGCCGAATCATCTTGTTTCGATCGCCGTGGCGATGCAATAATTGCTGACGCGTCGATATCACCCCAAGGCAGGTCGTCTTCAAAATCATCATTGAAAACACAATCGTCAGTGTACTGGTCCACTTGCGACGTAGTTGCAGCGTGTTGGCGAGGCATAAATGCACTTGTCGGTGATAAATTCAATTCGTTTGAAGTTACAATATTTTGTTTCGTTATCGGAGAGCATACAGGCGACCGTGCAACTGGGCGTACCAATTTTTCCTTTCTCACTAAACTAGCTGTTTTTCGTTGAATAACCCGATTCTGGTTAATTTCCGGTGACTTAAAATACGGTTTCGGAGGTAGAGGAGATAAAATTTCATCATCATCATCATTGCAAATCGGAGATTCACCATTTTTCCAATTACCATCAATCGCGTCAGCGATCGATAATTCATTTTGAGTCGATTGTACTTTAGTACGAGCTTCCTCTCTCAGTCTGCGTCTCTCGCGGACTCTATCTCTCAAAGACATCTGATTCTCATCTTTCGAAGGAGAATCGTGACGTAGTACAGAGGCTACTAGAGAAGGTTCGTTAAAAAACGACGCATCGTCTTCTGCGTATCGTTCTAACATCTCAAATTCTTCTAAATCAGCGTCGGTAGCTGGTCGAAAACGTTGCATGTTATCGTAAGATGACAATCCAACTGTACTATTAGTTTCAACACGCGGAATATTCACTTCTACCTTTTTCTGCGTAGTATTACTAGCAGGAATCTTTTGCAAACGTTGCATATTGTTATCGTAAGATGACAATCCAACTGTAGCATTTGATCCAACACACGGAATAGTCACTTCTACCTTTTTCTGTGATGTATTATTAGCAGAAATCTTTTGTAAAGATCTTTTAATCCCAGACGAAAGTGTTTGCGAAGATTTTTTTGAACCGTTCGGTGGTTTATGAGCGATCTTGTCTCGCGTATTTTGTCTCTCTTTATCCGAGAATTGACTCTTTTCTTTTGTTACTTTTTTATCTTTCGCGGGAGGGACGTATTTTCTAGCCGGAGGCCCTTTGAACCTAGCCAGGCCTTGGCCTTTACGTAAAAATGGACGTTTGACAGGTCCTGCCGGTTTCGCGGCATCGGCGACGGATTTTTCATGTTCTTCTCTGCGTAATTCTTCTTCGAGTTTTTGTTCAAACGATTTTTTGGCGCTTTCGACAGGAATATCGTCATAATTATTTTTAGGAGTCGCGCCAGGTAGTCTGTCGATAATTTTTCCACCATTTTGATCGAAATCATCACTTTCTTTCATACTTTCATTGTGAGTATGGGGATCCAAATCTCCACTTTCCAAATCATCTATATCTTGTGAATCTACTTCAGGGTCGGTCTCAAAGCCGTTTGCTTTTCCGCACCTATCTCTGTCAACTTGCATTCTGGCACGTTGCGCGTTTAAAACAGCAATCTCCGCTTCTTGTCTACGTCGTAATTCCTCTTGTTGCATTAACTGCCAAATTCTGATCAGTTGTAGCTTCTCGACTGCTGCATTATCGCCGCTAGCACCAGGTTCTACGAGTTTTGACACCTCGCCGCAAATGGCGTCACTGCCCAAGATTTCAAATAAATTCCCTAAGTCTGACGATGGTTTTGGAATAGGTTGATGCGGCATGTCCTCATTAACATCATCTTCCTCTTGTTCATCACAGTTTAGTTGCGGTTTCGGACGGTTTTGAGACTCGTTTAACATGCTGCTAAAGTCCATTTGTACGACTCTATTGAATTGATTTAAAGCAGTAGGTGGAGTGTCGTCACTGCTAATGGGTAAAGGCTGAATGCCAGAAAAATCACTCTCTTCGCCACTTTTCAAAGACAGGCACTGGTCGTCAAAATCGATGTGTCTTTGAATGTTTTTCGCGGAAAGCTGTCTCGCAGCGGGGTCGTTATCGCTTTGTATGCCTTTTGTGGAGAATAAGGAGCTGTCCAGTTCAGAGCCGAGCCAAGATAAAGTGGTTTCTTTTATCGTTGGTAAAGATGGAGGTAGTAACACCCCAGCGCGGTTTGCACCGTTCATTGCCATAAGACGTTTCTCAGGGTGTATAATTTGTTATCGTAAAGGAGACTGTTCAAATAAATATACACACAAAATTAGATTTGGAAATGAACCCGATGGAATCTCGGTTCATTTTTTGAAATAAATCCTGCGTGACGAGAGCTTTTCTGCATAGAATATTCAAGTAAATCAACAAAAAGTTCTGCGTGACGTTGCCACCAATTCCACTCTGGGAAATGAATGTCATCAATATCATGTGTGTCTGTACACTAGCCTGCATTATGATGATAGAACCATGTCTTCTTTGATGCATCAGAGAGATTCCAAACAATACAGAAAGAGCAGACGTCAACAATAATACAGGAAAAATGCTCGTGCAGAGTATTTGGTATGAGATAGGAATAATCGATACGGCCTTGAAGGACAAAGTTTGATCAATGATCATACATACATCAAACAAAATATGCCTGCACTGCCTCTAGATCAGTGGTTCTTAACCTTTTTTCCTCCAGCGCCCCCTTTCAAAAATTATCGTGCTCCAGCGCCCCCCTCCCCAACTTCACAATGTAAGGAATGTAATAAAGACAATGAGTAAGAGGGAGGGCCGTAACAGCACTTCGTCAACCCCCTAAAAACGATTGCCTTGCGCACCCATAGCGTGATAAATCGAACTTCCGAGGGCTTCGCCCCCACGAACCCCCTATCGTGATTTCGATGGTCAGCAAAGTTTGTGTGGCCTGGTCGCCCTAGGTACCAAAATTTTCTATAATGCATGAATGAATAGGTGGTAATTACATATATAAGTCGTGATGAACTGAGTGAGCTGTTGTATAGGAAGATAAAGGGCACGTAATTAATAATTAAACATATTCGGGCGTGCCCGCAGGTACAATTATTCGTTACCAGGGCCGTAACAACAACTCGTCAGCCCCCCCCCCAAACAAAAAACGTTGGTCCTGGGCCCCCATCGGGTGATAAACCAAGCTTCCGGGGGACTTCACTCCCGGACCCCTATTAGGCTGTCCTCTATTTGCTGAAAACCTATTAGGTATCTACATTGGGTGTCCATTTACTGAGGCAGCTATTCTCGCCTAGTCGCGCAAAGCGCGAAAAATTTCACAAATTAATGATTGAATTGGTCATTATCATCGGGAATTGCATGTAAATTGAGATTAATTTTCATCCTCTCTCTGCTCACGTAAACACATTTACCGGTAGAGCTGAGTGAGGTGCAATGTTCCCTCTAAGCTGCGCACGTGCGCAGTGCTGACACGGTCTCTGCGCACAGAAAATCTACGTTGCGCACAACAAATCCGAAGTTATTACCTTTTTTTAGTCGATACGCACTGTTGTCCAGGGGTCAGCGCAGTGAGTTGTTGAGTGTGCACAGACTCATCAAAACTTAAAGCGAACATTGTGAGGTTTCTTGAAAACTGTAGGGCCCAATACTAATAATTAAACATATTCGGGCGGGCGAACCCGTTGGTATGACTTCGTTGCATGATGTTATTTCGTGACCCCCTGTCTGCAATATCAAAAAATATAGAATCGATCAACGGGGATATCTCCCAACAGGAATATCCCTGTCGCCCAATCGTACTAAACTAAAAGACGCACACGATTTCAGATTGGTATTTCTTCACTGACATACGTCTTCTGGGGTTCAGATTGCCAAGACAGGAACATTCGGTGTCAGTCATTTAGGCGCTCATGGACAATTAAACCTATAGGTATTTTGAAGGCTATATGCAACGAAGTTTTCGGTGTTCATTTGCTGTGAATACTCATTAAGGATTGGTCCTATCACCACATCATCTACTGCGAAGCCATTTTTCTCCAGCGCCCCCCATACCGCCCCCTTGAGCCCAGCGCCCCCCATATTGCCCCCTGAGCGTTTCCGCCCCCCTTCAAAATCGCCAGCGCCCCCTGGGGGGCGCTGGGGGCAAGGTTAAGAACCACTGCTCTAGATGGATGTGATCTGGCTGTATCAAATGATAACTGATAAAAATAAATCAAATGATAACATAGAAGTAATGTCATGAGATAAGTGGTAATCAAGTAAGCCTTTCGTAAATCGATCATACGGCAATTCTATAGGATGTTTGTTTGTGGTAAAGCATTCCTAACGTAATGACAGATCCTGAGCACGGTAGTAAATATATAGATTTATGAGTTGGAGGCGCCAACCGCATTATATTATTTTTGAGTCTATCATTACTATCAAGCGTAACTGAATGCCATTACTATACCCATGGGACTTAGACATGTACCGTTCTGCGGTTCTGCCTTTACAATTTGAATTTGCACTTGCGGAGTGACGAGAGTGACAGAACCTTATAGATGTGTTGAAATGATTTATTCTAAACTAATGAACAAATGAATGAGTGGAGGCACATCACCTTGGTACCATACAGCGCAGGAACAGAATACTGTCAAAAATATATAGCTCGTGCGCTTTTACTACTAGACAAACTTTTCACTCATCAAGTCATCATGACGCATTTCTTTTGATTTCGTCAGTCACGCAGACGTTAGAACAGAACAACCTAGGATATGGAACTCTATTAATCAGTGATCCTAAATCAACATACTACAGGCAATACCTCTCATTGAGCAATGGCACCGACCCACTAATAAATTGCAGCGATTACCTGCATGCTGCATTCAGCTTTCCAATCCAACCCCCAACTGAAAAAACAAACGTTCGAATGTTCCGCTCGAGAGGTAAACAATCAATGGTTTTTACAAATCATTAGTGCGAATCGAAAAAAACACTGAAATAAGACCATAGCCTTTACAAACGCTATGATAAGACTATTGATTACTGACGTAGGGAGTAGTAGTAGTATTCTATAATAAGACGCATCTACATATCAGCCATAGAGCTTGTGTCTAACAGTAGAGATCATCCATTATCGGTTAAGCTGTCACTTATTCAACGATTTCAAATATAAGCTAGCAGCTACTCAAAAGATTTGGTGTTCTAAACATAGAACATATAAGGAAACCAGAAATTGCCAAGTTTATGTATCAGTTCCATTGCGGTCACTGTCCCTCAGATAATAACGGCTACTTCACCTCGGAGTCAAAAGCGCACAAGTACGTCACACGCGCATCAACGAAGAACAACTACTATATGATCAGGACGGAACATAAGAAAACGCATTGCTCTATCAAGTATGCTGGATCCCAATTGTGGAACAGCATCTCTCCGGCTATTCGACAGTCGTCGAGCATGTCCGCATTCAAGTCGAAATACAACCAATTTCTTCTAAATGGATACTAGTCAGCCTCAGGATTACCAGACCACGACCTAACATATCGATCTCGCCTTCCGTCACATGTCACCTCATTTTGTCGCTTGTATTTTATATTCTCTGCTTTACTTTTCATTCAGTGTGCAATTGTACATGTCTCTTCTCTACTTCGCCTAGGCCAAGGTGGGTGTCTGATTTCAAAGACTACTCCAAGTTGTTTCGACACCTTCCTATATTCAATCAATCAAACAGTTTTATTAATTTTCATCATTTCAAAACATCACAAGACTGCGATACAATGAAATTGATAGGAAGGCGTCGAAACAACTTGGAGTAGCCTTAAAGATCAGACACCCACCTTAGCCTAGACGAAGTAAAGAAGGGGGCATGCACTGCACACTGAATGAAAAGTGATGTATTGTAATTGTGTTCGAAAAATTGCTCCTCTCCCGCCTATCTTCGTTCCTCTCCAAGATGTCTATCGTTTCTCCACAACACTTCGGCTTCCGCAAAAAGCATCAAACCTCGCATGCCCTGCTAACAGTGGCTGAACAGTACTATGACATCTTGGAGACATGAAGTGTGTGGTGTAGCATTTTTTTTCATCTAGAAAAAGCGTTTGACTGAATCGATCACAGCATTCTTCTCTCGAAATTGGCGCACTACGGGTTCCGGGGTCCACAACTAGAGCTCATGAAAAGCTTCCTGACTGGGAGATATCAAATGGTTTCGATATCCAACACTGTACCGCAGTTTTGTGGTGTTTTGAAATGATGAAAATATTGATAAACTGATTCTGAGCAACGGAGAATCAGACCCGTGTATATACTGGTCCAAGAATGAAGACCCCAGCGCATGAAGCACAGGGCTAAGGTGTTCATATAGCTCATCTGTTGGTCATCACCTGCTTTCAAATAATTTCATCCTATAGGATTGTGATACAATGAAAAGATAGGATGGTGTCGAAACGACTCTTAGAAATCAATCAATGGACAGATTGTGTTTTCATCTTCCCAGACACACACACAATGTACAATGCGACACCCACCTGGGCTGAACTATGTATCCTCATATCCTTCTCTTTTAAAACACGCTTAATTTTATTACTATATTCGAAGGCCAAAGTTTGCGTTTGATTGATAGACTTCAAGTAGTTACGACCCGTTTTTCCTGCATCACAATTCTAGTATTTGAGTCTCTTAATAAAAAATGATTTTGAGGAAATAGTGTGAAGCAGGCCTGCGGCTTTCGCTCTGGGGGTCGCAAATGTGCCAATTTCTTTTTCTTCTAGGAATCAGTTACCAGCTTCACACATACTTCCGAGAGTAGTTCTGTGCAAAGGTGCTGACATTTTTTTGTAATTCGATACCACATTTAGAGATGGGCCCAGAAACATTTTAAAATCGGAAACCAATGATGCAAGCTACACCTCACAAAATCAGCACAATGGAATCCTCTTATCATTTGATACGTCAGTAAATTCCAAAACATCAACGCCCAGCATATTCAACAAGAGTTTTTATTTCCGATCAGTAACGAAAATTGCGACCAGATCTGAAAAATCTTTCCATGTTCCTTTCGTTCTTTCCTACAGAAAACCAAAGAAGTTATTCACCACCAAGGTACCATTGACAGCACACAACTTACTTGTATTTTTAAGGCGTCTTCCTTGTCGGTCAAGCGTGTAAAAAAATTCGGGAACCTCATGATTGATTTCACGGAGCAACTTTGTCAATTCCTTGATTACAGTTTGGTCATTCTGAAACACGGAAACACGAGCTTGAGCACCAACCTTGAACAGCTAGTTAATTCTAGTTTGCTAATTACATTAATTAGACCGAAATGCCGCTAATTAAATTCTAATCTAAAAAACTGTGCAGCTACAATTCAAATTCTAATCTAATATGAAAAAGCTAAAAATTTTCTATGCTTGAACGCTTCAAAAATAGATGCATCTCTTAACGAGAGATCTTTACCTCGGTAACAAAAGAGATAGCAGTGCCCTTTCTTCCGGCCCTGGCCGTCCTGCCCACGCGGTGGATAAAACTGTCAACGTTTGTCGGCATATCGTAGTTGATGACGCAGTCGATGTCAGACACGTCTAATGAGAAACGTACCAGCATTTAGAAAGTGAATTTGGAGGTAAAAACATATCGCATACCAATGCCTCTCGCAGCTACGTCGCTCGCTACCAGTACCGAAAAATAGCCTGATCGAAAACCTGAAAAAGTTATGTTGCAGTCAGAAATGATTTTTTACTGTTATGACACCATAACGAGTGATACTCGAATTCTCAAAGCCTAATACTCCATTCAGAAGCGAATTACTCAGGCACTCGATTTTGCCCAGCCCTGATGACCACCACCACATCAATGTCAGTGACGGCGTCATGAAACACAAAAAAAGGCCCAACCGTGCATGGCCTGGTCCCGGGCCGCTTGCGAGCAGCCCCCGTGAATCTGGTTGCTTCTAATGCCGGAACGCTGCAGATCCCGGCTGACTTGGCCGCACGTGACCTTTTTTCCGCAAAACACCAAGGCCTTGATAGGTTTAGCGGGATCGCCGCCGTTTAGATCTTGCAGATGAGAGACCAGCCTGCAATGAAAAATCTGTGATCAGTACTGTTTTACTTCTATTTTTTCTTTGGTGAAATAACTAATGAGTAGGGTGATTATTTTTGTACATAAAAAATGAAAGATTTGGCTCTTAAAGATGGAAATTGGCGAGAACCACTGCGCCATAAGAACCAATGTCCACCACGCAGTCAAGTTTCAGATTTGAGGCATAAAAATTTCACTTGTTTTTAGTGTGTCGATCATCACGTCATGTCAGCTTATTTGTTTCATTCGATGGTTTATGATTCACAATGAGCAGACAACGGGCCATTTACAACGGTAGGCCTATAACGCAGGCTACAAGGTGTAAACTCTCAAATGATAAGTTCACCGACAGTAGGCCTACAACCTCTGTGACACCAACAAAATGCAGCTTGCGTAAAAATTTTGACCTTGACAATCTACTATTTTGACACTCGCCCTACAAAGACTAATCCGAAAGTTGTTATAGCTTTTCTTACAATAATATTTACTTCATTCAGCAGAGTTAGTGTCAACTTCATATCCAATATTCATAAACGTCTCTTGATTCCAGGTAATTATAAAGTTCAATACATGTAAATAAGCATTACTTCTCATTCACGCAGCAATTTTTCGGCATAGGTCATTGATAGAGTACCCTACCGGTACCGTAAATACTATTTTTCAAACCCCAAATGTTCCACTCCAAGAACTTTGCTTCTGAGGGTTGGAATTGAGCCCGGTTATTTTTGCAGCGATTCTTAGGCAACCTAACAAATTTACGGGATCCTCAGTGAAATTTGCTCCTAAGTACAGTGATGACGATAGTTTTATTCCATTGTCACTCTGACAATGATGGACTTACTTATCGGTTTTGTCATAGTAATTGCATTGCACGAATTCCAGTTGCACGTCAGGATTGATCGTCTGTTCGCACGCCCCTATCTTCATGTGAACGTAATCGGTCAGATAATCACGAGCGATATTGTGGACTTCGTACGGCCAAGTGGCGCTGAACATGAGCACTTGTCGCTGAGGCTGAAACAGAAGATATCCAACTTGCAAGGAGCGTAATTCTGTCGTATTATCATAAAATAACAACAAAAATGAAGTAAATCGTCCATAAATTGCAGTGTTTACAATTATTACTAAAAATTTATCAACTAAGGCAATATGTCTAGTCGTTCTCTTCTTGAAAATCATGCCATAGCTAGTAAAAGCTATTCTGAAAGAGCAAGTGTAAATTGACACCAAACCAAGAAAGCGCAGAGTTGTAACAAAGTCACAAGGCTCCGAGTCACAGGTCAATCCCACTTTTGTAGTTCTGACTCGAGTCAAGTCGAGTCATTTTCAATTCACCACCGAGTCAAGTCCGAGTCCAAGTCAGCGAGCAGAGGGTCGAGTCCGAGTCATGGTGTTATGACTCGAGTCAAGTCAATGCGTTGCCTGCTCAGTTTCCATTTGAAGTATTGTTAAAGCCACTTTTTACAACTCTGTTCGGTGATATCGAATGGTTCGCATTTATAACATACTAATTTTCCTCACTTTTAGCAGTTTCTGATCGCATTTTCAAGTACCAGTACCAACAGACGAAATCCCAATAGTGTGGTTACTTTACTATTCTTCGAAATTTCAATGAAATTTCGATTTTAGCCGTCTAGGTCTTGAGTCATATGACTTGGTTCGAGTCATGCGCAGTGACTCGAGTCCAAGTCGAGTCGATACACAGATGGACTCGAGTCGAATCGAGTCATTTCCGTATTCTGAGAAAATGACTCGGGTCTAGTCGAGTCATTACGACCCGGAGAAAGCGCGACCGGACCTGGATGTGTTCCATTATGGCGCGGAGTTGCGGCTCCAAACCCATGTCCAGCATTCTGTCGGCCTCGTCCAAAACGACGTAGCTGACGTCGGCCAGGGAAATGGCGTCGCAAGAGAAGAGATCCAGCAATCTGCCGGGCGTCGCGGCCACTATTTCCGGATCTGAGAACAAGAAAACCGCAATGATTCTAACAACAGTTTTCATGCAAATGAAACTGCATATCTGATTGAAATCAGTTTTTTTCGACAAGATATTGTGCATCGAATGAATAGATGTATCAATGTTAGAAAATAAAACGGGGCAAGTTCAACGTCAACAAATGTAGATTGTATAATGCTTATCCAGTATCGATTATCTCGCATCATGACATCATAACAGTATGATTGATTTGGAAGGTTGAAATATGAGTTTTTCAATCATAATTTTGAGATTACCAACTGTCCAGTATCCAAAATTTTCAACTGCAATACCTTCGCTTCTACCGGCTGGAAGTGAGCAAAAATTGATTAGCGTTGTTCTTTTAGACAACTCGACAATTTCACTGGGTTTTCAGCGAAATTCGTAAAAAAATATTTATACTCATTTTAATTAAATTATAATTTTGTTGGAATCGAGCCGAATTTGGTGTGCAGCGTTCTTATCAGCAATCTTAACAATTTAATCAGTGAATCCCCGGGTTAAAATAAAGTTATAAGTCATTTTTGGACAACCCTACTGTGCAGTACACTCAGCGGATAAACTAATCAAGCCAGATCATTACTTCTCTGATGCAGCTTCTTCATCTGAACGTCCTTCGACTGGCCCCCGTAAATGGGCAGGCTGGACAGCGAGCACGATCTCCGGAAGTCCGACGCCACCTTACAGATCTGCATCGCCAATTCCCGAGTGGGGCAAACCACCAACACCTGGAAGAGAGATCGCGACGTGAAAAACGTGACGCAATGATCACGGTTCAAGTCACTCACCACAGGCCCACGTCCTTGGATGTTTTTAGCCTTTTTCCTTTCCATAGCGTGCACGAATCCAGGTAAGAGAAACTGAAATGAACGAGTCCAGTCAGGCTGAATCAGTCTGACATGTTTCATTGTCCTAATTCTATTTCGAATGTGACATGTGAAACGTTTCTATGCCCGAATATTAATTCTAATCTACTTTCTGCTTTTCCTGGAAATGCTACGAAGAACTGTATAGTGCGTAACGAGCCAAGCTTGCCGTACATTTGTCGTTCTCGTGCTTATGAAATGAACTATGATATTATATGAACTGACGTTGATTCAATTTCAAAGTTTTCGCTAATTCGGTAATTCTAATAGTCATCCAGTTAAGAAAATAATGTCTAGTTAACTCAAATGTAAAAACTCGAAAGCTAATTTGGAAAACTATGTAGCTGTAATTTTAATTCTAGTCTAATTTGGGAAAATGTGCAGCTATAATTCTAATTCTAATCTAATTTGGAAAACTATACAGCTGTGATTTTTATTCGAGTCTAATTTGGAAAAATGTGTAGCTATAATTCCAATTGTTACCGTATCTAATTTGAAAAACTATGTAGCTGTAATTTTAATTCTAGTCTAATTTGGAAAAATGTGTAGCTGTAATTCTAATTGCTATCTAATTTGCAAAACGATGTGGCTGTAATTTTAATTCTTGTCTAATTTGGAAAAATGTTTAGCTATAGTTCTAATCTAATTTGGAAACGTATGTGGCTGTAATTACATTTCTAGTCCAATTCGGAAAAACGTGTAGGTATAATACTAATTGTAATGAAGCTGCAATTTTAATTCTAGTGTAATTTGAAAAAATGTGTAGCTATAATTCTAATTGTAATCTAATTTGGAAAACTATGCAGCTGTAATTTTAATTCTAGTATAATTTGGAAGAATGTGTAGGTAGAATTCTAGTTCTAATCTAATTTGTAAAACTGTATAGCTGTAATTCTAATTCCAGTCTAATTTGTAAAACTGTAGGCCTATAGCTGCAATATTAATTCTAGTCCAATTTGAAAAGATGTGTAGCTATAATTCTAATTGTAATCTAATTTGGAAAACTATGCAGCTGTAATTTTAATTCTAGTATAATTTGGAAGAATGTGTAGGTAGAATTCTAGTTCTAATCTAATTTGTAAAACTGTATAGCTGTAATTCTAATTCCAGTCTAATTTGTAAAACTGTAGGCCTATAGCTGCAATATTAATTCTAGTCCAATTTGAAAAAATGTGTAGCTATAATTCTAATTGTAATCTAATTTGGAAAACTATGCAGCTGTAATTTTAATTCTAGTATAATTTGGAAGAATGTGTAGGTAGAATTCTAGTTCTAATCTAATTTGTAAAACTGTATAGCTGTAATTCTAATTCCAGTCTAATTTGTAAAACTGTAGGCCTATAGCTGCAATATTAATTCTAGTCCAATTTGGAAAAATGTGTAGCTGTAATTCTAATTCTAATCTAATTTGGAAAACTCTGTAGCTATAATTTTAATTCTAGTTTAATTTGTAATAATGTGTAGCTATAATTCTAATTTGTAAAACTGTATAGCTGTAATTCTAATTCTAGTCTAATTTGTAAAACTGTATAACTGTAATTATAATTCTAGTCCAATTTGGAAAACTATGTAGCTATAATTCTAATTATAATCTAATTTGGAAAACTATTTAGCTATGATTCTTATTCTAATCTAATTTGGATAACTACGAGGCTGTAACTTTAATTCTAGTATAATTTGTAAAAATGTGTAGCTATAATTCAAATCTAATTTGGAAAACTATTTAGCTATAATTCTAATCTTATTTGAAAAAGCTGTGTAACTCTGGATCAAATGACGGCCAAATTGCTCACCAAATTGTGAGTCAATTGATGTTGTCACGACTTGTGATATCATATGAGTAATATGCAGAGGTGCTCATGGTATTCTGAGCTACGCTGCTACCGTACTCACATAAAAGTAAAATAATTATTTTTAATACATGTCAAATCTACTTCAAGTGGGAGTACAAAATGAAGAACTGACTCTTCAGTAATTACGAAATATGTACATACCGATAAAGTTTTCCCCGATCCTGTTTGCGCGATACCGACCACATCGCTACCCGACAGCGCATGCGGCCAGGCGACACATTGAATTGGACTAGGTTCATTGAAATCCATGTAGTTGAGGGCAGAAAGAATTTCGTCTAAACATAATAGCCAGCATAATAGTAGCATGCAATGGTGAATATATTTCAATGACTCTTTGGATATTCATCACAAAAGTGACTCCCAATGCGTCATCACGTGTGACATAAGGTTATAAGGTCAGCCCAGCAGAATATGCTTGTTGGCAAATCTCGCAACTATTCAATTTATAAAAGTATTACCCGTGCGGAGAATTCTTTGACTGGTATATTCATATTAAAATGAACCTGAATATTTTCGGCTGACACTCGTCAGTGGAAATGGTCAGCCACTAGTAGAGAATTGGAGAAAACATTGCGTATCAACAATAGCATCAACAAATATGACGTCTACGGGATGGAATTTCGAATAATTGGGACGTAGAGCAGGCTTAAGCGCAATGGTACACAAGCAATGTTCTTTCAGATTCCCTACTAGTCGATAACGATTACCCCTGACGAGTGTCAGCCGAAAATATCGTAGTTCATTTCAATATCGATATATTATTCAACACAGAATATGTACAAAAACCCAATGCAGCACATACCAGGGAAACCGGTTTCTGAAAACTCGAAAATTGGTCTCTTTTTCTGCGCTCCCTCGATGGATATTTCATGCTTGTTCAAATACTCCTGTATATCTCCCTGAAAAAGCGGCAGGCCCACGTTACAGCGGTCGGCACTGTATCAAAACACTATTAAATCATCGAAACTTGGTAGGTTGAATATCTTATGCAATATTTAGAGTAATTATTTCAAGTTAAGAACTCACTACTTGGCCAAAATATATCTATATATTCAAATTGCTATTATCTGACATTGCTTCCGAGCACATTGTACCAGATGACAAGCATTGGGCATGTTTCGAAGACACAGTGGAAAGTCTGTGGCCTTGCAGACATACATATCTGTTTCTGAGCACAAACATTGATCTTGGTCAGACGCATTTTTGATACACACTACAAATCTAGCTATGAGTAATATTTTCAGAGATTTCAACTAATATTTGTTGAAATCTGTAAATCACCGGCACCGCTCACAATTTTTTTTACATACGTTAAATTTGTTAGATAAAAAGTAGAATCATAAACTGATTCAAAACTAGGGCTGAGCAAAATCGAGCACCACAGTCTGAGTGATTCGAGCCCAAATAAAATTTTATGCTTCGAGTCAAGTCGTAGTATTCTACTGTCGCGCGTTATGACATCATAGCAGTATGTATGGCATGGAAAGTTGAAAGTGCACCACTCATGCGAGTCACAAATAATATAATCCCAGTTCTACATCACGTTAAATACGATTCTGTATATTTTCGCCCATACCTATTTCATTTCGTTTTGTGACAACGTTACAGGTTGATCACAACTTCACAGGTATGTCATTTACACAAATGTATGTGGCTTTGTATGTTGAATTATGACCAATGGAGGTTCTAAGCTTCCACAGTAGAAAATTGTATCAAAACTACAATTCTTGATAAATTACATCTTAGTGGCACTAATCAACTTGAACGATCGTACACAGCCCTATTCATAACCACTAGATCCATATTTCAATGATAAAATCTGTTACAATCACTTTACCATATTTCGAGCCTTGACGTGAGGATGTTCTTTGTAGAAGTTTTTCTGTATTGGAGTGTCGTGGAACGTTCTGCCCATGCCTCGCACTTTCTGATACAGCTCGCTCATATCCGCTCGTTCGTTATAAGAGTTATTGTCAAACGAATCGAAATTGGGCCGTTGCCTCCGAAAATCTCTGCCCCCGCCCCGGGCGTTTCTGTTATTATATTTTGAAAAACTTGGTCGGTTTTGTTGAAAGGAGTAATCGCGATCGGTGATATTTGGTGACGATTTCATTTTCCGAAAATTTTGCGGCTGCCTCTCATCGTAGGAGTCCAAGTCGTCGTCCAGATCTTTCAAGCTTGATAAAAATCTGTAAGAAATTATGACGTCATAAGGCGCCGAGTCCCTGGAGGAGGTCAAAGCAACTGACATTACTATATACAAGTAGAAGTGACAATTTATTTTATATCAATTAATTTTATTACCGGTATATAATTTATTTATTTCAATTCAATTGGGGTTGGAGGTAGGTTAGGGCTAAAGTTGGGGTAAGGGTACCTACACTACCTAGCCAAAATATTAGGGAGTTAAGAACTTGAGAGTATCGTGTCCCTTTCCCCGACCCTAATCTTGGCATACCCTAACCCCAACTTCGAGTCTAACCCCCCTCCAACTCTAATATCCCTCTTTCCCAACCCTAATATCGTCCTCCCGCAACCCTAATATCAGTCTCTCCTGAGGCAAAAAAAAATTATTTTGACGTTTACAAATTTTGACGTGTCATGGGGGAACACTGGCTCGTTATGATCGTAAAATGAAGAAACGTCATAATTTTTAGAGTAGCCTATAATCTTTGATAAGTATAAAAAACCTACTTGAGTACCTCAAAAAAGTAGAAGTACTCGCTTAATGACCACTAGGGCTGTTCAAAAATAACATTTTTCTCAAATTTCACCAGTTACTTGATAAAATTGTTGGGTTGCCTGAAAAAACGTTGCACACCAATTTCGGGTCAATTTCAACCCATAGATGCATTGCTCTTTAAAAAAGTTTAGAATTTATTTAATAGAAATGAATACAATTCTTTTTCAAATTTTACTGGCTAACGCATGATATTGTTGGGTAGTCTAATAAAAATGATGCACAACAAATTTGGCTAAATTCCAATCAGTAGAATCAAAGTTATTGGAGTACTAGATTTTCGATTTAAAAAAAAAATAGTATTTACCGTGACTCATTAATCATTTATTATAGATCTACCCTCCGCTCCGTAAATACTATGATTTGAAATCCTAAATTTTGAACATCACTAACTTTGCTTCTACTGGTTGGAATTGAGCAACCATTGAACAATTTTTTCAAATAACCACTAAAATTTGAAAAAATAATGATTTTTCAACAGCCGAACTGACCACTGACCATCTCTGAATTTGAGGACACTTACTTATCAACGCCATGGCTAGCGACCTTTTCCTTACAAACTGAACATGTACCGAACCATAGTTTCGCAGAAGATTCGATATTCTGATTACACTTCAGGCTTGTCGTAAATAGCCCCTCCGCCGCTGCCAATCTTCGAAGCAATATGCTTCCAGTCTGATACATTCTAAGGTTTTAACGCTGCCCACGACTCTAAAGAGTTACACAAGGATAAGAAGTATTGCGATGTACAGCAATGCGTAATTTCTCACAGAATTCAATCATTTCAGACAACGGAATCAACGCATAAGTTAACCTCAACCACTCATAACGCTCCAGTACATGGCATAAGTACTGCCTATACTTGTATACACATAGATAAGACCTATTACGATGTATATCAATGTATAATTTCCCACAGAATTCAATCATTTCAAGTCCATCCACTCACTCCAACATACGACGATACGCACTGACTATTTTTGCCCACAAAACAGTTACCTTAACCACGCCAATAAACGCAACCCGCAAATCACGACACAAATGTATCTGATCGATGCAGTTTAATACCCGATATCAAAAGGCCTTCAGAATAAGTAATACCGAATGATCTATGCAAAATATACAATAATTTGGAACCAAATTAGGCAATTGAGATATACTGCTTTGCTAATTAGACTATATTGCTAAGCAGATGGTGTTCAACGCCACAATAAATAACTCACACGTTGATGGGGCACGATGAAACAAGTCAACTATCGCTGACACAATAAATATCAAACCATACACCGGAATTACATCGAGCACCTCAAGTATCTTTGTCGTGAATTAATTATGAAAATGGGGTGAGGACTGCAAACTAAATTAACCAAAGTTGGATAATTGGAAAATTTCCAGCTTTTTCGATTACATTAGAATTACTGAATTCAGAAAAACTTCAAATAAAATTGAAAAGAATTCCTAATCGGAAGATTCATCACAAATCAAGTTTATCTCATTCAGACCAGAGTTCATCCTCGTAGCACGAGAATGGCAAATGTCTGTACACCAAGCTTGGTTCATTTTGCACTATACAGTTCTTTCAAGGAAAACCAGAAATATACTATAGCACTTAAGTATAGAAACAGTTCACAAATTAAATTAGAATTAGATTATCAGAATTCACTAATTATAGACCAACTAGAATCATCTCGTGGTCAAAATGACCTAAACAGCCAACCATAAAGGTACGGTATAATCAAACAATTGTAATAACACAATCGCAGGAAAAGTGCAAAGTGGAAAGAATGTTATGCATAAGAACTCTGAGAATTATTACCTATTTGCAGACAGGAGGTGTTGATATAAGCATAGCGTACGGTTCATTAATTATCAGCTGGACGAATACCCTTTTGAATTGTCGGATTTTGAGATAAATTGAGATAGTTCATTGGGGATATCGCTCTCTTGCAATTTCTTCTGCGCTTCTTCTAGCTTTGCTTGGACCGAATTGAATTCTTTTAACGTGGAAGCCGCTAGATTCTGCATTTCTTCAACCACAGGACACGCCAAACGTTCCACTTCATCCTTAATTTGATTTATTACATGCTCAATACCGGCTCTTCCACTGGAGGCAGTTGATTTCATAGTTGTTCCCATCAAATTTTCGAGATATCCTTGAAACGACAAATTCTGGACCCGTATTCTCCATTCTTGCTTCAATAACGTTGCGTTCGGGTCGTCATTTTTCGGTGCGTATGTTAATCTTTCGTCGATCGTTATGTAATTTAGGAAATTATAGTTTTTGGACACAAGTTCGTACCGTTTTTCTTTCGGGTCGACCACAGATAACTCCAATGCGTGTATGGTTTTAGTCAAATCAATGCCCGATAATCTCCGAACAATGTCAGTACCCATATTCCTCCAGTATGATGATATGATTTTCTTGCTTCTCATACAGCCTTTCTCGTCCACTGTTCGTTCTATTATATCAGTGCTTGAAACGTTAGGTGTCTCTGGGTTTGGGTATTTTCTCAACGCAGCTTCAACAACTTGTTCCCAAGGATGGTGGAAGACGTGTTCGTCGAACGCTAACCACACCATACCGAATGTAATTTGTTCACAGACTCAAAATTCTTGCAGAAAAATCAGAAGTTGTACCGCTTATCACGACGCTCTTCTCGCAACCGGACTTCATACAATACTATTACACAATCATTCACTCAATTTATAGATAGATACACACAGGCCAACTACTCAAACACGCCGCTAAGTCAGAATGATGACCTTTCGTGTTACGCAATCTCGTGAGCAATTTGTGACGTACTGTATTACGCAATTGCTTCCAGGACGTAAGTCGTCAGTTGAGTTCATTGCGGTAAGAAATTGGGAACGAAACAAGGAAATTGCAATGGAAGATGAAACAAGGATTGCAATTGAACGCTTCTGCAGGTTGTCGGAGATCGTACATCATAATTGACATCATCAGAATCAAGTTCGAATTACGAAACGCCGTTCAAGACCAAGCGATGCCTTAGTTACATCAATAATCGGTAAAATACGTGTATTGAAACATCTGTAGATGTTTTGATTCATTCGTTTCCAAAATGCCGAATCTACGAACCACTAAAATAAGACGAAAAGTTAGTTCATATGATTCGTGACGTCATGCAGTTCATAAATTCGCTACGGTCAGCGAGAACTTTCAGCTGTAAGGCGTTGCCATATTTCCCGAAAATGTTGAATGGATTTCACTTTGTGAACGTGTATTTATTGGATTTAATGCATGGAAACGATCGTCAATATAGGAAAATATACTTTGTTTTCAAAACCAATGTGCTGCTATGCTAATGTCTCCACAACGCGGCAACTACTGTAGTCGTCGAATTTTCGTACGTGGAGTGAATATGGCAACAACATCTGTCGGTTTGCCGGTCACATCGACGGTCAACAGAACAGATCCAAAATTTCCAGTATGCGAAAAAGAAATGGCATTTGCAGCTATAGTGGGTTTTGGCCAGCGGTAGGTCATTAGTAACGTTCATATCGTTTCTCCACGTATAGTACTCATCTCTAGCATCCGTACGGTACGAGATTAACGGGACTTTTCCGTCTTCATTCAATCGATTATGTGTCCCTCTCCCACGATTGTATGATCTATTTGTTTGATAGAGTTGATACCAGCAGATCGTTTCGACTATATCATTTCGTTGTATCGTAACCTTGTTCTGTTTTAAACTGATAGGAATAGTAGACCTTGATAATGAAAGGCAATGCATAGTATCAGGCAAAGAAAGCCATTGATATCATTTATTTTTTGTCCCTCCCAATAATGGACAGATTTTAGCCAAAGCCGAGTGTCACGCAAAATTATGTCAAGACCAACCTCTGTTTCACTGAGTGTGGGGTTGTGGTGTGGCAGGGATTGCTGGATCGTCAGATTTTGACACCTGTTGTTCTCTTATTACTGATCTACGATGTCTACTATCATTTCTAAAACAAATGCATATATTAGTATTACCAGTATTTTGCATAAAAGTTCAGTGTAGGCAGACGATTGTTCTAATTAAAACTATATTGCAACGAACAATACATTAATATTTGAAGAGTTTTCTAGAGGAGGCACAACTTGAATAGCATACATTTATATCGGAATAGACCCTAATATTTTCGGCTGACACTCGTCAGGGGTAATCCACACTGTTCAATTTTACATTCATGTTTGCAAATTTATTCATTCAAATCACTCAGCTAGCTCTTGTCAGCCGTTGTATTGTTTTGGCTATATTCAAACTCCATGTCACTAGGAACTTATTTAAAAACCATATTTTCAATGACAAGAACCACTTAATGACTATAAATGCAATGTATACTGTTGATCTGTAACAAGTTACTTTGTATATTTCAGTTCATAATTCTCCAGTGATTGAACTAGTCTTCTACAATGTTTCGGTTTGTATCTCGGCTAGCTCCCCGTGTTTCCACGGCACTGCGGCAACCAGCTGTCCAAACGCCAAAGAAAATAATGCCAATTACGACGTCCGTAGTGCGCAAAATGTCATCGGAAATCGCACTCACCGACGAAGAGCGTGACGCAAACTGGATTGCTTATTTTGATAACCCCGAGTTGGATTACTTTGATTTTTGTCTGGGATTCCACGATTTATGGCAAGAGGATGCCGTCCCGGAACCAGCCATCATGCAGGCAGCCCTTTATGCGTGCAGGTAAATTGTACCATTTTAAGTCTTTGATTTACTAATGTCAGAAAGACTCTTCGAAGCACAGAACTGCAGTATTCTATTGAATAATACATTCATATTGTAATAAATTACCCCAAATGAGAAAATATTTGGGTTTATTCCAATATCAGCATTTCAACATCAATATCCAATTATTAATTCTTTATTGATTTTTAGACGCCTGGATAACTTCCCTATTGCTCTCCGTTGCATGGAATTGTTGAGAGTGAAATGTGTAGATAAAAAAGAAATCTACGATTACGTTATTCAAGAGCTCGGACCAACTCTGGATGAACTAGGATTGAAAACACCGGAACAGCTCGGAATCGATCAAGTTTCGGATTAAGACTTTTTTGCGCTTACCAAATCTACATTTGACACGTGTTTAATAAACTAGTAAATACTGGGTTTGTTGGTGGTTTTGGCGAGCTTTTGTGTGTGCTCAGTGCTCACCCAAAAAGTGATTCATGAATGAATGTTGTGTATTGATGCCTAGGGCTGTCGCCAATAATAGCCAATGTCTCTCATATTGTGTTTTGAATCAATGATTTCGCTAGTCGGTTGATTTATTGGTTGGAGCAGTTGTTAATAAACAGGATGAATCACATTACACTCAGGCTGTTATGTGGCAAAACAGCACTGAAAAACTAACCATTGACATGACACAACTGAAGATAATTTCATCTTCTTGGTCCTAATTTGCAGAACATGCCGGTTGTCATGTGGCTAAACCAGTTCTCCACTTTTTAGTTGACCAGACATATTTTCTTAAAAATGAAGCCTATTTGTGAGACTCATTCTATATTACTCTGTTGGAGTCGAGTTAATCAGGATTTGAACAATGCGTAGCAACCCAATTTTGTCTGCTTAATGAACAAACCCAAAATTGAGAATATGAGTATATTAGGAATGCAACCCTTCGATATCACCCAAGAGTTTCACAGAAGTAAGTTGAACCAGTCTTGAACTCAACACTAAACAGTTACCTCAATGACTTGGACTCGGTAGTGAAAACGACTCGAGTCACGAATATAAAAGTATCATTGACTTCTGACTCGGAACCTTTTGAATTGATTACAAGCCTGATATATTACAATGCTGTATAATTAACCACAACCCCACTGAATTTACGTCCTCAGCAAAACGATAATTAATTTTATTGCCGTAGTTTGCAATTAATAGTGGGAATCTGAACAAAATTTGATATTAATCAGATACGAATTTACACATATTTCAAAGTTGAATCAGATATAAAATAGATTTAGGTGTTTGAATCGATCATGGATTTACACTTACATCAAAATTGGAACCGAATCTTACATGACACCATACGTGACCAATACAGCATTCGAAAATATTAAATCTGCGCATCTCTGGCCACACGATCGATAGCCAGTTTCCAATTGTTACAATTTCTGCATTTCACACTTCCACTAAAACAACCAAACACCGACGATACTATTTCACATAGCACACAACACATGCAGAATACACATTTTATTACAAACAACATTGAGCTGATCGATATCAGCCCTTCAATTTTACTACAACCCGTCGAGAAAACCACGATTTCAGAATTCATCAAAAGCCCACGGAAAACGATAATAGAATTCACTAAAAAAGCATAACATATATACAAGGCAGTGTTGTCCATGGCTAACTGTGAGTAGTGTACTGCACCTAGCAGCTGCAACGATAAAGAGGAACTGTATTCACAACACGTTTAGCTACATTTAGAATCCTTCACGTCATCACCAATATTCTTGCATGATTTTTCTTTGCATTCGAGACACTTCTTAATCTCGTTCCCAATCGCTCTTGCCATAGGCGGCGGCACTGCATTACCAACCTCCCTATGTTTATCCAAGATCGTACCAAAAAACCTGTACGTATCCGGGAATCCTTGAGACCGAGCGCATTCGCGGACACTCACAACTCGGTGCTGCTCCGGATGCAGCACCCTGCCCTGTTTACCCATCGGCTCTGGATTCGTGACGGTGGTGCTGAAGAACCCGTCCCAATCGAGACGCCCATATAATCCAGCCCAATGATTGTGCCTGTTACCGGTGTGCGGTAAGCACCAAGGTACGAGTGTATGGAACTGACGATCCATCGGGTCACAAGCTTGTCCTGTCGCACAGCTACAAACTCCTCTCAAAGTCCCATTAGGAGAGTTGCCTTGCTTTTTGTCTTTGTGCGTATACCTCAACAGTTTAGAATTAGTTCCGTCTGAGAGTTTCACAGAGATGTTAGGCAAATCACGCCAGTCAGCGCCTGGCGTTTGCGGAATGTATGACATCCTAGCCGCGACCAAAGGACTCATTTCTTTACACACGTGATCCCGCAAAATAGGCTCGTAGCTCAAACCACGAATCATTCTTTGAAAATGACTTCTCGGGTCTCCGTCGTATTTGGTTTCCAATTTTGAATATCCGTTTGGGATTTTCGGCAAATCAGACATTGTATCACGTACAGTGATAGTACGCAACGGCGCCGATCCCAGGAACTTAATGTTGCTCGTGAACCTTTTATCATCGACTTGCGCACTTAGCGATCCGCTTTTCAAAGAAAACGTATGCAAAGGTTCAGGATACAACGGCAGTTTCTCTCCAGGCGCCGCAGCTAAAATAATAGCACGCCGCCTAGTCTGCGCAACACCGTAATGCCCGGCTTGTAGCACTCCGAACGTACACTGGTATCCCATTTTGACTAAACAAGCCAACGTCAGTTTCAACACCAAACAGTTTTTGAAAGACACAAAATTTCTGACGTTTTCCAGCAGAAAGAATCTGGGACGGAAGTAATCGCAGTACGAGAGATACGATACTACCAAAGAGTTTTTAAATCTAGAATACTCTCTCGAATTGAACCGATTCATCCCGCTGAAACCTTGACAAGGCGGACCGCCGCATAACAACTCCACGTCGCCTTTTTTCGGGAGAACTTGCCCGCACGAATTTTTATGTTCGCCTTCCATGATTCTCTCCAAAAGTACATTGCAATCCTCAGTAAACACAACCGCCCCTGGGTTATTAAGACGGTATGCTTGAGCTGCAGGGTCCCACAACTCTATCGCGTAGCAAGACTCCGCAATGCCAGCTTGATGAAAACCTTCAGACAAGCCTCCGCAACCGGCGAAAACATCGAGAGCTCTCAATTTCCTAAACTTAACTTTATCCTTGTCTTCATTTTCAGCCTTTTTGTCAACTTTTGTATCTTTTTTGATTTTTTTCATAAACACTTTACCGGTAGATTTCTTAGTGGTCGGCTTTTCCAATTTTCTGGCGGAACAAGGTGGTTCGAAAAATTCCTTATCATCACCATCGTAGGCTTCACTGAAATAAAACCGGTCCGGACCACCCGCAGTGTATTCAGCGACGGTCTGTTTCAAGTCTTGTTCGTACTCCACAAAGCATTTCCCTCTCACCAGCTCAAACTCAACAATCGCCTTCTCCTGAGACCAATACAACATATTCAAATCAAAGTAATAGCTGCCTTCGCGTCCTTTGTGAGTGCTCTCAGGCCGGTAAAACTTTTGAATTTCAATCTTAACCTTTTCGTCTTTCGATTGGCAGAAAACAGACAAGATTCTTCCGATTTTGAAAGGTTCAGGGACATTCGCGTTACTGCCTTTTACGTATCTCGTGGATTTCCTGTATAATTCCGGATATTTTTCGTAATCGATTTTCTTTTCCTTCTTTGCTTTCACTTTTTTCTCCGGCATATCGAGGTCAAACTCAAATGCGTCAATAGGTAAATAAACGCCATCGCCGACAGCATACGTGACATCGTTGAACTTTACTTCAGCAAACATAGTTTTCTTATCAGAACGGGATAATACTTCGCCTGGAATGGGCGTTGACTTCTTTTCACTTTCATCAATTCGGTGACAAGACTCGCACTTTCCTTTTCCGGTAGATTTCGGAAAATCTTCAAATCTCGCGTAGTCAGGATCGTACCATTTTTGACAGAAAAAACTTACAACCCCATCGCAACAATGTTTATCCGGCATTTCCCCACCCAAATCAAACCAATTTTCCGGGGTTTTCACAATTTGGACTTCTACTTTGCTATCGATGAAGTCAAGTTTTGTGTCTTCACAATCATCGACTAGAAATAACTCAGCTTTATCCGCCACTTCACCGAGAACTGTTTCAGTCGCTCTGATGTACCAATCGAGATGAACCATTTTTGTTTTATCACTGTCTTCCCATAAATTGATGACTTTTCCGATAAACAAATCTTTGTTTTTATCTTGAGGCAGCACAGACACACAATCTCCAATTTTAACCAGTTCATTATTGATTTTGACGCTTTCGTAAAATGTCTTCTGTCCGACAGTTTCGATAGATTTTCCGACCCACTGCCGATTTTTCTTGGACTTCATCAATTTTTTAACGTGTTGCGATTTTGCGGGCGGTTTCGGAGCGTCTAACTCAGATTCCTCTTCCTCAGATTCTTTCTCATCGTCTAATATCATTTGATTGCATTTTCTCTCCACGCAAGACTGCTTTGCGGTACCTTTACCGCCAAATTTAACCATATCACGACACGCGGAGCATTTCCCACAGTCGGGAGTGAGACACTGCTCACAAGCCCCACATCTTTTACGTCTTACTGCAGATACTTTACTGTCAACAGTACCTTGAAAGAATGATTCAGTAATAGAAGCGACTAAAGGCGTAGTGGTAGCCTTCGTTGAAGATGCCTTTACAGCCTTTTTCTCTTTGACTACTCTCCTACGGACGGCACGTCTTTTGCCAATCGTAACACCAGCTAAGTGAACAAGGTCTCTCATACAAGGATGAGATATCAAAGGATCATCTTCATCGTCTCTCGAACCATCAAAAGATTCGACCTGTTCCACCACAAATTGCGCGTGTCGTAACAAACTATCTTCCGTGAAATGGGTGATATTCAAAGTTTCCGGGGGCACGCACGTTTTAATCTTATTAACCAGGTCTTCGTAACTTACCTCCAAAGACTCAGAGAGTAGTTCGATCACAATTTTGCTCATGTAAACCTTTTCCTGCATCGAAGACCATAATTTCGAGTAACTCTCACTAGGTTCAGCTAGATAATAATCAGCAAACGCGGTAGAAAACCCAACAAGAGCGTTCTCTCCTCCATCGAATCCAGCAGTCCACCATTCGTTAATAGGACCTAATCTCGCCCCCAAAACTCCGTTTTCAGGACTCAAATCTTCGATATACACAGGGATAATCACTCCACTGAAATATAATTCCACGTTCTTTTCAATTAATCCAACATCGAACGGGCACAGGTGAGCACTTTTGTCGTAGACACAGAAATTTGTGATTTTATGTTGAGGGCGACCTGTTTCTTCGTTACCAACGAATACCGATAGGGTTTCGTGTGTGAGAGCAATGTATTCCTCACACGCAGATGGATTGTCGCCTTCGAACATATCAACGTCTTCTAGTAATTGTCTGCAATGCTTGCATTTCAGGGTAGTGGGTTTTTTAGCGTCTACGACAATATTTTTGAGATTTTCATCTTTTTGATTCGAGATTATCGTCATTTTACCTTCACTTGCAGCATCTTTATCACAGGATTCTTGATTTTGACATTTTTCTTCACAACTTGCACCAGTAGTATTCTTTTCGACCGTATCTCCATTGATTTGCTCGTTTTGACTCATTTTGACTCGTTTCTTTATCGAACCTGTGGATGACTGTTGGGCATCTTCGTCTATTTTATTTTCCTTGTCATCGTCGGACGCTTTACGCTTCACTTGTTTTTTGAACATGTCAGCGATTGACGGCTGACGAGAGGACTTTGACAATTCGGCATTTTCTCGGTCTTTCGATTTTTTGGAGCCGGGAGACCGGAGCATGACTTTTGGAAGACTAACGTAATTAAACTAAAAGAACTGGATAAAATAATTGAACTTAGTTTCTCAAAGCGGCCTCGAAGATATGAAATATACTCTTGTAAAGACAGAACTTAAATATACAATTGAAGAATATATTCATATTTAAATAAACCAATACATTTTCGGCAGACACTAGTTAGCCGTAATCCTCAGCAACTACACTACAAAAAATAATTAGACAAATTTGGTCTTATGGTCTTAAAGTGACTTTTTAGAAAAAAAATGTCTTAAAGACCAATCGGTCTTAAAGACTGATCGGTCTTAACAATGATTTTTCGTCTCAAAATTAAGACTGAAATTGATGAAAAATAAGAGCATTGTCGCCCACGAGTGCTGTGTGGGTATTCATGTCAGTATTAGGATCTGCATGAAGGGAAGCATAACAGATATACCTGTATTCGTAGTTCATTATATAGCCTACCCATTATATATCATTATCATTCTATATAACACTCACCAATCTGTATACAATCCTCCAAACAATATATAGTGTAGTTTGAGTATATAATAGTATTTGTGGTGAGTGCGACGTGCCAACACCATTGTGTCAGTGAAAAGTGACAAGGTACGGTACTTTGAATTTTTGTTCTGTTGCAAATTCATCCTGTATTTGAATTATTTGAAGTGTGACATGTGATCAACAAGAAATGGACAAACATGGCACCACCAAATACGTTTTGGCTCTCCGCTCTCAAGTCACCGCTATAGATTGTATTTGCAATGACCTTTGATGGATCAAAATTTGTCAAATAAACCGAACTACGTCTTGTGCTCCGGGCTCATGACAATTTCCTTTCTGATTTATAAGACTACGGACCATGATGTTTCTTGAATAGCAAAGTTCGTCTTAAAAACAAGACCAGAAAAACTGATGCATCATAAACTGTCTCAATATGCTAGACATCATAAACTGTCTCAATAAGCTAGTTATGTCTTAGAGCTCCTGGCCCATGTCAACTTTCCGGTCTCATTTTTAAGACCACAAATCATGTCGTTTCTTGATTAGCGAAATTTGTCATAAAAACAAGACCAAAAATACTGACACATCAAAAATTATCTTAATAAGCTAGTTATGTCTTACAGCTCCTGGCCCATATCAACTTTCCGGTCTCATTTTTAAAACCACAAATCATGTCGTTTCTTGATTAGCGAAATTTGTCTTAAAAACAAGACCAAAAATAATGACACAGCAAAAACTGTCGTAATAAGCACAATATGTCTTATAAGATGCGTTTTATTGGTCTTGATGCGTTTTATTGGTCCTATTTTTAAGGCCAAATAATTGTGACAATTATATATGGTCTTAAAAAGCTGAATCGGTCTCAATTTTAAGACCTCAATTCATCAGTGAGACCAAAATTGCTGAAAATGAGACCAAATCATCCTCATTTCTTAAATTTGAGACCAAATTTGTCTAATTTTTTTTTGTAGTGAGGAAAGAATTGAAACGAGCATTGTATAGCCTACTGATTGAGTGGAACAAATGAGGTATTTGTCTTTAATTGGTACACTTTCGTGATCCTATTTCGTCTTCTAATCAGCAGAATATGTTTCATAAGATACGCTTTACAATTGGTTTTGGTTTCTTGGTCTGAGCGTCTGACTACGTGAGACGGAAAACTTGCATCAAACAGGTGCATTTGTCTCTATACAGTATGGCAGTAAAAAATGTTGGTTAAAAAAGGAAAAATGAACAATGCAATATCCGGGCGAGTTGGGGCAACAGTGTTAATATGATGACAAGAAATAATTAGGTAGGTCTTTTTTGAATCTATTATAAGGCAATTCACGGATATGTTGTGGTAATTCATACCAGGTGCTGAGTTATCGATAGATCTCTTAGTAAGTATGTAGCAGCAAGACGTGTGTCAGTTCTCAGTTGCCAGGCTTGGTGAACCAGGAAGATTACTGGCTGGTTACGAAAGTACACCAAGAGACTCGGAATAATATGATACTGCATCCACTATAAAACTTACCGTACCATACTGAGGGAATGATGCCCAGTGTCCACTGACCACCATACTGTAGAGTAGTAGACCTATGTTTTCAATATCAGTTAACTTAAATCAATTTCACTAAATCGCTGCATCAATACCGTTCCTAATCTACGATGATATCTGAATCTATCTATTGCATATGCAAAAAATGCAACAACATGTAATTTACATTCCTAATGTCATACTAATACGATTCTTTCCATGCGTATGTATAGGATTGGACATTGGATTCTTCGCAGTCAGATTATGCGGCAACTGCTCTTTTTCGCGCGCATCGCTATCCCTACCGCTTGACTGATTTCCAAGAAGTCATCCACAACAAATCAATGATACACTTGGATACACATTTGATCAAGATAATGAATATTAAATACCAATCAAAAATCAATTTAGTAGCATTGGCACTATCGGTCGAAGACCGAACTTTCGAGTATGGTTATGCAGTATTGTGAATTTTGATGCTAAATTCTTCTGATGTTACCTATTCATCTTCTAACACAGGGGTTCTTAACCTGGTGTCCCTTAGAGGTTCGTACGTCATCAAGAAACTACAAAAGGAGATAATCCTTTGAGAATGACGTCGTGAGTTGGATTGCGCCTAGCTTGTCTAGTCATTCGTATTCTTATATTAGGCATGGAATAACCGAAATATGAGTTCAGCTTGATTTGATGACAAAAAAGACCGGAAAAAGACCCGACGGAAGAAAGCACTCACAAGGAATGGAAAGAACTAAAAAGGGGGGCGGCTTCAAAAAGATCAGCACCGAGAAAAACTGTGACGTCAGGCATTCGAGGTGGACGTCAGTCTAAAAGACCGCAACTGCGCGTCGTTCGACATCCTACTATCTGCTTATTACATCGCATTGTACATTGTGTGTGTCTTGTTCAGATGAAAATATAACTCGACGATTATTATCACCATTGACTCACCGACTTCTGAAAAATTGAGGGTGCGTGCAATCGCCCACCAAAGTTGAATGGGTCCACAGTCCACATTCAATGAAGTTTAAGAACTCCTATACTAACAGAAAATTGATGTCTAAAATACCTGATCAATTATCACACCGATGAATTATCAGACAGAGTTTAGAGTGCAAGCAATCACATCGACGCAAATGGAGAACTGAAGCATCCTACCAACAAACGCACGCTCCTGATTCATGTTGACGCACTTTACAATAAAAACGGGTTGAAGATTTGTATTGACGGCAACTGCCTAGACCTCGAAGCCGTTATGTGAAATAATAACACACTAGGCTGTTCAGTGTTCAGTGTCTATATTAGCGCCTCACTTCTAAAAAGTTGAAAACTAAGACAGCTCATACACAACGGCATCTCTGCTTTTCTGTGACAGATATTTCAAACATGCGACACCATTAGACTGGATACAACAGCACCAAACTTGTATTTGAAATCATTCAAGGAAAAATATAAGCAATAAATCATACTCATGCACGTATCAAGACTGATAACTGGCGAAAACACATCCAGAATGACTGAAAATTTAGAGTAAAAGCATATTGAAATATCTCTCGTTTTGGAAATAAATTTGCCTATGAAGATGAGCGAAGTCAAAATATCACTCAAGACAGCACCATTTGGAAGGGGTAGACGTGCTAACAAAATATGAAACTGTTGATAAGATTGAGAAAATTGTCATCCTCAGCGCCAAGACACAGCTTTAGTAGGGGTATGACCGTGCTTTGTGAGCTTGACAGATATCGGAAAGAAAGATTTACTTTGAGATAAATAGCAGGAAAAGACGGTTGTTGAGTGCAACAAAATAGAAAGCAACACTAACGGCAATATTTTCCTAAGGTTTCAAGTCTGTTCGGAAGCTTTTTTCAAACTTTCTTGTCGTTTCTTCAAAAAACTTGGCAATTCCGGCTTAGCTTTCGTCACGGGCGCAGGTGACGTGTTGCGTCGCTTCAGAAGATGCTGCCCGAACTGCGGGGAATAAAAATCAACACTCGTATAAATGGGATAAGTGTCTGGAGATGAATAAAATGTCATAGAGATCAAGTTGTTATTTTGCAGGGTTGTAATGACTCGAGTCATTTTTTCAAATGTGTAAAAAGACTCAACTCGAGTCTTTCTGTATCGACTCGACTTGTACTCGAGTCATTGCCAATGGCTCAAATCAAGTCATATGACTCGAGATTAGGACGGCCAAAACAGTCATTTCATGGACTTTGAAGAATAGTAAAGTCACCACATTATTGGTATTTTGTCCATCAGTCCTGATACTTTGAAAAAAGGGCCAAAAACTGTTAGGACTGAAGAAAATGACGATGTAATGAATGCAAGAGTTGAAAGAAGTGGCTTGGTGAATTGAAAATGACTCGACTTGACTCGAGTCACAACTATAAAAGCGAGATGGACTTGCGACTCGGCATCTTGTGACTTGATAACTACCCTGTTAAGTTGTCCTATAGCTTCGTATCATATCATGCAATTGCGATACGAAATAAATCATATGGAAATGAAATGAAATGTATCAATGTATCATAAAGATCAACCCCATGAAATTGATGAGCCGTCTGCAAAAACGATGCAAAACAAATTTGACGCAATTCCAAACCGTAGAAGCGAAGTGATTAGAGTTTTTCATTTATAATTCTGGGATTACCCACCGTCCAGGCTAGTTTTGGGAATCCAAAATTTGCAACTGCAATCACTTCACTTTTACCAGTCGGAAGTGAGCAAAAATTGGTAAACATCTTTCTTTCAAGACAACTCAACAACTTCATGCGCTTGACAGTGAAATTTATTTTAATTTTTTTGATAAATTCTAAATTTTCAAATTCTTGTTCGTTCACATCTACCAGTCGGAATCGAGTCAAATTTTGCGTGCAAGGATTTCTTAGCAACGATTTAATCAGTGAATCCCCGGATCCTGGAAAAAATGTTAATTTTGTTCATATAATGCTACGAAGTTTTAGAATGCACCGTAGATGCCATATCTTTTGAATATCAACTGATTATATCGGGATTATTGGTGAAGGTGCTAGTAATCGGTATTGCCCTAAAAATCCTAAAACCGATCGAGATCAAGTCGTAACCCTGACATAATCTGCAAGAATTTGCAACAGCAAGACAGATTTCGTCAATCAAACCTGAATATCCGCTTTAAAAACCATTGCAGCCCTACGGACACTGCGTCCACATACCTGTGGAGCTTGAAGCGGGCTTCCGAAAGGGCTGCTCTTCCCCGCTTCGGGTTCAAACGAATTGTCGTGCTCGTCAGATTTGGGCGACTCAAAATTCTTTCGGTGCGCAAATTTTTTCCGTAACGCGGCCGCGATAAGCGACGCGGGATCACCGTCCGCAGGTTCGATCTCTCTCGTTTTCTTGTTGAAAGGCGTGCCTCCAGGAGATCTACACAACGGATATTGCTTCGTTAGTTGTGCTGACGTAACCTCAATTGCTTTTTCTAACAAGCCTAATTCATGGTCAGGGCCCTAGGTGTTTAAAGTGGACATTAGGGTGGAGTGAAAATAACTCTTCATTTAAATCGAAAAAAGTTTTTTTTCAAAATCCTGACAAATGACCGAAAACTTCAATAAAAATTGACTTTAGGGACTTTCCCCATTTTCCAGCCGGCAACCCCCCAGTTCTTGTGCGCGGGGAGGTGAAATTGCACGTCTCGACAACCATTGGTCGTAGAGTCACGAGATATAGCTCAAAAGCTGCCAAACCATCATGTTTCTATCCGTCTTAATAAGGAAGTTTTCTCTGTTGTGAACGCAAAACGAGTCAAGGCCAAAAACAGTAAAATTTCGACGCGGGTAAATGGCGGGAGTAACTAAGTTACGTGTTGGTGTGATTCACACAAAAACAGCTAAATAAATCAATATCAAGCATCAATTCAAGTGCATGCAGTAGTGACATTTCAAGAAGCTTTGTCACAATGTCACATATTCAAAATCGCTACCTACACTTTTTACGGAGTAGAAATCGTTCTTGTTTCTTCTATGTGTATAAAAGTATTCGAGAAGGATTTATTCTAGCATTTAAAACTGATCCTATAAAAATACAAAATTGCCTGTCAAGTGCGACAACGTTACCGTCGCCAATTTTCGAAATATGAGAGACCAATTTTATCCTGTAATTCAACTGATCACAGATGTGGACCAATACAGATCGCTAACAATCGATCGGTCATTTTCAAAGGATAAATATTGCCATCAATATTATTTCTATGCGCCATGTAGCCAAGCATTGGTACAGGAAAACATCGGTTACCTCGAGACAGACTTCAATTTCACTTTGTGAAGGTCTTTCAAAATGTCTGCCATATCGGGAACTGACGACTGCTGTTTTCGAGACGAGGCGTTCTGGTTCGAACCTGGTGCCTGAATGGACAGTATTCGTTAAGAGATCATCGTTCCATGAGCAATCCGTGAACGATTTACTACGGTAGCTAAGTTTTCACGTAGTCATGATGGACGGCATTGTGCCGAGTGGTTCTGCTACAAGGCTATATATGGGTCTGCAATAATCGGACCGATATGAAAATGTCGTGAATTTTAACCAATTTTTTCAAGAATACAGGGTTATCTAGATATCCCTGCAATAACACACCTCATATAAGCTTCATTTACTTGCAACAAAACTCGAGCAGAGTTCCAAAAAGCTTATATCATAGTCCATGAAGCACTGAAATAAGCCTTAATTATATCATGTAATGGTCTAACAGTACCAGCGCTCAAGGGTTCTTAACTATGGGGATAGAATATTCGTTTCACTGCAATAACAATTGGCCACTAGGGTTGTTCAAAAAAAACTTTTTTTCCAAATCTCACTCGCTTAGTGACTAAATTATCAGGTTGTCTAAGAAAACGATGCACGCCAAATTTGACTCAATTCCAACCAGTAAAGGCCGTGTAGTGTAATCTTGAATTGAAATTTTTAATTCAATTCAATCCGGGGATTATCAACGAAAAACTCAAATAGCTCCGCCTCTACTAGTTGAAATTGAGTCAAATTTGTTTTGCGTCGTATTTGAAGACAACCCAACAATTTCATGGGGTTGACATAAAAATTCGAAAAATTTTCATTTTTTTTCCTAATTAATAAAAAATTTCAATTCAAGATTGCACGGCCTTTACTGGCTGGAATTGAGTCAAATTTGGTGTGCATTGTTTTCTTTGACAACCTCATAATTTAGTCAATAAGCGAGTGAGATTTGGAAAAAAAAAGTTTTTTTTGAACAACCCTATTGGCCACGCTTGTACCAAGGAATGGATGACATCAAAAATGACCACAGTATGAAGTGACAATGTCATCAGTCAATAGGCTACTGATCTATCAATGCCAGACATAGCTCAGGCTCTAATCATGACATCATCAAACTCGCGGGTTCTTGACCTCTTTTTCGTGCGCACGCCTACGTTTTTTGGAGTGGTTGTTTAGTTTGAAACCCCAATCTTGACCTAGTCAACCAGGGATCAATTCCGAGAAGGCAAACTGCGAAATTTGGGCAGCTAAAAAGGGTCATGAATTGAAGCTCAATCCTGTTTTAATTCTAATCCATCGCCATCCATGCCATGGACGTAAGACAGATCTTGCATATAAATCAGGACAATGTTGTATGTTTTATAGTTTATAGTCGTAGTATCAACATTAACCTTTCAGAGTCCTTGAAATTTATCCTAAAGGGGTCTGTGGACCCCAGGTTAAGATCCCATGATCAAATATATGCGCAGTTATGCGCACAAGGCCAAAATACTCACGTCGCCATTCTGTTTCCTCTGCCTTATGATATCTTGAACACTCATCCTCGATTGGCTCGATGAAGCCGGAGGTGGGGGCGGGGGAGGCGGAGGAGGGGGCGGGGGAGGTGCTTTTAAAGGCGTGGATGCGCAATCAGGAGCGCCCAACGTAGAGGAAGTACTCTCGTTAGCCGCAGACACTGTAAAGTTAATAATTTCAGATACTCAGACACGACCTGTATAGCAACCAGGGTGGAACAACTTGCTTCGCACTATACAGATCTCCTATAGTATTTTCAGGAATACTAACAATTAGATTACAACTAAAATTAGAGCATTGACACATTTCATAAATTAGATTAGAATTAGTTTACCGTCATCTCTCTGTAACTAGTCTGATTAGTCAACAAGAATTAGTCTGGTAGCAAGAAGCTCACCGTTGTTGTGTTGAGACGTGACCAGGGCAGCTATCTGCGTCCGTAGCGACGCTAATTCGTCTTCGAGCGCCGTAATCTTGGTGACCATGTTGTCCTGCGGTTTCGCCGTCCCGACGTCAATGGCGGAGACGGAAGACAATACTGGTATTTCTGAAAAAATCATATCGACCATGTAACATGGCCGCCATTGCATAAATACTAATTAAAGGGGCATTGTGCTTTAAGTAACTATGTTGTAGTCTCCAATTGGGTATAGACACATGATAAAGTGTAGGACTACTAATAGAAATCTTTTAGCTGCAGTTCGAATATGGTGGCTTTTCAAAGAAAATGGATGTTGCTAAATTATTTTTCACGTTTTAGACTTTCATTGAAGAGACTTTTGGAGGTAGAGAACTTTAAAATACAATTGAAAATTATTTTTCATATTGAAATAAACTCAAATATTTTTGGCTGACACTCTTTAGAGGAAATATTGATTCGCAGAGCTTCTTCGAAGTACAGAACTTCAGTATGAGATTGTATAGTATATTTACATTGAAATAATCCCAAATATTTTCGGCTGGAACTTGCCAGCAAGTGGTAGAGAATTGAAAAAGTGATTGTATATCGCCAATTATATCACTGATGGTTTATTTAAATATGAATATACACTGTACATTAGGGCTCTTCAAAAATGACTTTTTTCTCAAATCGTACTGGCTACTTGATAAAATTGTTAGGTTACCTAATTCAAGCCTACACACAAAATTTTGTTCAATTCCAGCCAGTAACCGCTTTGCTACAGGAGAAGAAAGTTTCTATTTATTATATAAAAATAAATAATAAAAAATTTGAAAATTTTCTGTTCATCCCATGAAAGTGTTAGGCTGTCTATAGATACGATGCCCACCAAATTTGGTTTAATTCCAACCAGTGGAAGCGGAGTTATTACTGTGGAAAAATTTGGATTTGAATAAAATAGTATTTACGGTGAGCACCACTATAATAAATAAACAAAGAATCGGTCACCGTAAATACTATTTTATTCAAATCCAAATTTTTCGACAGCAATAACTCCGCTTGCACTGGTTGGAATTAAACCAAATTTGGTGGGCATCGTTTCTATAGACAGCCTAACACTTTCATGGCGTGAACAGAAAATTTTCAAATTTTTTATGATTTATTTCTATGTAATAAATCGAAACTTTCTTCTCCTGTAGCAAAGCGGTTACTGGCTGGAATTGTACCAAATTTTGTGTGTAGGCTTAAATTAGGTAACCTAACAATTTTATCAAGCAGCCAGTACGATTTGAGAAAAAAAAGTCATTTTTGAAGAGCCCTATTGTACATAGTACAATTCAATTGTATATTGAAGTTCTGTAATATTGAATTTGAGACGACAACATATTCACGGCGCAGTGCCCCTTCAAGGTATCAAGAGTAACAACCTACCGGCCTGCATAGACGCGTTGAGATTAGGAACACTTGCACTGGAACGGATTGTGGTTGAACGAACACTGAAAGTAAGATATGGTTAATATACAACCGACGAAGTATTTATTTACCACCCGGGTAGGTTTTACTAGATCGCACTGCTTACTTCAGTGATTTTGTACCCGAACAGTTTTCAGGCAAAACAAATTATTTTTACCATTTCGATTTTGAAAAGTAGACAGTAGTTTTGGGGTCAGTTTACATCACTTCTTCGAGTGAAATAGGCCGTTTATCACAGTAGCTGAGTATATTTAGAGGATTCTGCCTATTTGTAGTATCATCGCTAGGGCTATTTTTTCTGGATATGTCAAAAAAGTCAAAATTAGGTCAAAATTGTAGCGTTAGGTCGAAAAATGTCAAAATTGCTTACAAAGCCAAAATTTTTTTGCAACCTGCGTTTCGTTTGTATCGTAGATTTTGCATTATCGGTGACCTTATCATTTGACATCTTACAGCTCGTAGCCTACTTTATAGGCCTACCGTTGTAGACGGCCCAATGTCTGCTCATTGTGAATCATAAACATTCAAATGAAACAAATAGGTTGACATGGTGTTATGCTCAACGTACCGCAATATCCCAACTGAAGCAAGACTGCGTGGGCATTGCATGGTTCTTATATCAAGAAGCACATGATGAAAAATTGTGATGTAGACACCATTGCCAGAAAGAAGCAACACGGTTTGTCACCAGCAGTGTATGCACAACTTCAGTGTTGTCAGCCAACAACTACTTGAATTCATCATAGGGCCAGATTTCATCAAAATAAATTTTTTTCATGTAAAAATTTGTCAGTTTCTGCGGCAAAAAAGATTTTTTCCAGGCCAAACTACTTCGTAAGGACAGACAGTTTCAACCAGAAATGAAGATAAGTAGTACAATACAATTCAAACCTTATGTGGGAAAACGCCTAATTTGCATACGTTAGGTCGAATTTGGATCAAATTAAGATTTTCAGTCAAAAATTGTCAAAACTTAGATTCTTCAATTCAAAATCTTCCGTTTTTTAGGTAAAAAAATCGTCCCAATCATCACTCATTTTGCAGTAGATCTTGATTCTGAAGTAGCCACAACTCCGATTTAACAGTTGAAATCATGAGACCCTCTATGGGCTGTACGAAATTTGAAAAGCGGTCATTTTGAGTTGGCGACCCCTGAACTAGGCTAAATATTTTTCAGATTCATCATGAGATATGTTAATTAGCTGCTCAATCACATATCTGCTATTTTCTCAACAAAATCAGTCATAATCAAACTATACCACCATATATCAGCATTCAATCAAATAATTATACTCGATTCTTTATGTGGACATTCTGGAATCTCTACTTTTCCAAAGGAAACATACGAACAAAGTGTGGTCACGGGAGTATGTTTACAGCGCAAATACGCGTAGGCCGGTTATAATGTCACATCGCAAGGTTAATGGTAGCGTGAAAATGGAAACTTACAAGGAGATAAATAGCTCTCTGACATACGAGAGAATTTTAATAAGCATCAATTAGTTGAAATCGTAACCGAACCGTATCTATATATCCAAGCATCAATGATACCAAACATTATCACATCAACAAAATAGACTGAGACATAGGAAATTCGATCCCCAACACTCAAATTATATTGATTACTAGACAGTTCAAACCACTACTGTGTCCGTTTGACTCAACTTGAATAGATGCATCGTATACATATGCACAAAATGGATCCATAACTGCATATTTACAGATTTTAGCATTTGCCATGATATATAGGTCTGCTATATATATATAGGTCTAGCTCTGTCTGCGTTCAGACTAAGAGCACCATCACCATCCATCAAAAAAAAAAGCATCAGGAAAAAAATCAATAACTCGCCAGGAGGAACGAATTGAGACATAGATGTATAATTTCAATCACGCATAAGCGATACCACTTACTTTTCCGGGGTGTCGTCTAGCAGAATAATATCAGCCAACGAATACAATAACGGCTTTTTCGCAGATTGCTTGAGAACATTGGAGCCGTTGGGTAGGAGTTCAAAACTGAAATTCAAAATTTTGTAAAATTTCAAAATGTTATAGTTTTACATTCAATATATCACGAAGCGCTGGTTTTGGTTATTAAAGAATACCAGCAATCTTCTAATTATTATGATAGCAATTATATTGGTGCGAATAACTTTTGGAATACTGATCAAACATGTGGAATTTGGTCAAAAATAGGTGTACCTCAATTGTACGGTTTTCTGGATATTTTAGGAGTGAGTAAATCAAGCAGATTATGCATAGACTACATCTGATAAGATAAAATACAAGCTCATTTTCCATTAATGGTGAATTGCATGCGCATAAAACATCGTTTCTTTTCACATTCATTTGTTTTTCCATTCGTTTGGTCATATCGCATCACTGTGTGTTACATAATATAACTTGCAAACTGAAAAAGTTAAGGAAGTTACTTCGTGGTGTTTTGAATTGATAAAATATCACAGAAAATTACTGATGAACATTGGAAATCGAGCATATTTGTATGAATTCTGTTAAAGGGCTAATAACTTCCAAGGTGTAGTAGAGGAATTGTGTCATGTCAGTGATGCTACACCTTAATCCTGAAATCAGATTCTATTTCTAGTCAATACTATAGTTGCTGACGATTACCCCTGTGAGTGTCAGCCGAAAATATTCCTATGAATATATTATTCAATTGTATATACAAGGTGCAGATCTTCAATATACAATTGAATAATATATTCATATTGAAAAAAAAAACGAATATGTTCGGCGGACGATTACCACAGTCGAAAATATCCGGGTTTATTTCAATAGAAATATATTATTCAATTGATCCGAGGATGAGTAACTGCCGGTTTTATCAAATTTTGGGTATGGGTTGTTAGCTGTAAGATTTCATGGGGTAACCCTAAAAGGAGGGAACGCGGAAACTGCGGAAAACGCGGAACTCGCGGAAACGGCCCCTAAAACGCGGAAACTGCGGAAAAAGCGGGAAACCTCGATTCCTAAAGCGCTGAAACAAGAGGAAAACGCGGAACGCGGAACAGTCGGTCATTGACCTTTATAGATCACACAGTAGGCACTAAAACGAGGAAACAGCGGAAAAGGCGGAACGCGGGATAGTCGATCATTGACATTTGTAGATCTCATAGAGGAACTCTAAAGTCTAAAACGACGAAACTGCGGGACACCAATTTTAGATTAGGGTTAGGGGAGGTGGGATATTAGGGTTAGGGGTTAGCTTAGGATTAGGTTAGGGTTAGGGGAGGTGGAATATTATGGTTAGGGGAGGTGGGATATTAGGGTTAGGGTTATGATTAGGGTTAGGTTAGGGTTAGGGGAGGTGGGATATTAGGGTTGGAGAGAGGGGGATGTTAGGGTTGGGGAGAGGGGTGATATTAGGGTTGGAGAAGAGGGTTAGGGACATGATATCCAACCCTAACATCCCCCTCTTCCTCAACCCTAATATCCCGCCAACCCTAATATCACCCTCTCCCTCAACCCTAATATCCCACCTCCCCTAACCCTAATCCTAATCCTAAGCTAACACTAATATCCCACCTCCCCTAACCCTAATATCCCACCTCCCCTAACCCTAATATTCCACCTCCCCTAACCTTAATATCCCACCTCCCTCAACCCTAATATCCCACCTCCCCTAACCCTAATCCTAACCTAACCCTAATCCTAAGCTAACCCTAACATCCCACCTCCCCTAACCCTAATCCTAACCTAACCCTGATCATAACCCTAACCTAATTCTATAAGCTATCCCTAACCCCTAACCCTAACCTAACCCTAATCTAAAATTGGTGTCCCACAGTTTCGTCGTTTTAAACTTTAGAGTTCCTCTATGAGATCTACAAATGTCAATGACCTACTATCCCGCGTTCCGCCTTTTCCGCTGTTTCCTCGTTTTAGTGCCTACTTTGTGATCTATAGAGGTCAATGACCGACTGTTCCGCGTTCCGCGTTTTCCTCTTGTTTCAGCGCTTTAGGAATCGAGGTTTCCCGCATTTTCCGCGTTTTAGGGGCCATTTCCGCGAGTTCCGCGTTTTCCGCAGTTTCCGCGTTCCCTCCTTTTAGGGTTACCCGATTTCATGCGAACAAAATGATAAAAGATCACATACGTTGGTCTTTCCGCACTTGACAGCGGCAATTGTGATCCTATCTTGCGTATGATACTTCGTTTTGGTCCGAGTTGACTTCCATCACCTTGACTTGCGTCCTTAACAGTATTAGCGAGACCACCATTAGCTTAACTTACACAAAACAACTTACAACTATAATAATACTCACGACGCTGGACACGGTAAGGTTCTGGGATTGTTTCATTGCCGTTCACTTTCAAAGATCTGTCTTGTTTTCTACTTTTTGGGCCCTGTTAATACCATAGGTGAGTTAAGCATGGATAATATCGCGGACATCGGTAACATACATAAGAAAACAATCAGCAATGTCTCACCGATTCGTAAGAAAACAGTAATGACCGAACCACACGCATCCAGATATTCCAGTTCCTCCGGTGCGCCGACTTCACTGCTGTCATCTGGGCCGAGCACCATGATTAAATTTCCTAATCCGAAAAATAACAATGACCTACCTATCGTTATTTTACGAAAGTATTTTAACCAAGGTCTGGAACTTGGTTAAAATACCAGACTGCATCATTGAAAATCTTGTATCTGACGATATTTTGCGACGATAATCCCAAAACTTTTCTTCAACACATCACGTTCTGTACCTGTTAGAATGATATAATTCGCTAAAGTTCTGTATTTTGCACATAATTCTATTTCAGTTTCTTCATTTCACCGCAAAGACTGCGTTGAAAGATAGGAAGGTGTCGCGAATTGCAGTAGTCATCGTAATCAGACGCCCAGCTGGCCTAGGCGATGTAAAAGGGTGGCATACACACTGAATGAAGAGTAAAAGATCATAATAAAAAAGGACAGGCGACGAGTATAAGTCGTTGAGATACACATGTCCAATATACTTCATTTCCTAGTATATTTCGTTGAGATGCACGTGCGACATATATACTACACCGGGATTTCAAGTAAAAGTCGTTGACAGTATTTCTTATCATTTCAATAAATCGGAACCTTGTGGTGCTTTGAAACGAATGAATTGGGATTTTCTGTTCGATTCAATGCACTCATTATTTTCATTTATTCGTTGGTATCAATCAATCATTTATGAAGTTTTCATCTCGTCAAAACACCTTAATACTACAATATAATGAAAAGATCTGGGGGTGATGAAACGATTTGTACCAGTCTTGAAATCAGAGACCCATCTTGGCCTGGAGCATGTAGACAAGAGACGTCATTGAATGGTAATGTATCTTTTACTATGTTCTATATCGTTGTAATGCTCAAAATCCTGTCTTTTGAACATTTCCAAGCAAAGCCCGGCGAAGATCGTTCTTCCGGTATAAAAAATTTATTGTAGGACGAGTGAATCATTGCGAAAATTATGACACTGGAAATTATACAACGCGAAATCATTTTCTGCCGAAACATATTCACTTGCGACTTAGGAGGCCGGCTAGGCTAATACTTGCTCTAATTTGCAAAAAAACATGGACGAAGAGGGACCTATGAACGTGACCTGCTTGTTTGAAGGGGAACAGATAATATGCAATGGCACCGTGTATGTGAAGAAAGAAGATCCTCTAAACTACACCGATCAATGGTTTTGGATATACCTAGGAATTTACGTCTTTTTAGTATTAGTAGCGGGGCTTGTCAGCGGTTTGACAATGGGACTGTTATCGCTGGACATGATGAGTTTGAACGTGTTAGCAACGGGCGGAAAGCCCCGCGAGCAGAAATACGCCAAGAAAATAGTCCCTCTAATCAAGAGACATCATTTGTTATTGGTTACGTTGTTGTTGACTAACGCTGTAGCGGTTGAGAGCATGCCGCTTTTTCTGGACCGTATATCAAACCCGATCACTGCAATCATTGTATCTGTTACGGCAGTGTTAATTTTCGGCGAAGTCGTCCCACAAGCTATATGCACTAGGTATGGGCTTGCTATTGGTGCGCATTTATCGTTCTTGGTAAAATTTTTGATGTTAATAACCTTACCAATCTCATACCCACTGTCTAAATTACTTGATTGTATCCTGGGTACAGAACACGGCACATTCTTTCGTCGCGCTGAATTGAGTGTGCTGGTTGATTTGCATCAGCAAACTGATGATGAAAATGAAGAACCGTTATCAAAAGATGAAGCTATGATTATCAAAGGCGCTTTGTCCATGCGTGATAAGAAGGTGCAAGATATATGCACTCCGATTGATAAGGTGTATTCGTTAGATATTGCTGGCGTTATGGACGAACAAACGATGGAAGATATACTCAATTCTGGGCATTCAAGAGTCCCGGTTTACGAAGGAGACAAGACCAATTTTCTAGGTGTTTTATTAGTGAAGAAGTTGATCAAACTTGATCCTGAAGAATGCATTCCAATCCAAACTATATTTGACAGCGAAGGTCGCGACCTACCCGCAATACAAGAAGATGTCCAACTTTTTGATCTATTAAATCAATTCCAAAATGGACGGAGTCACATGTGTAAAGTTATTGATAACTCCGGCAACAAAACCGGGATCATAACTTTAGAAGATGTGATCGAAGAGCTGATCCAGGAAGAGATTTTGGACGAAACTGATTTGGATGTAATGAAAAGATTGCAGATAGCGAAAGTCAAATCTGCTAGGAGGAAGTTATTGTCCGCGCGTGATGGAAGCAATTCGTTGAGTCCACAGCATCACCATATTGATGCAGCCTCTGACTCAGATACACAACCGTTGCTATCTTAGTCATTTGTACCTTTAGCCATTTACCGTCTTAGTCATTGTATTATATCTGTAACTGCTTATGTCTATTCACTGTTAACACCGGTATTACTATACAGTCTTGCTCTGCTTCAAATCATGTTTGTATATTTATATATGCTTCTTCCTATCTGAATACACCTACTGATGTCAGATTAAAATAATATGATGCTTGCTTGCACTAATAGTAAACAGCATTAGGAATTGCTCTATCACCAGTAGGCTATACATTAGGCCTGAAATAGTAAAAACTACCCAAAATAGATCAATAGCAAATTTCAGTAACTCAAATCACATTCAAATTTTACTCTAATAACTTTGCTTTTAAGTGTTAGAGAATTACACCAAATTTGTTATGCATCGTTAATTTTAGACAGTGACCACAATGTGGTATCTGGTAAAATTGGATGTGAAATTTTTATCAATATATCCCAAATGCTTTCACTGGTTTGAACTGAGTCAAATTTGTTTTTGGGCAACCCAACAATTTTATCGAATAGCAATAAAATTTGAAATTAAGAGATATTTTTGAACAACCCCAGTATTCATAGTGTCAATTTCTTGCTGCCCAAGTCTGTAGAAAATGATGAATTGAATCTGCACATACCACAGCAGCAGGTATTTTAAAAACAATGCTGCATCTTTTGTAAGTGCACCTTTTGTAAGTGCACAAAGTCAGTAACAAACATCAGTGATGTCTCTGATTTGCAAAATGTATTTCGTATCTGGAGAGATGAAAAATTTATCTGACTCCAATAATAATAATCGATACAGTTGTCGGAGTGTCCGAACATATCCTCTTTGGCAATTACGAGCTAAAATCAATGCAGTCAACTAAAAAGTTCCAGTAAAAACATTACCGTGTTGGGTAATATCACTTCATTAAAAAAATCCACATTGATTGGACTCACTGCATTGGTTAAAACACATTGGCAACAACATGAATTTCGCAGCTGTTCATAGCAATGTACTAGTTAGTAGTTATCATCCAAGAACTAATAAAATAGCGCTATTGCTCCTATTGAAATACCGAGGTAGCGCTTGTAGAAGTTGAAAAATTCAATGTCATATTAGTGCAGTTCAAATTAGCAAATCATGATATGAAACATGCCACAATGCACGCTGATATTGCACGGACAAGAACGGTCTTCATCTCATTCCTCGATCTGTGATGCTGTGTACTGCATTTGATATAATGCAGCAGAGTTGAGCAGCAGAGTTGAGATAAGTTCAAATAACTTAACGCGCCCAAATTTATAGTGTTAAAATCCACATAGAAATCGTATGCAATCATTGTCCTGTCATCCCGAATATTGCATTTGTGACGAAGTAACCCGGGCAATAGTGGGCATACTGATAGTCCATAACATCGATAGGTGCTGAGTGATTCCGAACATCTACCTTCAAGTGCATTAGTGAAGTAGCCATATTACTGCATATGTCATCTTTCTGCCTCCTTTTCCCTGCTATTATTTGGCACCACCGTGGCCTTTTCCTCGTTAATTTCAGCATAGGACAGCCTACCGTCATTGTTAGAGTCGAAATTTGCTAAATAATTCTGATCACCATACTTGATTTCGAGTTCATCCCGAGACAGTGAATTATCATGATTTGCATCAATGGATTGGAAATTTTCCTTCAATTCGGAGAGAGTATCTGTACTTGATTCTTTGATACCAGTATCTCTGTTTTTACTGTCTTGATTCGGTCCTGATGAAGTATCCTTATCAGAATGAGCGGTAACTACGTCTGAATGATTTTCAGTATCACCACCTTCTTTAGCAGGCACCAACTCCTTTTCGTCATGCGATGGAGTTTTATCAAGGACTGTAGTTTTTGTAGGTTTTCTCCTATTCTTTGTCAAAGAATCTGTATTATATTTCCTCAGAGATTCAACTTTCCTATCCAGAACAGTAATATTTTTGGACGTAATCTGCATAGACGCATTGAACTGTTCCATTTTTTCCTCAACAGACTGCTTCAACATATTTATCAAATTAAGTTGTTTGGCATTATCGGATGATAATTCAGTCTGCAGCGAATCGACACTGCCTTGCACCTTTGAAAACGAAGCACTTAGAAGTTCTTGAGCAGTTTTGGATTGAGAAGACTTCTGTTTTAAAGTTTCAATCATGGATTCAATCTTTTCAACTTTCGTTTTAATGATACCGGTTTCAGACTCAACTTCTTGTAATTTCTCGGACGGTACCTTGACCTGATCTTCAAATTTCTCAGTGAGAACTCCTAGTCGTTCAGCCAAGCTTTTAACACCGGACTCACCATCTTTAACGGCGTTGATATCCTTGGTTAATTCAAACACAGATTTTTTCATATCATCCAACGAGGCAGGTTGTTCAGCATGCCATGTTTCCAGCTTAGCGACATGGTCTTTTAATTTATCTACGTCAGTTTTAAGTTGAACCTGCATCCACACGATACCGATACACGCGGTGATACATGCAGCTACAAGTGACAAAAAGCATATTGGGAGGCATATGCGAATTAGTTTTCTGAGAGTACATCCACATCCACCAGGCGAAGACCTACTGATACGCTTTGCAGCCGGATTATAATAATTTGGGGGCATATAGGTGTCCGCTGTCGGCGATGACAGACTCGAGTTTAGAGAGTCGTATTCGAAGGTGCCGTCTAAAGCGTCTTTCTTGATTCTATTCCCGATGAGTGCGTCCAATTCGCGACGCTTTTTCATTCTCTTCTGGGACGGCAAAGCACCACCCAGGTCTACTCGTACTGTTGAGTAATCCAGCTTGATATATCACTAAAACATCATCTAAATCACTGAAACCCGCAATACAACTGTTAATGCGACATTCACATTGTACATCCTGAAGTTGAAATCACAAAAGTATGTAATCTTACAAGTTTTAGAGACAGACTTGGACAACTATATCATTATAGTTGTCTAATTGGACCGAAATGCCAGTAACTTAATTCCAATCAAATTTGTGAAATGAATTTTCTAGTTGTCAAGTCTGCTTGGCGATAAAGAACTTCAAGATACAATTGAATTATACATCCATATTGAAATAAACCGTCGGTGATACGATTGTTGAAATGCAATCTTCTTTTCAATTCTCTACTATTAGCTGACGAGCCTATTGCCAGACGAAATTATTCAAGCTATTTCAATATGAATATACTATTCAATTGTGTATACGGTAACGGTAGGTACATATTAAGATTGCAAAAATTTTATAAATATTATACAATGAACTTCTTTAGCGCTATTCAAGGCCCAGACATATATATTCATTTTTTCTGAGCCTTAAAATAACATGTTACGGAACAGGAGATTGTTTTCCAGTCAATAAGGAACGCTTAAACAATTCTAACAATGCCATCTAATGAACCATCAGTTCTGTTTTGGACTGTGAGCATTAGAAATAATGATTGTTTTAGAGATAGTTTGAAAACAGTACACAAAGATTATAATGTATCACGAGCATATGCAAGCTTCTAAATAGATCAAACAAAGAACAGCCTAGCACACCATTTGATATAGCTGCAACTCAAAGCGTTAAGATATATATCAGATGAAGATAGCAAACATTCACAGTGTAATGGCAATTACCAATTATTTGGAATAGCATACTGTCATTTACTGGTTGTTCTCAACCTTTGAAAGCCCATCTCCCCAATTATTTCATAAAATGTGTACAATCCTGCTTGATAAACTGCTAACACCAATGTAAATCAGGGCTAGTGTCTCTCAGGGTTGAAGTTTTTGTTGAGAACTCGTGATAAAGATGAATCAGATGACATCATCAAATATTCCACGACAATATGAGACATACGGTATCGAGTTTAAGTTTCAACACACGGTATAATGCTTGTGGACCTATTTCTTATAGTCGGCCGAGCCCTAAAATGATCATCTCAAGGCGTAAAATCCTCAATGACCTTTGATCTTGTCAATAAAAGTTTATTATCATAAATCCACAGAGAACGATACTCCACAGGAACAGTTTACTGTAGATTGAGGATTTCCCACAACCCGAAAAGCGGATTTGATCAGCTCGATTTCGTAATCAATTTTCGAGCCTTTAATCAGTTCGAAGGAATCAACATCGGTCACAACCGACACGCCGTCGCGGCTAAATATCAAATCGTCCTCTCCCTTTTCTTTATCCAGCTCAAATCTGTACGAAAAACCAGAGCAACCACCGCCTTCGACCGAGATACGTAAAAATTCTTCATCGCTTGAAAACTTTTTCAAGTGCTTTACGCAAGAATCCGTTAACGATAAGCCAGTTTCATTCTTGGCTACATCTTCCGTCTTGGAGGAGAATGCAGAATATCGTACAGTCGGACTTATAATGCGATCCAAACCGGCAAATCTTCTGAGCAGGTTTGCACCAATTCTGCTCGCTATTATGTTACTCATCACGTGATTCTACACACTAGAAACATCGAATACACTAACAGTCATTTAGAAACTGTAAAATTCAATATTGACTTTTAAGATATAAGAAATAATTGAGATTATCAAGGTAAGCGAGTTGAGTTATCGTGAGCCATCTAATTAATACTAATTTGAGCTTGAGATTACCGGACCATGATCTGGCCTATATATTTAGCTTACGAACGCATGCCACTTCATTTTCATTGCTTTTTATGTCATTTTTCTATGCCCCATTAGCCATTACTGGGTATTTGATTGAAAGACTAGTCCTAGTCCTTCTATATCTTTTCAATATTTCACAATCCTATTTTCTAGCTATTATAAAGGCCGTGTCACATACATTATTAGCTCTCACATCATTATATCATTTCTGAGTAGCACTACCAGCATGAATATGGCATCCAAGACTATAGGCTACCAAGTAAAATCGACTTGTCATAACCATGGTCCATAAATATTCATCTGAAGAGCTTCTTGGAGGTACAAAACTTCAATATACAATTGAATAGTATATTCATATTGAAATGAACCCGAATATTTTTGGCTGACACTCGTCAGGGGTAATCGTCAGCAACTAGTAGAGAATTGGAACGAACATTGTATATCAACAATCGTATCACAAAGTATCGTATCGCAAGTTTGAAGATGTCTGTAAACCCTATTTATGTCGTAAATTCTTTAGGGACCAATATTTTACGCCGTGATCATTCGACTCTTATAAAATATCAAAATATATGAAAGATAACATTAATTCAACGATTTACACGAACAACCTCCACAACACATGTTAGTGCATGAAATCGCATTCATAAGTTTATACGCGACGTGAATTTCGATGAAACTGCGCGCTGTGGTTTCTGTGAAGTTACGTAATTTATTCAATTTATAAGAAATAAAGGCAAAAATTTCGGAGGCCAGGGCTGGCCAGCTTTGTATACTATACACAGGCAATGGCAATCAAGTAAATTTGTCCAGGATAACGCACTTTAAATCATGGCAATCCTAATCGAAGCAAGGTATAAAAATATAATTGCACTGCGCTCGAAATATAAGATCTCGCTGAGCAAAGAACCAAAAACAACAACAGGCGCTCTTTGAGGTCACCTGCTCCAGGCAAATCGTACGATGAATTTAGCACAATGATCGCAATCGCAACACACCGAAGCCACCTACTGGCTGCAGCAACGACAAAAGGCAGATAAGCGATTAGTGAATGCGCAAAAATCCATTATCACTCGTTAATCGTGTGGATTAATAGTTGTATGAATAGCCCAATATTTGTATCATAATATACGTCGGCAACTCTTTACAGGTGAACTCTGCCGCCATATTCGTGACAATATCAGTAGTTTCAGGGGTTGCCAGTAAACTCGCCCCAAAGTAAATTCGGCCCAGGCAAATTCGGCCATTACATCAGTAAATTCGGCCCACCGAGAATATTGTATTATAATGTATTACCAACCGTTAACATGAATTAATTACATAATTAGACTATTATTAAGTGATTTGGATGTCAGGGTATGCGTAGATCGCGTAATCACGGGAGATAGCGCGGATATTCACGGGGACCGAATTTACCGACGGCCGAACTCACCGGTCAATTCACTGGTTACTCGGTCAATTCTGCCCTCGGAGAATTTTTTATGAAAATGTATTACCAACTATTAATGTGAATTAATTTCATAATTATATTATTATCAAGTGATTTGGAGAACAGGGTATGCGTATAAATATATATAAGTATATATATATGCCGATGTTTACGGGGCCGAATTTACCGACAGCCGAATTCAATCGGTATATTCGGCTCTCGGAGAACATTGTGTGAAATTGTATTACGAACTAATAATGTGTATTATATTACATAATTATAATATTATCAAGTGATTTGGAGGTTAGGGGTTAGGTTTAGGGTTAGGATTAGCGTTGGGGTTAGGATTAGGGTTAGGATTAGGGTTAGGTTAGGATTAGGGTTAGGTTAGGATTAGGGTTAGGTTAGGATTAGGGTTAGGTTAGGATTGGGGTTAGGTTAGGATTAGGGTTAGGGTTCAGGTTAGATAATGGTATTGTAACTGTTGTTGTTACTCTGGCCCTGGCCGAATTCACCGACGGCCAAAGTGACCGAGGGCCGAATTCGACGGGCCGAATTTACTTTGGGGCGAGTTTACTGGCAACCGTTTCAGGAATAGCTTCGTAAAGGTGATGGTGCAAAAGAGGTTTGTTTTGTTTGCATTTCACGGGTCAGTAATTTCATATTTTTTACCTCCCATTTATTCAACAAAAGAAATAAAAGCTTTGACTTATAGTTTGTAAACGTTCGATGAGTCGATGGAGCTGGAGGCAGTTTGCTTTTGTTTCTAGCCTATCAAACAGTAGGCTATATTAGTCTTGCTTTGCAGTACTCTAATTCAAAGAGAATGTATAATATTTGCGGTATGATAAGAAATAATTGTATATCTGCAGCTAACTATGTTCGACAGATAAACGATTTATGATAAAATGTATATCAGCAGTTGACTATGTTGGACAGATAAACGATTTAATGTATATAGGCAGTCGAAGAATGCTTCCCAATGTGTGTAGAGTATTGAATTTACCGTATACAACAGCATGCATATGATGTTCAGCTTATGACTCTATCTTTGAATTGCTTGATTGAGTCAGTCGTGTACCATATAGTTATTCCTATCAATAATTTTTCATAGCACATAGCATGTAACTGATTCCCTGGAGCATCATAAGCTTTATTGGCCCTCGTTAAAAATGGCCACAGCAATGGTTACCCTCCCGGATAACTTTGACGACCACATCATGGCGTTGGAAGGAATCAAACTAATGCTCAACAATGGTTTTAAAGAATCGGGAGACCTCTTCAAGAAATATAAATCCAGCAGTCCGCTAATGAGCGCTGGATCGAGCTTTTCCACGTTTTTAAACGGCATGATGTCCTTTGAGGATGAAAAACTGAATCTTGCCGTCAACGAGTTGAAGGCGACACAGAAACTATGCACTCCAACGGATGACACTTTATCTTCAATAAAATTGAAAATCACTAAAAAATCTTCACACAAACCGCAAGTACCGCCTTGGATAATATTGCAGAATAAGATAATCATTGCAGACTGTCATTTGTACCTAGCGATGATATCGTTCATACAGCAAGAAATTACGGGGTACATAAAAGGTGGTTGGACTTTACGGAAAGCGTGGAAAATCTACGAAAAGACGTACGATCATATCGAGTCACTGCATAAAATTGCTTACGAAGAGAAACACGCAGACAAAAGTTCCAGGAACAACGTCAACTTGAAATTGAGAGAACAAGCCTTAAGTATACCGTACGATATTCTAGAGCGACTTCGTGGCTCTGTGTGCTTCGGGTATGGTTTATTCAACCTTTGTGTGTCACTTATCCCTCAAAAGCTTTTGAGAGTTGTAAATATGATTGGATTTCATGGAGATCGCCAAATAGGTTTGACTGCTTTAACCAGCGCCAGTAATAGTAAAGATATGAAAGCTCCGTTGGCTATGCTTGCGTTACTATGGTATCACACTGTCGTACGTCCTTTTTTCGCTATCGATGGAGACAAACCAGACTGTGGAATCCCCGCGGCCGAAGCGATAATGGCCGAACATGAACAATTCTACGCTCAATCTAGCTTAGTGTTGTTTTTCAAAGGTAGGATACAGAGATGTAAACGTAACATCGCAGGCGCCTTGATATCGTTCGAAAATTCGTACAATGCCAGCGAAGAGCAGAGAGAAATCCAACTGATGTGCGCTTATGAGATAGGATGGTGTTGCTTGATGGAATTAAATTGGAATAAAGCGCTTACATACTTCTCCATGTTAAGACGCGAGTCGAAATGGTCGACCTGTTACTACACATACCTAACCGCGTTAACTTGCGGGCTTGCCGGAAATAAAATCGAGTGCCTGGAATTATTCGCGGAAGTGCCAAAGACAATGAAGAGAAAGACTAACCAATTGGAAATATACATCGTCCGAAAAGCGAGCATGATGGTAAAAACTCCAATGACGTACGAATATCTTCTGATATTTATTCTGGAGCTGCTGTACCTTTGGAGTGCGTTTCCGAATTGTACGATTGAGTCTCTCGACAATATGGTGGAGGAATGTAGCAAAGCGTCTAGCGTTAACATCCAAGGATTGAAGAATTTGATATTAGGCGGTATTTACAAAAGCCTCGGAAAGACAGAAGTGTCGTTAAATCATTTCCGTACCGCGACCACCGTCTCTGAAAAAGACTACGAAGACGGCCACATCGCGCCCTATGCATGCTACGAGATGGCGACAGTCCTTATGGAAAATCCCGACACCAAAGCACAAGGTTTAGAGTTATTCAAACATGCCAAAGACGGATATGAGGGTTACGATTTTGAGAACAGGCTGCAAATGAGAATTCACGCCACTGAGCATCGTCTGAAAGAACATTGACGTCGCGACGGTTCAAATTGCTGATTCGTTTTGTAACATTCCATTTATATAGACCTTAAAACGATGGCTCTATGCGACACTGTTATCACATGAGAGATGCAGCCAAAAATTTGTTCCAACCGATGCACGCATCCTAAGCTGTTTTAGATTTTACCAATTTCACTCGGATATTACACTTTTAGCGTGGATTACTTTAGCTCTGTTTCAATGCAATTATCTTCTTGAACTATCCTAAATGTGATAAACTGTATTCTACTTTTTGGCAACGAGTCAATATTACACCCGAATTTATGCTTTGATATTGCTTTTCACGTTTCATTCTGGGGTTGTATCATCTGTGAAAGAGGTTTTACGTGTGCTAAATAACCCATTAAGAGTTAGGCCTATTTGTGATCGATAGTATTGCTAGACTGCCTCTTTGACAAAGTTCATAGCACTGTACTGGAAATGCACATGAATCTTTTCAGTGCAGCCTGTATCGTAAGTTTTATTTACTGATTTGGCTGCCTCCATTATATTTCTGTCGTTACCAGTTAAGTAATCACCATTGCTACTTAACTAGAATTCCAAAGTAACGCAAAATGATTAATGACAATACTATTCAAGCGTTTTTTTTATGACGTTTTCACCTTTAAAAGTGATTCAAACCTATGCTAAAACTATACTTACCACGTTTTGTGGGCAAAATTACTTACTGACTTTGAAAAGTGAGAGAGCAATTTTGCCTACAAAGCTGCTCAAGTAGATGTGGAATTAACTTAAATATTGTGATTTGAGTAATTGGTGCAAGTAAGCGGAAACTACTTGAAAACACTTTATTACTGACAACCTCTTGTCGTCACACACTGATACATCTCACCAAGTAGCTTTAAAATTATGTTCACTAGAACAAGAACATGGTTGTTCCTAGTTTATAGATTTTGTAGTCCATATAACATCCCTTGGTGATCTGGTATATGTAGGCAGTATTAGGGCTGTTCAAAAATAAGTTGTTGTTTTTTACAAATGTTAATGGCTACTTGATAAAATTGTTATGTTGCTTAAAAAAAAGTGATGCACGCCAATTTTGGCACGATTCCAATCCGCAGAAGCAGGGTTTACTGGAGCACAAACTTTTAGATGAATTGGAAAAAATAGTATTCACGATGTCGAATTCTTGAATTATGTAGCTTATTATAGATCTGCCCACCGTAAATACTATGATTTGAAATCTTCAATTTTGAAGATAAATAACTTCGTTTTTACTGCTTGGAATTGAGGCAAATTCGTTGTGCTTCATTTTTCAGGCATCCTAAGAATTTCTTGAGGTTGCTATCGTGGAATTTGAAAAAACATTTATTTTTATCTTTATTAAATAAATCCAAAATATTCTACTTCAATGACATCGCTTCCACTGGTTGGAATTGAGCCAAAATTGGTTCAGGTAGCCTAAAAATTTTATCAAGTAGCCCGTTGGAATTGAGCCAAAATTGGTTCAGGTAGCCTAAAAATTTTATCAAGTAGCCCTTGTGTAGCCTATACGATAATTCTACACAAGTTTTTCATGTTTGAGGACAATAGCATTTGTAGCACTAATCACTGCAATGTCCTTGTGTATGTAGCCTAAGATTTCATCCCACGGATCAAACACCGTGTCGGCCAAATGGGCTATGCCTTTCGTGGTTGCAATTAGCAGTATTGGTCGTCTCATGCTTTTTTTCAACCGAAATGTATTATCGCCCAAGTATTTACGGCAACTATCAATCTTGTTTATGCAATTGTCTATTGCGAGCTAATCCTATATATAGGCTACCCACTGAAATCAGTCAGACCTCGATAGTCCTGTACACTAGAGTTATTTCTCAGAGTTTCACAAACTGCTAACACTGCCTTGAAATTGTTGATATCAGTTATCCACTAATTGCACGAAATCTGTGCAAATGCTGCAGGTCATAGCTTGCAGTCATAGGGCAACCTAAAGGCCCTGTTCTTCATGAGCCACCCCTGTAAGCATATATTTGGTGATGCAACACAAACGGTCACTTGTTTAACTTGCTGTACGCTGTACTGAACTATCCGAATTGGCTTTGTGTGTTCCACAGAGCGTAATGCTTATCCTGTCTATAATTTGCTATCCCAGAATGTCTTCATATTGATCTTGTACTGTGATGTCATGCATTCTTTAATGGGATCACTGATAATTGTACTAATGCACAGATGGTGTATTTGGACACAATTTTTCAATTGCGAATTGCGCACTTGAAACGGTTTAGTCACTGTGGTATGTTTGTGCGCGTGTGCAATTTTATTTTGATCCGAAATAAGCTGGTGTTCGGATACTTGTATGGTATGCATGACATGGTGTTATATTTCGTTGTATGGAATATATTCGTTTTCTCTAATGGAGGAAGTAAAGGCGTGCGGTATGGTCATAGTTCTTTCTTGATGAATACCACGCATTTAGTACACAGTGAATCCTTTTCCCGGTGAAGCTGAGCAGAAATAAGAGACATTTGTTGCAGTGATTTTAGTGCAGACAATGAGCAGCTTGAAAAATTTGAAACCGATAATGTATCGCAGTACATTCGAGGCGCAATCCATCTGAAGGCCGAAAAAATGAGCATGTACCGTGAAGGCTTTGCGGTTACTGTATTCTCCAAACTACACAATTACAAACTTCGGCATTTGATGTTAGGGCAAGTTGTTGCTGGCTGCATGTAAATCCGTGGAAAGTTGCACTAAAAGGTACCTTTTGCTCGGTTGACTCCAAAAAAAGGTCACCTACCAGTTGCACTCCCGAAATAGTTTTCCATCCGCATTCTCTATTGATTGACTTAAAAAAATGGTCAACTTTCCAGCTCAGCTCCCGAAATACCCGTAAGAGCGTTACTTCAGTGCTGATTCACGATATTTCAGTCGAATTTGGCCGTGTATTTCACCAAAATCGAAAAAGTTGTACTATAAGATTTCTTCAAACAGCCTAAAACAGCATTCTACATATTTCCGAGTATTTAGGAAGCTGCCGGAAGCTGTAAAAAAGTTGCAAAAACTTGCCCATTGATTTTTATCATCAGCGGTAAGTTTGTAACAGCAAGAATTCTGCCATTGGTAGACATTTGTTGGATAATCCTGTTCATGTGGAAAATTAATCGAGACCACAGATTTCGTTTGGGTAACTTGGAGTAGACTTTTATCATAGGGTTACCATACGTCCTCTTAAGAGGATTTGTCCTCTATTTTGACTTTTTTGAAAGTGTCGTCGGAGGACGCCCTTTTGTCATCTTTTTTGAAAATTTAGGTCAGATTTAGAGCAAATTGCGAGTGATATGCCGTAAATTAGCACAGAACTGACGCTCCGGCGGGTATTTCGGAGTGAAAAACGGTTACCGTATTTTAGTTTTAGCTCTGGGCGGAAAGATGACCTTTTTTTTTAGTCAACCGATCACAAAGTGGGAAAAATGCACCGGTTTTTGAGAAATCTCCGGTTTTGCAAGTCTCAAATTTCTGAAAAGTCTCCTCTTTTTAGTTTTCCAAAATATGGTAAGACTATTTTATCAAAATGCCCCAACCAAGTCTGTGTCTACATCGAGTTCATGTACTGCCGATTCAGTTAAAAATTTATTCATTTCAAAACACTACAAGACTGCGATACAATGATCGCGAGGTCACGTTTTGTGTTCATTGTTCTTCCCAATTCTCAACTAGTCGCTGACGATTACCCCTGACGAGTGTCAGCTGAAAATATTTGGATTGATTCCGATATGAATACTACGCAAATAAGGATAATGCTGTACCATAAGACGTCACCTTACAAAATGAACACAAATCTAATAAAAACAGTATCAGAATAACACCATAAAGAACCCATATTCTCGAACATCCTGTATTTACATTCAACACAAGAGCAGAGACACATCGTAGAAAACGCTTCCATCAACGAATACCACATAACGCCCTCATCTCAGGCGACAGACTTTTCGATCGAAAAAGTAGCAGCGGGCGACTTAACACCATAACAGACAGAAATGCTTCCGGAAATTAACGTTAAAACTAACTAGTCACGGGTCTACGGTTCTTATTTGGCTCCGTCCGTTTCCATTGGCACTGTCTCGCAAGCTTGAACTTTACCGGTGTCCGAGTCGCCACGCTTTGGCAGCCTCTGGGGTCCGTACAAAAGTAAATAAGCGACGTGCCAATCGCCGCCGCCGGAAAGTTTCAAGATTTCTTCCGTCGTCTGAGGCGACACGGTGTCGTCGTCGCATTTCAGCCATTCGTCTGTCGAGACGCAAGGATGCATTCAACAAACGCGACTGAGGCGGTGAAAAAATCGAGTACCCGCTTCCAATCAGGCACTCGTTATGACACCGTGACAGTATGAAGCAGTATCGGTAGGCTAATTAGAGCGAAGTGTCTGTAATCTAATATGTGAAATGTTGCTATGCTCCAGGGGTTGTAAAGACTCTACTCATGATTTTTTGGTGACTCGAGTCAATTTGTGTATAGACTCTACTTGTACTCGAGTCATTGTGCCAGTGTTTTTCGTATGACTTGACTCGGTGTATCAGAAATGTGGATTACCTCATGACTCGGAGCAAGATTTACGAGTCAATTTCAAGTCATCAAGTAAACGACGTCGATAAAAATCACTGTATCTTGCATATGTTCGAATTGTTCGCGAAACACTGGTGTAACCCGTGAGAGCAACCAATCGTTCAATGATCGTGCGTTTTACTGAGCCTACATTGTTCTCTCGCAAATAAATTCACCACAAACGAGGTGATTGAAGCTTACAGGTTTCGTTGTATCAGACTAGTGGTAAAGCAATTTAATTGCAAATATCTATCTCTGTTCTAATCTTAACCAAACATCTTGTTTTATTATAATTGAATTCGAATATAGTTATATACTCGCAAACATTGGCGCAGGCTTGAATGTATCGCATGAATATGTAAGAATGCATTGCATCTTATCAATTCGTTCCTCTATTCCTATTCTTTATTTTTGCCGGTAAGTATAAACCGATGCTATGCAACTACTTACGTAGCTAACAGTTCTTCGTAGGTGTGAGCGATACAAATGCCTTCTAGCGTGTATATTAGGGCGGTTCAAAAATAACCTTTTTTCCGGAATCTTGCGGGTTACTTGATTAAATCGTTAGGTTGCCTTAAAAAATGACGCACACCAAATTAAATTCATTCCAACCAATATTCGCGGATTTCGTAGAGTTTGAAAATTTTGAATTTGCCTGAAAATGCAAAAAATAAATTTTTTCAAATTTTTCTGCCAACCCCATGAAATTGTTGCGCTCTCTTCAAAAGCGATGCAAAACAAATTTGACTCAATTCGAAGCCGTAGAAGTGGAGTTATTCCAGTTTTTCTTTGATAATTCTGGGATTATCCTTGATTGGTGGATCATCCCAGAATTATCATCAAAAAACTTGAATAACTCGGCTTCTGCAGCTTGGAATTGAGTCAAATTTGTTTTGCATCGTTTTTGAAGACAGTGCAACAATTTCATAAGGTTGGAAGGAAAATTGGAAAAAAAAAATTTTTTTGCATTTTTAGGCAAATTCAAAGTTTTCAAACTCTACGAAATCCGCGAATATTGGTTGGAATGAATTCAAATTTGGTGTGCGTCATTTTTTAAGGCAACCTAACGATTTAATCAAGTAACCCGCAAGATTAAGGAAAAAAGGTTATTTTTGAACCGCCCTAGTGTATATTCAAGAACTCTATACTCGTTCGTCGTTTCAAAATCAATGACCATAATACCTGTGTTTTAAACAGCTGGCAAAATGTTATCGTGAAAACGCTACAGGAGACCTGTACAGCTCATAACGTTCCAAGCTCGGTGTACAGACTTTTGCCATTGCCATGCTTATGAGAGTAAAATTCGGTTTGACGCAGGATGAACTTAATTTTTGTCGCAGTTTTTTCTAATTCAATTCAATGTCCAAGTTTTAGGTGAATTCAGTAATTGTAATTTCCTTTGCAAAATCTGAAAATCTTCTAGTTGTCGAGCTCTGGTATGGAGTTCGAAGATGTATCTTACATGAGATGAAAAAAAAAATTCTTCAAGTGATAGTTCATATCAAAGATTTTTTGGCATTTTTTGACTGTACTGGCGTCTATTTCACTGCACTTTGTGACAATGATGTGGATCGATGACGATATCACAAAAACTTACCCCCTGATTTTCTGACCCATCCGACATAATGTCCCGACGAGCTAGAACGGCCTTGATGCGTAATTACCCCCTGAAGTTCATAATAGCCGCTGTTTGAGGAGCCGGGATCTAAAAACGTAACAGGAAATTTGACATGTGGCATATTTTTACACCAATAGCCTGCTGATACAAACAGCGAGACTTCGAAATGTTTGCAAATTAAACGGCCAAAGAGAACAAATAGGTGTACGTGGTGATATGCTCAACGTACCGCAATGTCACAACTGATTTTGCGGCAACTGTAGAGGTACAGTGCATCTCATGCTTTGGTTCTGCTTTACGAAATGCTGAAATTGTCAAATACGTATGGCAAACCGTTTTGGGTCTTGTGCAGTCAATCCGTGAACTGTGACAGGCGTTATAGAGTAGACAACAAATCTTAATTATTTTTGCATAATGCGTACCGTAACCACTGGAATTCTTCATAGCTCCAGATTTAAGTTTTTTCATGTAAAAATTTGTCATTTTTGAAGTCAAAAAAGTTTTTTCAGGGCAAGTTACTTAGCAAGGACAGACAGTTCCAACCAGAAATGAAGCAAGTAATACAATTCTAACATGCGAGAAAACGCCTAACTTAAATACATGAAGGCAAAATTTTGCCAAAATTTATTCTTTTAGCGTCAATTGTTTCCCGTTTCTAAGGTAGAAAAAATCGCCCTAGTTAATACTTACTAAGGTAATGCGATGGTTGATTTTGTTTTTGAAATGACAATGTCTCAATTGGTGGTATGGGAGTGGAAGGAAAAAAGTAAGCTCAATATTAAGATTAGCTAATTACTGTACTAGTACTTTGATTAAATTTGAACTTGTTGCTTTTGTTAGAGTAGTTAAAATTAAGATGATATATTTATTCAAATTCGTTCATGGCCCGCAGGTTGGGAACCCCCCTGACCCAGAACCTAACCAACGAGTCAAAAGCAACCAGACCTACCGTCAGGAAATTCAAAAGGCTCGCATTCGACATCTTCGATTGTCGTTTTCTGACTGGCCTTAGGAGGGGCGTCTTTCATCTTCATGGCCGCCTTCTCTTCGTTCTTTCTCTCCTCTTCCGCCATGAATTTCTCTCGCATCGGCTTCAGCTTTTGCTGTAACTCGCTCGTGCAAAGTTCGTACATGTCGAAGCGCATCGGGAAGACGACGTTCTGAAAATGCAGAGATTTACAGATTGTTGACACAATGAAGCTGGTTGCAGTCACGAATAAGGTCGGGCAAAAAGAATATCACCTTTTCCAAAGTATATCAGAATTATAACTACACAGTTTTTTTTCCAAATTATACCAGTAATAGCACTATATCCTATTCCATGATAAGTGCAATTAATATTATTTTGTCAATTGCACCTTAATGGGTATGACAACATGATTTATTTAGTTTGACTGAATTTCAAGCTGTAAACATGAAGAGACATTGCTTGGAGAACGTCGAAATGCGGGTATGTTTGTCAGGGTTGTAATGACTCGAGACTCAGACGGCCAAGGCCAACATTTCATTGTCATTTCGAAGAGCGGTTGTATAGTAACCACACATTGGGATTTCGTCTGTTCGTAATGATACTTGAAAATGCGACCAGAAACTGCTATAAAGTGAGGAAAATCACTATATTATTATAATTGCGAACCACTCGATATCACCAAACAGAGTTATAAAAAGTGGGGTTAAGAAGACTTTAACTGGAAACTGAGCAGTCAACACAATGACTTGGACTCGGACTTGACTCGGTGGTGAATTGAAAATGACTCGACTTGACTCGAGTCAAAACTACAAAAGTGAGATAGACTTGTGACTTGGAGAATACCATTTTTCCAGATTCCGAGGTTTCCCTGATTAAATTGTGAGGTTGCCTAAAAAAACGCTGCACACCAAATTTGGCGCGATCCAACTGGTAGATGTGACATGATTGTGAATATTTATTAAATTTTTTTTATTATAATTTTAAATTTAAGTCGCAACACCATGAACTTGTCAAGTTGACTGAAAAGATGACGCGCTAACTCATTTTTGCAGTCGAAAATTTTGGATTCGCGAAAATAGCCAGGACGGCGGGTGATCTCAGAATTATGAATGAAAAACCCAAATAACTTTGGTTCTACAGGTTGGAATTGCGTCAAATTTGTTTTGCATCGTTTTTGTAGGCAGCTCAACAATTTCATGGGGTTGACAGTCAAATTTGTGAAAAAATTTTAAAAATTTTTTACAATAAATTCCAATTTTTCAAACTCCTGTTCGTTCACATCTACCAGTTGGAATCAAGTCAAATTTGATGTAGGCTACGTTTTTTTTTGAGAAACCTAACAATTTGATCAGTGCATCCCCGGAATCCGTGAAAAAAGTTATTTTTGAACAACGCTACCGCTCACCTTCAAGATCTTCGCGTTGACCTTCTCTTTCTCCTTGTAGAAAAACCGAACCATCTGCACGCACAGATACGCGGGCAACCGTTTCACTTTGCTCTGCATGCGTAAAAGCGCTTAACGACAAACTCCCGCCCGAAATCAACGTTTCGCTCACCGTTCGTTGGTATTCCGCGTCGCGGTCCAAAGTGGGTGACCTTTTCGATATGGTTTCGCTGAACTTGGAGTTGATCCCCGTCATCATGTATTTGGTTTCGGCCGTGATGAAGCAGTTGATTTGCAGCGAGGTTTCCGCGAATGTGGACGCCGGCTCTTCCAGGGCCTGCTCGTCCTTGCATTTCATACTGGAGGATAAAGTTACATGTTTCGTCAAACTTTACTGGCAACCTCATGAAATAGTTAACTCAACTAATATTCTTGGAGTTATATAACGAGATACCAGAATATTATCATTAGAACAACTTTTTTTACCTAAAAAACAGAAGATTTTGACCTTTTTGACTTTAAAAAAACTTAATTTTGACAAAACTTTGACCTCGGGTATGCAAATTAGGTGATTTCGCGCATAATGCTAGAATTATACCAATTACCTTCATTTCTGGTTGGAACTGTCTGTCCTTACGAAGTAGTTTGACATGAAAAAACGTTGTTGAATTGAAAACTGACAAATTTATACATTAAAAAACTTCATTTTAACGAAATCTGGACCTATGAAGAATTCCAGTAGTTACATCACGCATTATGGTAGAAATAATTAAAATTTGTTGTACTACAACGAAACATACTTTCCTACATTCTCGGGTAAAAAGTGTCTGTCCTTACTAAGTAGCTTGCCGAGAATGGACAAAGAACGTTCAACAGCAGCAGCTGTTGGCTGACAACACTGAAGTTGTGCGTACACTGCTGGTGACAAACCGTGTTGCTCCATTCTGACAATGTTGTTCACATCACAATTTTTCATCATGCGCTTCTTGATACAAGAACCAATGCCCACGCAGTCTCGCTTCAGTTGGGTTATTGCGGTACGTTGAGAATAACACCACACCATGTCAACCTATTTGTTTAATTTGACCGTTTACGATTCACAATGGGCCTTCTACAACAGTAAGCCTGTAAAGCAGGCTGCAAGCCGTAAAATGTCAACTGATAAGTTCACCGACAGTGCAAACATCTACGATACAAACGAAATGCAGGTTGCAAGATAATTTTGACAATTCTTGGCATTAACGCTACAAGTTTGACAAAATTTTTACTTATTCTGACATGTCAAAAAAAATCGCATGCGGGAAACTTGGAAAAAATGTTTTATACCCGTAACATCACGATATCGCAAGTTTCATCGTATAGCCGATAAAATTTGAAGAAAAAAGTTATTTTCGAACAACTCTAATTTGCATTGACATATTAATGGCGTAACATTAGCGTCTACAGAAAAAATATCATACATTACGTAAGGCATATACAAACACAACTATCAATACAGTAATCAAAAAAGTGTGTAAAATATTCAATTTTCAATTTGATCAATTTCAAGCAATCAGCCAATTAATGAATTCAACGAGACGCAATCCTCAACCCAAATCAAGAATATGAAATTTAACTGGAAGTGCAGAACTGCAGATGGCCGCTAATTTCACCATAAAGTTTGTACGCAAGACAAATCCCACTTCAAACTAATACCGAAAAATCACTCGGAAACTAGCCAACGACGAATCCGCGATTCAAAGAGATCGCAAGCAATTTGAAGATTATGAGCATCAGGTCTGAAGGCTTTACTACCTGCCTATGGAGCAAGCTGTCGATGATCAATTTCAAATATATACCACTTACGTGACTTCAAAATCAACACCGAAAAGTTGTTCCACCAAATCTTTCCTTCGTCTGCCGGCAGGAGAGTCTATCGCTTTTAAATTTGTTTGCAATATCCTCATGAATTCCAAAAAGCATTCGTTGGCGTCCTAAATCGGAAATGGCCCACATTTGTACAGACATTTATTCTCATACTTCGAAATGAGCTGAGTTTCTGTTGTATTTCTTCCCCATTCAGAATTAAATTCAATTTCCAAGGTTTTGCAAATTCGGAAGTTCTAAATCTAATCCAATTTGAAAAAAAAAATGTACAGCCATCATCCTAATTCTAATCAAATCTGGAAAAGCTAAATATTTTCTATCTTTACAGCGAAAATATGCACAGGCCAGTCGTAGTAATGCAGGGTTGTAACCAAGTCAAAAGTCACTCTTCTCACTTTTATAGCTTTGACTCGAGTCAAGTCGAAGTCAGCTATTAGAGGGTTGAGTCCGAGTCAGTGTTTTGACTAGAGTCCAAGTCAACCCACTTTTTCAACTCTGCTCGAGTGATATAGAATGGCTCGCATTCAAAATAAAGTACCGTAATTTTCCGAATATAGTGCGCCCCCATGTATAATACGCACCCTTAAAATAGAGTGTAAATTCTGGGAAAAAGCCGGTACCCATGTATAGTACGCACCCTGCATTCGCAGTACATGAAGAGTTGTGTTTTTACTACACGATGTTGTTCAGTTTTGCGATGTCACTGTCGAACAATCGTCACATAACCATCGCTAATCATAATACCATTAACGGCATTGTCTCTAAATAAGAGTAGATAGTCGCCAAAGCCTGCGAGAGGCCGGCGACGCGATAGTTCAGGCTAGCGACAAAAGACATCATTACAATCACAGATGCGATTGCTCAGGCCAACGGTTATATTGGGCGTACCCGTCCTGTTGGAGATGCGACTGATTACGCAAGCGATTACATCTTGCGCAATGCGCACATGGCCTCTTGTGTATGCGTGTGTTAAGCACGCTTGTAGCAATCAGCGACCTAATTTCGCTCGTGTTCAAACGGCAACTAACTCAGCACGAGATCACACTCTCGTTAATTGGCAACACGCTTTTCGTTAATTGGCAACATGCTTCTCTGCGTTTTATTCTATAATACGAATTACAGGCACAATGGCTAGAGGTGATGCGCGAAAGGTGTGATTTCAAGTTTTTGACAGAGGGAGATTTTTTTCAAGGCTTGTTGTACTCATGTATAATACGCACCTCCCTATTTTAATTGAAATGAACCCGAATATTTTCGGCTGACACTCGTCAGGGGTAATCGTCAGCAACTAGCAGAGAATTGGAAAGAACACTGTATATCAACAATCGTATCACAAAATATGACGTCACCAGCATAAAATTTCGTGAATGAGAGAGCGTTCAATGTACTATTTTTAGGTGGTATTTTAGGCCAAAAAATCGGTAAAATTTTGCGCATTATACATGGAAAATTACGGTAATTTTCTTCGGTTTCAGCAGTTTCTGGCCCTATTTTCCAAGTATCAGGACTGATAGAGGAACTACCAATGTGGTAATTTTACTATTCTTCGAAATTACAATGAAATGTCTGTCTAGGCCGTCCTAGTGTCGAGTCATATGACTTGGTTCGAGTCACGCAAAATGACTCGAGTACAAGTCTAGTCAATGCAAAAATTGACTCGAGTCGAGTCATTACAACCCTGTTGCAATATTACATCGCATGGTTAATGGTAGCATTATAAAGGAAATCTAGAAGCAATGACATGAATAGCAATTTCGCATACCGGTACAAGAGAATTTGAATATAACTTTAACACGCCTAGTCAATTACTCACAATTAAAAACGGCATACCTGCTGTACAAAATGTCCCTCGTTATTTTTCTCGTTGAACTGCGGGTAGTGCATACGTAGCAATTGAACTAATACAAACGGCGTGATTTCCGCCTGCCTCTTCTCGTCCATTTGCAGAAACAACTCCTTCAAGCTCGAGGTTATGGCTCCCGATAAATCGCCGTCGTTTGTGTTCATGTTATTCGCTTGGTATCTAGACAGAGGTGGTCGAAGCAGTCAGCCTTGCTCAATATTGTAATGACTCGGCTCGAGTCACGATTATTTGATGACTCGAGTCATTTTTTCAACTCGAGCCAAATTTGCGTATTGACATAACTTGTACTCGAGTAAATACTGAAAAAATGAGATTGACTTGTGACTCTTAACCTTGTGACTGGATTACAATCCTGACTCAACTCGACTTCAGACAATTTTGTCATCAGCATATTTTTCGCAAATAAAATTTCATCCGCACAAACCTATCGAAAATTATTACAGAAAAAGAAAAGTAAGATAATTAACAATATTTTGTGGAGTTGTGCAGTAGGGTTGTTCAAAAATAACTTGTTTATCTGGATCCTGGGGTCTAACTTATTAAATTGTTAGGATGCATAAAAAAACACTACACACCAAATTTGACTAAATTCCAACCAGTAGGCCTATACGCCGTGCAGAGTCAATTGGAATTTTTGAATTTACTGTCCACGAAAACGATGCAAAACAAATTTGACGCAATTCCATCCTGTAGAAGCAAAGTTATTGCAGTTTGAATTGAAAGTTTTAGATTTGCAAAAATAACGCAGACGCAGGAAAATCCCAAAATTATGAATGAAAAACACAAATATCTGTGCTTCTACGAGTTGGAACTACGTAAAATTTGTTTTGCATCGTTTTTTCTAGACAGGAAAACAATTTTATGGGGTTGACAGTAAAATTTAAAAAAAGAACATCCATTTCTATTTCACATAATAAATTCAAAATTTTCAATTGGCTCTACGTCGACGTATACTGATTGGAATTGAGCCAAACTTGGTGAGCAGCGTTTTTTCAGGCAACCGAACAATTTAATCAGTGAATCCATGGAATCCGAAAAAAAAAACTTATTTTTGAACAACCCTATTGAGCACTTATCAAATCGACGCAAATTTATGCAAATTGACGATTCTCACCTTTCCAAAGCGTTCCTGAGTTCAGGGACAGTCTTCAGAACTTGCACAGTCGAATTCATATAGCACGTATTCCCGAGATTCTTCAAGCCCGGCACGATATCAAGCTGAGAACAAAAAAATTGCATATTATACAGTCATAGCCTAAACGTCACAAATATCTGTTGTACAAAGTATAATACACCAGTGTTGGGATCAAGTCACTACCTTCGAGTCACAAGTCATTTCCAGTCATTGCACATTTTGACTCGAGTCAAGTCAAGTCAATCGATTTTCAAAGGTGACTCGAGTCAAGTCAAGTCACTCGATTTTTGGAGGTGACTCGAGTCAAGTCGAGTCAAGTCAAGTCAAGTCACGAGTCACGTCACAATTCAAGTCAAGTTGTCTTTTCAAAGTATGAGGTACGCTACTTCATGGCATTTTGCTAGCTGTCTGTAATACAGATTGAGTGGTCATTGATTTTGAACCGATGAACGAATATAGAGTGAAATTCACAAGCAAGAAGGCGTTGTATCGATCACATATAAGTAGAACTGCTAAACTTCAGTTTATAGTTACCAGCCAAGATAGAGAATAGATACGAACTTATAAGATGCAATACATTACGCATTTACAAATCTATATGATACAATTCGAGTCAGCGCCAATGGTTGAGGACGATATAAACTATATTCGAATTCAGTTTCAATAAAACAATAGGTTTGGTTAAGGTAAAAACAGAGAACAGAATTTACTTTACTATACGAGTTTACGACAACCTAAGCTGTAAGCTTCGATCAATTAGTTTGCGGTCAATTCATTAGTGAGAGAACAATGGAGGCTCAGTAAAACGCACGATCATTAAATGATTGGTCGCTCTCACGGGTTACACCAGCGTATGGCGAACAATTCGAACATATGCAAGATGCAGTGATTTTAATCAAAGCCGATGACTTGATGACTTGAAATTGACTCGTGAATTTTGCTCCGAGTCACGAGTCAATCCACATTTCTGATAGGCCGAGTCAAGTCAAGTCAAGTCATTTTAGCAAAGTGACTCGAGTCAAGTCAAGTCATACGAAAAAGGTGACTCGAGTCTGACTCGAGTCAAGTCATGACTCGAGTCATCCCAACACTGTAATACACTGATATTTATGACAACATATGTGAATGTAATACAGGCCTACACATTACATATATATATCGATGTATTTACTGCAGTCATTCAAACTATATGAAACAAGTATCTGTACAAAATCGGAAGAAAAATAAAGGATTAAAAAAGAAAATGCAATCAATAACAAAATTGCTCAGCTATAGTATCATGGGCTGTTCATTATATTGAGATTTGAAGTCATCAAACGATAAGTTTTTTCAATTGGGTCGGAATCTTCCCCCACTCCTAAGGCCTAGCAATAAACAAAATTAACAACAGTGGGTTTTAGCAGGGTTGTAACCGAGTCACAAGGTTCCGATTCACAAGTCAATCTCAGTTTTATAGTTTTGACTCGAGTCATTTCGAATTCGTCGAGTCAAGTCCAAGTCAGTGAGTAGAGGGTCGGGTCCGAGTCATAATGGTGTGACTCGAGTCTGAGTCCAAGTGTTGACCGTTCAGTTTTGAGTTCAATCTGGTTTAACCCACTTTTTTCAATAAGCTCGTGTGACAGAGAATGGCTCGCATACATATTATCGTAATTTTTCTCAGTCCTAACAGCGTCTGGCCCTATTTTCCAAGTATCAGGACCGACAGACAAAATACCAATCGTGTGGTGACTTTACTATTCTTCGATGTTACAATGAAATGTCTGTCTTGGCCGCCCTAGTCTCGAGTCACATGACTTGGTTCGAGTCATGTGCAATAACTCGAGTACAAGTCAAGTCAATACACAAATCGACTTGAGTCAAGTCGAGTCATTTTACGCATTTGAAAAAAATGACTCGAGTCAAGTCACCTAAAAAGTCGTGACTCGAGTCGAGTCATTTTACGCATTTGAGCGAAAGTCAAGTCGAGTCCGGGTCAGTTTCCAGTTGGTTATTGCGATCTTATGTTGACTCGCATACTAATATGACTGAGATGAACTTGTAATGTACAAGGTAAGAAAGAATCTCTACCTACAAATTGGGTAGAAATAAAACAGCTTACCGCAGACACAAGTTGAGATTCTGACATGTCTTCCAAAAACACAGTTTTCTCGACGGGCGCTTGCGGCAGTTCTTCAGCAGTGCCCATCATAAGCAGAGTGACGCCCTTAAAATACAAGCAAGGATTAAAACGTGGAAAATTTTTCGGTTAAGATGTCATGTTCACTATTAGGTTATAATTATCTTCATTGCGCACGATATTGAATCAAACCTAAATCCTAAATGCCGCAAAAGACGCAATGATCATCGGATAACTTCACGATTGCTTTACAACTACATAACCAGTATATACCCCTCCCTCCTATATAATTTAGACTGCCACTCTTCAATTATTTCTAGGGTTGTAACCAAGTCACAAGTCAATGGGACATTCATAATATTGACTCCGAGGTCAAATCGAGTCATTTTCAATTCACGACCGAGTCGCAGTGTTAAGACTCGAGTCCCAGTCCAAGTCATAGAGTTTACTGTTCGATATCGAGTCCAAGCCAAGTTGAACTCAGTTCTGTCAAACTCTTGGGTGATATCGAAGGCCGCGCATTAGGGTTGTTCAACTTTTTTTTTCAGGATTCCGGGGATTCCGTGATTAAATCGTTAGTTTGCCTGAAAAAACGCCGCACGCCAAACTTGGCTTGATTCTAACCAGTAAAAGCCGATGAAGAGCCAATTGAAATTTTTGAATTTATTACCGTATCAAAAATTTAGAAATAAATTTTCAAATTTTACTGTCAACCTCATAAAATTATGAAGTCGCCTCAAAGAACGATGCTCAACAATTTTTGCTCAATTCCACCAGAAGCGCAGTTATTGCAGTTGAATGTATTAAATTTTTAAATATAATGAATTAATAAATTACGATTGGCTCTGCGTCTGCTTCTACTGGTAGGAATTGAGCCAGATTTGGTGTGCGGCGTTTTTAGGCAACCTAACCATTTAATCAGCGACTCTCCGGGATACAAAAAAAAATATATTTTTGAACAAACCTATCGTGCTGTCATAACATACTCATTTTTGTCACTCTTAACAGACAACAATACACAATACACAAATTTACTGAAGTCGAATCATTTTCCATTTTTAAGAAACAAAAAATTGCGACTTGAGTCGAGTTACAACCCTGATTATTTTTATGACAGATACATTTTCTCTTTCTCCTCCATAATAATTTCAAGGCAATCTGAAGTTGATAATTTTGAGTTGAATCCCTTTAATTGACTTGCTGTGGAAAAAAAAGTAATAAAATGATGGTGCACTCTTACGTTTTTCAGTTTCGGAAGGGCAGGCGTCCAATCGTCTTTGATTACAGTTCCCTTGACCATCACTTTCTGTCTGTCTGGGGGAACGTTGGTCAGAGAAAAGAGGCCGGCCTTGAAAAGTTCTGGAGGCTCGTCCGTTGACAACTCGACTTGTTTGTGTGTTTCTTTTTGCCATTTCACATTTACTGCAACAGAGATAGTAATTCAGATTAGGCAGAACCAGGCAGTTTAAAACCTTAATAATATAGTATAGGCCCCTAATTCAATAATTGATTCATCAATTTAGCGACATAATAGTGTGAAAAATAACAAAAAAATGTTTTGGCAAGGTTAAACGTACCGTAAGAGACATTCAAATCAATTAAGGTATAGAGGCTAGAATTCAGGGGGAAAAATATTATTTTTTCACTGAAGTGGCGATAAATGTTCATATACATTCTTACCTTTAAACACAGGCATCCTTATCAAGTCTTCTCAAACGCCACACAGCTTGGTCTATTCCTAAATTTTAGTCTACAATGCTAAGTGGCAACCTAACTATATCTGTGAACGGTGAAGGCTGAAGTCATCTGTGAACTGTGAAGTCCGTATCCAGAAAAATTTTGAGTGACATGTGGCTCAGCCTCAGTGGACATCTGGACAACCCGCCAGCTCAATACTTATTATTGATTCTGTATTTAGAAAACGGATATGCGGATCCTAGTATATTTTCAACTCAATCATGAATTTATATTGATACTGTAAAACAAATCAAAGTTTTAAAACGCAGCATAATTTATGGTCCATAAATTTCGTTGCTTCGCACGATCAATCAACCATTCTCCTATTTTCGCTACAGCAGATTCCGTGTCAACAACAGCGGTGATATTTGTTTGAGATTCCAGCAGCAATTTTATCCCGATATGTTTTTCTTCTGTTAAATTGCTAATTCTGAATCGCGTTATGCTTCACGACTTACTTTTCGCGCTACACGGCCATCCTGGAAGTATCTTTAAAGAGAATTCAGACGGAAACGTAAAAATCGTTCCAGGCTTACCCTTCATTTCTCCCGCCGAAGAAACCACCATCAACCGTCTGTTAAACTTATCCACGCGCGTAATTTCTATCAAAAAGTTCATCGAAACTCATAGGAGAACTCTACACTGCGATGCCGACGATAAACATTCAGACGGTCTCTCACACGGACTGTATTTATCAGCTTTTTGTGATGGAATCGACGTCGTTTCAGAACCGTACACACAAACATTGCTGGATGTCGAGAAAGATATTCTATCAGACCCCTTTCTGACTTACCTTCACGTAATAACATCAGTGGAACCGTACCATTTGCTATTCACCGCTCTGAATTCCTTGATTAATACTGTAAAAAGCCGTAAAAATCATGGCTGTCAAATTCTGACTACCGTTTTTGCGGCTTCTCAAACTGGAAATAAGCTCGTGCAGGAGGCCATGTTCAAAATATTACAAAAAATGCACATTGTGTTCTACAATCAACTAGCGTCATGGCTTCTACACGGGCTATTGATCGATAGACACAATGAATTCTTTATCTGCAAGAGAGAATCATCTCCGTCCGATTCTTCAATCTTCTATAACGACCAATCTTTCTCGACGTTTAATTCACAAATGGATGTGTTTCAAATACGTGCCGAACTGCTGCCGAGTTATCTCCCGTCTAGAGAAGCAGACATCATCTTATTCGTTGGGTCCTCGCTGCATTTATTCGAAAAAGATATCCACCAAGTCGAATCTTTGAGTCTGCAGACTAACAGTGATTCGCCAGCCGTACAAGCCCCTCGCCACGATAAACACAGAGAAGGAATTGAGGAGAAACGGCAAGAATTCCGTGCCGAATTCCTATCTTTACAAAAAGACGAGAATTTCTCGTTAGAAAAATTGCAAGGACTTCTGGATCAAATCAGATCCACTGTCGCAAAAGATTTATGGGATATCTGCGTCGTGCAAGCGAATCTCGTGCATCATCTTACTATGTTGAAGGATTTTTATCTCCTCGGATTCGGAGAGCTGTATATGGTATTTTTGGAAGAGGTTTCTCACGTTATGGGAAGAGTTGTGTCTAAAATGACAGAATATGATGTAAACAGAGCGTTTTTACGCTCTGCCGTTAAGGTACAGTTAGAAGAAGATGATTCTGCGTTACAAAATTTCCGCCTTACGATATCCAAACCGTCAGAAGACAGCACCACAAATTTCCCACAAGATGCAACGCACATAATGGAGTCTGAAGATACGTGGTCCATGTTAGGAATGAGTTTCAATGTAAAGTGGCCATTGCATATCATCTTCACGCCGTCTGTGCTGTCTAAGTACAACAAACTTTTCAAATTCTTGCTACACGTACGTCGCACGCAACTCGCGTTACAAAGCTTGTGGGCTCTGCAGATGAGCTGTTCAAAATATTCGGTCATTCATCCCAACGACGATTTCGATTTGAAAAGAAATATCTCAAATTTGACTCTGCGGATGCATATGAGTCACATGGTTGATAGTTTGCAGTACTATCTTCAGGTATGCACATTACGTTGTTCTAGAATAACTTTTTTCCTTAAATTTTACTGGTTATTCGGTAAAATTGTTGGGTTTGGTAAAAAAAAAAGTTGCACACCGAATTTGTTCAATACCAACTTGTGAAGCTATTCAAGTTGTAAAACTGTTATTAGTGAAAATCTTCAAATTTTACTGGCAACCCTATCAATTTGTAAAGTTATCCGTAAAACCAATTCATAGCAAGTTTGGCTCAATTCCAACCAGTAGACGCAAACTCACTGGAGTACAAAATTTCGGATTTGAAGGAAATAGTATTTAATTTCCGTGGGAAATTCTGTAAATTGTTAAATATAAAACTAGCCGCCGTAAATACTATTATTTCAAATCCAAAATTTTAAACCCCAATGACTTCGCTTCTACCGGCGGGAATTTAAACAAATTTGCTATGCATCGTTTTTTTAGACAACCTTACAATTTCATAGCTGGTTGCCAGTTGAATTTGAAAAAAAATGCATTCTTTTAATGAATGTAAGATTTTGTAACTCCAATAGCTTTGCTTAATCAAACTTATTTTTCAAGTTTAATTACTTTGCCTATACGGTTGGAATTTAACCAAATTTTGAGTGCAACGTTTTTTATCCACCCTAACAATTTAAGAAAATCGAAAGAAAAAAGTTATTTTTGAACAACCCTAATTCACATGTTAGTTCTCGCGTCCCGGCAAAGTTGATCCAATCTTCCAATCCTTTTTCAGGCTGATGTTTTGGAGTCTCACTTTTCAAACTTGCTGGGCATCATAAAGGATCCGGCGTCCATCGATTTCGATCAGATCATCATCGCGCACGACCAATATCTGACCGCGTTGCTGGCACAATGCTTTATACTCTCGACGCCAGTGTTCAGAAGCTTGATTGGTAAGCTATTTAGAAATACTTGTCAACTTAAAAGCTTGTGGCACGCTGTAAACTTTTAGATAAGCGATGTAGGTTTTTTGCAAATGTTAATTCTGCCTGTGGACTCGCAAAGAACACTATTGTCATAGAGCCCTTGAAATAGAAATAATGCGACTACAAGGTTTACTGTTGTCATGGAGTGCTTAAAGTAAAAATAATGCCTCTGCTTACTCACCGCTATACCACTGTAAGTGGCCATGTATGTTGTATTTCTCTATGGAACACTAATTTCTTTCTGTTGGTACAAACTAGGTTGGCGTATTTTGATCGGAGGTGAGCAGTAACGAAGTACTTCTACTTTTTAAAAGTACTCAAGTAGTATTCCTCTTCTTCTGGTACTTACTCAAGTAGATCTCATTTTCTCTACTTCTACTTTGTAATATTTTGTGTTCTACTTTCTTACTTTTCGCTATTTTCAGTTTGTCAAGTATAAGTAAGTTTAATCCCCCAATACGAAAGATAGCTTGAGGAATTTCTGGGCTGTTTTCACGGAGTACCAGCATTTAATATTCCTAAAAGTCAAGTAAAGCCCAGACATTTTGTTGCGCTTCGCGCACAGTAGTTATGGAGTGACAAATATGTTTTCACGAAAGTATCAGAAGAGCTTCTTGGAGGTACAGAACTTCAATATACAATTCTCTACTAGTTGCTGATGATTACCCCTGACGAGTGTCAGCCGAAAATATTCGGGTTCATTTCAATATGAATATACTATTCAACGAAAGTATCAGTGCATATAATTTAGGTACCGGAATGCTTGGTTCCGCTCACACCGCATTGTCGCCCATTTCATATCAAATATATCGTCACAGTAAATATGGCTCACCATAACGTTAGTATCGCATTTTCATGTCAATAATATAATTTGCAGCCCATAATGCGAAAGATAATGCTTACTCCGTCGAAAATTGATACCTCCTGGGATGCGCAATATGAATCAAGCTCTCTGCACCTCCCGCATAGCTCAATTTGCAGCTTTTGACGGTCCATGCAAACGGATTAAGATTGTTTTTAAAACTACTTACTTACTTGAGTAGATTTAAAGTCAGTCAATTCTACTTCTACTTCAAGTAGTTTTAGGCGGCTTTTGGAAGAAGTACTTCTACTCGTACTTGAGTAGATTTTTTGTTGCTACTTCTACTTGAGTAGCTTACTTGACTACTTGACCACCTGTGATTTTGATTGTAGTGAGGAAATCATAGTAAAGCTGTTGTAATGGCTGACTAAATTTTTCAGATTTATTGAACGTGTGTCAGCAGTTTTGCGAAGTGGTCACGGCGTCGATTCAGTCCGGAACAGTCGTGGCGAGAGAAGTGATCAGCGAGAGAGTGGAAAAGCTTTCCGGAGAATTCGCCAGACAATCGTCGCTACTGTTCCACACGCTGTCGGCCGTATGCAATCAGCAAAGCAACCCTCATCTGGCGCAGTTCTTGCTGCTGCTGGACTACAACAAATATTACACGCAGAATCTGTAATAAATTTGTTATCAAAATTTCGGGCCCGGTGTTCTGTTGTGTGATATTCTTGCAGCTATTTCTGGTCCACGGTCATCGTTACTGACAGCGGCGTGGCCTCAAACCTTTACTGATGTTGATGTGGAAGTCCGAACTAATTCCAATATAACAAAAATTCACAATTGAAGATAGTTGGTTTTGGACTTTCAAAGGTCGTTAGCAGGGTTGTGATGAATTAAGCCCATTTACATGGCCGTTTGGGTCAGCTTCGAAGCTGACTCGTCAATTGATCCGACTCTCTCGTTTTTGAAAAAGAGAAACATGCAGACGGCTTCAATCCGTTCCGCAGAGTCGCTTGGAGAAGGCTTGAACATTACCGGTACTTAAAAACGAATCCAGACTGCAGCAACATACCAACATTTCATGTTCATATTTCACAAAACCAGCACGTATTTCAACTGGGTGAATATGAAAGCTCTATCAGTACATGATGCTGCTTTTCTAATATGCTCGTGGTCTTATTTGTTCTGCGTCACAACTTATGAAGCGAGTGCAGCCACAATATAACTTGCACAACTCACTATCAGAAAGAATATATACACGGTGTATTTGGTCATTCTAGAATAGTGTTGAAGTATTTCTGGATATCTCAACTGACGTAGCATATTCCCGAGCTGAATCCCAAAGTGCTGTGCACCACTTGAGCTGCGATAAACATGACCATGTAAACTCGATCATTTTGGCGAGCCGTCTCATGACGTCACTTCAAGACGACTTGACCATGTAAATGGGCTTATTGCTCATGACTCGGACCAAGTCATACGACTCGAGTCTCAAACGGCTAAGACCTACATTTCATTGTAATTTCGAAGAATAGTCTAGCACCCACACTGTAAGTATTTTTCCTATTGGTACTGGTGATTGAAAATGCGACCATAAACTGTGAAAAATTAGCAAAATTAGTATATTTTTGATGCGAACTATTCATAGATATCATCGAAGAGAGTTATAAAAAGTGGTTTTAATAAGATTTTAACCCGAAACTGAGCAGTCAACGCAATGACTTGGACTCAACTTATAATATCATGACTCGATGACTTGGACTCGGTGGGGAGCTAAAAATGACTCGAGTCAAAACTATAAAAGTGAGATTGACTTGGTTACATTCCTGTTGTGACGGCTCGACTTGAGTCAATCTTTGTATTGACACGACTTGAACTCGAGTCATTGTGCATGACTCGAAACCATAGGACGGCCAAGACAGACATTTCATTGTATTTCAAAGTGAAGTCACCACACTATTGGTATTTTGTCCATCGGTCATGATACTTGGAAAATAGGGCCAGAAACTGTTAATGCTTGGGAAAATTGCGTTCTTATGAATGCGAGCCATGCTATATAACTTGGGTACCGGTATAGTTGAAAAATGTGGGTTGAACCGGATATAACTGAACAATGAACATGATGACTTGGACTCGAGTCAGAACACCATGACTCGGAGAGTCAAAACTATACAAGTAAGATCGACTTGTGACTTGGTTACAACCCTGGTCGCTAGCTCTAGTGCATTTTGAGAATCCAGTATAGTTTATGCAAGTCCGTTTGAGATGTGTTGAACACGCATCACACCATCGCAGCCTAAATTATCACACTTGGTCGATTAAAATTCACGATAAAAGTAGTTCAGGTAGTTCGCAAACAATTTTGACATGACACGATAAGCTTCAACTGTTTTTGGTAAGTGGAAAAATAATCGCCATAGTCATAAGCTATTCTCCAACTGATAACCTTATTCTGCAACACTATTGTTGTATCGCAGAAACCAACCCCTTCAAACACATTCACCAGAATCAATTTGATACTGAAATTTATGAAATGTAACTAGCATATAGAAGTGCAACAAACGTCACAACTAAAAACAGTTGGAAACAACGTGCAAGAAATAGGAAACTGAAATTTCGGTTAAAATCAAGATGGCGACATTTCAAAACGATAATCAAAAGCGACAATTTACTATTCAAAAAATTTCTTCGGCTTCTTAATCCTTCCCGAATACTCCGTGGTGGTTTCCGGGCCTGAACCGGGCCTTTTCCGTGAGAGGTGAACCTGAGACTGGGCTGTGAGCTGCAAACTGACTGCGTGCGCGTTAAACTTTTTGCTGCCGACCAGAAGGTTTTCGAGACCTTTCATTTTCGAGCTCCTAACTCCGAGAGTTGATATCGTGTTGGTAGCGTCGGACGAATCATTAATTGTAGAGTCGTCGTTGCGTAAACTGTGCTTCACGTTTTGCGTGGAGCTATTGCTACATCCTGATTCGTCTCTGTTAAAATGAACAGGAATGTTGACCATATTTGAAGATACTCTTGGAGTTACGAATCTTCAGTATGCAGCAATCGAATAATATATGCGCATTGAAATGAACCCGAATATTTTCAGCTGACACTTGTCAGTGGAAATAATTGTCAGCAACTAGTAGAGAATTGGAAAGTAGATTGCATTGATTGATGATACAAAATGCTCTTTTCAATTCTCTGCGAGTCATTGTGCATGACTCGAACCAAGTCATACGACTCGCGACTAGGATGGCCAAGACAGACATTTCATTGTAACTTCGAAGAATAGTAAAGTTACCAAATGGTTGGTTTATTTGTTTGTGGAATTCATGGTGTTTTGTCGACTACTATCTTCATTTACACCAGGCCAATTTCCTTCATTTCTATTCCTTAGATACTTGATACTTGAAAAATAGGGCCAGAACTGTTAGGACTGAGGAAAATTACTCTATCGTAACGCGACCCATTCTATAGGCCTATCACTCGAGCAGAGTTGAAAAAAGGGCGCTTCTTTGATATACCCCACCGATATCAAAATTTATAAACGGAAAAATAAATTCATTTTCGTGTTGGTATTGGGATGGTATTGGAGAGTTGGAATGGAATTGGAAGTGGGTTAGGGTATCCCAATATCAGGTAGGGTCTTGGGTGGGAGATATAAGGGTTGTGAGTGGGAGATATTAGGGTTGATGGGGAGCGATATTATTGTTGTGAGGGGGATATATTAGTGTTATGGGTGAGGGATATTAGGACTGTGAATGGGAGATATTAGGGTTGTTTGGGAGGGATATTAGGGTTGTGAGTGGGAGATATTAGGGTTGTTTCGGAGGCATATTAGGGTTGTTTGGGAGGGATATTAGGGTTGCGAGGGGGAGATATTAGGGTTGTGGGGCAGGGATATATGGGTTGTGGGGCAGGGATATTATGGTTGTGAGTGGGAGATATTAGGGTTGTGGGGGATGGATATTAGGGTTGTGAGTGGGAGATATTAGGGTAGGAGGATGGTGGATGTTAGGGTTGGGGGATAAACTATATTAGGGTTGGTGTTTCTGACGCTAGTTCGCGGATTTTATCACCCCTAACCCTAATATGTACGTCATCCACACAACCCTAATATCTGTCATCAAACACTACGACTCGGACTCCACCCTCTAGGAGCTGACTTGGACTCGGTCGTGCATTGAAAATGACTCGACTCGAGGCAAAACTATAAAAGCAAGATTGACTTGTGACTCGGAACCTTGTGACTTGGTTACAACCCTGATATGAATAACTTATTCAATTATTCATATTTTTTACTAGTTTCGCGTAAAACTATTGTAGTTTCTAAACGTTTTCCCTTGGAACAGGCTGAAACCTTGACCGAGCATACCACATCATCCAAAAAAACATAGTACAAATCCACAAATCGGACTGGAATTACATATCTGTGAAGCCACAACCGACTCGCAGCATTGTCACAAATTGCAACGAACTAGGCATTGTCGTAACAATACTAGCAAAATTTTCTTTGCAAAAGGTATATATTTGAACTCTCCACAATTTCCATATTCACATAATGTCATAAAGACTGATACTCTAACGCTCCATTTCGGGAGAAAATCACTCATGTGGGCTACTCCAATTTTTCTACACTCTATCGAACACTTATGGATAACGTAATGTGACGTCACTTACAAAGCAACAAAACAGCGAGACAAACTCACTCGTCGTCCGAAACGTCAATTTTGAAAGTGCTTCGAACTTCAGCCGGAAACCTTCCTAACGTGTGAGTAAAATACTTGGCCCACCACGAATGCAATACAGGCGTGGAGCTGTCTTCTTCCCAAAGACATATGCCGTCATAGAACCTGCGGATAATGATTAACCCAACTATTGAGGACAGAGCTTTGGAAAAATGAAGTATTTTTAGAGAGGGTCAAATTAGTTACGATTGGTACCCAAAGTAGAAGTAGAAGCAGAATTTCCAAGGGAGTAAAAAAGTAATTGTTCCGTGAATAATTTTGCCTCAAAAACTGTTAAGTGGTAGCATTGCAAGTAGACGAAAACCTATTCCAGTACATCATTAATGACCATCCTTGTGCATTTTTCGTTTCTCACAAAACGTAGTCTAGTCAGACGACGCATATCAACCCAATTACACCACAGTTTCATCGTGGCATCACCAGCAGATCAATGGACCAAAATTATATTTCTCTTTGATCAACTTTATAGCCTATGCGGCTCACATACCGTATTAAATCCAGGAAACATTCCCTGTCTTCACAAATGGAGGGGTCGCTCTTGATACAAAACGGGATGTATTCTTTGGCAATATCCATAATTTCGCGGTAGACTTCTTCGTCTTCACGCGTGTAGTTATACCTGTTAGTCACAACACAGCGCGTCTATTATGAGTAACACTCACAAAATATCAACTGCCAGGACCCACGCCAGGAGCGCTTACCCATCCAGAGACTGTTAACAGGGCTGGGCAATATCTCGTGCATGGGTGGTTAGAGCGCAGTGTCGTGATGACTTGACTCGAGTCACGATTTTTTGATGACTCGAGTCATTTTAACAAATTTGTAAAATGACTCGACTCGAGTGAATTTTTGTATTGACTCACTAGTGCTCGAGTCATTACGCGTGACTCGAACCAAGGCACATGACTGGAGACTAAGATGGCCAAGACAGACATTTCATTGTAACTTCAAAGAATAGCAAAGTCCTGATACTTGGAAAATACTTGGTTTGTAAAAAGCCTCTTCAGTACAGGACAGGAGCCTACATACTCAAGTCGCAATTTACAATTTACTCCAAGAGTTCAAGCCAAAATACTTAGTTTTCGCATAAAGAAGTTAGTGTTTGATAGATAAACATCAGTTACCAAAGATATCATCATAATAATCAGGCCATGTAGCCAAGATCGATGCATCGCAGAACTAAATATTATTATTAAATCATATTATTAGAAAATTGTACCATCACTTATTCAGCAGTGACATTCCACAGTACATCGTTAGATAACACATACAGAACCATAAAAATCCACTGCCCGGGGCGCAGCATTTAAATTTAGTCCATTCAGACCAAGACCACAAATTAATAACACGATAAGCGTCGACACAATAGCTAACTACGTGCTCTCGACGCAAAATTCCCTTCCAGTTACCTTGTAAGGACTTGAGACGCGTTCGCCCAGCAAGATATGGCTTCCTTGTGCTTGCCGTTTCGGCTGTAAAACTGCCCTTGTAGAGAATACGGCAAAACGTGGCCTCCGTCATAGTATTTCTCCACGGACTTTACCGATCGCTTGTGTAACTCCTCGGAGTTATCGAATTCCGCCAGCAAACTCAATCCGAGAGGATATCTGAATTGCCGGTTACGATAAGCACTGAGCAAAATTAAGTGCTGGTATTTGTGTGATTCGATCCAGAAAAAAGTATTAGGCACTCATTACGACGTCAGACGAAGTTGGGTAACTAGGAAATTTTCAGCTTTTCTAAATTAGAATAGAATAGGAATAATGGCTACACAGTTCTTTCCAACTTCGACTAGAATTAGAACTATAAAATTCGCGAAAAACTGGACATTGAATCACTTCATATCAAACCACGAGAATGGCAAATGTTTGTACGTACAGCAAGCTTGGCCCGCTTCATACTATACAATTCCTCATGTAATATTTTCAGGAAAATCATAAGTTAGATTGAAATTAAAATAAGAGCGTGGACAGGAGATAAAGAACCTCAACATACAAATTTTTAGTATATAATCGAATAGAATACCAAATATTGAAATGAACCCGAATATTTTTGGCTGACACTCGTCAGGGGTAATCGTCAGCAACTAGCAGAGAATTGGAAGGAACATGGTGTATCAAGAATCGTAGCACAGAATATTGATAAAATACAATGTTCAGCCGAGAATATCCGGGTTCATTTCAATATGAATATAGTATTCACTCTACTACTTTACTTCTTCAAAAGTCAAAATTTGTCGAAATAAATTTTTAGAGCAAAATTTATCGTTTTTAGGCCCTAGTGATAATGTAGAGACAGAAAACCAAACAACGCATATAACTCACTTCTCCAACGCCCCTATCTCCATCATAAGTCGCAAGAGCTTGTGCTGAACGACACACAGCGTTCCGCTGTCAGTATGTGCGTCTATCGACGGATTGATCGCTACAACCATGGACGCAATTTCCATCATTCTCGTGCACATTATACCATTACCGCTCAAGTACATCCAGCTCTGAAACACGGGATATTGCCAGTTGTTACATTGCAATACGATCCAAGTGCAGATAACAAATAACCATGTAGTTCACCAGAGATGTAAAGATTACAAACAATTTGATATGACATAGGACATACTACATACCTAGATAAATGTCAACTTACAGAACTATTTAAAATTGAAATTGTGAAGACAGTAAATAGTCGATAGCGTAGTCACAAGTCAATCTCACTTTTATAGTTTTGACTCGAGTCAAGTCGAGTCATTTTCAATTCATCGCTGAGTCAAGTCAGCTAGTATAGGGCCGAGTCCGAGTCATAATGTTCTGACTCGAGTCCGATTTCAAGTCATTATGTTCACTGTTCAGTTTTAAGTTCATATCTGGTTCAACCCACTTTTTTCAGCTCTGCTTTTTGATATAGAATGGCTCGCATTCAGAATATCGTAATTTCTCGCAGTCTCAACAGATTCTGGCCCGAAAATAGGATCACTTTACTATTCTTCGAAGTTAAAATGAATTGTCAGTCTTGACCATCCTAGTCTAGAGTCACACGACTTGGTTCGGGTCACGCAAAATGACTCGAGCACAAGTCGAGTCAATACAAAAATTGACTTGAGTCGAGTCATTACAACGCCGGTATCCACACAAAAATCTGATATTGGGTGGCGTCTAGCAAACACTACTAATATTTTAAAAGATTTGAAAAATACCGATCTCAACTTTTTCTGTATCCGTCTTTTTCAGCGACCACCCTCTCCTGTCTTCCGTGCCTTTTCCATGCCACGTAATCTCCGTCATTTCCTGCGTACAAAAATTCACTATAACACCCAAATCAAAAACACAATCACATTTAACGCCTCACTATAATTTTATCGCCGTGAATCGCCCACGCGTGATCTTCACTCATCCCCAAATGCACGTCGCTGTATTTAAGTATTTGACAAGCGGCGATAACAACTATCGCCAAACCAAAGCAGTCGAGTTGCCGTCCTGAAAATAAATTGTACGCTGTGACATTAGCATGGAAATAAGGACGGGCTCTCAGACCAAACCTGTAAGAAAACTAAATAGAGATTGAATGTGAGCTTTGTCTTTGTGATAGTGAGGGTATAAACGATTCCACAACAGATCACTGACCTGCAAATAAATCGTAATCTTATGCCATTGCCAGCAATGGAGAGAGAATCTTCGCATGTCAATTGTGAATAACAATACATAACAAAACTGCGATGTAAAGATAAGCAAGGCGTAGAGACGGCTTGATATAACAGAGTCATAAACGCCAACATAAGGGATAGATTACGAAACTAACACAGCAATTTGGAGTGTGAACGGTTAGACACTTTCAAAATTCACGTGAAACGTCTCATAAACTCAGGGGGTCAAGCCTTCTACTGGTATAAACGGACATTTTTCAAAGACAAAGTCTGGTAAAAAATGAAACGCGGTAATTTGAATTTATTATATTCTATATTGGCCAAAAGACACTCTTACAGATTTTGTCATTGAGTAGTTGGCCTACATTCTTATTGAGATGAACTCGGATATTTTTGGCTGACACTCGTCAGCAACTACTAGAGATTTGGAAAGAACATTGTATATCAACAATCGTATCACAAGATATGACAATAAAGTCGACTCCAAGGCATCTTAATAAAAGTGTGAACGACCTCTCCCGACAACAACACGAAATCTGTCATCCCGATAATTTTTCGCGCAACAAAAAAATTCTCTAGGATCTTCCAACACCAACGTGAGCCATAGCAGGCAGTCATCCACTGATTATCTCACCTTTTTACAAAGAAACCTGGTAGCAGTGCCACTTCTGGTTGTGTTTTCAGTCGTCGTTCTGTCAATAACGCTTTTAACAAGGATTGAGAACTTGAGATACAAGGCTTCCACAACTTCAAATTCCAGTGTAGGAAAATCGCTGTCACCGTCTCCCTCGTGCTCCTCATACGCACTGGCATCGCCATTCTACAGCAACAAGAAGTACGGCACGCAGGTAAGCAGCGTCTCTCATAGCAGCCAGTCAAATGCTGTATGTTTGAATTTGATAAACAACTGTTTCAGACAAAACATGCAAATAATGTTGACATCAGATGCAGCGTATGCACAATTGATCATGTTCACACGATCTGTGCTGTTGTTTTGTCGATTTTTAACCGAATATGTTCTTGTTAGCATTTGTTGTGTACCATTATTACTTTACCACGCTGTCTACTAGTTGTTTGTGTTCATTATAATGCCACCAAGACAAAATATTCACATTTCAAATTTGATTCACCGCATTTCTGACATTCCCAACTGATGAGCGACAGTCAAAATGCTTTTAATGAATAGATCAACAATTTATGCAGTTATTGATTGATCATGTGTAGCAGATATTATCGATTATTTCATAAAATGACCATCATTAAACTTTTCCACACAAAACTCATCGTTGTGCAGATGCGCATTCACCTTCAATATTAATGTAGTTATATTTAATAATTTACGATGAAATTTTGTGTTAAAGGTATTATTTGGACGTTCGATCTCTTACATTGTATTCCATCGCAACAATATTTCAATTGGAATAAGTGAAACAATAATATTTAAGATGATGCAATTGTGATAAGTTCGACAACGAATAAGCATTATATCCTGCTTGGTAATTATCTTGGCAATCTACAAAAACACCCGTAATGATTACTGTTTGTCAAAATTGTGACTTGATAAATAACGTATTTGAAAGGTATCATAACATCTCAGGCAGGCTGGAAACACAGAGCTTTCCAAACTGAGGGACATTTTTCCATATAGAATCAAGAACCTAGATTATCTATTAATCCAAAAGAAGGTGATAAAACCTTACTAACCTTTTGTTGGTTGTTAGGAGATCGACGACCAGGTGAACCTAATGTTGAGTCAGCATTACTTGAATTGACATCCGAACTCTCAGTCAATGTAAGTCTGCTTTCTAAATATCCAAGAACGATGGACAAAAAAGCCAAATCTGGCTCTGTTTCGTCATCCAAAGCCCGGCGAATGTGACTCTCAAATAAACCCACAAACTCATCCGTTGTCGTTATGGGGAATCGACTCATGTCCTCCTTGGCAATATCCATTTTCGCTCTGAGACATATGTCTCTCTTCTTCATGAATTTTCATCCGGCATTGTTACCTAACGTGAACTTCAACATATATCTAATGCACAAAGGAGCATCGTATGATAACGTAAATGTAAAAACAAACAAACGGTCGAATATATGAGGAAAACGTAAGTTCTCAAGCACCAATTAGACATCATTTTGCAAGTCTAAACATTTGATATGCATACTAGATGTATTTTGAGTTGCAAGTCGCAAAAAAAACAACTGCACACAACTAATATCTGATACGTATCAAACAGGGGAGATGAAATACTTGACCCATGCGAGTTGAATCGTGTTTTGACACAAGTACAGGTAAGTAAAAATAAACCTTAATAAGTTTTCGTGAGCAATAGCCGGGTTTACAGCAAGTCTGACGGAATGGGGCAGTATTTATGACTGATGATAGGTACAATTTGCAACACTCAAGACAATAGTAAATACTCACACTGCAGCTTCATTGCTTACAATGACATTTGTGCAATATTTGTATTTTTTCACATTTCGACTCAGAGCCCATTCAGAAATCAAACAGCCTATGGAGTCACTCATCAACGCAAACATTAATTGCTAGGGATTGCTCTTGTGGAAACTCGAAAGCCTCCGAGATCATATGGATGCAGATTCGCCTGAAAAGTATCGGACAAGACCGCAAATCACATAGCGACACGCAGGACAACACTTAACCAATACTAACAGGTGAGTGCAGACAGCACTCACCGGCTTCTAGGGCTGGGCAGAATGACAACTATTCCCATGGTTAGAAGTGATTTATCATCAATCATTCTGTAAAGATTTGGGGTGCGCAAATAAACCAAGCAGGCCAAGCAATTTTGCAAGTAGAATAGCATAATTCATCATAAATAGCCTATGAGTGACTACAAAACAATCCCTATTTTGAATTTGTCAGCATTTATTAACTACAATGAAGTTGGCATCGCGCAACAAACTCAAAAAATGCATGCTGTGATTGTGAAACACTTACAAGCGTGCAGCGGTGACAATGCATCGATAAAACACGGCAAAACGCAAAATAATTCAGGATATAATAGGACAGGCGCTTTCAACAAGTGGCGGTGTGGGGTCGATTTCCTACAACGATCGCCAGATTGAGGGGAATTCAACGGAAATGAGTTTGCGTTACAGTGGCACGTGCACAAAATAAGTAGGCCTACAAGTTATGATATTTCTACATAACGACGCAAGACAGTTGCAACTGTAACTCAATGCAATATACAATCAATCGCAACAAATCCGAACACTCGGTGCTCTATATTGGGTAAAGTATGCAAGAGTTAAGCCCCAATAATTCACAAATTAGAACATCGGCCCTTCGCTCAATTTGACAAATAGAATTATCTAGTTCTCCAAGTCTGCGAGCACGGCAACAGTCCCAACACGGTGCAAAATACCCACTATCATAACAACAGCTCCAACACGCTGCAAAGCTCCAAAACGTAACATTTCAACGCCACAGTCTTGTTTTTAAGTCGATTCAAATATGTCCCACCATCAACTAGCATTCGTGATGCTGTACAGGATTCGAACCCATCCCCCATACTTTGACGTTAACGCCATAGCAGTAGATGTCAAGCACAGGTTACCATACCATAGTTCTCCCGATAGCTACTCGATCAGCTTTGGTTTTTTGCTATCATTAGCACAATCATCAGACGCATCCAACTGCCTTTTCGTATTCTTACCCGCCACTTCCAAAGTCTTGCTACCGTTGACATTATTTTTTACGGCTTCCCCAGAGCCGTCCTCTGTCGTTTTTATGTTGACTGGCGTGTCTTGAGACACTTCATCGGACTCTACAGCAGGAGATTTCGCCAACCAGTCCGAATTAAACTCTACGATAATACAAGTCATGTTATCGCAACCAGTTCCATCTCCTGTAGTATCAGGCGCGAGACATTTAGTCATCAACTCTTCGCATATTGACGATAGTTTCACTTTTTGTTCCGATTCTGTACTTTTAAGTCTTTCCAACACAAAATCCACAACATCTTGACTCGATAACGTATTCCATATACCGTCACACGCTAAAACCATAAACTGATCCCCTTTTTTCAACGTAATCTTTTTAACGTCGGGCATAGCGCTTATGACTTGCTGCTCAGGTTTAAACTTATCGTTTAGTTTGTAGCAATGATCTCCGATCGCACGAGACAGATTTAACCCGCCATTAACGCGACCGCCAGTAACATGACCGCCTGCATTCTGTATTCTAGTGAGTTCAATTTCATCTTCCGGCTTGTGATCTTCGGACATGTCAATAGCTTTGCCATCACGGCATAATACGCATCTGGAATCGCCGGCGTTCGCGACGTATAATTCATGATTATTTACAAAAGACACGACCGCAGTAGTGCCGCTGTCTTTACCGGGTTCTTCCTTGTTAGAAGCGAACGTTTGTAGCGGGATGTGGACGCTGTCTGGGTCTTCATCGCTATCATCTTCACTGCTATCTTCGTTTTCACTCTCACTGCTTCCTTCTACGGCTTCATCACTATCAAAACCATCGTCTTCTTCCGAGTCAGAACCCGATAAATCAGGTTCGAACTCAAAATCATCGGCCAGCCCTAAATTACCGACTTTGCCTTTCGGGTTAATTTTTCCTGACTTCACTTTCAAGGTGGAGCTAATCGCTTGATCGCCGTCTGAAGAACTGATTTCATCGGATTGCTCGGGAGATGTTGGTTTTAAAGCTGATTTCGTAAAAGTATCGTCACTTGAAGTCACTTGTGACGATGTTACTGCGTTTGATGCGGATTGATTTGAGTTTGACGCTTCCACTTCTGAAGATGACGATACTTCTGTAGTGTCTGGTTTGGAAGAATCTGGAAGTCCGCACGAGATACTGCTTGAAACGTTGGGTGCTGATTCAATCTTAGACTGCTTGATATCAGATTCGTTATCTTTTGATGTGTCTGTGTGTTTTGTTTCCGCTTCGTTACAAGGACTTGAGGAAGACCCCGGTTTTTCTTGACCATCATCATTTTTATTGTTTCCCCCTTTTTGTAACGCTTTTCTTGTTTCGTTTGATATTTTACCGTATCTCGACAATAATTCTTCGATACTCATAGTCGCTTCTTCGTGCAGCATCGCCATCTCGTCTTCCTCGCAATCTTCTTCATCTTTCCTCTGCAATTCGGCGTTTCTGATGTCTTCCTCCGACGGAGGAGGGTCATCCAAGTCACGATCGGCTAAAACTTTTAATTCACGGATTACGTTTGGTTTTAGTAACTCCTCGTCGAGAGCCATGAATGCTTCTTTCAATGCTGACTCAAAATCTCCGGATTTGTACGAGTCGAGATTTTTTAAAAGGTCTGATATGTGCAGAGCGCAGTACATGGCGACTTCGCTGCCACCGTGTCCGTCGAACACACCAAACAATGAATTATCGTTGCTGAAATTCGGGATGCAGTTGTGAGCGTCTTCCATTGAAATACGCCATCCTTGCATGCGCGACACTCCGTAGGAAAGACGTTCGGAATCGCTGAAATCTTCGGATTTTTTCTCGGTTTCAGGCTTCGACAGATACGCTCCCATTCTGAGCAGTGATTTTTCGACTCAGGATCAAAATAGCGCGGTAATCTATAGCTTGAAATAATCTTGTTAATAGAATAGGAAATCTAATATTTGAGTACAAAAGTTAAAAATTTAAACGAAGAATAATTGGGTCTACGTGTACTTTTCGAACCCACGACCTACCGATCAAGAAGCCGGACGCTTAACCATTACGCTATCTTGTCGGCTGTTCATGGGTAAAGTGTTCCCAGTTGAAAGTCTTATCTGAGAAAGGTTACCGCACGTCTGCATCGTAAATTTTGTCGTTTATAAATTTTGGTGTGGTGTTTGTGGGAAACATTTATTGAATTCCTAGGGAACACTAGCTTGTTATGGGGAGAATATCGAAGAAGCCTTAAAAGTTGTAGCGACATAAACGAGTTCTAGTACCATTGGCATCACTTCATACGTTGAACAAGCCACAAGGTAGATTGTGTGGGGCGACACAATGGTTTCGCTGCCAAACAATAGCATATTGTTTTGCTGATTTTATTTGCGATTATTAGGAATGATGCCCGTTTACATCTTTGAGGTCGATTTGAGGGTTTTCAGTCCCCATGACGCAGCAAAAACTATAATATTCAGATATAGTGTCCAGTGTTTCTGAGAAAATCGGTGCTATAGAATTTAGCTATAAGATAATTTATCTACACTTTCGCTCTAATCATTTATAAAGCATCAGGCAATCTTATCTGGCGCCCACACTTCAATATTCAATAAAACTGGTTTTAGTCTTAAGCTATTTTCATCCTTATACAGAAAAATCGATTTCAAATATGAAATAAGGTTCATGTATATACAAGATTACAAAAACTTTACTTTTGCGAAATGCGCAAGGATGTCAGTCATGTCGAACTTCGATGCACACAACACATAGGGCCTACATCGTGCAGCACATGACACTTGGCAGCAGGTCAGCAGCGTGTGAAACTTTCACATGAACCTGTTGACCGTTTATTAATTTTCAATTTCTATCGGCATGGTGAATGGATGCCTCATGCATTACGATACACACCGCACTGTAGATTACGATGCTTCCCAATCCAATATACGTACACCGCCAACCACGTATCACCATCCGTCACCGCGGCGTTAGTCCGTTACGAGACCACAAAAGAGCTACAGACCATGCTCCATGATAGGACTCCTATTTAATAACAGATCGTTTCATTCGATTAGAGAATATTCCTTGGCTAGTATACTGAGCAGCTAATCGAAGAGCTGGCTCTGGCTGTCAAATTACCGCCATCTTAGCTAAACAGATCAGCGACAGCCGAAGTAGCGTGGGCCCGCGAAGTAATCCATTTTGCGCCGATGCTTGGAAAGCGCTGAAGCGGCAAAATTTTCATGAGTTAAATCCCTCATGCATATTATTGAATGAGATACTCTCGGAAACTTCCTAAATATTACCTTACCAGATGCAGATATACTGACCGATGAGAAGAACACCACAACGAACACACAAAGATACAGCCTCATATGTTTATGCAGTTATAATAAGGTGCAGAATCAGAGATGACTGGCTATACGGTACCTTACCCTTAGCATAGCCTTCATATTTTGAAAAGTCGCCCTCTCGCGAGAAATCTAATCTATAACCGCAAATCTTCCATAATCGTTCTTTGATGGATGTTTATATCGCCCCGGGGATTATGCCCTCTCTATAAAGACAGGGCTATACTTATATATATTCTAGGCTTAGGCCTACCATATTTTGGAAATCTAAAAAGAGGACACTTTTTCAGAAATTCGAGACTTGCAAAATAAATCGGAGAAGAATTCTCAAAAATCGGTGAAATTTTCCCACTTTGTGATCGGTTGACTAAAAATAAAGGTCATTTTTCCGCCCAGAGCCCAAATCGCCGTTTTCAAAAATAACCGCCGGAGCGCCACTTCTGAGCTAATTTACGGCATATCACTCGCAATTTGCTCTAATTCTGACTTAAATTTTCAAAAAAGAGGACAAAATCTCAAAAAAGAGGACAAAAGGGCGTCCTCCGAGGACACTTTCAAAAAAGTCAAAAAGAGGACAAATCCTCTTAAAAGAAGACGTATGGTAATAACCCTAATATATTTTATGTCCGCACCATGGCCCAATTTTATATATATCATTGGATTGGTCCTACTCGAAATTGGGAGGTAATATCGCATCATCATCACTTGACAATGGACACCGTCCTGAGTATTTTACCTGGACACGCGAAATCAGGGTCAAGCGGCAGAGCCGAACTATTACTAACTCTACGTCGAAGACAGGGGCATTTACTAAAGGCAGGGATATCTATCTCTGACTAAAGGTTACGCGGTAACCTGCAAGCCTTCGGTGAAGTGGGAACCCCACATTTTCACGTCGAAAGATAATGAAATATTTATTCATTAGACAAAAACGATAAAAACAAAGATTACCAACAGCGAAATTGTTTTTATACTATAAATCGTTTTCATCCGTGTGTGGGAAGTTTTTAACCCCCACGGTAAACATACACACTACACAGTTAAGCTTTCGAATCAGCTACATCAGCGGAATCATGATTATGATAGATAGGCTATTATCTGTAGGCCTACGCCAAAATTGGGGCTATCGAATGTCGCACTGGATATATTGACTTTAGGTTGTTTCACAGACTGCACCACCAAGTAGCCAATATATGTAGTTTCTGCTCCTTATAATCCTGTATTTTTATTGTATCGCAATCTTGAGATTATTTGAATTCACGAAAATAATAAAACGAATGAGTCAATCAGGCTTACTTATTTCACCTGCCAAAATCTTGCTTACGACCTTAGCCACAATACCCTCCATAACAATCACTGAATTTATAAAGTAGTTGTTTATAAAGCTCGGTGCTTAGCCTAGCCATGGAATTGGTGAACATGAATTTTCAAGAATTCAAATGAATTTATAATAGTTTCTATAGAATGTTCTATTACGGGTAGAGGAGAAAGGATTTTGTAAGCCACGCGAATACTTCATTTGGGAAAAGCCTCGCTTACAAGTATAGCGCATAAATACGTTTCGAAGATAACAGTGAAAAAAATGTATTTACCAGTCCGTCAGTATAAACACGATTTTACAGACAAATGTCGAGTTTCACTTGAGAGTTAGGGGCATTTCTCAGTTTTACATTGTACCTGACCAGCAGTTACGCCAGGCATTATGTGCCAGGGACGGAGTCGCGCATACAATCTTCGAAACCGACGAGAAAATCAGTTCCGATTGAGATGATATTGACCTCCAGAAATAGGTTCAAAAAAATATTAAAAAATAGAGTTGAGACGTATATATTATATATGTGAGTGTGTAGAGAGTGATAGGTCTACAGAAATATTGTTCATTATAATACATCATACATAATTAATATGCACACAGTATTGCATAATGATATTTAGAATATATAAGTACAGCATGGCTTGTAGTAGAATGCCATGACAACACAGCGATTGACTTTATAGTTGGCGAGACAATTATCGTTTAGTTGTGGGATCTACCATAGTGGCTTTAAGTCAGATTCTGTGCTTGAGGTAGCGTACAGAAATGCAAAGGTTTTGACAACATAAATAGGTCGATCGTAGCCTATATTCCAATATCAGTTGCGACGAAACTGTTGTCCTCATAGTGAGAAGTGGACTGAAAAGAAATGGCGTAAGGTAGACATATATCCCCGTTCACTATGCCATCATCTTTGAAGCCATCCTTCTGTCGTAATGGCTTCCCTCTGATACTGCGAACGTAGTCCCGTTTCTTCTTAGTTGCGGATGGCCCGACCTCATATCAGTGTTTCTCGTTCTGCCTCGGCTTATATTTGAAGGAGCATGATTGAAGAAAGGGCGGTTCTTTGACGAGTCGTAGTCGGACAGCGATTGCCGAAGCCTACGCGTCCAGTCATCTGGTAGCTGTGATTTTAAATACGGCGACTTATTCCCACTTGTCATCCGTCGATATGGCTCACCTGAACATAACGATACACGAAGTATAATTATAATCAGGGTTTTATACAGGTCTGAATTGTACCCGAATTTCGACTATTTTGTTGAATGATAGGCTGCGATAAGTTATATCCTGGATGGCTGCGTTGACGGTGAGCAGATCTTCTCGCATTTAGAGGCAATTTTGCACTTAATCCTGTAAAAAATGGAAGGATGAATTCGTAAAATAGTTATCAACTGCGGAAGACTTGAGATCCGAGACATACAAAACCAATTGCATACGTATCGTGCTGTTATCGCACGAAGAAACCAAAATATCAAGATCCAAGGATATACGAAACATGAATATTTCGTATATAAGTTTGGAAGTAATGTTTTTCATTTTGAAAACTCGGATTTATAGATAATGACCAGAGCTATTCCAAGTAGTTAGCGTTGCTACTCAGGTAGGCGTAGAGATTTGTTCAAAGTATTCATCATCAGTACTCAAGTAGAAGTAGAAGTAGCAATTTACAAGTAAGTAAGAAAAAAGTATTTTAAGCCTAGACCTAAAAATTTGAAAACTATCAAGTAGAAGTACTTCGGTACTGACCACCTCTGGGTAGAAGTCGGAGTAAAGTCATCAATTCCTACTCAACTACATATACAAGTAGCGATTTACGAGACGTGTCAAAATTACTTCAAGTGGAAGAACAAAATTCAGATCTGAATAGCACTGAAGTATGTAGTTTTGAAAAGTAGATTTAGTATACCGCAAATAATACGTGCAATTTTCGAAAATAAATTCAAATACAGCGATACAGGGAGTATATTTGCCCCAATTTCACATAAAAATGTGATGTAAACCAGGGTTGTAACCAAGTTACAAGGTTCCGAGTCACAGGTCTATCCCACTGTTATAGTTTTGACTCGAGCTAAGTCGAGTCATTTTCAATTCACCACCGAGTCAAGTACGAGTCCAAGTCAGTGAGTAGAGGGTCGTGTCCGAGTCATATTGTTGTGAGTCGTGTCCGAGTCCAAGTCATTACGTTCACTGTTCTGTTTTCAGTTCAATCCTGTTCACACTCTTTTAACTCTACTCCAGTAGTATAGAATGGCTCGCGTTCATAGTGCTTTACCTCAGCTATAACAGTTTCTGGACCTGTTTTCCACGAATCAGGACTGATAGACGTAATGCCAATATTGCAGTAACTTAACTGTCATTCGAAGTTACCATGAAATTTCTGTCTTGGCTAGTCTAGAGTCATATGGCTTGGTTCGAGTCATGCACAATGACACGAGTCTAGTCATTTTACGCATTTGAAAAAATGACACGAGTTAATTCGAGTTACCAAAAAATCGCGACTCGAGTCGAGCCATTACAACCCTGATGTAAACACACACTAAAACTATACTTTCTACAAAATTTAAAGTATAAGTAAGGATTTCATCCATAAAAAATGTTCAGTAAAAGTGGAAGTAGTCTAAATTTGATTAAGAGGTTCAACCATGCCAACCTACCCGAAAAAGACTAAATACCTAATATAACACACGTCAAATATATTTTCTAGCGAACGGCGTTAATCAGTCTGATTACCCACCAAGCATATTCACAAATATTCCTTCTGACGTGCCTGGTCTATTTACCCCTGCGGGGATAGGATACGGCCCGGCATAAGTGGATGATGGAGGAAGAGTGTGCGCGCTGCCGATTCGGTTTCCCGCCCCTGCGTTGTATTTATGCCGCATTGGCATCTCTGGCATTTGTACTCTCGCGTGGCCGGAGAGGTAGCGGCTAGGATCGTCGGTCGGGTAACTTTGCGAGGTCATCAAGCGACTCTGTTCTTTCGGATCTGCGTACGCATAATGTATTCAATTGAATAGCCTGTTCACATTGAAATGAACCTGAATATTTTCAGCTGACACTCAATCGTCAGCAACTAGTAGAAAATTGGAAAGAACATTGCATATCAACAATCGTGACACAAAATATGACAAGTGCGATGCCTTTTTATATACTTTAAATTCGATACATCAATCCCATAAATTCAGAGTAAAGAGCTAAATAATTCCCTAACGTTTGTCGATGTATTGGTAGAAGAAGTCGTCAATTCACAACATCAGTTTATCGAATGTTTATCATTATGTTATATGTGGAACTCCGTTTGCCCGAAGAAACGTAAATTAGCCTAAATTTGATCGCTATATACCCTTGTGCATATCGAGCCCTCAGTACTTGCTCTAAAGAAAAATTGTCCGCAGTATTGGGTTGGATTAGATAGATTCTTTCCAATGATGGCTATCCTGATAGCATCATCGAATTGAGCTCAAGCTATTTTAAGCCATTTATATATCAGTATCAGTTTATTAAGGATTTCATCATTTCAAAACACCACAAAACTGCGATACAACGAAAAGATAGGAATGTGTCGAAACGACTTGGAGTAGTCTTTGAAATCAGACACCCACCCGGGCCTGGGCGATGCAAAGAGGCGGCATGCACGCTGAATGAAGAGTAAAATTTATATAGGGTTACCGTATTTTGAGATCAGTAGAGGAGTACACTTTTAGCAGGCTGCAAAAGTATCTGTATAGCTAAAGAGAAAACGGTTGATTTTCAAATTTAAACAGCTAACGTCATTGGGTTGACAAAAAAAGGTCATTTTTCGAATTCGTCTCCTCGAAATATACGTTTATAGCTCATTTTAGGCGAGTTGACTAAAATAAAAAAAATAGAAGGTCATTTTTCGAATTTCACTCCTGCCTCTCGTCAAATCGGCCCACATTTTGGTATTTTAAGCTAAAAATGAGGACAAATTGCCAAAAAGGAAATTTCTTGATAAAGTAGGATAACTCATCCTAAAGGAGGACGTGGTAACCCTAATTTATATGTATATATATTGAGTCTTGACGCTGCGCAGCCGTAATTGGGTGGTCTTAACATATTTACCGTGCCGGCCGCAAGCTAATTTCTCACTGCGGCCGGTGACGAAATTACCTGACGCTGACGGAAGGCCTTTCGCCACTGGCATCATTTCGTTTACAGACGACGAGTACGCTTGATGAGCTTGCTGGAGAGCTTGCTTTGCTTTGTGCGATAACCTCGAATACGAACCTCCCTCTGAAGCAGCTGAAGTAACACAGACACTTGTGTTGGTATGGCTTAGTAGGCTTTCAGGCTTATAGGCTTAGTAGGCTTACTGTCAGCTACAAAGCACTTCGATCTCTTCCTAGTAAGAGAGTAGATTTTGCCTGCTTGCATTATCTGCTCAAGTGGTTACGTTTTAAACTACTTCTACGCAAAACTACCTGCCTATCACATCTTTTCATTTTGCAAAGTATAAAGTAGTTTTGAGATAAGTTTGCGTCACTATTATGAGTGAAATTGTCATAACAATACAGCCCCCGGTATTACGATAACTGATAATATATTTTTATAATTATAATGATTTACTCTATTTGTAGCGTCAACAAAAACAACCAGCCACATACCTTTATCGTGCCTCTTTTTCCTCTGCCTAGACGGCGGCATATGCCTGTATTCCTCGTAATTCCCGTGCTCCTCGAGATACGGAGACCTGCCTTTGTTCATCCCGGCCGCCCTCATAACCTCCGCAATTTGTCTCTGCGTGAAGGGCTGGCCTAAACTTTGGTTAGTCGCCATGGAAGGCAGAGACGCCCCGTCCATTTCGCTGGCGCTGCCGCCGTAGCCTGAGGATATGCGAGATCTTTCGTCTTCCGTTAGGAATCGACGCCTGCCGCCGGCCGGTTCGCGCATTACGTAAGGGCGAGGTTGCGGTAACGGTGGGTCGTGTACGTGACTCTGTACCTGTAAAGATGGGTTAATGAGAGGTTTACAAAGCGTATAGTTTGATGATTTCTTAACAACAAACTTGTACATATTACTAGAACGCAACTAGAACTAGAACGAACGAGTTATCCCACATCAACTAACTAAAACACAACCAATTAAAACAGGAGATACCAACCTGTGGGAGTGGGACCATGATCCTTTTACAAGAGGACCACGAAAGAACATACAAACATGAAATGAATAAAAAATTGATAATAATGCTGTACAGCAATAATCTGCTTCTTTAGTTATGAGTTTACTTTCTGTTGTTTTACAAAATTGAGCAAATTGAGCCCCAGCGTATTGAAATTGCCGAACCACTGATGTTGGCTTTCCCATCAACATATCGTTGCGAATGTGGGTTTAAACAATGTTACTTCCGAAGACAAAGCAGCGCAAAATCTGGTATATTCACTAGAACATGTGGTTGAGTCTTTCCACCACCAAACCAGCAATCAAGACATTGGGGCAAAAACAAGCGTAGCCATCACATTAACTGAATATGTTATATCTAATAAATTTACCATCGTTTTCATAGTATGTTGTACTTATATCATTTTGGTATTCTAACAACAGTTGTGTTGAAACCAGATCTTCATAAAATGTCAAATAGGATTGGTCATTGATTTTTCAAATTTTGCAACTATAGTACTAGAACTATACACAAAACAGTATTTCGTTGACCGTCAGCTAATTAGATGGTATTTTTTACAAGTCTGCTCATCAAGACTCACTCTAGGCAGACGTTCCGTCATGCTAGCTCCGGAATCAGAGTCGGAATCGTCGTCTCGACCGCCCAACCTCTCGTTAGCTCTGCGAATGGAATCCATCGTTGTGAACGAGTGTTTCAACAATACAAACGGTGAAAGCCAGAGGCACTAAGCCTACATTGTCCAGTAACGAAGTGCTGCTGCTAATGTATGCAAGAGTCGCATATACCTTTCAATCTTTCGTTGCCTTTCTTGATATTTCACGTTACCGTTGAATAACTGTTGCCGCCGAAGTCGCCTCTCGTGATCCAAATACTGCTTGATCTGCTGTTGCCTGCAAAGATGAATTTCAGAGAAGCGCACCCTTTGAATGGGTGTAAATGAGTCAAATACACCCACGGTAGACTTGGACAACTGGATAATTCTAGTTGTCGAATTAGACGAAATGCCCGTAATATAATTATAATCTAATTTGTGATATGTTTCTTTGTTCTAGTTATAGTTCTAATCAGTTCGTTCTCATAATGCACGAGAATGGCAAGTGTCTGCACAGCAAGCTTGGATCGTTTTGCGCTATACATTTCTCCTGCAGCATTTTCAGGAAAGCCAGAAATTAGATTAGAATTGAAATGAGACAATACAAACATTTCACAAATTTGACTAGAATTAGAATTATAGCAACACATTTTTCACAAATTAGATTACAAACTACACAACTGTATATGTTACATGCTGTTACATGCACGGTTGCCATCCGTCCTTATTGCTCAGATTTGTCGCCTATTTGCCTGATATACATTTGCGTCCTATTCTGTACCCATTTGCGGTAAGTTAGTCCTTGTTTTCGGTTGTAAGGCCGTGATGACCCTTTTCACAGCTATCATCTGCCAAGAATACCGTGAGCAGGTGACAGTAGGACTAGGCAAAGGTGTTTCGACCTTTTTGTAGTCATCAGCAGGGCCGTAACAGCACTTCGTCAGCCCCCCCCCCAAAAAAAAACGTTGGTCTTGGGCCCCCCATATGAAGCTATACACTATTTCCTACTAGCCTACATATAAACTACGTTGGAGGCCGTTTACTGAATCAGCTTTCCGCACCTAAACGCGCGAAGCGCGACAAATTTGTATTATTCATGATTGAATATGTCAATATGGGAGAAAATTGCATATATATTGCTATCAATTGTTCTCCTCTCTCTGCTCGCGTAATCAGATTTACTGGTAGAGCTGAGTGAGGTGTGTTTGAAGAGGTAGGATCCCTCAATAATAATTAAACATCTTCGGACGTATACCCGTTGGCGGGAACGAAGCAGCACTTCGTCATCCCCCAAAAAAAACTTGGGCCTTGGGCGTCCACAGGGTAATAAACCTACCCCCAATCACGTTATTCGCTTTTGCCACGAAATTTGTCGTACTGCTAAGTGAGCAAGCGCTAAGCGCGAAAATTTTCGATAATTCATGATTAAATCAGTCAATAAGATCGGGAATTGCATATATGTTGCTATCAATTTATCGTCCTCTCTGCTCATGTAGTCAGATTTACCGGTAGAGCTGAGTGAGGTGTCTTGGAAAATGTCGGGCCCCTTGGTATGACCCCGTAACATGATGTTATTTTGTCACCTCCTTTCTGCTATATCAAAAAATATAGAATCGCCCAAACGCAGGCTTCTAAACTAAAAGACCCACACGATTGCAAATTGGTATTTCTTCACTGGCATATAATTTTCCGTGCGGAATGGTATTTGTCTTGTGAGGTTCAGATTGCCAAGACAGGAGCATTCGGCGCCAGTCATGTAGGCGCCTATAGACAATTAAACCTATATGTATTTTGTATGTATAGCGAAGTTTTCGGTCAGCATAAGGGCGGTCCTTTTCGGTCAAGGTTTTCTCGCTGTTGATCGTTCTGGCACACTTCTTGGAGTCTAATGTTACATCGCCTAAAACTTGATATGTCTTGGTGCATCGTGGCGCGGTAATGGCCAACGCCGATATGCCATTTTCTATAATTCTTGAGTACTTTTTCATGGGGGAGGAGTACCCCAAAATCAAGATATTTATTTTGAAACTCGAAATCGCGCCGTGCGCGAACATTTTTTGAAAAAGTTGCATAACTTTTAAAAAATTTCTCTGTAATTTTATGCTAATTCACGAAATAATTTTGGGCCCCCTTTGGGCTCACCCCCCCAATTGGGGGGTTTGGGGTGCGGCAATTACGGTCCTGGTCATCAGTACACTAATTTCGCGGTATGCTTGGTTGGTAACGCTGTTTGTGGGTTAACAGCAATGGATATACTATACAGCAAGACTTACTTTGTGTAAAACGCCATGTAATGATCGGGCGACATAGCGTTGGCTCTGGCTTGCATTCTGGCGTCTTCCATTCTGCGATTTTCGCGGGAATGATAGTACGAAGTATGCGGGGTCCTGGGAGGAGATAGGGGAGCCCTTTTCGTGACCACTTGTCTGGGACTTCGACGACCGTTATCGGATATGTGTTGGTTACGAAACTGCCTCGTCAGTGATTTCTAAAAATTTACATGACAACCACGATCTGTGCATATTAGGGCTGTTCAAAAATAACCTTTTTTCCTGAATCTTGCGGGTTACTTGATTAAATCGTTAGGTTGCCTTAAAAAATGACGCACACCAAATTTGAATTCATTCCAACCAATATTCGCGGATTTCGTAGAGTTTGAAAATTTAGAATTTGCCTAAAATTGCAAAAAAAAAATTTTTTCAAATTTTTCTGCCAGCCCTATGAAATTGTTGCGCTGTCTTCAAAAACGATGCAAAACAAATTTGACTCAATTCGAAGCCGTAGAAGTGGAGTTATTTCAGTTTTTCTTTGATAATTTTGGGATTATCCTTGATTGGTGGATCATCCCAGAATTATCATCAAAAAACTTGAATAACTCGGCTTCTGCAGCTTGGAATTGAGTCAAATTTGTTTCGCATCGTTTTTGAAGACAGTGCAACAATTTCATAAGGTTGGAAGGAAAATTGGAAAAAAAATTTTTTTTGCATTTTTAGGCAAATTTAAAATTTTTAAACTCTACGAAATCCGCGAATATTGGTTGGAATGAATTCAAATTTGGTGTGCGTCATTTTTTAAGGCAACCTAACGATTTAATCAAGTAACCCGCAAGATTAAGGAAAAAAGGTTATTTTTGAACAGCCCTAGTGCATATGCATACCATGAGTGCATGATGGGCATATGGCGCCGGACAAGGAAGCCTGTAAGGCTTTCTAAGTCTGTATATGCTTCCCATAACGTGGTTAATATATCCTAATAATAGACACTACAGTATTTTTACATACCTGTATTAAATCGTATGAATTCCGGCGTCCTCGACGGCTGCCCCCGGTCGGCATTTCTCTTTTTATAACGCGAAATGGTACTGACGGCCCGTGCTAAAACGAGAACGGTCATTGCCAAATAGGCTTCATTCATAAATTTGTAAAGTTACGCCGCATGGCATAAACGCGACACACTTGCTATCCTGGCAGATTATGTATATATCTAGGAATCTTTGTAGTTGGTGGAGATTTGGGAGGCTCACTACAACATATAGAAATATAAATCGTTGACATTTCGTTTTCTGCACACCCGACTTTAAACAGACTTCTGGGAGTACGGAGCTTCAATAGCGCAATTAAAATATCCGCATATTGCCAAATCCATTCAGAAATCCACATGCCCGATCTTATCACACCCTCATCGAGAAGAGAGTGTAGTAGGCTATTCATGAGAACGGAACCCAACTCGCAGGACTTTATCGCGGTTATATATCCTATGTGCCTACTACGTGTGTACCTTCCTTCGTCCCTACGTACATATGCATCATTTGGATTGAAATGCTGTATTTGATTTATACCGTGGTAGGTTGTTGTCTGTGTTATTCGTGGTGTTTGACGACTACAATGGTGATTTACATCAAGCCGATATTCCTTATTGTGGACTCCGGGGCTACCGACTTGTAGCACGGTCCACTTTTTTTTAATCAATCAGGCTTATTTATATTTTCATCATTTCAAAACATCACAGGACTGCGATACAATGAAAAGATAGGAAGGTGTCGAAACAACTTGGAGTAGCCTTTACGATCAGACATCCACCTTAGCCTAGGCGAAGTAAAGAAGAGGCATGCACCTGAATGAAAAGTAATGCAGAGAATATAAGACGCAAGCGACAAAATGAGGCGGCAGGTGGCGGAGGGCGAGGTCGATGTTAGGTCGTGGTCTGGTAATCCTGAAGGCTGGCTGGTATTTAAGACACCGCTTACGCGAATGAGATGGCGAGGAGGTGCCCAGATAAACCTCCAACACATATAGTATAAGAACTATGGAGTATGGAGTCGACCTCGGTAGGACTCGAACCCACAACCCAACGGTGTTGCAGTTGTGGATTACACCACTATGCTACGTTTTCGTGTATGACGGGTTTATATTCCAACCCGTATATCACGGGTGTGTATGCACAGTTGCACACCTTTTCGCTAAGAGTGATGCAGAAGCGCATGGCGGTAAATGCGCTCGAAAATCCTGGAGTGGATTTGCAGCATGTCTATGTTTATGGTTCATGGTTTTTGATGTCTTTGCTCTGGCGTGAACGGGATTCAAACGCACACTGCGTGCGAACACACAAACACCACTGGACATTAAAATCGGTTGGATTTTTGGCGGTTCAGAAAGATTACTGACTCCACTGGAAATTATAATACGCTATTTTGACGTGAGGCTTCTTTTCAAGTCGGCGAATAGTAATAAATGCCTCGCCATCCACAGCGGAAACGGTACGTAAACTGCATTTATTATAATTATTAGTCCATTTATGATCGTCAACAACCGTGTCGGTGTGAAGATATACAACGTTTCCCGCACGATGTAGGTTGCATTTAAAACACAGATGGGCCTTCGTTTGAAACATTGTATAAAACAGGTACTGCAGATAAACGCGATTTGTCGTACAGACGTGTACCTGTCTGATTTTTCCAGCGTTGTCGAACTGATTGATTTCCCGGGTCTGAATTTCCTCTTCGTCGTCAACCAAGTCGTTAGAAACCTGAACGGACTGGTCGTCTTCGAGTTGCGCTCCGTCGTATATAGATTCGAACGGGTCGTCCACGTTTTGGCGCGTTTCAGAGGCCTGGTAGGCATCTCGCGGTACAAGATGAACTTCGACATCCATGTCAAACTGAACTGTATAGAATAATCGTACAAAATAAGTACTTATATAGGAAGTTTACCTTTCTACTTCTACTTGAAGTGGTTTTGACGTCCTCGAAATTACTACTTTTGTTTGTAATTGAGTAGAAATCTACAGCGTTACTTCTCATTATACTTAAGAAGAAATGCTCAACACTTTGACCGCATCTGACAATCAGTTATATCTCAGACACTAGGTCTGGTTATGATAGCCTTTTTGTAACGGGGATGCGTCTAGACTGGACGATGACAGCCAGACAAAAGGTCATTGGCATGAACAAATGCTATTTATTATGTGATGAATATACCTTGCGTTCATAAAAGGCTATTTCGGATGGCAACTAATTTCAAATACGTGACATACATAGCTGCTTAACCACATTAGAAGGGCTTTAGTGTATGAATCTGCTAAAACGGATCTGTGATTCTATTCAGAGGCACATAAATGTCAGTCAATAGTCGTTACATATACTATAGGCATTAGTAACAATAATATTATATCAAAGCTCGCTATACATACATTGCCTTTTGTAATAGGCGCTGCACATTTCCGATATATTATGAAATTCATCGGTGGTAAAATATCTTCTTTTACTTTTCATCCAGTGTGCATGCCTCCTTGTTTACATCGCCTAGGCCAGGTGGGTGACTGATTTCGAAGACTACTCCAAGTCGTGGCGACACCTTCCTATCTTTCATTGTATTGCGGTCTTGTAGTGTATTGAAATGAAGAAATTTTTAGTGATAAATTGAATTGAATTGAATGCAGAATCGAGCAAAATGATGACTAACCGTGGCGACAAAATGTCCAGATACACGCGATATACTGCACACGGTAGTACAGAATCACTGGATATGAACGCTTGCATTCAGGGAAGACATATTCATTTTGAAGGACATGCCTCGTGTCAATAACACTATATTTGCACATTGCTGATTCGTAACTAATATAAATCAGTCTGCGCTTCATCAGTAAGGGCTTTATTGAATCAATCAGAAGTTATACCAGATATATTTATCAATTGCATGTTCATCAAATCACCCAACCAACGCAGTAGAATCAGTAGAAATGATATAGACCTATATTATTGCGTGTCGGAGTTGGCGTAATATAACTTAATCTGGGACAAAATATTAAATCATACCCATTTTTAAATGCATTTCAGTCGTGCTTGCTGGTGGTTAGGCTAGGCTTACCATATTTTGGAAATCTAAAAAGAGGACACTTTTTCAGAAACTTCAGACTTGCAAAACCAGAGAAGAATTCTCAAAAACCGGTGAATTTTTCCCACATTACCAAGTGTCTTCTTTTCGCTCAGAGCTCAAAATACCGTTTTTCTCCACACATTGTCGGGTGGAAGACTAAAAGAAAAAAAAGAAAAAAAAAGGTCTGCTTTTCGCTCAGAGCTAAAATCACCGTTTTTAACTCCGAAATATCCGCCGGAGCGTCACTTCTGTACTAATTTGCGGCATATCGCTCGTAATTTGCTCTAAATCTGACCTAAATTTTCAAAAAATAGGACAAAATCTCAAAAAAGAGGACAAAAGGGCGTCGTCCGAGGACACTTTCAAAAAAGTCAAAAAAGAGGACAAATCCTCTTAAAAGAGGACGTGTGGTAAGCCTAGGTTAGGCCTACTGTGATTTTATATTGGAATGGTCATTAATTCGAACGATTATCCACGTAGAGTAGACATTGATTGATATTTTAGTGTGGAACTTTCATCATATCTACAATATGCGACTGGTATCAGCTACGAATGCCGCGAGCCCGCGACTACGGCTTGTTTAGTATGAGAGAAATAGACCATCTGGAATTGTACTCGAACTAGACAAAGATAAGATTTAGTATAGTATCATTAGCTCACGGCTCCTTTTATCTCAATTAGAGTTCGATTAGCACACTGATTTGCTAAACCGACAACTGATGACATCGATAAAAACCATACCAATACGCGTTGGCATGATCACGAATTATATAACCGTAACGGACTCCCCAAGTGCAACTGTTTCCCTCTATAGTTCTAGACATCCCTGGTTTCTCTGTACCAACCTTTTTGTTTCTTCACGCTCCCACTTCGACTCGCGCTACCTCTTTTCTTCAAGGCAGACGGAGGTGCCGATTCCAGACAAGGCGTTGCAACCGAGCTTCTGTCTCCTTGCGACATCGTATCCGCTACCGACAATATTCCATCGTCTTGACTGGCTTCTTTAGGCAGCGATCCTACAATTTCTTCCTCAATATTAGTCGCCATGTCGTCTTGCTTTCTTGCTAATTCAATGGGCTGTGCGGATGTGTTTTTATCTGGGAATGTACTGCTTCGGAAGGGATACATTCTCGTGTTTTCCCGTATAAGACCAGGGTGTAGGTTATATTCTGTCGGAGGGTAGTTATCCGACTTATGAACACTATAACCTACTGTTGCAGATCTACTGCGCTGTTCTTCTTTTGTATTACGTTTAAAGAAATCTTTAATGTTGCGAAGCAGTCGACTTGGCGTTGAAAATATCCGTCTTAGCGTATCGTTCTGTTCTAAGTTGTCTTGAACTGATCCGGCTGAAGAAGGATAAGTTAATGATGATATTTCAGGATCTCCGTCTGATATTGTATCTTCATCGTCTGCAGACACGCTGTCCCAGTAATCATCGTCAGATAATATTAATTCTTGAGGATAGTTTGTAAAATCATCGCCAATTAGGGGATACTGTATCGCAATATTAGAACCATCGCTGTCTAGATCGAGTTTCACTCTCCGAAGCGGCGTTCTAGGCGCACTGATTGTCGTGGCGATAATTGTTTTCTCTCTGACAATACCCGCGCCGTTATGAAAAGGATCCCGGGCTTTGTGTTTCGTATTTATGTTAAACCTGTTATTGTTCTGCCCCTGACAACATGTAAGTGCCTCGACCCCATTGAAAGAGTGTCTATGTATATCTGACGTCATGTAGACATCATGTCCTTCGGTATTTTGTGTTGACACATTAGGCGATCTTTGACCCGAGTAAACGCTTTCATTGGAATACTCAGGCTGTTGGGTAACGTGAAATTCTTGCTCAGAAGTCACTAAAATCTCGTTAGTTGATCCGTGTGAACTACGCCTAAACGAATATTCTCGGACGACATGATGCGTTGATACGACTGAAGGTTCTTTCTGGAGATTACTGCCGTTTGAGACAACTGTATTTTCGGCCTCGTCGCTTGAATTTGACTTTCGTGTTGGCTCAGTTGTCAATGGCTTCCAAGGCGTTGGTACTCGTTCTTTCACAATAGGCTTTGAAGCCTGAACACTTTTTGCACCGTCTGATGTTTGTTCTTTATCGTTGGAATCGCAGCCTTTGTGTGAGTCTAGCATCGCGTCTGGGCGGTATTTTGGCGGGTACTCTCTGGTTAGAACTTGCAAATCGTCTGCGCGACTTTCGTTTGTGAATATATGGCGTCTTCTTGGAGATATCGGCGTTTTGGCTCTTTGGAGTGCTTGTTCGATGCGACCCTCCCTAGTTGTGACTATCATACAAGTTTTTGGCCTTTCCAAAGTTTCTGGGGTTGTCGGGGGAGGATGAGGGATATAATGGCGATTTGAAGATCTCGAATACAACATCCTTGATGCTATCTGGCGTCAAGACTTGATTACAGAGTTTCAGAGTGATGTCATTGCCGCTATCGACTAAGAACTTGAGATTGGGACATGTGATGTAAGCCTACCAGTTAGCCTTCGAAACCTAGGCTCGTGGAGTTAATTCGGTCCCAACCACAGTTCCTTTCTGTCAACAGCACACTAACCTCTATATACACATATAAACGTATGTATTATGATATTATTTTCTCTGTTGTCAGTTCTCTTCGTGATAGCAAATGCCAAACGGACGATGCTGTATATCTGAATCACTTCCATTCATTTTCAGTGTTTCATAAGTTATAAATCAGTTGGTAGACACTCCCCTGTGAAATCCTATGCTTTGATAAATGTTGCCACTGATGTGTTGGGGTGATAACCGCGATAGCTATCAAATTATTGAACGACGTTTCAAGTAGCTTTATGGCGATACTTGACACTGGTATTAATAGGGGATAACGTCACGTAGCATTGTAGCGTCTGCGAAATAGTTTCGTCGGATCATCGCCGCGATGATGTTTCCGACATTGTGGCTCGACGAATTGGCAGAGCGGCGCACTCGATATTAACAAACGATTGAAAAAAGGCAATCAAATCAAGTCTACGAGGCGAATGGGGTTTAGTCAATGAATACTCTTTATATCCGCGCATTTCAATCAAGAGCAATAGATTATAACTCCTATGCTAGGGTTACCATACGTCCTCTTTTAAGAGGATTTGTCCTCTTTTTTGACTTGTTTGAAAGTGTCCTCGGAGGACGCCTTTTAGTCCTCTTTTTTGAGATTTTGTCCTCTTTTTTAGAATGTAGGTCATATTTATAGCAAAATGCGACCGAAATGCCGTAAATCAGCACCGAAGTGACGCTCTGGCGGGTTTTTCGGGAGCTGGGCGGAAAGTTGACGGTTTTTTGAGAATTCTTATCGGTCTTACCGAGCGAGATAGTGTAATGGTTGTGCGTCCGGCTTCTCGGTCGGTAGGTCGTTGGTTCGATCCCCGGTCGGGTCAGACCAAAGACTCGAAAACTGGTATCCGTGGCTGTCCTGCTATGGCCAGGGGTGGGCAAACTTTTCAGCTCGCGGGCCGCATTCGACATTGGAATCCATTCGCGGGCCGCACTGTATAAAATTGGGATTCTAAGCCATAATTTAATATGAAATAAAAATATTATGCTAAGAATTTAACTTATCGATCATGTTGAAATATATTAAGATAACGTTCACTCAAGTACGCACAGTAATTTGATTTTAGTACGCATTTTATCAATATTTTATCAACGTTTCTGGAGGCTTGCGCGGGCCGCACAAAACGGTGTTGCGGGCCGCATGCGGCCCGCGGGCCGTAGTTTGCCCACCCCTGTGCTAGGCGCTCAGCAATCACGGATAGCATGGAGGAGAAAAACCGGGGGTGCAGACTAGATGACCTTACTATAATGGCCATATCGCATCTCCGTCGTCAAAGCATCTCGATGGTGCAGGCGAAAAAGAATACCATATCTTTCTCTCTCTTTGCAAGTCTGAAAAAGTGTCCTCTTTTCAGATTTCCAAAATATGGAAACCCTATCCTATGCCTGCTGACGATACCGATTGGGATCCGAACTTTCTGGTTTTGTCATTTTTTCTCCCTACCATTTTTACCCTCCAAATCACTAGACGTTGGTTGGTAGGCTAACGCCATGTCACCTGTCAGTACTATAGTTCGTAAAACCATAGCCATTGACGCGAGACCCCGGTTCCAGTCTCGGCATTAGCATATCACTAATCTTACGGCGTCTTTATATAAGAAAAAGCCCAGAGAAAGACCGGATGAAGGACCATTGGAATGATCAAGGAAGTGTCGAAAAGAAAAGACAGTTGTAAGATCAAAATCAAACATTGTTTCATCCGCCATCAACAAGGTATACGGTAGATTGAGAGGCAGTGCGAGTGCGTGTATGTTTCGACATCATCCTATCCAGGGTTGTAATGAATGACTCGAGTCGTTTTCTTAAAAATATAACTCGACACGAGTGAATTTTTACTCGAGTCATTACGCATTATACATGCATTGATTCAAGTCTCATATATCAGGACCGATAATTGAGAAACAGGCCCCTAAAATGTCTTATATCTGTTTGAATAAACGTGTTCAGAGTGAGAACCATGAGTACAGTATTATGAATCCGCGGCCTTCGATATCACCCAAGAGTTTCACAGAGGCGAGTTGAGCCCGATTTGAACTCGATACTGAACGGCAAGCACCATGACTTGGATGTGAATTGAAAATGACTCGACTCGAGACAAAACTATTGAAGTAAAATCGACTTGGTTACAAACCTGCAGTTATCTGCCCATTACATCGCAACGTAGATTATACGTGCGCCTTGAACGGATGAAAACAGTAGAACCGCAGATTATATCGTCTCAGGTAATGCGCTGCACTGATCGACAGACGTTGCTACCAAACCAACCTTAGGAACCCACTGAAAACCGGGAATGCACCCAACCACAAACGCTGTAACCAGGCAATATCCTTTTATTGTAAAAATACATCTATTTCAAAATATGATTAAGGTCGAGACCAAGAAGGCCGTACTAGACCGCACAAGGTAAAAGCAGCTACGAAGCAGTCTCGGCACGGATCTATGATTTCTCCTAACGGCACATACTACTTTACCTACAGTACGCAACAAAATCAGAAACGCCTACTATTACAACGCACGCCTCCCGCCTCAACAATGTGACATCATAACGAGATCACGGTACTTCCGCCGGTAAAACTGCTACCACAGGGTAAAACCAAGAAAAACATGTCAGTTCTATATCACAAGTACAGATAATTTGGTATTATTTCGTCCATAAATCCTATGTCACTGCGATTTGTGACAATGCTTTGGGTTGATCACGTCGTTGCAGATATGCCATTCCCGCTGAAATTCGTAGCTTTGCAGTATGTTGTACATCTTATGTATGCTGCGATACGTACGGTACAGATTTTAAAGCTACCGTGTTGGGAATAATGCATGGAATCTATAATAATTCTCGTAGATAATATCCCTCATCATGGAAAGGAACGTGTAATTTCAGGCACGGAATCACGGAACTATGGAATATTATGTCTCCAAGTCATATCTCGACACTCCATTAAAACTTTACTTAAATTCTCGACAACGAAGGAGCAACACAAATTTACAATGGAACGAGTATAAGAAACAGCATCGTTTACGCAAGCATAAATCCACGAATATTGGTTCTCAAAGGCTAGTTGCCTGAATCTAAAACCCTCCACATCAGCAGTTCGTTTCCAGACGCCGACAGCAGATATTTGCAGTCCGGCGAAAATTTCAGCACGTCTACTGCGCCGTAATGCCCGCAGAAGTCCTGGAACGTGCCATGACACGCGTCCACCAGCTCGACCAGCCTGGACTCGGTGCCGACTGCTAGCAGCTGCACGCTGGATTTCCGAATGCCTTCGCCTGATATCGCGTTGCACGCGTCCAAACTTTGAACCCAGTTTGGGATTGAAAACGATTTCACGACCTGAATCAAAGTGATTGTGATACGACTGTTGATATACGATGTTCTTTCCAATTCTCAACTAGTTGCTGACGATTACCCCTGACGAGTGTCAGGCGAAAATATTCGGATCATTCCAATATGAATATTAGGGGTGTTCAAAAATTACTTTTTCTCTCAAATTCTACTGGCTACTTGATAAAATTGTAAGGTTACAGAACTGAAGGCTGCACACCAAATTTGGTTCAATTCCAACCAGTAGTTTTTTATTTATTATATAAAAATGAGTAAAAAAAATTTCAAAATTTTCTGTTCACCCCATGAAATTGTTCGGTTGTCTATAGAAACGATGTTCACCAAATTTGGTTCAATTCCAACCAGCGGAAGCGGAGTTATTGATGTCGAAAAATTTGGATTTGAATAATATAGTATTTACGGTGGGCATAACTATAATAAATAATTAAAGAATTGGTCACCGTAAATACTATTTTATTCAAATCCAAATTTTTTCGACGGCAATAACTCCGCTTCCAGTGGTTGGAATTGAGTCAAATTTGGTGAGCATCGTTTCTATAGACAACCTAACAATTAGTAAATTTTGAAATTATTTTTAGTCATTTTTATATAACAAATAAAAAACTTTATTCTCCTGTAGCAATGCGGCTACTGGTTGGAATTGGACCAAATTTGGTGTGCAAGCCTCAATTAGGTAACCTAACAATTTTATCAAGTAGCCAGTAGAATTTGAGAGAAAAAGTAATTTTTGAACACCCCTAATGAATATACTACTCAATTGTATCTTGTGGTTCTGTACCGCCAAGCTCGTCAAATTATTCTATTCAATCCATATCCAGGGTACGAAAAATCAGTATCAATACGACTTACCTTGCGTTTCGCCAGACTGTACAGTTGAACCAGCTTTTCCATGCCGTACCCGGTATACACCAAAAGGTCAGGGTCGGACGGATGGAAGACGCAGAAACTTGGCGGTAGAATCGTCGCGGACGCCTGAAAACACACCAAAATGATATGATCACGAAGGCTGTTCAATTCCACGGGTTTGCCATTCAAATTTGATAATTTTTTATATCTTATCTATTAAATCTTTTTTTCTCTTATAACAAGGCTTTTATAGGTTGAAATTAAGCCAAAATTGGTGTGCAGCGTTTTTTTAAGGTAACCTAACAACTTTATCAAGTAGTCAGTAACATTTGAAAAGAGCAGTTGCGTTTGGAACAGCCCTACTGCACATTAGGGCTCTTCAAAAATTACTTTTTTTCTTACTGGCTGGAATTGAACCAAATTTTGTGTATAGGTTTAAATTGGGTAACCTAACAATTTTATCAAGTAGCCAAGAAAAAAAGTCATTTTTGAAGAACCCTAATGTACACTGTACGTACAGTCACAGCCTACATTCGTTACCTTGTCTTTTCTGCTAAACTGCGTCCCGTCCGGGCCGAAGCAAGGCGCCGGGAACGTGAGCCAGTCCACCATGTCGCACTGGTCAGAGTTCCAGCAGCTGACCCAGACGCTGACGCGCCTGTTGCCCGCCGTGGCTATCCAGACCGACAACGGCGGAGATACTTGGCCCCTGCGTGGCTGCCTGTTCGCCAGATGCGCCGACATTGCAGCGGGGTGGTCCTGTAGGAAGGATGGAAATCGTGATGTGACCGCGATAAAGCTTGAACCCTTTTATTTAGATTTATTATTATTTCTTTATGTAAATATATTGATACCCAAAGCTTTGTGATTTAACATATTTCCTCTATGAAACCTAACAATTTCATGCAATAGCCAGTAAAATTTGAAAAAAAAATTTATATCCACTTTTATTAAATAAATCCAAAACTTTTTTCTTATATAGCAATGCTTCTAATCTGTAGGTTGGAATTGAGCCAAAATTGGCGTGCATCGTTTTTAGGCAACCTAACAATTTTATCAAGCAGCCAATGAAATTTCTTAAAAAAATGTTATTTTTGAACAGCCCTACTGGTCAGTGGTCATACCTGTCTGGCAGAAACTGTAATGGCAGAAATCGGAGCGCCGAGATGATCATCGAGAGTGCGCAACGTGACGCCAGTCGCAAGAGACGACACGATGATACGTCCGTTAGTGCCGCCCGACAGCAGCACGCAGTTGTCGGAAGAAAACGCGACCGCGGTGACTTTGGTCGAATGCGGTTGCAGTTTCAGCATGAGAATCAGCTGAAAAAGGGCGATATTAGCGATGGAAGGTACGTCGTAATTAAATACCAAATACAAGTCGCAAAAAATCGAAAAAAGCAAGCATTCTAGGCAGTGGCGTAGCCAGGGGGTTTAGGGGGTCGGACCCCCCCCCCTTTTCAAAGTCATAAAATTGATGTCAAATATAGTCTAAAATATTTGCTAATTTATCCCCTTTTAGCGCTCTGGATACGCGCCTGATTGTAGGCCTACCGTAATTTTTCCTTAAAAGACGCATTTAGTATAAAAACATAACCAACTGATGAAGTAGTACCAGTGACCAAAACGTACTCGAGTATCTACAGGCTTCGGCAACTAGAAAACGTTCAGCTCTCTCGAATAAGATTAGAATCAGAATAGCAGCGACACAGTTCTTTCCAAATTGGATTAGAATTAAAATTAGAGCATAGAAACATTTCACAAATTAGATAAGAATTAGATTACCGGCATTTCTCTCTATAACTAGTCTACTAGAATTACACGTCGTATAACATTTTGTTACGAGCGATCTGGTATATAGAGGAAACAAGTATGAGAAACTACTGACCTTATCGACATCAAACACGCGCAAAGCCCCATCCCCGTAACCCGCGGCTAACATCTTTTTGGCGGGCGGCAGGCCGTCTGGGGTCAACCCCCCTTCAAAGCTATCTAGGATTGGCGGATGACTGAAAACGACGCATTCGCAGCTTTGGTCGACGACCTGAAAAATATCCACAAAATAAATGAAACACTGTGACGTTGGTAGATTGTCTGTGTTACTAAAAAACGGGAGATTCTCGGAGGTACAGAACTTCAATATGCAACTGAATAGTATATTGATATTGAAATAAACCTGAATGTTTTCGGCTGACACTCGTCAGGGGTAATCGTCAGCAGCTAGTAGAGAATCGGAAAGAACATTGCATGTATCAATATCAGTCAGCTGTAAATGTTCTAGTATAATTCCATAAAAACATATTATTCAATCGTATATTGCATAATAGAAGTGAAGTTGAGGCTGACGGCAAAAACTGATAATGAAATGTGAAAAAAACATGAAGCCATCTCAATACGTAAGCGAAAAAAGTTACCGATCGCCGAAAAACAAATTTTTTGACACTCACTTGAAATTGCACGGTCATTTCCAGAGACTTTACTCCCCACAATCGAACCGAACCCTCTTCGCTGCAAGTAGCGAAATATTCGCCCTCGTCAAAAGTGATTCCGTTGATCTAAAAGAAATTGAGTGGATTTACTGATGATTACGCATAGGAGTTTAAAAAATTTTAAATATAAAAATTTAAAATTCTACAGACAACCCTATGAAATGGTTGAGTTGAACTCGACAATTTCACGTGGTTGACAGTAAAATTTGAAAAAAAAAACCTTCACATATTTTCAATAAATTCTAAATTTTCAAAATCCGAAGAAAAAAAGTTATTTACGAACAACATACTGACCACGTCTGCAACGTAAGAAACAGTGTGCTATTGTAAAATTATCTGCGCCTAACTGTTCTTGATCAAACTATTTTTCCAGAATACAGAATTTAAGAAAGTCATGGTACAACTCATCCTGAATTTCGCTACGTCATCATTAGAGTGACCGCAGAAAAATCACAAAACAAAAACGGCGTCTCACGTTTCCTTTGTGTCCTGTTACCAATCTGACTGTGTTCAGACTGTTCCAATCGACGTACCACAGCGTGCCGTTTGTACTGCTGACAATACCAAGGTCTAACGCCTCGTCAAATACGGCAGATGTTATCTGTAATAAAAAAAAACACATTGAATTATCGAAAATTCGCGACAATTTACGAGGTGTCCGGCCCGATCGCGACCATGGGAAACACCGACACTTTTTTTGGATTATCCTTGATTGGTCGATAAATTCAGATAATTATCAACGAAAAACTCAAATAACTCCGCTTCTACTATTTGTAATTGAGTCAAATTTGTTATGCATCGTCTTTGAAGACAGCTTGGCAATTTCATGGGGTTGACTCAAAAAATTTGAAATTTCAATTGGATCTGCTGAGTCTTATACTTGTTAGAATTGAACCAAATTTGGTGTGCGGCGTTTTTTAGGGTAACCTGATAATTTTATCGTTGAACGGCTGAAGTCCAGAAAAAAAAGAGTTCTTTTTGAACAGCCCTACTTGCGCACTCGCGCATCAAAACCGAAAGACACAAAAGTTTGATGACTTGAAATTGACTAGAAATTAGAACGACTCGACTCGACTTGAGTAACATTGAAAATGTCTCGACCCAATTTGAAAATTTGCATGATCGACTCGTGGCTTGACTTGGCACAATTTGAAATCACCAGACTCGAGTCAACGATTAAGATGACTCGGGATGACTTGACACGGAAACAAATTTTCAAGTCAATCTTCAAGTCATGAAAGATTTTATTTTGCAAAGCTGAGCTGATACTGCTAATTCTCTATTTACTGGATTTTTAAATGACTTGACTCAAATTGAAGTTAACAATGACTCCAAATTGACTCGATTTGGAGACAAATTTTCGAGTCAATTTTCCAGTCATTAAATATCCAACTTAGCAAATCCACGCAATTTACATCTTTAGTTGATGCATTTTTGAAATTGCTTGGACTCAACTCAAAATGACTCGTGACCTGAAGGTAATGAATGGTGACTCACTCCCGACCCTGCGCCCAGCACACTGACTCGGTGGCTTTTCGGGACATAACCAAAAAGTTCTACGACTACGACTAACAGTAACCTACCTCGGAATGTAAAGCTATTTCGTTCTCCATAACCAATCCTCTCAAAGTAGTTTTCCCTTCTTTTCTGCTCATTTGCGCCTCCTGGACCGCGGTCAACGTCCATAAACGGAGATTTTTCGATGCCCCACCGGACACCAGGCGGGCCCCCTTCGAAAACAGACAGCAGATCTCCGCCACGTCTGCCTTCCAGTGCAGAAAGCACTCGTTGGACTGCGTGTCCCAGGCAGTTACCGCCCCGCAGCTGGTCCCTGATAAAAGAGGCCGAAATTTCAAACCAAACATTGAGACTCACAGCCAGAATTGAACGACTATAAAATGTCAGGCTTTTTAAAATTAGAATTACTGAATTTGCGAACACTTGGAAACTGAGTTAAATTCAGAACTAGAAAGAAGTATCAAATCATAGTTCAGTTCAGAGTTCAGTTCAGAGTCCAGTTCAGAGTTCAGTTCAGTTCAGTTAAGAGCTCAGAATTCAGTTCAGTGTCCAGTTCAGAGTTCAGTTCAGTTAAGAGCTCAGAGTTCAGTTCAGTTCATAGTTCAGAGCTCAGTTCAGAGTTCAGTTCAGAGTCCAGTCCAGTTCAGTTCAGAGTTCAGTTCAGAGTCCAGTTCAGTTCAGTTGAGAGCTCAGTTCAGTTGAGAGCTCAGAGTTCAGTTCAGTGTTCAGTACAGTTTACTGTTCAGTTCAGTTGAGAGCTCAGAGTTCAGTTCAGTGTTTAGTTCAGTTCAGTGTTTAGTTCAGTTCAGTGTTCAGTTCATAGTTCAGTTCAGTGTTCGAATCAGAGTTCAGTTCAGACTTCAGTTCAGTGTTCAGTTCAGTTCAGAGTTTTCACGAACAAGAGAATGAAAAATTCATGAACACTAGAATGAAAAATATCTGAACAGCAAGCTCGGCTCGTTACGCACTATACAGTTCTACTTTAGGATTTTCAGGAAAATCAGACATTAGATTAGGCAATTTGTTCTAGTTAGTCTCATTTTGACAACAACTAGAACTATCTACCATTACCTAGTTGTCCAAGTCTTTTCCTAGCCCTATTATAACAGTAAATGGATGGAACTAGAATGAATGATTTAAATTGGACGACACACTTCGTCGAAAATCATTTTGCACTTTTTAAGGTTTCGATGCTCCCATTTGGGAAAAAACGATCTTGAATATATTTATGAATGATAAAAAAACGCTTACTGTGACAAGCCATCACCCAACTCGGGAACAAATAGAGAGAAAATAGGACGTACCGGCGTACAACACACTGTCCTTTCCGTACGCGGCACAGGTAAAATGCAGCTCCCTATCTCCGCAGGCTTCTTTCAGACTTTCCGGTATTTTGCCTTCATGAAATTGCAACTGTGCCTGCCGTGCCAGAGTTTCGTTTAATAGAGAGATTTCGTGACCAGAAACTGCACATTTACAGTACAATAGAGTGGCTTTATTGGCGTTGGCTTGTTAAGGTGATATGGTGTCCGTGTCGAAGGGAATCACATTCATTGATTGTTCAAATATCATAAATCCATAATTGTAGAACATACGAAAAGCTTCTTGGAGGTACAGAACTTGAATATACAATTGAATAGTATATTCATATTGAAATGAACCCGAATATTAGGGGTGATCGTCAGCAACTAGTAGAGAATTGGAAGGGCCATTGTGTATCAACAATCATATCACAAAATATGACGTCACCAGCATGAAATTCCGAGTAAGAGAGCGTTCAATGTGTAATTCTTTTAATGGTACACGAATTCCTTTTGTTGACACAGCCTCGGCTGCTGTATTTTGATGAAAATCGACTCCAAGGCACACAACTGAAAGTGCGGACAGGCCCTTCCGACAACGCGTTATTGTATTTACAAAATAAAATGAAGTTGAATAGACAGGGTCGCCATACCGTTCATATTTCTAAGATTTGTCCTTATTTTGAAGGGGCGATGTGTTATAAAACTATATTGTCCTCATTTATAAGATTTGTCCTGATTTTTGCTTTAATTTGTCTCATTTTTAGCAACGATACCGCGATTCGGGCTGGACTAAAGTGATGACATTTCACGTTCAGTCCGTATACCGGGTTGTTGAAAAAAACATTTTATTCCAGACTTTAGCGGTTGTTAGCTAAAACTGTTAGGTTGGTTACTAAAAACACACATTTTGGAACATCCCTAACACACAGTTTTTGGATGCCTTTAGTTTTTGATCCCTGTTGACGACAACCCTGAATATAGATGTCAATAAAACAAGACCAATAACAATAATAATAACACGATAGCCGCGGTCAAAATCATCAACAATAACAAGTTGAGTTTCTAAACAGCAAATAACATTGAACACACGTAATAAACAGTTTATTCTCAACACACCTCAGTACTGTATTCTTCAACCAACCAAAACACAATGCTGGCATTGTCACCGACAGTGACAAACTCATTCGGAGCATTCGGGTCCCAAACAACCTGCGCAACACAAATCCACAGCATAAGCTACGTCGCAAAATCGCAAAACAAAAATTGGGTAAAAACTCACAAAAACGTACCTGATGAATTGGATTCTTACATCTCGAAGACGCCAAAACAACTGGCTTTGTTTCCCCATCATATCCGCTCCACAAAACAACTAAATTCTCACGATAATCTCCCACAGACACCAAAAACCTATTGAAAAGGGTTCACGTTAGTGAACGTTAGTGGAAATGACATATCTGCCCACAGCTATGTCGTACAGGGTACAGTACAAGTATGGCAAAAAAAACATGGAATTATCTATATGTGACGTAAAACTGGCGTTATTTCCTTTGCGGATGCATGGCACATAATTGAACTATCGAATCACCAAACCATGACCAAAAGGATTTGCCTCCGCAAAAATGGGTTTTATCTCAAGGTTGAGTAGATTACAATTTTCCGAATCTAAATTTGGTCAGTTGAAAATTGGAATATTGGATATTACATGAGCAGTTGAACACGCGTTTAGTTACGATGTCAGCAACTCCAGTTGCGAAGATCTATCACGAATCTAGAAATGCATAAGCTCAAAACAACTAGAACTTGATACCTATCGTCTCTCGAATACTCCATGGAGACGACGTTGTATTCGTGATGTTTCAGCAGGGCCCGGCACTCCCCGGTTTTCACGTCCCACAAGCCGATCTCGCTTTGCGCCAAACCGTTTTCGCACGTGGCGCAACCCAGCACCTGAATACGGAAACCTCTACTAACAGGCTAACAATTTTATGAGGTCGACAGAATAATTTTTAAACTTTATTTTTTTGTTTTTTAATGATGAATTCAAAACTTTCTACTGCAATAACTTCCCTTCTAGTGGTTGGAATTGAACTAAAGTTGGTGTGCGGCGTTGTTTTTACGAACCTAATAATTTTATCAACTAGGTAGTAAAATCTGAAGAAAAAGATTATATTTGAACAGCCCTAATAGTCGTAAAAAAATCGGGTTTAACGTGGCTTCAACTCGAAATTGAACAGTGACTTTTGACTCGGTGTTGCAATGGACAATAGTGTTCTAGGCGTTGGAATCGCATAAAATGTGTTTTATATCGTTTTTGCTGACGGCTAAACAATTTTATGGGGTTGGCAGTAAAATTTGAAAAATTTACCTGGCAATCGTGCTGCATGGCCATGGTCGAAATCTCCTCGCTGTGTCCAGTCAGGTGACGTTGTGCCCCGGTGCCCAAATCTTCCAGGACAACCGTGCATCCGCTAGAGTAGGCAAATATACCGGTATCTGGATTCCACACCATGTTTCCGCGACCGTTGCCATTGTACCTCAAGTACGACAGAAGATTTTGAACATTGTCTCTCTTGTCCAAGAGAGGCACTGCCTAGGGTGCCATGCGAAGGCACTGATATCACAATATTTCATCGCCGAGAGCTTTTCCGTGTGTGTATTTTCGATGATAAAGTAAATTTACCTAGAGAGATGTCTCATATATGCAATGCAGGGTTGTAATGACTCGAGTTTTGGTGACTCGACTTGACTCGAATCATTTTTCAATTGCGTAAAATGACTCGAATCGAGTCAATTTTTGTATTGACTCGACTTGTACTCGAACACACGGGAGTTTGAAAATTTTCAATTTATTATAAACATGATGATGATGAAAACATAGTACTCACCCGATAACGGCCTGCAATTTCAGTCCCTCCTCCCCTTTTTTAGGGGCGTATCGTCTCGCGGCTTGCGAGCTCGGATTATCGGATCGACGGAAATGCTTCAAAGCAGACGGCTGCTCTGAGAAACCTGAAAATTTACAAATGTCGGAACTTGAACGGTGTATTTTGTGTTATTAGTTATTAGTAGGGCAAATTTTTTTTCACATGCTATAATAAGTCAAAATTTTGTCAAAATTGTAGCGTTAGGTCAAAGTCAAAACTGTTTTGCAGCCTGCATTTCGTTTGTATCGTAGATGTTTGCACTGTCGATGAACTTATCATTTCACATTTTACAGCTTGTAGCCTACTTTATAGGTATACCGTTGTAGACGGCCCATTGTCATTGTGAATCATAAACGGTCAAATGAAAAAAATAGGTTGACATGGTGTTATGCTCAACGTAACGCAATATCTTAACTGAAGCAAGACTGCGTGGGCATTGCATGGTTCTTATATCAAGAAGCGCATTATGAAAAATTGTGATGTAGACACCTTTACCAGAATGAAGTTACACAGTTTGTCGCCAGCAGTGTACGCACAACTTCCGAGTTGTCAGCCAACAACTGCTGCTGTTGAACGCTCTTTCTCCGTTCTTGGCAAGCTACTTAGTAAGGACAGACTCTTTCTACCCGAGAATATAATTAATGGAATTAAAATTTTAGTTTTTACAGTGAGTAGATCTATAATAATATATAATGTTGACCATCTCTACTATGATATTAAAAAAAATGAAAGTGTGACCTTACCGGTGGGTTCTCGTGGGGGCAGCATTTTCTGTAACGGCTCCTTGACTGGTTTAATAGGAGACAACGCGGCTCTGCCTTTGATCGTGTTCGAACCCCAAAACACTTTGATGGGGTCGTCCTGGGCGGCCGCGGCTGACTTCGTGCATTCGTGCCGCTTTTTCGGAGACTTCACCGGCGTTATTTCCACTGAAATGTACAAATTCGCAATGAAATGACTTTGGTCAGGCAGGGTTTCGGACACGCACAAAAACTGGGGAAATTTGAAAATCTATTGTTCTAGTAGCTGAATTTGATAAGTGAGCAGTTCTAGTTCTAATTCTATTAGCTGACATTGAAGAGTTATTCTAGTTCCGCTTGCGCGTTTTAAAGAGTGAGTAATTCTAGTTCCAGTTTTAGTTTTAGTTGCAGTTTAAAAAGTGTGTGGTTCTAGTTCTAGTTGTGAGTAGTTTCAGTTTAGTCGAGTATTTTAAAAAGTGAGTAGTTCTAGTTCCAGTTGCAATTTTGAAAAGTGAATAATTTTAGTTCTAGTTGCGAGTTTCGGAACACGAGTACTTCTACTTCTAGTTGCGTATTTTGAAAAGTGGTAGTCTGACCCCCTTGGTGCTACATGAAATAATATTCAACCAAAGAAATTACAACAACGCATCTTGGATTAAATTTTATATTAATTACGAGAACAGGAGTGCAAATTTGGTCCAAAAGGCACCTTTCTCAAACCGGCTTTGCAAGCCGTCCATCATTTTCGTGTCCAACGTAAAGTCAGACACGTCGGTAGCGTCCAGGTCAGCTGTACGCAATGTATCGGGTGGCACCCATCTGGAATTCTCCACGGCTTTACCCTCGACAGGACTTTTCCTGGACATCTTTTCATCGCCTGGAAAAAAACAAAATAGACCCTGTCAATCAGTGTCGGAATCAAGTCACTGCTTTTGAGTCACAACTGGTGCTAAAATATTGGCTGGACTCTAAGACCAATGCTCAATTCATAACCAAATCAGCCAGCAACTCGAATTATATCCAGCCCCAGATATGATGCATTCCTTACCGTCGGTATTAGTAGGACGGGGTGCACTTTTACGCGGTTGTGGCGTACGTTCGTCGCGCATCGGCGGATCGGGCCCCGTGTCTCTCGTTGGGATCATGTCTGCGGAATCTGGAAAGAGGAGAGACATGATACATTTCTTTTCATGATAACAAGCCCGTATCGTAGGCTACCAGTGAATTTGAAACACTGAATTCGGTTATTGGCAGCCCCTAATGCTGACCCTACCCTACCCGAATACATTAATAAATATATACCAAGTGCCATATATCACAATTAACGCTCATATCCGCTGAACCATTCATTTAAGAATTTTTTATCATAATACGGATTCATCCGTTTCCTAATAATAATAGTTATTACATTTCTAATGGCAAATTCACCCATTGGCGCACCAAGTGGCCAATCTCACTCAGATAAAACTGTACAGTTACAATTCCGACTACGGTGTAATTTGGAAAACAACAACAACTGTGTAGCTATAATTCTAATTCTAGTCTAATTCGGAAAAACTGTGTGGCCTAGTTATATTCCTAATTCTAGTGAAATTCGAAACAAACAACTGAGTAGCTAAAATTCCAATTATGGTGTAATTTTGAAAAAAAAATGCATAGGTATAAATCTAATTCTAGTCCAATTCGTAAAAACTGTGTAGCTATAATTCCAATTATAGTGTAATTTAAAAAAAAAAAAAACTGTGTCTACATTTCTGATAATCTAATTCGGAACACACTGTAGTCATAATACTAATTCTAGTCTAATTTGCAGAAAAAGTGTGTTGTGCAGCTAAAATTCTAGTTCTAACTAATTCAGGAAAAAAAACTGTACTTGTAATCCTAATTCTAATATAATTTGGAGAAAAAGTGTGTAGCTATTATTTGAATTGTAGTTTAATTTGAAAAAAAAGTGTAGCTATAATTCTATAACTAATCTAACTTGGAAAGAAGGATTTAGCTTTCATGGTAATTCCAATCTAATCTCGAAAACTCAACATTTTCTATCAAGTCTGCACAGACCTATACTTGTCCTTCTCGCCTCGCTCAGGATATCAGCGCGCTGCGATCTTCCGACCGGCAAAATCTCATTCTCAGCCCCGCCAGGAATATCGTCGCAGTTAGCCCTGATGTCCAGTTCAGCGATGTCGCCCTCGCGAGGGTCGAATTTTTTCGCCTCCTGTCCGCGGAACTCCCAGAAAAATACCCCGTCCTCGCCACAGGAGATCACTTTTGACCCGTCAAACGCGAATAAGACTCGTCCGATACGGCCGCAGTGTCCGATGAATACCTGAAGGCGAGACAGGAGGTTTTAATCGTTTTAAATTTATTTGTAGAGCTTCTTAGAGGTACAGAACTTCGATATACAATTGAATGGTATATTCTTATTGAAATAAACCCGAATATTTTCGGCTGACACTCGTCAGGGGCAATCGTCAGCAACTAGCAGAGATTTCGAAGCAACGCGGCAGATCTATTCTTAATATATTAGTAGCAACGGCAGATTACAGGGTTGTAATGACTCGAGTAACGACTTTCTGATGACTCGACTTGACTCGAGACTCAGACGGCCAAGACCGACATTTCGTTGTAATTTCGAGGAATATTAAAGTAATCACACTATTGGGATTTCGTCTATTGGTACTGGTACTTGAAAATGCACCACTGCTAAAAGTGAGGAAAATTAGTATATTATAAATGCAAAGCATTTAATATCACAAAGCAGAGTTATAAAAAGTGGGTTTAACAAGACTTTGATTGGAAACTGAGCAGTCAACACACTATGACTCGGACTTGACTCGTTGAATTGAAAACGACTCGACTTATATATACTGATTTCCATCAATTTTAGCAGTTTTTGGTCGCACTTTCAAGTACCAGTACCAATATACGAAATCCCAATAGTGTGGTTACTTCACTATTCTTTGAAATTATAAAGAAATGTCGGTCTTGGCCGTCTGAGTGTCGAGTCATGTGACTCGAGTCACCGCAACCATGGAGATTGACCCGTCACTCGGCGACAACCCCGGCAGTTTACTTGAAAATTGACGTCTTTGGCGAGATCGTAATCCCAAACTTTAACGACATTGTCTCCGGCCGTAGCGAAATGTCTTCCGTCGTCGCTGACGCAGATTGACGACACCTTCGAGCTGTGTGAACATAAGACGTGGTCAGACCAGTCAGTAATGCAAGTCTGCTTAATTGGGAGCACCGAGCAGGACTATTGATTGCAAGGGAGTCGCGAAATTGATCCAATTTATAATGGAAAATGAAAACGTTGTATAAAAAAACGACGCGTGACAATTTTTGCTTCACTCCCAATCGGTGGAAGCTAAGCGATTGCAGTTGAAAATTTTGGATTCGCAAAACCAGCCTGAAGGTGGGTTATCTCAGGATTATGGATGAAAAACTCGAATAACTTCCCTTCTACGGGTTGGAATTGCGTCAAATTTGTTTTGCATCGTTTTTGTAGACGTCTCGACAATTTCATGGGGTTGACAGTAAAATTAAACATATAAATATAAATATTTTATAATAAATTCAAAATTTTCAACCCCCAGTGCCTTCACATCTAGCAGTCGAAATCGAGTCAAATTTGGAGTGCAGCGGTTTTCAGACAACCCAACAATGCATCAGAGAATCTCCGCAATCAGCCAAAAAAGTTAATTTCCAACACTTTCCAAGCGCAAAAACAGTAACGAGTAAAGAAACCAACAAACGTACCGGTGAATATTGTCGGTGACAGAAACCAGCCGTCCGTCCTTGAGCCCCAATTTCAAAAGCCTGTTGCCGTTAGTGACGACGAGGAGTTCATTTCGTTTTGACGCAGAAAAGCAAACTCGCAACGGGCAATCCACAGTTGGTCTGCAAGGTAAAAGTACTAGATCAGGCGCTACTACCCAGGAACTCTGACGCAGTGTGAGTTGTCTAGTAGAGCCACAACCACTCTTGATGAGCTACGTTGACAACCTCACAACCCTAAGCCGCGTACTTCTGCCTCAAAATATCAGGCTCCATTCGCAGCCCCGTGGAAACGTCGATCCTCAGCAGTTCGTCCAGGGTTGAAGCCGACGCCACGGTCACCGCGTATTCGGTGGGGCCGACATAAGCCACGCGGCGCGAGTCCCGGGCCACCGCGATACTGCCGGGTGCGTATTGGTCCCCGCGAGCCATGGCACGCGGTAACGAACGTATCACCGCCGATCCTGTCTTGACTACGTCGGATGTGTCGTACAAAGCGATAGTACCTGAAACAGAATTGAATTACTTTTCTCACCAAGTGTCAGATTTAGGACAAGTCATTTTACCTTTAAGTCGCCGTGAATTTTGACTCAAATCAAGTCGAGCCATTTCGAAATTTTCAAAGTCAAGTCAAAAAAATTTTCAGTGACTCGAGTCAGGTCGAGTCATTTTTGAAATTTTGTAATTCCAGTTGCGAGTCACGACACGCAGATTTTCAGTGACTCAAGTTTCAAATTTTTAAATTGGAGTCAAGTCACGCAAATTTTCAGTGACTCTTAAAGTCATTTCAAATTTTCTCAATTTGAGTCGCGAGTCTAGTGACGTAAAGTTTCGGTGATTCGAGTCAGGTCAGGTCGTTTTGAAAATTTTCAATACGAGTCGCGAGTCAAGTCACACAAGTTTTCAGTGACTCGAGTCGTGTCGCACAATTTTTCCAAGAACTCGAGTCAAGTCAGGTCATCTTAAATTTCTTTGATTTTGAGCCGATTTCAAGTCTGAATTTCGGAATACAGAAAATTCGGATACCTTTGACTTCTCCGCTGTATAGATATTCTCCAGAGGGTGCAAACACAATTCCCGTCACGACTGAAGAATGTATGTTGTGTTCCGACAGCAGGCAAGTGTTGGCGACATGGAATACTCTAACGGCTCCACTCTCAAACCCGCACGCAAATACCTGCAATTTAAGGTGAATACATTATAAATAACCCAAATACATTCAGGTTCTCAACAGTTTTTGTGTTGTTTCTTTCCTTATCGTTTACGTTTCTAAAATTTATGTGTAGGCGGTACTACGGTTAGAACTTTGTAATTGAACTCTCAAATCAACTTAACATAAACCAAACCACGATAAATCGTTGTGTTCAACAACAAACTTGATAATTAATCACGGTACCGTAGATCACAATAATTTTCGGGCTAGCAACGGTGAATAAGGCTCTTCCATTTGTATTGTAAGGGTCATAGGCGCCGAGTTTTATTTTTACACGGGGTGGCCAGATGAAAAAAGTGAGGGGTTTGATATTGTTTCAAATTTTCCAAGCATCAGTTAATTATGGTTAAGTACATGCGTAAATGCTCATAATACATGGATAGGACAAGCTTCATCGTGGTGACGAAATTTCGCGCGAATAAGTACGTGTAAACTCGGCAGCGAGTCTTCTGGTGTTTAGTATTAGCGCTAATCAATTACGTCTGTTCGTGGCCAATAGTGTCGATTTAAAGTTACTCAATTTCACGCTGTCAGTCTTAAGCCAGAATGACATAACAATATCAGAAGTAGAGATAGCAGGCAAATCATGTGAGGCCTGTAGCAGACGCTGTAGTTTAGGCCAGCGATGTTATCGCGTGCGCCTGTCCTGCTGTAGACTCGATAGTTCAGGTTCGTAACAATATCAGGCCTAGGCTGGCGCACATGACAGACATAGCTCATGCCAGCGATTAGCGTGCAGGGCTGCAGGATTACATGCGGACGCTAGGGCTCTTCAAAAATGACATTTTATCTCAAATCGTACCGGGTACTTGATAATATTGTTAGGTGACCTAATTTAAGCCTACACACAAAATTTGGTTCAATTCCAGCCAGTAACCGCTTTGCTTCAGGAGAAGTAAGTTTCTATTTATTATATAAAAATAAATAATAAAAAATTTGAAAATTTTCTGTTCACCTCATGAAAGTGTTAGGCTGTCTATAGAAACGATGCTCACCAAATTTGGTTCAATTCCAACCAGTGGAAGCGGAGTTATTGCCGTCGAAAAATTTGGATTTGAATAAAATAGTATTTACAGTGACCGATTTTTTGTTTATTTATCATAGTTGTGCTCACCGTAAATATTATTTTATTCAAATCCAAACCACCGACGGTAGTACACAACTGCACATGAGATGTCACTGACCCATTTCATATACAAATGATTCTCGCTAATTTGTAGTACGCAATCGATAATACGAATTAGTTAAGTGGTATTTCTAAAGGACAGGATTTCTAGTTGTAAACGAGAAACTAATTGTTGTGCTGTGACTCTTTTAAAACTAAGATTTTAGACACACGGATAGCGCATGAAGCATGACTCCCCAGTGACCACCCTTGTTTACACACATAATACTTAGTGTAGGAATGAAAAAATTTCAAAAACACCCAACCCACTTCTAAATCCGGGTGACACGTTATCGCGACTGGCACGTCTTCAGGCGTTGTGAAATCGTAAAGCTGCCTCAAAGTGGAAGCGTCCCACACTCGCATGCTAGCGTCAGACGAGCAAGTCGTCACCGTTTTACGCAAGCCATCTATGCCGCAGTCGACAATTCTTAAAAATAGACGCAAATTAGCGAGTATCCTCGGAAGTAATCATTGCGCCATCCCCTAGTAATCTCTTGCTCAATGATCATCTGCTTACTTGTCGATGTGAGAACGCATCAGGGTAGCGTACTCTCGAGTGCTGACGTCCAGATATCCCAAGGTTCCAGCCGAAGTAGCCGCCAACACCTTCATCCCATCTAAACCAGTTTCAAGCGTGTTGAGAAGTGTAAAAACAGCAGTGAATTTAAACAGGATATCAGTGCTATTGGTAAAGAACGATTGCCGGGTTTTACTGCATAGTATTATAGTATCGCGTACTAATGTAGAGATGTGTATTTAGTAGATGCTTGTTGTTGTGACCATACACAGGCTAGATAAGGCTAAACACCCCAGCACTCAGCAGTACATGTTTGCATCTCAATTTGTCTTCTATACGCAAACAATTATGTTTTCAAAATGACGTTTATAATAACTCAAAGGATTTTCGCCTGCAACTTATCGAGAGTTGCCGTCACGATAATGCAATAGAACACAGTTGACTTCAAAACCAAATGACCAATATGACGCAATTCAAGTTTAGAAATGACATCAGATCCCCATAGCAACGGCGCATCATACAGCAATGTACATTGAGCGAAAAGTCTCCGGGTTGACGAACGTTCCTTTGAAAGTTCAATTCAAATTATATATCACAAATCAGTTATGCAAGCGATTACACAAACATACCTGGCGTGATATCCAAGTCGGCTACGGGCCCTTCGTGCTTGGCTTCCAAGAACACAGTCGCTAGATCCTGAGACCAGAGTCTCAACAATCCGTCGTCAGACGCAGTGGCCAGATACGATTCGCTGAAGCGAATTGCGTTCAAACATATACCTGCAACCAAGCGGTTGTTCATTTTTAACCATACTTTATAAAAATTGAGAGCAATTGAAAATTCTTCAAAATCAATCAATGTAGCAGCAATTTATTAGAGTTATGCGCATGCTTTAAAGGGGCACTGCACTCTAAAATATATGCGGTCTGAAATTGAAGATCAAAACCAAAAAATTTTGGCCGCGGCCATTTTCTTCAGAACGCCAACGTAATGGAGCTGCAATTTATTGAGATTCCCGCAAGTGTTTCACGCTCCAGCAGTCACGCAGAGATCGAACTTCATATAGTTGTCAGCCGATGTTACGAAGGAAATATGTCGCACACGCCGAGGTGGTTTAGATACCGCGTTCGACGGAAGATATTCAGTCAGGAGATTTATGTCAGAATCGTGGCTAGTGTATTTTATTTCTTTAGGATAGAAATAGATCACGTCATATTCTTATGTATAAAACATTGTTAAACATCAGATAATGATAATTTCAATCATAGAGTCACATATACCCATCCACAAACTACTTTTTACTACAAAATCAAAAATTTACAAAGCAAGTAGTTTTATTCCCTCTCTTAACCACAGCTCTATTGTATTACTCTTTATATAACCATATTCTCAAACCATAGACAACTTCTCGAAGATATTACACCTGTATCGGAAGCGTCGGGTTCTTGCGCCATAGGAGTCAGTTTGCGGACATTCTTCACTGTGACGTCATGGAAGTCAATTTCAATAACACAACCTTCTTTCGAGCACGCGTACACAGAATACGGAATGTGTTGCTGCTTATGTCTGTGAAGACCTTTTTCCAAGATTCGGCTTTGATTTTTAGCGGATACTGTGGCGAAAGAACAAATGTATGACTTGGGCAATTAGATAATTCCAGTCTTGAAACTTGACTTAATTAATTTGTGAAATTTTCCTATGTTCCAATTTTAATTCTACTGTAATTTCTGGTTCCCTGAAAATGCTACAGGAGAGCCGTATAGTGCATAACGAGCCAAGCTTGCTGCACGGGTATTCGTCATTCTCGTGGTTGTAACAATGAACTATGATTCGATACGTAGTGAACTTGATTTAATTTCTGAGTTTTCGCGAATTCGGTAATTGCAATTCTAATCTGATATGAAAAAATTGTGTAGCTATAACTCAAATTATAATTTAATTTCAACAAAATTTGAGCAGCTATAATTCTAATCGAATTTGGAAAAAATGTGTAGCTGTAATTCTAATTTTAATATCATTTGGTTAAAGCTGTGTAGCTATAATTCTAATTCTAATCTGATTTGGAAACATTGTGTAGCTGTAGTTCTAATTTTTATCCAATTTGGAAAAAAAAGTGTGCAGCTATAATTCTAATTCTAATCTGATTTGGAAAAATGTGTAGCTGAAATTATCATTTCAATCTCATTTGGATAAACCTGTGTAGCTATAATTCTAATTCTAATCTGATTTGGAAACATTGTGTAGCTATAATTCTAATTTTAATCTAATTTGGATGAAATTGTACAGCTATAATTCTAATTCTGATCTAATTTGAAAAAAAAAAAACATGTAGCTGTAATTCTAATTTTAATCTCATTTGGATAAAACTGTGTAACTACAATTCCAATTCTAATCTGATATGGAAACATTGTGCAGCTATATTTATAATTTTGATCTAGTTCGGAAAAAGAAACTGTGCAGCTATAATTCTAATTCTAATCTGATTTGGAAACATTGTGTAGTTATGATTCCAATTTCATTCTAATTTGGAAAAAAAGACTGTGTAGCTATAATTCCAATTCTAGTGTCACGCTTATATAAGCACATATTCATCTTGAGGGAAGATTCCATTCAGAACTGGACAATATTATTACGCTTCAGCGAACGTAATCTGATTTGATAGAAACTCAACTTGTAAGCTGTTGCATTTCTTCCTAACTTAGAATGGAATTCAATTTCCAAGGTTTTGCGAATTTAGTAATACCAATTCTAGTATACTTTAAAAAATCTGTGTATTAATCATGCTGAATTTAAGATAACGTGGATGTAAGCTTACGGATGTCAAGACGCAAAACGCCCCAAATACAGACCTATGTCCGATTCCGCGAACGTAACGTCAGTAAGCTCTCCGATCTTGTGTTCGCTGATGCTGACCGGACACGACCTTATTTGGCCGGCACGAACGCGCCAAAAACGGATGTTGTCTTTACCGCACGTTGCAAATCTGGTGTCGTCGTTCGGACAGATTCGTAGACGCGATATCTGAAAGTGTCGTGCTCGGTGAGAATCAACGGTGCCACGGTAAGTGTATGTCGCTGGTGGATAAAATATTATTTTACTTCTAATCAACTTAGCTTGATACAATGTATTCGACACTGCAAAAAGTTAAAACCAATCTTATTGAAATTAGAATACGAATTCAATCACGAGCCGTATTCCTGAAAAGTTGGCGCCATCAGAAAATCAAAGAGGTACGTTCAGAGTAACTAATGCAGGTGCGAATGGAATAGGCAGGCCGCGAAAATCATCGAGCAGTTTTAAAAAGTAAATTCGGTCCGCAATTAACACAACATGGCCACCTCGGAAATAAGAGGTCATGTTAGCGGCTAACGACGAATTTCCAACCCCACTATAATTACAAATATTTGCAATTTTCAAGAATATATTCAGTAATCAGTAATCGAACAGCTTCTTGGAGGTACAGAACTTCAATACACAATTGAACAGTATATTCATAGTGAAATGCACCCGTACGTTTACGGCTGACGCTCGTCAGGGGTAATCGTCAGCAACTAGTAGAGAACTGGAAAGAACATTTTGTACCGATGAAAAATATACTATTCAATTGTAATCAGTAAACACGATACATGACTATTTCCCTCAGTTGTGGCGACAATTTCACACAAAAATCGTACGCAAACGTATCCCAGTACTACTTCCTATCGACAAAAGCAAGTCAAGCTTGTGAAAAGTGAACGGAAAAAGTGAAAGTTGTCGAAAAACACAACCAATCGTGTATGCAGTTGAGAAAGCAAAATCTTTGCGAGTGATCTCAAAAAAGTAAAGTGTTTCTTTACTGAGCATGACCACCCCTGGGTACGATACAGTTGCACTTTTGCATGATTGAACATTAGGGCTGTTCAAAAAAAACTTTTCCTTCAGATTTCACTGGCTACTTGATAAAATTGTTAGGTTACTTAAAAAACGTAACACACCAAATTCGGCTCAATTCCAACCACTAGAAGCGAAGTTATTGCAGTAGAAAAATTTCTAATTCCATGATTTTATAATAAATAATTAAAGAGTTAGTCACCGTAAATACTAAATATTCATTCAAATCAAAATTTTTCTACTGCAATAACTTTGCTTCTAGTGGTTGGAATTGAGCCGAATTTGGTGTGCATCGTCTCTACTGAGAGCCTAACAATTTTACGGGGTCGGCAGAAAAATTTTGAAATTTTACTTTTTCGTTTTTTAATGATAAATTCAGAACTTTCTTCTGCACGAAACTCGCTTCTACTGGTTTGAGCCAAAGTAGGTGTGCAGCGTTTTATTAACCAAGCTAACAATTTTATCAGGTAGCCAGTGAAATCTGAAGGAAAAGTTTTTTTTTTGAACAGCCCGATTGAACATATTAAAAATTATCAATTCACTCATTTCAGTAAAATTTGAAATTCAAATTTTTTTTTTTATATTTAATTCAAAATTTTCAATGCGCGAAATCATTAATCTACACACTGACCTCCATATCGGCTTTACCCCTTGCCAAAACGGTAACAGTCCCATGTCTGACGACCCCGCTCGTGTCCCAAACCACAATCAGCGTTTTCTGGTGTACGTCCCTGTCAAAAACGCATTCAAAACGTCACAAAACAACACAATATCTGAGTGAAAAAACACGCCTACTTTCCGCATCCGATAAGTACGCCTCCGCTGGTGGAGAACGCCAACGCCTCCATAGTCGAAGCCTGTTGGTTTCTTACGATAGCCGCGCATTTTTTATTATCAAATCGCCACACTCTGATAACACCCCCTTCTCCTTTTTGGGCAGACGCCAGTACAGACGTAGACGAAGCTGTGAATTGCGCAAAAGAATTCAGTAATTAAAGATCAATGTTCAAAAATACCTTTTTTTGCGGCTATTAGTAAAAATTGTGAGGTTGTCTGAAAATGAGCAGAAATGTAGATAACAGAGTTTGAAAAATTCGAATTTGCATCAAATTTTACAGGTCGATCCATGAAAGTGTCAAGTTGTCTACAAAAACGATTCAAAACAAATTTGACTCAATTCCAGCCCGTAAAAGTGAAGTTATTAGAGTTTTTCCTTAATAATTCTTGGATCACCCAGAGCACAAATCCAAGATTTAAAACTGCAATAGCTTCGCTTCCAGCTGGAATTGAGCGAAATTTGCTGTGTGTCGTTTTATTAGCATTATTGTGCTGTAAAACACAAACCCTACCATTCTTGTGTCTGCAATCGTTGAACGCGAGCGCCACAACGCTGTCCGTGTGCCCCACGAAAAAATGCTGGTGCCTGTTTGCGATTTCCATAGCTACAATAACGGCGTGCACGGCGTAAACAATGATTTCGTTTCCGCCACACAGTTGACCTCCGGGGTGCCAGAGAGCTTGGTGCCTGAAGTACAAAGGTTGTCAGAGTGGCCAGCGTTTCTACTCAAGTAGAAATAGGAGTAAAGCTACAAATACTACAAGTAGACATAGAAAATGAATATGCAAAGATTCAGGGTCGTAACCAAGTCACAAGTCAATCTCCCTTTTATAGTTTTGACTCGAGTCAAGTCGAGTCGTTTTCAATTCACCGTCGAGTCAAGTCCGAGTCCAAGTCAGCGAGCAGAGGGTCGAGTTCGAGTCATGGTATTATGACGCGAGTCCAAGTCATTGTGTTGACTGCTCAGTTTCCAGTTAAAGTCTCGTTACTTTTTATAACTCCGTTTGGTGATATCGGATGGTTCGCGTTTATAATATACTAATTTTCCTCACTTTTAGCAGTTTCTGGTCGTATTTTCAAGTACCAGTATACGAATAGACGAAATCCCAATAGTGTGGTTACTTTACTATTCTTCGAAATGACAATGAAATGTCGGCCTTGGCCGTCTGAGTCTTAAGGCGTATGACTTGGTTCGAGCCATTGCCGTATTTCGAGAATATGACTCCATTGACTCGAGTCAAGTCGAGTCATCAGAAAATCGTGACTCGAGTCATTACAACCCTGCACCATAAATGCGTAGAATCTTGGAAATTATATACTTAGTTTAAGCAAATTGTGGAAGTGGTCGTAAAACATAACCACTTGCTAACCCACTTCATTGGCGATAACGCCAATCCGAAACCGTCGTAAGTACAATTTTACATGGCATGTACGATACATATCGTGTCAGATTCGCGATAACTTTATAATTTGAGTTTATGATGTGATAAATACCTGAATGCGTGTAAATTGGCCCCTGGTACTCCGATTCCAGACCCAAATCCGATGATACGCTTCAACTTCAGTATGGGGTCTGGCTCCAAGCACGTTATATCACCAATGTCTTCTTGACGGTCTCCAATACCGCTCCATGACGATGCGGTTTTAGAACGACGCGGCGTGTGCGCGCGATTTTTTGACTTATCTGCACCTAGAAAATGTCTCATAAGATGAAAGAGGACCCTACTATTACTTTATTATTGATGCTGGTTTAGGAGCTTTTCTGGGTTAATCTGTATCTGAAGTATAGCTGACCTATAACCAAATATCGTTCAGAATTCTCCGTCATACATACTCAATACATACAATGTTTATTCAGACGTCGTGCAAGTGGTAGCGTTATGAAATGAATCTCCTTGAAACAGAGATGTAGGTATTACATGATCAAAAGTCCGGTTCAAAAGCTGGTGTAAAGACCTGGTCATTCAAGCACAAGAATTTGTTGTACAAAACCCCACATCTTAGTAGGTCAGAAAGGCCTTTAGTGTACTAGTTGACATCCAACAAGGAAAAGGAGACGTCTTCTGGATGAGACATTCAGTGGCCTAACGAGGGGATCTTTGGAGCAACAGGTCGTGCCTAACCGGTGTGAAATGGCCAGAATTATTCAGCAATAGCTTAATTCGATAATGTGTTGGATCATATAACAGTGTAAACTCTCTTCACTTTCTTTTTGTGTAATAATGGTTGGTTCGTGCGGATGAAATTTTTGCAAAATAAAAGCGCGGATGGTTCTCGAAAAGGTTCATAAGCACTCATATATTCATATTGAAACGAACCCGAATATTTTCGGCTGACACTCGTCATGGGCAATCGTCAGCAACTAGTAGAGAATTGGAAAGAACATTTTATATCAAAAGCTGTATCATCGAATATGGCGTGCCTGATGTACAAAGTTGATATATACATTATATATACTTCTTTTGAATTCACAACTGGTTGCTAATGATTACCCCTGACGAGTGTATAATATATAAAGACATAGAAATTTTTTACTGCATCTCACGCAAACTCTTTACGGAAGCCCTTTTCATTTTTGGGTCTATAGTCGCGACGGACGAGGTCTTTCCTGTTCTGTTAAAATGACGATGGACCTCTAAACTACGCTTCTCCAGGCCGTCGGTGAATATATGGACATCGCCAGTACCAGATTCCACCAGAGTCACATCCTGAGGCCCTGACCTGCAAGAATGATAGCATAAGGGACCCGTAACCTGAATATTATATGTTAATCGAGTACGAAAACAATGCCACCAGCCAGACTTGAAAAACTACGAAATTTTCAGCTTTCAAATTAGATTGGAATTAGAATTACAGATATTCAGTTTTTTCCAAATTAGACCAAAATTAGAATTCGATATACACAAGTTTCAACATTGGGTTTGCCCACTTACTATCTACTTCACAAATACAAAGTAGTACAATACAAGCAGTAATAAAAGTAGCCAAAAAACTTAACTACGCAAGTAGCACAAGAGTACTCTGAAAATGTATAAGTGCTTCGTTACTGACGGCCTCTGAGATCTAGGAATGAATCACTTACTCCATAGTTGAATTCAACATGGTGAGGCCAACGGGGGGCAAATCCGACACGGTAGGCAGTGGTACGCTGTTTGGTTGTTTCTTAGGAATAGTAGCCACCGAGACGGAATGCTTGGACGAAGTGTGAAACCCTGTTGACCTTCCGAGATCCACGGTGGTTCCCTGCGAAAAACATCAGTGGAATTCACAGTAAATTTGAATAGTACAAATAAAACTTTTGTCAGCAACGGAAATTACGATATCATAACATGCTAAATTCAATGTAGTCATTTGCTGGTGGACGACCTATCTTGTTGAATTCTCTGTATAAACTATGACTACATTGCAGTACTCCGCGTGCACTTTGCAAAATCTGCTCATAATCTGCTTACACGCCCGTAAAAGTGACGCAAACACATAACAAAATTACTTTCCACATTACCAAATACAAATTGTGTGAGAAGTACGTCAAATACTTCTGCCAAAAAACGTACAAGTACCTCGTTGCTCGAGACAAAAACATGCGTGTGAAACAGGGTTGGCGAGGTATTTTTCAAAATTAGTCACATTATTAAAAAATTCATTTCAAACTTGCAATGCCAACCAAGAATTTGATTAATCTGACCGCGAAATTTGACATGTTGATGACCGAAATACCAGTTCAATACATTGTCGTGGCCAGGGGCCAGCAGTGACTCTGCATGTGGGCTCGCAGAAAGATTTTCATCGATGAAACCTTGGCACAAAATGATAGACTAATATTGGCCGAAAGCTTCCATGTCGATATGTCCGAGCGCCGAATAGTCCTGCCCTTGCCAACTGAGCCCAGTGGTATACAGAGACGGTCCGCAATACATGCAACAAGGAATTAATGTTATAGACCGAATTCATTTAATAAATTTCAAAATTTTTCACACGGGGCCAGGACATACAGGCACCCTACTTTTGATGACATAGATGCTATCAATTTTGATGCGCAGGAAGATAAGTCTTGTTTTCGCCGTTACCTAATCTGTCTCGATCAAATCAGACGATTAAAAAAAGGTCACCAATACTCAATTGCTAGTAAATATCAAGTGGCCCTTTGGCAGAAAAGGAAAAGGTACACCGCCTCTGGCGTAGAAGAAGAGAGCCCTAAGCCCTAACCTATCAATTACATAAATGATGCACAAGCAAGCCTTTAAATCGAAACATTGATCTGAAAAATCTTACCTCCAACCGCTTTGGACTTTGAATAGTACCCGGCGGGCCGTGCGTTTTTCGTTTGGACGCGGCGCCATGTGAACGTTCACTATTTATCGATCCATCGACACGTTGTATCGAATCGAACGGTAACAGAGCTGGTTTCGAAGGCGAAGGCGCTTCTGGAGACGTGGGGAATCGTACTAGGTCGTAAAGGTCGTCCCAAGACTGATATGTAAAAACACAGGTCAAAAACCGTAAGTGTTTTATTTTTTATTTTTTCAGAATTGATATCTGACTCGGAGAACGAGACAATTTACAGCTTTTCAAAATTAGATTACAATTACAGCTACACAGTTTATTCTAAATTAGATTAGAATTAGAATGATAGCTAATTTTCGAATTTTACAGTTAACCTCATGAAATGTCCTCACTTTCAACCCGGTTGAAGTGTAGCTTTTGCAGTTGGAAATTTCGAATTCACAAAAATAGCCTGGGCAGTGGGTAATCCCAGAATTATCAATGAAAAACTCAAATAACTTCACTTCTACGGGCTTGCAGACAGCTGCACATTATAGGGCTGTTAAAAAAGAATTCTCCTTCAGATTTCACTTGCTACATGATAAAATTGTTAGGTTGGTTAAAAAAACGCTGCACACCGAATTTGGCTCCATTACAACCAGTAGAAGCAAGATTCGTGCAGTAGAAAGTTTTGAATTTATCGTCAAAAAACAACAAAATAAAATTTCAAAATTTTTCTGCCGACCCCATAAAATTGTTAGGCTGTCAGTAGAGATGATGCACACCCACTTTGGCTCAATTCCAACCACTAGAAGCCGAGTTATTGCAGTAGAAATATTTGGATTTAAATAAAATAGTATTTACAGTGACTAACTCTTTAATTATTTATTACAAAATCATGGAATTAGAAATTTTTCTACTGCAATAACTTCGCTTCTAGTGGTTGGAATGGAGCCAAAGTCGGTGCGCAGCGTTTTTTTAACCAACCTAACAATTTTATCAAGTAGCCAGTGAAATCTGAAGGAAAAGTTCTTTTTTGAACAGCCCTGCACAAGTTCATGTTGTTTAATGCATTCGAAATTTTCAAACTGTGCGTTCACATCTAGCAGTTGAAACCGAGCAAAATTCAGCGTGGAGCGTTTTTTAGGCAGCCTAACAATTTAACCAGTGAATCCCCGGAATCCGTGAAAAAACAGTTATTTCTGGACAACCCAACCGACCAGAGACCACCTCTTGATAAAGTCCAAAGAGAAAGCGATTTAACCTTGTTTTTCGCGACCGGGAAATTCATGTCTCTCGGCATCGGCGCCAAATTCTCGTCAACCGATCTTATTCCGAGCTCTCTCGCTTTTCTGAAGCTGATCCGCGGGTCATACTCGATATCCGACGTGTAGCAGTTCTTGAGCATTACGTTGGCGCAGATTTTCATGTTCTTCACGTGCGAATACTTCCTGCGTCGAAAAGTATGCAGTCAGAAAAGTACCAGGGAGAGTTTCGCTTAGGGATAAGACCGGGGTTGTAATGACTCGACTTGAGTCGCAATTTTTCGGCGACTTGACTCGAGTCATTTTTTCAAATGCGTAAAATGACTCGAGTCGATTTTTATTGACACATTGAACAATGAAATATATGACTCGGGCACGACCCCTTCTCGCTGACTTAGACTCGCTGAAATGACTCCGCGAAGTGAAAATGACTCAACTTCTGTATGTATTGACTTGACTTGTGTATTTTGTGTAGTGACTCGAGTCAAGTCGAGTCAAAGAAAGATTACGTGTGAAGCTACGGCTATTACCTGTTGATGTAAACAGACAGAATGTACTGCAAATCCAGAACCAGCATCGTCCATTTCTGGGCTAACGGCGCAGCGCCTATCAAGTCACTTCTGGCTCCTTGCGACGTACGATGCTCCACGCTCCCTGTATTAGGCAGAGTTAAAGAATTATAAAATCTTCACCTTTTTTTTGCCAAATTACATTAGAATTAGAAATATAGCTATACAGTTTTTTTGCAAATTAGATTAGACTTAAAATTGTGGCTTTACAGTTTTTTGCCAAATTACATCCGAATTGGAAATATAACAACACAGAGTTTTTTCCAAATTAGATTACCGTAATTTTCCAAGTATAGTACGCCCCCATGTATAATACGCACCCCTAAAATGGCATGTAAATTCTGGGAAAAAGCCTGTACCCATGTATAGTACGCACCCTTCATTTCAGTACATGAATAGTTCCGAGATGACACTCTTGAACAATCATTACACAACGATCGCTAATCATTATACAATTAGCGGGATTGTCTTTAAACGATAGTAGACAGCAGTCAAAACCTGCGAGGCTGGTGGCGCGATACATCTTAAGCACGAGGAGACCTTTTACAGATGCGATTGCTAATCAATATACAATTAACGGTATTGTCTCTAAACGATAGTAGATAGCAGCCAAAGCCTGCGAGGCCGGCGGCGAGTTAGTTTAGGCCAACGAATTGACATCTTGAGCATGATGCCTATTACAGATGCGATTGCGCCTAGGCTAACGGTTATGTTGTGCGCACCAGGTCTGTTGGAGATGCGACTGATTACGCAAGCGATTATATCTTGCGCACATGGCCTCTTGTATATGCGATTGTTCGGGCCTGCCGTTGACGCGACGAATTGTCGAGAATTGCCGCGTGCGAGTGTCTATTACTGACCTCATTTCGCTCGCGTACAAACGGCAAACCAACTCAGCAGGAGATCGCGTGATTGTGCACACGGCTCTCGTTAATTAGCAACGCGCTTCCCTTAATTGGCAGCGCGTCACTCTACAATACGAATTACTACCCGCGATGGCTGAAAGTGATGCGCGATTGGAAACAAACATGAAGAAAGGTGTGATTTCAAGTTTTTTATCGAGGGAGATTTTTGTGTTGTTCCCATGTATTATACGCACGCCCAGATTTTAGGGCAAAAAATCGTGTAAATTTTGCGGATTATACATGGAAAATTACGGTACACTTAAATTTATAGTTTTACGTTTTTTTGTCAAATTACATTAGAATTACAAATATAGCATTCAGTTTTTTTGCAAATTAGATTAGACTTAAAATTATAGCTTAACGTTTTTTTGCCAAATTACATTAGAATTGGAAATATAGCTAGGGGAGAGTGGGTAGGTATGGGCCACCAAATCTTACTAAGCTATAACTTGGCCAAACTTGGTCAAATATTCCTAAATTTCGGTATGGACGATCATTAGTTATATGGCTAACTATTACTGGTAGAATTAAGCTAAAATACCCATGTATTTGGAAGTGACATCAAATTTCGTAACAATACATCATTTTTGTAAATAAAAAATAGGCCTCGAGGTATGGGCCGGGGGGTGGTGAGGTATGGGCCGCTGTCTGTATTGAATCAATAAATGCCATTCATATCCTACAAACTGCAACTCTTGTCACAGTTACCGACAGTTTGTATATACTGATATAAAGCTGAGCTGGAAGTAGACAATTCATATATTTCAATTCCCGTATTGATCGTAAGCCATAACGCGTAACGAAACAAGATTACTAAAAATATGTAACATGAAATTCACTATCAAATCATGCTTCTTTTGCCTCAACTACCCCATCAAATCCAAATGTCACAGCTCTATCTCTTATTTAAGTGGGAGTGACAAACCATGATACATATTTGAGCATATGATGACATACTGTGCTAACAAACTTTTCTCCTCTTCATGAAAGATAGTATTGGAAAACGATTTTGAAATCCTTTTCATGTGAGACTCATCCCCTGTTTTTCCATATACCTATTTAATGTAGCTCTACCAATTTTGTACTGACGGCATGGTTATCTTTTTGATACCTCCCATGCTTTAACGTTTCATATTGCCAAGCTCAGATCTGATTCTGAAAACTGGCCTTTTTATTGGTTTCATGATTTACTTTCAGGTGATTGTATATGAGAGGGATTAAACCAACACCTTCAGTATTCTAGAGATAAATAAATTTAATAGGATCAATCAAATATTGATTTCAGGTATATGTTATGCTGTCCCATACCCCAGCCTATTGAGGTATGGGCCGGCCCATACCCTAACCTGCTAAAAGGCCCATACCTCAAACTCTCCAATTTGGGGATTCTTACCATAACTTAAAGATCCGAGAGATTGACAAAGCAATAAAACTATACTCTATAGATAGCATATTTCTATAGCTTTCACACCATAAATAAGTCTAATCCAAACATGCACATATGTGGACTCAAACCCAAATTCCCTATTTTCAAATAAATTTACTTTAGACCTCAAAAATTATATATCTTTAGCTGAGTCAAAAACTCTGCTGGCCTCACGGCTGTGAGTAACATGGGTGAGTCTGGAGCCTTTTTCTAACAATCACACAGCTTGACAAGCATATGTGATATCCCAGTCACCAGATATGGCAGTGGCCCACACCTCAACAGTGGCCCATACCTACCCACTCTCCCCTACACAGTTTTGATGCAAATTAGATTAGACTTAAAATTACAGCTTTACAGTTTTTAGTTTTTGCCCAATTACATTTCAGTTAGGAATATAGCTATACAGTTTTTCCCGAATTGCATTAGATTTTAAATTATAGCTTTACAGTTTTTTGCCTAATTACAATAGAATTAGAAATATAGCTACACAGTTTTTCCAAATTAGTATGGACTTAGAATTATAGCTTTTACGGTTTTTTTGCCAAATTACATCGGAACTAGAAATATAGACATACAGTCTTGTCCAAATTACATTATTATTAGAATTATAGCTTTACAGTTTTCTTTGCCAAATTACATTATAATTCATCAGAAATAGCTACACATTTTTTTCCAAATTAGATTAAAATGAGAATAGCTACATTAGCTAGCATTTTTCAAAATAACATTGGAATTGCAATTATTGATTGCTACACAGTTTTTTCTTCAAATTAGATTCGTGTCAGAATTTTGGCTACCGTGCACACATTTTCTTCCGAATCGGATTAGAATGAGAATAATGGCTGCAGTTTTTTTCAAATCAAATTAGAATAGAATTACAGTATGCACAAATACAACTAAAATATAGCTTGGCTGGTTTCGCACTATACAGTTAGAATTAGAGCATAGAGATATTTCACAAATTAGATTATAATCAAATTACCGTATTTCACTCTAATTTGACTAATCAGACATCTATAATTATCTAGCTGTCCAAGCTTGATTTAAACCAATTGTAGTATCACCCACCTTTAGCGGCGTGGCACACGAACGGAAACTGAAGCCATGTGGATGTGCATTTGAATTCCTTGAAAAGATTCGAAAACGATATCCGCACCGTCAAGCCTCCCTCTGTTGCAGCATCCAGGTGCACCACAAAGTATCTGGCTGGCAAAGGCTGCGAATATCAGAGAGAGTCATTAATGATGAGAGGGGGACTCAAGCCGCTATTGACTACCTACACTAACAACTGAAGCGGTTAAGCCTTTCGACTACTTCCACTTTTACTCAAACCGTTTTTAGGCATAACTGCATATTTTTATACTTCAGATTTTTGCCCATTAACAGGGTTGTAACCAAGTCACAAGTCAATCTCACTTTTATAGCTTTGACTCGAGTCAAGTCGAGTCATTCTCAATTCACCACCGAGTCAAGTCCGAGTCCAAGTTAGGGAGTAGTGGGTAGAGTCCGAGTCATCATGGTTTGACTCGAGCCCGGGTCTGATTCATTATGCTCACTGTTCAGTTCAATGTCTGTCTTAGCCGTCCTAGTCTCGAGTCATATGACTTGGTTCGAGTCATGCACAGAGACGCGAGTTCAAGTCGAGTCAATACAAAAATTGAGTCTTCGCATTTGAAAAAATGACTCAAGTCAAGTCGAGTCACCAAAAAATCGTGACTCGAGTCATTACAACCCTGGCAAATCTACTTTTTGAAACTATACTTAATTAATTTTCAGACCTTTCATTTTCTACTTCTACCTAAAGTAATTTTTACAAAACTACTTCTACTTGAGTAGCAGCGCTGACTGCTTTGACTAACCTCTACTGAACTTCAAGGGAAAGTTGTTTTTATATATTGAGATTGAATCCAACTTCCACTTAAACATTCATTTATCACCATACAAGATTCAGTAAGGTAAGGTAACAGTAGCATTACTGGCCTGATGGGGGTTACAGCAACTTGAAATTGGCATCCTAATTTCTATCAACTATTGAGGCACATAGTGACATTGTATCAAAATACAAAATAGCAGACCAACCTTGAACAAAATATAGAGGTAGCGCCCGGTTAGGCCCAATGACTGTGTTGTAGTGCGAGGAATTTGGATATAATTGCCAGCCGGGACTGAACCTGTGAAAAATTAAGCCTCAAAAAGTTCTCCAGAGTGTAAGCCACTAAAGCTGTGATAGTGCAGAATCCTAACAAAATGGCCAATGCCGAAAATTGGAAATTAGTACGCCATCGTACACACCTAATATTCTGTAGACAGTAGATTTCAGTTGTTTGTCCATTACAGACGCAACATCTCCTTCTTTAGACGAACGCGTCCAACTTTCTACCTTGAACTGCTTGAAAATGTTGACATACGGATGTTGCCATACTATAGCAAAGAAAGCAGGAGCTCATAAAAAATAAAGCATTTTTATATCAGTTGCAAGTACTTACACATTCTCGATGATTCCTGCCTTTTATTCATGCCGTTGGAACCTATGCGATAACCGGGACAGAAGCAAATTACTGCGAATGCATAGCAGACTTGATCTTCAAAACAACCGCTACTAGATTAATGCAGCGGACCGTTGATAAAATATTGTAAACATTCCAACCGTCACCGCCAGGTGGCAGTAATTCCTACAACTGTATTCATCCATCGAGATCAAGGGGACAGCATTTGTTGAGATTACGAATGATTGAAACTTCCTTCAGAATTCGGGATCGACCAGTCAGTCGCATGAATACAGTTGACCCACTCCAAAAACTACAACGTAGGATTCTCCGTATCATTGCCAAAGCCACAAGGGTGTGAGACTGATAAATCATTACTCAAAAGATTTGGTGTTCTAGACCAGTGCTCTTCAACCTTTTTCGACGTGGTACACCCTTTTAACGTTTGCTCAAAACTCGTACACCCCTGTTCATTAGGGGTCTTCAAACATAACTATTTTTCTCAAATCGTACTTTGGCTACTTGATAAAATTGTTAGGTTACCTAACTTAAGCCTACACATCAAATTTGGTTCAATTCCAACTAGTAGCCGCCTTGCTACGGGAGAGGAAAGTTTCTATTTACTATACAAAAATAAATAACGAAAAATTTGAAATTTTTCTGTTCACCCTATGAAAGTATTAGGTTGTCTATAAAAACTATGTTCTTCAAATTTGGTTCAATTCCGACCAATAGAAGCGGAGTTATTGCCGTCAAAAAAATTGGATTTGAATAAAATAGTATTTGGTCACAGAGTCGCAGCCAGTTAGGCAGCCCGCCACGCAAATTTAGGCTTACCATATTTTGGAAATCTAAAAAGAGGACTCTTTTTCAGAAATTTGAGACTTGCAAAACCGGAGAAGAATTCTAAAAAACCGGTGAATTTTTCCCACTTGGTGATCGGTTGACTGAAATAAAAGGTCGTCTTTCCGCTCAGAGCTCAAAATACCGTTTTTCTCTCCGCATTGCTAGGTGCATGACTAAAAAAAAGGTCAACGTTTCACTCAGAGCTAAAATCAGTTTTTCACTCCGAAATACCCGCCGGAGCGTCACTTCTGTGCTGATTTACGGCATATCACTCGCAATTTGCACTAAATCTGACCTGAATTTTCAAAAAAGAGGACAAAATCTCAAAAAAAGGGGACAAAAGGGCGTCCTCCGAGGACACTTTCAAAAAAGTCAAAAAAGAAGACAAATCCTCTTAAAAGAGGACGTATGGTAACCCTACGCAAATTGGAATTTATTTCGTGTCAGAGCAAAAACAGCATGATATAACGAACGATAATCAACCTAAATGTAACAGTATTGGGGGGAGAGTAGGTAAAGCTAGTGCTGCAGAAACGGTAATTCAGATCAGCGATGATAGCAGGCGCACCAGCCTACTGCGCATCAGGCCTGCCACACACCACACAGAGTCGATAGTAGCAGATGGGCTGCAAGAGATGTCAGTGACCTCAGAATCGTATGCCGCTACACACAGTCCATTGTCGCTAATTTACATCACTTATAACAAAATACTAAATTGCTAATGTGTGGCGAAAGATTGGACATACAGTCGGCATTTTAAAACAAAAGGGTTTCGATTTCAATGTGGAAGCTGTTTCGACCCTGGCTGGCTACGTCACTTCATTTATGTGCATTGCGGTATTTATTAGCGTCGGGTAGGAAGCACAGATTCAAAAAGTCTGAGCTATCGCGGCGGTTTCCTCAAAAATCCCTAAAATACAAATGACTAGCTGAAAACATGTTTGTTAACTGCATACTTTACAACACCAAACGGAACCATTGGTCTATTGCCGACGGCTAAATGAAGAGAAGAAATATTTGCTTATGACATCACAATCAAGCGGTGTACAGTATTACACTTGAGATAACATTGTACCATATTGCTCTTTAACCTGTGCGTCAACCCGTCTGTACTGACCTATAAACCTGCATTTGTGATAGCTAGCCATCGGCTCATTGTTACTCGGATCTGGTACACCCCTGTACACCCCATCCGAGTGGTACACCCTTTGCAAATTCTGGTACACCCTAGGGTGTACGACCACCCCGGTTGAAGAGCACTGTTCTAGACACCTTCCTATCTTTTCATTGTATCGCAGTTTTGAACTGATGAAAATAGCGTAGCGGTGAGCGTCCGCGCCATCTACGCAGGCGGCCCGGGTTATTCTGGGCTCCTCGTCCCTCGCGTCTCTGCTCTTACAAAGAAGCCAAAAAAAGACCCGGTAAAGAAAAAACAGCAAGAAATCGCTTCTAAGAAGGACCGACGAAGAGAGAATAACATCGAAGAAGACTGCCACCATAGTGTCCTATATGGTGTCGACACAAGCAAATCTCAAGCCTCAGTGAAATTGTATCACGTCACAATTTCCATTTGGCTACAGGCAATTTATCGGTCATTTTTGACCGGCTAGCCGAGCATTAAATTTGATAAAACAGGTTTCAATCGAAAGCTGACTCTGCACTGATTACGAAAGAATAAATTTTGTTCCGCTCGTGGCCCTGGAACTCCCACAATCAGCCTCGAATTTTTCATTGTTACGGAGATTGGCATTGGGACGCAACAATGCTGAACAATGCTGTCTGGCTCTTTTTCTCTTGAGCTACTCTCTCGTTTCACCAGACAACATTGTTGCGTCTCAATGCCAATCTTCATAACAATGAAAAATTCGAGACTGATTGTGGGAGTTCCAGAGCCACGAGCGGAATAAAATTTATATTTTCTTAATCAGTGTAGAGTCAGCTTTCGATTGATACCCGTTTTACCAAATTTAATGCTCGGCAAGCCGGTCAAAAATGACCGTCAAATTGCCTGTAGCCAAATGGAAATTGTGACGTGATACAATTTCATTGAGGCGTGAGATTTGCTTGTGTCGACACCATATAAGACACTATGCTGTCACATCGGTCACGGGCATTAGCCCTGGCCACTAGGTCGAGGTGGATGCCAGTCCAACAATCCCCCAAGTCGTACGGCATTACTCCTATCGCATTGTGTGTCTTGTATGTCGCATTGTACAGCAGCTTGGCAGATGAAAATATAATCTGACGATTGATTCCACTGCGACGATATGGTGACATCGCCGACGTTGCTGACTTGACCACAGTAAAACCACCCCCAGGTTCTAGTGAGCGGAAATGGTGATCTATAGACAACTAACCAACGGTTAGTTATCTATAGGTGATCGTACACGGATTCGTGATCAGCCTTTTTGAAAATTTATGCGTTGCATACGCCAAATAGCATTCCATATAGAGTTTGATTTCTGTAAATAAAATATAAATACATATATCCGACATGCAGCGTTTTTGGAATCAAGGTTTATCTTTGTTTAGGGTTCATTTCCCGCCATTTCTTTCAAGCCCTGGTTTCCAAGATCCTCGAGTCGACAGAGTTGTATAGCCTAGGCAAGCAATTTCACTTTTCTATCGCTGTATTTCTAGCCCAATCAACTAATTTACGGTGTAGCTCTGGCTGTTGATAGATCGCTGATGACGATTGCCGACGGTCACATAGCAGTGAAGGTTTGAAGACAATTGCAAAATGGCCACAATACAAGGCCTCTGGGACCAATGCCAAGTGGTATTCGGTTACCTGCCTCACGTGAGGTATGTTTTTCCATTGCTAAAGAGAAGAGCGCCAGCGATGTCTCTGGAAAGACGGACATTCTGTACACTGGTGAATTTAGCATGGGCAGCCAGAAGCCGAATTCCGATAATTATATCTTCAATATTTTTCCTGTTCAACTTACCGATGCTACGGGTGGAAATTAATATCAATGTGGAATAACATCCAGTTAGATCTTCTCAGATGTTGTTCTTCAGTTTTACTGTGAATGCTTAGCTGTACACGTGACATGCGAACTGTGGGTGCTTGTGGCAACTCTGCAAACAGAGCTACATTATATTTGTTCTGCTATTTTCTCAATCAATCTATATTACATCTATTTCTGTTGTTTGTGTTGAGGAATTTGGAAAATGTCACCAATGATGTACAATGAACTGCAAATATACGAACTGAATTGTATCAGAATATTCAAAAGCCTGCGAAAGATGTGAGAGTTGGCAGTGCATGAAACTGCAAAAAGACTGAAACAGTCTGCTTCTATACTCAGTTAGTGACTGTAGAATTACTGCATGTTATAACAAGGAATGAAATATCAACCAGCTCTGAAGTCTACATATAAACCATTTTGATAAACTACTATTATAGCTCGCCATCTGCGTAGCCGTAACAATGCAAGGACATACCAACCCATCTGACGATTCTACTGCGATGCGACCCTAGCAGCCTGTCTTCTGTACCTAGATATTTATTGTTGTACATTGGTTTCAACTCACTGATATCCGAATTCGTCATTAAAATAGCGCACTACACCTTACACGCATTGAATTTTGTTTCAACCCTCTGATATCCGTACATGCGTCTGCGTTCGAAACAGCGCGCAGTTTGCTTGTAAAACTTGTACGCATTATCCTAAATAGATCTTAAACATATCCTATCTGCTACAACATTCCAATAAGGAATTAATTAACACAGATTAAAGACCGACGCACAGGTATTGCCTGTATTCACAGTATCAGATAACATCCTTATCAACATCACCCGGCAAAATTGAGACATTCTTATCCACAATCGCATCCAAGTCCAACATAATCACTTGATTCTCAAGTCCCCATCTCCTAGAGATCAATAAATTCCAAAGACACGTTTAGCAAAATTAACAAACAGATATGCATCACATGCCCAGAGCTTTGTCTTTGTGGATAACTGTCATTCGCATGTGCATGTCAACAATAGACCACGGCATGACCATGGACGTTACTATGCACCGCCCTTCTCGAATTCAGCAACCGCACTCTCAAATGTTCCAAGCACGTGTTCACAAACCGCATTCAAGTCTTCCAGGCCTTTTCTCAGCACATCGTCGGGAGACGTCCCCAGCGTCTGTATTCGCAAATTCATTCTGTTGTCGGCGGGATGCGGTATCGCATACCCGCAGAGCTCCACCTCTGGATTCTTCATGATGATATATCTCAACGCGTTCCCCAACGTGTGGTCTTCGTCGTTTAGAATATAAGTACACGTCGTGTCCTCGTTGCCGTCTTCGACCGGCTCGATTTCAAGTTTGACACGGCCGACTTGCGTCATACTCCCGCGGTCCTAAATACTATAAATAAACCTTGAAAAATAATATAAGTTCATAAAACTGGTCACAATGCTCACTAAAACCAAAGCGGCAAGTGCCATTCTGAAACGGTCATATATTTTCCTACCACTAAACACATTTAGAAAATGTCAAAAAACCATCCATTCTTAAAATCACATCACAAAACCCAAAAGGTAAAAATCTGGAATATAAAATCAGCAACAAATCATACATTCACATCGTCAAATTTCGTCCGCTTGAAGCTTTTTGACTGACTCTCATCACGAGCAAACGTTAGGGATACCATATTTTGAGATCCGAAAGAAGATACTTTTTACAATATACCAAAAATATATTAGCAGACGAGAAAACGGCTAATTTGAAAAAATGAACAGGAAATTTTATTGGGTCGACTGAAAAAAACGTCATTTTTTCAACTCGTCTCCCGAAAGACATGCAGCCAGGTAAAATCGGTCGGCGTTGACTTTTTTTTTAGTCAACCTTGCTGTCAAAATCCAGGTTTAGCGTTATTTATGGCATTTTTTAGTTGTCCAGTCCATGCGCAACTGTATCGCCTGGCTTTTAAAGCTATACAGGAGGACGAAATGCCACAAATGCGGACATTTGGGCGTCCTCGGAGGACGTATGGTAACTCCAGCGTCATTATTACATCCCAACGACAAAATTTTTTCTAAATCTCGAATTTGGTCACTGACATTTAACTCCTGATGACAGTTGGCCGAAATTCTTCGGGTGCAATAAATTCGGCGATATGAATACATCGTTTGTTGCTATAGTGAAGTTTTGTACTTCCAAATGCCTATATAAAATGTATACAATTGAATAATACAAACAAACCCGAATATTTTAGGCTTACACTCGTCGGGGGAAATCGTCAACAACTAGTAGAGATTACAATAAAACTCTATATATCAACAGTTTATCACCAAATATGAACTTATATGCGTGCAAAGTTCTTTTCAATTCTCTACTAGTCACAGACGATATTCGGGTTTATTCCTATACGATTACATCATTCAGTTGTATATCGAAGTTCTGCACCCCCGAGAGTCTCTCAAATAAAAGCAACACATACCAAAGGGAACAAAACCATGAAACAATAAGAGCTATGATTTCAATCAACACGCATACGTTTTACCGAGCTTCAACTTATTCGCGAGTCTCTGCTTTGCGGTGGCCATGCCCTTTTTTGGCTTTCTCTGCAATACGGCCACATTTTTCTGCGGTATTCTACAAGTACTACCCGTAAGAGGGTCAGATTTTTCTGACAAGTTCGACGCCATTTGCGGCATGAGCAAGGACTGCCCGCCTAATTTTTGTCTGGGAGGCTGAGACGTTTGTGTCTTCCAAGCCGGGTCACTTTTTGGACGCGGGTCAGGTCCAGACACCACCGTGTCCGGATCAATGAAGTCTGAGTTCATAACCTTTTTCTTATCACGTCTTCTCTTTTCTTTATCAGTCAGTTCCTTTGTTAAATCTGCATCGTTATCTTCGCTATCGAATACAGTAGGCAACAAAACCGTACTCTCCGGAGAAAACTTGGCAGTTTTCGCTTTGGCACGCTTTTTTGTGGAAAAAGTCAGTTTCGGATTGGGAAAAGTCAGCGACGGCAGATGTCCTTCGTGATTTGAAGACTTCTCCGGATTTACGGGCAATTTAGACGTGGGCCTAATCAAAAAATGACTCTCTAAAGGCAAAGGCTGTTTCAAAGAATCAGCAGTCGCGTTTGTTTTTCCGACGTTCGTTTTTTCTAATTCCAAAGACACTTTATTTTGTTCCTTAATTTCCACAGAAACAACATCTAACAAAGACTGTAGCCCTGCGTTGAAGTATGGGGTGGTTGATAAATGCGGGGTTGTAACAGGGACTGGTTTTACGTCCCCGTTTTGTGGTCTACTCTCGATTTTCGTGACAGTTTCCGAGGCGGTAACGTGCTGTACGCTGTCTTGCGTTGGGCACATCATACTCCAGCTTCTGCGGATGTTCGAAAACACCTTTTCTTTCTGAATTTCCGTGTCTACCATGGAAGATTGAGTCGCGACCTTCGGACGGCCAACCGATAGCTTTAAAGTCAGCGGTTTATGCTCTTCCGATGATAACTTGTAAAAAGAAGAGTCCTTCGATGTATTGAGGGAACTGTTCTCTCGATCAGACGTAGATTTACCCGTCCATTGAGAAGCAATGTCATACTTCTCTCCATTACTTGAACTAATCTGACGTTTCGTGATAATCAAAGGTTTAATCGCAGGCTCTTCTAATTTTTCAGATGTCTGCACGGGAGAAGCATCATCTGTAGACTGTGTATCTTTTTCAATAATGCCGTCTATCGTTTCTGGAGACGACAGCACTTTCCCTAACGATAACTTTAATTTGATGCCTTTAGTTTTCGGTTTCGATTTCAGTTCCACTGGCGGATCTTCATCAACAATGACGCTGGAATACTGAACGTTGTTCAATTCCTCATCGCTGATGCCCTCAATGTCAACACTGGTATTATGGCAATTATCCTTCACATTTTTTTCCACACAAACAGGCTTTTTCGCACTCTTTTGCTTTGTCTTTTTCACATTTTTAATTTTAACCTTCAGTTTCTTCTTCGGGGGTTCTTTTTTCGTTCTGACTGGAGATGGGGAATGTTTTCTCGTCCTTTTTCGTATACGCCCGGAAGTCCTAACGTTGGCAGTTTCGGCCGGTTTCGCGTCGACTGCGTAACTATTTACGGGACGCCTGCCGGTCGATTTGTCTTTTTTCACGATAATTTTCAGCGACTTTTTTTTCGCGACCTTTCTTGTTTTCGGCTTTCTCGTAATTCCCTTTTTTTTCAGAGCATCCGCGCTTTCGTCGATGAGAAGCTGCCCCTCGTTTTCGCTCTCGCTATCATCCATAGCACAGCGGAACAGATTAATAATAAACTATATACGATTATCGGATAAAATCGGTAAAACCTTAATAAAAAGATTGCTATGAACTGTTTGATACCATTTCGTCAAATTTACGAATTCAAATTTCGAATTTACGACACTGGCATATAGAAATGAATTCCCGCACACAAAAATACGTGTTAAGCACCAAAAAAGCAGCATAAATTAGCCTACAAGTAACGAAGGTACGTCGCAACTACGGTTTGGCAAAAAATTCATACGGTGATCCACACACCAGTGAAAAACAATCGTCCTATCTAGAATTCCAGGCCGGAGTATCAAGTGATACATATCCTTTTTGTTTAGAATCGGTGCTATCACAAAAAATCAACAAGGTGCAGATATACAAACTATCCAAACTTAGAATTACATAGATAATGCATAAACTTAATGGCATCGTAGTGAATTTTATGAAATCAGCACGTTAAGTGTAACAGCACACGCAAACAGGCATACACAATCAAAGTATTAACCATCATTACTTTTCAATGTAAATAAACAGGCACTGATAAACTGACACGCGAGTGTGACCACAAAAAATAGACACGTGATGAAATATCGGTGGGGTGGTACCGCATAACAATTTAAGCGTCGGGAATCTGGCCACCGTACAGTTGTAAGTATATGTGGACTATCAATCACAAGTCCTATACGCAGATTTGGTGGCGATATTAAACCATTATTTAGGAGTGAAGGGTAGGGCTGGACTGGCATTGAAAAATGAATTGAAAAATGACCATATGCTCCAAATAAAAAAATTAGTCAGCCGTAACCACTGCATTTAGGGTTGTTCAGAAATAACTTTTTTTCGGGAATTCACTGAATAAATTGTTAGGTTGCTGAAAGAAAAAAGCTGCACGCCAATTTTGGGTCGATCCCACCGGTAGATGTTAACGCACAGAGGTTTGAAAATGATCAATTCATTATTAAAACATACAAAATCAAAATTTTCAAATTTCACTGTAGACCCCGTGAAATTGTCAAGTTGTCTACAAAATCGATGTAAAACGAATTTGACGAAACTCCAACCCGTAGAAGTCAAGTTATATGCGATTTTCATTCATAATTTTGGGATTCTACAATTTCATGGGCTTGACAGTTAAATTCAAGGAGTTTTTTAACATTTGTAATAATAAATTCAAAATTTTCAAACTCCTTTGTGTACAAATCTAGCAGATAGAATCGAGCCAAATTTGGCGTGGAGCGTTTTCTAGGCAACCCATCCGGAAAAAAAGCTGATTTTGAACAGCCCTACTGCGCATTACATCAATTACTAAGATGTCACAAAATCAAGCATCAAAATATTTGATGCAAATGAAAATTTCGCACATCCGAAACGAGCATAAACTGACAATGCAGCTTGCAAAGAATAGGCTATATAGCGCATGCAGCCTACGTTGCACCGCTGAAGTTCACAAAAGACAAAAAACATACATTACCGTCATATGAGACATAGCTTGTAAATTGCAGGGGAAAATAAATAAAATAAATCAAGCTTTATTAAGTGAATGACATTGTCATTCTAGGAGTGGTATATACCTTTGAAGCAACCAACGTGAGGCACAAAGCATAGAGGCCTTTGATAGGAATAAGGCATACGCATTACAAGCAGTATTATGTGGATCAACCATTTTATCCATCTACAAACAACCACATATTTTTCAGTAAATAAGTTTTATCGAGTCTTTCTAAACATGGTGCCGAGTAATTTCTCCATCTGAGTGACTACATCACATGGAATTGATTGTGTCAGACTGGGGGTTATATATTCAGGCAGCCACCGGCAAGAACCAGAAAACCGCAGATATGATAGTCAGTCAATAGTTTTCTCCTGAATACAGCCATTTTGTTTTTACAGATCAGTAAATACGAGATACTGAGTATTGTATCAACCTTCAATGTTTCCATTATTGCATTAGGATTGATACGATTCAAATCTGCAGTCCGACACAATCTTCAAACGATTTGACACGGATAGAATAGAAAAATTTACACATTATAATAGGTCTACAACCAATAAAAAGAACAGTAACGGAAATGAATGGGAAAAGACAGGACTGTTGAATGCTCTATGAAAAATGAAGACAAAATATCAGGTTTTGTTATCAAGCGACACAGTAATGAATTTACAATAAAAACTGGAATCTTACAATAACCATATATAGGTCCAACGTTCCAAATTATTATTGCGGTGGGGAGTAGCTCATGTCCATTTTACAGATTTTGAGAAAATTAAGAATTTGTAAGTTTTCATGGCCGAAAAAAAGTGTAAATTGTACAAAAACTTGATTTTCCAAGAATTTGAAAAATGGACCTCAAAAATTGAAAAACGGATATAAGCTAAATCAACAGTGACGAAATGTGCCTCAAGAAAGATGTGGTAAATAACGCCACTGTCAGCTATCATTTCGTTTAATTCATGCAGGACCCATCGGGTCTTGTTGAAGTATATACTTGATCGAGTGGATGAATCGGAAACTTATCACTATCATTCCGAGTAACTTTTCGAGAAATCAATACATTCCGGAAACAAAGTCCTCTTGAATAGCTACATCTTATCTCTGTAATATAACGGAAACAGTGCCATAACCAAATCTTCCCTCTTCCAGGAAACAGGAGTATAACAGCACTTTGAATCTCACAAAGCATCGAAAATGTGTGGGTTGTTCAAAATCTACTTTTTTGCTCAAATCTTACCGGCTATTCGATGAAATTTTAAAAGAAATGTAAAAAACTCTAATAACTTCGCTTCTACAGGTAGGAATTTAGCCAAATATTGTGTGCAGCCTTATTTTTTGCAAACTCAACGATTTTATCAAATAGCCAGTAAAATTTGAACAAAAAACTTAGTTTTGAACAAGCCAAGCATACAATCATCTTGAACCGCATCAAACATCACATCACGCCCACATTATCCGATGGCTCAGGAAAAAATCAACACAGCTTTTAAATGATTCGCTTGGATACAACGCAGAGTAACAGACGGACAACAAATCACTTGCGCCATTGCACAGAGGGATTTTGCAACGATAGATTCCACTCTTCTGTTAAAAATTGTATGGCGCCCGCGTGATCGAAATCGCCTTTGACCTCCGCATCTCGAAATTGAGGAAACGCCGTTATTTTCTTTTCAATTTTCGGGCCATTCGCAGTTTCGACTTGCGGCAATTTGAAAGTAATCTCGTAATCGCCGTTTTTCGCCTCGTTTTCGATCTTCCACACGCTCGCTTTGACTATTTTAATAGGTTTTTTAGCTTCTTTTGTTACGTTGCTATCGGCGGCAGGAAAATACGCCGCGCCAAAAGTCATTTCCACGACATTACAAGCCTCTGATTCATTTTTACGCTTGCCAGCGCCGTTACTGACTTTTTTATAAATTTCATTACTGTCAAGATGTTCTAATATGACATTGTCGTCGAGATTGAAGGTAAAATTAAAACGCTCCGTTACCAATTCCGTATTTTCACCGATGGATTCTATCGTGCTGCCCGATAACACAGAAGACTTGTCCTCTCCTCCGCTGGCTACACAGCTTCCGATTCCGGAGTCGAACATTGGAGTCTCTGTTGGGGATTTGCAGTCCATTTTTTGAGAGTCTATCGCGATGGCTTCCTGCGTTTGTGGCTGAGCTTCGTCAGCGGATTTTTGAGCAGCTTTATTTGCCTTTTTCTTCTTCTTTTTCTTGCGCTTTGCGTTCTGGGCTTCGCCTGCCTTCTCCACCGCGGCTACGATGGCGGATATTTCTTCCTCCGCGGTCAACTGGAAATAATGGAACGTGTGAGTCAAGATATCACACTCAGATTTTCATTAAGGTATCACAGGTATCATGACTGTAGTGTTTTCAAGTCTGTCTAGGGATCAGGTATTGTGCATGGAGTGTGTTCAACTCTGTCTAGCTCTCAGATATCATGCCGGCAGTGTGTCTGGGATGTTTTAAAGTTGCATACATCATAGCAATCATGTTTTGAGTGTGCTCATGTACGTCTAACGCTCATTTATCATGTCTCAACTGTGTTAAGTTTGTCTAGCACTCAGACATCATGTCTGAAGTGAGTCTGGGGTTCTGTTCGAGTCTAACTAACGCTCACGACTCGAACACACCCCAGACGGCCAGACACGATGCTGACTTTACGTGAAAATATAATTCATGGTATAGAAACATGACCAAAATTTTTTAATCTTCCGTATTCAAGCCTGCTTCTACTGGACTTTTAAGCAACAAAAAAATACATATATTGAAATACTGAAGTGACGTGGTGGATGAAACAAGTCAATGTGTATAGTTTGGTAGCGACGACATACCGGTATTCATGGTCGAATAGCTCTTGACTTCTGGAACACTAGGCCAGGCCCGGCTAATTTTACAGCAATTTTCTCAATTCTCACCTGCACAGTTTCAGCTTTTTTCTGAATTTCTTCTATCGGCTTCTTCTTTTTCTTACTCCTGCTCCTCTTCTTTGCGCTAGATTTGTCCTCGATTTCAGCAGACACCTCGCATTTTACTTCCGGCTCCACCGTTTTCACTTCAGGCACACGTTTCTTTACAGACTTTGTCTTCTTCTCGAAAAGCGCGTCTACGTCAATAGGTTCTACTCCGTGCGAACGCAGCCAATTTATTTTCGATTCCAGACTCGGCGTCGGCAGCGAAGTGAATTTATGAGCGAGTTCTTCGATCTCTTTGAGAGTTTCCGGGTTGAAAATCTTGCCTAGCGCATCGTGACACAGACTGAAGGCGTCCGAGTCTTCTTGCCTGAAAGCCTTTGCTAACACGGAAGCGCAGAAGTTGATCTCTGGTGTTACACTATTATTGGGCATCTAGTTAGCTAGCAAAACGAAGTTTCTGCAGAAAGTATGTTGAAATGATCAGACTTGGATGACTATAGATAATTCTAGTACGGTACGGTTACGGTATAGTCTATTCACACTACGGTAACTAATTCTAATCAATTAATGTCACTATGCTCTAGTTTTAGTGCTAATTCAATTTATGGATTTCATGAAAAATGAAAATGCTACAGAAGAACTGCCAACTGTATATATATAGCGTGAAACGAGCCAAGCTTGGTGTGGTGTGCAGACATTGCAATTCTCGTGCTCATGATAATGAACACCGATATGATATTAACTGAATAAATGTTGTATTTCTTTATAATTCGGAATTAACAGACGGCGAGACGTAATGAGAAAGCATACGTCTTGTTGAGCCGGTGTAGTACGGTGACAAACGATATATCTGCAGTCTGCAGCAATGTTATGGCTCTACTTCTCGCTTCCGTACGATATTACCGGTACAGTTTAGACCAGGGGTTCTCAACCCGCGGCCCGCGGGCCGCATGCGGCCCGCAGACGATTATTTTGCGGCCCGCGACATCTTTCATGATAAACGCAATTACTTCTGACACGATATTTTTACAAATTAATTTAGATAATTAGCTCTTTTATCGCACCGTCTCTCTTTCTTTTGATTACTCATTCTTGAAAGCAGTGGTTCTCAAACTGGAGGATGCGCTCTTTTGGGGGCCTGAAAGCATCTGATGGGGGCGAAGCTGCGGTCAACTGAACAAAAAAATTTGCGCTCTGCGCAATTTATCTCCGTTTCCTAGTTATTTCTCGGTGTATAGTCAGAATTTCATATTTGAGAATTCTCTCATCAGCAGCCATAACCTTCCTTGCCATCGAACCAGCCGTTTGTGTTGTTAGCATTCTGGTTGCATTTTGTTATATGACGAGAAGGGGGCACTAAATTTTACCTATCAAAAACGGGGGCGTGTCTAAAATAGTTTGAGAACCACTGCTTTAATGTGTTCTCGTTTCTTGATATATTCTCGACTTCAGATTGGTATCGTTTTGAATCGGTATTCGACTGGACTTTAGTTCAAGAGAATTCCGCTACGTAGTAGGCCTACACTTTTAAAGAGTGTTAGACTCAGTGCGAAAGGTTGTTAAGATTGCCGACGACGTTACAGACGCATCATTCAAAATTGATTGGAATATCGCTAAACCCAAGACATCTGCTAAAAAAGGTGTTATTTCAATAAAACCTCAACGTTCTGTGCGAATATTTGCGGTTTCCGGAACTTGGTATAGCAAGGACAACATCACCCGACGAATTGCGATGATACAGTCGTCTGATTCAATCGTGACCAGACGAGAAACATCAATGTCAGTCGGTATTTTATGGCATATTCTGAAACATGTTGCCGCGTAGACTACTTAACCCAGCCTTGTACGATTCCACCGATATTGCATAACTAATTACCTGGTTGAATTTTATCAGAGTGGACGTATATGCAGAGTAAATGCAGGCTGGGCAAACGTGGGGAAGGGACTAGCAAAGATGTCAACTTGACAAAGGTGACTGCTGTAATTATTGCTGCAGGGCCCCAGGCTTGGATGGAAAGAAAAAGGGCCGATTGGTTTGCCCAGAAATGGCCCCGATCACCAGACTTCTTCACATATCACTCAGAGTTCAATGTGATAATGGCCTCCGTAACGCAAAAGTTACCGTAATTTTATAATTGCTCCCTCACGCATTGAAACAGAGAGTTTGGTTCTCTGGTGGAATGGTTTGAAGTTGAATATACAGACTTGGTATCGAACGCAAGGCACGGTCCATGAAGGGATTTCCTTCCGCCGCAAAAAGATACATAGTTTTAAAACAAGCAGCAGCTGCAATCTTACGAACGCTGTCCATTAATGCTTTAGAATGCATAAAATCGTATTACATGGCCGTATACAACTGGTAAATAGGCTACATTAGCCTAAATTTAACATTAGCCCACAAATACATGTAAATATTTTTCTGCGGCCCGCAGCGTCTTCTGCTGTTAAAATGCGGCCCGTTATACAACGGAAGTTGAGAACCCCTGGTTTAGACTGTGTCTCGATCCGAACGGTACCATGCATATGATATAGATCGAATATAGTACTGTAAACTTCATATTTACTGATGAAACCTCGCGAAACTAGCAGCAAATGGGACTCCAACACGCAATTTGGCAAATACCCAGGGAAGCAACTCCGTCAAAACCCGAAACGCCTGCGGCCTGTGCCATTCGTGCCTAACGAGACATGACGAACCACTGAACTAAAACAGAAGCCAGCTGCATCATCATCATCGTTTATTAGCAATTTTTATCAGTTCAATGCAACACAAAATACGATACAATGAAAAGATAGGAAGGTGTCGAAGCCACTTGGAGTAGTCTTTGAAATCGGAAATCCACCTTGGCCTAGGCGAGGTAAAGAGGAGGCATGCACACTGAATGAAAAGTAAAAGAAGATAATAGTTAAAAAAGCGAGCGACAAAAATGGGGTGGCATGTCATGGAAGGCGAGATCGATAGGTCAGATCGTGGACCGGTATTCTTGAGGATGGACTAGTATTTATTCAGTAGTAATTGTTTGTATTTCGACTTGAATGTGGACACTGGACGTGCTCGTCGACCGTCGGATGGCTGGAGGGATACTGTTCCACACGCCAGGACCGGCATATTCGATAGGGCGACGATCTTTTCGGTCGATCATATGATAGTTGGACAACGTGGACGCATGTGTGTTGTACTGGTGCGCTTTTGATTCCGAGTTAAAGAAGTCATTGAAATATTCGGTGCAATGACCGTAGTGGAACTGATGTGATACATAAACTTGGCGAATTCTAGTTTCCGCATATCTTCTATGTTTAGGACACCGAATCTCTTCAGCAGCGACTTGTCGGATGGACAACCAGGCCCCTTTGGGGCCCTAGCTAGGCAGGCAGCAGTCGCTCCTGCGCTTCACAAACTACTGAAACTGAAACTGAAACCAGTGGCCGCATAACGAATTCAGGGGGTCTGCAAATTGTGTTTATTTAGCTCACTGGGGTAGCCCCATATCACATAGATTTATGCACGTTGCACGATATTAAGGTATTATGCTACTGTATTCATTTTAATCGCTTGTCCTTTGTCATCTTCTATTGCTTTTCATTCAGTGTGCAATGTGCATGCACTTTCTTTACATCGCCCAAGTCCAAGTGGAGGGAGCTGATCAGACTACTCCAAGTCGTCTCGACACCTTTCTATCTTTTCATTGTATCGCAAATCTTGTGGTGTATTGATCTGCATGGTGAAGTTATTAATGAAACTGAAACGATAACTGATAAATCGTTCAATTTGGAGATTTAGAAGTGCCGCGCTACCAGCATGCCCTCATTTAGGAGGAATTGTCCTCCGAGGACACCTAAATCTCCTCCTTTTTATGCAATTCAACCTCGAGCCGGATTGATGACCTTTTTGGTATTGTATAATAGCGGGTTATTCAGGAGTCGAGAGAGATGACCTTTTTTAGTCAACACAACAAGATTTCCAGTAAATATTTCAAAATCACCTGTTTTCAATTTTGATCAACTATAACTTTATGATCTGACAAAAGTGTTCTCCTTTCCCCCCTATTCCAAAATATGGTTGCCTTAGTTTGTAGCAGGGCATTTTCTTCTTTAAATCGGTGATTTTTATATCTTTTAATGCGCGATGCAATGAATCTTGTTTTGTTGAAAATGAATATTGCCGTTTAAACACATTAAAATTTAAATATAATTCCGGTAGTCTTTGTAGCCTAAACTGGTTTTTCGCAGTTGGTCTTGAATTTTCATTTCATTGCTTAACAATGCCCTAAATTTTATGTATCTTCCCCCATGATAATATCGATAATATACTATAGTATAGACATATAAAGGATGTATTTAGACGTATGGGTAAGATTCTCAGCACACGCACAATGCTACTGTATTACCAATTTTTTATCAATTGCGTGCCATGCTGTCGCGAGAGAGCGGAATAGAATAACGATCTGCGAATGTGGCTGGTGTCCGTAGGCGTGGTCTTTGTGGTATCGCCAAAGTACATTATCGCCAAACTAGGTTCTCGAAAAACGTAACTCCAACTTACACAAACCTGATTTACCCATAACCACACCACATAACCCCAAACTGTAACTCAATCGAACTAAACCATAATAATCCAAGTTATCTGGCATCACCCGTACAGTAACGCAAGCTACCTATACCCATATTCGCGGGTCACGAACAAAAATACAAAGCTTGTATTGGGAGTTGGATTCAGATTCGGAGTTTAAAGTATACAATGTGGGAGTCAGAATTAAAAGCATGCAAGAGTAGGGCAATTTTTTTTACCTAAAAATCTATATTTTGACATTTTTTTAATTTAAAAAACTTAATTTTGACCAAATTTCGACCTAACGTATGCAAATTAGGGGTTTTCCCGCGTATGATGTTAGAATTGTACCATCATAATTTCTGGTTCGAACTGTCTGTCCTTACACAGTCCTGTTCGGCCTGAAAAAACTTTTTTGACTCAAACACAGACAAATTTTTTCATGAAAAAAATCGATTTTAACGAAATCTGCCCCCATGAAGAATTCCAGTAGTTTGGTAGAAATAATGAATATCGGTTGTACTACAGCGAAAGATACTTTCCTGCATTCTCGGGCATAGTAGAAGTGTCTATCCTTACCAAAGTATAGCTTGACGAGAATGGAAAGAGAACGTTCAACAGCAGCAGTTGTTGGCTGACCAAACCGAAGTTGTGCGTACACTGCTGGTGACACACCGTGTTGCTTCATTCTGACAAAGGTGTTCTACATCACAATTTTTCATAATGCGCTTCTTGATATAAGAGCCATGCAATGCCCACGCAGTTTGTTTGTTTGTTTTGAGGTACATGGTGTTTGTCGACTACTATGGTCATTTACACCAGGCATTTTTTCTTCGTATTTATTTTATAGCTGCCGACTTGTAGCACGACCCACTTCTAGGTCTCTTTATAAGACACCGCTTACACGGCTGGGATGGCGAGGAGGAGCCTAGATAAACCTCCAACACTTATAGAGAAATTCTGGAGTTTACCTTAGTCGGACTCGAACCCACAAGCCATTGGTGACTCGATGCAACTACGCTATCTCGCCACTACTACTACTGTTGTTTTTGGTAGCATATTCATGGCGTTTCTCGACTATACTGTGGTCATTATTTACACCAGTCGCAAGAATAAAATTATCACGGAACTGTGGTCTGTTCAACAGCCTTAGAGACGACATGACAGTCTGGGTCCTTCTGATACTCTTTAAATCATTATTCTTATCAAAGTTACAATATGGCATCATCTGTTGGGGGCTGTCAGTAAAACTGCATTGCATCTACTGCAAAAACTACAGCATCAGGTCCTACGTATCATAGCTAGAGCCCCAAAGGGACCAGGATGTGTGTCCAACAAATCACTGATCAAACGATTCGGTGTCCTAAACATAAAAGATATGCGTAAACTAAATTGCCAAGTTTAGCCTATGTATCTTCTACTGCGGCCACTGCCGCGAAAACTTAAATGACTTCTTTGCCTCGGTATCAAAAGTGCACAAGTAGGCCTACGACAGACGCACGGGCACGTCCACGTCGTCCAACTATCATATGGTGGACAAAAAAGATCATCGCTCTATCAAATATACCGGACCTGATTCGTGGAACCATAGTGTCCTATATGGTGTGGACACAAGCAAATCTCACGGCTCAGTGAGATTGGTCTACGTCACGCACTTTCCATTTGGTCAAAGGTAATTTGACGATAATTTTTGACCAGCTTGCCGAGCATTAAATTTGATAAAACGGGCATCAATCGAAAGCTACCGCGGTATTGATTGCGAAAATATAAATTTTATTCTGCTCGTGGTCGCGGAACCCCCCCAAAATAAGTCCCGAATGGTGCATTGTAATGGAGTTTGGTATTGTGACGCAAATATTGTCCACAATCCAGTCAAAATACAAACAATTTCTACTGATTCATACTAGTTAGCCCTCAACTATACCGGACCACGACCTGATATATCGATCTCGCCTTCCGACACACGTCACATTTTTTTCACGTGTCCTATTATATAATCTTCGTTTACATTTCATTCAGTGTACATGTGCAATGTGCATGCCTTCTTTTTAACATCACCTTGGCCAGTTGGGTGTCTGATTTCGAAGACAACTTCCAAGTCGTTTCGACACCTTCATATCTTTCATCGTCTCACAGTCTTGTGGTGTATTGAAATGATAAAATGATTAGCAATTGAATTGAATTGAATACCGAAAATAAATATTGTACAGTTCATAAGTAGCCATGCGCCCCCGTGTAACTGCTCAAAGTATGCGATCATTACACCAAATCTACTTTTTTTATATTACTTGAGTGTTTTTCAGATCTTTCATTTTCTATTTCCACTTGAGGTAATTTTCACGTGTCTTGGAACGCGCTACTCTACTTTATGCAATTAAATCATCTGGCCCATTATGCAAACGATGACGCGTTGCAATATTTCCGGCGCAAGCTCGAACTTTACTGGCCTTCGTTCACGATATCGTTAAAAATGATCATTCTCTATCGGCAAAAGTTAGGGAAAGTGCAAAGTATTCGCGGGCTGACTCTGAAAAGTAAATTTTATTTGTTGTTTTGTGTCTGTTTTTGTAAGTCTTGCCTCCAACTAGGGTTGCATATTAAACAAATGGTTGTTCAAAACACTTTGTATAAACATGTTTTAAAGAAAGGCCTTTAAAAAAGAAAAAAATGATTTCTAAGTTATATAATTACGCCATAATTGTGTAAATACTTTCCAAAAACATGTTGCATGAACCTACGGAGTCGTTTACCACCCGATATGAGATGGTTGGAACCCTCGAAATAATCGGTTCGACAGCTATAGTACGTTGATATTGACCGCCGACCGCAAGACGATGTAGTCCTGGTTAAAGATATTTTGGTCGGTATGTGGCAGGAGTTGGAAGCCTATATCGCTAAAGGAGCTATACTTACCCTATTTTCAATCGTATCAATCCACTATGCCATCACAATTGTATATGCACAACCCTACCTCCAAGGAAATGTAAAACATCATCAAACTCAAACGTAACAGCAGAACTCATGCTGACTGGTCGGCTGAAATGTCTTATTTTGGGTTCTGAAAATAGGGTAGGCCTATTAATATGGATCATAATTTTTCATGTCGTTTGATTGAATATGATATTCAGAATATATGGGTTCGGATTTCGGCATGATATACCAACGGAGTACATTCTATTAATCTGATTTCCCAAGATACGTAACAGGACATGGGTGGAATAGCATGTAATCAATGCGGAGCCCGGCCGTGAACAGAGAACAGCGTGCGATACAAACAGGCCTGCCAATTAATCGTGTGTTTCTAGTAAGTTACACGAACAAGCCCGCAGGACATCCGGGCTCGATACGTTACCAGCCGGTTTTTACCGAGCCCTCGCGAAGCGCGCCTCGAAATGACACTTCCACTATTCGCGAGGGGTAATCCGACACCGCGCTATCATATTCCCACATTAACAGAGATGATAGACCATTTTGCACATCGATTCGTGTGTTTTCTATTCCTAAGAAGCCGACAGCACAGTATCTTCCCAAGTCTCTGGTCCCGCCGTGTACAGTTACAACACGTCAAAGCGTCCGTTCATTTGAAGTCTTGATTTGTTGAAAGGATTGACAATATAAAAACATTCGCACAAAGCATACACGAGTCTGATTGGTTTTGTAATTAACCCGGTGGTGTCGTCATGATAAAACAACGCGTTTCAACGCGGGACACATTCGAAGACTGGGTTAAATGATGAAAAATTACTCAGTGAACATAGCATGTGGGGCTCGCACAAAACAATGCAAGGATTCTATACGAAAAGGAACAAAAGACCTCCGTTCTATTATATCGGAGTTGTGTTAATTACAATAAATCTATTACACAGCTCCATACAACTTCGCTGCCCGAAAAATTTCAACGACAATCCACGTCCCTCCCCGTCTTTTGTTAGTTCCGCGCGACACAAACTTTTCTTCTATTTTCTCCAGGCATCTCAATAATTTTACAATATTCTCGACCGCTCATTTTATAACCAGCTAGTTACATGAGAGCATAGACGCATCAAGGTTCTAAAAATCGGCTGCCGACTAGATTTTACGTTTTCTCAGGTTTATCAATAACTATATTCCGCACCGCGCGTATGTATAAGGTATCATTGCAAGTGAACTTGGGAATTATAGAGCAAGCGATATATGGACTTAACTTTGCTCTGAAACTGGAGGTGTAATACCAGGGCAGTGTATAAGCAGGATACTAGGCAGCAATCCCGTTCGTTTGTATATGAAGGTAAGAAGATATCCTCACCGGTTCTCAATTTGCAATAGAAAGAATACTTGGTTACAGTTTGATTTTTGATCGAGTTTCTACTCTTCTGCAGAGTTATGTTTCAATAAGTCAGCTAAAATTACATAGGCACGTAGTGGGGGCTTTTGGAATCCTTTTCAGAACAGGTCTGTCCGTAATGATAGTACACGGAACGGATGCCTGCGTGGGGCGAGTTCCCAAAGCATATATACTGTCTTTAGACTTGAGCAGACCACAATATTATTCTTAAAATCCAGATATTGTCTATTATATCGAGGAAACCGGTTTGGATCACGGTGGGCACGACTACAATAAATAATTAAAGAATTGGCCACCGTAAATACTGTTTTATTCAAATCCCAATTTTTTCGACGGTAATAACTCCGCTTCCACAGGTTGGAATTGAGTCAAATTTGGTGAACATCGTTTCTACAGACAACCTAACACTTTAGTGGGGTGAACAGAAAATTTTGAAAATTTTCTTCCTTATTTTTTATGTAATAAATAAAACGTTTCGTCTCCTGTAGCAATGCGGCTACTTGTTGGAATTGAACCAAATTTGGTGTGTAGGCTTAAATTAGGTAACCTAACAATTTTATCAAGTAGCCAGTACCAGGGCCGTAACAGCACTTCGTCAGGCCCCCCCCAAAACTTTGGTCTTGGGCCCCCCATAGGGTTATAGACCCAACTTCTGGGGGGCTTCGCCCCCCAGACCCCCCTCCGGCGATACACTTTTACCGATATTCATCATTTTCATTGGGAGTTTGTTTAGTGAATCAGCTTTTGACGCCTAAGCGCGCGAAGCGCGGAAAATTTCTAGAATTCATGATTTCATCGGTCAGTATGATCGGGAATTGCATAAATTGCTATCAATTTTTATCTTCTCTCTGCTCGCGTAATCAGATTTGCCGGTAGAGCTAAGTGAGGTGTGTTTGAAAAGGTAGGACCACTCAATATTAATTAAACATCTTCGGGCGTATACCCGGCAGGAACGAAACAGCACCTGGTCAGGCCCCTAAAAACGTGGGTCTTGGGCTCCCATAGGGTGATGAAACGACCCCCCCCCCCATCACGTTGTTCGCGTTTGTCACGAAATTGTCTGTACTATACTGTGAGCCAGCGCGATGCGCGAAAATTTTCGATAATTTTGTTATGTTCTTGATCTTGTTTGAACAATAACTCAATGCGACGAGGTTGCAATAAGGAATCAGTATATTTTACAGCAGTATGACTTTAAGGCAGCGACACGATCCAGAGTACAGTTAAATGAAAAGACAACGAGACAACAGAACACAGGGTATAAATACAAGCACGACACACGAGGAAATAATGATTGGCGGTAATTACTAGTCCTAAAGAAATTAGGAGATGAACAACACTGAACGTAAATGCGCGAACATAACAGTCCTCCCCTGTAAGTTAAAGGGATACCCACATTTACGTAGGTCTATAGAAATCCGGGGGTTTGCTATTCCTTAGAGGATAACGTCTACCCGACGGACGGGCAGGACTAGCTGCAGGACCTTGTGCCCTGTTCCTAACCAATGGTTGCTCAGCTTGCGACTGCGGAGGCTGAGCAACTTCCTGTGTGGCTGTATTATTATGGCCAGCTGAAATCAAGCGTGGTTGGAGTTGGTTTTTGTGCCTCCTCCAATACCCATGATCCGTTTTTATAATGTACACAACACGCCCCAGTATTTCCGTCACCACGCCAGCAACCCACTTTGGTCCGCTTCGGTAACTGCGAGCGTAAACCGAGGAACCAATCTCGAAATGAGTGACTGATTGTCCAGGCGTAACGGGTTTCGATTTATCAAAGGGCGAGCACAAACTTAGCAAATTGCGCGGCTGTCGACCATGTAAAATCTCGGCAGGCGTTTTCCAGTCTATGCCCGGGTGCGGTGCACATCGGTACGTAGCGAGAAGTGTTTGGAGCGCGAAATTGAGATCTTTTCCCCCGTCGCAATTTTTTATTAATCCAGCTTTCAAAGTCTGGACGAAACGCTCCGCTTCCCCGTTCGAGGCAGGGTGAAAAGACGGTGATACGATATGGCTGATTGCCAAATTAGAGCAAAACGTATCGAATTCATTCGATGTGAATTGCGGTCCGCCATCCGTGACGATTGTTACGGGCAAGCCTTCGATAGAGAAGACTTCCCTCAAAGCGTTGACCACACACAAGGTTGTGGTAGAACCGACATTCATTACTTTAACGAAAGGATATTTCGAATGCGCATCGACGATGACAAGAAACATCTTGTTGTTTATTGGACCTGCGAAATCCAAGTGAATTCGTTCAAAGCTTTCAGACGTTTTAGGCCATTCGCGATACTGACGATCAGGCGCTTTCATTACCTTACGGCAAGCGTCGCAACTCTTAACGAGATTTTCAATGTCGCGATTAATGGAAGGCCATGCGATGTAACGTCGAGCCATCTGCTTCATTTTCGCGATACCCCAATGTCCTTCGTGCAACAATGATAAGACTCGCGAGCGAAGTGACTGCGGAATGACTACGCGCTGAAAACCATCAATATTGAGCATGACTATGTCTTCGTGCAGAGAAAGCGAATGTTTGCGAGTCGAAAACCAAGAAAAATCGTCAATGTTCGTCTTTGGATTCCAATTACCATGAGTGACAGATAATTTTACTAGTTTCATGGTTTTGTCCTTCAGCGTCGCGTCGCGAATTTCATTGCGAGTTAACGGTAAGCCATCGAATGCCATATTAATAGCATGAACGATCTCCGCGTTTTCACGAATTTCCAGTTCGTCAAACTCAGGGTCTGGACCCTTTGGTAGGCGAGATAAACCGTCGGCGTTTCCGTGCTGATTAGTCGGTTTATAGCGAATATCGTATTGGTAAGCCATGAGCGTTAGTGCCCATCGCTGTAAGCGTTGCGCTGGAATCACGGGAATTTTCTTGTCCGGCGAGAAAATAGCTAAAAGCGGTTTGTGGTCCGTCACGAGCGTAAATTTTCTACCATACAAGAATTGACGAAATTTAGTGACTCCGTAAATGATTGACAGAGCTTCCTTCTCGATTTGAGAGTAGGATTTTTGCGAATCGGAAAGGGTTTTCGATGCGTGCGCGATCGGTCTCTCTTCGCCATTGTGCTCGATTGAGAGGACAGCGCCAATTCCGAATTGAGAAGCATCAGTTGACAAAATGAGCTGCTTGTTTACATCATAATGAGCTAACTGCGTAGCGTCGATTACGTCGTTTTTGAGAATGCGAAAAGCTGCGTCACAGTCCGTATTCCAAATGAATTTCGCGTCTTTTTGAAGAAGACGGTACAAGGCAGCGGCTTTATTCGTAAAATTAGGAATAAACGCGCGATAATAATTGACTTTGCCCAGGAATGCCTGTAGCTGGCGAACATCCTGAGGTTTAGGCAACTGTTTGATTGCTTCAACGGATTTGTGAGACGGGCGTTTGCCGTCCTTGTCGATTATGTGACCAAGGTACTCGATACTACTTTTGAAAAATTCACATTTCGCGAAGTTGACGGTGAAACCGTACTCGGTGAGGCGCTCAAATAGTAGCGATAAGTTGCGAAAATGATCGCGTTCATCAATGCCAGTAACGATTATGTCATCGATAAAACTAGCAACACCGGGTAAGCCGGCGATCATGGCATCAATACAGCGTTGAAAATTTGCGGGACTAGATGCGACTCCGAAACACATGCGTCGATAACGGAATAGACCGAATTGCGTGTTGATGACACACAAATTCTTCGCATCATCATCTAATTCTAGCTGAAAATAAGCATCGGCAAGATCAATTTTCGTGAAAATACAACCACCCTGTAACTTGTGAAGGATTTCATCCAAGGAGGGCAGGGGATGTTGATCTATCTGAATTTGTTGATTCAATGCTTTGAAGTCACCACAAATGCGTACTGATCCATTAGACTTAGTGACGGCAACAATTGGTGCTGCCCAATCACTGTAATTGATTGGTTCGAGAATACCTTGATTGACTAATCTATCCAATTCGGTTTGAACAGCGATTTGCCTTGCGAAAGGCAAAGGGCGTGGCTTGTTAAATACGGGCTTGGCATTAGGTTTCAAGTGAATTGTCACCTTTGTCTTGGTGCATCGTCCTAATACATTAGAGAAAACGGAGGGAAATTTGGACTGAAAAGATACCAATTTGTCGTTCGAATCAGAAATGTCAATAGTATTACATGATTGCGATTTGACCATCTGCGAGGAAATTGCATCCAAAGCAGACGTCCCCTTAGCGGTCATGGAGAAAGCATCGCTCCAATCGAGACCAAAAATGTTTTGCCCACGGTGTTCGTCGAGAACTACCAATTTTAAGCCAACTCGAACTTCAGAACCCACCTGCACGGTTACAGAGCAAATACCTTTCACTTTCAGTGGCTTGTCGCCATACGCTACGAAAGAGCAATGGTATGCTGAGAGTTTCGGAGAGCCCAAAGTTTTGTACCCAGTCAATCCCACCATGGCGGAGGGTGCACCAGTGTCCCACTGTGTCGGCAACGGAATGCCGTTGATGCTGGAGTTGATCCAGAGCTGGTTTCCTACACGTCGATATAGTTGATCGATGTCGAAGGAGAAGAGTGGCACTGAGCAGAAATTGACGGATGTGACCTGTTGCATGATACTAGGTTTGGTAGACATGCAAACAGGTTTGATATGACCTTTACGACCACATTTCTGACATACTGAATGTCGATATTGACAGTCTTTTCTCTGGTGATCGATGAAACAGCGGCTGCAGGATTTCAGTCTTTCCGGGAAGTTGCCTTGGATGGATTTGGAAGGTTTTTTCCCCTTCTGATAGCTTCCAGTCATTTTGTTGACGATGGAAGTATCTTTACCGCTACTCTCGCCCTGGATAACCCTATCAGTTTCCAGCGTTCTCACGTGTGTTGCGGCTACTTTGAGAACGTCGTCGAGGGATGGATTGGTTTGTGTTAGACAATGCCGTCTCACATCCGCGTGCGGCGTTTCTTTAATGATGAGATCGCGCATTAGCTCATCAACGTAGCTCTGATCACAGCCTTCTCTTGAGCATGTGAAGTTGCAATCCTTGGAGATTCCGCGTAGAGTAGCGATCCAATCGGCGTACGATTGTCCCGGTTGCATTTTGCAATTGTAAAATTCGTACCTGGCTGCTTGCACATGAATGGAGTCCTTGAAGTGTGTAGACAACTTCTCGGTCAACGCGTCGAAGGTTTGCGCACTGACATCAGCAGCACCAAACAAATTACGTAGGAGCGAGTACGTTTCAGGTCCAACCCATGAGAGTAGACACGCTCTTTTCTTCTCCATGTTGGAAATGCCGTAAATTGCTAGGTGATGGTTGAATCGTTGCAGATACTGGTCCCATTTCTCCTTCGATTTTACAAACGAATCAAACTTGGGAGCGGTAGCTTCAGATGTTGACGTACCGGGACTCAACCTCTGCGCTAATTGCGCCATTTCTTCTTTATGCTGTGCTTTTTGCTGTTCCATCGTTTCATGTAGACTCGCCATCATTGCCTGCTGCTTTTCGAGCAGCTTCAGTATACCTTCTTCCATGCTTTATCTTCGTCGCAGAAATAACTATGAATCCGACTTCTGACACCAATTGTTATGTTCTTGATCTTGTTTGAACAATAACTCAATGCGACGAGGTTGCAATAAGGAATCAGTATATTTTACAGCAGTATGACTTTAAGGCAGCGACACGATCCAGAGTACAGTTAAATGAAAAGACAACGAGACAACAGAACACAGGGTATAAATACAAGCACGACACACGAGGAAATAATGATTGGCGGTAATTACTAGTCCTAAAGAAATTAGGAGATGAACAACACTGAACGTAAATGCGCGAACATAACAAATTTATGATGAAATCGATCAATCAGATCGGCGATTGCATATATATTATGCTATCAATTTATTGTCCTCTCTACTCACGTAATTAGATTTACCGGTAGAGCTGAGTGAAGTGTCTTGAAAACGGGAGGGCCCGTAAATAATCATTAAACATCTTCGTGCTGGCGGACACGTTGATATGACTTCGTCACATGATGTTATTTCGTGACTTCAAGTCTGCTATATCAAAAAATATAGAATCGTCCAAATGTAGGCTTCTAGACTAAGAGACGCACACGATTTCAAATTGGTATTTCTTCACTGGCATAAAATTTTTCCCAACGGGATGGTATTTGTCTTGTGGGGTTCAGATTGCAAAGACAGGAACATTCGGCGCCAGTCATTTAGGCGCCTATGGAGAATTAAACCTATATGTATTTTGTAGGGATGGTGTGAACACGAACGTGAACCTCATGACGTCAGGTGACGTCATATTGCTAATTCCAAACTTACATTTCAGTGATGTGATAGCCTATAATAATGTGAACGTCGACAAACGTCGTCAAGTGTGTCAACTGCGGCAATCAAATCTTATAATAATCCCATAAAATCAATATCTTCCATCGCTTTGCCAACGAGGACTTGCAAGGGAATATAAGCTTACGACTTAACGGCCTAGGCCAGACCAGACAATGCATTCGGCGTCTGAGTATTGCTACATTGATATTGCGCAGAGCGTAAAACGGGTTTCCATACCTAATACCGATATTGCCCCATTAAAAAGTTATATAGCAGTAGCCAACACCCCAATCGCGACGATTTGTTTTTTATGATGCAATAAACACATGAAATCAAGATTGACCCCGTACGGCAGCTAGATTTCTATTACCAGACAACGATATCAGTTTCATTGATTGGCTGAATAAGCATCATTCGCTAAGTTAGGGATATCCCTGGCTAAGTTGAGTACCTACGTATAGCGTATTTCCCTCTTGATCTTGTGTATTTGCGGGCCAAGCTCACATCACAGAGTCACTAAATATTCACAAACGTAAAGCTGGATATTTCGAGCAAACATTTGTAACCAAGCATGTAGAATTTTTGAGATTTTCAAGGTGCATGGTCATTCAGTGTTGATTTGTTTTTATGCTGCCAGCGCCACGCATAGAGTGGCTCGCAGTTGACATGCAATAAATTTCAACCAAAGATGTTATAATGAAGTGAAAATTGTAATATATGAAAAAGGTTCGCACTGCAGAACCTACCAAGGTTCGTTTGTGAACGTGAACCCCTAAATTTCGAAGGTTCACACACAGAACGCGAACGTGAACCTCACCTTCATACCATCCCTAGTATTTTGTATATATAACGAAGTCTTCGGTCTGCATAAGGGCATAGACCTTTTTGGTCAAGCTTTTCTCGCTGCCGATCGTTCTGGCACACCTCTTGGAGTCGCATGTTATATGGCCTAAAACTTGATTGTATGTCTTGGTGGGTCGGGGCGCGGTAATGGTCCAATACCCAATAATATAGATAAATGGCTACCTGAATTCGCGCGCAGCGCGAAAAAATTTTGAAAAAACTGCATAAAATTTCAAAAGATACTCTATGATTTATGCTAATTCAGGAAATAATTTTGGGCCCCCTTCGAGCTCGGGCCCCCCCCAATTGGGGGGTTTGGGGTGCGGCAGTTACGGTGCTGGCCAGTACAATTGAACACCCCTCCGACATACATGATAAAACATTCAAGATTGAGCACAGAAAGCAAACCAAAAAATGCGTACGAGCCCAGACACATTTGTAATTTCAATAATAGAAACATATAACTGCTTTTTATTTGGTGGTTAGCCTAATGTAGGGATCGCATCAAATCAAGTGGGCGACATTGCAACATCAGTAGTGCTTTTCAAATATATAGATTTGCGTTGCATGCCCTTCATTCATTCATTCGTTTATAAGTATTTTTATCAATTCAAAATGCCGCAAGATTGCGACGAAATGAATACGCAGGAAGAAGTCGAATCCACCTGTAGTATGGTCTTTCAATCAGACACCTACCTTGGACATTTCACCCGCGAAAGCGGTGTCTTACAAAAAGTCTATAAGTGGGCCGTGCTACAAGTCGGCAGATACGCAATTAAAAATAAGGAATATCGGCCTGGTGTAAATGACCATAGTAGTCGACGAACGCCATGAATACCACAAACAACAACAACAGCACCCACCTTGAGCTAGTACATGTAAACAGAGGTAGGAACATAAAACGGACAAGCTATGAAATGAAGTGACATATTTGTCTGTATATTATTTGTGTATAAACGATACATATTATACTAGGTCAGATCGTGGTCCGGTGTAACCTCGTGCGGTGACTGTGTAAGTGAGTGGTGAGTGTGTGAGTTCGTTAACAGATAACGGTGGGAAATGTTATGTCTGAAAGATGTAATTATGTACGATGTACCTCTACAGGTGATCGAGGTCTAGCAGTAAACGGAGCGTCATCGTCGTATCTCGTATGTAAAGACACATCTTATACTGAAGCTTGGGCTACACGGGTGTCGCATTCTTACCCCCGGTATTCCAAGCAGCGAATTAGCGAAATTACGGTAGTTTTCCCCAATTAAATCCAGAATAATCACAGCAAATCGTATTGTAAAGTCGACGATACGCCCGATAAGGATCATAATTGTCGCGAACGCCACACAAATGTCATGGGAAAGTACAACATCACGCCGTGATCATTCCAGGCCTCAGCAGCCTGGAAGTTCCTACCATGAATTATTCCTGTTAGATCAATAGGCTGATCATCATCATGTAGCCTACTCCATTGTTCAAACACACATATATGTGCAATACCGTTGTTCAAAAATAACTTTTCCCAAGATTTTTGCGGCTATTAGCAAAAACTGTTCGGTTGGCTAAATCAACATTTCACACCAAATTTGACTCAGTTTCGACTACGAGGGGAGCTATCAGAGATGAAAAATTTTGAATTTATTACACAAATATTGAATATTTTTTCAAATTTTACTGTTTGTTTACCCAACGGAATTGTGAAGTAGTGTAATAAAACGATACACAGCAAATTTGACTCAATTCCGACCGGTAGAAGTAATTGGAGTTGAAAATCGTGGATGCGGGTAATCCAAGAATCATTAATGAAAAACTGGAATAACTTCACTTCTACGGAATGGAATTGTATCAAATTTGTTTTACATAGTTTTTGTTGACAACTCAACAATTTCATGGGGTAGCCAGTAATATTTGCAATTCTTTTCATAATAAATTGAATATTTTCCATCTTTAATTGGATTTGAGTCAAATTTGGTGTGCAACGTTTTTTTTTAGCCAACCTAACAATTTTAGCTAATAGCCGCTAAAATAGGAATTAAATTTTTATTTTTGAACAACACTAACGTGCAATTGTAATACAAGGACATATTAGCATATGAACAATCATGATCTCTCAAATGGTGCCGTGTTGCTCCAGGTCCGGTTGAAATGCGCGAATACCCCTCCGAACAAGTTGAAGTTATCACCGGAAACCCGAACATGATGAACGCCACACTCACGCCGTCACCGCAAGCAATGAGCATGATGCACCCGAACGCCACCTCAAGCCCAATGGGTAAGTGTCCAATAGCAGTATCCTTCTAGTTCTACACGTCTATAGACAAATCAATCGGAGTGTAGAGTATGGCATGGCGTATATCGATTTCTATCTGTATAGTGCGAAACTAGCCAATCTTGCTGCACAAACATTTTCCGTTTTCATGTTTACGAAAATTCTAATCCTAATCTAATTTGACCAAAACTGATGTGCAGCTATAATTCCCATTCTAATCTAGTTTAGAAAAGATGGACATTTTCTAGTTGTCCAAGTCAGACCTATATGGCACGAATTCACTAGCCCACACTTCGTCTGTATTGATCATTCGTTTGAGGCTATTTTCCGTGTATAGACGAGTTCAAGTTGCCAGCGTTTATCAACATCACGGATTTGGCACACGTCATTTCATTACCTTTTGTACATCTCGTCGATCGGACAAATACCCGAAATCGCTTCCATGCGCTCAAACCTCGACTCGTGTGTAGATAAGTGGAGAAATCCGAGATCGGCTGTTCTGTCACCGACAGCAATTGTGTCGCATAAATGTGGTGTCAAGTTTCAACTTACAAGGGCGAGTTTACATCGGGTCGTTTCTCAGCGTGAGTTGCGCGAATACACATCACAATCACACCAACCATGAACTTGACAGTGTCTGTAAATGCCAATGTACCATCGTTTTCAGATAATTCACAAACATGATAGTGACATGCAAATCAGTTCGTATAAAGTTGTAGACTATATTGCAGGGGTTCTTGAAGCTTGGGTCGCGAGACACGTATAGTAATTACCACAATATGGCTTGATAGTGAAATTTACCGACCTTTGTAAACTGTGTTACACAATTGGTATGAATTCAAGATAAGATATATCTGACATCTGTTTCATCGGAAAACACCGTCGGAGACCATTGTGATGCTTTAGTGTAGGGATGTGCAGCAAGCGGGTGCGGGACTACGGGACACATGCCAACAACGCCTTCTGCGTCGGAACACATGATGACATGAAATTTCGGCCAACATACGGATATGAAAAGTGCGGTGCCAACAAGATCTGCGATGATAAAACCTTGGCCAAAAATGACCGCCGCCAGTTGGCCAAAACCTTGGATATTGATATGCCCGGTCGTCGAAATGGCCTGTACCGGCACAGTTCCGTTCTTGCACGCAGCATACAATACAGCAATTGAATTGCGAACCGCAGTGGAAAATAATGCACCCTAATTTGGAATAGCGTGCTACAGAAATGTTTCATGGAGTGCGTTGCGTACCACCGTCGTCTGCTCGATAGGTATTTCATACAAGCCCGTCAAAACTTACCATGCTAATATTAAAAATGCATTCTTTTTGATGTGAGGCTTGGGTCGCGAAATACCACTAAACTCAGATTCGGGTCGCGGCCTAAAAAGCTTCAGAACCACTGCTATATAGCTATATAGTGCAAATCCTTGTAATATCGGTAGATGGTAGTTTAAACCGGACATTATATTATTTTCTCGCATCCAGTGAACACCCATTCTCCGGAGCCAACTCAGGCGATCATGACGACAGTAATCACAAGATCAATACCGGGACGAATGGCAGAGGACAGCACAGAGTCAGGTAACATGCGATAAACGGACCAACCTCTTTCTCCTAATCGTATTGTGATTTCGGCCAATATTCACCTTGAACGTGAATCATCTGTAAACGATTCGTGAGATGCGAGCGCTCCTCTTTCGTTTGTGTGTGCTTCGATATTTATCCGCGATCAATATATGATATTATTTCATATCTATATCGAATACAATAATTCACTAACCAATATCAGTTAACAAACTAATAGTATGGTAAAAATATGTTAAGCTGAATCGTGGTGTCTCAATCTTGTCCTACATTATTGAACATTCCATGGTGCTGCAGAGTGCTCATCGTGACAGCTTCGTTTATCTACAAATTTGTTGACATGATATATTTATTATTATTTATTGATATATTGATATTTATTGATATATTGATATATTTATCTAACAGTAATCACATGACAACCGAAACCATTTTGGTAAATATCAGAAGGTTAAGTAATTCTGTTGAACTATGTTTTGTTTAACTATGATGGTGAATGTATAGGATACCTTTGTGTAGCTGACACGGCCGCACGCGCGCGAGTGCAGTTATGTGATGGTTGGCTATGGCTGTGCTCTTAGTGACTTTTTCGCGTTATTACGCTACGACTTCACTTCCTAATTGCATCTAAGGAAATCACCCGTCAATCACGAAGATCCGGGTATTCACGAGTGAATGGTGAGCGAAAAAGGAAGTTTTCGTTAACACAAAATTTCTCAGGAAAACCTTTGTGCGTTAACGCCACAATGGTGAAACGCATAGAGTGGGTCACGAGAATTAGCCTGTTTGTCCAACATATGTTTAGTCTTTAGCGTAGAAATCATCAATGGAAAGTTTTATGTCATTATACAATTACGTTAATGAAACAGCCTACCCCAATTACCTTCGGGTTGTCGGTCTACGTTAGAGGAGCCAGGATGAGGAATATTCTCATGAAAGGATTTTTGCTGAGATAAATTTAGTTCGACGGAACGGAATGTTATTAATACAACTGCGTGGGATTTTCTTCAATCTATTAGTTTTTAAATGCCCTTCGAACAAAAAATCTAGATTTAATAAATGGTTATATATGTTTTCGTGAGAGATCAGTCTGTCGTGAGGAGCTGAGACTAAGATTTTGGAAGTGTTAAGTTTCATAGATTTACGATGTAATTTGCCGAATATATATGTAAGCTCGATAAAACTTTAGCGGGGTTGTTTGAGGTATTCTTGGTTGTTGTTGTTTTCATGGTGTTTGTCGACTACAACGGTCATTTACATCAGGCCGATCTTCCTTATTTTTGATTCCGTAACTGTCGACTTGTAGCACGGTCCACTTCTAGGCTTTTTATGGCATCGCTTACGCGGATGATATGACGAGGAGGAGCCTAGATAAAACTGCGACACTTAGATAGGAATTCAGAAGTCGAATTCGGTCGGACTCGAACCCACAACCCATTGGTGCTGCAGCTGTGGATTATACCACTACGCTACACTGAAAAGATTTTTGATATGTTCGATTCTTTCAGACGCTTAGAGCACTCATCAAGTCAAATATACCAGCGTTGCTATTATATTCACTATTCAGCCGAGTCCGAGCAGCATTTGATCGACCACGAGCAGCCCGAACAAAATGGAGTACAGCCCGTGCCAGTGATACAGCAAATGCATACAGTCGGTGATCGTATGACGTCACACGGAAAAGAGCATCACAGCCAGCAGACCAGCGAATCCCTTGGAGACAGAAGCGAAGAACTACAGTTGTTGGAAAGCCACAGAACTGCCCTTTCTGGTAATGTGTTGGATTGCCGGGTTGATTGAGTGTTCTTGTACAAAGGGTATCAATACCATACGATTTGTTCACCTTTTTCAAGAGATCGAAAATGTCCTCCGATGACGCCCAAATGTCATCCTTTTTGGTATTTCGTCCTCTTTAATAGCTTTGAGAGCCTGGCGACTGCACCGGGCGACTAAAATTCGCATAAATGACGCGGAATGTGGATGTGACGGTCAATTTACATTATTTACCGTAAAATCCTTCAAAATACACAGTTTCTAGTCCCATATATCCCTATAATTAACGACTTGGCAAATCACTGCTGTCAATCTAACTATATAGAACAAGTGACAAAGCAAATGGTAAAATAACAAGTAAACAGTACAAATGGTACCAATGGTATGAGAATGAAGAAACAAAAAAACAATAGCAATCAGGTATCGGGTAATTTATTCACCTTACTCTGACCGCTGGTGAATTGACTAAAAAAAGGTAATATGAATTTCGTGTCATATGCTGCATAAGCCGTCTTCGCGTGCATTTTCGGCCATGCTAATTAAATATATCTCACAGGACGTTCATAATTTAAAACTTAATTACCTGTTTGTTCATCGCCATACGTCCACTTGTACTCGAACAGAAATTTACGGCGTTACTTCCAGAGGTGGTCAGTAACGAAGTACTTCTACTTTTTCGAAGTACTCAAGTAGTTTTCCTCTACTTCTGATACTTACTCAAGTAGATCTGATTTTCGCTACTTCTACTTATTAATATTTTGTGATCTACTTGCTTACTTTTCGCTATTTTCAGTTTGTCAAGTAGAAGTAGTTCAATCTTCCAATCAGGAAGATGGCCTGAGGAATTTCGGAGCTGTTTTCACGGAGTATTAACATAAAATTTTCATAAAAGTTTAGTAAAGCACAGAATTTTCGTCGCGCTTCGCGCGCAGATTTCACGGAATTATCGGTGAATATAATTTAGGTGGAGGGGTGGCGTGGTTCCGTTCGCACCACCTTGTCGCCCTTCACCCGTGAAATAATTCATCACAGTGTATATATGGCTCATCATAACGTTTGAAACTGATGTTTCGCAATCTAGCTTTTTCTTGTCATAGCGTAATCTAGCATATATATGTCCATGGCGTGTCCTAATCTGGAAGAGTGTTTTAGCATACCACGTTTGAAACTTTCTGGACTAAAAACATGAAATACATATGCTGCTTTTAGAAGTAGTATTTATATTTCAGCTTCAATTCTCAGTATCATATACTTTGAGTTATAATTAATATCAGTTCATTTGTCCGAATAACATACATGTTGAAGTATAAAAGCAAGTGCAGTAATGCCCTTAATTTCTGGAAATAAAGCTACACAATATGGCATTTTTACGGTCCACCATATTTTTTATTAACGTTTACTAATCGCGCAAAGTGTTTACACCGTATCCTATACAACTTCTCCGTATTGCTCTTCGACTAAACTACGGGCCTTATAGGGGGATGGCGCCATACCATGCTATTTTCCAAAACGCGTTGTTCGAGAAAACAGAGGATTAGTTTCGCATTTCCTTATCAATACTATCATTTTCACCCCATGATGTGGAGGAATGCTTATGCTATCGAAAATTGGATACCTGCTGGTATGCATCAATATGAATCAAGCTCGTCACCTATCACATAGCTCAATTTGCACCTTTTTATAATCCATCCAATCAGGATCGTTTTCACAACTACTTACTTACTTGAGTACTTTTAAAGTCAGTCAATTCTACTTCTACTTCAAGTAGTTTTAGGTTGCTCATGAAAGAAGTACTTCTACTTGCACTTGAGTAGATTTTTCGTCGCTACTTCCACTTCTACTTGAGTAGCTTTCTTGACTACTTTGACCACCTCTTGTTACTTCTATCAAAGGTTCATTGATTATAAAGGCCTAGTGCAGTAATACAGTGTTATGCTAATTTGGTCACAGGCTCTCCTAACACAACATGCAAATGCTATTTAGACCTAAGCTAGGGTTACCATACGTCCTCTAGGAGGATCTGTCCTCCTTTTTGATAAAATGTCGTCCCTTCGCCCAAGTGTCCTCCTTTTTGACATTTGGCACTCCTTTTTTGCCTAAATTGCCCAAAATGCAAGATAATGCGGGTATTTGGGGGGTCAAATCGGAAAAATGACCTTTTTCAGTCAACACAAAAAGATTCCAGTAAATATTTCAAAATAATCAGTTGTTTTCGATTTCGGTAAACCAACTTTTATGATTTGATAGGAGTGTCCTCCTTTCCCGATTCCAAAATTGGTAACCCTACCTAAGCATGCCTTATTCGCTTTGGTTCTGACAATGACTATTTTGACCACCTGTGTAGACTACTTCTACTTGACAATTTCCAGTTTTTTAAGCAAAACTAAGCCTAAAATACTTACGTTCTTACATAATTGGGAATCTCAACTTCCACTTGTACTACAGTAGCATTTTGCGACGTTACTGTTACTTGGTTATCAACGTTGACTACTTCGTACAACGCTAGAGGAAAATGCCATTAATCTGACTCTTATATAATTTGTGAAAAATTTCTTTGCTCTAATTTTAATTCTAGTCTTATTTCCGGTTTCCGCGGGAATGCTACAGGGGAACTGTATAGCGCGAAACGAGCCAAGTTTGCTGTACAGAAACTTGCCATTGCGTATGCTCTGATTTCATGGGAACTGAACTCGATTCAATTTCCAAGTTCTCGTGTATTCAGTAAAGCTAATTCTAATCTAATTTGGAAACAACTATGTAGCTATAATTCTAAATGTATTATAATTTGGAAGCATCTGTGTAGCTATAATTCTAATTCTAATCTAATTTGGAAAAGCTAAACGTTTTCGAGCTGTCCAACTCTGGGCCTGAGATTTGCATCGCGTATATCCCCGTACTATAACGAAAGCTATATACAATGCATCTATCTCTCGCTGAGTACGACACGCCGGCTAGTAGGATTAGGGGCGTGTTGATTAATCGAAATCGCGCAATGTCATTAATACTCACAACAAACAGACATAGCGTATTCTCAGGATATGGTATTTCCCTGCCGTCAATTAAGGTCAAGTTGCGGTCTGGGAATTTAAACGGTGCCGGAACGACTCACAGAGTCCTTCACATTGTGTGACTCGATTTCCAGAAATTGATATTAACTCAAAGCCGAAGGGCTGATACTGATTGTACAATATTATCCACGAACTGAGACCATCCTTGTACATTAGAGTTAAATCATGCGGCGCTGAAGGAAATATCGCTGGTCGCTTCCTGGTATTATAGGCATCGTGTTCGCTGGATTAGAGTATACTGCGTATAGTTTCGCATATACACACATACATATATATATCGGGAATGAACTGAATTAACCCCAACTACTACGTTGCATACATAGGACAAATATATTTCTATACTATAAAAGTGAATAGTACGGGTCTCGGGATCTAGTCCGACCCGAGAATTCCTTCCCGTGTATGTATGTATAAGGGATTTTATGGTGCTCGACTACTAGGGTCTTGTGCACCAGGCCTGAGGGAGCTACAGTTGAATTCTTCCTAGGTGATAGAGGTTTATCTCGGCTCCTCACGGTGCACCATCTTGTCAGCGTAAGCGGTGTCTTGAAAAGCCTGGAAGCGAGCCTCTACAAGTTTGTAGACACATTATTATATAACAAACAAAAAAATAGGCGGCAGGGTAAATGCACATAGTTTGACTTTTACTAACTTCTGAATTTTCATAATGCGCAACTAGAACTAGAACTACTCACATTTCCAAACTTGCAACTCACTCTAGATTCTAGAACTACTCACTTATCAAAATCCGCAACTAGTACGGGAACTATAGAACTAGAACTACTGACTTTTAAAAACTCGCAACTAGAACTAGTCACATTTCCAAACTAGAACTAGAATTAGAACTATACTCACTTTTCAAAACTCGCAGGAACACAAGAACTAGAACTGCTCACTTTTCAAAGTCCGCAACCAGATCTAGAACTACTCAAGAAACGGTTAGTTAGTTGAACTTGAACTAACTAAATCAGTAGTTTGTACAAGTCTGACCATAGCAGTGTTGGGATGACTCGAGTCATGACTTGACTCGAGTCAGACTCGAGTCAACTTTTTCGTATGACTTGACTTGACTCGAGTCACTTTGCAAAATTGACTTGACTTGACTTGACTCGGCGCTTCAAAAATGCGGATTGACTCGTGACTCGGAGCAAAATTTACGAGTCAATTTCAAGTCATCGGGTAAACGGTATCAATTTAAATCACTGTATTTTGTGTATGTTCGTATTGTTCGCAATCGCGATACGCCTCTGTCACATGTGAGAATAACCATGCCATTCAATGATTGTAAGTGTCATTGATCCTCTATTGTTACATCACAAATGGATTGACCACAAACGAAACGATCATAGCTCAGGTTATCGTAGTAGCAGTGGATTAATCTCATAGCAAGGTATCTCTGTTTCTTAGACGCCTCAGTGCTGACATTGCGCAGTGATCACCTGTACCAACTCTCTTGTATGATTTAAATCGAGCGAATATAGTTTATGCGGTAACTTTCTCACGGATGTGTAGATGGGTAGTGTATTGTACCATATCAATTTGTTGCAACTTCTCGAGGCTGCGTATTCGATCCTACTGGCTGATAAGAACAGACTGTAGCATGTAGCTATGCAGTTACTCGCGTATTCTATTTGCAGTTCTACGTGTGCGTGAGCGATAAAACGCCTTATTGCATGCATATTAAACTTTGTGTTCGTTATTTGATTCAAGATAAATGATCAATTATTCTGTCTTTCAAGCAGCTAGCAAAATGTAACGATTTTGAACCGTCACTGATACTTCGAAAATTCAATTTGACTTGAATTGTGACTTGACTCGTGACTCGACTTGACTTGACTTGACTTGACTCGAGTCACCTCCAAAAAACGAGTGACTTGACTTGACTCGAGTCACCTTCGAAAATCGATTGACTTGACTTGACTCGAGTCAAAATGTGCAATGACTCGAGATGACTTGTGACTCGAAGGTAGTGACTTGATCCCAACACTGGACCATAGCAGTCAAAAATACAAAGTATACGACAAAACAACGACAGCGTGGCTTAATTCATTTGGCCGCATCAAGTTATAAACATTCATTGAAATCCGCGGTGGCGATTTTCATCATGGTCTGATTTTCAAGCCAACATCATATCAGTATTTTCTACTTTCAGCTGCTTCATCGGCGCACTATCCTGAAATTCAGCAAGTCTACCACGCACCGCAATACGTATCTGGGTAAGTTCATTACGTTGCATGAATGCACAGCACACATATACTATACGACTTACGATTATGCCAATACGGTAGGCCTACCTTGGATTTCGCACTACTGTAAATCATGTTGATGTGAAATTCAGTGGTCAAGCCTGAAGCAGTACAGTACAGTACACCGTACATACGCAGTAGTATCCTACTCTACGGCAGTGCTCGAAATGTTTGTGAATGAGAAATAGGATCTGTATATCAGCTGTAATGAGCCCATGCAATCCGATAAGCCAATCTCGTGTTCTTGGTGTTATGAAATGCGACCTTCTGGGTGAGATGGTCAATGGGTTGGAGATTTGTTGTGAAATTTGACCAATTACACCGGTCTGTCGCCTTTCGCCCCGATAGCCGCTATTGTGTATCGCTCATTTCTAAGCAACGTCTTACTTACTTATGTGGATCCGATAATAGGATATATTATATACATGTAAACTCGTATCAGAATATAGTAAGGTTACCATATTTTGGAAATCTGAAAGGAGGACACTTTTTCAAAATTTTCAGACTTGCAAAACCGGAGGAAAATCCACAAAAAGTGGTGAATTTTTCCCACATCGTGATCGGTTGACTAATAAAAAAAGGTCAACTTTCCGGCCCAGCTCCCGAAATACCCGGCGGAGCGTTAGTTCAGTGCTGATTCACTGTATCTAAGTCGATTTCGCCATATATTTAACCTAAATTCTCAAAAAAGAGGACGAAATCTCAAAAAAGAAGACATTTGGGCGTCCTCCGAGGACACTTTCCAAAACGTCAGAAAAGAGGACACATCCTCTTAAAAGAGGACGTATGGTAACCCTAGAACAGCGGTTCTCAACCGGGGGTCCGCGAAGCAATTTCAGGGGGTCCGCGAGACCTCTTAATTTTTTAAATGGCTGATAACCTAATTTTTATTTTATTTTTCAATTTGAGAAAGCATGAGGCAGTTTCGCACCACAACTGCTAAAACCTCATGACTCATATCATCATAATAATCGTCTGACATGGACTATCGTAGTGTGGAAACTCATTTTCATTGCCAATTTCTCAATAACCTGCTGATACAAACATAGTGCTGTTTAGAGACGTTTCGTTGGGGTTTGTGGAAAAAATAAAAATACGGAGATATAACGTCAATCAGTGTGACTTCGTAATGTCTGCGAAACCTTCTCAATTTGAAGTTGTCAGTCTCATCAAATTAGTGAACAGTCGTTTGAAATAAAAAATTTACGAAGTATTTCAATAATTTGTCCCAATGAAGGGAGCAGCTTCTTGGAGGTACAGGACTTTAATACAATTGAATATTCATATTGAAAGGGACCCGAATATTTTCGGCTGTCACTCGTCATAAATCAGACAATGATATACCTGCTCTTAAAGCACGCCTATCAGATTTTGCGCATTTTTATTGCGGATGCCCTATCGACAAGGATAATTTTTTGATGAACAAGGAGTGTTTCGTTGCTATCAAAGCATTACGCTCCAACCCTGACATTCATATCACCAGTTCTATTGGTATGCAGCCTTGTCTTGTTAATGTTCAATTGTTCATGGTCGAAAATGTTTGCTCGTAAATATATATGTAAACCCGAACAGAACAAGTCGTTTCATGACAGTCTCACTCTGGTTGGAAAACTTGGATCGCATCCTTTGGAGCATAAATATTGTCTAATAGGATTTCACTTTGACGGTGGAAACTCTCTGCGGTCCGATCAAAATGCCGTCGCGGGCCGAATCCGGCCAGCGGTCCGTATGTTCCCCGTCCCTGCGCTTGATGCTGGACGTGATATGTTTATAAAATATGCGTTTCTTCATTTTGGTGCCATAAATGTTGCGATCACACCAAAAGTATCGTTGGAAGCGTTATGCGTTAATACTGCATTAGCCTCCATCTATCTTTGCGGAAATGGTTTTCGGTACTCCTCGTTCATATCAAAACGAAGACGCGGATTTTCAAGACACGACCACGTACTTCAAGAAATACAGCAGCAAAATTAGCTTTGAAATACTAAAAGTCTACCAATTTTTACATAAATAGTATGATGTTATCTTCAAGAAAAATCATTATTTCACCGTTTATCACAAGCCTACAGTTCATATTTGCACGAGACAGATGAAGGTTGTACCATAATAGAGCTAAAATTGAACTAAAACTTGAGGGGGTCCGCGAGGGTTCGTGACGGTCAAAAGGGGTCCGCGAAGCCAAAAAGGTTGAGAACCACTGCCCTAGAATATAGCTCTATGCTTACTCAGTGAATGGGGTTGGCTAAAACAAATCGCACTGTGATTCAAATTTGAGAATAGTTTTTATAACAAATTTTCATTCCCTTTAATTGATCTAATCGAAGAAAACTAATAAACACTGCCGATGTCTGTCGAATATCATTCTGAAATATTAAATTCTGTACGCGGTACACCACCATGTCAACGGATTCATTGGTAGCCCCGTGGAGCTGCTGTATAAGTTGCAGTCCAGCTTAATTTGGCATATCAGTAGATTGTACTTTGCAGGGTAAATTGTATAGAAATTGAAAACATATATTTCTTGTGCTCATCCAAACGCAATATCTCTCTGGTGTCTATATGGTTTGGTGAGCGTTCAATTGAATGACAACTCAATTGAGTGGAAAATCATTCAAATCGAGGCAGATTCAGATTAATTTTAGCGACAATTCAATTGAATTAGGGGTTATACTAGATTTACACAGCACTGTTCGAGACATTATAGATTCAATCCTGAAATACACTGTGATGAGAGCCACGAGGAGCATAAGTTCTCTTGTAAGCAGTGTCTGAAAAAGCCAAGAAGTGCATGGGCCGTGGTACATTAGGTACGAGTCGGCAGCAACGGCATCAAAATACAGAACACCGGCCTGTTGTAAATGACCATTGTTGTCGAAAAACACCATGAGTAGCCTACCACAGACAACAGAGCCACTTTTACATGCATCCAGTAATGAATTATGATTAAGCCTCAAAACGAGGTAGTCGAAGTAGTACATAGGCTTACGTCATCCTCATCTATTCCATTAGTAGAGTGAAATGATGGTAATTTGTAGTAAGCGATTCGCTGCTCATTCCAAGGTCATTGGTACTTGCAGATGTATAGTGCACGCTTGTTCATGAATGATACTAAACGACAATATCATGAATATAGGCCTACATAATATCTGCTCCGACATCTTGAAAGCGCACCGCATCAATACTTTCCAGTCTCGTGGACCCGCAGTCCTTCGTTCACATCCCTTCGATACAGGACAGCGTACAATACCAGCAGACACTGCTACCGCAGCAATTTGTAGATCAGCAAGTGCAGGGCCAGCATTCGCAGCCGGTAAGTCTAAAAATGAACCTGTAACGGCCGTGGTTAGGAATAGCCCAGTTCTCTAATCGTGACCGATCATTGACACTTGATAAAGTGAGATGCGTTACAGTTTCAGCTTTCGCAAGAGTTGCCTCCGCCTCCAATCGGATATTCCGGAGTTATGCAGTCGAATAATAATTCGTCTGCCCTATACCACGCACGGCACGGATACGCTACGTCGCAAAGTAAGGATTTTAGAAACACGCTCAGGTTCAACATGAGCTAGCGGCCTAGAAAAGAACCAGCTCGTGCAGAATATGTATGAGCCGTTTGTCGGATATAAGTTAGAATAGTCTGGCCTAGAAATAGCTGGAGATTACAGATGCTATCTTTTCACTGTATGTTTAAATAAGTTTAGGTAAATCCACGTCGATTGCTATAGTTTTAAAATCTATAACATATTCTGCAATCGCTTCTATTCTGTGTGCGCTGCATCGCTGTTGATTAGACTTCACCTGACTATAATCAGCCTGCGTAGATTTCTCGCGATCTCTCACATTCCCATCTGTTATGCCAGACCCAAGGCCGATCAAAGTTGAGCAAGGCTCCGCGGCACCGCAGACTACGTACCCCTACGTGGCTCAGCACGGCTTCCCGGGGCCTACGCAATACGCTATCCCAATCCAAGGTATATTACTCGTTATTGATATTATTATTTGATCATCGCAAGCATGTGTGCGTAATATAGCTTGTCCAGTCCACACTGGGCATGTCAGCATGCAGCACTTAAGCATGTGGATTAAATTGGGGTTAGGATTGGGATTAGGGATTTAAATTCACATGCTCAAGTGTCGCATGCTTACAGACTTACTAAATTGTCGCTTTTCAACATTAATATGACGCCAAAGGAATAGCAGGGATTAATAATATTCTTTACTCGCAATTCTGTTTTGCGACAATGTCCCTGGTTATTGCTAACGTAATATATTCAAACATGGTCAATGAGTTACTGTTTCTTGCTGTACATTTATTATCGCTTCCGTGCCATATCAATCAACCAGAGATGAGATAAGAGATGAAGCGGTCAAGCACGAGTGATGCGGTCATGCACAGTTGGGCAAGGCATGACGTCATACCTTGCTACTTTACAGGGAAGCATCATCATAATACATACAATAACGCACGTAACAGTTACCATAGCCAGGCCTATAAAGTGTAACTACACCACGCAAAACAACCTCGAAAGAGTTTTTTGCAGATTACTAAATTTCCATTCTTTTTATGAAATGCTTTAAGCCTACGTGTTGCTGTATTTGTAACGAAATGCCATGAACTTATGTCTTCATCTGGGAAAACGTGAAGAAAAAACGTTTTGTAAGCCAGGAAAGACCCCAAACTAAGTTTATGGAAATAAGTGATGATAACTATAGCGAAGTACAGTTTCAGGACTCTGAAAATAAATCTATTGCAGCTATCGTAAACTTGGTAAGACTCTAACCGCAAATAACGCACATTCATGAAAAAGCTTGGATTTTCTAGAGGCGACAAAATTGCCGATATTTGTTCAGTATTTTGATCGATCAATCGACTCGACGATACCATTTGATGGCTATGCAATTTTCAACTCCAGAAACTTTCACGCGCCAAATGTACGCCGTAACACAATTCCGCAAAGTGTCGCTGTATACTAATAGCCTGACAGTCCCGATTGGTTATCTTTTGATGCTGATGCATAGAAATTAGAAAATGTCACGGATGCACGTAAAAGCTAGCAAGAGGTAATTTATAATATATTATGTACGGTACAGTTTACAATCAATCACTTTACTGTAATTTTCATCAAATCAAAACGAGATTGCGATATAATTAAGAGATAGGCGGGTGGTATCTGGTATTGTGATGATTGGTGAAATTTTCGCGCTTACGCTAGTAAAACTACTTCAAGATATTTGGCGCGAGTGAGTAGTATCTGATGAGGAGTTGAATTCTTGATAAACAGAATCCCATCTGTGAGGAGAAACGCGGGTTGGCCAATGTGAGACATTATAACGTAGATCAATGGAATTAGTATTATTTTATTGGTCGCTCTAAAAGTCTAAAAACAATACACAGGATTAAGCTTGTGTAGTACGCGAAATATGAATAGTGAATTTATTATCAGCAAGGACCAGGGTCCTGGAAAATCCACGTCATTGCTGTTTTATCCATTTTCTTCGTATGTTTTCATTCCCGTCATTATGGATTGCATTGGATGCCGTGAGAAATATCCCTCGCCGGGCAAGCATGCGTAAAAAATGCCATCGAAAAATCACCAGGCATCTACCCACCATTCGTTAATCACGAAATAACAACCGTATTGTTACAAAACAACCATACCCGCCTTGAATCCCTGTACGCTGTTTCGCAATAAACACCGGTGCGACACACGCCAGGTATATATGTCAGGATTGAACGATTGGCGTCTAAATAGTGTATTCCATTCGCTGGTAGCTTGTTGATCAGTTTAATAACTTCGCACAGTAGCTTAAGTTACTGCGTGATAATTAGGCACTTAAAAATGATATTTACACAATCTCAATGTCGTTCGATCTATGCTATATATATTGTATCATACTCGCAGAAACACGCACATCTATTCTTTATTTCAACGGTGTGACACTATCCCATACAAATTTTAATTAAGCGCCAGGCCCAACCAGCATAGGCAGGCAACGCCCTTGCTGCATATCACGCACGCACCTTTGTTCAAAGGCATAGCCCTTCTCTTGTTCACGGGCATGAATCCGGTGCAGTGAACTACGGCCTTCATTTTCATAGAACATTATTATGAAAGGAGCAAGTTTAGGCATTGTTCGTGACCGTTTAGCTCTGTTTCGGATGTAAGGCTGCGTTTGTGTAGAAAACCCGGTTATTTAGACGACAAATATCAGGGTTGAAGCAATTAATATGGTTTCGTTCACGAGCGATGGGTTGTAGACACTGTCAGCTTCGCTGGGTTCTACCGAGGAGCGTATTTGAAGTCTAAACAGCCCGAGTATTTTTCCTTTCTTTACAAAACAGTTTGGCTAGACACCTTTTTAATCCTTTCTTGTGTCAGTGATTTGAACGGGTTTTCGAGTACAAGTCCCCGCACGGAACATGGTGAAGGATTACCGGCAATTGTGGCGTAGATAAAATAATGATCTTGTAATCAGTGGCGATTGTTCTCTCAAACATTACAGAAGCATGGTGATTTCACAATTGAACCATATAGAGACACAAAAAGCAGACTTAATGACTGGATAGTTCTAGTTATGTAATTGGAATTAGAGCAGAACTAATTCTAATCTAATTTGTGAGATGTTCCTATGCTTTAATTCTAATTTAATTCCCGGTTCTCCTGATAATGCTGCATGTACGAGAACTATTGCAGTGTCAGCCCAGTCCATTGGTGGTGGTTGTTTATGGTATTCACGGTGTTTGTCGACTACTATGGTCATTTACACTAGGCCAGGTTTCATCACTTTTATTCCGTATATGCCGACTTGTAGGAGTTGTAGCACGGCCCACTTCCGCGCTTTTATAAGACACCGCTTACACAGATGAGATGGCGAGGAGCAGCCTAAAGATCAATGGTTCTTAACCTTGTCCCCAGCGCCCCCAAAAGGGGCGATTTGGATTTTGAAGGGGCGGAAACGCTCAGGGGGCGATATGGGGGGCGCTGGGCTCAGAAGCGCTGTATGGGGGGCGCTGAAGAAAAATCGAAGTATAGATGGTGTAGTAGGGATATATCAGTAATGATTTCTCATTGCATATTAACATTTCGACAAAATCTGTCAACTCTCGAAATTTTTCGTCGCGCTCCGCGCGAAATATGTTCCGACGAAGTTTGAAGAGTGTTATTATAATTGATGTTGAATGAATTGTACGTACTTTTAGATCGCAAAATCCCCGTTAAAACAGTCCCGCCACGCTTGTTAGGGCTATATTCAACAAAACGTTTCGAACTAAGTATTGTATTCTGTAGCGCACAGCGTGTCGAAATCGAAGAAAGAGGCAGTGTACCACTTTTGAGATAAATATCCCTTTGTACATTAAAGATGCTTTGAAGCTGTTTGGCGAAAATGATTCACTAAATATGGCGTAATGGTTAAGCGTCCGGCTTCTTGATCGGTAGGTTGTGGGTTCGATTCCCGGCCGGGTCAGACCAAAGACCTGATTAGTAACTCTGGTATCCATGGCTTCCCTGCTTGGCGCTCATGCATTACTGGGGTAGCATGGAGGGGTGGAGCATGACTTAGAAAGCCGTAAAGGCTATATCTGCACTTCCTAGTCTAGCGGCATATGCACATCATGCACTCATGGTATGCATATGCGCAGATCGTGTGTATGTGTATCATGGGTCGGTGTATATGCCGCAAAACATCAAGGACAAAAATAAACTACGTCCTTTCCTTTCCTATATTTGAGAGATATACAAAATTAAATCGTCGGAATATTTATTTGCCGTATAACGAAGGATCATGCTGTTTCGTGTTGTGACCCACACCCTCACATGAACGTTATATAATGCGGGTTGCTTTATTTGTAATACATTCATGTTAAAGTTAATAACTGGGGACAGTACTAAATTCAATATGAGCAAAAGTCACACAAAGTAATAACACGAAGCATAATACAATTAACTTCCCCATATTGCCAATCGCAGAGGTGAATTCGGGATGTGTTGGCTACATCGGGCTCGAACCAAATGGTACTAAAATAATGGGGCGGCATACCACAGGAATTTTTGAAAGGGGGCGCTGGAGCAAATAAGGCTAAGAACCAATGCTACAGAGAAACCACGAACACTTACGTATGAATTCTGGAGTCGACCTTTGTCGGACTCGAACCCGCAACCGATAGGTGTCGCAGCTGCGGATTATACCACTACGCTATCTCGCCACCCATTGATGTACCGCAGAGTTGGAAATAATTGTAGTTGCGCAGTTAGAGCCAAATGCCGGTAATCGAATACTAATCTAATTTGTGAAATGTTTCTATGCTCTCATATAATTCTAATGAATCTAATTGCTGGTTTCCTGTAAATGTCACAAGAGAACAGTATCGTGCCAAACGAGCCAAGCTTTGTGTGCAGACATTTGCCATTCTCATGTTTATGAGAATGAAAAATAGACTTGATCTTGTTGCGTTTCTCTCTATTCCGATTTCCACGTTTTTGCGAATTCAGTGATTATAATAATAATCTAATTGCGAATAGCTAAAATGTTTCTAGTTGTAAAATTCTGCATTCAAGTATAGCTATCGCCCAAGAAACAGAATTAAGAACAGAAGGTCACGTAACTTCTGCATGATTGCTATGAGCCTTAGGCCTAGCTAGACCTAAACTTCGTCTTAAATTATTCGATTGCACAGGCTGCATGGAACTCGATACGACGCCACGAATTTTCCAGTGTCGTTAAATTTACCATCCGCCGAATTTCGACAGGTTGTCATGAATTAATTATATGTCAACGCGAGAAGTAGCGGTGGTAAGTTTCTCACAGTGTAGGCAGAGAACAAGGACATGCATGTCAAATAAATCTGTTTACTCGTATATACAATTCCTGCATTTACAGTATTGTAACAAGATTGATCGAATTGATTCGATAACTATATTCGAAACAGAACCTAGGCAAGGAAGGCTAAAAAACTACGCAAAGGCGTAGCCGATATAACCTTATCAGGATAGCCGTTTTTCAAAAGAACGTATCTAATCCACTCAAACTCAAGTTTTTAAAATTAAGTCCGAATCCTCAATTGCTGACGATTGCCATGAAGGGTGTATCCTCGAAATGATCTGGGTTTACATACATTCTCAATATGAATATACTATTATTAAGTACAGTATACGAAGTTCTCTGTCCCCAAAAGTATGTCTAATGCAGAGGTCTCAAACACGCGGCCCGCGGGCCGCATGCGGCCCGCGAGAGCATTTTGTGCGGCCCGCGACGGCATTTTGGAATTTCAAGTATTCAACAATATATTCAAGTGCCATATATTTTTTTTAGATATAAGAGCTTAAAGTTCAATCTAGAACTACTATAAAAATCACTGGGATCTCAACAAACTTCACTATCACATCACTTTTAAAAGCTACCATGAGGTACGTCACATTTCTAGTTCATGACGATAGAACATGACCCGTTGAAGATTCGTGACTTAGAATTGTGATTTGGTTTGGTGCGACCTTCTTGTAAAATTACTCGGTTTTGGATTGACCGAGTGATTAAATAAAAATGACTCGAGTTGAGTCGGATCAAACGTTAAAATCAGACAAGGACTTGTTAATCGAAACGGTGACTTGTTAATCCTACGGGCGCAACAATCTATGAAACTGTCACGGAGAATAGTAATATATCAAAAGGTCGTAGCTTAATGCGCTGCCTATCTAATCAGGTCAGTATGGCAACCATTGGCATTCTATGACCCGCTTGACGTATAGTTGCCAGTTGGTTACATGCTGGGTGTTGTTTGTTCTCTTTGTCCATGTTATTATCGTAGGTGAGTAGGGTAGCACTGCGCTCTACAGCTGTAACACCAATGAATAATTCGCATATTGGATATTTCTATTCCAGGGGTTCTTAACCAGGGTCCGTAGACCCCATCGGGGTACGAAGCACCACATCAGGGTGTGTGAGATGAATTGTGGAATTAGGCCTATATGCCGTGGAATATTTTCTTGGCCAATTTATTCAACTGGAAAATAGTCTTGTGTGAATGGGCTTTCTTATTTTAGTATAGGTACCATCAGAAATTGTGTTGAAAATGGACAGGCGCTACGAGAAATCTCATAAGAAGCACAAGGGGCGCGATCGCTAAAAAGGTTAAGAAGCAATGCTATTACTGTGGCTCAATAATTATGATATTCAAGTTGTTATTGATATGTTCCAATAATAATCGAAGGCAAAATCTAACGCTGATTTAATTTGGCTTTGGCAATGAATATAACAATAGCCTGCATTTATCACGACTTTATCAAAACCAGGATTAGGCTACACCGCTCAAATGCTCTGATATCAGATCAATCTTCAGTATATTTTAAAATATGCTACATAAAATTGTGGCTCGTCAAAGGTCCACTCTGCACTATTATCACCCAACAGTTTTACGATGTCATGATACATCCTCTCGTATTATATCTATAACTTATTATTCGAAAAAATATGCCTGGCACAAAAGAATTATTCAAATATTTGAAAATGTGATTTTATTCCGTGTCAAGCGTGAATAATGCAATAGTAAATCATATTTCAACGATGTTTGTGGAATGCCTGTCTGCAAGGACCCGTGAAATAAGGCCTAGTTGGAACCTATACATAGAATATCCCGATTATTGATGCTGCGGCCCGCGGCGTCATCAAAAACTAGGAAATGGCCCGCGAGCACATTTGAGTTTGAGACCTCTGGTCTAATGGCTATATTTTGACTTCCATCTTCTGATAAACTACTCTTTATAGGTTGACAATCTTAGTTTCTATCAATCACTGATTCCGACGGTTGCCTTGAAATCGTCATAGAACCTCCTAAAAATCGTGGCAGTTAAATACAATTGTGCTTGCGGGTGTAGTTTGGTTAGTTGTTTAGGGGCTTTTGGACCCTGGGTCATGCGTTCAGTATTGCGCCGATTTTCCAGGCGCGAAACGCATTTGGGTTGCATATTTTCCGTGTAAACTTTAACCGCTATAAGTGTCAGATTAAAACGACGTTAAGCTGTTCTTAATAAAATGAAATGTTTACCACACCACTCAAATTGACACCAGTAATCCAGCAAACTCCCCTTCCAACAGGAAGCTAATTGTGGCGTTAATCGGAAGTTAAACTGAAGACGAACCTTATAAACCAGGGCTGGCCAACCTTTTCGACCAAAGGGCCACATTCGATTGATGAACTTTTGCGCGGGCCACTATCCGCGCGAAGCGCGAAAATTTTTTGAAGTTAATAGGTCAATAATATTGTCACTTGACTATATTGAGGGCCTGGTGTATATCGCTGGGCTAAGTTTGCGAGGACTGGGCTATTCGGCGCATTGACATATCGATATCGAAAGCTGTGACCAACATGCGTCAATCATTTCGTGCCTAGGTTTCACGGTGGACGGTCTTACTGCGAGCGCAAACGCAAGGTCGCATATGTTGAACGACACTTTGTCTCGTAATCGCGAATATAGTTAGACTCAATCTGATACATTGGGTGTTCTTACATTTTCACAAAAGGGCAACAATATTAAAAACAAGAAATCGAGTGACAACATATTGCGCTAAGCTTGTAGAAAATTTTGACCTTTGATAAATCCATTGCAAATTATTCTGCTTTATTGTGGTGTACGAGGATGTACCAATATGTGAATGGCTGATCGATCTGTCAATGCGTCGGAACTGATATTTTAGTCATCACATCTCAAGTATTGCGACCAGACTAATCAAATTTTTGGTTGGCCTTGCAAGCTCAAAATCTGTGCAATCCATTTTTTATGATATTAGAAATTTCGGAAATTACCTCGCGGGCCACTCAAAACCTTCTCGCGGGCCACATGTGGCCCGCGGGCCACGGGTTGGCCGGCCCTGTTATAAACAATACCCCCGTATAGTGGTAATCGCCGATCAAATCGACAGAAACAACAGGTCATTGTTGTCGAGCGCACGCGACCCATTTTCTATTTGTATTAACAGAAACTGTCGGTCTATACTCGTGATATTCGATTTTCTTACGAGTTATAGTGCGATATTATATATCAGTGATGTATAGGCCATTATATGCATTAATGTCTAACTGCATACATAACTAGTAATGATAGCGTTTTATAGACTCCACAGGAATTGGGTAAATCACCACACATCCAGTCAATAATTCGACAAGGGTAAAATGAGCTGTTCCAGTCCCGGCTAAAGCCTTAATATAAATGTGACGCTGCGTCGAAATCGCTTTATCTACCTATGCCCACTGCAGCATTCCAGCTAAGCACTGTAAAACCAATATAAAGCCTTGGTGTAGCTATATATTATACTATAGTATACTTCATAATTTTCCACGTCATAGCAATCGTGGAACAAGACGCGCGAAAGTAATAAGGTCATTATAGGTCTTGCTGCCTGTGGGAAAAGGGCAAGGGCCTCATTCATGTATCGGAGTCCCATTTATTACAGATTTTGTACATGTACATTGTACAGTACACGCATAGTGTGTATCTGTGTTTAGCCACATATAGTCAAGTCACTCATTTAAACTACATGAGGTCAGATCAATGTGATTCGATTATTCAGATCAGGTCAATTAGACCCTGCTGGTGCTGGTACATTATTCTCGACGGTGAATGATTCTTTCCCAACGTACTTACGTAAATCACTTTTTTTCTGTACAAGTGGATTGGTTCAAAAGAGGACAATCATATGGGTAAACGTGGGTGACGCGTGCCAGCCGAGTCGGATGTCCCAACACTATTGTACATTAAAACCACAAAACCCAATCCAGATAGATCCGACCCTTTCTTAATGTAATCACTGAGTCAAGCATGTCCATTTTGTATTACTTGGTACTTTCCGATGAGCTGGCTCCCGACACCAACTATATCGATGTCCGTTGCGTTGATTCAAGATGAAATATCATACACGCGACAAGTCTACGTGTCAAAATCGTCGTTTTTAGTACATTAACCTAATATTCTGTTACTGGGTATAGTATATCGAACGCACACAGAGTTTTGTGTTGTGAATACATACTTTGCGACGCATGCCCAGAGCAGGAGAGTTCAGATCATCATGCCTAACATCTTTACATCACACTGTCACATTTTAATCCATTAATTTCCTTGCAATATACCCGTACATTTCGAAATTTGTGGTAGGCTACGTGAGGCTTGATATCTGGCTTATGCGGCTGAAACAGCGTACTGTTCGCATTTGTATCGTCACAATTTGATTGACGGCTGTATATCCCATGCAGGCTTGACCAGAGCCTGCAAGCCGAGATCTGACATCGGTTTTGGGTTACGGATTTGGAAAATTGAGAAGACGCTTTTTCTCTCAGCATTGCGCCTCTCAAGTGCTAAAAATTCAGACAATGATTTTGCTGACACTACTTAACGCTGCGCATCTTGAATCGTATCCTCATATCAAAATCACTAAGCCAGTTCAAGGACAGGAATAGCTCAGCCATCATAAATCAACGCCACTAAGTACCAAGAGAGGGGCGATCCATTTATGACTAGAAATATGTAAAGTGCTAACGTTCGTGCGCGCGGTATCAGGTATTATGAGAATTTGAGAAATATCTCACGTACGATCTTTGGCTTTGTATTAAATTACCTGTCCCTTACGGATTTGGGAATGTTCGTTCCTACCACCGAGCTTAATTTCAATATGATGGAAAAGTGTGCTCAGCGGTCATCAGTAAAGTTACCATAATATTATAACGCTGAATGCCTTGATGACATAATATCACAGTGACAAATTCAGTACTGAATACAGACAAGGCGAAGACAGCTTAAGACAGGTTGATTTATCTTGGAGGTGTTTCCCCCGTAGTATCGCAGAATCATTATATTGTGATTCACAAATTCCGTTTTGTCATTAATGGGCGATACTTCCGACATTGCAAGGAAATAATGATTCATTTATATGAAATTTTGATTATCGAACACTGCTAATACCTTATTTTCACAAAGTACCATGAATATGAAATCAAGCATGAATTTCCATTTTACGCGGGTATTGATCAAAATGGCGGCTATGCGTGACTCAGTTTCATATTAAATATTGCAGTTTTTATTTATGTGTCATAAATTAATTTTGTAATACCGCGAAGTATGACGGCATATCCAGCTGCAATGTGGGGACAGTATATGTACGGTAAGATATTTCATTTCTATAATTCTATTCGATTCTGCGTGTCGCGTGTGCCGGTACAAAGCCATAGGTATTTTCAGATTTCAATACTATAATATAATATTTCGAAACATCATTCTTATTCGCATTACATCAAATATGTAGGGTGTAGGCCTATCTGTAGATGGCTAGGCAAATCGATCGGGTGCAAAGATGTCATATATAACCAGGGTTGCCATACCGTCCTTATTTCTAAGATTTGTCCTTATTTTGAAGGGCCACGTCTGAGAAAACTCAACTGTCCTTATTTCTAAGAAATGTCCTTATTTTCGACTTGCGTCCTTATTTTGTCTTATTTTCACCAGCTACGGAACTTCGATTGTTTTGATCTGGAATCTGCGTTGCATAATATTCTAAAATTATGCTTTTTCGTCGAGATTTTATGACATCATAAATGAAAGGAACTCTCGTGATGTACACACCGCAAGACTTCTAAGTAGTGAGGTAGCTAAGGCAGTGAGTGATGGTATAGCAGTTTCGTCTGTACCAAGCTACCGTAGCGGACATCATTTTAGCAGTTAACAACAGTACCAGGTCCCTGCTGTTTGGTCTACAATAGAGTAAGGCTAAGCTGTGGGGAAGGCAGCATTTATTGCGTACTGAAAAAAGGCGCAGTGCAGTCGACACATTGGTTAAAAATTAGTAAACCTATTAATCATTAATTAACGTTTTTGGGGGAGGGGCTGACGAAGTGCTGTTTCGGCGCTGAGTAAAGGTAAACCTAGATCTGAGCTGTCGTGAGATCCATGAAGCACTTTCTAAAAACAAGGAGTTGCCGGAACAGATTGTTTCTGGTGATAAGTATGGAATGTGATATGGCACGGCTCGTATAAATACTAAGTATGTACAAAAACGTCTTTTCGTGCTAATGTATTTTTTCGACTGTCCTTATTTATGCATGGGTCCCTGTCGATGGCAACCCTGTATATAACACTACTACTACTACTACTACTACTACTACTACTACTACTACTACTACTACTACTACTACTACTACTACTACTACTACTACTACTACTACTACTACAGTACTACTACTACTTTTAATAGCAAAGAAACATCCCAGAAAATATCATATCTTGATTTTCTTGTTTAAATGCAAGTATAGGAAAACATTTATAAGAGAAACCAAATGATTATCGGATTATCTAGTTAAAAAACGTAACAAATATTCAGTGTTGCAGTTTCCGATGGCGTGCATTTATCCATTATACCAGTCTGTGGCAGTTTGAATTCGTGATTTATGAGTACACAATTACGCATTCTCGCCGCAGAACAATATAAATAAATCACCGGCTGGATAGTAGATACCTTTTCACCTCTGAGAGTTTTCAAAAATCAAAATCAAAATCAAGCCACAATGTAATTACGACGAAAGTATACAAACCAAAACAAAGAATTGGAAGCTTATTCGCGAACCTGTGGAAAATTTCGTACACCTTCGCTGCCGTACCAATGCTTGAGTTCCCATACTGTCCACTAGATGTCGTTCAGAGAGTATCACCGAATTTATCCCAAGCAATCCAACTAGAACATAGTGCGAAGTATGCAGATAGGAAGATAATGATGAGGGTCATTCGCAAATTGAAGATGTGGAGATATCTCGATGGTTTCAGGTTTAAAGTCCATTGACATATATGATTCACAACCTTACACTATACTTGGTATATGTAGTTACGTACACTTGGCAGTGTGGATTTAAGTGTGTGTTTCACACGTGATTTGAGTGGTTAAGTGCCAATTACAATCGGAATACCTCATGAAAACACTGTCGAATTTGTGTGGTCAAGATTTTGGGACACTGCAGTGATTAGCGCGACTAGGCAAATTGTTCGCAAGTACTTTCCGTGACACATTCTATTTACAAAACATTAGTATGTAAGTATTAAAACAACACTACACACCAAAACGGGTAGTGTCTGCCTTTAAATCTGCTTACAAGGGTCTTATACCTTGCAATTTCGATTTCGGTGTCCATCACTCATGTCTTGTTTAATTAGGCTTAAAATGGTCTCTTTAATAAACGAGACAGTCCCATCCTGTCGGTGCAACTTTTTCATTGTGGCACCACGGAATTTTTAATTATCAAGTAACAATGACTCAAATCGTGGCCACTGTTAGGTGTTCTGTTTCATACATGACGCAATGCAGGTTGTAATGCATACTGTACGGATATATTTCAAGACGGGGTAATTCAAAGCGCGTTATTCGGAATCATATCGGGATTATTCGTAATGAATACGCCTTTCAATGGTTGAATCACACCTCGGATGGTTACTCAGTTGTAAGATAATATCAGGCGCAAAAGGCAAAGGCAGGGTCGCAAAGACATGTGGACGCATGGGCGAGAGTATATCGTAGACGTCTAGACCTTTTTTCAAAGTAATTAGATTTTAAAGTTGATGTAAATAGTAAATCTCTTGCCCGGTGTTTGGTGACTTTGCCACATCGGAAATGGAAGATTACGGCAGCGGCGTTTTAGCTAACACTTGTAGTTAACACTTTCCGTCGTAGATTATCTAATTACAGGGAACGATACATCTCGTTCGTAACAAAACGCGGGGTTTATTCATCTCAAATTGTGATGGCAGTGCACTACACTGTAGAGCGCACCAAATCTCCTGTGTTCCTTACCGAATCAAGGCTTTCTGATTTCGGTACGAGCATTTATTGATTGCTGCATGCTAAGAAGTTCACATATCATAAACTAAACTTCTAGGGGTCTTCGCCCCCAGACGCCTTACCGACGAGCCTGTTACCGCTATCGTAAAACCACGTTTCACTGTTATAAGTACGTAGTCACGAGAAGCGTAAAAACATTTCACATTCACGAGGATTGAATTTTGTTTAAAACATCGGTAATTGCATATATAGCTAGTGATTTACATCCTCTCTCAGACAACATAGTCAGATTTACTGGTAGAGCTAAGGGAAGTGGTGACTTCAGATAAAAAGCGCGGGACTGTTCCCCGCCTGTGGACAATGGACAATTGACAATATATATACCGTATTGATGGTTTCGGCCTACATGCGGCGGTCATTTTCGGTCAAGGTCGTATTTGATAACACACTTCGCGCAGTCGCATGTTGGCCGAAACTTCAGAAGACTTGGTGTGTCCTTGAGAGGTAATAGCCGACTCCGAAATGCCCCTTTTTTTAAAATGGCGCGAAGCGCGAGGAAAACTTTGAAGTTGTAGTGAATATCCAAGAAAAAAAACTCTATAATTTAAGTTGATTTGCCAAATATTTTTTGGCCCATTTCGAGCTTCCCCATAATTCGGTGGTCATGGGTGCGGCCGTTACGGCCCTGTGTCCAGCTATGTATAAGTTTGACGACTGGATCTTGATTATAGTAGATTCTGTAATGTTCCTAGGTGCATTTGATGGTAATTTTATAATTCCGGGATTTCATTAAGATGAAATATCTAAAGATGATCATAAGATGATGTGGGAAGTTCATATATGTGACTTAAATGCAACTAAAAAGAACAAAATATTGTCAGTTCCACATTGCAAGAAAAATAATTTGCTGTGTAGATTTGCTCTACAGTCTATAGGCCTATCCTACATGTTCCGGATGTTGTGGTCCGATCTATCCAGCCTTTGCGGATGGGGAAAAATCATCGAAACCGTAATTCTCCGTGATTTTATAATTCTTAGTAGAAAAACGCGTATGATTTCGAATCATTATGCACCGATTGCATCTGATTGAATCTAGCTGACAGCACTGAACCCGGCAGTATTATCATCAACGTCCCTTAAGCAGGCATTTTTGCCTTAACTCTTGAGCGTATACTAATAGTCATAGATATCCCAGATTGAGATACGTTGATGGAGGGTGAAGCATGGTTTGATGGAGCACAATGTAATGGCCTGGTAAATTTCGATACACAGTGTATTCGAAAATAACGACGTCACCCATCGGTGGGTTCGCTGTTTACAGACTCCTTAAAAGTAAACAAGGCTCCGCGCGTTGGCTCGATCATCGTAACGCGAATACTAGACCAAATATTTAGTTAAATGTTACCCGAAAATAGCAAGTTGTGAATCATCTTTCGCGATTCGCGCCTTGTTAGAATCGCTCGTGACATTTTCAAGTGGTCCGTCGTCGGGTATGGATGACAGAGCGGTCGCATGCCAATAGCACTTGATTCGCGGGTTTGCTGATGGCCCATCAATTTCAATTGACGAAAATTACATCGGGCACCCGACAGGTTATAAACATCGGGCGTGAAAATATAATTTTACCGACTGAAATGTCAACACATCGACCGATATATTCTTGAGGTTTAACCAGGCTGTCGTGAAAGTAAAAATGGTCAAATATTACATTTGTTGAAGGACATCGTACACACAATGCGAAACGAGTCGAGCTCGGTGTACAGACATTTTTCGTGAATTCTGATTTGATATGGAATGAACTTCATTGTATTGTATTTCTTGATAATTCGTAATTTAATAGAATTTACAAGTTTGTGCGAATCCAGTGCTTATTATTCTAATCTAATTAGGAAAATCTGAAAATTTTCCGTCTCAGAAACGCTTAGGCCAGACACTTCGGGATGCTCACTTGCTTTACATTGTTACGTTACAATATGGATTAAATGATGCATTAAATCTCTGCCGTGGTAGCGATCCGACAACGCAAACAAGCCACCCGGGGTCTCCATTGTTTACAAACGGGTTGACCCTCACAATTTAAATTCTCGACGCGTAATGCCCCGTGGTGGGATTATCTCAAGGTACACAATTCACCATTTACCTGCGGCGCGTTTTCGAAACTAGGAAGACTAATAACTGGCTTCGTTCGGGGGAGTTGTTGTTATCATAGAATCAACACCACGGAATGGAAGTTCAAAAGAATCTGTGCTTACGATAAGGGAACTAACTCATTAGGTATTTTGACAAACAAGCTAATTCCCGAAATACGCATTTTCGACGGATACATGTTGTCAGTATGGCTTATCTATTGCCGTGGATTAGCCTGCCTTATGAAGCTTTTCTTGTAGGCCTAATAGATGTTAGTTTCAGCCACCTGGGTGGTTAGGGTGAGATTATAGTTTTGTCTTGCAAAAGAGGCATTACTTACCGTGTAGGCTTTCCCTATAGCGGATTTGTTGCTCGTAAATAAATAAGGTGACCAGTACAAGGATCGCTTCCAATGGTACCTATGCGTTAGTTAGTATCAGTTTATTAACAATTTCAAAAGTTCAAAACACCACAAGACTGCGATACATTGAAAAGATAGGATTGATAGGAACGTGTCGAAACGACTCGGAGTATAGTCCTTGAAATGAAACACTTACCTGGGCCTAGGCTACGTAAAGAGTAGGTATACACATTGCACACATTGCACAGTGCGCACTGAATGAAAAGTGAAAGAAGATAGCATAAAAGTACAAGCGACAAAATGTCGAGATCGATATGTCGGGTCGCGGTCCGGTAAACTTGAGACGTACACAATTTCCGCCATTATCATGCTGTAGTATTTACTGGGACATCTCCATTTTACAACACGAAATCAGGTCGAACGCAGGCTTCCTTAATTCCCATACGAGTACGCAACAATTCCGTCAACAATTTACCATCCGTTATTTCCCACGACCGCATAACCTGAAGACGCGCTGTAGCCGAGCAAACTCAATGATCCGACACGCATGAGTGAAAGAAAGTAGATTTCTCTTCGACCCGTTACGTGCCGAGTCAAACAGCGGCGGTAAAGCGCAATCGAATCGCGACATCCCGATGCAATCATGCTGTTGTTGATGCTAATCGAGTGATGATAATCCCGGTAAGATTATATTCATAAGAACAGACGCGGCGCCGTCTAAAATCAGACAGATCGCGGTACCTTTCGTCAAGTCTTGACGTGTAGGCCTTCTCAATCTGCGTTTGACCCACAAGCAGAGATAAGAGTTGCGAAAACTGTTGACAAAATGCCGTTAATGAGACGGAATACAGAAATTCTCTTGAAGGAACTCAAACATCAACAAGTACACGATTCGGGCCCATCCATCTGACTTTTTCCAAACTTTCGCGTTTTGACAAGACGGGAACGTTACAAATCGTCTCGTGCGTTCACATAAATTAACATCATAAATGAGATCGTGTTAGGATTTGAAAATTTGTGCTGGACTCTTGATATCTGACTTGGACCGTCGGTCAACTTTTTAAATGCTTGCACGAGATTCTGAAAAATTGTATTACCTCCCATTTCTATACAATTGAATGGTGTATTCATATTGAAATAAATAGTTGTTGCCCTGACGAGCGTCAATCGAAAATATTCTGGTTTATTTCAATGCGAATATATTTTTCAATTGTCTATTGAAGTTTCGCACCTCCAACAAGCTCTCCCATTTTATATAATCGATTTTGTGAAGCAATATTCATCTGTTATCGTAATGTTACAAATTCAAATTTATAATCGCGAGCATGTAACGCCGAAAGGACTATAAAACAGCCTTCGATTACAAATACTAATGCTCTCTATAATAGTGATAAATCAAGTCTTATTTGCCAGCTTCAAGTGCTATGTGTGGCAGATGTATAAAATTCCAGAGATGGTCAGAGTAGTCATCGTTGGTATACCCCAGTAGAAGTAGAGATAACGTAAGAAGTATTGATTTCCAAGTAAGGAAAAAGTCAGTATCCGGGCGTAGTTTTGCCTTAAACACTTGACAAAGGTGTAATTAGTCTAAAAACATATTCACTTTAGTAATTAGTGCAAATCGCACGTATAATATCAATCCTATAACCGAGTACTATGGTCGATATTATTTGCATGCGGGTGTTTGAACCGCGCTGACACATCGCTTGGCCAGTGGCTCGGAGCCGGCGTTCTTAATCTGTTGGCGGCAGCTGCATTTTGAGTGCAAAGTTGACCGGTTTGATTCTGGAACCAGTTGATGCAGGGTAAGTAGCGTAGCCCGTACGCTACTTGACACGAGCGTACGCGGGTCAGCGGATCGCGATCGCTGAGAAATTGCTTGGCCTGGAAAGACTTCGACTGCAGAATGGTTGGAATACCTTATTCTGGATGGCGTGTGTGAACAACCGTACAAACATATATGTCAAAGATATCTTGGTAATACATTTCACAAAACAACAGCTTTATAACAAAAATGGCGCCTTCTCTTTACACACAGCAGACTCGGACAACACGAAAATTTCCAGATTTTCTAAATTTGATCAGAATCAGAATTACAGCTACAAAGTTGTTTTCTCAAATTAGTGTAGAATTAAAATTAGAGCTACACAATTTTTCCAGATTACACTAGAATTAGAATCACCGAATTCGCGAAAACTTGGTCATTGAATCAAGCTCCGTTCATATCAAATCATACTTCATTATTATGAGCATGAGAATAGCCACTGTCTGTACACAGCAAGCTTGGATCATTTTGCACTATACAGTAGGGATCTTCAAAAATGACTTTTTTTATCAAATCGTACAGGCTACTTGATAAAATTGTTAGGTTATCTAATTTAAGCCTACACACCAAATTCGGTTTAATTCCAACCAGTCGCCGCATTGCTACAGGAGAAGAAAGTTTCTATTTATTACAGAAATAAAATAACAAAAAATTTGAAAATTTTCTGTTCACCCCATGAAAGTGTTAGGTTGTCTATAAAAACGATGTTCACCAAATTTAGTTCAATTCCAAACAGTGGAAGCGGAGTTATTGCCGTCGAAAAATTTGGATTTGAATAAAATAGTATTTACGGTGACCGATTCTTTGTTTATTTATTATAGTTGTGCTCACCGTAAATACTATTTTATTCAAATCAAAATTTTTCGACGGCAATAACTCCGCTTCCACTTTCCTGTAGCATTTTCAGGAAAACCAGAAATTAGATTAGAATTACAATGAGAGTACGGAAACATTTCACAAATTAGATTAGAATTGGTATAATAAGACAACAAGAATTATTAGTAGTCCAAGTCTGCCATGTTGAATGTCTGTCGGTGTAAATAACGTTAATGCAATTAAGCAGTAGCTGGACCGTCGACCGTGCGGCATTGTACGTTTATATTGCACAGGCTATACCCCCGTCGGAACTCGATACCGTTGCACGGTCCATCAAAATTTCCCATGCCATTTAATTTATATTAGAGGCCGCAACTAGTGTTTGCGCCCAATTGAAAGGCTTCACCCAGACACACTTGACTGTAGCCTGACAATTTACGACCGGTAGCGTACTTTCTCAGCCGAAATACGCCCCCGTCGGCGGAATTCCCAACCTTCTTGGGTTTCGCATTCATGCATCGGTATGCGTGCGAGTATTGGGCAGGAAGCTTGAAAGTTAATTGAAATTCCAAGCACACTGTTCGGGAGATGGTGGATCGTTAGCGTTGGTAGCGTATGTGTAATGTAATCTTTTCAAACCATCACGGATACTATGTGCATCGACGAATTTACCGAATAAATTCATCTTCGTGTTCATAGGGACCAGAGCCAAGACGAATAGCCTTGAATAAGGTTGCTATATTTTGAGATCCGATGCAAAAGTTATTATAGCGGACGAGAAAACGGGTGATTTTTTAAATTTATACAGCTACCTCATCATCATCATCATCATTGGTTTATTAGCAATTTTATCAGTTCAATACACCACAAAATGCGATACAATGAAAAGACAGGAAGATATCGAAGCGGCAGGGAGTAGTCTATGGAATCTGACACCCACCTTGGCCTAGGCGATGTAAAGAGGAGGCATGCACACTGAATGAAAGTAAAGAAGATAGTATAGAAAAAGAATGCGACAAGAAATAGGGCGGCATGTCATGGGAAGCGAGATCGATAGGTCAGTCGTGGTCGGTAACCTTCCGTTGGGTTGCCTTAAAAAAGGTCATTTTCCAAACTCAACTCCCGAAATACCCATCTCTCGTCAATTCTGCCCACATTTCGCGTAATTCGTGGTCTCTTTGGGTATTTAGGCTAGAGAGGAGGACAAATTGCCGAATAGGAGGACGTTTGTTGAAAAGGAGGACGTATGGTAACCCTAGCCTTGTAGAAATGTATCGTGAATTAAGTGAATACAAAATATATGTCACCCTATCGATAAAAGTAAGCACATGATGAGCCAATATTATTATATCCGATCCGCTATCCATGTATAGCACAGCTGGACAACTAATTAGAATTAGAATTACTGAATTCGCAAAAACTTTGAAATTGAATTATATTCCAATTATATTCTCATAATCATGAGACTGACAAATACCGTATATGTACTGTGCAATTTAACACCAAGCTTTACTCGTCTCACACTATCCTGTAGCGCTTTTGGAAAATAGGAAATTAGATTAGAATTAAAATTAGAGCAGAGAAACATTTCACGAATTACATTAGCGGCATTTCGCTCTAATTAATTAAATTAGACAGCTAGAATTAGGTGGCTGCAAGTTGTCCAAATCAGGTATAGAGTCATGCACGCGCTATAGGATTTCGTTGCGGTGGTCCTCCAAGTAATGTGAACTAAATGGGTGTGACAAAAGCTCGATTTACATCTCTTGGAAGTGTATGATCAAATATGCAATGCTAATCGATTTCTCTTCCTCTCTCATACACTCAAACACAGTTTTAATACATACATACAGGCTCACTTGGTGTCTAAATAGATTTATTTTTTGTTACTATAAAGTCTAAAGTCAGTGTTAGTATATATTCAATCCATTCTTGAAATAATCTATTATCATTACTTTGCCGCATTTTAAAACCCAGCATTCAAAGCGAATTACTTATATGAACGGGTATGTGGACACTTTGATTATACCTTGCTTTGTGCCCCTCTATTTACGCAATCAATCTTTGGAAAGTAGCTGGTGTTTGATTGGAAACTCTTTGTTTTTGATAAATTGATTACTGTAACTACGCGGGGGAACGAAGCCGGTGTTTGTTTATTTTGAGTGAAATGTGTTTCAACTTAAGAGAGGTCATTTCTCACCCGGCGGGCGAATTCGGGAACACCTGAATCATTTTGGTACTCTAACAATAAAGCTGAGCTCGGAGCGGGTAATTACTGCTGCAAGAGGCGTCGTTACAATTCCATTGCTATAATACTTGAATTTTTCGTAATGTGGTCACATTGTCCCGTTCCTATGACAAAGATATGCAAATTAGACAGCTTCCTGGAGGTACAGAACTTCAATATACATTTGAATAATATATTCATATTGAAATATACAGGTTGCCCAGCACATGAGCATGCGACAAAATGAAAAACGACAGATCAGCATACGACACTTGAGCACGTGGGCAGTATTTGGGGTTATAGGGCCGGGTATGGGTTGGATTGAGGATTGCGTTAGGGTTAGGTATGGGTTTTAGGATATGTATAAGGGTTGATTTCAGGGTTCGCGTAAGTTTGTGGGTTGTGAAACCACATGCTAAAGTGTCGCATGCTGATCTGTCGTTTTTCGTTGTGTCGCATGCTCATATACCGGGCAACCAGTTCGGTGCTCCGAAAATGTAAAGGTCGTTTCTGATCATACCTCTGTGTGCATCAAATCCGAAAAAACTTACCAAACACCTCAGTGGTAGCCCCCTTGCACGATATTAACTTTGCGGTATGCAAAACCGCCTTTTTTCTGTTTAATTATACAAAGCCCGTTCGCGATAGAACAACGTCAGTGTGGGAACTGACTCATTTCTTGTTACCGACAACAGCGCGCTCGTCATGTAAATCAATCGGGTCGCCACGGTCAGTGATGATGTTTGTCGAAGACGGTTGCAACAAACAGGGCGCTTTTTCTCGCGTTATTGCGAGTGAATAAACTTCCGGACGCGGTCCGTGAGTCATTACTGACAGTAAAGAATTTTTAAATTCTTCCGATGTCACACGGCATTGGTATTTCGGCGTTATGAATTTTTCAGTAACTATATTCGCATATTGTTATGACGCTGTCTCGCGGCAATTTCTTGTGACGCAGTCTCGGCAAAAGCTTCATAGGAAACGGGACAAAAATATCTTGCGCTTAAACCCAATTAGATTCGTACTGTTGTTTCGTTATATTTCGTGGAGCTATAATTCAATAGCACTATATGAATTAAGCAACTATTTCGACCTGATACGATCGGTTTTGAACCTACTACTCATAGGTGGTATGCTTTTTATGATTTTGCCGATGTTTTTCGACTGTATTTATCATTTACACCAGACCGATATTGGCACCCAGGTATTGAAGTAGATACCGTAAATTTATTCTCAAATCCAAGTACATGTACGGATTTACAAGTAACTTCAAAAGTATATTCTAGGGCTAGGTTTACTTGCAAAACTATTGGAGGTACAGGACTTCAATATACAATTGAATGGTGTATTCATATTGAAATAAACCCGAATAGTTTCGGCTGGAGTAATCGTCAGAAACTATTGCAGAGAAATAGAAAGAATATTCTGCCAGCAGTGGAGGTTTCTCAAACATACCCCGAAAAGTAGAAGTAGTACGTCACGAACCTTCTCTGTTATCACGTTTGTGACACCGGTTCAGGATTTGGTTTTGAACATTATATTTGTGATGATCTGGAATTGAAACTAAATATTCTGATTCATTACCGGGAATAGACTTGGATTCGTTTTTGATGGTATCGGATTATTTATAGATTTGAAACATACGATTCGGTCATCTTGAGTAGGCTGTAGTGTCCAGTGCTGGAACTGCGTTGCCTTTAAAGAACCTGATTTTGAATATTGTATGCGACCGCAGTGAAAGTTTGTTGTACGAAATCAGCTTGATGCACAGCATAGGATTTCGGTGAAGGTAATCAAGTAGTCAGGGTTTCTACTTGAGTAGAAGTATAATTTACGAGATATGTCAAAACTACTTCAATTATACAATGAAAGGATGAAAACTACTCGCGTATAAGGGCAGTTACAAAAGTAGATTTGAACGAGGGGTCACGTGTACTTTTAGCGGATAATTGGATGTGGGTGTTATTAAAAAATTGCAAGATCTATCTTTGCAACTGACGCTAACAGACTGACGACACTTCAAATTGGTGTAAAGTCTTCGAAAACGTTAGTATATTCATTTACCGTGATTCAGCTTCACACGGGATTCTCACGACAATGTCACCCGCAGAAAAGAGCTGCGCACTCTGAAAAGCTTCTTGAAGGTATACAGAACTTCAATATTCAATTGAATAGTATATTCATATCGGAATGAACCCGAATATTTTCGGCTAACACTCGGCAGGGGTAATCGTCAAGAGAGCTGGAGGGATTGTATATCAACAATGGTATCACAAAATATAACGTCACCGGAATGAAATTTCGAGTAATCGGGGCGAACAGATCGCTTAAGCTCAATGTGCTATTTTTAGATGGTACACGAAATCCCGCTGTTCTCACAGACTTGGCTTATTTTTCAGGCCAAACTATACTTTGTAAAGACAGACATCTCCAACCAGAAATGAAGATATATAGTACAATTCTAACATTATGTGCGAGAACACATAATTTACATACACGAGGGCAAAATTTTGTCAAAATTAAGTTTTTAAAGTCAAAATCTTCCGTTTGACACCGCAAGTGTAGGCACAATCGTCAGAAATACATTCAGTGATACAGGGCAATACAATTACATTCAGCCAAATGACGCAAATTCATGCCAAAACTACTCTTCAAATCCAAAGTGTAAAAGCAAGTAGTTTGGCGTAAATAACTGTCCAAGTACAGAAGTGAGAATAGTTTATTCTAAGACATAACCACTCCAGTAAATAGTGTAGTGGGCAAACTATTTTAATACTCCGAAAAATTCTTCGTTACTATAGCCACCTCTGGATTTTAGTCTACAAATCCGTAACGACCAGGACCGTGTCACGGATTCGGCCTTCATTAAAACGGCGTACAAAGGTTGGCCCTGATCAAACAACGGGCGACCAGATTGATATTCGTACATCTTTTATCCTCCCACTTGAGAATAATCATCCCAATCCAATTAATAGCGATCACCGTTAGTCATCTTGGTAACTGGCTCCCGCCGTCTAAGTATAACCGATCGTAATTTATCATAGTTAACGAAAATTGGGAATAGGCGGAGTCAACGACAGACAGGGTCACGCTAGGATGGCAATAAGTGGAGAAGCAATTCTGTCATTATGCTCAGATTCATTGTTACGTGTCGCCATCAAACAGAGATCAATCAGAACGTAAGAGTGACGCGCTTTGAAGAACAGTGCGATAAAACAATGAGTATCGAATCGTTTTTCCCACGTCAGAATGTACGGAAAATGTGTCAAGTCACCGTTTTTATTTTTGTGATTCGAGTCGTGTACTTATATTTGTGGAAGCCATTTCAGATTTTACAAATTGGATTAGAGTTAGAATCATAGCTACGTTTTTTTGCAAATTTGATTAGAATCGGAATTACTTGAGTCGTAAAAAATTAAATAACTTGGATTAGAATTAAAATTAGATCATAAAAACATTTCACCACCTAGAATACCGGCATTCCCCTCTAATTAGTGTAATTAGATTATCGAAGTTATAGTCGGTAGCGTTTTCGATAGACGGTTATACTATACTATAGTTAGGACATGGACACTGGACAGGTGATTCACGTCTTTTACGGAAGCATAGTTATTGATTTTGATTGGCGAACGCGGCCTCTTTAATCTCACCAAATTGGACGACAGCATAAATCATAACTCACGCGTTTACATCCACTTTACCTCTCCCCGCGACAAGCGCGCGGCAGAAAATTACACCGCGTTTTCGCCCGCGCTTCGTACGACCGACGAAAACGCGCGCGATAAATCGCCGCCATCAAAGGCCCGTTGCACTTGATATTTGCGATGATTCACGTGTCGCGGTAACGGTGATTGTGATTATAAACATCCGCTTCGCATCCAAGGCTACCGTTCGACACGTCCACGCGTTTTCTCAATAATAGCCGTGTAAGGTCAGTCTCAAACGGCCTTGCTATACGTAGACTGTGTTTTTATGCTCTGTCTAACACACTGCTTATGACATGTGAGCAAGGGATATCCGATAATATGTATTGTATAAACGTGCAATAGAACGATATATGAACACATAAAGTCATTGAAACATAAAATTTGTATTATTATAGTTGTTTAGTTCATAGGTTTTTGTTGTTGTTTATGATTTGTTTGGCGATTTTAACTCAATGGTTTTGTTCGGTTGCATCTATATAGGCAGTAAAATATAGAATTTGTATATAATGGTAGTTTAGCTCATTTTATGTTAAACTATACATCGCTAGGGAGACTTGCAGAACTAGATAATTCTTGTTGTCTAATAAGAGTAAGATAGCGTAATGCCGGTAATGTAATTCTAATATAATTTGTGAAATGTTTTTTCCATGCTATAATTCTAGCTCGAATCTAATTCGGAAAATCTCTGTCTTGTACACAATACACAGCTGATAAGACGTGGATAATAACTGATAAAACGTAGTATATTAACGCGGGATCAGTAACAAATAACGACATTTAATGTGCTAGGCATATGGAAATGTAAAAATTCGATTTTACGTTAGTTTACAATTGAATAGCATATTCAATATTCATATTGAAATAAACGGAATACTTTCGGCTGACACTCGTCACGGGTAATCCTTAGCAAGCAGAGAATTGAAAAGAGCATTGTATATGAACAATCATTGTGTATATTTTGTGATACATTTGTTGATATACAATTTTCGTTCCAATTCTCTACTAGTTGCTGACGATTACCGTGACGAGTGTCAGCCGAAAATAGTCGGGCTCATTTCAATATGAATATATTATTCAATTGTGCACTGATGCTTTCCTCCAAGATTCTCTTCAAATGCTATGTTGGTTTAATTCATAGGTTATACATCGGAACGCTGGTCGTGGGTCGTAATGTCTCGAAGATAATTTGTCCCGAGCACAATACAGAAAGGCCCGTCGCGTTATTTCTGTCGTTTCATAGAAATCTCTGTAATTTCGTTTCGCTATATATAATCGGGGCGACACGCTTCAAAATCGCCGAACCTAAATAATATCCAAAGAATACCCCGTTTCGCACCAGAGCAGTCGTGGCCGAGCGAAGAGAAAGTATGTTGTTATACCGACAAGTCAGCGTACTGCACAGCGGGTATCTCGCATCGTAGCTATTGCCAAGCAAGATCAATAATAGGGGGTGAAAGGGTATAGCATTGTAGATTGAGGTTGTCAGCACGTGATGGGAGAGGTATGGAATAAAATCGGAGATTTCCACAAATATATACTATAACTGAGTAAGTTTTACCCCGTTTTATAGTGGAATTGACTACATATTGTTGGTTTCACTGATACAACATCCTTAGTTACGTTTACTTGCGCTGATGCTAGAAAATTCCGCACATTCACGGCTCTGGATGTATTGATTCGGAGCTCCCATACGCTTTATATGACATACCCGTAAATAGTATGTTTTCTATGTTCTATTTGGTTTTTGCGTTGTACAAGTACATGTAACTAACACAGCGCCAATACTATACCTTCCCAATGCAGTTTCATTCGTTATCGAAAACTGGTTCTTGTATTGGCACATATGTAAAATCCAACTCACGAGACTAGATAATGAATTACTGAAGAATTTATGATTAATGACACGGACGCGAGTGAGTAGTCGTGAAGGCCTATACGCGCTGCGCCACCTGTCTTTCAAGCCGTGGCAGTCATTCCGTAATATTCCCAAAACAGCCGGGAAACATTCGCCAGATTAGAACAAACCTCAAGAGAAATGATCACTCGCGCCGGCCGCTGTGGCTTGAAATAACCTTCAGTTGCATCATCATACCACCATTTGATCAGCAACACAATAAGCGCTGCTAATTGATTGCTTTCACAGCTTCAAGGTATAGGAGAACCGCACTATGCGTTAGATATTTCATTGTCTCTACCGAAAGCCAGCTGCATGTATAATTTTAGAAGCGTCGGCTTCCGAATATAATTTTAGATGCATCGACCTCTGACAATTTTTATGCGGTGTATTGTTTTGTAATCTATAAGTATCGTGGAGTCTGATAAAGTTTGTAAATCGAGGCTGCTATCTTTATTTGAGTTCGCCTTATTTCTCTGCACCAGAGTATTTCAGGAAGCTTATTTACGCAATCATTAGTGTGCTGTGCAATTCTGGAATGATTACAAATTATGAGTACCAGTAAAATTTATTTTACGCCTGTAAATCTATAGCTGTAAATAGCGTAAACAAACCTTTATAGCGCTGTTGTGGATGAGTTATTGTGAGCTTGCATTTTTCTGAAGGTTACGCGTGCCTGCTATAATTTCTGCGCGATTTAGATGATTCAGCTATGCCTATAGGAGAACAGTGATTCATCTTGACACTATGCTAAAAGTCGCGTATAAGAGCATCGCTAACGGTAATGTACTTACAGAAAAATTATGTTACGGGCTTCAGGGTAGTGTTTCGCGCGAGCTACTAGTGTGGCACTCTCGTTCAACGGGAATAATGATGTTAATCAGACATCGGTCAAAATATGTTGCTCTGCCGGTGCGGTCGGCTTGTAGGTCTGGCGAAATAGTAAAAAAGCGTGGGGGTGCGCGTGGTATACGATTTTAAAACTGTATTAGATATCCATTGATCGCGTTCGAGTTACATACCATAACTATCGATGTAATATATCCGAATCGCGAAATGTCGATTGTAATGTTTGCATAACCACACTGTATGGCCAGAAATTTGTTTACGGCCGATTCGACGCCATTTTGTTGGACATCGATGTAACAATCTTCGCGTGCATGATTTCGCTAAGTAGCTGCATGTCAATTTGCGTTTTTGGGGAAGTAACTAATATTGCGCGGAGTCTATTCATCATTTTTTAGAAAGTAGAAGTGCGATAGCGGGCATGCAGATGGATTATTGAGGCTAGCTAAGCTAATTTTCTGCGTTCAGTATGTTCCGATTCTTCGGTTAAAAGTGATGATGATTCCATGTCAGCGATCCTTCAAAATTATAATATTCTACTATTTACACCCATTAGTATTTTAAGCGCGGCTTTCCTGAGTTTTTGCTGTGTTTTTCTTAGTCGGATTGGAACATCAATAAAACCTATTTATCTTCCTAAGCTACTGACTTATTTGGTGGTCAACGGTGGTGATACGAGGTGTATAATAATCTATATTGATTGTCGCGATCCTTTGAAGCGTTATCTTGATCTAATACTTGCGCTATCCCAAAATGTCCGTGAAAAATAATTAGTGTAATTGGATTTTGGCGCGGAATTCACGTAATCGTTCAACGTACTTTTATGCAAAAATATGTTGGCTATTGATGTATTTCTTACGATTCTTTCATATTAGAATGATATTGAATATTGTGAAAATTGCTATAAAAATAGCCCCGTGGTTAATATGAAGAACTATTCTGTATAGGGTGTGAGTTGTCCAGTTATTCAATATGGATTGTCCATTTCGATACGATTGTTGATATACAATGTTCTTTCCAATTCTCAACCATTTGCTGACGATTACCCCTAACGAGTGTCAGCCGAAAATATCCGGGCTCATTTCAATATGAATATATTATTCGACTGTATATTGAAGTTCTGTACCCCCAAGAAACTAATTCTGAACATATATGTGCTAAAAGAATGTATGGACAATACTTCATGCTAAATTTCGTTCACGTCATTAGTTATCTTGGTTATAGTTAGTTGTACACAGGAAGTCAGTTTATCCGTTATTAATTGTCATAAAGTCTCATTATCTTGTTGATTAATGGTCGCAACTGCTAAACTGTTGATCTGGGATGTTTCTTTAGCGATTGTCAATTAGCACAAAGTCGTGTAAGGGTGATAAAACCATTCCAAATTCCTGTAATTTGCTGACACATACGTCCGTTCTGGGATTCGATCGAGGATGCCGTAATTGTTTTATGCGGCATGCATTGTTTTTGTAATAAAGACCGAGAGGATTGGTCTGTCGTCAGCAACAATTATCGCATTTGTGATGTCACAAACAGATAGAAGCGCGGTCGTGTTTTTAATCTGTACCGTAACGACCGCCTTCTGTACGCACTGTCGTCTTGTTTTAGAATGAGATGTTGATGGATTGCGGGAAAATAAATAAATAATCAGCTGATGAAAGGAGTTATAGATAAGCGCTGCCTTTTCGGGGTTAGTAACAAATCCCTCTGGCTGTACAACGTACACTTTTTCACTCATAAACGCCTTTCTATTCGCGTAATACAACATCATCAACTCAGTCAGTGCCTGTTGCTGTATGATGCAGACTAGTAGGTTGTATGCGAGTAAGACTTTAGTGTAATTAGTTTCCAGGTATAAATATTCGCGTACGGGAGTATTATATAACAACAGATGCAAAATGGTATTGTTTACATGTACAGAGTGATGAAATAGTATTGCTTTTAATGGGATATTAAACTTAAACGGTTTCAATGATTGAAATGACATCGAATCCTATGGAGGTGGCCGCGTGTCACTTCTTCCCTCCAAACTTTGGTAAGTCATATCACATTCTTATCAGGTTCATAGGTATGTTAAACAAAGAATATTCATCCTATGATTCTGGTGTGAGGTGGAGGAACTGTCACATGATTATGAAAACTATTTGGACTTGCATTTTTATCGAATAAAACGAATCTACGTCTCTTTTTTGCTTTTAATATCATGCTCATTTACACCTGACCCGTATTATCCGATTGCTTGTGATCAGCTGCCGACCTTTAGCACTATTAACGTTAGCTGTGGAACGTTAAGAGCTTGGGGCCGATGAGAAATCTAGAAAGGCCCCAACACTCGAACCCAGGGATATTATTTTCATTTACATCGTAATTGAACCCACAATACTATGCTGCTGTTAAACTACCCATGGTATGTTGCGGAACGGTGCTACAACTTTATGTCAGTATAAATCACGAGTTTTCTTCACGGATTAGGATACTATAGGAAATATTGATTCGACATATTATTATCCATATGATCGCTGTAGTTTCCTATAGTTTCAACACGAAAAGTCACATTCACGTTTTGAACAATAGATATTATTAACGGTTTGTAATATCCATTATATGAATGTTGGTTTCATAAAGTTCATAAGTTACAATAAAAACATGATTGCGGTTAGGCCTATAGTGTAAGCAAATTGTTGACAACAGTAATCACTAGTTTGGCGTTATAGTCAAGCACATCAAAAGCTAATTTCATCCCACTATTTTATGCCCTCGGGTAATAAATTCACCCATTTATTAACACCAGTATGGAGAGCGCACAAGTTCCAACGCAAGGATCACCTTATTTACTGGATCACATATTCGCGGTATACTATCAACATGCCAAGTGTTGGCCTATATTAGCGTGACGTTCTGTTCACCAAATTATTGCTGTTATGCGTAGTGTCGGAAATCGCCGAGTCACGCACGTAAATTCGAGGATGTAGTATGCCTTCTGTTATGTATTATCTTAGGGTTGTAAGCTTTTATGTAAACCAGCTGGGAGCTGCGGGCTGTAGTACAGTAGGGTTGTCCAAAATTTGGACCATCTCAAATATTATGTGTGTCGCCAATGTCTCATTCTAAAGATTATTGTTCAAAATATCAATGAACCTGTAGGAAGCTCACGGGAAATGTACAGTACCGGTACAGTAGAACGCACAGCATATCGAGAAACTTTGCCACAGATAATCACAAATTTATGTGTTGTATCAACTTTTTGTGTATGCTCCGTGCGATAAGGCCTCATGGATCGGAATAACCAGGCGATTCTGCCCCAACATTTCTCAGCACACCCGCTGCAAAGACCCGACTTTTCCCAATGGGTTTCCGCGTGATTAAACCAGCTTAGCACACTTTATATCTCCTGTTACTCACCCATTGTGCCACCGGGATTTCATGGTCGACACGTATCTCGAGTCGAAGCATGCCGAGGGAACGTATCGCTTCGATATTGCCTAATATCACAACATATATCACACGCGTGTTATAGTATTCTGGAAGTCTCTGTACACTTGAATAATATATTCATATTAAAATAAACCCGAGTTATTTCAATATGAATATTATTCAATTGTATATCGAAGTTCTATACCTCCAAGAAGCTCTTTAAATCTACGGACCCATTTCAATATTTACGCGGGATTTATGTTTGACAATCGGCCTATTCTTTGCAGGCACAAGCGGCGGGTACGGCTATGGAGCGCACGCCCAATTACCGAACGCACACGGCATGAATCCCAACGCTCAGGTGAGAACTAACAGCGTATGTATCGCCATCTCATCCGCGTATGCGGTGTCTTCAAAATGCATGTAGAAGTGGTCCGTGCTACAAGTCTGCGGATACGGAATAAAAATAAAGTATATATGCCTGGTGTAGATGACCATTGTAGTTCACAAACACCATGAACACCACAAACAACTACAACAACAACAGCAGCAGCGTATGCATCGCAGTGCAGTGTTATTAAATTTAGTAATGACGCCTTTAATATTTGATGACATCAATATTTCAAGTGGCAATGGAATTGTGCATCAAGTATATTAAATAGCCGATCATGAAGCTCTTTAAATGTGAGTTAACGTGTTATTATTCACTGAGTCACGAAAGAACACATGTCCAAGCGACAATTCTTCGTCTCGTTCATATATTTAGAATTTATATCACTTCAGAACACTACACAAGATTGCAATACAATGAAAAGATGGGAAGGTGTCGAAACGACTTGGAGTAGTCTTTGAAATCAGACATCCACCTCAGACTTGAAAAACCAGTTTTTTTTTCTAGTAGATTAGAATTAGGATTATAGATACCGGTATTCATTTTTGTTCTAAATTAGATTAGATTTACAATTATAGCTACAATTTTTTCCAAATTTGATTCGAATTCAATTTATAGCTATACACAGGATTCCTTCCAACATAGATCATAATTATAATTATGGCTACACCTACACAGTTTTTTCCAAATTACATCAGAATTCGAAGTTCATTGTAGCAAGCTTGGCACTTTTCTCACTATACTGCTCTCTTGTAGCATTTTCATGGAATCCAGAAATTAGATTAGAACTAGAGCAAAAAACATTTCGCAAATGAGATATTAATTAGATTACCGGTAATTCGCACTAATTAGTCAATTATTAGACATCTAGAATTATCTAACTGCGTGACCCATCATGTCCCAGAACTTGCACATAAGAGGTATACGCACTAAAAGAAAAGTAGCATGTAAGATAACGTATTAGCGACAAGCGATGCAAATGAAATTGCATCTGCCGTTAGTCGAGGTCGATATCTCAGATTGTGATCCCGTTATGATCTCGAGCGCCATCTATAATAGTCAGTCTTTTGAAGCATTTGGATTGTGCGGTATATAACGATATTTTTCGACACTGAATATCTCATGCTTTGTGCTTCAAACTATCTTGCTATATAGCTACGAAAACGTTAAGTCGCGGCGGAAATAATACGAGTCTACCTTCATTCCAGGACGCCTACGGTGCGGGATACGCGCAGTACTACAATCCGCAAGGAGGGTATTACCCGGGGAACGCCGCAAGCTCAGTAATACCATCCCCTATGACGTATCAATTACAAGAACCTCCTCCAGGTAGATGAGAGCGTTTCGTGTGTCCGCGAAATTGCGTACGTTTCGTTTGTAGCGGATTGCAAACAACCTATAATAGGAGGCTTGCGTACGAATTATTTTGTCCAGGCTTGTTCAAACTGCTGGATTTTCGCAATGCGCAACTAGAACTAGGACTTATCACTTTTCAAAACTAGCGCCTAGAACTATCACGAGAACTAACGACCTTTAAAAATCAGCTACCAACTAACTAAAACACAACTAATGGATTTTCAAAATGCGCAACTAGAATTAGAACTACAGATCTACTCACTATTCGAAATTCATGACTAGAACTAGAACTAGAGCTAACGACCTTTGCAAATCCGCAGCTGGTCAACTAAAACACAACTAAATTCAACTCCGAAGCGACTCATTAATTTTAATATAATCGGAATCGGAATGGTTTCCCACATCATCACCAGTACAAGTTTGAAATGGGAGGAGTTGGGACCCGCAAAACTCACCCCTTGGCTATACACCACTGTTAGTGTTGATGATTCTGAGTTACAGCAATGGTCGGCAAGAACACGTGTTTTCTATAGCTGTTCGTTCTATAGTTGTACTAATTTTTTTTATAAATGTGCAACTACAACTAAAACTACTCGGAAAGACAGTATTTAGTCCGCCGTCAAATAACTAACTTGATCGTTCGTTTGTAAAAGCCTATGGTATCCTAATCATGGAATCTATTACCCGTTTCTCAGAGCATATCGCGACGACAGAAAGTTTGAAATACACAGTCGATGATTTGGACCGGAGAAAATCCGGGAACGGCAAAAATCGACCTAAATCCGCGAAAACCACAGGCCGGACCACTTCCACGTCGCCCACGCCTGAATCGCAGCTCGAAGTAAGAGTACGCACATACATGTTAGTTTATCTCAGTTTATAGCACCCATAACTTGGAAATATACTAGTCACCCTTCAGGATCACCTGACCATGACCTAACATATGGGTCTCGCCTTCCGCCATATGTCACCTCATTTTGTCGCTTGCCTTTTATATTCTCAACTTTACTTTTCATTCAGTGTGCACGCCTCTTCTCTACTTCGCCTAGGCCAAGGTGGGTGTCTGATCTCAAAGACCACTCCAAGTCGTTCCGGCACCTTCCTATCTTTTCATTGTATCGGAGTTTTTGTGGTGTTTTGAAATGATGAAAATATTAATATACCGATACTGATATACCTAGAAAGCTTGTAAATGTGGAGTTATTTCGCAGAGGGTGTTCGTTTGGGACCTTGACGAAACGATTATCATATTCCACTCCCTTCTCACTTCAACATTCGCGCAAAGATACAACAAGGTAGGACGTTTGTAAGGTTTATTGAATGCACAGTCCGGCCCTGTACATGCGTGTAGCAAACACGAAGCGAAAAAACGTCAATAGGGCGGAAAAACAACCTTATTTCTGTCACAAAATCAGCGGAAATGACACCGGCACAGGTTAACTCAACATTGACTTTACGGCTTAATGTATGCAATATATAGTCTGTGCACGCTAATTATGACATGGTAACGGGAAACCAACCCGCAATTAAGGTAGAGAGCGGCGCTTTTGCGAGCTCTGGGCGGCCTTGGTCGGCTGCATATCTCACGCTTCCGATTCGGTTCAAATTGAAAAATGCCGCGGTCGGCCGATAATCCGCGTTACACATTTTATCGACTTGCAAATGAACAAGCGAGTTTGTCAGCTCGCGGATTAACGGCTGGTGAATAACAGCCTATCGAGGTAGGTATTTACTAGCTAAGAGAGAAATTCGAACCCTGATAACGGGCGGGGGCCCAAGTTAGTCCGCGTGTCAACCGAATAAATATGGCTTTACACCCGAATCAACACAAACAATGATTTCTTATTTTAAAGCCTCAGAATAATGGAACTCATGGCTTGAAAAAGGCACAAAATCTAGCAGATTTCAATTTAATATTGCTAGCTTTCATCGCGGCATTAGTCTTAGCTCAATAATATCCCCTGAAAAGTCTCACGAATGACATAAATTCGGGATACAATTGCTTAATGTATTTATATTGAAATGAACCCGAATATTATCGGCTGACACTCGTAAGGGGTAATCGTCAGCAACTAGTAGAGAATTGGAAAGAACATTGTCAATTAACAATCGCATCACGAAATTACGATTACGATTAGTAGATAATTGAAAAGAACATTGCATGTCAACAATCGTATCACCAAATTGTTTATATTTAGTGATGCGATTGTTGATATACAATAATATTTCCCATTATCCAGTAGTTGCTGACGATTACCCCTGAAGTTCTGAACCTCCAACAAGCTCTAATAGAAAATCATGCAGCTCCAGTATTATCTGGGATGCTCATTTGGAAAATTGACACGTCAGTTAAAACCTTAACGGCCCCCGTTCGCCGTTACTTTTCTCTCAAAATTCTGACCTTTGCCATGGGAAAAAATAGCAACCACCGACGCCGCGCTCGCTAGACAGTCGCGCTCGGCTGCTTATTTCCTGAAAAGTTAAATACGGCCGCTGAATTTTCCCACACCGCCGTTCGAGCATCGTATTAATCGCACCGAGAAATCTTATTTACACAAAGCTTAACGACGGGGCTAAAGCTTTGCTTAGGTCGCGGCTCAAGTGTTTCGGTCAGCCCGCGTACTAAAACCCGTAACGGAGCATCGTGCTTTTAGAGGGTACAGGTGGCCGTAAAGCAATCACGGGTAGAGGCATAAATAATGCCGGTAGTTGATCGATAAATTTATTCGGAAGCCGCTTGGGTGCGGAATTGGACAATTAGGGTTCTTCAAAAATTAATTTTTTTCTCAAATCGTACTGGCTACTTGATAAAAATGTTAGGTTACCTAATTTAAGCCTACACACAAAATTTGGTTCAATTCCGGCCTGTAACCACTTTGCTACAGGAGAAGAAAGTTTCTATTTATTATATAAAAATAAATAATTTGAAAATTTTCTGTTCACCCCATGAAAGTGTTAGGCTGTCTATAGAAACGATGCTCACCAAATCTGGTTCAATTCCAACCAGTGCAAGCGGAGTTACAGCCGTTGAAAAATTTGGACTTGAATAAAATAGTATTTACGGTGACCGATTCTTTGTTTATTTATTATAGTTGTGCTCACCGTAAATACCGTATATACAGCAAGTTTGCCTTGTTTTACACTATACAGCTCTCCTGCAGTATTTTCATAAAAACCAGCAATTAGATTATAATTAAAATTAAAGCAAAAAAACATTTCAAAAATTAGATTAGAATTAGATTAACGGCATTTCGCTTAATTAGTCTAATTATACAACTAGAATTATCTAGCTAAGTCTTGTATGATAGAACCCATATTGAGCAATTGATCAATAAGTGGCAGAGATTCCAGGCAAGTATAAACGAAACTGATGTCGTGCTGCTGCAGTTTTTGTGCCCCGATAGTATATTCTCAGCTTTTCCGAATACGTTTAGAATTACTATTACAGCCACGCAGTTTTTTTCCTGATTAGATTAGAATCAGAAATGCAGAATTCGCAAAAACTTGGAAATTCATACAAAAAAATCACTTCATACCAAATCATAGTTCGATCTTATAAGCACGAGAATGGCAAATGTCCGTACAACAAGCTTGGCTCGTTTCGCACTATACAGTTATCCTGTAGCATTTTCCGGAAAGTTAGAAAAATTACATCAGAATTACTATTATCACATTGAAACATTTCTTTAAGAATACCGCCATTACACAAGTAGAATTATCTTTATCCAAGTCTGCTGTGATTGCGCGAGACTTCAACGCCTGCCGCTGTGAGAAAAATCGTCCAACTCGCATTAAGTTGTGGTCACGGACACGCCGCTCACATAAACAGCCGCGTCAATCCGGATAGACGTGTACGCAAACTGTACAACTCCGTCACCGACCCGGCGGACCCCCGTATGTAAACAAGCCGTGTTGGAACAAGGCAAACAAAGGTCATCCCCCATTAGCGAATCCCAACGACGTGTACCCAAACTTAGCAGACATCCCCAAATACATTCCGTCAACAAAATTGACCGATGGGAGTCTAATTGTTACCTGGGACGCATCACGCGTACGGAAACAAAGCGTGTTTTAAAGCGGCAGGAGATTGGAAATTCTCTGACGAATGCATACGGTAAACCGGCGAAGCGAGAATGAATCTATGCCGGACAAATTCAGACTTAACTATCTCATATCCAGAGTTATCTAATTCGAGTTATTAGTGCAAAATGCAGATATTCTAACTTAATTTGTGAAATGTTTCTATACGCTCCCATGTTGATGCTAATCTGATACTGAATATCCTACAGAACTGTATAGCCCGAAACGATCCAAGCTTGTTGCACTTGTACATACATTTGTATTTTCGTGCTTGTTAAAATAAAATCTGATTTGTCATGAGCTAAACTTGGATTTTTTGTTGTATTTCTTTATAATTCGGACTTTATTTCAATTTCAGTATTCAGAATTCTGTAGTTCTACCTCGATAATATAGTAATACCAAAATATTATACGATTACGAGTGTATGTAGCTATTTACAAGGCTGGCCCAATCTGCGGGCCCTTCTATCAGGGTTAAATAGTTTTCCCAAATTAGATTAGAATTAGAATTACATCTACAAAGTTATTTCCCAATTAGAGTTGAATTATAATTACACCTAAACAGTTATTTCCAACTTGGAATAAAATTATAATTAAAGCTGTTGAGTGCTTTCCAAATCAGCTTACAATTAGAATCATTGCTACACAGTTTTCTTTTTCAAATTAGATTAATATTGGAATTATAGCTACACAGTTATTCTACATTAGATTAATATTGGAATGATAGCTACACAATTATTTTCAAAGTACATTGATATTGGAATTATAGGGGTAGAGTTTTTTTCCGACATAGATTAAAATGGGAATTATAGCTACACACTTTGTTTCCCAAATTAGATCAAATTTTGAATTATACACTGTAAAAAATCTGGTAGATTTACTGGGAAATCTCTGTAAATTTTACAACGAATTACCGGTCGCAGCCAATAACTGAGCGTAGCTTGTAATTTTACATTTTGATATGTAATATTACCTTAATTTAGCTGTGAAGTCAAGTTACCAGAATTTCTTCGCAAAATTACTGACAGTCACTCGTTACTGAAGTTTACCGGTCTATTGGCAAAATTGATTAGCTTCAGGATCGCTGCAGCCAATGTATATGGGGAACTGAATGTTACTGATATATCATTCTCGTGGTGATTTGACCTGATTCAACCTCGTTCGCGAAACTGGGGTCTGTCATACGGAAATTGGTGGCCCTAGTACCAATTTCAGTATAGTATATAGTAGGGTACAAGAAACAACTGGCAATTGTAGCTTAATGTGGTTTGACACCTTGGCCATTATATTATATTAAGGCTATGGCTATACGGCCGGTCTCGCTGGTTACATTCGTTGTCACGGATAGAACTGATAAGTTTGAAAATCAGTTTAGAATGTATAATATTGTTTGGGAAATTAGAAATATCAGCACCGCATGCCCAGTTGATCATTTGTTAATGGCGGACAAGGCGACCAGTAATGGGTTACATTAGGTTACCGTTACGCGTTACTGGGTTTCTGAGATTCGTTGTAAACAACCAACGCACAACTGTGACATCACAAGCAGCGTCTGGTTAAGTAAGTACAGTAAGTAGTGAACAACACTTGGAATAAATATCAATTTATACGAGATTAGATGACAAAGAAAGGGACTATATGTAATAATAAATGTTTCTGTATGGAAAACACGACCTAGATCAAAGATTATAACGTGGCCAGTAAATATTATTGGTGGCATATGTGTGCGGATGAATATATCACTTATTTCGAAATCGCCAGAGTGTCGTCTGGCCAGTGGCCATTATTGAGATTTGAGCAGAGGGTGGAGCGAAGCTTGTTGTGCTTGAAGAAAGTGGACACGATCGTTGAAGAATACTAGGAATGCTGAATGGGGTACGCATCGTAAAAGGTACAGTACTACATAGCATTTGTTACCGTGAATATCTACGACTGTGAACACCACCGGGAAGACTTTGATTTCATGATTGAAATATTTCATTCGCCGCATTTTCTGTTCTATTTTGGGATATTAGTCGACTTATATAGTGACCTGTGCCACCACATACTCCGCCGCGGAGGAGTTGAAACTGTTGGTTTCTTACTGTCATTTTCGGGCCATACCATAGAGATGTTTTCATTCACTGCTGGATTTGTTTGGCACATACGCCACCTCAAATGAGGAACCTTTTGCTTCAATACATTAGATAAAGTATGTCTTGAATCTCTGCTATATCATGTAAAATGCGGAGCCGTCATCCCACAATGTACCAGTACCGGTACTTCGAAACATGTTATATTTTTGTTAGCCCATTTGTCTTAGTCTTTTTAATGTCATGTCTAGGTTAGCAACTTTGCTTAATATAGCGACTTATGCATGAATTCTTTTCAGTGGAACTGCATGTTACACAGAAGGAATGCGGACGAGAAAAAGAAACAACTGGAAGTTTGGCCGGTGGTGGAATTAATTCACCTTTTCTTGAGACCACTCGTGTTACTGCATGTCTCCTAAAGAAGAATTAGACCTCCAGCAGCAATACTTTTCCATCGATAACCATTTCATCGTGAATCATGAATGAATATACAGTTTGTACCAATGTCGTTTTGGGAGTGTGAAGAAACTTTTCCGATATTTTAGCAATGCGTTGCTTTGCGATAGGTATGGATGTACGCGAATTAACAAGCTGATATGTAGTCCTGATTTACACGGACAGCATGTAGGTAGGTAGACGGTAAAATTACAGTCTCGGTCGTAAATGTACAGGTGAACATGTAGATTGGATATACCGCGGGAGACTGTAACATTACAGTCTGGTGTGTAAAGTCAGATTACCAGACGAATGTAAGTTAAATTTACGTTGACTAACGGTAATGTTATATTACCACGAAATGTCTGGCTACCGTGCTTCCAAACATTTCGCGGTAAATCGAGGTTTTTATTTTTTACAGTGTAGCAACACAGTTTTTTCAACTTAGATTAAGATGTGAATTATAGCTACACAGATTTTTCCAAATTAGATTAAAATTAGAATTAAAGCTAAAGACTTGAAATTGAATTACATTCCGAATGAACAAGAAGTGTAACAAAATCAAGTTGACTAAATATCGAATCTCGCAGATGTCATTTTCATAAGCATCATGAGAATGACAGTACCAAATGTTTTTACACTGAGCTTGGCTCACACTCACATTCGTCCTGTAGTATTCTCAGGAACACCGGAAATCAGATTAGAATTAAAATGATAGCATATAAAATCTCACAAATTAAACAATATTATTTGGTTGCCAAAGAATGCCTTCAATGTTTCTTCAACCAGCAATGTCGTGTCAGTTACAAACGATTTAGAGATCAAAATTTAAAAATTACGATGGGAAAAGCGCATTTTGGGTGCACGCTGATGATGTGACCACAATATTCAATAAAACCCAGTTACCATGCGTAACTATCCACAGAACTGACCTTACCCTTGTGTTGTCCTGTTTTGACACGGGGCTGAACTTCTACCTATATCGACTACACGTTAACGCCCATTCCAGCCATAATGCAGTCGCCCGTAGGCCGCACCGCCATTAACCCGCAGCCAAACACGAGGGCTTCGCAACCGTGGGAATGACTATCGTCCGTTCTGTGTTTATGATGTAGCGTATTTCACCCACGACGATGCAGGAGGCTTTTACCGTCGCCCTTAAGCATTGGTGGCGAACCATGGCGCGTATTGAATTGATTTTTGACTTCACGACAGCGGTTCTCAAACTGGGGGGCGTGAAAGCATCTGAAGGGGGCGCGAAGCTGCGGTTAACTGAAAAATTTTGTCGCGCTCCGCGAGATTTACCTACGATTGATTGTTGTTACTCTCTGTATAGTCAGAATCTCATATTCGGGAATTCTCTCATCAACAGTCATAACCTTCCATTCCATGAAACTATCCGTTGGGATTGCTAGCATTCTGGTTGCATTTTGTAATATGACGATAAGGGGCGCGCGAAATTTTTCACAGTCATAAAGGGGGACGTGTCTAAAAAAGTTTAAGAACCACTGCTTTACGGGAAAGGTTTTGGCGTGGCGTCCCGGAAAATTGATGCGAATCGTTAGGCCAAGTGTGTATGATGCAGACCATTGACAACTACAAAGTTTTAACCTTTTCTAAATTAGATTAGAACAAGAATTAGACTATTAGAGCTACACAGTTTTTCCAAATTAGACTCGAATTGAAGTTATACCTACACAATTCTTCCCAAATTAGATCAGAATTGGAATTGTAGCTACACATTTTTACTAAGTAGACTAGAATTGAAATTAAAACTACACAGTTACCAAATTAGATTAGAATTAAAATTATAGCTACACGGTTTTTCCAAATTAGACTAATATTAAAATTATAGTTACACAGTTTTTGCCAAATTGGATTGGAATTAGAATTATACCTACACATTTTTCCCAAATTAGATTAGAATTAAAACTAAACTGACACTGTTTGTCCCAAATGAGATTATAATTATAATTATAATTATAGCTATGCCGTTTTTTTTTCATTAGCCCCATGGTGCGTACGGAGTCTGAAAAACGTGGTGACGATAGCTCCTGCCCGCTGTGGTATCAAAATGAAGTCAATGAAAAATATTATTTTTTGGTATTTAGAGACGTATTAATCCATCGTTAACCTGTGACAGTTCGTTTTAAGTGTGCGTATACTTCTTCGGAAGACAAATTCCATGGCAAGCAGTGAAGTCTATCATCGTTGACCAAACTCTATAGTGTGGCAATCTATTCCGTTGTCTATAAACCACAAACACAAATATGGGTATTATTGTAAAGTTGAATTCACTATTTTCGCGTACCCGAAGCTGTCGCGATATCAAAATGGCGGCTTTAGCGCATGAGCTTTGTGGCTAAAATCTACTGCTTCACATTGAGTATCAACGATATGACCTGACTGAAAGACACAAATTCGCAGTCTTTTTATCATAAGACTGATTTCTGATCGCCAAATTTAGCTCTAAGGCCACGCTCCCATATCAGACACAATAGATGTATAATTCTCATGGCACTGCGACTGTGTAAGTATAGAATGTAAACGTTTACATTCTATAGTGCAAGTGACATTCGACACTAATGAAAACTAGCGTATCTCAATCTGTGGCCGCGCAGGCCATCGTTAGCAGAACCATTCACAAACTTGATACTCCTGACGGCATGTTCTGTGACGTAATACTGTCACCGGACCGCACGCAACCGCTGGCTAGCTTGGCGTCTGTTAGGCTCTGACTGACGAAGAAAAGCCGACTTTCGGGGCATGTTTTTGTGGGAAAAGGTGTCGGCGTAAAAGATTTATCATCAAACGCGTTTGCTTGTTGAGTAATTGTACTACGATTGCACAGACTGTAAAATTCGAATTTTTTTAAAATAATTTTCTTTATTGAATTCTGAAATTTCAATTGGCTATGCGATGATGCGGTTTGTACTAGGCCTAGAATTCACATTTCACACTGGTATTTTATCATCACAATTTTTGAAGTGATATCAATAATGTCAATGCTCAATTATGTCCGTGATCTAGCGGGATGGAATGTTGGTATTTAGATGCGACAAAATGTCGACCGATATCGAAAAACGACATATCAATTACAAAAAACAACGTGCTGCAAAGTCACATAACGCGATGTTGTCGGATGGAACTTTTGTGTATACGAGACAAAATATGTACCAGTTCATGGTGACGTAACAAACATCAGTGACATATCAATTTTCAAGAAATATCACGCATAGCTTCTGGGAGATACAAAACTTCAATATACAATAAAATAATACACATTGAAATAAACCTGAATATTTTCGGCTGACACTCGTCAGGTGTAATCGGAAAGGACATTTTATATTAACAATCGTATCAAGCAACAATTTCACATGTCGCGATATTTTGTGATGGAATTCTTGTATATATGTCATAGAGCAACAATACCAGTTTATCGTGATATAGAAACACATTACTGACGTATCAATTGCAAGAAATATCACGCGACATTTTTGTATATATATATGAGACAAAAATATGTACCGCATTATCGTGCTGTAAAAAAACATTACTGGCGTATCAATTGCAACAAAGTCCCTTTCGCGATATTGCGTGATAGAATTTTGGTGTATAGATGGGACACAATATCGACCAGTTTTTGCGCTGTGGAAAAACATTACCGACCTATCAATTACAAGAAATAACATGCCACAAAGTCACGATATTGTCAGAATACGACACCGCTTTATAAGTCTATATCAAATTCGACCCGAAATACGCCGCGTTCACTTTGATTGGGCTACGCATAATCTGGATTAGCTCGCCGTGGTAATTTGATATTCACTTTATGGTATGCAGTTTCAAGTGCGTTCGATATGTGTTAACGATGCCCGCGCGACCCCAAAGTCACGTTCAAATCTTCACATCCGCTCGTAAACTGCTTTCCCATTAAGGCCACGTTTCCAGGCCAGATGCGAGTTGACAGATATGCGTCGAAATCGATTTTGGAATGATGCGCGAACATTCTAATGGCACTTTAAGCGGCTTTATTCTGTGTGGGTGAGGCCTGCGAACCAGCGCGGTTGCTGGTACGGCGTGTTCCGAACGCGTGAATTACATGCAATTCGATCCCGCGTCTTGGGGTCGGGTTTCGTGGCTTGCCCTGGGGTTGTAACATCGAAATATCGAATCCCTTATGTTCTATGGTACAACAGGGCAGGAAGTTAATGTCGATGGCGTGTAGCTCAAAGGCGTACTCGGGTTGTTATCGCGAGTTCAACGATCGTTTCCGCGGGTCGCGGCTAGATAATTCTAGTCTAATTTATGAAATGTTTCTTTGCTCTAATTTTAAATCTAACCCAAGTTATGTTTTCCTGAAAATGCGACCACAAAGCAAGTACTATACCAGTCCTCCACCGATTTATATATAATTTGGTTTTATTTCGGCCATCGCGCGTTCAAAATCGAGACGTCGAACCGATGTCGATGATTGAGACTGTATATTTCCCTTTCAGGACGCGACGCTATCGTGCAGCCTTGGCTTACGGATGGAGGAACTGATTTTTAATCTCGCCGACACTCATTTATTTTTCAACGATCTCGAGGTGAGTTGTGTTGCAGAGGTACTTAAAATCTAGTCAGCATTGCCGCTCGGGTAGAAGTAGAAGTAGCCGTTGTCAAGTAGTTTCAAAAAAGTAGATTTGGTTGAGGGGCTGCGTACTTTTAGTGCTTAATCGTAGCTGGCTACTTTCAAAATTGCAAGAGATTTATAGATAGCTGCAATTAAAAAAATATATTCAGTTACCGTGATACAGGTGATATTTCACGCTGTTTTCTATGAAATCTTTGCTCAAAAAAGCGATCTTATCCCCAAAACATTATATATTTTTGAGAATCGATATGTAAAAAGTACTTTTGTTCCGAAAAACTGTTCAAGAATAAGTGGGAGTAGTCCCAAAACTACTTTCTGCATTACGGAATCGAATTTGTGAAAATATGTGGTTTCACCTAAAAACTGTAGTGTGTAGTTCAAGTGAATAAACATATACTTGAGTACTCTCAAGAAGCAGAGATACTTCGTTACTCACAACCTCTGATCGTGTCTCCTACTCAGGGCGAGTTCTGATATCATATTTTCATGTCTGTGACGTGATATTTAGTGATACGATTGTTGATAGACAATGTTCTTTCCAATTCTCGACTAGTTGCTGACGATTACCCCTGACGAGTGTCAGCCGAAAATATTCGGGTTCATTTCAATGTCAATGTACTATTCAATCATATTAACTAACACTGATTCATTTCCAGGAATGCGACCAAGTCCACATCGACGACATCTCCTCGGACGACAACGGCCAGGACCTCACCAACTACAACTTCGGCACGGACGGATTCCGGGCCACGTCGGGCGGGGTGTGCGTGGCCGGGGGCGTGCGCGGCGGCGTGGACTGGATGCGCAAGCTGGCGTTTCGGTACAGGCGCATCAAGGAGATTTACGAGAGGTACGCGGCCAACGTGGGCTCGCTGCTGGCGCCGAGAGACAGAGACTCGTGGCTGCAGATCAGGCAGGATTTGGAGACGGTCACGGACACGTGGCTGACGCTGGCGATGAAGTCGCTTAATATTATTAATCAGAGGTGAGGGGTTGGTTTTGTGTGTGACTAAGCGATGTCAGTATTACCCACAGGCTTATTTGTACAAACTATACTGGAATTTTAAAATGCGCAACTAGAACTAGAACTAGAACACTTGCAACTAGAACTACTCATTTTTCAACACTTGCAACTAGAACTAGAACTAGAACTACTCCTTTTTCGACACTTGCAACTAGAACTGCTCACTTTAAAAAATCACAGCTAATGTTGGAACTAGAACTGGGCACTTTTCAATAGTTGCAGCTAGAACTAGAATTAGAACTTCTCCCTCTTCGAAATTACCAACTATAGAACTAGAACTCGAACGGCTTACTTTTCAAAATTCAAGACTATACCTAAAACTAGAACTACTCATTTTTCAAAATTCGCAACTAGAACTACTCACTTTCAAAGGTCACGGCTAGAACTAGAACTACTCGCTTCTCAAAATTCACGAATAGAACTAGAACTACCCACTTTTCAAAACTAGCTACCACAACTAGAATTCGAACTATCACTTTAAAAAATAGAACTAGAAATAGAACCATAACTAGCGACCTTTAAATACAATTCCCAAGCAACTAATAGAATTCTGCAACGGGAACTAGAACCAAAGATACTCTCAAAACAGTAGATTGTTGACAGTCGACAAACTAGCTAGATTGTTAGTTTGTATGAGTCCGTTTGTAAGACAGCCGCTATTGTCGTTTTCAAGTCGCGACAATCGCCTTTAAATATTCCCTTTCGTACACAGGCCGCATTGCGTGAACGTGCTGGCCACTACAACGCAACTCGTGCCGGCCCTGGCCAAGCTGATGCTGTACGGGCTGGGCGGCGTGTTCAACATCGAAAACATTTACTCCGCCACCAAAATCGGAAAAGAGAGCTGCTTCGAGAGGATCATTCAGCGGTTCGGCTCTAACGTCACGTACGTGGCGGTCGGAGACGGGCGAGACGAGGAAAACGCGGCCAAAGTGGTGAGTGAGCCAGGGTTGGACAACTGGAACACCTTTAGCCTTTCGAATTAGATCGGAATTAGAATAATAGCTACACAGTCTTTTCCCAAAGTAGATAAGAATTTGAATTACAGCCACAGTTTCTTTCTATATCACATTAGAATTGGAATGATAGCTACAGAGTTTTTCACAGGAGTTTGGCAGTAATAGATATCAGGAATTATTATTGACGCAACCAATTTCCTTTGCAGCACAACATGCCGTTCTGGCGAATATCAACGCATTCCGACCTGATGGCGCTGCACCACGCGCTAGACCAAGAATACCTGTGACACAACCAACGCGCGGCAGTCCAAAAAAAGACTTGACAAATTCCAGGCGACAGCCGGACGACGTCATAAAGACTCTCGTGACGCGAAAATGGGTCCTGCCCCGAGTCGGGGGAGAGTGCGTGTTCAAGTTGCTATTGCCAATGCGTATTCAAAATCGGCGTCTCGTATATTTTCTATCCTCCGCGCAATGCTGTTACGAAAATATGCATCCCCGTCGACGCAAGTAACGGTTGTTCGCGCTGCCGGCGTGGTGTAGCGTTCGTTGTGACGGATATAAACACGTGCACAATTGCATAATATATTGATATTGAAAAACACGAATATTTTCGGCTGACACTCGTCAGGGGCAGACTTTGCCAACTGGAAAATTTTCATATTTTCCAAATTAGATTGGAATTAGATTAATAGCTACACAGTTTAGTCCAAATTCGATTCAAATTATAGCTACACAGTTTTTTTTTAATTACACCAGTATTATGATTGTATCTACACAGTTTTGTCCAAATTAGATTAAAATAAAAATAATAACTTTACAGTATTTTCCACATTCGATTAGAATAAAAATTACAGCTACACAGTGGTTTCCAAATTCGATTAAAATTAAAATTGTACCCACGCAGTTTTTTTTCCAAATTAGACGAAGATTGTGATTATAGCTACACAGATTTGTCCAAATTAGAGTAAAAGTAAATAACATAGCTACACAGTTTTTTCCAAATTCGACTAAAATTAAGATTATAGCTACACAGTTTTTTCCAAATTAGAGAATAGCAGATGTCTGCACAGCAAGCTTGGCACTGTACAGATCTCAAGTTGCATGAAAACCGGAAATTATACTAGCCATAAAATTAGACCATAGAAACATTTCACAAATTAGATTACAATTAGAATTACAGCAAAGAGACATTTCACAAATTAGATTAGATTTATATTACCGGTATTTCTCTCAGTCTAATTAGCTAGAATTATCTAGTAATACAAGTCTGTTGATGGGTAATCGAGTGTCAGCCGAAATATTCCTAATACCAATTAGGTCACAACCGAGACCATTTTACATGTACGCGCGAGGTTCATTCCGTACTACTTGTGTTTTGGGGATGTATCCACCATTGAACTAACTACTGACGTCTTGAAACTGATAAGATGAGTGCTGACCATGGACATTGAGCACGCTACGTCACGGCGGCAGTGTGCGCAGTCATCGATTCTTACTACTTATCGTTAATTCTATCCGTGTGCCATTTTAATTTGTTTTCGATCTCGGTACATCTTTTCCTATTTATTCCTTTCTTACTTTGTGTACTTTCTCATATATTTGCTTCGATTGGTGTTTTTTATGTATGAAGTTCATGACACCATTTCGTGGGCTAGCAGCTTGAAGCTCAATTCCACTCAGCCGGTGTCATATCATAACAGTCGTGATTATCAAGTGCTGTATTTTCAATCGAAAAACTGTCTCCCGTAAATCAGAGATTCCAGTAATCTGTTCCAGAGGGATCCATTGATATTACTAAGCTACATTTTAGTAGTTTTACTGTTCGCTTGGACGCATGGGTCAAAATAATCGTAGCCAGCGGGGAAACTTGAGACGGACAACCCGTGACGCTGTCTCTGTATTCACGTTACAATCGTCACATTCATACAGTGACTCCAATGTATCTCCAATGCCCGTGGATTATCATATCTTAAGCATCAGCGATACTGATGGTTTGAGAATATCAATACGACAGACTTTTGTCGCAAATCTATGTATCTGATTGGTGGCAGTGTTGATCAGGGGTGTGCAGCATTTTTCGCCAAGCGTGCTTTTAAAAAGCTTTCTAGCGATTGCATCTCATTAGGATATGGTAATGTTGATAGCTTGGCAATAAAATTCGGTTTCAAACTGCACCACAAACAAATACGTAACGAATATCTAAATGCTAAATGCGTGTGCATATCTTCGTGTTATATTGACATTTCTCTTAGTCCATCGAGCTTAACCCAAATATATATACCTAATTAAACTACATTAGCCCCTTATTCGTAGGCGAAACCAATTTTGCACACCCCTGATTTAGATGACTTTGGAAATAAACTGATGCGTCGTGACAGTTTCGTTATTTCTTTGAACAGCCGTTTTGTTGTATTTGACTTATCATATTGCAATTAACTTTTATGGCGTGTCATTTCCCTTCTGTGACATGGGTGCAGGCCGGGTGTGTTTGGTCCGCCTATGGATTAAAACCATGCCGGGACACAAGTTGTGTTATGCGTTACCGGGGTTGATATGGGACGGGTAGGGATTAACATGGGTCCGTAGATAGGGCGAAGGTTTGGAGGATCAAGGAAAATGACTTAGCATCGCTCAAAGCAAGATTTGAGGCACACTGGTAAAGTGGGAACCAACTGTTAAGAACAGCGACACGGTGGGCGAGGAGGATAGTGGGATTTGTACCAGCGCCGACTGCGTAAGTGGCACCGACGTTTACTCGTAGGTTATCTCCACTATATACTTCACTATCTCCATCACTACTGTCTAGTTTTACTTAATCTAAAGTGTAAGAAAGGTGTTCACCAGGGTTGTAATGACTCGAGTCATGACTCGACTCGAGTCACGATTTTCGGATGACTCGACTCGACTGGAGTCATTTTCTCAAAATACGGAAATGACTCGACTCGAGTCAATCTGTGTATTGACTCGACTTGGACTCGAGTCATTGCGCATGTCTCGAAGCAAGTCATTTACTCGAGATTCTGACGGCCAAGACTTACATTTCAATGTAATTTCGAAGCCAACACACTATTGGGATTTCGTTTGTTGGTACTGGTGCTTGAAAATGCGACCAGAAACTGCTAAAAGTGAGGAAAATTGATATATTATAAATGCGAACCATTCAATATCACCAAGCAGAGTTATAAAAAGTGGGTTTAGGAAGACTTTAACTGGAAACTGAGCAGTCAACACAATGACTTGGACTCGGACTCGAGTCATAATACCATGACTCGGACTCGATTCTCTGTTCGCTGACTTGGACTCGGACTTGACTCGGTGGGAATTGAAAATGACTCGACTTGACTCGAGTCAAAAATATAAAAGTGAGATTGACTTGTGACTCGGAGCCTTGTGACTTGGTTACAACCCTGGTGTTCACCACGTAACACGTGGGACTTCATATTGAATACATTTATAACATGGCTCTGCGACGGATATGGGTTCGTTAACGAAGGAACACTTCATAGCTGCACAAGTGCACATTCTCGCTTCCGTCCGTTTCCTGGCTCAAAACAACACGAAAATTGGCACAACACAAATACCAAATGAGCTGTGTAAATTACCAGAACACCCACCGGTGGCATAGGCAACCTAGAATCTACGGTTGAACATGAACAGTTGAATACTGAGCAACACAATGTCATCGTCACAAGAACGAGTAAGTTATGCTTATGCTGCTTGATTATCCCATATCTGAGTCCATACCGAACCAGTGTTGGAGTGACTCGAATTGAGGCTCGACTCGAGTATATGTTTTCTGAATGACTTGAAAGAACTTGTCCCGAGTCACGTATGAAAACTATGGAATCACTCGTGACTCGAAGACTAATTTTCGAGTCCTTTTCAATTTATCGAATACTCTTATTCGCAAAGCCTTATGATCCATACTTTCCTTTCGTTCGAAAGAATGATCAAATATGAAATATGGACAACAGACAGAGCAATAACCATGGACTGGAGGCAAATCGCGCAGAGCGCGAAAAGATTTTCAGTTTACTGCGTCTTCGCTCCTCCTTTCAGATGCTTCCGCGACCCCCAGTTTGAGAACCCCTGTCATATAGTGACCGAAGAAATATGGAGATAATATATAAGTGGATCGTCCTCATCATAACCAGTTTGTAAATTAATGCAGTCGTGGACCGAACATTCAACATCTATATCCATTCGCCAGCAGCACTATATAAAATTGGGATTATTAACCAAAACGAAATATTGGTATTTGATTATATAGTGGGGATGTGGAAAATTATATATCTTTTCATTTAAAACCAACCAACCATTGATTTGAGGATATGGTACACGCGTCAGAAACATCATTGGCGAGATTTCATAAGCTCCTGGTCAACCTCAATATATAACCAATTTTCAAAACTATAGGGATGAAAGTCGGTTGTACCGATTCTTAGAACATAATAGAGATTTGAATCTGTGAACAGCGATCTGTTTATAGGTTTGCTGATTCTATTTTTGGTTCAACTCCAGGACACACAATGCTGACAGCGTCATAACAGTCATAACCATGTTAGCTTCAAATATGCTGTATATAGATTTTATAAATATGTATATATACTTCTGCACATACGGAAAACGAATTCCCTACCACACGCGCGAATCGGTTTCTCCAAGTACAGCACTAAAAGTAATTAACTTGCTGGAGTGGCCAATGTAAAATTACGCTCTTGATGCGAAAGTCATTCCCATTGTGACTTTCTGTAATGTTTATATCAATTAAAACCTTTTAAAATTCGTGGGCCTTGAGGTCGGGCTATCGCACCAGCAATGAAATAAAAATATACTAGTCGGAATATAACTGATTGATATAACTTATAATTATCATGGTGGGCTGTAGTTTGCCCACCCCTGGCCTATAGGCGGTGAAGAAGACTGAATAGACCAAGAGTGGGCAACCTTTTGCTATTGACAGCCGTATTTTGACTACTTATTTACTTAATTACTTATTTCGACTACTTCAAGTCGAATTACAAGCAATTTCTACTAAATAAATACTAGCCCGCCCTCAAGATTACGTGACCATGACCTGACCTATCGATCTCGTCTTCCATGACATGCCACCCCATTTTCTGTCGCTTGCTTTTCTATACTATCTTATTTTATTACTTTTCATTCAGTATGCATGCCTCCTCTTTACATCGCCAAGAGGCCAAGGTGGGTTTCTAATTACAATGGCTACTCGAAGTCGATTCGACACCTTCCTATCTTTTCATTGTATCGCATTTTTGTGGTGTATTGAACTTATAAAAATAGCTAATACACCGAGCTGAACGGAACCGAAGAAGTTAAGATACTTGTCCTAAAATCAGGTCCGGCATATTTTATAGAGCGATGGTCTTTTTTGTCTACCATATGGTAATTGGACGACGTGGACGCGCGTGTGTCGTACTTTAGGTACCGAGGTAAAGAAGTTATTGAAATTATCGGGGCAGTGGCCGCAGTGGAACTACATTAACTTGGCAATTTCTAGTTCCCGCATATCTTTTATGTTTAGGACACCGAATCTTTTGAGCATTGAGCAGTCATTTCGTAAATTCAATTTTGTCGAAGGCCGTCAATCCATAGCCTACGTGTTGACAATTACAATTAAACAATTTCTTTCTATGGCCGCAGGCTGCCTATACCCTTGATAGACTGTATGAAAAGTACGGTACCAAGTTCAAGTAGTACTGCGCGGCTATCGTTTAATGCAGATTTCATATATTATGGAACGTTTGTCGTGTCCAATAGCCTGTGAGGGTATACAGCGAGTCCGTTGTGTACGGATAACGACTTACAAATATACTCAACTGCGGCCGTATAGCAGATACGAACGTCCTGACGAATGAGTTATTGACTAGCAGTTCAACAGACGACCATTTGCCTTTTCCAGATATATTGTATGGATAAATCAAACAAACAGTAGGTTTTGTATTACACTTAAGTCTCATATTCTCAATGACCAATATACGATATGCACTTGGTTTTATACCAACGGTGAATATAAGTCACGTGATGTGATAATATTCTGTAACGGATAGGACAGAGAGAGAGCAGGGCGCTACAATGCATAGCCTACAACTGAATAATATATTCATATTGAAACATACCCGACTATTTTCGGTTGAAACTCGTTGTTCTGAAGATCAGTATCAGTTTATTATTATTTTCATAATTTCAAAACATCACAAAACTGCGATAAAATGAAAAGATAGAAAGTTGTCGAAACGACTTGGAGTAGTGTTTGAAATCAGACACCCACCTATAGGCGATGTAAAAGAGGCATGCACACTGAATGAACAGTGAAGAGTGAAGCAGAGAATATAAAAGGCAAGTGACAAAATGAGATGACATGTGGCGGAAGGTGAAATCGATATACTAGGTCGTGATCCGGAAATCTCTTTGACTCTTCAAGTCTTCATGTATTAAATGCATACGCAGTGCATCTACAACGCGGACTAGAAATATTTGATGACTAAGGCAAGTTTTTGCAACATTTGCAACTTTTTTTACAGCTTCCGGCAGCTTCCTAAATACTCGTAAGATATGTAGAATGCTGTTTCAAGCTGTTTGAAGGAATCTTATAGTGCAACTTTTCGCAACTTTTGTCCATTTTTTTCATGCAACTTTTTCAACATTTTGCAACTTTCTCGATTTTTCATCAAAGTATTTACGATTCTGGTGAAATGCACGGCCGAATTTGACTGAAACACCGTAAATCAGCACCGAAGTAAGGCTTTTACGGGTATTTCGGGAGCTGAGCCTGGCCTTTTTTTCAGTCAATCTGGGAAGTTGACCTTTGCTTTAGTCAACCGAGCAAAATGTGGTCAAAATGCAACTTCTGCAACTTTTTTCAAAGATAAATGCAACTTTCCACGGATTTAACTGCAACAAAAACTTGCCCTAGTTGATGATTTGAAGTTGACTCCGATTTTCAAAGCTTAATTTTACAATTTTGTCAGGCTTTTCATAATTATTTCAATTCGAATTATGGTAGTGCCTTTGTTGGGGTGCTGCCTGCAAGAATACAATTGACCCACTGCAAAAACTTCAACATCGGATCATCCGTATCATTGCCAAAGCCCCACGGGGGCCTGGATGTGCAACTGATAAATCGCTTCTCAAAAGATTTGGTTTTCTAAACTTAGAAGATATGAGGAAGCTAGAAATTGCCAAGTTTATGTATCAGTTCCATGGCGGTCAATGTCCCTCAAATTTCAACGACTACTTCATCTTGGAGACAAAAGCGCACAAGTACAGCACACGCACGTCAACGAAGAACAACTACCATATGATCAGGACTGAATACACGAAAGCGCATTTGCTCTATCAAGTAGGCCTATGCCGGACCCCAATTGTGGAACAGCATCTCGCCTGCTATCCGACAGTCGTCGAGCATGTCCGCATTCAAGTCGAAATACAAGCAATTTCTTCTAAATCAATACTAGCCAGTCTTCAGGATTACCGGACCACGATCTAACATCGACCTCGTCCTGCGCCACAAGCCACCCCATTTTGTCGCTTGCGTTTTATATTCTCTGCATTAGGCTACTTTTCATTCAGTGTGCAGTGCATGCCTCTTATTTACTTCGCCTAGGCTAAGGTGAAGTTGTTTCGACATCTTCCTATCTTTTCATTGTATCGCAGTCTTGTGATGTTTTGGAACGATGAAAATATTAATAAACCTGATTGATTGATTGAAAGTATCAATAAAAATCTATATGACGTCAGGAGACAGCGTGACAAAATCGGGTCGCTTAAGGGCGCTCTTCGCGTATTTTATTTTTAGCTTTTGTTTACTCCTGTTGTGTGATAGATACGCGTCATGTTTCAGCCTTTTGTGTAGTTGATGGAGAGAGTGGTTACAAAAAGTGAATGACGAAACGTGTCGCAACTGGCAGCATCATTTGTGGGTGAAACTTGAAGACTTTGGCACCTAAGCGTAAGTAGGGCGAACAACTATGTGGTTATGTGTAGGGTAGGGTAACTTATTTCGTTTGAAGCGAGGTGACACTGACACAGCTGACTAAAGATTTGCGTTTTTGGAGCTTGACTATATAGTGCCTGATTTGGACAACTTGATAATTCTAGTTGTCTAATTTGACAAAAATTTAAACGAAAGGGCGGTAATCTAATTCGAATCTGATTTGTGTAGCCTATACCGTATTGTTCCTACAAGCCTCCGATTATAATTCAAATTTCTGATTTTCCTGAGTGAAAAACTTGTATAGTGCGACATGAGCCAAGATTGCAGCTCAGACATCTAGCACTTTCATGCTAATGAGGATCAACTCGAACTGGTATCATCCAAAATTTTTCGAAATCTATAAGCATAAAATGTAAAACTGGGAAAAAAGCGGTGTAACCAACCAACCACCTAAACGTAAGAACTTGAAAATTCAAGAGGCAAAAACAACGTAATCATGCTCTTGAAGCTGCACTGTATATATCTACCTGTGTGGCTTCGTATATCATGTGGGTTGATCAAATTTGCCGTACATGTATATTTTTTAGGTAATCTTTAGGTTAGGGGTAATCATTTGAATTTTCTCATACTATAGTAACACAAAGTATACAGAGACTAACATTGAGACTGGTGAATTCTTGGCGATATAATGTGTATAAACTAGTGTGTTATCATTAGGATGTATCTGCGTTACAGCGATTGATACTCCTAGAGTCGCAGACTGTAACATAGCTCGACTCTTAGGCGACTCAGGCAAGGCACCCAATAGTGTCCTCACAATCAGGCGTTTGGGTGTTCCTATTGTTCGGAACAATGAAAATTTCGAATTTTAAGAGCAATTTTGCGGGGTTCCGGTGCTCTTGCCAGAATTTATTTAATATTTTGGGAATCAGTGCAAAAGTAGCTATAAATTGAGACTGGGTTTATTAAATTTTAAGCTCTGATCACTAGCGCCAAGGTTAACTAGGCCTATATGTATATATTTATGAGAAGAATGTTGATTTACAGTTATTCACTAATTTACAGCATATTTTGAGAGCATATTTCTACGGAATGATCGTTTAACAAAATGTCAGAATCGAAAAATTTTGATGACTTTTTACATGCACTTGACGAGATCGAAGGGCAACAACCTACGACTGACTCGTGCGATTGCCCGCCGAATACGACAAACGGAAAACACTCGGACAGACACGACAAACAGGCTTGCTCTCAGTCGAAAGTCGTGTGGGAATCCGAAACCAGAAAGTCGAAATTCAAAAGGAAACCTCTTCGTTATTCTCTACAAAGGCCTGGATTTATTTACAAGAAAAAGAACTTAACCAATTCGTCATATCTTGATAATAACTTTTGGGAATACACGAGAGGCAGGCAAGTCTTTAAATCGCCGTCTTTCAAATACAAAGCTAAAGTGAAAAGTTTGACCGCGCATTCAACGATGATTCTAGAAGATATGTGTAACCTGAGTTTGAACACAAAGCCGCTATCGCCAATCAAACAAAGTTCTGTCGCTGATTCGGTGCAGACGTTCTTGCCTTTGACGCCGTCTACTTCACTTGTTTATCATTCGTCTCCGAAATCGCTCAGAAAGTGCAAAAGTCTGTTGAGCCCTAGCAGATTCGTGAACAAATGTGATCAAGAACACACGCAGAAATCACTCTTCTCATCTGCCAACTTGCCGGAAACTACGTTTCAACAATTAGCCAGCAATTCGAACATGTCTCATCGTAGTAAATACCAACGGTTATTGGCTGATTTTGAAGGTAGCCGGTATCAACAAATACTTGATGGCTATCGCGATCCGTCGAGCAATAAGGAAACTGAAGATCAAGACGTAACAGCTCCAACTGTAGGACCCAAGGTGAACGTAGACCGTTCTTGCTCTTATGAAGCGAGGATGTGCGATCAGGATTTCTCGACGGAAGAACTGTCTTTACGCATGGAGGATACGTTGTTTTTACCGAAGAAGATGTCTTCAATGGCCGAGATGATGTACACGTAGCTGTGTTGCAACTTGGGCTGATTCGAGTCAAGTAATGAGGATGATTTTTTGAGTACTGAGTCTTGAGTTGATTTATCTTCTAGAATCTTAAGTTTCAGAATCGAATCATTCTGGTACTCGCTTTCGCTCAGCTCTATTGGCACTTGTACTCTATCGCTACACTGTGTTAATCAACATTTTGAAGACAGATATCTTGTAAGATGCTTGTATACGGCGTCTGTGTTTTGTGTGCTATTTTGCTATTGAATATCTGTGGCTTTTTCGTGACATCTGCGTTGTCTATCATGGCTTGCTTGAACTCCGCAGAATCAAACGTCATCTACTGCATGCGTGGTTATTTTACTCGGTTGTATTGGCAATAAATGTACCAGTTTTTGTGCAAATGGTGTTACTGTAGTGCACCCCCGGGTACTCGGAATACATGACTGAGTAATTATTATCGATACACATAGATTGGGATTGTATTGATATGTCTATACTCTACCTACAGTTATATCAATTAGTCATAGCCTCGCGACATTAGTTGATGAAATGATCATAAACTACGAAACTCTATATCTGACATCATACTCATCTGTACACATTGATGACAATAAATGTTTTAATCATTGACAAGGGATAAATATGTTTTGAACTACGATATAAAAACTACTTAACCGTATGCGATGGTGTCGTATTCCTCTAAACTATGTCTGATATCACGCTAGTCGGTACACAACACACATTGATAAAAGATTTCAAACATTGACAGAGATAAATATTTTGTACTAAGCAATAAAATTTAGTCAACCGCATGTGATATGATTTTTCACTACAATTTTTTGAACTAAGCTATTATAACTACTCAATCGCAGGCGATGCGACTAAGGAGATGACAGACCAGAATCACTACTGGTGGTACTGCCAGCAAAAGATTGTGATTGAGCAGCGCATGGAACTGCGATCAGGATCAATTAATTAGTAGTTCCTCAGATCAAAACACCACTAGATGAGATACAATGACAAGATAGGAGGGTGTTGAAACAACTTCATGTTGTCCTGCAATCAAACACCCACCTTGGCCTAGGTGGAGCATGTAAATAAGAGTATTAGGATAAGATAACGTGATGAAAAGGACAGCTAGCCTGAACTCTTTATAGTTGCTTTACATCAGAGTATGCGACACAGTGGGAAACGACAGTTGACTGTGGTGCATAACCAGAGGTGGTCAAAGTAGTCACTGTCGCTACTCAAGTAGAAGTAGAAGTAACGCCGGAATTTCTACTCAAGTAGAAGTAGAAGTGGTGGTTCATAAGTAAGTAAGTAAGTAGGTATTTTACGCTTATTTGTGCCTACAAAACTGAAAACTGTCAAGTAGAAGTAGAAGTAGTCTAAAATCATAACTACTTAAAAAGTAGTGTGGGAAGAAAAAATCTACTTCAAGTACTTCAAAAAGTAGAAGTACTTTGTTACTGACCACCTCTGTGCATAACCTTAAAGCTAATGGAACCCTGATCCTAAACCACATGCTCAAGTTTCACGTACCAAAGAATCACACGCCGTATCTTACATGTTTTTTCTTGCCTGTCAGTTATGAATTTACCACAGATTCATCGAGACTGGAGCTTTGTACTATTGCAAATGGGGTTGGGAACCAAGCTTCCAAGTAAAAGCAGCTCAGCAATGTATGTAGGGCGTAGGCTACTAAGCTTAATTTGGAACTATACTCCACTAGGACATCACAAGCCAGAGATTTTTATCCGAATAGCGACTATGTTCTGTAAATCATCGTGGGTTGCCAATATATCTGGCAACCGTACCCTTGGGTACTAACAGGCCCTTACACTACATCGAAATCGGTAACACAACAACACAAGAGAGACATAATTTCATTGAAGAGTAAATGTATTACAATGCTGCATATAGCACTAACGATAATTGCCATCTCACACAAATGCGGAGAATATTAAACAATTCTCTGATCTGAAACCTTCTAAATGTCATTTTGCACACCATATCACGAGTAAGAGCAAGTTGTTTACGTCATTACATGGAACTGTACCACTTAAAGCAAGAATATGCTGAAACCGTGCCCTGTAAAACGAATACCGTCAACAACTAGACTTATTCACACGTATTGCATTAGGCTAAAATCAAAATTAACGCCATATTAGTACAAGATTCAGGATTGGATAAGCACAAAATTGACAACACAGATTGCACCAATCAATGAGTTCAAGGCATCAACTTGGAGACGCCAAAACAATATCCAGTCAGCGACATTCCCGCATGGTGATCATCCTCTTTGTAGTCGCAACAACGTTGTACAATGCCATGCAGTTGTCTTTCATTCCGTTCCGAAATAGCGATCTCCAAAATTACCTAAAAAACGAATTATATATTAGTGCTAACCTATCTGAATAGAAGAGCTTCTTGGAGGTACAGAACTTCAATATACAATTGAATAATATCTTCATATGGAAATAAACCCAGATATTTTTGGCACTCGTCAGCAACTAGTGAGAATTAAGACCGTTGTATATCAACAATTGTATCACCAACTAGGATGTCATTGGCATGTAAATTCTAGCTTAATCTACTATTATTAGACCGTACACTAGGGTTCTTCGAAACTGACTTTTTTTCTCAAATCGTACTAGCTACTTAATAAAATTGTTAGGTTACCTTATTTAAGCCTACACACCAAATTTGGTTCGATTCCAATCAGTAGCCGCATTGCTACAGGAGAAGAAAGTTTCTATTTATTATATTAAAATAAATAACGGAAAATTTTCTGTTCACCCCATGAAAGTGTTAGGTTGTCTATAGAAACGACGTTCAACAAAATTTGGTTCAATTCCAACCAGTCGAAGCGGAGTTATTGCAGTCGAAAAATTTGAATTATGAATGAAATAGTATTTACGGTGACCAATTCTTTGATTATTTATTATAGTTGTGACCGCCGTAAATACTATTTTATTCAAATTCAAATTTTTGGACGGCAATAACTCCGCTTCGACTGGTTGGAATTGAACCAAATTTGGTGTGTAGGCTTAAATTAGGTAACCTAACAATTTTATCAAGTAGCCAGTGCGATTTGAGAAAAAAGTCATTTTTGAAGAGCTCTACCGTACACACCAACAAAGGGATTTTGTGTATAATCTAAAATAGTACATCGAACTTACGCCATTTGTTTGCCTCGGTCACTCGAATTTCCATGCCAGTGACTTAATATTTAGTGATATGATTGTTTGTTGATATAAAAAGTACCAAAACTTCGCTACTAGTTGGTGACGATTACCCCTGACGAGTGTCAGCCAAAAATATCCGGGTTCATCTCAATATGAACACAGTATTCAATTGTATATTAACCTATTGTGAAACACAGTACAAATAGAAACACATTCACTCACCGATTCCCGGGACAATGTGGAAATCTGAGGTCAGTTCTTTGTCGACTAACGTCGTGACGATTTTGACTTTGGGGAACGCGTACGCGACGGAATGAATTCCTGATTCCGCCATGAGCAATGTCACGAGAAGTATATTCTCTTCCTGAAAAGTGAGAATGATAGTGTAACGGCAGTGGATATCAAAATTAAAAAGCAGCATCAACCAAACAACAGACATGAGTATATTGGCTGCATTTGTGGGTGAAACATCACAGGTGAAAAGTACTCTAGTAGACTAGACCGAGGGGGTTGCAGATTTTGGGCAGTTCATTTAGTGGTGGCTAAATTAGAAAAGGTAGAAATAACAGTTAGTGACACTACAAATCAGCGAAACCTTAAAAATAGGCAGTCTCACAGTTTCACTCGTAAAAGTGACGCGAACGTATTCAATTCGCCACCGAGTCAAGTCCGAGTCCAAATCAGTGAGTAGAGAGAGGGTCGAGTCATAGTGTTGTGACTCGAGTCTGAGTCCAAGTCATTGCGTTCACTGTTCAGTTTTGAGTTCAACCCACATTTTCAACTCTGCTCAAGTGATATAGAATGGCTCGCATTCATAATATCGTCATTTTCCTCATCCTTAACAGTTTCTGGCACTATTTTTCAAGTATCAGAACTGATCGACGACATACCAATCATGTGGTGACTTACTACTCTTCGAAGTTACAATGAAATGTCTGCGTTTGAAAAAATGACTCGAGCCAAGTCGAGTCACCAAAAAATCGTGACTTGAGTCATTGCTACCTTGGCAACTAGGTAAAACCTACTCATAGGATTTCAACATCCCCTAGCATGTTCAAGTAATACATTTTTGTTAAAGAGAAATTTTTCTCACTTCAACATCATGATCCAGCAGAACTCTAATAGCCATCATGGCCGCTGCGCCCGTAGCTACCGACGCATCCATCAAAATCACGTGGTCGTTCCGAATCTTTCTGGGCAGTCGCAGGTAATGCAGCTGTCGCAATAGAACAGATTTAGCACCGTTTGATACCATGTATGTAATGCCAACTGACTTCGGGCTCTCCCGTCGATGAGTTAGTCTGGATTAAAATCTTGCCGAGTCGTATGTCTCTTGTCACGGAAAACAAGGCAGACTCCATCGTCTCTCCAGCTCTCAGTATTGACACACCACACAGCTGAAATACAATCATACTATGAGGAGCGGCTGAATAATTGATAGGGTTGGTGAGCAAAGAGTATTTATCATGATAGCTTTAGCAAAGGTGATTCAATCGGGACTACCTTCACATTTTGTTAGATTGATCATTAGTCAACAATTGCCAATGGCTGATATTAATGAAAATGACCACTAACTGATCAAGTACAAAATAACGCAATGAAAAGTCTAAAAAATATTCAAGTGGCTATCAGATTATCGGAGGCAGCTAATCTCAAAATAGCAAGAACATATGCCTATGCGATTAACCCAAAACGTCTGACAGCACTAGAAATCGGTACAGATCTTTAAAAACATATTCAGTTGCCGTGATACAGGGGCTACTTCACAGGATTCTCACAACAATTTCCTCACAAGATCCCTTGCTACTTTCAAAATAGATGTGGTAGTATTTCAAAAACATAAATACACGAAAAAGTGGGCGTGCTTCGCTATTGACAACCTCGGCTAGGTAGTGAAGGAGCCAAGTTCGTTGTTAAATTCAATCACATACCCCATTTCCGCTGAACTTCCGGCCGTGATATTGCGTTCCTTGCGGCGTGTTTACGATATGCTCGTGGTGAGGCAGAAACGACAGCGCATACTCAAACAGCAGTCTCATCAGACGTTTCGAATAGAAGATAAACTCATCTCGGTTAGTCCGTCGATCTCTGTCAAGATAGGAATAGGACGTGATATATTTTGTCCTTGATGTTTTTGCGGCATACGCACCGACTCGTGATATACATACAGACGATCTGTGCATATGCATACCATGAGTGCATTAGGGTTGCTCAAAAATAACTTTTTTTCAGGGTTCTGGGGATTCGCTTGAATCCTCATGCTTAGCACTACACAACATATAATTGTAATTAGATTCTAATGCCGGTAATCTAATTCTAATATAATTTGTTTAATGTTTCTTTGCTTCAATTAGAATTCTAATCTGATTTATCAATCTTTTCTTTGCTATTATCCTAATTCTACTCTGATTTGAAAGAAAAACGTGGCTCAAATTCTAATTCTAGTTTAATTTAGCTGAAATTTTGCTAGTAGTGACCAGGCCATAACGAATTAACGATGTTCCAAGACGCACCTCAGTATGGTATGGATTCCTTGAACTTGCGGGGTTGCTTCTATCACGTTCAACGTGGCTGGCAACGGCTGCCCCAGGTGTGCGGTGGCTAACTGGCTCCTATCACAAAATAGTGAATAGGTCAAACTAAATTGTGCTAAAAGTGCTCAGTTTATGATGCATCACCCCAAGGAAAGGAAATCACAGGACCACTACAACTACAAAAAGAAACCATGAAAATCAAAAGTAAGGCCGCAGTAAATTAGCAACGAACAAAAATTGATTATTTTACAACATTGGTCTTGAAATATTATCACAATCACAGTAATTACAAATTTCGGATGGCATCACACACATTTTTACAATTCCACTAACATCATTCAATAATCTCACTCGTTCGTTCAGTTATATCGAAACTAAAATACATTGGAATTTCGTCATCCATTCATGTTTATATATAATGATGGACAAGTTTGAAAATTTAGTCGATGGTCAGAATGACAAAGGATATTCGATATAGCCATAAATTTGAAACTATGTTCCATGATTGACGTAGTGTGGTTGCAGCTATTTCACATATAAAATGATGTGAATTCAATTATCTTCACTTCTATAGAAATTGGTATCACAAAACTGTGTAACAGAAGACATAAAAAGAACTCTAGCAGTATTTAAGTACTCAAAACATGCAGATGTAATTCATCATTGACATTGATTGTAAATCATCTACAGTTAGACACAAATTGAGGGAACTCATTAGTGGTGTGAAGAACAGTAAATCTTACGGAGAAGTACCAGTATGCCTCTGAAACGAAAAATAAAAATTATTCAACGACAACAAATTATTAATACAATTACTATCACAACAACTTTTACTCAAATATTTCGATCACTCGACAGCACATTCAATTATGTCATGCAATTTCCAGCCACTTGATGAGACGACCAATATTACCTGAAGTTCAAGTTCCGCTAAAATCGCATCCAAAAAATATGCATGAACGATTTTTCATTATTATTCGAGCCCATGTGACCCAGTCATTCGATTAGATGTGAAATTATTGTGATTCAAGCTACAGTCGTCAATCGGGACAAATTGATACAAATAGATACGTTGAATGTCTATCCTCATTTGCTTAGTTGATAAATACCATCATTTTACGTTCATAATGATCAGTGAATTTTTGGTAATTTTGATGACCAATTCCAAATGTGTATTGTGATTTCAATGGTCATAGCCATGGCAAAATCCTTCAGCAACTAAACTGATATCGCATATTTGTTACAGTGAGAAAATTCCAACACGTACTTTTTGGTATGAGGAATAATGCCAGTTTGCAGTTTCATTCTGTTCGAAACAAGATTTGTCAAAATCCCAATTACATTAACTTACATATCATTCATGATTGCTCATGAGTATAGTCAAGTATTCGCAGTGTGCAAAGTGAGAATTCGTGAATCGCAGATTTCAGGATAAAATCCTGTACTAACCTCTTCGAGTCTTTTATGAATATGTTGCACGATCAAGTCTATCGCGACCTCGTTTTCACCGCCTGAAAAATACCACATCCGTTTATTATTAAAAATTTCCATCCGATCGACACACCCCAAGATTGCGATACAATGACAAGACATTATTGCCGTGCTAACCATAACCATGATAGGCTTAATCCATTCTAGGCCAGGGACATTATTCTACACAGAGGCAGTGGCAACCTAACAATGCAATCGGTGAATCCCCAGAATACAGTAAAATAAGTAATTTTGAACAACCTTACATCATCCGTCTCTGATTTCATTGAGTCATTTAGAATTGCTACTGTATCTTCATAATCTTGGTTGGATTTCAGAGACTTCCTTCATGTTCTCAATACCCTACAGTTTCAGACACCAAGCTACTGACGATAGCCTAAAAATTCCACTTTTACGTAGCAATATATCAATGATTCTTCGATAGTCGTGGTGATGCATTAGCCTACTAGTGATTTCACTTGAAGCAATGTTCAAAGAGTATTGTTATAAGCTAAATGGGCCGAGTTATGTCTAGGTGTCTGGTGTGGAAGAAATGAATGAATTTCCCCGTGTTTGCAAGGCTAGTGAACGCTTCACCTCTAGGTACCACAATGTCCGCATATTGTATCGTTGGTTCAATGAATTTTTCAAAGGCAGGCTTCACAAACTTGTTATACTGATGCAGAACCCCCTGAAATAAAACCCAACAGGTAAAATTAATACTGATTATTGAAAATTTTGAGATATACCTTGAGATTACGTCCTCGGCCTGTGATATCTCTTTTCAATCGTCTCGCCAGCCTTATATCGGAGTCGGTATCAACGAATATCTTCATATCCAATAGCTGAACAATCAAAGTCAGGAGATGAATACACCGTATTTGAAGTCTACAGTCAGGCAGGCCTGTATATCGAAATTTATACAGAGCCTACCGTACATTAGAGCTCTTCAGCAATAACTGCAAATCAAATTTGGCTCAATTCCAACCTGTAGAAGCATTACTATTAGACTAGAAAGTTTTAGATTTAATAAATAAAAACAAATTAATTTCATATTTTCCTTCTGACTTCTGAAAAGTAAGTAGTTCTAGTTTCGAGTTTTGAAAAGTGAGTACTGGTACTTCTAGTTCTAGTTCTAGTTGCGAGTTTTGAAAAGCTAGTGGTTTGTATAAGAATGTATGTCAAGCCAGATTCAACTAAGCATAATGAGTAAAACAATGCAAAGTATCATACCTTTCGAAGCTCTGGTCTTACAAATGACATGATGCCTTCGAATATAACAACGTTCGCTCCGTATAGTATTTTCTGTTCAAAATAGCAATGGCGTCGTCATTTCCACACAAAAACCCCTTTTGTTTTCGATTCATTACCGTTTGCTTTTTCCTCGCGTGCGTCGTGAAATCGTAAATCGGTATCTCCACACTTTTGCCCTTTTTCAGTTTTTCCAGCGTCTCGCAGCAGAGATCAAAATCGAAAGCGTCCACGTGGTCAAAATTGTATTCGTTGCGCCCCGCCTGTTCATGCTGCTCCGGAGTTAGCACCTTCATAAGAAAATGTTTAAAAAATCGCTCGCAATCACAAACACATCCTTCAAGTTAATAAGATTGAGCAAATCACCAAATCATTCCACTTGCCATAACCTATTTTAGATAACCATGCTATCTGCTATTCTCTCTTTTCATTTGTGTGATAAATCATGGATGTGCATTAGGGCTGTTCAAAAATAACTTATTTTTCTGGATTCCAGTCGTTCAGTTATCAAATTGTCAGGTTACCCTAAAAAACGCTGCACACCAAATTTGGTTCAATCCTAACAAGTATAGGGCTCCGCAGATCCAATTACAAAAAGTTATTTTTGAACAGCCCTGATGTGCATGGACTAGCAACCGGAAAACCTAAATTTCGTATGGCTACCCCAATCACCATGAAATTTTCACAGTCGCTAGATGTCGCTATGCTACATACAAAAAAAAACAATAAATTTGGTTCTACTCTGCATGTTGTGGCATAGTGGATTCGAAGGACATAAAATGCACCGACACCGGGAATGCAAAATCTCGAAATTGCGAAGCCTTTTTGCCGATTTAACGCCTTCTATAGGAAGTACCAGGACAGTACTGTGCTATGCTAAAATTTGAAAGAATATATGATACCCATCTCGGAGAAATTTCATTTCAAAATTGAAAATTCAAATTTTTGTCATAAATTTGCAGTAAGTTGGCTGTAACTCTCAGCATGGTAGACCTATGTGAAAAATCGTTTAGCATAGCACAGGTCTGAATGTCAGCTTTCCACAAAACCTTGAGTGAATCATTTAGGACAAATATTTCATTCAAATTTCTGGTTTATCGTGATGCGACGTAACAAAATTTTATAATTGAGAAAAACACCTACAAACATTTGCAAAGTAAAAAGTCAATGAACAACTATTACCGATGTAATGATAAGAATGAGCGCAAGAATGCTTGAATGACAACAATCTAACAAATTTGTACCCGTAGTATAGATAGGATAGATATATTTTATACTGGTCAAACCTTATATTTTATAAAGTTATCAGACAAAATAAGCGATCTTTTGGTTCAAACTAAAAAAAAAAAAAAAAATTTGCAGTTTTTAGTTATTGTTTGGGTGAAATACGCCCATGAGGTGACAGCAGAGATACAATATTAATATTTCCTACCAGAAAAAAAATCGTCCCTAAATACTACCAAAGTTATTTTATTTATATTCAAACTCCAGCAGTACCTTGTAAAAAGAATCCATTGACATGAGCACCACCCACGGGAAATCCAACAATTCAATAATCTTTGTAGCAACTGTTGTTTTTCCAGAAGCGCTACCACCAGCAAGGCCTGAAAAAAAGTATTTTTCAATGATGCAAGCATCTTTACCATAAGAAACGATCAATTTATACCAATCACAAATGCTTCCTTGAATTCCCCTTGCTCGTTATACCAAGGTGGTCTCCCGGCAGTGTAAATAGTCTTCTTACTAGTTCTTATGACGGCCTGTAAATAACAGTTATACCGTAATTACATGTCAAGAACATACAGAAGATGCAACTTGATTTCTGCACCAAACTACTACACTATGCAAGAAGACAGGGTAGCTTATCATGCTCAAAGCTCATTATCACCCAGAAAAGCTTCAAGATAAGATATATAGCCTCAAGGTTACTCTTGAACTCTTGATTTTGATACATAAACTGCGGATCAATCGGCCACTTTCAACCCCCTTTTATACATAAAAACGGGGATAAACTGTTAATAAACTTATAGTGGAATTGGTAGCAACGTCACATGTGACTTTCCGGCTAATCCCACAATTATTCTATCCACAGAATCTTTCTGCCACACGCAACTTATTGCCGAATACAACCACTGTTTCCAGTCTGGTATAAACTGTACTAGTTTTGACAACAAATGACTCGCACTTTTCGCATTTGTTTCAAGCAGAATTCATATCACGCTAGGTGACTATATAGGGTGATATAGATCATCCACTACATCTCTAGTTGTCATTCAGTGAAGAACACAACGCTTCACACTACTGCACCCTGATATTAGTTACACAATGTATGACGTCGCTCTATCGCTTGTAAAGTATAAAAAGCAAGGCTTGAAAGAAATTCATTGCTAAACCTACTTTGCATTGACATCTAATTAAACTTGGTGCGTCTTGAGTAAAATCTGTGGATTCAAGAAGGTCTCGTACACACAGGAGAGGACTTCCAGGTTACTTGGCCAGTCAACTCAACCTAATACTTTTATTAGCTCTACTTCTATTTCAGGAATAAATCTGAAAAATAGCTGCACTACTCGAGTGCTCAAGGTGATAGGGCAAGTTTTGCAACTTTTTTTATAACTTCAGGCAGCTTCCTAAATACTTAGTTATAGTTATGTAGTATGGTGTTTCATGCTGTTTGGAGTTATCTTATATTGCAACTATTTTGATTTTTCATGCAACTTTTGACAACTCTTTTCGATTTTTTATGCAACCAACTTTTTACTGAAAATATTTGGCACTATATGTAAATAGATCGCTTGATTGTTTCACTGCCGTTTAAATTTGCGGTCTTTTCCGAGTTGACGTACATTCAGGTTAGACCGGCCAAAATTATATTTTCAATGGTCAATTTTTTCAGGCTATTCAGTTTGTTGAAATCTCCAACATTGAGTTTTGCTACAGTGTCTTGGATACGGAACGATTAATGTATCTCATACCCTAGTAATTTCAATTAAGGAACTTGCCCAAAAATGCAACTTTTGTGAAAATTGAATGCAACTTTTGGGAAAAATAAGTGCAACTTTCCACGGATTTGACTGTAACAAAAATTGCCCTACTAATCATACTTCGCTCGACACACTGGAGTTGCGTTTCCTGCTGAGTCTGGCCGGAACATTTCGCACGAAAGTTGAGTCATCAAGTTCATCTGCTTCATCACTAGATAGAAATTACTGTTCTTTCAACATTGTAGCCTTAAATATGAATTGTAATGAGCAAAACACCTGTTTGATCTCGAAGACATACGACGTTCCTTTGCTGGTGATTGATGCTCTTGATTCATTGCATCATTTGTATGCAATACCGACCAAAAACTGAATTCAAGTCACAATTATTAAAATATTACAGTGAGTTATGTCATGTCAATAATAAAGGACAACATATATAACTTCAACAAGATCCCAGTGTCTGCATTAAGGAATGAACGAGTTACTGTGTCACACATTTCAAATCCACACATTGACAGCTTAAATTCAAAATGATTTCGGTTAAAGGGTTCATAATCACTGTTGAATTCTCATAGCTAATAATGCGTAGGGATTCCCATCCACTATACATCATATCCTTAACGCTAAGGACAAAGCGTATTTTCCAAATTGTAAATGCAAATGTCACTCCCGTTAAAACTATATGATAGAGGCATAAAGCTATGTGAATCTGACACGAAAATGATGAGGGAATCGACATCATCGACACCAATTAAAGAGAGACGAAATTTAGCCAAAAAGGCCCTGACACAGAAAGAGCACAGAATATATGCCCGCGATTTGCTGTGTCATAATACCGAAAATCGACGAATTGAATGCAGATCATTACCGAAATACCGGTAGTTATTTAAATAAACCATTCGTCATACAGAGCGACAGAATTGCAGCTAACAATAACTTCATATTAATATTTTCTATCGCAATCTTGGGCACTTGTGGTGTTTAGTAGTGACGAAATTATGAATAAACTCAATTGAAAAGCGTATTTTCGGTACATTGTCTACTCCTAGCTGATTTCTGTTTTATTGTGTTCTCCTGCAACCCCTGCGCGAATCGTGTTTATTGAGGCATGCAAAATTCGACAATCGGTTCGATATTGGAAAACAGGAGTCTCGGGCCCTAGAATAAAAAGGACGTACTTTATTTGTGTTTTTGATGTTTTTCGGCATATACACCGACTCATGATACACATACACAGGATCTGTGCATATGCATACCATGAGAGGTGAGAGCATGATGTGCATATGTCGCTGGACAAGGAAGGTACAGATATAGCCTATACGGCTTTCCAAGTCTTGCACCACCCCTCCATGCTATCCCAGTAATGCATAAGCGCCAAGCAGGGAAGTCATGGATACCAGTGTTACTAATTAGGTCCTTGGTCTGACCAGGCCGGGGATCGAACCCACGACCTAGCGTAGGGTTACCATATTTTTGTGAAGCAAATTCCGGACACATTTTAGTGCCCACTAGCGGATTTTAAAATGAGGTGTAAAAAATGAGGTGTTTATATAGCTCAGTGGGTGTAACTCATTGGCCGTGAATATGACGTCACACTGGCAAAGCATTGCCCATCGAATGTACACTAGGGTTGTTAAAAAAAAACTTTTTTTTCCAAATCTCACTCGCCTAGTGACTAAATCGTCAGGTTGTCCAAGAAAACGACGCACACCAAATTTGACTCAATTCCAACCAGTCAAGGCCGTGCAATCTTGAATTGAAATTTTTAATTTATTAATAAAAATTGAAAAAAAAATTCTCAAATTTTTCTGTCAACCCCATGAAATTGTTGAGCTGTCTTCAAAGACGATGCAAAACAAATTTGAGTCAATTCCGAATTGTAGAAGCGGAGTTATTCGCGTTTTTCGTTGATAATTGTCGGATTATCCTTGATCCGGGGATTTCATCCAACCAGAATACATAACACACGGCAGTGGTGGTGGCAATGTTCCCTCTTAGCTGCGCACGTGCGCAAATGCGCAGTGCTGAAACGGTCTCTGCGCACAGAAAATCTAGGCTGCGCACAAAAAATCCGAAGTGATGATTTTTTTTCAGTCGCTGAGCACTGTTGTCCAAGGGACCGCGCAGGCACGCAGAAAAATTATAGGGAACGTAGCCAGGTGAAAATAGTGCTATCGCTGAAGCCTGAAGTCGAGGTACAAGTGCTGCCCGCAAAGGTAGATATTGCGCTCCGTGAAGAGATAAGAATCTGCAATCACGTGCGCCTCACGAACGAGATTTTTCTCTTAGTATGGTCTCGTACGCGTGAGCGATACTGATTTCATTTCAATAGCGCAATCTTTTCTAGGAATGGCAAAATAACATAGTTTAACAAAGTTATAAATAACAATGGGCTAGCTCAAAGTTAATCTGCGAGAAACTAACGAATAGTCTTTTCCGCGTGGCATGAACATTGCGTAAGATTTACTGTACAATTAAATGGCGTGAATTTTCGAAGTCAGCACCTCCATCAGGCGAGTCTGATCACGTATGGTGAGATAGGATAATATGCAAGTCAAATTAACTAATAAGTGCGATTCGTTTAACATGAAATGGTTGTCGGAGCATGTGAAAACGGAAGAAAAAATTGTAAAATTGGTTGAGAATTTTTCTATTTCGAACGAGAAAGGTCTGCTCTGTAAAATATGTCTAGAAGCATAATATGGAAAAGAATAGCATACATTTTCTTAGGAAAGCCACCGCACTCGAACTGAAGCCAAATCATCCTCAAAATATGCACCAAAGCACACGTGCAATATCCGTGATGCCGAGGTTTATTGCCATTGCGCGTGAATGTTTCTTAACCCTTTGCGACACCACAGAGTCGCACGTGTGTTATGGTGCAGATCCCGAAAATATTTAAACGCGGTGGCTTTCTGAAAATAAATGTCCTCAATGGCTTAACTTCAAGTCGAGACCACATCATGTTTAGAGCGTAGTTCCCCTTCTTTACTCATAATGTGATTATTTGGTGTCATGCAATAAAACTAAATGCAAATGCTGTACTTGGATTATATCAATGGATCATGTGACTCGAATGGATGCACGCACGTCTGGGTTACGCACAGGACCATAACTGCCGCACCCCAAACCCCCCAAGTGAGGGACCCGATCTCAAAGGGGAGCCAAAATTATTTCGTGAATAAACATGAATCATGAAGTATTTTTTTAGAAATTTATGCAACTTTTCAAAGAAGAAATGACAATTTGAAACCGTGTACGTCTTAGTTAAGTACGTTTGGGCGATTTCAATATCTTCTGACACAGCAGATAGGAGGACACGAAATAGCATCATGTACCGAAGTCATTATACCAACGGGTACGCCTGAAGATGTTTGATTATTATTTAGAGGTCCTACCTTTTCGAACACACTTCACTCAATCAGCTCTACCGGTAAATCTGATTACGTGAGCAGAGAGAGGATAAATAATAATAGCAATATATATGCAATTCCCGATCATATTGACCGATTCAATCATGAATTATATAAAATTTTCGCGCTTCGCGCGTGTAGGCTATACACCCACTAAAGGGACACCCAATGTATATGATAAGTTGCGGCCAAAAACGTAGTTGCCGTTTAATTGTCCATAGGCGCGTAAATGGCTAGCGCTGAATATTCTTGTCTCTGCGATCTGAGCCCCACAGGACAAATGTCATCCCGCAGGGAACATTATTAGCCAGTAGTGAAATACCAATTTGAAATCGTGTACGTCTTTTAGTATAGTACGTTTGGGCGATTTTAAAATCTTTTGAAATATTAGACAGCAGGAGGTCACAAAATAACACCATGTAACGAAGTCATTATACCAACGGGTACGCCCGAAGATGTTTAACTATTATTTAGGAGTCCTACGTACTTTTCCAACACTCCTCATTCGTCTCTACCGGTAAATATGATTGCGTGGGCAGAGAGAGGATAAAATTTGATAACAATATAGATGCAATACCCGATTATATTGACCGATTCAATCATGAATTATAGTAATTTTTCGCGCATTGCGCTCTTAGGCGATGCAAGCTCTGTCACTAAACAGACACGAAATGTAGACGATAAATAGCGGCAAAAAGCGTATAGCTTGAGGGGTGTGTGTGGGAGGTGAAGCCACCCAGAAGTTCGGTTTATCACCCTATAGGGGGCCCAAGACCAACGCTTATTTTTTCTTTTCTTTTTTTTTTTTTGGGGGGGGGGGGGGGGTGCGGGAAGGGGGCTGAAGAAGTAGTGCTGTTACGGTCCTGCCCAGAACACGGCGTCGGTCCCAAACCCGAGTTGTGGAAGCGAGGGCATGTGGCGGAAAATTTCAGCCACATCATGATGATGATGCGTATCGCGGAGTACTGCACCTCTGGACAACTCTCACCCGAGAGAATTCAACAAGGATTCTCTCTCTCTCATTGTATTAATTATATCGTTAATGGGGTAGCCTACGTAGTGCATCGCTGGTTCGCTATATGACGATTTCATTCATTAGGATTTACATGATGCAAATAAATCAATTCTAACACCACTTTCTAGTTGACTAAATCGAAAATATAAGTTGGGAAACTTCTGTTAGGTAAATACGATAAGTCTGGTGGGTATAGCAATCATATGGATATGGCCATTGAACATAATGCGGGACTTTGGTGAATTCGACGCCTCTACCGAGAGTGAGTTTATGATAGGTCTATACCAGGGGCGGGCAACTTCTCCAGTCGGCGGGCCGGATGTAGGAAAATGAAGTTCTTGACGGGCCGGATAGCTGAATCGATACATTATTCGCCCATTTATCCACATATACAAGGAATAAATCGCATGTAATGAATGTATTGTAACGACAGCAATGTCATTTCAAAGCCATTTCTCGCCGATAATGACGACAATGTGGCATTGAGGACACCATTGTCATACAGGCGTCGCCATGTCTGCTTTTCTCTGATCAATCAACACATGGTGCAATCCTTAATTGAGATTTCAAGGCGTTCAATAAGCCCGTTACCCCAAATTTACCAAGATAACAAGTCATGAGGGTTGAGTACATGATAAATACCGATAATGCAAGTCTTGTCGCTTCTACGAACTTAACGCGTTTGATCCACTCTCTCGATCACGCATTCTCGCTAATGTCGATTCTCGCAAATAATAACATACCGTCACTTAAATTTGACGTAGTAAGCAAGTAGTGGAGAATCTCGATAGATTAGGGCCGCGTGGGTTCTATACCAATATCGAGAAAACCATTACCGAGAATGGACATTACCGAGAATGCGTGAAAGAGTGAGTGCGAGACTGGAGATTTCGCGTAAGTAAGTAGAAGCGAGAAGACTTGCATTATCGGCATTAACGGTTCCATACCAATACCGAGCAAACCATTACTGAGAACGGCCAATGCCAAGAATCTAATTAACTGAGAAGACGTTGTCGAGAAATTTCTGAGAATCGACTCCGAATGGGGCAAAGCCGTCATGCACAATGCACAATGCACAATATGCACATGCATACGACCTGTACTGTGTACGTGTACAACTGTACAGTGTACATGCATAACATGCCTACATTGCATACGTTGCATTCTCGGTAATGTCCATTGTCGGTGGTGCCCATTCTTGGAAATGGCTTTCTCGGTATTGACCGGACACCGGCCGGCGGGCCACATCATCAAATAAGACGGGCCGTATGTTACCCGCCCCTGGTCCCACGATCAATTGAACAAGTAGCCGACAAACACTGTGCCACTGCGGTTATCGCCTTATAATGGCTATCATGTGACAAAGTGACTCATCGCCTCAGAGTTGTTAGCGCGGCTAAGTTCGCGTAAGTTACCAGGCAAGTCTGTTATAAATAGATGAGGACATTCATGGATTATAACAGGAAAGCACGGAAGAAGTACAATTGCCATTGAAAGACTGCAATGGCTCGTGAAACTAAAGGTAAAGCGAATGTCGCAGTAAAGATGTGGATAGAGATACTACGCTAAAAGGTTTATGCTCACTGCTCAGTAACCGATTGTCGAAATGATGTATAGGCCGCCGACTTAACCCATGTGATGAACTGATTATACAGGCTATTATCGGTTCCACAGCAGTGCTTCAAGCTGCCAAGGGTGAATTATCGGTCTTACCCCATTCATTTTCGCACAGCGAGATTGTAAACGTAATTACTACATAACATTGAATGGCCAATTCACTTCATTGCTGAAGCAGAACCTCCTATTCCCGTGACAATATGCGGGTAATCAGTAGTATAGACTACGTCAGCACGGTAAATCAATAGAAGCGATTTCAAGCACAAATCGGGCGTAGCATTTTATTATAGATACACATTACACATGAGTCAGTTACACATATCTTTCAGAAGCACTTGATTTGAGTCTTGAGTACGCCGATGACCACAAGACAGGTAGAAAGGCTTGCCTTTTCGGAATCATTTCTGATGTGATAAATATACTCCTTTACAGAACAGAGTGTAGAGCACCAGATAGGCCTATCTCACAGTACTATCGGGGCTGTGAACATCTTCACCACGTATAACGGTAAGTTTATAGTAGGCTACAGTAAGGGTTGGAAACTGAATGAGATGTCGGGAGCCACTAAATTTAGAAGGTTCATATAGGAACAGCAAATTCCCGACAAACGACAATGCAACCTCAGGAGTGGGCAAACTTTTCAGCGCGCGGGCTGCGCGTGAGCATGAGCAGAGCATTCAACATTTGAATCCATTCGCGGGGCTTATTATAATATCGATAATACGGAAATAATGTAAACCTTGATTTGATGAATGCTGGCCTCAATCCTCGAACAATTCGCCAAAATTAGGGATGAAAGCAGGTTGTGCCGATTCTTAAAGGATGGAAATTTGAATATGGAAGCAGGGATTGGCTCATAGAGTATATGCTGATTTTTGCGTTTAGTCAACCTGAGAACATACAATGCTGACAGCGTCATAATAACCAGCAGCATATCACCTTTAAATACGTTTCAGTAAAAAGCTTACAGTGTTAAACTTGCATCTTCACGTACTTTTGTGAGGACGACATGAACGACATAATTTACTGTTGTCTCAAACATTTGATTAATTCGGTTGATTTTTTGCACTTTATAATTCGATAAAATTGTGCCAGTAATTAGGATGGTCGGAATCAAATGGTGTTTCAAATTGCAGCAACAAAACTTTTCGCTTTTTGTATTGATTTGCACATATCATTATGAATGAGTTGAGACCGTAGTTATGAATAATTTGCACCTAACTGCGCATAGACGACGAATCTACAACACACTAAAGATTTAAACCGTGTTTTTCAAGTATAGCACTGGAAGTTGGAGTACTAATCTAAAATCACAATTGTGATCCGAACTATAGCCTAAGTCATTTCCGTTTTGATTTTCTTGGATGTTTAGCAACCGAAACGTGTCAAAGTACGTTGGCCTCGCGGACGGGATTTTGCGCCAACAATAAAATATATACCAATATTTTTATTGCGCTTCTAGAAGCCTTTGCGGGCCGGATGATACCCGTGACAACATTTTGTGCGGCCCGCGGGCCGTAATTTGCTCACCCTTGATGTTACCGCTCTGAGTATGACATCCATGGCTTACCGAGGTTGGAAATTCCCTGTCGTAGTTGCTTGAGAATGCAACGCTAAGCTGTTGTAGTGCAAATACACAGCTGCATTGAATGTAATCAAATATTAAAATATGAGACGCATTTGTGTAGGCTATATTGAAATTTCCAAAGGATCCATAATAAAGCATCATCAAATGGTGCTGCATTGTCCCAGATATGTAGTTATAGTCTAGTTTAGTGTGCCCTTAACATGAAAATTGAAAGCATACTCATATTGTAACTTGAAGCTAGTAGCATGATGCAATTTCTGTAGCGCACTTTCCGCAGTCAAACCAAAGAAACAAGAAAGTGGAGCACGGTCGAGACTTGACTCGCTATATATAGATTTCAATATGTGCATTGTGCATAAGACAATGTTAAATTTAACGAGTTCAAAGAAGAAAATACCATTATGCTTATCAAAAATGTATGATCTAGTACAGATAAACGGCATCATCTGGTCCAATCACGGCAGTGTAGTAATAACAAAGTGACTGAAATGAGCAATGAGCAATTGAGCATGCTACCTACACACATATAGGCCCTGTACGCAGGGCCGTAACAGCACTTCGTCAGGCCCCCCCCAAAACTTTGGTCTTGGGCCCCCCATAAGGCTAAAGACCCCCAGACCCCCCTCCGGCGGTACACTCTTTACCGCTATTCATCGTATTCATTGGGATTTTCTTTAGTGAATCAGCTTTTGTCGCCTAAGCGCGCGAAGCGCGGAAAGTATCTAGAATTAATGATTTCATCGGTAAGTATGATCGGGAATTGCATATATTGTTATCAAGTTCTATCTTCTATCTGCTCACGTAATCAGATTTGCCGGTAGAGCTGAGTCAGGTGTGTTTGAAAAGGTAGGACCACTCCATAATAATTAAACATCTTCGGGCGTATACCCGTTGGCAGGAACGAAACAGCACCTCGTCATGCCCCCACAAACGTGGGTCTTGGACTCCCATAGGGTGATAAAACGACCCCCCCCAATCACGTTGTTCGCGTTTGTCACGAAATTATCTGTACTGTATTGTGAGCCAGCGCGAAGCGCGAAAATTTTCGATAATTTATGATAAAATCGGTCAATCAGATCGGCGATTCCATATATATTATGCTATCAATTTATTGTCCTCTCTACTCACGTAATTAGATTTACCGGTAGAGCTGAGTGAAGTGTCTTGAAAACAAGAGGGACCGTAAATAATGATTAAACATCTTCGGGCGGGCGGACCCGATGATATCACTTCGTTACATGATGTTATTTCGTGACTTCCAGTTTGCTATATCAAAAAATATAGAATCGCCCAAACGTATAGGCTTCTAAACTAAGAGACGCACACGATTTCAAATTGGTATTTCTTCACTGGCATAAAATTTTTCCCAGCGGGATGGTATTTGTCTTGTGAGGTTCAGATTGCAAAGACAGGAAGATTCGGCGCCAGTCATTTAGACTCCTATGGACAATTAAACCTATATGTATTTTGTATATATAACGAAGTCTTCGGTCTGCATAAGGGCATAGACATTTTCGGCCAAGCTTTTCTCGCTGCCGATCGTTCTGGCACACTTCTTGGAGTCGCATGTTATATGGCCTAAAACTTGATTGTATGTCTTGGTGGGTCGTGGCGCGGTAATGGCCCAATACCCAATAATAAAGATAAATGGCTAATTGAATTCGCGCACTGCGCGAAAAATTAAAAAAAAAATTGCATGAATTTTCAAAAAATACTCTATGATTTATGCTAATTCACGAAATAATTTTGGGCCCCCTTCGAGCTCGGCCCCCCCCAATTGGGGGGTTTGGGGTGCGGCAGTTACGGTGCTGCCTGTACGATATACGTGCACTGTATACAATCGTACCATGTACGGCACCAATGTACGCGTATACGCGTGGTCGGCGTATATTGCGTCGAGGCAGGGAAATATGCAATGAGCGTTTTCGTACTTGTTAGACCGATAGTCGCGCGCACGTTGCATGTTTTTTGACATCATATATAGGCTACCTGTTTCTATAAATTCGCGCACATTGCTGAAGATGTATTCTTCACATTTTTTGTCTTATATAAGTGGTAGGCCTATAGTAATATGTTGAATGTGATTATTGCAGTTACGTCACCATCAGAACCACCCACTTCCGTGTTCGGACAGGAGGTTGAAGAATCTCAGGATGAGGGTAATCGCGTATATTTATATTACTTCTGTGCACCCCTTTGGTCGATTGTCATGGCTAAATACGTATCGTTTATTACTATAATATGAATGTTTGAAGCAAAACTATGCTATCAGTAGCATTAAGATCTTTATCCTCTAATATTTGTTTTAATGCGAAAGTAATTTCTGACGAATATTGGTATGAAATATCCTATTTAAAGGATATATTAAAAATAGAAATGACAATAATGCTTTAGTCTGTTAGAAGCCTGAGAAATTTCTCATGAATAGGTGGAGACGTATCAACGTAATCCTTCTTGTTTTCATCATCAAAGGAGATAAAAACTGTCATTCGCATCTGACGGGAAAATAAACGGAAGGATGTGGCACTTTGAGATAAAATTTTCAAAAAATGACCGAAATCCCGTCAATATGTTTCCCTAAATAATGATCTTGTCTAAGAATGCATTTCGAGTCTCGAGCTCTTGCATTTTGCAAGATATTTGAAGTACGGACTGAGTCGCTATTTATTCTGAATCGAGTAACAATTTTATACATGCAAAATAGCGTTACGTCGCTCGCATATGCGTAGAATTGCTCAACTATGTGGGTAACTGTATATCCCCAGTGTCAGTCAAAATAGAGGGTGGAATACGAAACCTCATAACGTTGAAACAAGCTGATATGATGTGACAAAAAATCCACCTACATACAGATACCATTAAAGCTTGCGCTAATTGATATACCCATCATATACCCATAAGAGCCATATATGACTCGCGAGTCATGAGTTCCCGAACCCTGCCCTATATTAATACTAGAGTTTACGACAACGCAAATCTATAACTTCGTTTGCTGTCAATTTTCTTGTGACATAACTATTCATGGAGGCTCAGTCAAACCTGGATGTACCCATAAATGATTGCTTAACAGGTTGCTCCCACAGGTCAAACCAGCTTATCGTGAACATGTACAAGATATTAGTTAAAAACAACTACTTGATGGCGTGAAATTGACTCGAAATATTCGCTTCGAGACATGAATCAATCTGCATTTCTAAAACGCCGAGTCAAACCAAGTAAAGTCATTTTAGTACAGTGACTCGCGTCGAGTCAAATCATGGGAAGAAATCATGACAAGAGTCGTCCAAACAGGCTAACACTGTCCTACAAATGACATTTCCGAGTAGTATAGTCATTATAGTCAGACGAGTGCGGCTGGTGAAATTGGAAAGATACTCTTGACGATGTTACTAAAGATCGAAACGTCCTAGCCTATCTTGTTGGTTACATTTATTAATATACAGGGTTAGTTTTAGGGTTCCATACTTGAACCCAGCAGTGTTGGGCTGATCAGAGGATCTTTTGAGCCCCGGAACAATTTGGCACCGCGGAACCCAAATATTCTTTGCAGTTGCATTAGCAATAACCAACTCTGTAGCAGCGGGGACAGAAATGATCCCATTTTAGGCCATTTTCGTGTGAAGCACCTATATAGCGGTGGTTCAGGCGTGTCATTATAATATTCATAACCGGAGTAGTGTGATATCTCCAGCAAAATTATTGAGAATCAATTATATACTCCATTATAACTATATGGCTCATTCTAGTATCGAATGTAAACTTTCGATAATTCTAATCTCGTGTTCTCTTTTCTGACGATCACTGACGTACAGAGTGATTGGAAGTTACATTTCAAAGATTTCCATTCAAAGATTACCGCATAATTCCGCTACCAAGCAAAAAATTTTGACAGTATAGAATTCCAAGATTCGTTTGTGAACGCACACCTCTGAAATATCCAAGTTCCTAACACAACTTTCGCGCCATTCTTCGTTTTTAGGCCTATACATCAAATATTCGGTCATTGTGGGAATGTGAGTTGGAACTGCAGAAAAGGCACAGCCGAAATCCTATCTCCGTTCGTAAGGAGATAAATGATAAATCGTTTCCATATCAACATTTCAGAATCGACCGAGTTGAATCACAATATCCGATATTTCCACAATCAACACGTTGCCGGACGTAACTACATTTTTCATGGCGAACAGCGCGATGACATTACCGGTACAACCTCCGTCGTTGTCAAGTTGTTACCACATTCCGATGACAGCATTAGACATGCACAAATTCTCAAGCAATTACATCACCAGAACTTGGTGAAAGTACTTCATGCGGACAGTTGTAACCTCGGTCGCATGAAACACATCTTTATCGCCTTGGAGCAATGTCGCGAAATAAATCTTCGCGATCAAGTGCTTGCTAACAAGAAGCAAGGCAAATCGTTTGATAGTAATTCGTCGCTGACCTACGCTAAGCAGCTCGTGGATGCTGTGAGGTATATCCACTCCGAAAATATCCTTCATCGAGACTTGAAACCATGCAATGTGTTATTATCGTCCTGCGAAAGACATTTAAAAATCACAGACTTCGCTATGGGAGTGCAAACGGAAGAAAAAAGTTGTGAACTCTCCGGAAATATCTCCATTCGTGTCGACGGATATCAACCTCCCGAGGTGTACCATAAAAAGGTTTTCACACACTTATCCGAAGTATTTTCTCTTGGGTTGGTTCTGTATTTCTTGTGGTCGAATGGAGGACATCCGTTTGGCGACGACCCGGACGAATGGAACATCAACATAAAAAAGAACAGGGATCCTAATATCGACGGGGTGGTCATAGATAACGCGTCTCACGCGAAGGAGCTGTTGATGAAAATGCTGCAGCCCCGCCCGGAGCAAAGACCTTCCGCGGAGGAACTGGCCAGTTTCAAAATTTTCCGCGGTAAAACTGCAGGTAGTGCTGATGTCACGATTAATATACTAATAAATATATGACGTCTTGGTTTGTAACAGGCATTCCAAAAGGAGGCTCTCTCGGAAACTTGATATCAAACGGGGCGAGAAAGGTGAAACTACGGTGAGCATCATAGTTCATACCGGACTTGGACAACTAGATAATTCTAGTTGCCTAATTAGACTAATTAGAGCGAAATACCCGTAATAATTGTAAACTGATATTTCAAATATGCTAATTCTCACTCACAATCTAATTCCTGGTTCTCCTGAAAATATTACAAGCGAACCGTATTACAGAGTCAAACGAGCCGAGCTTGCATAGTGTACAGAAATTTCCCATTCTCATGCTTTGAAATTGTATTGATGATACAAGTTTGTAAATTATAGTTTAGTAACCAGGCGGCAGGCGGTTCAATCGTACAAAGTGTACACACTCGAAATTGGCTTGAATTGGAAATATTCCACAAGAGTTGCTATAGTTCTGTTACTTAGAGTTGAAACCGGGTCAAAGTTAAATCCGAAGCCATTTTAAGCAATACCCTCAATTAATCGGGACTGCCAATCCAAATCCAAGAATCTATCGCAAAAAATCACGAGCGTTCCATGAAAGCGAATGTTCACTTTCAGATCTAATGCTTCACCTGACGAGAGAAAGTCAGGAGATGAAAACTTACGTCGGTCAGCTCCAGACTTGAGAACAACGAGCGGCCGTAAGCCAAAAGGTTTGTGACCGTTATGGTATATGCCATGCGTTCTTAACCGGTTCACACGTTCACATGTTCGCCTCATACATATCATTTGCGATGATACGCCCTCCTCGGCAATCATTCTACGCAGGCAATGAGGCTCGACAGTGGAATTGTGATTATTGCGTTGGTACTTCGTGTGTTGTGGCATACATGGGAGAGGGGATTCGAAACCATGAGATTTACTAACCGTTGCGCGGTCCACTTGAATGTTGATGACCTTTTTTTTAGTCGTCAGATGGGAGCGAACCGGATTAGGTAACGTTGTAAACGTGACTTATATTGCTGTACGCATCAAAATCGATAACAATTATGTCATGGAAACTTTGTGTGGATCCATATCATAACCGCGCTAAGCACGCAATTTTCAATGTTAATGAATGAATTTGGTCAATAATAATGTTACTTGCATATATTGCGGTTCGTCTTTGTATACCGCTTTGCTCATGGACAGGATTATGCAGCGCTTGTAACATATCAATATCGAAGATTTCGGCTGACATGCGTCTATCATTTTGTGAAATGATTTCATCGTCGACAATCTTTTTCTCATAATTGCGAATAGCTACAGCACTCTCTTTGAATACAAAAGTGATAAATTTCTTCATTTTCTTTTTGTGTAATATATTCCGGCTGGCAAGGTGCGAATGAAATTAAATAAAAAGTGCGAATGGAGCTCAAAAAGGTTGAAAAGCACTGGTGTTCGATATTCAATAATCGGTGACCCGATGCTGCCCATTTATCGAACCGATGGTTATCGCAGTAAATTAAGTATGCGATACAACCACACAATTGAAATAACGTTGTTACTTATATCAAGGCATTTGGTATCGTTCCGCTTGGAGTAATGCCTCAGATATCAGACGGCGACCCAAGACTAGTTCAGATTCGCAGGAAGCTCGAACGTGAGTATTGAATTTAACTTTCAATGTCCAAAACAGCAACAAAGCAGGTTTTGGAAGTATTACCATGACGGATAGTAATAGGAATCGCTCTCCGTGACTGTTACAAAAGTCTGGTTTTGTTGATATATACCACATTTGCTGTTTTCGCTGATCCTCATTTTCTATCATGATGCTATGCGAATTTTGTCACAAATCACGGTAAAGCGAATCCGATATTCAGGAGATGCAACACGGAATTGACGAAACCGGAACCGCAGAATGATAAAGAAATATTCAACAGTAAGTGAACAGTTAGTTTTACGGGCGGGTATTTTCGAAATAGACGTTCGATCAGTCAATTGCTTATTGGAAAGCACTCTCTTATCGGCGTACATGCTGATATTGTACGAATATCCCAACTACACGGGATACATGGAATACATCCTGTATAGTAACTACATGGAATACATCCTGTATAGTAACTGCTGGCTGGTGTACCTTATTTCCGTTTGGCTTTGAATTTATGAATCAATATATAGTAGGGTTTTCATACGTCCTCTTTTAAGAGGATTTGTCCTCTTTTTTGAAAGTGTCCTCGGTGAACGCCTAAATGTCCTCTTTTTTGAGAAATTGTCCTCTTTTTGTGAGAAGTTTGGTTAAATGTGCGTGGAAATTGGACTGAGTTATAGGTAATCAGCGGCCAAGTAACGGCCCGGGACTTTTCGGAACTTAGGCTATAAAAATGACCTTTTTTAGTCAACCAACGTGAAATCAACCGACCGTAAAGTCGGGAAAAATTTAACATTTTTTTTCAGGATTCTACTTCAGTATTGGAAGTCTGAAAATTTCAAAAAAGTGTCCTCTTTTCAGACTTCCATGATATGGTAACCCTAATACATAGCAGTGGTTTCTAAACTTTTTAGACCGCGACCCAAATCTGAGTTTTATTGCCAAAATTCGCGTATCGAAGTAATGTATTTATAATGTTAGTATGCTACGTTTTTACGGTCATAGATGAAATTGAAATGATGCAGGAAACCAGTTCCAAGAAACATGTGGGAAGCACGCGATATCAAGTTGGATGCAATCGGGATTATCTTGTGCCTACCATTTACGCGACCGGGCATATCGATATTTAAGGTTTTGGCCAACAAGCGACGATCATTTGGGGCTGATATTCTCGGCACCGCACTTTGCCCTGACGCATAATTGGTCAAAACTTAATGTCGTCATGTCTGCTGACGCGTAAAGGGTCGGCCCCGAATACCTGCGGCTAATGTTTGGGTCGCGACCAATACTTGAAAAACCTGATATATAGCAGCATTATGCAATCTCTATATGACAGGCTTAGTCATTTTCGACAAGCATCTGTTCGGAACGCGCGTCTACCAGCCTGAATTGAACACATGGAAGCCGATGCATCTGGTTCACTGCGGGATGGCAACTCGCACTTTCGCCGCTGTTTCTTGCAGCGGTTATGTCTATTTGCTATTGTCTGATAGAAGATTCTTTCGCGTCCAAGCGTCGAAGTCAAATGCAATGTGGGAATCTCTTCCACTTATGAAGCATTTCCATGGGCATTATCCACCGGCCGTGACTTTTGGCGGTAAGCCTCAGACGTAGTATAGGCCTACCGCCTCTATTCTATTTTTACAACCTGCTGAATGTAGATTGTAGATTAATATACAGGCCTAATCTCTCTCTATACATACCCAAATATTAGGGATGGTGTGAACGTGAGGTTCACGTTCGCGTTCTGTGTCTGAACCTCGGAAATTTTGAGGTTCGTGTTCACAAACGAACCTTAATAGGTTCTGCACTGTGAACCTTTTTTCATATGTTGCAACTTTCACTTCATTATTACATCTTTGGTTCAAGTTTATTGCATTTTAACTGTCGGCCACTCTATGCATGGCGCTGGCAGCATAAACAATCAACACTAAACGAGCATGCACCTTGACAATCTCAAAAATGTTACTTGCTTTGTTACAAAAGTTTGCTCGAAATATCCAGCTTTCCGTTTGTGAATATTTAGTGACTCTCTGCTATGAGCTTGACCCGCAATCACACAACATCAAGAGCGAAATACACTACATGGAGTCAGCGAATGATGCTTATTACACCAATGAATTAGGTTGATATCGTTTTCTATCTAGCTGGCGTATACGGGGCCAATCTTGACTTCATATGTATACTGTATTATAAAAACCAAATCCGTGCGATTGGGGAGTTGGCTACTGCTGCATAACTTGTTAATGGGCTAGTATCGGTGCAAATAATAGAAACCCGTTTTACACTCTGCTCAATATCCGTGTAGCAATACTCGAACGCATAATACATTGTCCGGTCTGGCTTACACCGTTAAGGCGTAGAGCTTATTTTCCCTGGCAAGTCCTCGTCGAAATTGTTGGTAAAGCGATGGAATATATTGACTTTATGGGATTATTATATCATTTGACTGCATTTGGCGACGTTTAAAACGTCAATATGTACTTCAGCATTGTGGCATTGCTAGGTATCGTGTACAGTACATTAATATAGGCTATCACTTCATTAATAGACACAAAACCTTTCAAAAAGGTTCGCGTTCACGCGAACCTGAAACTTTCAGAGGTTCACACCATCCCTACCAAATATGATCTCTTTAAATTATATCTTTTTTAACGATTTTATTATGTTAAAACCACATGCGCTAGCTTTCTCTGTTCTATATTTTGAATAGAATCGGTGCTGCTACAATCGGATTTTAAATTAATATCATACGATGAGCATTCGTTTACTGATGTATAGTGTTCTTTTCATTAAGACTGTGATTTTGACGCTATGAAGGATAGGAGGTGTAACTACATCCGCATTTACTATAGTCAGTGGATGTGTCAAACCAACCGTTGAAATTCTGGCAGGTAAAATTTATGTTATTGGAGCGGCTGGAAGTGAAGATTGCTACAAGACCAACGCGGCCGAATTCTTCAACCCGATTCGAAACTGCTGGAGCGATTTACTACGGATGCCTGACTCTCGACATCACCATGTGGTAGTTGTCGAAAGAGGTATGTCTAATGCGCGAGTCACAGTCAGTACTGAATCTTTCAAGTCTGTTGATGGTTTTAGCTGTCAAGCCCGAAAAATGTCTCATCACTGTGAATATATGATGAAAGTACAACATTCTTTCGTGGAATATTCGTTCTATAACGATGTATACCAGGGTTGGGCAATTCTTTCCAGACGGGCCAATCGTGAAGCAGAAAATTCGTTGGCGGGCCGAGACAAAGATTTAGACCAGGATTGCCTCCTCAAAACGAGACGCCGGCCACTTTTCAAATTTCGTTAAGGCCGCGAGCCGCAAGAATGCAATATCGAGACAAGATATGCCACACTTTAAGCAACCACGTTTTCAAACCTTTACGTCATTACAACGCTGTGTTCTGTAATATGGGTGACAGGCATAGTTACCGCAAAAGAAGTAATATTTCATTAAAGAAAAAACAAATAGGCCCTATAGCAAAATATATCATGATCAACGACTTCGTATTATTTTTAACTATGAGCTTGACCTTGGGGGAAGCCCTAAGCCACTTTTTAAGTGTTTCGGTCTTGGCAGTGTCTGGGCCACAGCACGTCAAGGCAATATGTCCATTGTCCATTCATGTCAGCTGATCCTTCCTGGATGGAATGCTGTTGCAATCACCGAAGTCGTTTCAGCTGTTGGACAAAGGAGAATAGCATATGTTGAATCAACAATAATTATATTTTGAAACTGACGTCAATTTCCGCAATTATTATTATTATTATTAATGAAGAGTTTTAAGTGGCGCGTGTCGCCGTTTCCGGCCTTGCGCACCACGGACAAAATATGTTATCAAGGATCGAGTTTTCGTGCTCTGGGACATAGACTTATAATAACTTTCAAACTATATAAACTTTCAAGCTATATATACAAGTTACATGAAATAATAAACTCGGCGACCGGCGTAAATAATTGCGGCATAGTAAGTAAATTGGTTAAAGTAAGCGGTACATTGAGCGTGGTACATGCGTCGGCAAGAAATGTTTGGTGAAAGTCATATTTTTCGCTATGCAAGAGTTTGTGGTCAACCGTGTCGGGGACGTAACACACATTACAACGAGGGGAGTCGGCGCAACCAATCTTGAATAGGTGTGCCGCCAGGCCACAGTGACCGGTTTGGAGGCGAAACAGGATTTTTTCAATTAGGCGATTTGGGCAGGAATCTGGCGCCTCTGTTGATATAGATGGTCGCAACATCCGGTAGTGGTGCCCTCTCTCCTCTGCAGTGAACTCGGCCTGCCATTGGTCTCTGCAGAGCTGACGGGTGACCGCTGACCGCTTTTGTCTATGATAATGTTACGGTTGTGATATCGATACCAGGTTCCCGCGATTGACTTGATGCAGCCCGAGCTGGTTGGTCAGCCTTCTCGTTGCCGTCTATTCCGGTGTGACCTGGTATCCAGGCAAATGTTACCATGCCACCCGTGGTCTTTATCTGTGAAAGAATATCATATGAGAAAGAGATTTCCTTATGCGGCTTACGGGTATGCGGGGATAACAAGGCCCTCAGGGCCGCCAGGCAGCCGGAAAAGATCACATCGCGTCGATTCGTGGAACTGCTGTGTTGTAATATCCAGATCAGCGCGAATACTATAGCTTTCAATTCGGCTGAGAATGAGGACGATAGAGTCGGGCAAGCCCGAAATTTCCGAAATTCAAAATGCTGTACTTAGCGATACTTCCGAAATTTGAAATCAGATCGCGGGCTACAAAATATGACCACGAGGGCCGCGTGTTGGAGACCCCTGGTTTAAACTGTATATTCTGCGGCGTGCAGTTTTATTTATAAATTGAAAACAGCGAATTACATTGCTAACACATGTTGTTAAGTGGATGTGTTAATATGATAGGCTGCGTTGGAGCTCTGTGTAGTGTGTAGCTAGGTAAAATAGCCTTACTGTTTTGCTTACTTAGCTAGCAGGTCCTCCACATCAGCCAAGTCTTTGTATTTCACTGTATGATTTTTCTGATAATGCCGACTCAAATTATATTTCTTAAACACGGAGACCTGCTTGGTGCTCGATCAAAGACCAAAAAGACCCGTTCACGCGTGAATTCAGTAAACATATATTTAGTGCTCCAATTCCAAATCTTGTTGATATGTCAGCCTTCAGCAGCACCTTTCATTGCTTGACATGACACCGTTTGTGAGGAGTGAGGATTTGGAATTAGGATCTGGAAACGTATGACGTAGCAGTTTAAGGCACAGGCCATGTATAGTTCATAATTAAACAATGGCAACAAACATGATTTGAACATGAGAAACCGTGACTTGTTGCTTTAATTGTTATGGCATAGTTTGCTATATCGGCTTTATTTTGAACCTGGAATACTGTAGGACGTATATAGGTTACGTAATCATGGCACATAAATATACTAGACTGAAGGCATTTCTGGTTCAGTTTATACAGCCTATATCAGTGGTTCCCAACCTTTTTGTCGTCACGGACCACTTTAGATACATTTTCAAGTCTACGGACCTGTGCCTAAATTTTACCGGAAGCTCAATTAACGTACTGTTGACTATTGTTATAATTATTAATGATGAAAAGGGGAGTGACTTTTTCAACATAAGCAAATTTAAATGGAGCGCTGTTATTGCCTTTACTGAACTAAATCGCATGCTTTCTATTGCGTAATAGACGAGTAAATCCTGATTTGACTGTAATCGACGTGCGTTGCGGTAGATGTAGTATCGTAGTGTGACTGCAGAGGTGGTCAGTAACGAAGTACTTCTACTTTTTTTGAGGTACTCAAGTATTTTTCTGCTACTTGGGTACTTACTCAAGTAGATCTAATTTCCCGCTACTTCTACTTCGTAATATTTTGTGATCTACTTAATTACTTTTTGCTATTTTCAGTTTGTCAAGTAGAAGTAGTATAATCCTCCAATCAGAAAGATAGCCTGATGAATTTCGGGCCTATGTTTTCACAAAGTACCAACATTTGATTTTTTGTAAAGTTGAGTAAAGCCCGGAATTTTTGTCGCGCTTCGCGCACAGTAGATATGGAGTGACCAATATGATTTCACGAAAGTATCGGTGAATATAAATTAGGTAGCGGGTTTCGTGATTCCGTTCACACCGCATTGTCACCCATATGAAATATTTCATCACAGTAAATATGGCCTATAACAACGTTTGGAACTGATGTTTGGCAATCTAGTATTTACTTATCATATCGTAATCTAGCAGTCCATGACGTGACCTAATCTGTAAAAGTGGACTCCGACTTTATTTTGCTTTAGACCTGTTTTAGCATACCACCTTTGAAACTTTCTGGACTAAAGACATGAAATATATTTTTCGCTTTTTAGAAGTAGTATTTATATTTCTCTTTCAATTCCCAGTATCATACTCTGAGTTATAATTAGTTCCAGTTCTTTTGTCTGGAAAACATTCATGTTGAAGTGTAAAAGCAAGTGTAGTAATGTCTATATTATCCGGAAATAAAGCTACACAATATGGCATTTTTACGAACCACCACATTTTTATTACCGTATACTAATCGCGCAAAGTGTTAACCCCGTATCCGATACAACTTCTCCGTATTGACCCCGGCTAAACTACGAGCCTTAGATTTTGAAGGAGGGGCCATATCATGATATTTTCTAAAACGGGCTGTTCGAGCAAACAGATGATTAGTATCGCATTTCCATATCAATACTAGAACTTTCATCCCTGCGGACGAATGCTTATGCTGTCGAAAATTGATACCTCATGGGATGCATCAATGCGAATCAATCTCTTCACCTTTCGCATAGCTTAATTTGCAGCTTTTGGCAGTCCATGCGAACGAATTACGATCGTTTTCACAACTACTTACTTAGGCTACTTGAGTAGATTTAGAGTCAGTCAATTCTACTACTACTTGAAGTAGTTTAAGCATGCTTTTACCAGTACTACTTCTACTCGTACATGAGTAGGTTTTTTTCGTCGCTTCTTCTACTTCTACTTCTACTTGAGTAGCTTTCTTGACTACTTTGACCACGCCTAAGTGTGAGGCCAATGTAGGCAGCAGCATATAGATATATTTTAATGCATACCGGCCACAGTTTAATTGCGCGAGCTTGAGCTTGACATGTACGTGCATTTAAAGAGAAAAATAAAAGTAGAAATAATAGCTTTTTGATATTTGCCAAAATTCATCAAGGAAACCACGCACCCCCAAATGCTTTCTCACGGACCCCCAAGGGGGCCATGAACCCCCCCCCCGGTAGGGAACCACTGGCCTATAGTTTTAGTCCACCCATTACAATTAATAAATATGTTTTATGGTCAATTTCCAAGGATCTTTTCATGGGCAGGTCAAAATCGCGTCGCAGTCTGCATTGTGTATACAATACATATCAGGCGACATGTGAAATTTGCAGGATGAACGACTGAATCGTATTTTAGGAAGTATATGGTGCGTTGGAGGGATAGAAGAGCGCATCATTCTCAACTCGGTGAAGTGTTATGATATATACGAAGAGAAGTGGTCGCCGCGTCCGCCCATGTATCATCCAAGAGCCATGCCTTCGTCAGTCTTTTACCTGCAAAAAGTGTTTGTGTTGGGTGAGATGTTTTCTCTGAACTTCAAGACGCTTTATATCTCAATAACTTCAGCACTTCGACCGGGTGTAGGGGGATACTCGTCTACTAACTTTACACCAGAGAGGCGGCTCGCGTCCGTGGAACATTTTGACTCGAAGACGTCACAGTGGGCGATATTTACTACTATGCATAAGCCTCGGGCTGCTTTTTCTGCGCTCATAATCAATGGCTGCATATATTCCGTGGGCGGAGATAAAAAAGTGAAAGGGTATGATATAAAACGCGTATCGCGATGTGTTGAGATCAGGGTGCATGTTTGGGATCAGATCGAGGTTTACCACAAATAGTTCGAACCAGACTTGTGCAAACTATAGCAATGTACTGTTTTTTAGTAGTTCTAGTCTAATCCTAGTTGAGGATTTTGAAAAGTGAATAGTTCAAATTCTATTTCTAGTGGTTGTTTGACGCGAATCGTGATACCGGTGTTCTGTTAAATGATGATCTTGTCGCCATTACCAGCTCAGAGTCATCTGTACAAAATCCACAACTAGAACAGAACTACCAAAACAGTAGTTAGTTGTCCATCTAACTAACTAGATTGTTAGTTTGTAACAGTTTGTAGCATAGCCATACTAAATGCTCTTGCGACACTATGTAAAGTCGGAACATAGCGTACCAAACTTTTTTGACCGATACCTCAATTGGCAACATCACACCTGCTACTCTTATACTATCAATGTATATGCGTAACAACTTATTGCAGATTGCACTACGAAAAGAACACGATCGAACGGTACAGCTACCCAGAGAAGAAATGGTCCATGATTAACGTGAAAAAAGATATCCAAATAGACTGCATGTCAGCGACCGGGGCTTACTTATTACCGTAGCAGAGTGATAATAGTCACGGGCGAGTGGTGATATAATCAGGTAAAAGTAAAATTGTCACCGTAAATTTCTACTCACAAAGACTTATATAGGCCTACTCAATTAACAGTTGAAGTTGCTAGGGATGGTGTGAACGTGTGGTTCGCGTTCTGTGTGTGAACCTCCTAAATTTAGAGGTTCACGTTCACAAACGAGCTTGGGTAGGTTTTGCACTGTGAGCCTTTTATATATATTACAATTTCCACGTCATTATAGCATTTTTGGTTGAAATTCGTTGCATTTCAACTTCGGTCCAGTCTATGCATGGTGCTGGGAGCATAAAACATCACTTTACGAGCATGCACCTTATCAATCTCAAAAATTTTACTCGTTTTGTTACAAAAGTTTATTGGAAATATTTAGCTTTCCGTTAGTGAATATTTAGTGACTCTCTGCTGTGAGCTTCAATCGCAATAACACAACACCAAGAACGAAATGCACTACCTGTAGCTAGTCAGCGAATGATGCTTATTCAACCAATCGATGAAATTGATATAGACTATAGAGCAGAGGTCTCAAACACGCGGCCGGCGAGATCGTTTTGTGCGGCCCGCGTCGTCAATTTGGATTTTGAAATACTCGACAATATTCAACTGCCACATATATTTTTTAGATTTGAGAACTTAAAATTCGCTTCAAAACTACTCCAAAAACCTGACACTATATTCATCAAATTTCACTACCACATCACTTTCAAAAGTTACCATGCGGGGGAAGATCAGCTATTACGTCACATTACCTGTTAATGATGGTGAAACATGATTCGTTGTTGGTTCGTGACTGAAAATTGTGATTTGGACTTGGGCTCGACTTTTTTAGAATTACTCGAACTCGGACTGAATGGGTGATAAAATAAAAATGACTCGACTTTAGTCGGGTCAAACTTTACAATCAGAGAATGACTTGTGATTCAGAACGCCGTGTCTTAGTGAAACCACGGACTATTATCAGACTGTTATGGGGAATAATAATATATCAAAAGGTCGTAGCTTGCCTTGTGCAGCGTATTTAGATATCTAAGCAGGTCGGAATGATAATGGCAACCATTGGCATTCTGTTGCCTCCTTCATGTAAAATTAGTTACATCCTGCGTCATCTTGGGTCTGTTTATTCATGTTATTATCTCCAACTAAAGGTGACGAGGGAGGTAGTGGTGCGCTCCACCCAGGGTTGTAATGACTCGAGTCATGACTCGACTTGAGTCCGACTCGAGTCACGTTTTTCAGATGACTCGACTTGACTCGAGTCATTTTCTCAAATTACGGAAATGAATCGACTCGAGTCAATTTGTGTATTGACTCGACTTGGACTCGAGTCATTGCGCATGACTCGAACCAAGTCATATGACTCGAGACTCAGACGGCCAAGACCGACGTTTCATTGTAATTTCGAGGAATAGTAAAGTAATCACACTATTGGGATTTCGTCTATTGGTACTGGTACTTGAAAATGCGCCCAGAAACTGCTAAAAATGACGAAAATTAGCATATTATAAATGCGAACCATTCGATATCAGCAAACAGAGTTACAAAAAGTGGATTTAACAAGCCTTTAACTGGAAATTGGGCAGTCAACACAATGACTTTGACTCGACTCGAGTCGAGTCATAATACCATGACTCGGACTCGACCCTCTGCTCGGGGACTTGGACTCGGACTTGACTCGGTGGTGAATTGAAAATGACTCGACTTGACTCGAGTCAAAACTATAAAACTGAGATTGACTTGTGACTCGGAGCATTGTGACTTGGTTACAACCCTGGCTCCACCGCAGTAACAACAATTGATTACTCGGCTATTGGACTGTTTTATTACATTAACCAGGATATTCAAGTTGTTGTTGCTGACGATCAGTTCCTATATTCTAAGGTAAATCTAACTCAAATGCATGCACGTCATGATACATTTGTACGCTATCATGGTATCTATAACTAATTATTACAAAATATGCCAAGTACAACAAAAATTTCATTTAAATATTTATAAATGTGATTTTTTTCGTGCCAGGCTTGAATTCACAATAGTCAGTCACATTTGACCGATTCTTGTGGAATGCCAGTCTGCAAGGTCCTGTCAAATATGGTCTACTTGGAAATACATTGAATGCCCCTGTTATTGGTGCTGCGGCCCGCGGAGCGATCAAAAACCAGGAAATTGGCCCGCGAACATATTTGAGTTTAAAACCTCTGCTATAGAGAATACATCGCTGTCAGCATATAGGCTACTTCGGCATAATGTGGCCTGAGTCGTCGCTGGAATTGATATATCACGTCACTGAAATGTAGGGTTGAAATCAGCAATATGACGTTACGTGACGTCATAGGTTCACGTTCGCGTTCAGACAGAACATTTGAAAAAGGTTCGCGTTCACACGAACCTGAACCTTTTCGCACCATCTCTAGCAGTAGCGATTCTAAAAAAATCCCAATATTCTAAAGTAAGTAGCTGAAAGAAGTACTTTAAGACCAGGTGTTGCAGAATCCAAAAAATGAGTAGCCGATCATAAATTTAAAAGTAGGAATGCGTGATGACTAATGACGCCGCAGATACGTTCCATGTTCGAAATTGAATTTCGCTACCGTGAAACAGAGTCTATAGTGACAAGTTTTTATGGCAATGTCACCCTTGAACGAGATCCAAATCCATCAAAACACTAGTTTCTACTAAGGTTAGCTGCCATGGTCGTTCGTGAGAAGGGTATACTATGATGGTCGCCCATTAGTCACTACTGCCCCTGTCAGATCGATATGGTAACTGTATAAATAGAGCTATCTAGGCTAGTCAGTGACCATGAAACAGTTTCGTCGAGTGTCAGTATGGGCTCATAACATCGGCAATGTTGAATGAAATGGCCTATAAATTTGCAGCCAAGCCTACAAAGTATGGCCGACGTAACAAGGTCTGAATCTGGATTGTCGCGTTACCACAATCAAGTGTGTGCTACCTGTTGAATTTGTATTGTAGTCGCGTTTCGAATCGTCATACTGTTTTATTTTATCTATATATATCTATATATTCGGTTATAAGTTATAAATTCTTATGAATCTAGAATGTCTTACTTTTCTTCGTCAATTACGATTGATTGTTGACACGTACAATAAACTGCAACAGCATACCAGTATTATGTTCGTGATCTTGTTTAAACAATAACTCTTACAACGAGGTTGCAATATGAAGTCAGTATATTATCAGCAGAATAACTTTAATACAGGCGACACAAAATGTTTCGAGCTAGGTATTGTATCCTGCCGCGCATATTGTGTCGTAATCGGAGAGGTACTTATGAGAGTGATGCCCTTTGTACATCAAAGATGCTTTGAAGCTTCGCGGCCAAAATGATTACCGAAATATAATTGTATTTCAGAGCTACATAATTAATTCGTCAACATATTTCTTCATCGTATCATAAAAGATGATACTGTTTAGTTTTGTGATCCAGAACGCACATGAACGCTATGTAATATGGTTTACTTTGTTTGGAATACATTCATCTTAAAGTTAGGAGATGGGTGCAGTACTAAATTCAATGTGAGCAAAGATCTCTGCCACATTCCCAGTTGATTTACTAGTAACAAAAAACAACAAAACAAATACCAATACAATTAACTTTCCCGTGTTCCGGTCTGTTCAAGATGTTTCATCTATTTAATTGTGGGAAGAGCATTCGTAATAATAATAATCGTTAAGTTATATTTTTCATCTGAACAAGTCACACACAATGTAGAATGCGATAAGACACAATGCGATGTAATGTAACGGATAGGAGGATATCGTGCGACACGCAGCTGCGATCTTTTTTATACTGATATCCACCTCGGCCTAGAGTGCTCGATGTCACAGTTCTTTTCGATGTTGATCTTTTTGAAGCCACGGCCCTTTCTAGTTCTTTCCATTCCTTGTGAGTGCTTTCTCTTTGTCGAGTCTTTTTCTGGGCTTTTTTGTCGCCGTGCTAGCGCATTGAGACTGCAGATTGCAGCAGTTACCATTCCGGTGTACCGAGATGCCGTACGACAAGAAGTCGAAAGGGTACAGAAGATAATTACAAATACAATTATAAACACAACATCCGTCCCAGCGCCACCGATTTCATTCGCTCAGCAGAACCTCACATCACGAAATAGTGTACCTAGCTATATACGACAGTACCGGTAGATATACTACGGTATTTGGCGGGTGTTGCCTGCAGTTGGCTGCTCGACCTTGAAATTTGACACTTAAGTCTGGTGGTGCGCTGACTTAGATTTGAGTGCCGATCTGGACGCATTTGAGTGTGAGTATACTTTTTGGCGTGAGTTGAGTAACGAAATCGTTGCTGAGTGGAGAATCGCTACTCAGCAGAGAAATTGGGGTCCACCCTCTGTATTTCTTCTCCTTTTTCGTAAAGACGCCGAATGAACAGCGACACAGGGGAGCCCAGAAAAACTCCGTGATCCGGCACCTTTACCTCACATGCCATCAGCGTCGTTATAATCAACTGCACCAACTACCGTTGTGATAATTTCGTTACTGACCCCTTCTCGCTGTGTGACGATGTGAATTGATGATATAGCGAATTTCCAGACATCCCGAAGCTCGTTTGGGAAGTAGAATGCGTCAGGTCAGAAAATCTCCCTGATAAGCCGTTCGAAAAAGTAGATTGTTGTAAGGTGTCCAAGACTGATGTTAGCCGATCGTTGTTGACAGCTTTCATAAATATTTCATTGTATCGCATTTTTGTGGTGTATTGAACTGATAAAAATTGCTACTAAACCAATGACGATGATGATGAAGAAGAATTACATAATGCATTTTCGTGACTAACGCAGGATGACTAATGGTAACTATATTCATTCTAACGGTGATTTTCCAAACGACGTTCTGTTACACCGCAGCTCAAAGCTTACGCCGCTGGTCTCACAGAGCAGAAATCGCGTCCTTGTCCCTATGGCTGTCCCAGAACACAGCGTCGGTCCCAAAACCGAGTTGTGGTAGCGAGGGCATACGGCGGAAAATTTCAGCCCTTCATGATCATGATGCGTAACACGGAGCACTGCACTTCTGTGGAACACTCTCTCACCCGAGAGAATTGAAAAAGTGGACAATAATGTAACCATGCAGCTGAGTAAGTAGTTGAAGTGCACAAAACCTACTTGAGTCGAGTACTCCGATACTTTAAAATTGTTTCGTTACTAGCGACCCCTTCTGGCTGTCTTGAATACTTAACTTCAGCTCAATGGTAAGTCCACTCATAACAGAGTCAAGTAACTATAAAACTTAAAGATTCTTTGGTGGTATAGTTTCAACTGGCAAGCAGTTTGGAAATGCCGTTAAGGACCATACTTTCTTGTTTGGAAGTCGGGAAACTTTTGAGTCTGGCTCTCGAGGGTGTGACACTATGGGAATTTGGTGAATTAACACCTCTGCCGAGAGTGATTTCAGGCTAGGTGTATACCAGTGGTTCTTAGCCTTTTTTCCTGTAGCACCCCCATTCAAAAATAGCCTGGGTCTGGCGCCCTCCATCTTTTACGGACAGTCGTAAAAACAAGGGGTAAGAGATCGAAGTCTGGTTGGTCTTTTCGGGTTGGAATCTCACCATTGGAAATTGCTTGAATCGCGCCCGAGGACCACTCGACTAATTACTAGGAATGGTGTGAACTCCAGAAAGGTTCCGGACCATGTGAACGCGGACATTTTTGAAAGGTTCTGTGTGAACACGAACGTGAACCTTATGACGTCACGTGACGTCATATTGCTAATTCCAACCTTACACTTCAGTGAAATCATATAATGATGTACACGATACCTAGAGACGACTCAGGTCATATTATGCCACAATGCTGAAGTACATGCTGACTTCGCCAAATGTATCAAACGGAGCAATCAAATGCTATATTAATTCCATAAAATCAATACCTTCCGTCGCTTTGCCAACAATTTCGACGAGGACTTGCAAGTTACAAGGGAATGAAAACTTACGCCGTAACGGTCTAGAGGCCAAACCGGATGAGGTATTCGCCGTCTGAAATTGTTACTTAAGAGTTAAGATATTGAGCAGAGTGTAAAATCGTTTCTATACTAGCTATCGATATTAACCCATAAACCAGTTGTACCGCAGCCTACACACCAATCGAAACGGTTAGATTTTTATGATAAAATATACATATCAAATCAAGATGTTTTACATTAGACAACGATAATATTTATATCAATTTTATTGACTGGTTGAAGAAGCATCATTCATTGACTACCTACATGTAGTGTATTTCGTTCTTGATTATTGTATGATTGCGGGTCAGGCTCATAGCAGAGAGTCACTAAATATTCACAAAAGTATAGCTGAATATTTCTAGTAATGAGAGATCGGCAAGGTCGTGATACATGCTCATTTAGTGCTGATTTTTTAATGCTGCCAGCGCCAATAATAGAGTGGTCTGAGGTTGAAATGCAAGGAATTTCAGCCAAAGATGCCATAATGACGTGAAACTTTTATTATATGAAACGGTTCACAGTGCAGAACCTACCAAGGTTCGTTTGTGAACGTGAACCGCTGAATTTCATAGGTTGACACACAGAACGCGAACGTGAACCTCACGTTCACATCATCCCCACTAATTACCACTATGATAATTGTATGTGTTATATTTGGGATCAAATCAAGGTTGTCATACCATCCATCGGATACGGAATCATAGCATCTGGTCGATTAACTTTCACATGAATGTATTCCCAACAAAGTATAAAACGTTCATGTAAGGTTGCGGGTCACAACACTAAACATTATCATCCTTTATGATACGATGAAGAAATATTTTGCAGATTTAATTTTGTAGCTCTCAAATACAATTATATTCTGTTAATCATTTTGATCAAAGCTTCAATGCGTCTTTAATGTAGAAAGGGCTCTCACACGCACTCGTGAAAGTGGTACAATGGCCTCTTTCTGTTCGCTGCGAGATAAATTACCTTGTTCAAAACAATTCGTGGCAAATAATCCGAGGTAGCGTGATGCTAATATTTCAACGGGGAATTGGCATTCTAAAAGTGCACGCTATCAATTTTGCATCAATTATAATAAACCACTGCATACATGGAAACATGTTGCAAACATCGTCGGCATAAACGTCGCGCGGTGAAAAATTACGTGATCTGGCGGATTTTGTCGAATGTTAATTTGCAATGAGAACTCAGGGATATCTAGAACTGTTGTTCTACTATATAATCATATTTTCACACAGCACCTTCTACTGCGACGCCATTTCAGCGCCCGCCATACTGTCCCTCTGAGCCCAGCGCTCTCATATCGCCCTATGAGCGTTTCCACCCCCTTCATAATCCAAATCGCCCCTTGGTTGCGCTGGTGACAATGTTAGGAAACACTGGTGTATACGATAATTGAACAGGTAGTTGACAAACACTATGGCACTGCGGTTATAAGCCTGATGTCGCTGTCATGTGACACGGTGACTCATCGCCACTAAAATTGTAAACGCAGCCGAGACCGCGTAAGTTACCAGGCAAGGTGTGGGATTAATACATGCGGATATTCAGGGATTATAACGGGAAAGGACAGAAGATGTGCAATTGCCATTGAAAGGATGCAATGGCTCATAATACTAAAGGTAAAGCAAATGTCGTAGTGAAGATGTCGGCAGAGATACTACGCTAACATTTTTATGCACTAAAATTATTATTTTTATTGCAGAAATGATATAGGCCACCGACTAAATGTATTTGATAGATTGTCTCACCGGTGCCACAGCAGTGCTGCCAAGAGTTAATTACCGGTCTTGCCGCATTCATTTTCGGACAATGTGATAGTAACGCAATAACTATATAATATTGAAGGGCAAATTCACTTCATCGCTGAAGTATACTCATTTCGCCCGATGATAACCGATTTATTAGTAGTCGGTACGCAGTCTACGTATAGGGAATAGATAGATAAAGCAAAGTATTTCTATCTATGACGAGTCAGTTACACATATCTTACATTTCTTTCAGAAGAACTTGATTTGAGTCCAGAATCCGCCGATCACAAGATAGGTAGAACGACTTATTTCTCATGTGATCAATATACTCCTTTACAGAGCACAATTTTGAGCACCAGATATCTCACAGTAGCATCGGGACTTTGCACATTACTACGTATCACGGTGAGTTTGCCATAGGCTACACTTAGGATTGAACACTGAATGAGATGTCGGGAACCACTAAATTCCTGCTCAAATAGTCAATGAATAATAATAATTTAGAATGTACACAAAGGTACAGTAAATTCCCGACCGCTCTGAATATGACATCTGGCTTGCCGATTTTCAGCTCTCCGGTAGGCCAGTGTGCCTAGGTTGGCCGTATTCACACGGAAATTCCCTGTCGTAGTTGCTTGAGAATGCAACGGTAAGCTGTTGTATTGCAAATACACAGCTGCATTGTATATGTAATCAAATATTCCAGTAAGATACGAATGTGCGTATATTTAAATTGCCAAAGGAATCATACGCAACATCAAATGATGCTGCACTGCCCCAGTAATAGGCCTATAGTTATAGTCTAGTATAGTGTACCCATAACATGAAAACTGAAAGCATACTCATATTGTAACTTGATGCTACTAGTATGATGCAATTTCCGTAGTGCACTTTCCAGAGAAAAACCAACGAAACAAGAAAGTGGAACACGTTCGAGACTTGACTCGCTATATAGATTTCAATATATGCAAAAGACATTGTCAAATGTAACGAGTGCAAAGAAGAAAATGGCATTAAACTTGTCAAAAAGTTATGGTCTTGTACAGATGAACGACATTACCTGGTCCAATCATGGTAGCGTATATTGTAGAGTAACTACGGAGTGACTGAAATCTACATGTGATATGCGATGCGCCATGTACGATATACGTAGTACAACCACTGTAACTTGTACACATGTACGTACAGTGCGGTTTGTTGGGTATGCAATACTCGTCGATCCCGCTATGCATTACTTATGCAGTAAAATATGTAATAAGTAGGGCGATTTTTTTACATAAAAAAAACGGTGATTTTGACCTAAAAATTCAAAATTCAGATATTTTTTGACCTTAAAAATCTTAATTTTGACCAAATGTGACCTAACGTATGCAAATTAAGTGTTTTCCCACATAATTTTGGAATTGTACTATACTTATCTTCATTTCTGTTTGGAACTGTCTGTCCTTACGAAGTAGTTTGGCCTGAAAAAAAAAACTTTTTTGCCTGAAAACTGACAAATTTTTACATGAAAAAAATTTATTTTAACGAAATCTGGCCCTATGGAGAATTTCAGTCAAAATAATTGAAAAAATATACTGTCCTACATTCTCGGGTAGAAAGTGAATGTCCTTACTAAGTAGCTTGCTAAGAATTGAAAAAGAACGTTCAACAGCAGCCGTTGTTGGCTGACAACACTGAAGTTGGGCGTACACTGCTGCTGATAAACCGTGCTGCTTCATTCTGGGAATGGTGTCTACATCACAATTGTTCACCATGCGCTTCTTGGCATAAGAACCGTGCATAGCCCACGCAGTCTTGCTTCAGTTGGGATATTGCGGTACGTTGAGCATAACACCATGTCAACCTATTGATTTCATTTGAATGTTTATGATTCACAATGAGCAGACAATGAGCTGTCTACAACGGTAGGCCTATAAAGTAGGCTACAAGCTGTAAAATGTAAAATGATAAGCTCACAGACAGTGCAAAATCTACGATACAAACGAAATGCAGGTTGCAAAAAAGTTTTAACTTTGTAAACAATTTTAACATTTTTTGACCTAACGCTACAATTTCGATCTAATTTTGACTTTTTTTGACATGTCAAAGAACTCGCCCTAGTAATAAGCGTTTTCGTGCTTTTCGAAAAATAATCGCGCGCACGTTGTAGGCTTTGTGATATTACATGGACGTAGGGTTGCATTTAAAACAAAAATCAATTTAAAACAAACATGTTTAAAACAAGGCCCCTGTTTAAAACATGTTTTTTTAAGCCACGACGTCACGAATATCCAGTTGTGACGTCATAGTGGATTGACATAGACAAATAAAAATACAAGGTAACTATAGCTCCCTTGGCGAAATATAAACGTACTATAGCTGTTGAACCGACTATTCTGAGGGTTCCAACCCATCCCATATCTTATATGTCGGCTTTATTGGGTGGTAATGGTCCGTAGGCTCATACAACATGTTATTTAGAAAGTATTTACACAATTATGGCATAATTTTACAACTTAAAAACCACAGTTTTTTTTATAATAAGCCTTTGTTCAAAACACTGTTTAAAACATGTTTTAAACAAAGTGTTTTAAAACACTGTTTGTTTTAAATGCAACTCTACATGGACTTATTTCCAATTCAGGCATATTGTTGAAGATATATTCTTTACATTTTAGTTTGTCGTCTTATATATAATTGTCATAATATGTTGAATGTGATTATTGCAGTTACGTCACCATCAGAACCTCCCACTTCTTCGTTCGGACAAGAGGATGAAAAATCTCAGGATAAGGGTATTCGCGAAAATTTGTATTATTTCCAAAACTTCCGTGATTACCAACCTTTTCTGATCTATGTGCAGTAGGGCAGTTCAAAAATAACTTTTTCTTCTGGATTCAAGCCATTCAGGCATTAAATTGTCAGGTTACCCTGAAAAACGCTGCTCACCAAATTTGGTTCAATTCCATCAAGTATAGGGCTCCGCAGATCCAATTAACATTTTAAATTTATAATGAAAAATTAAAAAAAAAAATTTCGAATTTTTTCGTCAGCCCCATGAAATTGTTGAGGTGTCTTCAGAGACGATGCAAAACAAATTTGAGTCAATTCCAACTAGTAGAAGTGGAGTTTTTCGTTGATAATTCTCGGATTATCCTTGATCGGGGATAATCCGAGGATTATCAACGAAAAACTCAAGTAACTCCGCTTCTACTAGTTGGAATTGACTCAAATTTGTTTTGCATCGTCTTTGAAGACAGCTCAACAATTTCGTGGGGTCGACAGAAAAATTTTAATTTTTTTTAAAATTTTTAATTGTGAATTAAAAATTTTGATTGGATCTGCGGAGCCTTATACTTGATAGAATTGAACCAAATTTGGTGCGCAGCGTTTTTCAGGGTAACCTGACAATTTAATGCCTGAATGGCTGTAATCCAGAAGAAAAAGTTATTTTTGAACAGCCCTAATGTGCATGTGCAGTGTGCACCCTTATGGCCGATTGTCATGGCTAAATAGGGATTTTTAAATATCGTTTGTACTATTTAATAGGAATGTTTGAAGCAAAACTATGCTATCTGTAGTAATAAAATCTTTAGCATCTAATATATTTGTCTTAATACGAAAGTAATTAATGACGAATAATGATCTGAAATATCGTATTTGAAGGATATATATTCAAAACAGAAATGAAAGTAATGCTTTAGTCTGTGAGAAGCCTGAGGAATTTCTCACGAATAGGTGAAAACGCACTAATGTGGTCGTTCTTGTTTTCATCATCAAAAGAGATATAAACTCTCATTCGCATCTGAAGTGACATTAAACGGAAGGATAACTTGCTGAGACTTTTTGAGATAAAATTTTCACAATAATGACCCAAACCCATCAGGTCATATGCTTCCCTAATTAATAATCTGGCCTAAGAATATATTTCAAGTCTCGAATTCTTGCATTCAGCAAGATATTTGAATTACAGATTGTGTCGCTATCTATTCTGAATAGAGTAACACATTTTATACATGCAAAAGGATGTGCGGATAATCCGATTTGTGCGAATAATTATCGAGACGACAGATTCCGCGTCGTTGGGAGAGGCTGTTCACACTTCCATTTGTGTGCCTTGGAGTCGACTTTCATCCTAATACACCAAACCAAACTCAGTCAACAGAAGGAGTTCGTGTACCCATTGAAAATAGTACATTGAACACTCTCTCGTTCGAAATTTCATGCTGGTGACGTCATATGTTGTGATACGAATGTTGATTACGATGTTCTTTCCAATTCTCTACTAGTTGCTGACGATTACCCCTGGCGAGTGTCAGCCGAAAATATTCGGGTTTATTTCAATATGAATATACTATTCAATTGTATATTGAAGTTCTGTACCTCCAAGAAGCTCTTAAAGCAAATGAATGGATTTGATCAATAATATTGGTTCGTGCATATATTGCATATACATGAGCAAGTGGTGTCTTCGAAAACTTGGGACATGTAATTATAAAACCTGAGCAATGCTCATGCCACACAGACAATACTATTCATGATGTTCTCACAGTTCTGTACCTCCAAGAAGCTCTTCAAACATGCAAAATAGCGTAACGCTATCCTCAGTGTCAGTCAAAATAGAGGGTGGAATACGAAACCGCATAAAGTTGAAACAAGATGATATGATGTAACACAAAATCCACCTACAGACACATAAGATACGACTAGAGCTGGCGCTAATTGATATAAACGTATAGGCCATAAACGTTCGATTTAAATCATAACAGAGGTTTGATAAGGTAAACATTGAGCAACATGACCACGACCAGTGACATGACCAGTCTATATATGGAACATAAATACATTGCTGCATAATAGACATATTAATTATGGTTACCGTATGTCCTCATTTTGGCGGCGAGATAGCGTAGTGGAGTGGTCTCAACCTTTTCGTCTTCGCGGACCCGTGAGTTGGAACTGTAGAAATGGCAAAGACGAAATCCTGTCTCTGTTTGTTAGGAGATAAATAATGAACCATTTTCATATCCATTCAGAATCGACCGATTTGAATCAAAATATCCGATATTTTCACAATCGACGCGTCGCCGGACGCAACTACATCTTTCATGGCGAACAGCGCGATGACGTTACTGGTACTACGCCCGTCGTAGTCAAGCTGTTACCGCATTCCGACGCCAGCATCGGGCATGCAAAAATTCTCAAACAATTACGCCACAAGAACTTGGTGACAGTACTTCACGTTGGATGCTTTAACCTAGCTCGCATGAAGCATATCTTTATAGCCTTGGAGCGGTGTCGCGAAATAAATCTTCGAGATCAAGTGCTCGCTAACAAAAAGCAAGGCAAATCGTTTGATAGCAATTCGTCCCTGACCTACGCTAAGCAGCTCGTAGATGCTGTGAGGTATATCCACTCCGAAAATATCCTTCATCGAGACTTGAAACCGTGCAATGTGTTATTATCGTCCTGCGAAAGACAATTAAAAATCACAGACTTCGCTATGGGAGTCCAAACGGAAGAAAAATATTGTGATCTCTCCGGAAATATCTCCATTCGTACCGACGGATATCAACCATCCGAGGTGCACCACAAGAAAGTATACACACACTTATCCGAAGTATTTTCTCTCGGATTGGTGCTGTATTTCTTATGGTCGAACGGTGGACATCCTTTCGGCGACGACCCGGACGAATGGAATATCAACATAAAAAAAAACAGGGATCCTAAAATCGACGGGGTGCTCATAGAAAACGCATCTCGTGCGAAGGAGCTGTTAATGAAAATGCTGCACTCCCGCCAGGAGCAAAGACCTTCCGCGGAGGAATTGCCCAGTTTCGAAATTTTCCGCTGCAAAACTGCAGGTGATGCTGATGCCACGATTTTTATACAAATATATCTACTTAAACGTCTTGGTTCGTAACAGGCATTCCAAAAGGAGGTTCTCTTGGAAACTTGATATCACACGGGGCGAGTAAAGAGGAAAAGGTGAAAATGCGGTGAGCACCAGTTCATACCTGGATAATGGACTTTTAGATAATTGTAGTTGTATAATTAGACTAATTAGAGCAGAATTCTAATCTAATTTGGAGTAAACTGTGAAGGTATAATTTTAATTCTAATCTTTAATTGGATAAAATTGTGTAACTATAATTCCAAATATAATATATACGGGCATATACGGTTTCAACAAGAGCTTGCCTACTTAATTCATACTAAATAAATTATTAAACGTTGGTAACTTGAATCCAAAATTACTTTAAGCAACTCCCTCACTCTGAAATCCGGGAGTGCCAAGCCAAATCCATGAATCTAGTTAAAATTCACGAGCGTTCCATGAAACCGAATATTCATATTCAGACCTCACGCTTCGCCAGTCGCGAGAAAATCAGGAGATGATAGTTTTCGTCGGTCAGCTCCAAACTTGAGCACAATGGACGGCCGTGAACTAAGAGGTTTGTGACCGTTATGGCACGCGTATGTAGCAGTGATTCTTCACAGGTGTTCCACGGTACACTAGGGGTTCCATCAGCCAATCTCAGTGGTTCCGCGGTGGTCAAGACACCCACTCAACTCGTACATATGATTTGTGATGATACTCGCGTCTTGACCATCATGGGTTGCAGGCAATTAGACCCGATCAGCAGTCAAATTGGGACTATTGTGGTGATTGGCCGTGAACAGTGGCGTAGGAGGGGTTGGCGTGGCGTACGAAATCGGAACCCCGATCTTCTGAAATGTAAATTATATCTCCAATATATATAACCATAGTTGTATAATTAGGCAATTGGTATCACGCTGTTGCGTTTTGACTGAACAATACGATGACACTTTAAAAGTTGAAGCCTCGCATTTCTGAACTGGCATATGGGTGGGGACAGCAGAAGTCCCCTGATTTTCAAAATATACTCATCATGTTTTCGTTTTGTGTGAAAATTTATGTTAATGTAGCGTAGGGCTGTTCAAAATAACTATTTTCCTGATTCCAGCCACTCACTGATTAGATTGTCAGGTTACATTTAAAAACGCTGCGCACCAAATTTGGTTCAATTCTAACCAATGTAAGCCGCTGCAAAGCCAATTAAAATTTTAAATTTATTATGGAAAATGAAATAAAAAAATTCAAAATTTTCCGACACCCCGTGAAATTGTTGATTTATCTCCAAGAACGATGCAAAACAAATTTGAATCAATTCCAACCCGTAGAAGCGGAGTTACCGCAGTTGAAAGTTCTGGATTGGTAAAAATAGCATTGACGGTGGATGATACCAGAATTATAAATGAAAAACTCAAATAACTCCGCTTCTACGGGTTGGAATTGAGTCAAATTTTTTTTGCATCGTTTCTGATGACAACTCAACAAATTTTGGTAATTCAAAAAATTGAAAAAATGACTCGACACGACTCATTGCGCATGACTCGGACCAAGTCATATGGCTCAAGACTGGGCGTACCAAGACCGACATTTCATTGTAATTTCGAAGAATAGTAAAGTTATCACACTACTATTTTTTCGTCTATCAGTACTGGTACCTGAAAATGCCGCAAGAAACTGTTAAAATTGAGAAATATTAGTATATTATGAATGCGTTCGATATCACAGAGCAGATTTGTAAAAAGTGGGTTTCAGATGACATTAACTCGGAACTGAACAGTCACTACAATGACTTGGAGTCGCACTCTAGTCAAAACATTATGACTTGGACTTGACACTCTACTCCGTGACTTGGACTCGGACTTGACTCGGTGGTGAATTAAAAATGACTCGGCTTGACTCGAGTCAAAACTATAAAAGTGAGATTGACTTGTGACTCGGAGCCATGTGACTTTTTTACAACCCTGTGTTAATGGTTTCGTTATTTTAGCACTCTGCTGATGCAAAGTTCATTTTGTGCGCCATTATTCTGTGGTAATGTAGATGTCTAGTGTCTTGTGATAGCTTTCTATTTTTATGACTCAGCGAAGGTCTGGGGTTCCGCGAAGGCTTGCAGATTACCGTAAGCGTTTCGTCGGCTTATAAAGGTCAAGAGCCACTGTCCTAGAGCCACTCCTGTTCCAGCATTCTTACGGTTGGCGGCAGGGCCGTAACAGCACTTCGTCAGCCCCCCCAAAACGGTCAATATGATCGGTATTGCTTATATATTGCTATCAATTTTTATCCCCTCTCTGCTTCCGTAATCTGATTTACTGGTATAGCTAAGTAAGGTGTGCTTGAAAAGGTAGGACCCCTCAATAATAATTGAACATCTCCGGGTGTATACCCATTGGCAGAAACGAAACAGCACTTCGTCAGGCCCACCAAAAACTTGAGTCTTGGGCTCCCATAGGGTGATAAACCGACCCCCCTCGCAATCACGTTGTTCGCTTTTGCCACGAAATTACAGTTGTACTGTTCAGTTAGCCAGCGCCAAGCGCGAAATTTTTTGACAATTCATGACAAAATCAGTCAATAAGACCGGGAATTGCATATATATTGCTATCAATTTCTTGTCCTCTCTACTCACGTAATCAGATTTACCGGTAGAGTTGAGTGAGGTGTCTTTGAAATTGTAGAGCCCGTAAATAATAATTAAACAGCTTCTGACGGGCGGACTCGTTGGTATGACTTCGTTACATGATGTTATTTCGTGACCTCCTGTCTGCTATATATCAAAACATATAGGATCGCCCAAACGTACTAAACACACGATTTCAAATTGGTATTTCTTCACTGGCATCTAATTTTTCCCTGCGGGATGGTATTTGTCTTGTGAGGTTCAGATTACCAAGACAGGAACATTCGGCGCCAGTCATTTAGGCGCCTATGGACAAATAAACCTATATGCTGTATTTCGTATATATAACAAAGTTTTCGGTCACCATAAGGGCAGTCCTTTTCGGCCAAGGTTTCTCGCTGCTGATCGTTCTGGCACACTTCTTGGAGTCGCGTGTTACATGGCCTAAAACTGTATATGTCTTGGTGCGTCGTGGCGCGGTAATGGCCAACGCCGATATGCCCATTTCTATAAATCTTGCGTATTTTTCCTTGGGGGAAGAGTACCCAATAATCATAACATTTGGCAACCTGAAATCGCGCGCAGCGCGAAAAATTTTTGAAAAAGTTGCATCAAGTTTCAAAAAAATACTCTATAATTTATGCTAATTCGCCAAAAAATTTGGGGCCCCTTTCGAGCTCGGCCCCCCCTAATTAGGGGGTTTGGGGTGCGGCAGTTACGGCCCTGGTTGGCGGTCATCATCATTAGAACTTTCATTCCGTACCAATGATCTATGTCTACGTACTGTAGCTGTTGAATCTACCATTTCGAAGGTTCCAACCATCCCATATCGTATACGTCGGCTATATCGTGTGGTAATCGTCGTCCGTAGGCTCACACATGTTCTTGGAAAGTATTTACACAATTATGGCATAATTGTACAACTTGGAAAATTTGTTTTGTTGTTTTAAAAGGTCTTTGTTTAAAACACTGTTTAAAACATGTTGTGGTTTAAACAACCATTTGTTTTAAATGCAACCCTAGAGGCGATGTTATCGCTTCATTTCACTTCATAAATTAAGTATGCAATAACAACATGCGATTGAAATAACGTTGTTACTTATATCAAGGCATTAGGGCTCGTTCCGCTTGGAATAATTCATCAGATACCACACGGCGACCCAAGACTAGTTCAGAATCGCACGAAGCTCGACCGTGAGTATTGAATTTTGCTTTGAATTTCCAAAACAGCGACTAAGCCGTTTTCGGGACCATCACCTTGGCGAAAAGCAATAGGAATCGCTCTGTGTGACTAAAGTCCAGTTTTGTCGATAAACGACATTTACTATTTTCGCGAGTAAACTTGGTTTAAAACGATCATGACACCATGGTAAAGTGAATCCGATATTTAGGAGAGGCAAGTCGGGATTGACGAAATGGGAATCTCAGAACGATAAAGAAGTATTCAATAGTAAGTTAACAGTCAATTTTACGGACGGGTATTTTCGAAGAAATCGTACTGTCTAACAGGCCAATTATGTTTTCTTCATCATAATTGCACGTTTCCACCAGGGCTGAGTGTTGACAAGAGTCGTATCTTGGATTAGAACAGTGGTTCCAAACGTTGGCGATATCGCTCCCCCCAGTGAGCGATTTTGAGAAAGAAGGAGGCGAAGATATCGAAGGAGATTGAGAGGCGAAAATGTTAGAAAGTCTAGTGAGATATATTTAATTACCACCACCAACAACAACTGTACGTGAAAGCGGCTTATTGTGCATATACCGCGAAATTTATTGACTAAACAAAAGGTAAACTCAACGAGTTGTTTGCTCGTGAGACAACATCAACCCTCGTTGATGGACTACTCTACGTTCTGAATCAACTTCGATTTCAAAATCTTCATCATTTGACCTGCTATCCCTAAGATCTTCATCTTGATCAAAATTATCGAGCGTATGGGAGTTTAAGGTTACACTGGATAAGCTGAATAGCTGATAGTAAATGTCATGTTTATTTTTATCGCCATATCATCATCATCATCATCATTGGTTTATTAGCAATTTTATCAGTTCTATACACCACAAAAATGCGATACAATGAAAAGACAGGAAGATGTCGAAGCGACAAGGAGTAGTCTATGGAATCTGACACCCACCTTGGCCTAGGCGATGTAAAGAGGAGGCATGCACACTGAATGAAGGTAAAGAAGATAGTATAGAAAAAGAATGCGACAAGAAATAGGGCGGCATGTCATGGGAAGCGAGATCGATAGGTCAGTCGTGGTCCGGTAATATCCTGCAGTTTGCATCAAATATCGGTGAGAAATATCCTCGTATGATTGCATCCTCTAACCAAAAATGGGTGAAACATCGGCCTAGATCGTTGTGGATTTTTATATGATATGGAAAAGTAATATGGCTAGATTCGTGAAAATTTGCATATTTTGGGCATATGTCGTAGAGCAAATAGTTGACGTGATAGAAGAAAACCAGAGGTATTTTTGGAATCAGCACGCCAAAATTAACCCAAATCAAGTGCGAAATCAAAGTCAACAAATTTTTCGTTCAAAATTGTTGCCCAGTGAATGAATCAATATGTATTATATGTAATTCCTATATGACAGGCTTAGTCATTTTCGACAAGCTTCTGTGCGGAACGCGCGTTTACCAGCCTGCATTGAACACATGGAAGCCGATGCATCTGGTCCACTCTGAGATGGCAACTAGGACCTTCACCGCTGTATCTAGCAGCGGTTATGTCTATTTGCTATTGTCTGATAGAAGATTCTTTCGCGTGCAAGCGGCGAAGCCAAATGCAATGTGGGAATACCTTCCAGATACGAAGCATTTCCATGGGGATTATCCACCGGCCGTGACTTTTGGCGGTAAGCGTCGGAAGCAGTACGTATATTACCGCGTATATTCTGATTTTTACCATACGTAGATGAATAATGATTCAATGTATATGCATATATGATCTCCTTAATTTAAATTCTACAATTGGACTTCTGATTGGGTCTGATTGTCTGCAGCCAATGAAGGTAAAGACAGGTGTGTCGTCACAAATCGTAGGTATATAACTTGACAGTTGGGTGTCAGTCAGCTGATAGCTCAGTGAGCCACCGGATAACGATGGAAAACCGGTTAAGTACCACTGATATAGCGTGTTCGTTTTCACTTTTCGTTGAGATTGTGATTTCGACGCAATGAAGTATATAGGAAGTGCATCTCAGAAAGTGTTGAAGTCCACAAATTTTAGAATCCACTTTGACTATAAAGTGTATCAAACCAACCGTTGAAATTCTCGCAGGTAAAATTTATGTTGTTGGATCAGCTGGATATGAAGATTGCTACAAGGCCAATGTAACCGAATGCTTCGACCCGATTCGAAACTGCTGGAGCGATTTACAGCCAATGCCGGACTCTCGACATCATCATGCGGTAGTTGTTGAAAGAGGTATGTCGAATACGCGAGCCATTCACTATATATTGCAGTGTAAGGTCGGACGAAAAACTTTGAAAGGCAGGCGGTCCGGATATAAGCTGAACTCACCCTTGTCAATATGGGAATTTCTTCGTCATGTCGAAATCACGTCCACGGTAGTGCAACTTGACATGGGAATACCATATGATAGGGTTACCATATCTTGGAAATGTGAATAATGGACACTTTTCAAAATTTCAGACCTATAAAACTGGAGTAAAATCCAAAAAAAAATGGTAAATATTTCCCGACTCTGTGGTCGGTTGTCCAAAAAAAAATAGGTCGTCTTTTCCCGAATTATTGGCTTTCTGTAAGATTTACCGTTGGTTGACTAAAATAAGGTCATTTTTTTGGCTCAAGTCCCGAAAAACCCGTCGGTCCATTACTTAGCCGTTGGTTTCCTTTTTCCATGTACATTTAACCAAAATTCTCAAAAAAGAAGGCGTCCTTTCAAAAAAGTCAAAAAAGAGAACGAATCCTCTTCAAAGAGGACGTAACTATCATGTCCTCCGATGACGCCCAAATGTCCTCTTTTTCCGCAAATCGTCCTCTATTGCCGCGAGCGTTAAGCGATGATATATAGACAACTAAAATGGCAATATCGACAGAAATGAATCGTGAAAACTGACTTTCTATACAATTGACGCGAAGGTGGACTAGCAAAGAGGCCAACCTATCGTAAATTTGCCGTATAAACTGGTTTTCAGGCTACGGCTGGGAAAATGACCTTTTTTAGTCCATCCACTACCGAACACAATTTTCCGTGAAACTCTCCCGTTTCAATGTCTGTTGATTAAAAAGAGGGTCCTCCTTCTCGGATCTCAAAATATGATAACGCTAAATTAACATGCATCAGGGCCTTTACTTACGACAGGCTCTTTGAAATTTGATTGATAAAGTCACTTGGCCATTGCCTCTGTTGCGTCACAGCCTTACGCCAAAGCCTGTTGTATGTGATTTATCAGTCAAGGGAAGCCCCGGAAAACTTTCTTAAAAATGTGAATATATGATGAAAGTGCAACCTTATTTTCGTGGAATATTAGTTCTAAAACATATATACGGTGACTTGTGAATCGTATTTTAGAAAGGATATGGTGTGTTGGAGGGCGTGAAGGATGCATCATTCTCAACACGGTGAAGTGTTATGATATATACGAAGAAAAGTGGTTGTCGCGTCCGCCCATGTTTTATCCAAGAGCTATGCCTTCATCAGTCTTCTACCAGCAAAAAGTGTTTGTATTGGGTGAGATATTTTCTCTGAACTTCAAGACGATGCATATCTCTTTAACCTATAAGTACTTCGACTGTATATAGGAGGATATTCGACTAGTAACTTCGCACCAGAGATGCGGCTCGCGTCCGTGGAACATTTCGACCCGAAGACATGGCAATGGTCGATATTTACTCCGATGCATAAGCCACGGGCTGCTTTTTCTGCGCTTGTAATCAATGGCTGCATTTATTCCGTGGGCGGAGATAAAAAAGTGAAAGGGTATGATATAAAACGCGTAACGCAGAGTGTTGGCATTCCGGTGCATGATGGTGATCAGACGTTTAAACCAAAAACCGCCCGAACAAGGACTTGCACAAATTACCAATCTAGTTAGTTAGTTGACATTCAACTAACTACTGTTCTTTAGTAGGTTCTGGTTCTAGTTGTGGATTTCGAAAAGCGAGCAGTTCTAGTTCTAGTTGATGCTCATTCTAGTTGCTGAACAACTCTAGAAAATGCTTGTTGTCTATTGGCGTGAATTGTGATGCCGGTGTTCTGCTGCGTGATGTTTTTGCAGCCATTGCTAGCTCCGAGTCAGTACTAACAGTTCTGTCTGTCCGATTCTTCAGTAATTTTGTTGTACTGATGCTGATGTTCATGTGGAGAGCCTATTCGATTCCGAAAAAATAAAAACTGATGAGTTACTACGCGATGGAATCATAGTTAGTAGCGTTTTAGTTCGGAGTTTTGAAAAGTGAGTTATTCTACATCAGTGGTTCCCAACCTTTTTCGACTCATCACCCCCTTATCAAGCTCGAAAAATTTTCATCGCCCGCCTATAAGAAGGCGACCCAAATTTGAGATTTATTGAGGTCTCGTGACCACCGTTCCCTCTAAGCTGCGCGCGTGCGCAATTGCGCAGTGCTGACACGGTCTCTGCCTGCGCACGGAAAATCTAAGCTGGGCACGAAAAAGCCGAAGTGATGACCTTTTTTTAGTCAGCACCACAAAATTACCGAGAAAAGTCGTTAATTCGGCAGTCCGATCAAAGTGATGACCTTTTTTATTTGTTGCGCACTGCTGACCAATTGACCGCGCAGTTAGTAGGTGAGTGCGCACAGACATAGTTTTGCCTAAATCCTAAACGTTCAACGATAAGTTAGATGGCCATTACTGTACTATTCGGTATCATAACAACCCATACTGTCCTCCACAAATCTAACCGCACAGGGTTATCAACGTTTTGGCAATCGTTGGAGTTACTAGTAGGCTATAAAAATAAGGCTACTTCGAGAAGCAATGCTGTTGTGTTACGTCTAAAAAGTAGACCAATTCAAACTATACATCGGTGATCCAAAATCAATTGTATTGCTTGCTTCAGATGTCATATATAGGGTTGGCAACTGCGGGAAGGCTCTGGAAGTCATATATTTCATAACATAATACCAAACTGACTGTAACATAAACCAAATTATCCTCATCGTTCGAGATGTCTTTACATCTTAAAAGAGATCAGATAAAATGGTTGGGGAAATGAGTGGCGGAGTCGGTCTGCTATGTTTCTATGTGTCGGAGGTTTATCTGGGCTCCTCGTCGCCGATCGCGCTGTACTTACAGCGCCTTGAAAATCTCAGAGGAAGAGAGAGCCGTACTCTAGAAAGATGGCAGCAAAAGACTAGGTTGCGGGCGCAATAAAATCGAGCGAGACTGATGGTGGAAGAGCGGTGCATGGAAGTCGTCCTTAATAGTTGAAGAAAATCGAACGAGCCAAAATAGTGCCAACGTGCCAAACTCGAAATTCTGGTGCCAACTAACGTGAAAATATGCCAATATTCTTAAATTTGGCCCGATAGGCGCCAATTTGCAACACTGGATACTTCGCAACGACACAGCAATGAGCAGTATTAACAAAAAGTGTTTGTGCTTTCTGGCTCACGCAGAAACAGCTGATATTTGATTATGATGTAACAACTGCGGTGTATCCATTGAGAATAAACGGGCGCCAGTGACCGGATGGTACGAGGTTGAGAGAGTTCATAAACAAGTGAAATAGGTGTAATAGGAGGCAAATTTACGTGACTTGAAATTCTTTTCAGATATCGCAGGCTGGAATGGGTTAAGTATTGTGCCACTTTTCTATCATCGTCGATCTCACATAAATTGAACTGAGCAAATAAACCAATCACATAATGAATCATTATTTGACTGAAAGTTCTAACGTTTTCGCCCGCCTATTGCCCCCATCGTCCGTTTTCACCCCCTATCGCCCCCTTCGTTATTCTCGCCCCCCTGGATCGCTAAATCTCCCCCTGGGGGGCGATACCGCCCACGTTGGGAACCACTGTTCTACATTCTAGTTCCAGTTGCGCATTGTGGAAATCCTGCTGTTTGTACAATGTACAATTTGGGCCCGAACAAATCCCTGCTCTCTGCCGTTTATAATTGCGTGTCATTGCATTGTGTATTGGTTGGTAATGTCCACTGAATGTATAATATACATATACATAATTTGCATGTGGAATCCGGGCATAATATAGAGTCATAATAGCGACACATTCAAAAGAGCAAGGCAATAAAATAGCGGTTTTGACCCTCACACTTCCGATCCATATGTATATTGATATATAGCAAACGTAGTGACGATATGAACGTGGAAATATAATTCGTAGACCCAATACGTTGATGCACTGAGTTAGTTCTACGTGTTTGTACATGCAGTCAGGTGTTCTAGCCTTTGTACCAGTGGTACGCAAAGGCACTTCGTGGTACGTAGTAAATGCATTTCTTTTCAAGTAAAATTACGGTATTCACAAATAGTTGGCGTATTTTTTTCTTATGTACGAAATCCCTTCACTTTAATGCATCTTTTTGCGCTTTTCGACTCAGTTGCACCCCGCCAAGAGCAGCTTGAGGGGAAAAAGCAATTGCAACCATCACATTATATTATTCCTCGTTAGTGTGTGTTAGGAGCGGATTAGCTCGTTGGCCGCATTTATTTCGAAATTACGGGCCGACTTATTTGCTAATCCGACCTTGTTAATTATCCTAAATAGATTTGGAGTAAAGTCGAGTTTTTCGTTAATTTGTTGGTACGCAACAAAATCATAAACCCATAATTATATAGGCCTACTAAATACTATGGGGACGTTATGTTTTGGTTTTATCCGTGTAACGTCAGAACATGGCGTATCGAACTTATTTTGGCCGATACCTCAATTGGAAACATGACACATGGTACTATATCATTATATAGGAATGATAATTTATTACAGATTGCACGACGAAAAGAACACGATCGAACGGTACAGCCACCCAGAAAAGAAATGGTGCATGATTAACGTGAAAAGAGACATCAAAATAGACTGCATGTCAGCAACTGCGGCTTATTTATTACCGTAGCAGAGTTATAGTCAAGCCATCTGTGATACTCAAGTACAAGTGAATTTATCGTCGTAAATTTCTACTCAATTAGAACTTATATCGTCATAGTATCTGTCTACGGTACGCAGTCGACCTTTCTCTCTATACAGACAATCTCTAGAATCTTGTTGTTGTTCTAGTAATATTGGTGTTTCTACTGCATTAGCCATTTTACACCAAGTCGATAGTTTTGATTACTATTCCCGAACTGCCGACTTTTAACACGACCCGCTCTAGATCTAGGCTTTTTTGTAAGACACCGCTTATTCCAATCGGTTGACCAGGAGGGACCCAGATAAACCTCCAACAAAGGTAGGTATAGGTTGTTTAGATTTTTATTCCGATACGTTTGATCATTATCGAAAGAGAACATGAATCGCGCAGAATCTTTGCTCCGTACCCATGTTATACCTTTGATGCAGTGGTTCTCAATTGCCGGTCCGTGTCAACTTTCCTGTCGGTCCACCGAAAATATTACAATATTATATGTGACTTGCAAAATGTGAGAAATTAGATGCTTAGCCATCAATTAGAGAAACGAAACTTCGAAATTCAAATCGATTATGAAATTTGGATCTTATATTTTTGCATCATGTCGAAGAGTTCATGTTGACATTGGACTCCGCGTCATTTACACCAGGTCGATTTGCTTATTTTGATTCCCTGTCTGCCGGCTTGTAGCACGGCCCACTTGCTCGGATCAGATGGCGAGGAGGAGCTTAGATAAATGCTACAAGTGTTGTTAGAAACTGTTTGAGAGTAGCCTACAACTATAGGGTTGCATTTAAAACAAATGTTTTTAAACGCTTTGTTTGAAAAATGTTTTGAACAGTCTTTTAAAAATGCCTTCTAAAAAAGAGTTTTATTTTTGTCAAACGTTGAATAATTATGTCATAATTGTGTAAATACTTTTGAAAAACACGTCGTATGAGACCGCGGGCGATTTGCACCAGATATAGTCGACGTATACAATGTGGGGTGGTTGGAACCCTTCGAAATCGTCGATCGTTAAGCAGCATTTTGGGTCAGTTTATTACAGGGTTCGGAAGCATTTTTTGTCAATAATCCATATTTACCCTACATTTTCCATTGTCAGTGCCAATCCACTGTGACGTCACATTTGAAGATTCGTGAGGTCATATCTTTTAAAGAAGTACTAACATCAAGGGGCTTGCTTTAAACATTTTTGTTTTTAATGGATTTTTGTTTTTAATGGATTTTTGTTTTTAATGGATTTTTGTTTTAAATGCAACCCTACCTACAACTCGTTTAAGACCACTTATATACGTGAAAGCTGCGAGGACTTGTCAAAAAAAATAGTCGTTCTATTTGAGTATTCTAATTAGCGACATTTGGCTATATATTAGAAGCTAGGAAAGAGGAAAACCGCAGCTTTTTCAAAGGAAATCGAACAATAAAAGTCAAGTCTCTTGTTTTTAAGAGGAGTTCGCTTTGCATAAACTTCAATGGAATTACGAATAACACGTGTAATATCAACACTGCAGTAGTAGATTTATAACCTCCCCTGCGTATGCCGCTGCGCAAGACGTACCACGACTACCACCATAACTGTCTCAATGTAACTATCGTGACGTTTCGTCACAAATCACATGTATTAGTTGAGTGTGTGTCCTGACCAGACATGGGGTGATTACTTCATGAATGTAATCGATTGCGATTACGATTACTTCTGAATCACGCGATTACGAATACGATTACAGCAAAATCGGGAAGTAGTCGATTACGATGACGATTACATTGGAAAAGTAATCACGATTACTCACGATTACATTTATTTTGTATCGTAGTATTTATATTGGAAGACAATACATGGATTGCGCTGGAAAGGCCCAATGATATAACAACTGTCTTTAAAAAAGATTGTACGTTTCCTTGTTACGTCATAATGTACCCATTGCCCATTTTATAGAGGACGGTTTATCGCACCCAATGATTTGCATTCTTGCCAGGTCCATAACTGCCGCACCCCCAATTCGCCAATAGGGTGGGGAGCGTGGTTGCAGGGGACTCAAAAGTATTTTGTAAACAAACATAAATTATGGAGCATTTTCGAGAGATTTCATTAACTTGGAATTTCTCTTTGAGCTTTGCGATTGAAATGTCTATAGCTTGATTTCGAAATGCATACGTCTCTCCCTCAAGAAATAAAGCATGCATAATCCATAGTAATAGGCATTTGGGTGCCAGTCAATACCGCTCCTCGACACATCAAAAAACATATGCAGTTTCGGCCAACATGAGACTCCACGAAGTGTGCTATTAAAGAAAGACATTGGCCAAAACTTAGGGTATGTGTCCATTGTTAATAGCCGCGCTGAGTGGGCGTGACTAATAGTCCATTCCTTCCAATCTGAGCCCACGATTCAAATGCCACCTGGGCACCCACAGAGCATTAGACATGACAATTTGTGTGTGCGTCTCACGCAAGTTTTTCTTTTAATCTGCTGTTTGGGCCACTATACAATCAATATCTTTTGGCTATTACCAGACAGGAGGTCACCAATTAACAACATACGATAAAGTAATTATTGCAAGACACCAGTTGGTAGAATTATGAATTACGCCCCCTTCCCGCTCTTAAGGTAAATCTGACCATCGGGCGCTGAGATAGGATTAGAAATGCAATATAATGCAATTACCAATATTATTGACGAAATTAAATCTTCAACTTCAAAATTGACTACCCTATGGGGGCCCAAGACCAAAGTTTGGTTGGGGGACGCTTTTGTTGTCTTGATCCTGATTCTAGCTACAACCCACGCTAACATGATATATAAGCCGATGGCTATGGCGGCAGGTCCAAATGTTCAATAAAGAATTGTGAAATAGCGACCCAATTTGGGTAGAATATTATGAGAATAACAGAAAGTGAACATGAAATTCTGCCTTCAACTTGATGCAGAAAATGTAATGCAAGCTGCCATTACGAGAAACGGCAAAACAACGGCCCACTTACGATGTTATACATCAGCAGCTGTTTATTTTAATGCTACGTTGTGGAAATCGTAATGTTTTATTTGGCGAGTACAGAATTTTAAATCTTTGTCTGCTGTACGTTCGTACCATATAGGCCTACTGCTCGCTAAGCAGCAACGGTGAAACTGCATTTAACTATAGAATTAGAACTATTACATTCTATAGTTTAACTAAGCATAACCAAACATCAATACGAAAGTTGCTATTTTAACCTAGGCAGATAGGTGATTATGATTAATTATCATGATGCGAGGTAGTGGCGTCTGAAATGTATTGATAAACCGATATACAGCACGGTGGGGTTTCTTACAATCACACAAATGTACATCGAATATCTATTTACTAGGGATGGTGTGAACCTCTGAAAGGTTCAGGTTCGTGTTAACGCGAACCTTTTTGAAAGGTTCTGTGTGAACGCGAACGTGAACCTCATGACGTCACGTGACGTCATTTTGCTAATTCCAACCCTACATTTCAGTGAAGTTATATATTAATGTACAGCACGATTCCTAGAGACGACTCGGGTCACATTATGCCACACTGCTGAAGTGCATACTAACTATTTAAACGTCGCCAAATATATCAACTGCGGAGCAAGCAAATGATATAATAATCACATAAAATCAATATCGGCGAAGCCTTGCAAAGGAATATAAGCTTACGCCTTAACGGTCAAGGCCAGACCGGAGTATTGCTACATTGTTACCGAGCAAAGTGTAAAAGGAGTTTCTATACTTGCTACCGATTTTATCCCATTAACAAGTAATGCAGGCGTAGCCAACACCCTAATCAGACGCATTTTTTTTTATTATACATGCAATAAACATATCACATCAAGATGGTCCCCGTACGCCTGCTAGATTTTTTACATTAGACAACGATGTACTCTTTATAAGAATTTCATTGATTGGTTGAATAAGCATCATTCGCTAACTATACCGTAGCGTATTTCGCTCTTCATATTGTGTGATTGCGGGTCAAGCTCACCGCAAAGAGTCACTAAACATTTCTAAACGGGAATCTGGAGATTTCGAGTAAAATTTCGAAACAAAGCAAGTAAAAATTTTGAGATTGTCAAGGTGCATGCTTGTTTATAGTGTTGATTTTTTTATGCTGCCAGCGCCATGCACAGAGTGGCCCGCAGTTGAAATGCGATGAGTTTTAACTGATAATGTTATAATGATGACGAAAATTGTAATTTATATGAAAAAGGTTCACAGTGCAGAACCTACCAAGGTTCGTTTGTGAACGTGAACCTCTAAATTTCTGAGGTTCACACACAGAACGCGAACGTGAACCTCACGTTTACACCATCCCTACTATTTACTATGTGTGGATACTTCCTACGCAAAGACGAGCAAAGCTAATAGGCTACCTCTGACGTAATAATGAGCAGTGGCATTTGTAAATCAGACGTTTGTGCTCTCAAGTCTCAATAACTGGTATAATGCCTCTTCCTTGTTCACAAGAGTTCAGCTTATGTCACAGTCCTTGTACAAATAAAAAGTAATCGTTCTTTCACAGAGAAATCGATTAAATATTGGAAGTAGTCGATTACGATTACGATTACTTCGGGATTTTTTCGAATGTAATCGATTGCGATTACGATTACTTGAAAATGCTTTAATCGTCGTAATCCATTACGATTACTAATCGCGATTACCCCATGTCTGATCCTGACTTCCAGAGAACACCGGTTAAGAACTACTGACAATTCGTTGCGCATCGAAGTGCAAAGATACATGTGATGTAATGAGTAAGAGAGTTTGACACCTGACGTTCCTGATATCAATAAACTGATTAAATATCGCACTATTAATTGTTCGCGAATGTTCAGTTCCTGTCATAGTCCTGGTATAAGTAAAAAGAGACGCTTAGGAGTACAGAACATCATACGAATGTTTCCTGCAACCCGAAAGGACGTTCTACCTGCTTTACAACAAAGTTACGTAATTTATGAATTCAAGTGCTATCTCCGTGCCAACGCCACAGTTCTCTCGTTTTCCTAACTTTGTATATTTTCTGTGTGACGTCATAATTAGCGATATATATATTGTTGTTAAACATAGTTATTCGAATTCTCGCATTATTGCTGACGATATCCCCTGACGAGGGTCAGCCGAAAAGCTTCTGGAATAAATATGAATATATTATTCAAATGTGTTATAAGTAAAAACTAATCGTTCTTTTACGAAGAAATCGATTAGACATGAGATTTATATTACGATTACTAATCACGGTTACCACCCCATGTTTGCTCCACACCACCTTCGAGTAGACGCTGATGAAACAGTAGCGGTAGACTCCAGGCCTTTAGGTAAAAGTCCGAGTAGAATCCTAGAACTTTACACGCATATCATTCTGTATCTGTTTAGAATCAATTTTATCTATTATTCCATTTATTTGAACGGCAGACATCCGACGAACATACTATTTCACAAGCCGCACTTGAAGAAACACTGCTGCAGATGGAACGACTATATCAATTGGACCAAAGTCATTCAAGCGCGAGCTATACCTTATGCAGCCGTTCGGTCGCAGCTCTATCTAACTGTCTAATGTTAACATTACTAACTGTCAGAAGAGGATAGCCGCCATCCTCCACGTTTAACTGAATCGAGAAACTTGCATATTCGATAGATATATCGACACGGATGTAGGACAGGTAGGGTTGCATTTAAAACAAAAATCAATTTAAAACAAACATGTTTAAAACAAGGTCCTTGTTTAAAACATGTTTTTTTATTGTTTTTATGCTTTTTTAAATGTCATAGCGTCACGAATATTCAATTGTGACGTCATAGTGGATTGACATTGACAATTGAAAATGTAGGGTAAATATAGCTCCTTTGACGAAATATGTGTACTATTGTTGTTGAACCGACTATTTTGAGGGTTCCAACCATCCCATATCGATATAAGTCAGCTATATCCGTTGGTAATTGTCCGTAAGCTCCTACAACATGTATTTTGGCCAGTATTTACACAATTGTGGCATAATTTTACAACTTAAAAAAACATAATTCTTTTTTAAAGGCCTTTATTTAAAACACTGTTTCAAACCTGTTTTAAACAAAGCGTTTTAAAACACCGCTTGTTTTAAATGCAACCCTAGATGTAGGTAAAATCATATACAGAAGCCACAGCGAATATCACAGTCACACCCCTCTGCATTCTAGGGCCCTTCTTAACGCATGACTGATCTTGCCAATCGGACATTCCGGAGCCGGGCGCTTGCACTTATTTACTCCAGTGTCCACACCCCCTTTGAGCACACACAGTCACACACTGAGTCGCCACCGTGCTAATAAATTATGATCGCGTGCTGCAATAAAAAATTGTCAAATATTTACGAACGGTGCAGGGGCGTCTATATCGACTTCGCAAACAAACGCACTGACATTACGCTTATAAGTATATCCTTGCCGCCACAGAAAAAGTCACTAATTGTCACGGAAACGTGTCAGTTGGGATTTGATATCGAGTAAGCTTTCAGGCAGGTTATGTGATGAACGGATATTCGCGGATTATACAGGGAAAGCTCAGAAGATATAATTGCAAATGAAATCAATGTAATGGCTCGTGATGAAGAAGGTGAAAGAAATGTAGTATTCGAGATGTCAGAATATATGCTAAATTACCGTTACGCCATAAGGGCGATTGTAGCAATGATATATGTGGCCTATACTTAACCTATTTTGATGAATGTTCTCACATTGTTCCACATGAAAGCTGCCAAAGGTGCATAATCATCCACGCCCCGTTCATTTTCAGAGAATGCAAGTACAACGTAATTACTATAGTGATTGCTTATGCAGAACCCTCCATTCCCCGTGACTTAAGGGGGCAGCAGTGGCTTTTTTGGTGGGCAAGGTGGGCGGTCGCCCGCCCCCAGGTCGAAGGTTCCCCTCTTTGGTTTGGGCGCTTTTTTCAAGGATTATAGGGAATAAACGTGGAAATCTGTGTACTAATCAAGACGACGATTCCGTACAGATATGTCAATCATCATCAAATATCTGCATTTGTTAGAAAAGTCTCATATCCCGATAATCATCACGTCTCTGCATGCGATCTAATTACTTAGTCTAGTCTATCCTAGGTCTGTTCAAAAATAACTTTTTTTCGTATTCCAGCCATTCGCTGGTTAAATTGTCAGGTTACCTTAAAAAACGCTGTAAACCAAATTTGGTCCAATTGCAACAAGTATAAGCAGTCGCAGAGCCAATTAAAATTTGTTAATTTAATGAAGAAAATAAAAAAAATAAAAATTTCAAATTTTTCTGTCAACCCAAGGAAATTGTTGAGGTGTCTTTAGAGACGATGCAAAACAAATTTGACTCAATTCCAACTACTCGAATCAGAGTTATTTGAATTTTTCGTTGATAATTCTCGGATCCACCAAGCAACTATAATCTGAGAATTATCAACAAAAATCTCAAATATCTCCGCTTCTTCTAGTTCGAATTGAGTCAAATTTGTTTTGCATCGTCTCTGAAGACAATTCAACAATTTCATGGGGTTGATAGAAAAGTTAAATTTGTGTTTTTCCCTAATACATTAAAAATAAAAATAGAAAAACCCAGAAGTTACGATTACATACTTTTTTAGGGTTACTGGGAAGACTCGCCCAGCCCCACCATAAGTAGGGCCACCACTGAATGGGGTATCCAGTAGTCGATACACACGCATAGCGAATGTAAGCCATTAGAAACAAGGGTTGTGAAGTATTGATAGGTCATATCGTGTGTTTGTATCATTGATCTATTAACGAGTCAATTACATATTTTTAGAAGCAATCGATTGGAGCCTTGAGTCAACGGATAGCAAAAAAGGTAGAACGATTTGGCTTTCGGAATCCTTTTTGATGTGATAAATATTCTCGTTTACAGAACGCAGTCTTGGGCCTCAGATATCATACAGTAACATTGGGTCTGTAAGCGTTCATAATCATACCTATCACGGTGAGTTTGTCGTTAATTTATGATTGAACCGGAAATGATACGTTTGGAGCAAGTAAATTCCGCCCCACAAAGTCACCGAGGAAAAATTACAAAAAACGACGAAGGGACAGCATGGTCCAAACAATACAAACCTGTCTTGTAGTTGTCAATATTGCAACAGAACAGTGTTATATTGGGAATAGACTATTAATGTAATGAAATATTACAACTATTTGAGACGAATTTGCCCATTGAAAAGGACTAAAGGCGTACCAGCTAGATGAGATAACGCAGGGTTGCATATAAAACAATAGGTGCTATATTGTCTGCAGATTTTCGAAAAATACAAAAACAGAATGAAGTATGAACATTAGGACGACTTCCACTAGAAATAGTCGACTTACACGGTAGGGAATGATCGCAATCCAGTGACTTTGTAGCGTGAAAATATTTCATGAATACGAACATCCTGCCATCTGTTCACTACATCGCACTCCGTGTCTTGCGTATCGCATTATACATTGCATGTTTTGAGCAGATGCCTGCGATTATTAAAACAATCATATTCCGAGCATTCCATTGCGTGCACCTGCCTAAAGCACAGTATGTTTTAGATGTTATTTAGATGATATTTGTCGTCTGTCATGGCTAAAAAAACACATACAAAAAAAAACAATAAAACAATAGAATTATGTCTTCAAAATCTTTGTTTTAAATTTATTTCTGTTTCAAATGCAACCCTTCCTAGAACTTGCGCGAACTTGATCGTTTCTTAGGTTTGCGTCAATCGCATGAAATATGCAATAATCCTAGTCGTACTTTTTTCGACCAATATAGTAGCCCCAACATTACATACTCTATTATATTAACCATATAATCCGACTTCCGTCTGCACTCCACATTGTCATTGAAACACTGCGCATACTTTTGAAAGTGTTTCCTGCACAACTTCGGTACCTAGGAGCAGGGTTGTAATGACTCGAGTCATGACTCGACTCGAGTCAGACTCGAGTCATTTTCTTGAAATGGGGAAATGACTCGACTCGAATCGAGTCAATATTTGGATTGACTCGACTCGAATCGAGTCAAATTTGGATTGACTCGACTTGTACTCGAGTCATTACGCATGACTCGACCCTAGTCATTGACTCGGCTTATTTTATATGACTTGAAGATGAAGAAATTTGCGAATCGTAATGGCTAGATCAACGCATCTGACGAATTCTGCCGATATCACTATTTGTCACCGCTGCTTTCGTTGCACTCGTCTGATATCAGTTATGCCGCCGTAAAAACAACAGACAATGGTACATAGTAACAATGCATTGTACAAAATCATCCTGTGACGAAGAGGTAATAGATCCTCCGCAATCAAAGTACTCAAGACTTTTCAATTATACGCACAATCGAAGCGAAGTTCAATTAGGGCCAATGAAATGACTCAGTTGGCCAAGTACTTGCAAGAGACTGATAAGCTCATGTGTAGATTTGAAGGCGATAATTCTTTGCAATTTTTGGCGACTAGAAAGAATGAGTATCTTATGCTCTTCAATGTGGTTCAAAATGCTTGTCAATTCCTGTATCTAGTGCACCAGTGGAACGTGAATTCAGTAGATGTGGATTTATTCCAAGGCCATGCCGCTACAACATATATGAGGATCTCCTTTCCACTTTAGTATTTTTGAAGTGTAGCTCAATAATTTGATCTGCTGTCTGCGAAAACCCACAATACCCCCCGTCCATTTGTCGTTTTGTTAGGTATGTGCATTGTGCACGTGAGTAATAATGAATGGCTAATGTTGTGTGATGTTTGTACAATTAGGCTGTTCAAAAATAACTTCTTTTTTATTTTACTAGGTGGCTACTTGATAAAATTGTTATGTTGCATAAAAATAACACTGAATCTGGCTTAATTTTAAAAAGTTGAATCAATGATATGAGAGGAGAAAATTTTATTTTTGAAAATAAATGGAGTGTTTTATTTAGTGTGAAATTCTTTCATATAATATAATTACATACTAGTAGTAAGCCGACTATTTTTTCATATCCAAAATATTCCACTCTAATAAATTCGCTTTTTCTAGTTGGAATTGAGCCGATTTTGCTATGAATCATATTCTTACACAATATACCAATATCATGAGGTTGCCCGTAAAATTCGAAAATCTCTATTTGTATTTAATACAAAATTTCTCTCATAGTAGTACCGCTCCGGCGGCTATTTCGGGAGCTGACCAGGAAAGCAGACCTTTTTTTAGTCAACCACCTGATAATGTGAAAGTAAAACTGTATCTCTACATAAATATGTATCTGTTGATTCTCTATCAGCTGGTATCTAGACGTGACTTCATTGGTTCTATATCAGATAGTATGTAGACGTGAATTTGTTGCTTCTCTATAAGCTAATTCAGGATTGAAAACATGAGTACAACATGACTTCAATGCAGTGACTTGGACTCGGACTCGAGTCATAACACTATGACTCGGACTTGACCCTTTAAACGGTGACTTGGACTCGGACTCGACTCGGTGATGAATTGAAATGACTCGACTTGACTCGAGTCAATACCACAAAAGTAAGATTGACTCGTGACTCGGAACCATGTGACTTGGTTACAACCCTGCCTAGGAGCCGGTTTCGTCGTCGGTAGGTCTGGGTCGTAGGAACATGGGTTCATTCCACGACTGGATCAGACTTGACCGTGAAACTGGTTTAGCAGATCCTCTGCTAGGCGCTCATCATCCCAGAATGTCGTGGAGAAGAAAAGTGGCAGGGTTATAATCTGCGTATTTACTCGACTTGGACTGAGTCATTGCGCATGACTAGAACCAAGTCATATGACTCGAGAGTCAGACGGCCAAGACCGACATTTCATTGTAATTTTGAAGAATAGTATAGTAACTATATTGTTTGGAATTCGTATAACGGTACTGGTATAGTTGAAAACCAGAAACAGAGACCAGAAACAGCGACCAGAAAGAGCTAAAAGTGAGGAAAATGAGTAGGCCTTTATTATAAATGCGAAACATACGATATCAACAAACATGATTATAAAAATTGGGGTTAACAAGACTTTTACTGAAAACTGAGCAGTCAACATAATGACTTGGACCCGCACTCGTGTCATAATACCATGACTCAGACTCGACTCTCTGCTCGCTGACTTGGACTCGGACTTGACTCGGTGGTGAATTGAAAATGACTCGACTTATGACTATGGTCAAAAGTATAAAAGTTAGATTGACTTGTGACTCGAAGCCTTGTGACTTGGTTACAACCCTGAAAAGTAGTCATACAAAACCTGATAACCTGAGCAACAGTTTCTTCGTATCTTCATCGTGATAGCAATTAGCAACCCTATGGTTTAAATTACTTTTCCGCCTATAGGACGTAGGACGTAGTTCATTTTTGTCCTTGATGAATTTTGCGGCATATAGGCCTACACCGACTCATGATACACATACACACGTTCTGCGCATATGCATACCATGAGTGCATGATGTGCATGTGCCGCTGGACAAGGAAGTGCAGATATAGCCTTTACGGCTTTCTAAGTCATGCACCACCCCTCCATGCTCTGCCAGTAATGCATGAGCGCCAAGCAGGGAAGCCATGGATACCAGTGTTATTAATCAGGCCTTTGGTCTGACCCGGCCGGGGATCGAACCCACGACCTACCGATCACGAAGCCGGACGCTTAACCATTACGCTATATTGTCGGTTATAGGAAATCCGGTATAGTAAGATATTGAATGTGTTTATTGCAGTTGGTTCACCGACGGATCCGACCTCATCTTCATTCGAACAGCATGTTGAAGATTTTCAGGATGAAGGTAGTCACGTAGTTTTGTTTCACTATTCATTTCCTCTGTTCTTTGGTTCTCATGTTGTCAATCGTTTTAGTTCGGTGCATGCACCTCATTCACTCGATTTTCGTGGCTAAAGCATAGTATTGCAACATCCTGTTGATGATAGTATTTTATATGTTTGACGGAAAACAATGACATTAGTAGCATTAAGGTATTTAATTAGCCTCTAAGATACTGGTCTTCATAAGAAAAAATACAGAATACAGAAAGAATACAGAATAAATTAACAATATTTAAGACAATGTTTTTTATACACTACAGAATGATAGGTTCGGGAAATGTCTCACGAGTACGAAGAAACGTATTATTAATAGTATCCGCTTGTAATATTGTTCATTTGCTTTCATCAGCAAAAGAGATAAAGACCCTTATACACAGCTGAAGTGTTTAGAAGCGGAATGATAACTTTACTTGTCACTTTGAGATAATATTCTTTCACGGCAATGGTCGAAACCCAGTTAATGTTATACGTGAACAAGTATTTGCACTTGTCGTAGAATATATTTCAGCCCTATTGATTTTACGAGTGACCCGTTTTTAAACGCTGATTCAAGAAAATGGAGCGTGGGTATGCTTTGTCAGTAATGACAGCAATGGCAGCAATCTCGGCCATTTATGTTCCTATAAACAAGCAGAGTGCTTTTCAACCTGCGGGATGGTGCGCACTTGTGCCGATGAAAAAATGCAGTGCGGATGTCAAACGTGGCGTGGATGAGTGCAGATGAAAATTCGGACGAGAGCGGATGTAAATCGTATATAATTGTTACTTTTTCTGACGTAGACTAACTCTAATCAACTTAATGAGAAATTATAGTGCAGTGGCTCCCTAACTTGTCGTTGCGACGCAATTGTAAATACTTATTTGACTTACGACGCGTGATTAATCGTAACTTTTACAATAACTAGCCGACAGCCGTAGTGAATTAATATTTGCGCACTACAATTATTACTAGGGCAAGTTTTTGCATCTTTTGCAACTTTTGTTTACAGCTTCCTAGATACTCATAAATAATGCACTATGATGTTTAGGATGTTTGGAGGGATTTCATAGTGCAACTTTTCTCTATTTTTCATGCCAATTTGTACTGCAACTTTTATCAAATATTGTGTCAAAATGTAGAAAACATGCTATATATAAAATATTTCTACTAGGGTTCTATTCTCTTTGATTTGCAAACTAAAGAGCTACATGATGAGTTAGCTTCATCTCACTGTGTTATCCGTGACACAATGGCTTGCAAGCAAAGTTCAACTATCCCTGCCAAGCACGAACGTGTCCGAATAATATGTAAATAGATCTCTTTATTAATCCTGCCGTTTAAATTTGAGATGGATTTCCATTTCACGGACGCCCTGGCGAGACCGCCGAACATTACATTTTCACTGGGTCACCTTATATAGGCTATTGATTTTGTTAAGGTAGCCAAGAGTGAGTTTTTCTGCAACGCCTTGGTCAAGTTTGCCGACCTAGAGGACTCGGGTGTGTTATTTGACTGGTTTTAGGTGGAGGGGGTTATCGCTATGCTGTTTGGCTTTTTTTGGGGGAAATTATTCCCGCCCCGAGTAAAGTTCTTGCTGTGTACCGGGAATAAAGTTTTGGATGTCTCGCCAGTATGTCGAAATGACAAAATGACAAATTTGTCAGCTCTGCAGAAACTAGGTTATACAGCAGAACCTTTTGAGTATATCATACACTACTAATTCAACCAAAATTATAAACGCAAATTTTTACTGCAACTTTTGTTAAAATTAAGTGCAATTAACTTTCCGGCAGTTGGAAACCACTGCTCCATGTTGTGTATTACTTCATTTTAACACACACATACACAACCAGTCTAAGTTTTTAGGCCTACATCAAACCTTCTGTGGTTGTGGGATTGAGAGCTGTAATTACTTAATTGACACATGCGGCATCCCATTTGCTTTCATTTTCAATTCAATTCAATTTATTGATAACAAGTACATCATTTTAACGCACCCCAATACTGCGAAACAATGAAAGATAGGAAGGTGTCTAAACGACTTGGAGTCATCTTCGAAATCAGACACCGATCTGACCTAGGCGATCTAAAAAAGGAGGAATGCACTATTTGAGATAAAGGATGTGCCACTTTCACATTCATTTTAGAATGGACCGAATTAAATCCTAATTTCGGATATTTTCACAATCGACGCGTTGCTGGACGTAAATATATCTTTCATGGCGAACAGAGGGACGACATCACTGGTACTACCCCTGTCGTAGTCAAGTTGTTGCAAAATTCTGATGACAGCAATAGACATGCAAAAGTTCTCAAACTATTACATCACCAGAACTTGGTGAAAATGCTTCATGTGGACAGTTGTAACCTCGGTCACATCAAACACATTTCTATCGCCTTGGAGAAATGTCGCGAAATAAATCTTCGCGATCAAGTGCTTGCTAACAAGAAGCAGGGCAAATCGTTTGATGGTATTTCGTCCCTGATCTACGCCAAGCAGCTCGTAGATGCTGTGAGCTATATGCACTCGGAAAACATCCTTCATAGAGACCTGAGACCCTGCAATGTTTTATTATCGCTATGCGAAAGACATTTAAAAATCACAGACTTCGCTATGGCGGTGCTAACGGAGGACCATAAAACTTGCAAAATCTCTCAGAACTGCTCCATTCGCATTGATGGGTATCAACCTGCGGAGGTGATACATCGTACAGTTTTCACTCACTTGTCCGAAGTATTTTCTCTTGGATTGGTGCTGTATTTCTTATGGTCGAACGGTGGACATCCGTTTGGCGACGACCCGGACGAATGGAATATCAACATAAAAAAGAATCGGAATCTTAAAATCGACGAGATGCTCATTGAAAACGCTTCTCACGCGAAGGAATTGCTAATGAAAATGCTGCAACCCCGTCAAGATCAAAGGCCTTCCGCACAGGAATTGACAAGTTTCGAGATTTTCCGTATTAAAACTGAAGGTGGTAGGTCTATAGGTGATGGGATTTTTCTACTAATATATCTGTAACGCCATGGTTTGTTATAGGCATTCCGAGAGGAGGCTCTCTCGGAAACCTGATGTCACACGAGGCGTGTGCCGACGAAAAGCCGAAATTACGGTGAGCTTCATCCAGACGAAAAATGCCGCCCTGCGGCTGAGATTTCAAATGGTGTATCTTAAAAATCAGAAGCTGCGGGTGGCTGAATTAATGACTGTGCGCCTGTACTACCTTCAATCTAGCATATGTTTGAGACGGCGTGAAGATGTATGTCGTTTGATGTCTGTTGGATCTCAAGTATACGAGCTAGTGGGCTTCTTGTCCGTACGTTTTTAATCCCTGTTGGTGTGACGGTCGCTTCGATCAAGTCACACATAACAATTGTTTGAAATTGTATTAAGGAAATACCGTTACCTATTCTGGAACCATGCAAATTATATAGTTTCGCGATGCTTGATGCTCACCACGCAGCGATCTCTGACCTGTATTTTTGGACAATCGAAGACCCGTAAACATGTCTGTCAGGCATCACATTGCCGTTTTAATCTTAAAATTGTGAGCCACATACCCGAAATTGACTTGATTATTTCCGTTTTTTGGTTTGTGGTATTCACTATTCATATGGTGTTTATTCGCATTTACACCAGGCAGATACCTTTATCAAATTCCGTAGCTGCCGACTTGTATCACGGCTCACCTCTAGGCATTTGTAGACACCGCTTACGCGGATCAGATTGCAAGGAGGAGCCTAGATAGCATTTTACGCTCTGTTGGTGTCCAAATCGGGTCACAGTAATTTCCGGAAGTGAAAAAGTTCTCACTGATTCCATAAATTATGCAATTCTTCACTCAATTACAAAAAGCGTCTTTGAAAAGTGGTTCGGAGGAGTTCGGGTAGAGCATTGGTTCTTAATCTGATGGGTTCAGGGGGGCGGAACGGGGCGCTGAATAAAATGGCGTTGCGGTAGATGGTGTAGTATGGACATGTGATTAATGATTATATAGTAGAACAATAGTTCTATCTATATATCTTTGAGTTCGTCGCGTTGCGCGCGAATATACACCGGTGATATTTACATCGTGTATCCATGAATGTAGTGGTTATTATAATTCATGTAAAATGAATTGCGCGTACTGTTAGATCGCCATTTCCCCGTTAAAACACTCCCGTAACGTTAGCTTTGATTATTTTGCACAAAATGTTTCGAACTACGTAGTGTGTCGTAATTGAAGAGGTACTGTACCACTTTTGAGAGTGTGGGTCGTTTGTACACCAATGATGCTCTGAATCTTTTTCGCCAAAATGACTAACTAAATATAGGTGTATTTGAGAGCTACAAAATTAAATCGCCAGAATATTTCGTCATCGTATCATAAAGGATGAAACTGAGTAGTATGTGACCCACAAACTCACACGAACTTTACATAATATGGGTTGCTTTGTTTGGAATACATTCATTCAATGTTAATGTCTGGGTGCAGTATTAAATTTAATGGGAGCGATCAAAGATCTCTACCACATTCTCAGCTGATTTAAGTCACACAAAGCAATAAAATAAAACCCAAAACAATTAACTGGAGCAATACCAATCGCAGAACTGAATTCGGGAAGTGTGCATCGGGCTTGAACCAAATGATATGAGCCCTTAACAGGTGGTTGTTATGACAATCTTGATTCGATTCCGAATATAGCATATAATTATTATATTGTTAATTAGTCGGGTGGTCATTGCGCGCGAAATATTCTCAATAGTAAAATCCCACCGACCGGACCGGACCGGACTTCGATCGGATTGTTACTTACTATATAGTCCTTAATATATGGAGGGGGCGCCAGGCAAATTCTTGAAAAGGGGCGATGGAGAAATAAAGGTTACGACCCACTGGGGTATATCTACCAGACTTGACGTTGATCCACACTTATACATGGGATGCGAATCCATCAAAAATACTATTTACTTGACCATACTTCGAACGTTGGTAATGGGAATACAAAATCTTCTGCTGGAATGAAAGCAGTCCACAAGACAACCACCTAAATTTAAGTATAGTCCGAATATAGACATTGCCTATTGATATGTAACTCTAAAAGTGTGCTAGCTAGTGTGGTGATCTGAACCATATCCAGGGACATAGAAAATCACGAGAGTTCCATGAAAACGAGCGCTCCCTTTCAGACCTCATGCTTCACCAGACGAAGGGAAATCCATAAATGAACTCGTTCGTTGGTCAGCTCCAGACACGATCAGTGACATCAGTCTTGAACCCAAAGGTTTGTGTATGTAGTGGCATACACCATTAGCCTAGTGTCTTCAAATTCAGCAACGTATTTACTTTAATTAAGGCTTTGGGAATTCCTCAGATATCAGACAGCGGCCGAGAATAAGCTCGGAATCGTACCGAACTCATCGGTGAGTATTTGATTTCGTTTTAATCTCCAAAACACCGGTTCAACCTTTTTCGAAAATATTGAAATGGCGAAGAGTAACCCGCATCGCTCTCTTCTACTGAAATCAAATTTCAGTTTGTTCTGCATCACCGTTACTACTTACGTGAGATGAGCGTGCCGGAATTCTAAAACGGCCACGATGTTATGTGGATTTCCTTTCAAATCACAATACGCGAATCTGATATTTAGAAGAATCATGTCGAATGACCGGGATTACCAGCGTGGAAGACAGAGATTACCGGAATTGGAATTGCAGAACTACACACAACTATTTAACAGTAAGTTAACAGAGGAGATACCGACATTTTCATAATAGACATTTGATAAATGAAGCCAATCGATTACTGGAAAGCATTGTCTGTAGGCCTATACATGTGCGCTTTCCTTCATATAATTACACGTTTCTACCATGTACCTGTGTTGACAAAAGTGTTAATAACGTATATCATATCTGGATCGGTCAACTTGGATAAATGTTCCATCCAATATCCAACTTCAGCGATACTGTGTTCGTGTAGTAGGCTATAGTTGAAACCTTCTGTGATACCATTGTTGCATTACGAATTTCACGGTCCTTGGTTTCAATTGTGATTTTAACTAATTGGCTTTTGTAAAAAAAAAAACGTAATGTTCTCATGACCTCTATCATCTTACTATATCTATGCATTTATTAGCACATCCACAAAGCATGTAACCTGTGAAATTTACTGCTTTCAATATCGAAACAAAATTCAAACGCCGCAGAACGCAGTTTAATATCAAACTTTCCGCTCCAGCCACCATTATCTGCTTCAGATTTAGCTCATTGGAAAAATAATTGCCGACTCCCGTTCTATATAGCCTATCTATAGAAACTATTGGTTCATGCTGCTTTCTGTTATGCTTGAAATTGATGAATAGACATAAATATATAATTATTATATGACAGGTTTAGTCATTTTCGACAAAATTTTGTGCGTTATGCGCGTTTACCATCCTGCGTTCAACAAGTGGACGCCGATGAATAGGATTCACTCCGATATGGCAACTCGGACTTTTACCACTGTGTCCAGTAACGGTTATGTCTATTTGCTATCATCTGATAGAATATTCCTTCGCGTGAATGCATCGAAATCAAATGCAATGTGGGAATATCTTCCGCACATGAAGCATGTTCATGGGGATTATCCACCGGCCGTGACCTCAGGCGGTAAGTTTCAGACGTAGTAGCCTACCTTGCATTGCCTGTTTTCGACCACGTATAGATAAATATTGTATATAGGACGGCCAAGGCAGAAACAGTACTTCGTCATCCCAACGTTGGCCTCGGGCTCCACCTATGCTCATGCTCATAAAGCAAACTGTTGGGAGGGTGAACCTCCAGATCCTCCGTTCATGACGGGCATTTTAACCACCAACAGAAAAGCACGTTTTACTGTCATAGATAATATGCCCTGGTTTGTGCGTAGTTGTGCGAAGCGCGAAAAAAATCATACGAAGGATTGTCTTCTGTCTATATAACAGGGGTTGGTAAACTACGGCCCCTGCCGAAACTTCAGATTGTTGGTGTGCCATGGAGTGGTATAATGACGGGTGCTAAAATGCCTGTTTTTTTATTATAAATGATGCGTGTTTTTTCTTGGGCGCTGCGGGTATTCATATTAAAAAGTAGACATTTAATTATACTAAACTGGACGAAGAAAAATTTGAAGTTGTACGAAATCTCCCACAAAATACTCTATGAAGTATATGTTGATTTGCGAGATAATTTTGGGCCCTTCGAGCACGACCTCCCCCCATTGGGTGGTTTGGGGTGCGGCAGTTGCGGTCCTGAAGACGTCATTACCTTATAAAGCAAAGTGTCTCCACCAATAGCGGAATCAAGCCGAACCACATGCATTAGTATTCTCTGTTCAGTCTTTTATATAGATTCTACCGGTGGTTCTCAAACTTTTCAAAAAAGAAAATTCACGAAATAGTCCCTTGGTAATTTTTTAAATGACTCACGATCCCCTGGGAAATCAACAAAAAGCAACATGTTTGGTTTTATTGTGTCAATGTGACAGGTGTAGCCTATTTTTGAGACCAGCTTGGCTGTGCTTAGTTAACGCGACTCTAATATCGTGAACAACATTCAACCAACGAAAACGTGGTTCTTGGCCCTTAGCAATTAACCTAATCTCTGGTGGACAAATCATTTAGGCCCATTTTAACTAAACGGGTAATTTCATCAATACTCTTTTTATATGTAATCGCGATTTACGAAAGAGCTGAAATATCTAACGGCAAAGGCGGGTTACATAAATTTGTTTCCATCAGCTTAGTATAAGTATTAACAATTACTTTGTTGAAACTTGTTGGTATTTCGTGAAATCCGGTAATGAATGTTGCTATACTGGAAATATAGTGGAATCACTCACTCGTACCATACTAAACTAAATGAAAATTTCTTTTTCAATTCGCATTTTAACATGGGGAGTACTATTTTCCGCCGTGGGTCGAATTTGTACAACATGGGGCTTATATTAGAACTATTTGGTGCCTGAACATGCCAATATCGAAGGTTCTGACCAACATGCGGTGATCGTTTTGGGCCACGGCTTTTTCGCCGGTGATCATTTCGGCAGCGCACCTCGCGCGAAGTCGAATGTTGACCAAATCCTCATATGCCTTGGCATGTCCTGGTGCGTAAACGGCCAGTGCCGAAATGCTGATGATCCACTGCATGTTCGGCACCCCTAGACTAAAGTAAGTCTGCTTCAACGGCCTCAAGCGATTCTCTCATAATTGCGAATAAAGGTGGACTCATTTTGTTCGGGATTGCGTGGGTATACGCATAATAATACCAAGAAATGGATTGACACTGAAGCGCGCGAGGTGCGACTAAAATTAAAAATTGAATAATTCTGCACTAAAACACTCAACTTCATGTTTATTAACGATAAAATGTCGGCCACCATCGAGTTCGGTTCAAATATAAGTTACTTGGAACTCCAAAAAATAGTTTTTTTTGGATCGTTTGAATATTTGGTGGAATGTGCTACGTCGTCCTAAAAATTTTCTCGCGGACTCCAAAAGGACGCAAATCCCAGATCGAGAAACATTGGATTAGACGATGCATATTAGGCAATAAAAGTGATCACTACGGGTTCTCATTTTCATCACTCTTTTGACGCTATGAAAGGTAAGAAGAGTATCTCCAAAACGTGTTGAAATCTACCAATTTCCGAATCCGCTCTGGCCATATATAACACCAACCGTTGAAATTCTCACAGGTAAAATTTATGTTATTGGAGCGGCTGGAAATGAAGGTTGCGGCATGGCCCACGCAGCCGAATGCTTCGACCCAGCTCAAAACTGCTGGAGCGATTTACGAATGGCAGACTCTCGACATCATCATGCGGTAGTTGTCGAAAGAGGTATGTCGAATATGCTAGTCATTTAGTACATTTTGCAATAAGGTGGGTAAATCTTATTGACTCGCGGGCTGAATGAAAAACTCGCATTTTACCACGGGGATGAGATTGCAAGGACTATTCTTGCAGATGAATATCTAAGCCGTCTAAGGTTTTGCCGGTTATTTTGCACTGCAGTTTTACCGCCGCTAATCATTTTGGCAGCGCACTTTCAGGAGTCGCAAGTTTTCGGGAGATTCGCAATCATATAAATACAAATAATCTAGAAACACTAAATGAAGCGACGAAGAAAATTCAAATTGAATCGATCTGCTCAAAAATACTCTCTTTTATTTTGATTTGCGAAATAATTTCGCTTTGGTTAAAAAATAAGTTGCCTGCAAAATTTTATATTCTAAAAAATCTTTTCATTCGGGATCGTATGATATTTTGGAAGGTGGTTCTCAGTCCCAGAAAATTGTCTCGCGGAATGCAGTTTAAGAGCTAGTGCTGATAACTACTGGGACTGAATTTGAATCTGACTCGGATTTTAGGAAGGATATGGTGCGTGGGAGGACAAGAAGACCGCACCATTCTCAATTCGGTGACGTGTTATGATATATACGAAGAAAAGTGGTTGTCGCGTCCATCCATGCTCTATGCAAGAGCCATGCCTTCATCAGTCTATTATCAGCACAAGGTGTTTGTATTGGGTGAGATGTTTTCTCTGGAATTTGGGACACTGTATATCTTGTTAACCTCGATTGTGTATAGGAGGATATTTGTCATGTAAATTTGCACCAGAGATGCGGACTGCGTCTGTGGAACATTGTGACTCAAAGACGTTGGATTGGACGACGTTTAGGTCGATGCATAAGCCACGGGCTGCTTTTACGGCGCTCATAATCAGTGGCAGCATATATTCCGTGGGTGGAGATGAAAGAGCGAAAGGGTATGATAAAACACGCGGTCATTACGGCATTGCGCGAAGTGTCGAGGTCCAGTTACATGTTTGGGATCGGGGATTTACAGAAAAACGTCCGAACCATTCAACTCTCCCCAATTACAGACTGTATACTTGCGTGATTGTGCATGTGCATGTGCTGTGTGCATTCATTGGTAATCACTGAGGAATATACACCTATATATAGGCCTATATGGCATCCGCGGCATCCGGGTAAAATTATGAGTGTCAAAATAGAGGGTTGACAGCGAGTGTTATAATATCAATGTATTGAACATATCCATCCATGCATTCATAAGGTTATAGTATCATAATAGGGACACATACAAAATAGTTAGTTATTCATCTTAAGTAATCCAGGCCAGTTTGGTCTGTAACACTGAAAACTATGGAAGTGGAATAGTCAAAGTCATAATCACTTGAGAAAGTGGCGAAAATAGACATAACCTTCTTGAAAACTCGAAAGAAGTAGAAGTTTACTTCGTTACTGACCACCTCTGTATAATTATGATGGATGGAGGTCAGTGTATGTAGCCTACTACACGTCACGAAAATGGAAATATAACTCTGCAATCCGATTCTTAAACGCAATGGATTGGCTGTGCACGTTTGTTACGATATTTTATGGAAAGAATGTGGATATCTTTCCTCGGACCATACCCTACTAGCCCGGCACACCCGAAAAGTATAGTACTCTTATTACTCCTGGGATATTGTGTTTGAGGTCGGAAAATAGTTTTCCAAACCAAACGTATTTTGATCGATACCTCGATTAGCAACGTGACATATGCTACTATCATCGGCGTAATATTCTATTACAGATTGCACGACAGAAAAAACACAATCGAACGGTACAGCCACCCAGAGAAGAAATGGTGCACGATTAACGTGAAAAAAGAGATCAAAATGGACTGCATGTCGGCGACAGCGGTTTATTCGTTACCGTAGTTATATAGCTACAGATTAAATGAATTGAAGTATATTCATTGACGATACTCAAAGGATTATTGGAGTAACGATTATGAGCAAGAAAAAATTCCAATTCAAAGGCATACATAATATCACACTGTCTTAGTTTACGCTTCGATTGAAAGACTTACACGAATCGCTCACGATTTATGATGGACGCGGGGAAGCGGCGTGTCTGTTTGTTCGATAATCATGGTGTTTCGACTACATTGGTCATTTTCCACTAGGCTAATACTCTTTATTTTTGATTCCGTATGTACCGACTTGTAGCACGGCCCACTTCAAGCCTTTTCTTAAGACACCGCTTACGCGGATCACGTGGCGAGGAGGAGCCTAGATTAACCTCCAACACTGAGGCATGAATTTTGGAGTCGACCTCGAACCCGCAACCCATTGGTGTTCCAGCTGTGCATCTTACCGCTACCCTATCTCGCCACAACAAAAACGGCGTGTGACGCTTATAATTTACGCTTACCATACGTCCTCTTTTTTGACTTTTTTGAAAGTGTCCTCGGAGACGCCCCTTTGTCCTCTTTTTTGAGATTTTGTCCTCTTTTTTGAAAATTTAGGTCAGATTTAGAGCAAACTGCGAGTGATATGCCGCAAAATAGCACAGAAGTGACGCTCCGGCGGGTATTTCGGAGTGAAAAACGTTGATTTTAACTCTGAGCGAAAAGATGACCTTTTTTTTTATAGTCATCCACCTGACATTGTTGAGAAAAAAACGGTATTTTGAGCTCTGAGCGGAAAGATGACCTTTTTTTCAGTCAACCGATCACAATGTCGGAAAAATTAACCGGTTTTTGAGAATTCTTCTCCGGTTTTGCAAGTCTGAAAATTCTGAAAAAGTGTCCTCTTTTTAGATTTCCAAAATATGGTAGGCCTATTATAATTTAATTTATAGGAATAGAACGTGTTTCTCAGCGTGCACACATCGTAACGTATATTCCCGATTCGTATCCCCCCTAGCGACGCATCGCCTGCTTAAGTGACTCTAATTTGCGATTGTGGTGAATTCTTGTGTTCGATTGTCTCTGCCTTGACAGTTAGTTGTGTTGCTTATTTTAGTGCTCTTTTCAGTAAATAAAAGCCTTAGATCAGCGGTTCTTAAACAAGGGTCAACTTACCCCTTGAGGGTACGAAGCACCAAAGTACGGGGTACGAGATGCAGTGCGCAATCATATGTTAATAAATTACGCATATTATTTTGAAAATCAAAATATAGTGGAATATTATTGGTGAGATTTCTTCTACTCGAAAACTTATTTCGTGCTTTGCGCGAATCCCTTCAAGCGCATTCTTGCTTTAATTTTGCGTGTGTCATTCCTTTCAACAAAATAATGGTATAGGCCTATAATAAAAAAAAGTCTAGACTATTTCGCAATTATGAGAGAATGCTGCCTTGAGGTCGTTAGGGTGCTTTAGTCCAGTGGTTCTCAACCGCCGGTCCGCGGACCGGTGCCGGTCCGCGACGACATTCCTGCCGATCCGCCAGGTATATCACAATTTTATACCTTAATTTCACAAGCAATGTTGAAGGCTTGTCCAATGATAAAATAAATAAAACATCAAATTTTAAAATAATTCAGAACTTCGTGAGGTAACATTAGGGCTGGAAACATGTTCAATTTGACATAAAGTTCAAGACGTGTCATTTGACGACATGCGAACGACAAGTACAGAACAGATACGAGTTGACTCATCGCTAATCAGCGCAGTTTGCGCGATCATTCGTTTTCGATTTATTCATTTTGTGCAGGACCGTAACTGGGGAGCCCCAAACCGCCCAATTGGAGAGAGGCCGAGCTTGAAAAAAGCCCAAAATTATTTTGCATATGAACATAAATCATGGCGTATTTTTCTGAAACTTTTTCCAACATTTTCAATTTTTTTTGTCTTGCTTATTAGGTGCCCTTCTTCGAGAAATACGCATTATTTATAGAAATAGGCATTTTGGCGTCAGCCATTTCCGCGCCACGACGCACCAACACATAATTAAGTTTAGGCTAACATGGGACTCCTGAAGGTGTGCCGAAATTTGGCATCGATAAAACCGATTCAGTCATGAATGATCGACAATTTTCGCTATTGGCACGATTAAGCTACATAAACTCTCTGCTTACATCGAGTATAGAACAGTGGTTCCCAACCTGGCGGGGCGCGCCCCCCTTGGAGAGGGGGGCACGTGAAAGCATCTGAAAGGGGCGCGAAGAAGCGGTCTGAATTTTCTGAATTTTTTTCGCGCTCTGCGAGATTTACCTCAAATTCACGCGTGTTTCTCTATATATAGACCAAATTTCATATTTTTGAATTATCTCATCAGCAGTCATACCATTCTATGCCATCAAACAATCTGTTGGGGTTGCTAGCATCCCGGTTGGATTTTGTGATATGAGGATAAGGGGGGCGCGGAATTTTTCACTATCACAAAGGGGGTATGTCTAAAAAAAGGTTGGGAACCACTGTTATAGAAAGAATGTGCTCACAAGTACATGTGAAAACATCCACCCAACTGTGGGGTCTGGGGGCAATGTCCCCGGAAGCTTGGCTTGTCGCCCTGTGGGGGCCAAAGACCGGCGTGATTGGGAGTGGGCTGACGAAGCGATTTTTCGGCCCGGATTTGCGGGTGGCCGGTATGTAGTTGCAGTAACGTGTTTTCTTGTAGCACACATTGTATTCGTAGTTGGGAGAGTAGCGTATGCGTCTGGTGGCAGTTGGCAATGAGCAAGGAAGCACGACAAGGTGCTTGGTTCGAATCCGAAACGCTTCTTCTCTCGATATTGCCAAAGAGAAGAATATTATTATTTGAGTTGGCGTGGTCGGTTAAACGCACGGCTTTCTGCGCGTAGGACTGTAAACGACTCTCGGCGATAGCACGTTTATCTGGACAAGGCAGTTTTACCTCGACTCAGCAGACTGACTACCATAAAATCACATCGATGCCATCATGAAGATAATTAATTTCGATCAAAACCCTCTAAATGTCACTCTCTAGCACCATATAATTGCAAAAAACGACTGCATACTTTACATTTTTGCTTCATTTCAATTTTTAAAAGTTCACCGGTCCGCCAGACATTTTTTGAAATTTTACCGGTCCGCGAGGTGGAAAAGGTTGAGAACCACTGCTTTAGTCGACAGGCGTGGAGGCTGCTGGAACGGCACTATGACCCTCCCACATTTCGGCACTGGCCGTAACTAGCACCCCATAACACGCCAAAATCTGTGACATTTCGGTGTACCAGTGGCGGGGATTTACATTTGGACTCTAAAATCACAGCATTCGATATGTTGAAAACCCTATGGGGGCTCAAGACCAGCCTTCGAAGGTGGCTTGACAAAGTGCTTTATCGATCCTATATAGAGGGTAAGAAAAACAATTCATTTCAGCTCCAGGGGTACGAGTGCTAAAAAGTTCATGAAACACTGCCTTGGATACTTGATGTGTTGTGTTGTAAAATTAATTAGCTCAGGTGAGCATGAGAGTTGGACAACCACAAAATTTTCGGACATTTAAAATTTAATCACACGTTTAAAAAAATAGAATTAGAATTACCGAATTCGCGAAAGCTTGGGCGTCGAATCAAGTTCAGTTCATATCAAATTAATTTTCAAGTTCCTTCTCATAAGCATTAGGATGGCAAATGTCTGTACAAGAGCAAGCTTGACTCGTTTTGCACTAGGCCTATACAGTTCCCAATACAATATGCATTGTAAAATATTATTTATTGAACTCGAAGACTTTTCGGGTGCCTCTTTTCAAGAGTTAACGGCACACTGAAGGGATTTGAACAGATTTTAAAAGCAAAACCAAAAAGGCAAAGTATGACGCAACCATCAAAATCACAGACCATGAAATTCGCATTGTACCAATGGCAACAATAACAAACTATGAAGTATACGGACATACGGTACTAATAGCAGCGCAATTCATAAATAAACAATTACACGCACGAGACAACACGCACTAATGAGAAATTTGTTGGTTATAGAGGAAATCTTTTTGTCTACATAAAATAGGTTTGTTCAACTGAATAATAGTAGACTCCAGCACTTTTAGATGAAACAAAGACTTACCACGCGCAATGACAGTGAACATATTGTCATCATAGTGCTGTGCACTAGGGATGGTGTGAACCTCTGAAAGGTTCAGGTTCGTGTGAACGCGAACCTTTTTGAAAGGTTCTGTGTGAACGCGAACGTGAACCTCATGACGTCACGTGACGTCATTTTGCTAATCCACATCCTACATTTCAGTGAAGTGATAGCCTATATTAATGCATACGATACCTAGCGACGACTCGGGCCACATAATGCCACAATGCTGAGTACATATTGACGTCTTAAACGTCGCCGAATGTATCAACTGGGGCAATCAAATGACATGATATTCACATAAAATCACTATCTTCCGTCGCTTTGCCAACAATTTCGACGAAGACTTTCGAGGGAATATAAGCCTTTATGGTCTAGGTCAGACCGGACAATATATTCGGCGACTGAGTATTTCTCCGTTGATATTGAGCAGAGTGTAAAACGGGTTTCTATACTTGATACCGATATTACCCAATTAACATGTTATACAGCAGTAACCAACACCCAAATCGCACAGATTTCGTTTTTATAATACAATAAACATATGAAGTCAAGGTTGACCCCGTACGCTTGCTAGATGTTTTGCATCAGACAACGATATCAATTTCATTGATTGGTTCAATAAGCATTATTCGCTGACTATTGACTACCTACATGTAGCGTATTTCGCTCTTGATGTTGTGTGATTGCCGGCCGAGCTCATAGCAAAGAGTCACTAAATATTCACAAATGAAAAGCTGGATATTTCGAGCAAATTTCTGTAACGACGCAAGTAAAATTTTTGAGATGTCAAGGTGCATGCTGGTTTAGTGTTGATTCCATTATGTTGCCAGCGCCATGCACAGAGTGGCCCGCAGTTGAAATGCAGTAAATTACAATCAAAGATGCTATAATGAAGTGAAAATTGTAATATATGAAAAAGGTTCACAGTGCAGAACCTACCAAGGTTCGTTTGTGAACGCGAACCTCTAAATTTCTGAGGTTCACACACAGAACGCGAACGTGAACCTCACGTTCACACCATCCCTACTGTGCACACTGCACAGGCGAGGTTTTCACTCAAATGCTGACCAATTGACGAAGCTTATGCTTGGTAATCGTCATAGCAGTTTGTTTTGGCAGCCAATTTGCACCGACGTGCAAGCTCCGTGCGATCATTTGCGCATGTTTTTGACCGAATCAATTTTGGGATATGCTGCTTAATACGCTCAAACAATCTTTGAGATGTACGTCCTACATACCTACTATCACAGTGGCACTTGTATTGGTAAACAACATTACTTGCATTAAAGGCAGGAAGTACATCTTTTCGAGAGTTGGGCAACTAGGGTTTCGTTGTGTACACCACATGCCTGTTTACGCTGTAATAACAACGGTGAACAGCCGATTTAATGAGTTTTTCAAAACGGTTCGAAACGTTACCTAGCCAAGGTAGCTGTAAAAATGCCGGGCATTTTTCTGGTCCGTATTTGGGAGCTATATCCGATTTTTTCAAAACCCTAGAGATGGAGCATTTTAATATGTGGTCTGGGTATACAGTTCCTATATGGAGAGCATGATCAGAAAATAGATTAGAATTTATATTGGAGCATTTAAAACATTTCACAGATAAGATTAGAATTGAATTGCCGCCCTTTCGCTCTAGCCTAATTTGGTAAATAGGATTTTCTAGTTGTCCAAGACTGCCTGGTATACCTGGCGCCCATACCGTCGGCACTATTAGTATGTGGACACACGATGAAATGCGTCCAATACCCCTCCAGGATTATAGCTTACAGGCTTCCATAATCGATAATGCCCGATTGCCGACAGGTTCCCTCTAAATGGCATGCTGGAGCACTGCAGATATTTGCTTACATAAGCCCTACTTTTCTCCGTCGTCGGAGGGAGGGTTACATCAAAACAACATTACGCAAAAATCGGAAAGGGATATTGCTTTTCAATACACCAATGCAATCTTTTTCCCAAAAAGTAGCATTCGTGAAAACAATTTGCAAACTAAGCGCCAGTTATCCCATTCATTTTTCTTCTTACCAAACGATAGATGCTTCGTTTGCATTATATTAGGCAATTCATAGTTTCGTTTCGTCGTATAATAAAGTGAAAACAACGCCATCATAAAATTTATACAATTGACGAATGCCTCTCTCATCTGCGACTCTGTAAAACCCTGACGAAGAACAGTAAATCACCATTGTGATTCATATGTTACCGAGATAAGCAAAACGATAAAACCATGGATGATGGCACCATCAGCAATTGCGTGGTGGTGGCATTTCACTTGTAACATTGAATGAGTTATCAGAATGTCGAAATACTGCGGTAGCCTACGATACCTGATACGGCTGGTAGAATGTATACAATAGGATTCACATACCTCTTGAAAACTCCCGTAGGCTACTTTTGGACAAATTTCCATCACTTGAGATGGAAGCACAGACGACCAAAGATATAACATCATGAACTATACATCGGTTACGAAAAGCCGCGTCGTGAATCGTTATACACATGTGGCTGTGTATCAGCAATATCATATAAATGAACAATGCCGACCTAGGTCTCTCCCACTTCCTTGTCATGTAACGGGAAATCCTGACTAATGACAACTCTAGTAGCTGCTACAAGTCACTGCTACCGGAAGGTAAGCAAACAGCATCGGATTCTGCGGAGATGACCTCAGTGACATCAGTTTTATATTGCTCAGTGGCTTCTGTCATGTGAGGTTTCTCATCCTGCTATTTATACCATACAAGTTATAGCGTCAAGCGTCAAGTCAATAGATAAAGAAGTTGGGAATGTTCGGTTCAAGTCAGAGAATGGATCGCCCTGAAGAAGGTCAGATAGAGATAATAGATGTAGAAGGTCTGTCTATATTAGCTAGGGTTACCATATGTCTTCGCTTGAAAAGGATTTGTCCTCTTTTTCAAGATATCGAAAATGCCCTCGGAGGACGTCCAAATGTCATCTTTTTTCGGAGTTTGTCCTCTTTTTCTACAAAACGTGTTAAAAAAAACTTGCAAAAGTCGGACCCCGACGTACTGAGCGGGAGGTTTGACTAAAAAAGAAACGAAAAATACGGCCCGACGGGTATTTCGGAAGCGATATCGTAAAAATGACCTCTTTTTTAGTCAACGCATATATTATAGGAAGAAAAACGCGTATTTCGAGAGTCGAGTCGAAATTTTTTTAGTCAACACAACACTATTATTCGAAAATTTTCCAAATCCTCCTTATTCTCCTTCGCTATTGTAGCACTTCAATTTTTTAAAGGGTGTAGTGTTTTTCGGATCTCAAAATATCGTAGCCCCAAAATAGGATAAAAGTAATACTGCCTAGCTTACAATTTCCCCATTACAGTCTACTTCGTTGCATTATTGGCGTAATAGCCAGGGGGCGAAACAGGCCATGTTCTCCATCAAAAAATGTTCGCGAATTTTCACAAATCAATGCAAAGCAGAGTACGCTATTTGTCATAATAAAAATTCAACCTGAAATTTATCTTCTTCATTTCTGGATTTTGTTATATGTAACTCCTCCCGAATATTTTTTCAAAAACTACACCTAATTTCCAGAATTGAGTTTGACTGCATTTGTAAGTATGAGAGAACGGAATATTCCAGCAATCGCCCAAAGCCGCTGGAGACCGTTGGGATGCTTCAGTCTAGATGTGTGCAGTATGCGGTTTGGGAAATATTTGGTACCCACCATTTCCGCGCAAGGACACGCAAAGACATCTACAGTTTCGGCAAACATGCGACCGACGCATGTCGGCCGAAGCCTTCGATATTGATTTGTCCATGTGCCTAAATGGCTGGCACCGAATAGTTCTGTCCTTGCAATCAGACCTCGCGGTAAAAATGCGACTTGCACAGGAGAATATTGCCCCTCGTGAAAAATTTATAATTTGGAATCGCATGAGTCTAACCAAAGGAGGTTATGCTAGTGTGGTATGGCGCGTGTGAGCCATTCCAATATTTTTACAGTACAGCGACAATCTTTACCAGAGGTTGCGAGATAACGACATGTTTCAACGAAGTAATTAATAATAGTTAATAGACACGCTGAACTAACCTAACCTAGGGTTACCATATTTTGGAAATCTGAAAAGAGGACACTTTTTCAAAATTTTCAGACTTGCAATACCGGAGGAAAATCCTGAAAATTAGGTAATGTTTTTGCAGTTCGTGGTCGGTTGCTAAAAAAAGTCAACTTTCTGGCTCAGCTCCCGAAATAGGCTCCGGAGCGTTACTCCAGTGCTGATTTACTGTATCTCAGTCGAAATTTCACCAAAATTCTCAAAATAGAGGACAAAATCTAAAAGAGGATATTTGGGCCTCCTCTGAGGACACTTTCAAAAACTTCAAAAAAGAGGACAAATCCTCTTAAAAGAGGACGTATGGTAACCCTACCTAACCTAACCGGTAGCCTGTGAGAACATCATGAATAGTCTTGTCCGTGTGGCATGAGCATTGCTCAGATTTGATAATTACATGTCCCAAGCACACTGATTTGGCCTCTCGCGATTTTGGCTTCTTCGTGAATAGGGCGCGTAATGCCGAACTTATTTTACTACGGAAAGTGTGAGTGTGTGTGTGTGCGTGAGATGAAATACCTTCGTAGAATGATCTATGGGTCTAGGAGCGTTCCCCTAAATTCATCAACGATATCTAACCCCCCCATGTTATTATGGTTGAGCCCTTGCTTCTTTGTTGAATAGGCAACCCCTAGGTTTTGTGCGGGTGATCAGTACTCACTCTGTGAGTATGATCTTGCGACAAGTCCATCAGAGACTCGTAGAATTAGTAAAGTGTATACTTAATATAGTTTCGGTTTTAGCTGCATGTAGAATCACACATTTCTTATGGCATCAACTTATTTGAACTTGGGACTATTACCAGTTCGCGAAAACGGTATAACTCCTCGCATTTTTGGTAACCTTGCTAACGGGATTATTATTCACTACAGAACACAACGTTGAGCATCAGATATCTCACTGTACAATCCAGAATGTGTACATAGCTTCTCGTGACGGTGAGTTTTTCGTAACTTCAGAAGCCATATTGCGCCATGTCGAGGTCGGTAATAATATTGAAACTGGGTGAAATGAAAAATGAAACATAACATTTGAGCATCGCGACTATAGCATATTTGGGTCCAGCGGTTTTAAAAATTGTTAGTGTTGCTTCTCAAGTACTGGAGAAGTACAAATACCACGGAAAATTTATTCTCGAATACAATTTAAGTATCCATTTCCGAGACATGCGAAAACTACTCCAAGCGGAAGTAGAAATGAAAGGTCGGAAAGGTAATCAAGTAAGTGTTTCGAAAGGTATATTTGGTCGAGGGTTCGCATACGTTTGGCGGTTAATCGGCGGTGGCTACTTTCGGGATTGCAAGCAGCTCCGCGACCAACGGAAAGTGGTTAATGACGTTATGCGAATAAGTACAATCTCGAAAAATATATTCAGTTAAGTTCAGGTACTGTGCGGGATACTTCACGCGGTTTTGAGACAATTTCGCACATAAATGTGATGCTTATGAACTTATCCGCAAACTACTTTTCACTTTTCAAAGTAGTTTTCGTAACGATGTTCAAATAGTAGCGGACATAGTACATGCCGGAAACCGGGAGACCGCGTGCACCAGAGCGTGTGGCTTCTGAATCGATAATTCATAGCTTTGGCATTCACGGTTTCCCTACTAATACTTACTTGGCACTTTGTCTGGCCTCGATCGTGCGGACGAAAATAAACCCACTTCCTTTTGACTGTTCAAAATGTCGTTGGGCCTGCTTTTGCTTACCATCGGTACAATTTCGAATTTAATGATTTCAGTCTTATCATCAGCGGATCCCAGCACTCCGTCGCTCGAAAAGAGGGTCGTAGATTCGCAGGAAAAGGGTAATCACGTACATTACTTTTACCAACTGTGCCCTATGTATTTTGTGTATGCTGTACTCTTTTCATCAATTAGTCCGGCGATCTTTGTTATTAAAAACTCCTGTTGTTCTGGAAATATATGAGATATGAGTTGAAAATACAAGATAAGAAAGTGCTTATCCATTTATGTTTGTTTGTTCCGTGGTATTCATGGTGTTTTGTCGACTATTATGGTGATTTACACCAGACCGATATTGTTCATTATTTTCCGTAACTGCCGACTTACAGCACGGCCCACTTGTAGGCTTTTTGTAAGACACCGCTTAAGCGGATGAGGTGGCGAGGAGGAGCTTAGTCATGTAGTTCCATGTTCATTTCAGAATGGACCGAATTGAATCAAAATATCCGATATTTTCACAATCGACGCGTCGCCGGACGCAACTACATTTTTCATGGCGAACAGTGCGATGACGTTACTGGTACTACCCCCGTCGTAGTCAAACTGTTACCACAGTACGATGACAACATTAGACATGCAGAGATTCTCAAACAATTAGATCACCCGAACTTGGTGAGAGTACTTCATGTGGACAGTTGTAACCTCGGTCACATCAAACATATCTTTATTGCCTTGGAGCAATGTCGCGAAATGAATCTTCGCGATCACGTCCTTGCTAACAAAAATCATGGCAAATCGTTTGATAGTAATTCGTCCCTGATATACGCCAAGCAGCTTGTAGATGCTGTGAGCTATATGCACTCAAAAAATATCATTCATCGAGACTTGAAACCAAGTAATGTGTTATTATCATCCTGCGAGACACACTTAAAAATCATCGACTTCGCTATGGGAGTGCAAACGGAGGATGATAAAACTTGTGAAATCTCCGATAACATCCCCATTCACACCGACGGGTATCAACCTCCCGAGGTGCTTCGTCGAACAGTATTCACAGACTTATCTGAAGTATTTTCTCTTGGATTGGTGCTGTATTTCTTGTGGTCGAACGGTCGACATCCATTTGGCGACGACCCGGACGAATGGAATATCAACATAAAATATAACCGAAATCGTAATATCGACGGGCTGCTCATTGAAAATGCTTCTCATGCGAAGGAGCTCCTTACGAAAATGCTGCAGCCTAGCCAGGATCAAAGGCCTTCCGCAGAGGAATTGACCGGTTACGAAATTTTCCGAATCGAAACTGAAGGTGCCGCAGATATGCCATATATTTTCTACTAATATGTTTACTATGCACTATAGCAGGGGTGGGCAAACTACGGCCCGCGGGCCGCATGCGGCCCGCCACACCGTTTTGTGCGGCCCGCGAGAGACTCAAGAAACTTATTAAAAATATTGATGAAATGCGTACTAAAAATCTACAGGAACTTAATTAAACTTTCTTTAAATATATTTTACCACGTATGTTAATTCTAAGGTAAATACTTCCTATAATATTTTTTATGTATAATTTCTGGCGCGACAGACCGACCTCAAGGCCCACGCATTTTGAAAGGTTTGAACTGGTAAATATCACAGATATCATAAACGGGATTGATATAATTCGGATCACGAGTGTGATTTCAGATTGGCCACTCCAGCAACATTTATTAATTATAGTGCTGTGCTCGAAGAAAGAGATTCGCGAGTGTATTAGGTAGATTCGTTCTCTGTATGTGTAAAACAGGGGTGGCCACCTGTGGCCTTAGAATGAAATTTGTGCGGCCGTGGACACGCAATTCAATTAGTATGTGTTGGCGGCCGTCGACATGCAATTTGAATTTACGAATCGACTCCCGATCTCTTGAAAGATTTTAATTAGTCTTGAAATTTTCTTCGCGCTGCATGCAATTCGATTTCACTTCCTTTTTAGATTTTAATATAGTAGCGCTCTTTGCCATCAGAGCCCCACAGTACAGATGCGAAAAGCAGAAGAAAATCCTGCGCCTAATATAGAAATACCAACTCGGAATCGTGTGATCCTCACTATACCGACAATCTGATGGGAGGTCAAGAAATAACAGCATGCAACAAAGTGACTAACAGCAATTAGCCCACCAGGAGATGGATCAACATTTATAACTTGCCCTAAATTCTCGGAAACACCCCCTCCATCAACGCTACCGGTGAATCTGGTCACATGGGCTGAGAAAGGTTAAAGTTTGATAGTAATGTGTAAAACTATACTAATATTAATGACGAAATTCACTAGTAAATCTGAAAAATTTTCGCGCTTCGCGCGAATATGAACATTTCCTTTCCGTTTCCAGTGCCCACTCGTGATTTATGTTCGTATACCAAGCCTATATTAGTAAATAGACGAGTCCGGAGTTCATCGGAAATAAACATATACACTGTGACATGGTTATTTGGCGCCCAGCTCGTTCGTTAGGAATATGCCCAGGATTGCGGCCGTAGACTACATGAGTAGTGGAAATGCGGCCGTGAAAGGCCAAAAGGTTGGCCACCCCTGGCGTAAAAGTAGGTTATATTTTATCTACACATGGTAGAAGCGTGTTTGAAGCTAACATGGTTTTGATGCTGTCAGCATTGTGTGTCCGGGAACTGACCCAAAAGTGGAATTAGCACATCTATGAGCAGATAGCTGCTCAGTGCTCACCGATTTAAATGTCAATCCCTTTTCTAAGAATCGGGAAAACCGACTTTCATCCCTATAGTTTTGACAAATTGGTTTTCGAGGTCGACAACAGCCTATAAAGTCTCACCACTGTTTCTGACGCGTGTACGATTTCGTCAAAGCAATGTGTGGTTATTTTTTAAATAAGCATATAGATTATCTCCACGTCCTCGCTATATAATCAAATACCAATATTGTGTTTTGGTTTACAATCCCAATTTTATATAGTGCGGCACGCGAATGGATCCAGATGTTGAATGCGACCCGCGAGCTCAAAAGTTTGCCCACCCCTGCACTATAGGGACGGTGCAAACCACTGAAAGGTTCAGGTTCGTGTGAACCCGAACCTTTTTGAAAGGTTCTGTGTGAACGCGAACGTGAACCGATGACTTCACGTGATTCCAACCCTACATTCCCGTAAAGTAATGTATTATTGAACATGATAACTAGATAGGACTCGGGTCACCTTACGCCGAAATGATGTACTTTTTAAACGTCGCCCAATTTATCCACTGGAACAATCAAATGTTATAATAATTCAACAAAATAAATATCTTCCGTCGCTTTGCCGCCAATTTTAACGAGGACCCGGCAAAACCGGACAGATGTATTGTTAAGATCAAGACACTGGTTTCCATACTTGCGTATCCGAGCAAACTTCCAAGCAAATAATTTTAAATTGGCAAGGTGCTTGCTTGTTTAGTGCTGAGTTTTATTTCTTGTTGCCAGCGCCTTGCGGAGAGTGGCCCGAAACTGAAAAGAAAATACTTTCAACCAAAGACACGTAATAATGACGTGAAAAATTGTAATAAATAAAAAAGGTTTACAGTGCAGAACCTACCACGGTTTGTTTGTAAACGCGAACCTCCAAATTTTTGAGGTTCACAGTTCACACGCAGAACGTGAACGGGAACCTCACGTCATCCTTACTAGGTACCCGTTTTTTTCAAACAGGCATTTCAGAAGTAGCCAGTTTTGAAAACCCAGAATCGCATTGCACACGCACGGAAGTAAAGACAGAATTACGGTGAGAGTCTCGATCGGGAATCGTAAGACTATTTTAAAGGGGCACTGCGCTCTATAAATTATGTGGGCTCCAAGCTCCAACAAAGCATAAAATTGAGAGCCATTTCCTTAAGAAAGTCGCCGTATTCGAACATGCAGCTAAAGGAGTATCCAAATTATCTCCGTAACACACGTGCGCGTGCTCAGTGGTGTCGAGGATTCTAGTCATCGGTTTTTAACTCATCGTGAAATTTCTAGCGTGCACTGCATCACCGTTGCAGCTTGTGGTCAAGGCTATCTTCTAGCCCCATTTCTTTACGTATTACGTTGAAAAGATTTATGATACGTCAGTCGCTTAGCATCGAAATGAGGCAACATCACGGACTCTCGTCGCGTCTTGTAACATATATATAGGGTTACCATACGTCCTCTTTTAAGACGATTTGTCCTCTTTTTTGTGATTTTCTCCTATTTTTTGAGAATGTAGGTCGTATTTATAGCAAAATGCGACTGATATGCCGTAAATTTGCACCGAAGTAAAGCTCCGGCAGGTGTTTCGGGAGCTGGGCGTAAAGTTGACCTTTTTTTTAATTTTAGTCAACCACCTGATAATGTGGAGGAAAAAACGGTGTTTTGGACGCTGAGCGGGAAAGATGGCCTTTTTTTAGTCAACCGACCACAAAACGGGAAAAATTTACCGTTTTTTTAGAATTCCTCTCCGGCTTTGCAAGTCTGAAAATTCTGAAAAAGTGTCCTCTTTTCAGATTTCCAAAATATGGTAACCCTACATATATATATATGCAACATACATACACAATACACATGTAGTCTACAATGTACTGTACAAGTGTACATGTATGTATCAAGGGTCGCAGTTAAGTGGCACGCTTTTTCCGGTACCGTACAAGGGAAACAAGATGATGAGTATTCATGTTTAGACCTCGAGCTTGGACTTCCTGCTGGGAAATATCAGGATATGAAAGCGCTCGTCGGTCGCAATATAATTTGAGCAGTTGTAGACCAAAAGGTTTGTGACTGGTGCTGCACATATGTTTTTACACAAGTATATCTCATTTTTTGTGCGATTCAACATCTTGCTGGTTTACCGATTATTGCTATCAGTTATATTAATTGAATAGACGCTTATCGTCTGTGCCGGCGTTTTGAACGCACAGTCAAGATTACACCGCATACACGATCTAATTCAACTGGTGTGATTCTATTAGAACAAGGGTTGGTCGATCGCTTCTCTTGTACTAATTCCTCAGACAACGCAAAACGGCCGAAGAAGAGGACAAAATTGTTGAAAGCTCGCTTGTGAGTATGAAACTTGTCATTTTGAAGTTTCAAAACACCAATAAAATGAATCGTTCTCCACGATATGATATGCCATCAAAGGCGTATGCTTTGAGTTCTGTGGATACGATAAACTAAATCACATTCATGCGTTCATTTCTTCTAATCCAGTGGTTCTCAACCTTTATCTTACCGCGTGCCACCATTAGGTGCTATGATTTTGTTGCGCACCAACAAATTAACGAAAAACTCAATTTTACTCGAAATGCAAATAAGATTATTAGCATGGGCGGATTAGCAAATAAGTCAGCCTGGATATTCCGTAACAAATTTTGCCACGAACTCATCTGCTCCTGATTATTATTAATAATAACACTCACTAACAAGACAGATTATCGTGATGGTTGCAATTGTTTCTTCTCCACGAGCTGTAGGCGGGATGAAACCGAGTCGAGTGACACAAAATGTATTTATCTATATACATTCGATGAAGACATTTTTTACATTATAAAAAAATACGTCAATGATTTGTACTTGAAAACAAATGTATTTACTGCGTACCGCATAAAATGATTCCGTGAATCACTGGTGGTACGCTTACCACAGGTTGAGGACTACTGGTCTGATCTAAAACGATAACGAAACTATTCGCATTATTCCACAAATTACGATGCGAATCCAATATTCATAGAGACGATAAAAAGGCTGTCACGGTATCCCGATTTCGGCAGTGGAGAACAACGAAACATAAATCGCGCAATCCTAAAGAATTATCCAGCTGTAAGTCAAAAGTGCATGTTAATAAACGACTGCCAACTTCAAATTCGATGCTAGGCGTGTTCAATGAAATCGCATGAAGTTTATGTATTCTCCGTAATGATTTCAACTAAAGCTTAGACTGTCTAGAGTTGAGCTATGGGTGAATAACACAATTATATGACAGGCCTAATCATTTTCGACAAGTTTTTACGCGGAACGAGGGCTTACCACCCTGACTTGAACACATGGAAGCCGATGCATTTGGTTCACTCCGAGATGGCAACTCGGACTTTCACCGCTGTATCTACCAATGGTTACGTCTATTCGCTATTGTCTGATAAGGGATTCTTTCGCGTGCAAGCATCAAATCCCAATGCAATGTGGGAGCATCTACCACATATGAAGCATTCCCACGGGGATTATCCACCAGCCGTGACTTTTGGCGGTAAGCCTCAGACGTAGTAGGCCTATAAAGAGTGTAATCTATTTTTATCACATGTATATGATTATACTCTGTCTCTATTAGGGTTGTTCAGATTTGGACATTTTTTTGGAAACTTGTTTTGCGTAATCCCTAATGATAGTTTAGTACATGAAAACACTTTTACAAACGATTTTGGTCATCTTCATCCTGAGCTTCCTTCCCCTCAAAGCCCCCAAAGAAGTTGAAGAGGTTGCCAAAGTATGGAATATGATAAGAATACCTATAAGGAAAGCAAATAACGTTGTGTTGATGCATTGTTTCGATATAGAATGTTAACATTTTACAGTTTCAGACATTCTTCTTCAATTAAATTGCAGTCTATCATAAAATAAGATAAGTCGGTATTTTACAGATGATTTTAAGTTCAGAAAAGTATTACTGACATTACTTACCTTTGAATAATATCTTCTGGCTAATAACTAACTGGGAATATCTGCTTTTGTTCTCGACTTGCAACCCAACGGCGCTTCTTCAATGTACGATCCAAAACAAGCCGATGTCAACCAAGCAACCAATACATGCTTCCCATGCACATGATAAACAGGTTGAGCAGAGCAAAACTGAGATGCATGTGGTCTTTATAGGACTGCATCTAACTACAATTTTGAAAACATATCTGTTTTATTGCAATATGCCATCGCTACACAGCCGTTTTCAACTGATAACGTCACAAAAGCTATAAAACGGTGACATGGTCAACACCACAAATCCAGTAGTAAGGAAAATTATCCAGTGGATCTTTGGGGGCTTTGAGGGTAGGAAGATCAGGATGAAAATGACCAAAATCGCCTGTAAAAGTGTTTTTATGTACTTAACTATCATTAGGAATTACGCAAAACAAGTTTCCAAAAAAATGTCCAAATCTGAACAACCCTAATATATATATACAATAGGGCTGTTAAAAAAAACTTTTTTCCAAATATTTCTCGCTACTTGATTCGTCAGGTTGCCTAAAAAACGATTCACACCAAATTTGGTAAATTTTATCCAGTAGATGCCGATTTCTTCCAAATTGAAATTTCGGCCATATTTGATATAATAGTATTTACGGTGACCAATTTCATCACTCAGACATGACCAAAAATCGTGTTCAAGGCATGTCTGAGGGTGCAGGGATGCATTTTCCACCTGTTTACATGTTGAAAAGGGCCTGTGACAGGGTTTGGATATAGACATCGCTAGTTACCAAAAAAAGATATGACACGTATTAGCTGGAAATTAGTCGACTTCATTGAAATAGCCACATTCAAAGGATGGAGATATAATTTGCAAATAAGTACTTTTCACCAGTGTTGGGATGACTCGAGCCATGACTTGACTTGATTCGAGGCACTGTGCAAAAATGACTTGACTTGACTTGACTCGGCGCTTCAAAAATGCGGATTGACTCGTGACTCGGAGCAAAATTTACGAGTCAATTTCAAGTAATCTAGTAAACTGTGTTGATTAGATCTCTGCCTCTTGTTGATGTCCGGATTATTCGTGATACGCCGGTGGCCGGTGTGACTTGTAAGAGCAACCAGTCATTCACTGATTGTAACTTTCACTGATCCTCCATTGGTACATCACAAATAAATTGACCGAAAACAACAGGATCACAGCATACGTTTATGTAATAGCAGTAGATTAGCACAGGGTTGTAACCAAGTCACAAGGCTCCGAGTCACAAGTCAATCTCACTTTTATGATTTTGACTCGAGTCAAGTCGAGTCATTTTCAATTCACCACCGAGTCAAGTCCGAGTCCAAGTCATCGAACAGGGGTTCGAGTCCGAGTCATGGTATTATGACTCGAGTCCGAGTCCAAGTCATTGTGTTGACTACTCAGTTTCCAGTCAAAGTTTTTTTAAACCCACTTTTATAACTCTGTTTGATGATATCGAATGGTTCGCATCTATAATATACAAATTTTCCCCACTTTCAACAGTATCTGGTCGCATTTTCAAGTGTCAGTATCAATAGACGAAATCCCAATAGGGTGGTTACTTTACTATTCTTCGAAATTATAATGAAATGTCGGTCTTGGCCGTCTGAGTCTCGAGTCATATGACTTTGTTCGAGTCATGCGCAATGTTCGAGTCAATACACAGATTGACTCGAGTCGAGTCGAGTCGAGTCATTTCCGTATTTTGAGAAAATGACTCAAGTCAAGTCGAGTCATCAGAAAATCGTGACTCGAGTCTGACTCAAGTCGAGTCATGACTCGAGTCATTACAACCCTGGATTAGCAACGTATCTTTGTTTGTTAGGCGGCTCAGTGCTTACATCGCGAAGTGCTCACCTTAGACAACCCTCTTGTATGATTTGAATAGAACGAATAAAGTTTATGCGTTTATAATCTCACGGATGTGTAGATGGGTAGTGTATTGTACCATATCAATTTGTTTCAACTTCTCGGCGCTTCGTATTCGATCCTCTATTCTGGCTCACGTATTTTATTAGCGGCTCTAAGTGTGCGTGAGCGATACAACGCCTTTTTGCACGTATATTTAACTTAATACTCGTTATTTGATTCAAGGTATATGACCAATCAATCTGTCTTGCACACATCTAGCAAAATTAATGACTTTGAATCCTCACGCATACTTTGAAAATTCAATTTGACTTGAATTGTGACTTGACTTGTGACTTGACTTGACTCGACTTGACTCGAGTCACCTTCAAAAATCGATTGACTTGACTTGACTCGAGTCAAAATGTGCAATGACTCAAGATGACTCGTGACTCGAAGGTAGTGACGTGATCCCAACACTGCTTTTCACACTAAAATTAACGACCACGAAAACGAAATAAACTGACAAGCAGGTAAAACACCGGTATATATATTTCTCAAGTGATAGGCAATATCTATATTCTTCTCGAGAATTATTACCCCAACGGTTGATAATAATCGTGACTGACTTTCTTCCTATCGAAAGTTATCGTCCTCTCTTCACGCCATTCTCCATATTCGCTGGATACCATCTAATAGTCTCCAACTCTCCAATTATCGTGGTAGAAGATCAATACGTTTTATTATTCTATGACAAGAAGGGGTTTCAGGGGATATTGGAACACCAGCAAATGGCTAATGTGCCTTATAAGCTCAGTGAGTTATCATTTGGTTTTCCTGAAGCTCGCAAAGTTTCGAGCACATATAAAGCTCTAGTATCAACCAGTGTTGGGATCAAGTCACTACCTTCGAGTCACGAGTCATTTCGAGTCACTGCACATTTTGACTCGAGTCAAGTCAAGTCAATCGATTTTTAAAAGTGACTCGAGTCAAGTCAAGTCACTCGATTTTTGGAGGTGACTCGAGTCAAGTCGAGTCAAGTCAAGCCAAGTCACGAGTCAAGTCACAATTCAAGTCAAGTTGCCTTTTCGAGGTATGAGGCATGATAACGTCATTGCAATTTGCAATTTGCTAGATGTCTGAAATACAGATTGAGTGGTCATTGATTTTGAACCGATGAACGAATATAGAGTTAAATATACGCACAAGAATGTGTTGTATCGCTCACATAAACGTAGAACTGCTAAACCTGAGTTTATAGCTACCAAACAAAATGGAGAATAGATACGAATTGATAGGATGCAATACATTACCCATTTACAAATTGATCTGATACAATTCGAGCGTGCGCCGATGGTTGAGTACTATATTCGAACTATATTATATATATTATATATAACTATATTCGAATTCAATTTCAATAAAACAAGAAGTTTGGTTAAGGTAAAAACAGAGAAAAGACATTACTTTACTATACAAGTTTACGAGAACGTAAGCTGTAAGCTTCGATCACTTCGTTTGCGGTCAATTTATTTGTAAGAGCACAAGTGAAGCTCAGTAAAACGCAAAATCATTAAATGATTGGTCGCTTTCAAGCGTTACATCAGCGTTTCGCGAACAATCCGAACATAGGCAAGATACAGTTGATTTTTATCGACACCGATTACTTGATGACCTGAAATTGACTCGTGAATTTTGCTCCGGATCACGAGTCAATTCACATTTCTGATACGCCGAGTCAAGTCAAGTCAAGTCATTTTAGCAAAGTGACTCGAGTCAAGTCAAGTCATACGAAAAAGGTGACTCGAGTCCAACTCGAGTCGAGTCATGACTCTAGTCATCCCAACACTGGTATCAATGCTATGTAAAGTACCAGAAATTCTTATTCATAAATAATATTCATTGTCGTATCTTATTCCCAATTGCAATCAGCACCATTTTGACGCCCTGGATCAGTCAATGTCAAATAGCATATAAATATTCGAACACTGGGCTGTTGAGGAACGCAATTGATGTCTCTGTGGATGAGATTTTGGGAATCACAACCACACTATCAGTAAAAACTTTTAAAATGGGCTGGGAGACATCGGTATGCCCTGTATAACTGGGATAGGGCACAGAAACTTCAACATATCATATAAATGATGCTTGCAGCCAATCCCTGACCCGTCTACTTTGAACTGCGTACCTAATTACAGGATACAAACGATGTCTAAGTAGCATTTCTGTTTCTTCACATAAGTGTTGGTTGGCTGGTATGGGTTTTTTATTGATGGCCGGCTACTGTGGCCTTGTGCACCAGGCCGAAAGTTTGATTAGAACAAGACTTTTAAATTATTCGATTCGACAGGAGTGCAAATTCTATAATAGGCGTTGCAGTGAAAGGGCTAGTAAGAATTTCTGATAATACAGTGTTAACGAGCCAAGGTTCCTTGCAGCTTTGATGATATATTGTCTATTAGTTGAGTATCTCGGACATTTTAGCAAGAAATGTTCCATTGATTCAGGCTGTGCGCAGAGTTCACATAATCAATTTTCAAGGCATCCGATCCTGTGCAAATGTTCGTTCAGCCCGCAATGGCCAGTTTGGAGTCGGATCAAGATCGACGACTCACGACGTGGGAGACAAGAAATTCCGCGAAATTCTGCATTAGTGCGAATGAGACCTTGGTATTGCGAGTCTTCGTTGACTAGTTCAGACTTCCACTTATTCCAGCAATAGCCAGTAACGATGGATCTGCATTCTTTTGGAGTTAGACTGTGGGACTGAGCTATGTCAGGACTTTCGTCTGATGCTGCGGATTTTGCGAGCCGATCTGCCTCTTCGTTTCGTTTCGTTTCGTTTCAACCAACATAAGTGTTGATACCATGTTTTATATGCTAGAAAACTTTACAAGCCTCAAGAAACCAAATGATGACACATCAAGTCTATAAAAGCACCTTAGTCATCTGGGTGTCTTTCAATACCCTAAACCCCTGATAAAAGTATAATTCAAAGCATCGGCGTTCTACTAGGTTGAACGAAGACAAATAAATGGTTGCCACCGAATATCGCCAATGACATGAAATGACAAGAACAAAATTACTTTTGACTGGAGGAAAAATTGTGCTTATTATAATGACCCAAAGGCGAGATTCCTCGAGCATCCTATCGATACATAAGCCGAGTTCACTACATATAATGAAGGATAATCAAATTCCACTGAAAATATATTCCATAAGTCACAATTGTTTTGACCAGTTCTTTACCAGTGTTTTACCTGCTTGTCAGTTTATTTCGATTTTGTGGTCGATAATTTAAGTGTGAAAAGTACCTTATTCGCAAATTATATCACCATACTTTAAACGACCGACAAGGCAGCGTAACGGTGAAGCGTCCGGCTTCTTGATCGGTAGGTCGTGGGTTCGATCCTTGGCCGGGTCAGACCAAAAACCTGATTAGCAACACTGGTATCCATGACTTCCCTGCTTGGCGATCATGCATTAGGCTACTGGGATAGCTTGGAGAGGTGGTGCATGACTTAGAAAGCCGTAAAGGCTATATCTGCACTTCCTTGTCCAGCGGCATATGCACATCATGCACTCATGGTATGCATATGCACTGATCGTGTGTATGTGTATCATGAGTCGGGGTATATGCCGCAAAAAACATCAAGGACAAAAATAAGCTGCGCCCTCTTCCCTTACGTGTCTATTTCAATGAAGTCGACCAATTTCCTGCTAATCCGCTCATATCTTTTTTTATTATTTACTGGCGATGTCTTTATGCAAACTCCAACATAGGCCCTAGTCAAGATCAAAACAAGTGGAAAAGACATCCCTGCTTCTTCAGGCATATCCGGAACACGGCTGTTGGTCATGTCGGTGTGACGAAATTGTTCACCGTAAATATAATAATAATACTATTATTTCAAAAATAGCCGAATTTCAATTTGTTATAAATCGGCATCGACTCGAAATTGAGTCAAACTTGGCGTGAATCGTTTTTTAGGCAACCTGACGATTTATAATCAAGTAGCGAGAAAGATTTGGAAAAAAAAGTTTCTTTTTGAACAGCCCTAATATACGATATACATATGATCTCGTTAATATAGAAATTAGATGTTTTCAGACAATTGTCCTCATTACCCCATTGTCAACCCAATCAATATGCGCTAATGTTGTCTGTTCCATATTTACATCCGCATTGACGAGTCCGGGGGTTGCCAACCCCCGGTACGCGTGCCATTTGCGTCACGCGAGATGATTTGTCATGGCACGCCAAATGATATGACACACTCGATATATGATAACCTTGTTTTGCAAAAAGTAAAACAGAAGTTTTGTAAATGTACAAAGCTTGTAGGTGACCTAAAATTCTTTCGTAAATCAACATAAAAGTAATGAGTCTTTTCGGGCAGATTTTATTTATATCCCTCACAGTCCGGCTTCCGGCGTGATCGAAGCACCCTGGACCACATACTGCGTCTCCACGACACGATTTACAATAATATCCATCATCAGCGGTCGGTGGTAGCGGTTTTCTTAGACATAAGTCGAGCCTACGATATGGTGTGGCGCCACGCACTTCTGTACAAATTATACCAACTCGGAATACGCGGACACATGCACCGATGGATTACAAATTTCCTTTCTGACAGAACTTTCCAGGTGACCGTAGGGAACACTCTTTCCGACAGTTACGTACTGCAGAACGGTATACCACAGGGAAGCGTTCTCAGCCCTTTGCTGTTTGCGGTCATGATCAATGATTTACCGAGCTCGTTAGGCCATCGGTCTGAACATGCGGTGTTCGCAGATGACTGCGCTGTTTGGGATAGCGGTCTTCTTATCCAGCCCCTCTTGTCTTACATTCAATCATCACTCGATGTAATAAGCGACTGGTGTTCTAGATGGGGGTTTACCATCAGTAAGGCCAAGACTGTAGGCATGCTATTCACGAAGAAAAGGAAAATTCCCCCACTCATCTTGAAAACTGGTGACCATGAACTTGAATTTGTCGACACCTACAAATATTTGGGTATCACATTTGACAAATTGCTTAACTATAAGCAACATATCGATACGATTTCCAAAAAGTGCTCAAACAGACTGAATCTAATCAGAGTCGTGACTGGCACCGCATGGGGAGCGAGTAAAAAACCATTGCTGCAGCTTTTCAGGGCGCTGATACGATCACTTATTGACTATGGGTTACCAGCATATTACTTCGCCCCAAAAAAGTATCTGGACAAGTTACGCACCATACGAAATCAAGCTCTCCGCCTCTGCTGCGGAGCAATGCGCAGCACCCCCATTTGTGCACTGGAAGCATCATGTGACGAACTTCCTCTCCATCTACGCCACAAACAGCTTAGCCTTAACTATCGCTACCACCTTAGACGCTACCAGGCTCACGAACACCCAACATTAGGAGTGCTTGAATACTCTTGGCAGGAGATATATAGCCTCATGAACCCAAAATTCATTACCTTCAACATCGCCACTAATGTCGAGTCTCTGAATAACCTTGTCCTGGAAAGAAAAATTCTTCCAGATTTTCCTCCATGGCTGATGCAATCACCTACCATTGATTTAGACCTTGCAAAAATCATTAAAAAAGATATCGCACCTCTGTCACATAAACCCATAGTCCTGGACTTCATATTCGAACGATATAACGAGGCCACTGAAATATACACTGACGGCTCTAAATCAGCAGAAGGAGCCGGTTTTGCATTTACCATCCCGTCGCTGATGATAAACTTTTCTCAGCCGTGTTCCGCCATAAAGTCAATCTTTTCCATAAAAGCACAAGCCATTCTACACGCTCTAAAATGGATCTGCCAGAATGGCTCATACCATCAAACATATCTGATTCTCTCGGACAGCCTGAGCGTACTATCCGCTATGACCAACTTGCAGGCACAGCAAACGCAGAATGTTATATTTGAATGTGGTCGCTTGCTGAATCGAGCGATTCAGAAAGGCACCATCGTTGTCCTGGCCTGGGTACCGGGGCATGCTGATATCGCTGGTAACGAGTTAGCCGATAAATTGGCTAGGCAAGCTGCCAGGACCGATATCGAAAATACCCCTTCTCAGTCGCTTCCAGACGAATTTAGCCACGCTGAGGCGAAAGCCAAAGTACGTCAATACTGTAGAGCGACCTGGAACGCCGAATATCAACGAAATGAGCGAGGAGGTCACTATCGAAATTTCCATAGATCATTGACTGATGGTCACTTTCCATCCATGCATCGACATAGGCTTTACGAACGATTAATATTTCGGCTTCGTTCAGGCCATTGCCGCCTGAAAGCGCATTTATATAAAATTGGATGTAGCGACACCGACCTATGCGGCCATTGTACAGTACCTGAAACAGTCGAGCATTTTTTGCTGCACTGCAATAGATATGATTTTCATCGGACCTTTTTATTAGACAGGGCGCGCGAGCTCAAAATCACTGCAACACTCGGAAATCTACTGATCATCCACGAAATGTTATCCCATGTTGCAGAATTTGTTCTATCTTGTGGTACTTACTTGTAAATCGGTTCTTGCCGACATTTTGATATATCGATCGCTCATTCTAGTCCGTGACGCACCTGGCCTCACAGGCGAAAAGCGTCACTCAACTTTTCATCAATAATAATAATAATAATTTATATCGAGAAAAATTCGCTCTTCGCTTCGCGCGATTTACTGGAACCGCAATACTTGATTATAACGTGGGAAACCACCCTCCCCCTAAATAGATACATAGAAAATATTTTTTTAAACATGCATAATATACAGAAATGATTTCGACCGTATTAGCAATTATGAAAGAACGGCAACCTAGTCGGCATTTAGGCGCTGGGAGAAACGTCCAAGAAAAAAGTTTCGGGCAACGTATGTGACCCGCGTGCAACTCTGTGCTGTGTGGCCACTGCCAAAGTGATTGGCGACGATAAAACCCTGAAATAAAACAACCGCCGCATGTTGGCCAAGACGTTCGACATTAATATGTCCTCTGTCCACGCATCGAAAGGACAAGCGCCCGCAGCTTGAGCCGCATGTATCAAATGAGACCCGCCGAGGAAAATAATGAGATCCGTGTCGAAATACGGCTTTGGAATCGTGTTGGTCTCACGAAAGAAGATATTCTTTTAGTCTCGCCTGGTACGTGTAAGAGATTCCAATATAACTGGAGCAACGACAACCTTAACTGTTAAACCGCGACCTTCGGAGCTTAGCAGACCAATCTATAGGCCAACCTTAATGTGACATCAAATCGATTGTTATGATGCAGGGGTAGGCACATTTTTCATCGTCACATTCGTCAGGCCATATAATCTAGGGTTACCACTTACTATACGTTCTCCTTTAGGAGGATTTGTCCTCCTTGTTCAGGTCCTCCTTTTGCAAGGACGCCTAATTGTCTTTCTTTTTGACAATTCGTCCTGCTTTACAACTTTTACAGCTAAGAAAATGGAGAGATTCGAGGGAAAATAGGCATAAATGACGCAAAATAGGAAATTCATGGTTCGATCGAAAGTGATGACCTTTTTTAATCAACCCACGAAATTTTACATCAAAAATAGTGAAATCAGCTGTTTTCAGTTTTGATCAACTAACTTTATGATTTGGTAAAAGTGTCCTTTTTTCCCGATTCCAAAATATCGTAATCCTAATATAATCGCAAAGACCATATGACGGGCCTGTCACTTCTTGGCTATGGTACCGACCACAGTGGAGCTGGAAACGAGCAAAGCAACCACAAAATATCGATCATAGCTCGACTAATCATAAATGATGCAAATACTGCATACATTAACTACAAAGCCGGAATACACGATCCGTCCGTAACGCCTGTGGATGTGGAATCGTCTTGTTTTCCTATTTCAGTGATATTAGTGAGATTGCGCCATCGCAATTGATAGTAAACAACATGCGCCCAGCCGTGACAGCGACCAAACGATGAATGTGATTTGGACCTCGGATAATACGAAAACTTGCGTTACTGTGATATTTTCCTGGCTATGATAATATATTGTATCAGAATAGTAACATGCGTCGGTTCATGAAGCGGCGCGAGAACCGAAGACGTGAAAGTGGCCAACGTAAAGTGCTGCATGGTGCATACAGGCCTACTAAACCCATGACATCAAACAAATGAACTTTTCACCATGAATTTTCATATTTTCTGCCAAAGCACTTACTGTATTGCGACGTGTAGAGAATATAGCTAAGAGTTCGACCACTGCAACCTAGGTAGGCGCTAACCAAACGTCACAATAGTTTTCCCGTCATCGAGATAGCGCTTGACGGGTGGAAATACGCGTGAAAGCAAACGCATGCGACTTGTCACACTTTGATCTTTCTGCTTCTCATTTTTTTTTCTCGTCACTCTTCTCTCTCACGCATCCGTTTGAGAAGAGAAAAAAGGAGAGAAGGAAACGGGCGCGTTTACGGATCTTCCCTTCCCAGAGTCAGGTATAGTGCGGTATACCAGTGGTTTCCAACCTTTTTGTCTCCATTCTCCACTTCAGATTTATTCCGCGTCTTCATTGTCCACCAGCCAAAACTCCTATATACCCTTTAAATTGCCCCTCCATAACATTTAACCATACGTTAGCAGGGAATTGCTATTGCAAAACCAGACCAGTACGCATGACGATCGCCTATAACTGTAAAATGAATCGTATTGTGAACAGATACCGGTAACCCGCAAAATTTAGCGAAAGCGTTATTTCATGTCATACTGATCGTGCTGGATGCGTTTTTGACGCCGTCATTGGTTATCCTGAGTTGAAATTAGTTTTCGTGAACAACACGCTATACATTTCGATGCGGTACATACATTCCAGAGCAGCTAACTGGTAACTGTCATCGCATATGTATCTCCGTAGTTATCCTATATATAATGTTTAACAATTGAGTCTATTCCCCGCCAGAAACCATTGCATTCCCCACCAGTGGGGAATTCCCCACCGGTTGGGAACCACTGATCTATACCCTTCGCGAACAATACTTCAAGAATCTCTGGCGTAACCGATGCCGTTGCTAGTTGCAAATACGGGGTGGGTAGGATTCCTTGTTTGAAACGCAAAATATGATCAAATTAAAACTGATTGGCCCGCCAGTTAGTAATATTTTGACATTTTGGCTCGGTGCATTCGGAAAGTTGCCGATATCTGGACTACCCCATGTGTCAAACCAAATCTGTTGGCAATTATGGCAGGTAACATTTATGTTATTGGAGCCGCTGGAAATGAAGACAGCTGCAAGACTAATGCAGTCGAATGCTTCGACCCGACTAGAAACTGTTGGAGCGATTTACAACGAATGCCAGACTCTCGACATCACCATGCGGTAGTTGTCGAAAGAGGTATGTCGAATGCACTAGTCATTTGCTACATAATGGAGTAAGGTAGGCAGGCAAAACCCCTCAGGCTCGCGGGCAGGATGAAAAGTTTTGAAAGGTAGGGCAGGTGGGCCGGATGTGCGCTCATCTCCCACATCGTCCACGGTTATGAAACTATACAATGTTTACATGCATCAGATAATTCTAGTTATCTGATTAAGTGGATCGAAATGCCGGTAATGGAATTCTAATCTAATTTGTGAAATGTTTCCATGCTATCACTTTAATTATGATCCAATTTCTGGTTGTCCAAAAAATGCTACAGTAGAATTGTGTAGTGCGGAACGAGCCAAACCCACATTTGCCATTCTCATGCTCATGAAAATGAACTGTAATTTGCTATGACCTGAACTTCATTCAATGTCCAAGTTTTTGCGAGTTCAGTAATTCTAATTCTAGTCGAATTTGGAAAAAGCTGTGTTGCTATAATTCTACTTCTAATTTGAAAATGTGTAGCTATAATTTTAATTCTAATCTAATAGGGGAAGGCTGAAAATTTTCTAGGTACCCAACTTTGGATCTACCGTCCGAGTACCATCGATGAAATAAATTGACTTGAATATTGGGTTTCATGTCCCAGTACCTGACTTACTCACGCATTGCAGCAGTGTTGGGATCAAGTCACTACCTTCGAGTCACGAGTCATTTCGAGTCATTGCACATTTTGACTCGAGTCAAGTCAAGTCAATCGATTTTCGAAGGTGACTCGAGTCAAGTCAAGTCACTCGATTTTTCTAGTTGACTCGAGTCCAGTCGAGTCAAGTCAAGTCAAGTCACGAGTCAAGTCACAATTCAATTTTAATAAAACAAGTGGTTTGGTTAAGGTAAGAACAGAGAACAGAAATAGATATTTTGCAATTAAAGTACTTTACTATACTAGTTTACGACAACGTAAGCTGTAGGTTTCGATCACTCCGTTTGCGGTCAATTTATTTGTGAGAGTGCAATGGGGGCCCAGTAAAACGCACGATCATTGAATGATTGGTCGCTCCCACGGGTTACAACAGCGTTTCTCGAACATTCTGAACAAATGCAAGATACAGTGATTTTTATCGACACCGATTACTTGATAACTTGAAATCGACTCGTGAATTTTGCTCCGAGTCACGAGTCAATCTACATTTCTGATACGCCGAGTCAAGTCAAGTCAAGTCATTTTAGCAAAGTGACTCGAGTCCCGTCCAGTCATAAGAAAAAGGTGACTTGAGTCAGTATTGGGATGACTCGAGTCATCCCAACACCGCATTGCACCTCATCAAGCACGTTCGACTAATTTAGCAGCTAACTAATTAACACGACTAACATTGGATCTGACTCGTATTTCTTTTTTGTTGGATCTGCCCGATATAGGCCCTGAATCTTATAAGCCTTGTGTAGACTTAGCAGTCAAGCCTCGGAACATGTCTCATAAATGTGAATATATGATGAAAGTTCAACCTTCTTTCGTGGAATTATGCAATTATATATGTATCAGTTTACTTGTGAACTTTGTGTGATAAATGAGTGAATCGTATTATAGAAAGGATATGGTGTGTTGGCGGGCTAGAAGAATGCAACATTCTCAGTTCGGTGAATTGTTATGATGCATTCGAAGAGAAGTGGTCGTCGCGTCCATCTATGTCGCAATCAAGAGCCATGCCTTCGTCAGTCTTTTACGAGCAAAAAGTGTTTGTATTGGGTAGGATATTTTCTCTGAACTTTAAAACGCTGTATATCTCAATACCTTCAGTACTGCGACTGTGTTTAGGTGGATATTCGTCTAGTGACTTTGCACCGGAGATGCGGCTTGCTTCCGTGGAACATTTTGACTCGAAGACGTCACAGTGGACGAAATTTGCTAGTATGCATAACCCGCGAGCTGTTTTTTCTGCGCTCGTAATTAATGACCGCATGTATTCCGTGGGCGGTGATAAAAGAGCGAAAGGGTTGAGATCCAGGTGCATGTTAGTGGGTTACTAAAAACCGTTCAAACCAGACATTTACAAACTACACCAATCTACTGTTTTTTGGTAATTCTAGTTTAGTCCTAACATAGTTGAGGATTTTGAGAATTGAATAGTTCTGATGTTAGTTTTAATGGTCGTCGCTACAAAATCCACAACTAGAACTAGAACTACTAAAAAACAGTAGATAGTTGGCTTTCCAACTAACTAGGTTTTTAGTTTGTTACAGCATGCTGTAGAGCAGTGGTTCCCAACCTGCTGTACGTGGACCACTAGTGGTACGCGAAGGTCTGCCTGGTGCGGTACGCGAGTAGATTGTGTTTTTTCGACCGAAAGGAGTTATTAGTTCAGGTGGTGTTGATTTCAAGTTTTTTTTGTTGTTATTTCATTATGTTGTTCTTCTTGCGACTGGTGGTGAAAAAAAACAATTCCACGCATTCCATCAACCCTGGCTGATAATGCCAAGTTCAGGGCCCGGCAACCTTTCGCATGCAGCTTGCCAAAATGACAAAATATTACCAACTCGAGTGCCAAACATTTTTAATTTTGTGATATTTAGCGTTTCAAGCAAGGAATCTCACCAACCGCTTAATTTCAGCTGGCAACGGCATCAGTTACGCCAGTGAATCTTAAAGTATTGGTCGCGAAGGGAATAAATTTTGGTCGCTTCCGCACTATATGTAATATGCTCAATATACGTAATATTTGCACCATTTATTTTTAGTCGCGCTGTGATCGATAGCCATATTCTGTGGTTGCTTTGATCGTTTCCAAGTCCGCTGTGTTCGGTTCCATAATAGAGCCGATAAATGACAGGCACATCAATGTTGTTACGATGATATGGCCTGATGGTGAAAAATGTGCCCACTTCTGTATCATACATGTCGGTTTGATGCCACATTAGGGTTGGTCTGACACTAGATTTGTCTGCAAAGCTCGAAAGGTTGCGGTAAAGCGGCCAAGGTCGTTGCTCCAGATATATTGGAATCGATAAGACATATCAGACGAAACTAAAAGAATATCTCCTTTCGTGAGACGAACACGATTCCAAATTCGAAGTCCGACACAGGACTCATTATTATCTTCGGCGGGCCTCATTTGATACGCGGGGACCAAGCTGTGTCGAATTTACCATTCGGCGCCTGGACAGTGGACACATCAGTGTCGAACGTTCTGGCCGGAATGTAGCGGTTATTTTTATTCATTATCGCCGCCATTCATTTTGACAGCGCACTAACCGCACGGAGTCGAATGGTCGGATGTTTTCCCCAAACGTTATGTCCAGGTCATGCCTCCTAGCGTGAAAATGCCCAGCGCCGAAATGCCGGTTCATATAGCATACTATAGTCTTGCTCCCGCACGCAGCACTAAAGCGTTCAAACGTTTTTATACAGTATTATAAATTGCCGTTCTTTCATAACTGCTAATACGGGTGGACTCATTTCTGCAGATTATGCATATTTGAAAAGAAATATAATAACGAAATCAGGACCCAGTAAATCACGCAAAGCGCGAGAAATTTTGCTAGATAAATAAAATCTGACAAAAATACTCTATTTTATGTTTATTTACGAAATAATTTGGGTTCGCCTATACGAGCTTTGTACATTTAAAAAACTTTTGTTTCACTTCTTGCAATACATGGTTATAATATTTGTTTCCGTCAAATCATTTGGCGTGCCATGAAAAATCATCTCGCGTGCCACAAATGGCACGCGTGCCGGGGGTGGCCATAGTTTAATAGAATTTGTTATTACACCTCGCATAGGACAAATACGTGATTATGACGTCATAAATGGCAGAAAAAATTTGACTGACTTCGGAACGCGTAACTTATGTAGGGGGTACGCGAGCACTGCATAAAACCTCGAAATGGTACGTGGGTGGAAAAGGGTTGGGAACCACTGCTGTAGAGCCATAATTATACTAAATACTCTTGGGACATTATGTTAAGTAGGAATATAGCGTACCAAAGATATTTTGACCGATATCTCAATTGGCAACATGACTAGGCCTGGGGAGTCGGAGTTGAGTCTAGCTAAATTTTCGCTTAATTTTTCGCACGCCTTGGCGTCGGAGTCGGAGTCGTGAAAACTATAGTGCCTGGAGTCGGCGTCGTGGCAAAAATACTGACTGGAGTCGGAGTCGGAGTTTGTGAAAATAACCCTGACTCCGACTCCGATTCCAACTTCCTTTATTATGAAAACAATTGCTTTCAAAGGTATCTTTAGATTACTAATAATAACTAAAATGGAATGTCTATGTACCATCAATCGCTGTTATTAGTAACAATATTGATAAAATTTGACATTATTTGCAAATTGCAATTCAGTTGCATAGAGGAAGAAAATCGCAATATGCATCTTCGCGATGCAATCACAAATTGATGCAATTTTTGGAGTGTACCGTGATACTGTGGCAGAATAAATACATCGTCTGGTGTTGTAAAATTGATGCAAGGTAGATGGTCCCATTTCCACTCGATTTGAAAAACAATTCATTTCTGCGGTCAGTAAGTGTGACGACACAGCCATAACCAATGTGATTTTTACTACACAACTGCTCCCTTCAACACGCAAAGACGTGCTCCCTGCACTTCAACAAAGTAATGTAGTGTACGAATATAACTGCCACTTTGATTTGGCTACGTGGGAAGAACGTCAAAGTGTTTGCAGGAACATATAAACCAGCATATCGTCAGATTTATCAGAACACGTCATTACACTCGGTGAAAAGCTCACCCTTACCTCGTCCGCTCAAGCTTGATGCTGAGCGATCGAAGGCCATTAGTTCTGCCATCGGCAAACATCTGTTACATAATCCGATTTGTGCGAATAATTATCGAGACGGCGGATTTCGCGTTGTCGGGAGGGGCCGTACACGCTTCCATTTGTGTGCCTTGTAGTCGACTTTTATCAAAATACACCAACCAAAACTTTGTCAACAAAAGGAGTTCGTGTACCACCTAAAAATAGAACATTGAACCTCTCTCATTCGAAATTTCATGCTAGTGACGTCATTATTTGTGGTATGGTTGTTGCTATACAATATACATATACAATGTTCTTTCTAATTCTGTACCAGTTGCTGACGATTACCCCTGACGAGTGTCAGCCGAAAATATTCGGTTTCATTTCAATATGAATATACTATTTGATTGTTATTGAAGTTCTGTACCTCCAATAAGCTCTACAAATGATTAAAAAAGACTGCAAGTGCAAGTCCTTGAATACTTAACTCAGTACATGTAGACTAGACATATGCTATTTGACTACTTCCTAAATTTCATTTCTGACCAATGTTTATTAGTAGTGAGATAGTGTGTGCTTGTAATCAGTGTAGTGTGTAATGAGAAAATTAATAAGTTACGTCTCTGTAATAGTTGCTGACTCATACACCAGAGCTATACTTCGATTGTTTTATCAACATTTTAGTTATACGGATTGGATATATAGGCAACGTCATGATTGAATGACTCAAAGATTAGAGGTATTAGAGAGTCCATGTTATAAAAACTTATAAAATAGGAAAAAGGAAGGATATTTAGAATTGCATTTTTCCATGTTGATTGCATATTGAAGAATTCGAGCTGTGCCACAATGATTCAATTTTGCACGTCATGGGTAATCATATGTAGTCATAAATTTAATGGTTATATGATTGTCATTTAACCGTCACTGTGGCATACAATTTTTGAAGTAAATTGATAATACTGTTGGAGTCGGAGCCAGAGTCGGTACGTTTAAAGACTCAGATGTCGGGCTGCAGTCGGTATATTGAAAATATGTGGAGTCGGAGTTGGAGTCGGTATAATGAAAATGTCTGGAGTCGGAGTCGGAGTTAGAGTCGGTGGTAAAATTTGCTGACTCCACAGCCCTGAACATGACACATGGTATATTATTATATAGGTGTAACAATTTATTACAGATTGCACAACGAAAAGAACACGATCGAACGGTACAGTTGCCCGGAGAAGAAATGGTGCATGATTAACGTGAAAAGAGGAATCAAAATAGACTGCATGTCAGCTACTAGGGCGGATTTATTTCCATAGAGTTCGAGTCACTGTATAGGCCTGCAGATAATATTGTCGCCGCAAATTTCGGCTCAATTAGAAGTTGCATAGGTTTACTGTAGCTGTAAGCGTCACTGTCGTCGTTTCGTTGCGTGATTACTACGATGTAGTTATGTTTGAGGGTTTTTGCCGCATATACACTGATTCATTATATATATACACTCGATCTATGCATAATTGCATATGCATATCATACTATGCCATGAGTGCATGATGTGCATATGCCGCTGGACAATGAAATTGCAGATACAGCCTTTCTAAGTCGTGCACAATCACTCCATACCATCGCTAATTGCGAGCGTCCAGCAGGGAAGTTACATACCAGTGTTACGGATCAGGTCTTCGGTCGGATTGAACCCACTTACTAGTGCGGAGCGGATCGACAAATTCTCTGGTCCGGCTCCGATCCGGCTCCGGCCGCATCAGGAAAAGTACTGATCCGGCTCCAATCCGGTTCCGGCTAAAAATGAAAAAGTCCGGCCAGAAATCCGGCCCTACTCGGTATGGAGGTTCCGTGAATTGATAAATATGCCTCGTTTATGTTCACACTGGCTTGCTGGTTATTTACGTGTGGTTGGTTGGTAGTTATATAGTTATAAAAGTTATGCTTATCCATAGAGATTATATGGCCGGACAAAAAAGTAGTGATCCGGCTCCGGCCGTAACAGAAAAAGTAGTGATCCGGCTCCGGCCGTAACAGAAAAAGTACTGATCCGGCTCCGATCCGGTCCGGTCAAAATTGTAAAAATCCGGCCGGATATCCAATCCGGCTCCGGTCCATGACCCGCATTTACTGCATTTAGCTTCCATGTGGATTCATGATATTTGCTATTTACAGCATGCTATGCTACCAGTTTCAGGTCTATGGTAACACTTTGAAATCTTTTTATTGAATATCCGTGTGAGCTCATGAGATCGTCAACGTTGAAATGTCTTTCGATCTTAGAATTCATCTCGCGACACCGGTGTCCCAGCATGGTTATATTGGCTAGGGGCAAAAAAGAGCGGTATATTGGTAATATTTTGGCTCGGCCGATTAGCAGTGGGACATGGTCCAGGAACGCTCGCTCAATCTCGAACCTGCTAGACAGTTTACAAAGTATGGACGACATAGCAAGGCCGTCTGAATCCACGAATAAACTATCGGATCGTTGCGTTATCGCGACCATAATTGTATGCTACCAATTTTTATTTGTATTGCTGTCGTGATTTGGATTGACGGATGATTTTTATCGTAGTATATATTCGGTTAAATATACTTATGAACCTGGAATGTCTACTTTTTTCCATCAATTGCGATGGATTGTTGAAGTGTAGAATAAACTACAACGCAGCATATCAGGGTTGTCAGCTGAGGGCATAATGCAAATGCGACAACTTCAGTCTGTATACCGCCTCGATAGAGCACTTGCTCGTAACGTTTTTGAAGGTTGCGTTTTTGAGTTTGGCGGTGTGTCCGTATTCTACTCGTCGCCGTCCGATGTGCGAAGCCAGTGTGTTATAATAGTCTAGGGTAGTAGTTCTCAACCTTTTTAGCTTGGGAATTGTAAGATTGCAAAACATTGAAATTTCTGCAAGGCGAAGACCTGTTGTGTTTAGAGCCACCTATACGAGTTTGATTGTTCAATTTCTTTTGCAAGAACTGCGATGTTGCTAGCCTATTATTATACCCCGAATGTAGCTAAATTGCATTGTAGTAATTATGTTTAAAAATTCATCTTAGTTTTCACATATAAGTGGTCTTAAATCAACACCAGCGACGGGTCGAGTCGATTAAGCTTCAAGTGGGCCACTAAGCTAGGTGTGTAATTTTTTAGCAACGACTTTTGATTGTTCGGTCAGGTGGTGTAAGGCTAGGCTACAATTGAATGGCTTAGACTAAGTGGTTGGCGTCAGGGACAATAGCAGACTAACATGATTTAACGGGACACTGCGGTCTAAATATCACGTGGTCCCAAATTAAGTTGAAAGCGCGAAAAAAAACACAGCAGGCAGCAGACATTTTCCTCAGAAAGTTACCGTATCCAAACTAGGGCTTTGGAGCTGGCACAAATTTTAAACTGCTCCAGCTCCGGCTCTGGGGCCCTCTTCTATGATGAATTAGCTCCGGCTCCAAGCTCCAGAGCTCATTGACACGGCCGCTCTGGCTCCAGCTCCGGCTCTGTAAACTATCAAATGGTTCAGTCATGTAGTCAATTACTACCGTCGTTGCGCCGGGGGCCGCCGCGCCGAACAGTTATTTTGTGTGGGTATGCATAATAATTTTATGTCATAATTACTGTATGTCGACTGTCGAAAACGTCATAGTCGCATGAGAGCTCACTCTACGGCAGTGGTCGGGAGCCTATATGGCTCGCGAGCCATATATAGCTCTTTTGGGTATAAGATATGGCTCTTTGACATATTTTTAATTTTGTACTTCATTTTATCGATATTGCAGCAACTTGTTAGTAAATTTTCTTAACGGCCAGAATAATGATTCTTGTGGCAGCATAAACATGTATTTGAGAGGTCAAGACAGTGGCGTATCCAGGGTCAAGGGCTCGGAACCCCCTACAAAATCCTCAAACTTAAGTTGCTGTGGCGCCAGTGATCAACAACCTTCGCGAATTCGATGTATCCGGCATTGCGCGCTGCGTAAGCTTGGATTGCACCATATGTTGGTTGATCAAAGAATAGCAGACATGGAGACACCTATTTGACAATCTAGTTTTCAAATATACATTGTCTTTCTGATCTACGCCGAGAAATGAACTGCCTTGGTAGTGACATTCCTACTATATATCCAGATTACAAACAACGCTTCGTTATACACGTTCTTCATTTATAAGTAGATTTCTAGTACTGCCGGCCGTAAAATGAAGGCACGTTTATGTTACCGCCGAATTGAGAAGTCGATCAATAGTTAGATTTTCGGAATTAGTGCTACAGTTAAATTAGCTTAATATCAATTTTTATAAATTCTGAGCTATTTACGATGAATTGCACTATCACAGGATCGTTAGTAGCCTACCAGTTCTTACAGAGAAAATATGCCCCCCACGACTAATCCCATGTACTGAGTTGGAATTTGCGCTACCATGACGTCACGAATTTTCAATTGTAACGTAACAATTGATTGACATGTACGGATCTTTGGGAGTTAAAATAGAAAATATAGGGCTAACATGGCTCTTCAGACGAAAAAGGTTCCCGACCACTGCTCTACGGCATTGCTGCACTGATGCAAAGTTTCGATACCGGCGCTGCACTTGATCATATCAAGCCATGCAGTTAACTGTAAATAACTGTAAGGGGGGGATTGTTCAAGGGTAACTGCAGCAAGCGCAATTTGAGCACATGTTGCGACCAGAAATTCGCTTTCTTCCAAATACACAATGGGTTGAAATTCGATATTGATGCGCTCATTACCAATCCGACCGGTGTCGATCAAGTTTATGGGAATATAGAAAGTTTTCCTTCAGAAGAACCGAATATATGCAGAACAAGTGCCACTTGGAATCTGGTGTGCAGTGCACCGTGTCAGTAACAAATTAAACTATAAACGCGCTCATTGCGTGACAATTCAGGATACGACTGTTTCAAGCAGACAAGAATACATGCACAAAAAAGATGATTACATACGGGGAAGCGCGCATTCAATCACTAATTCATCTCTATTATATCCAACCCCATTGCGGCCTGCGGGGTCCCGGCATAGAATTGAGTAGCTCGCATCGCGAATGTTGTTCGCGGACTATAACGGCGTTCTGGGATGCGTTTCTCTATTTGAATAAAATATTCATATTTATTCCCGAAGCTTTTCGGCTGACGCTCGTCAGGGGAATATCGTCAGCAATAATGCGAGAATTCGAATAACTATGATCAGCAACAATATATATCGCTAATTATGACGTCACACAGAAAACATACAAAGTTAGAAAAACGAGAGAACTGAAGCGTTGGCATGGGGATAGCGAAGCCAAACAAATCAATGCGCGATTTTCAAATGATACACAAATTCTTTCTGTTGGCATAAACTAGGTTTTCTCAAAGTGATGATGGTGGACTCAAGAACAGACAAATGAAATAAATTGCGACCCTTAGCCAATACAGAGAACATGTCCTCGTGGTAGTTAGCAGCACATGTATGATTTTCAGTGGCGGCTCGTCCTATAGGGCAACTGGGGCATTGCCCCACCTAAAATTCTGTTCAATAACAATTCTTTACCATTTATAGACGCACAACAATCTATATATACCGAAATCACAGCGAAAATCGTATTCTTCTTGTCCTTTCGCTTGTAAATGCCCATATATAGCGAAGTCTCTGCGATAATCGAATTCTCTTCTGTGTTTTCGCTCTGCGAATGCCTAGCCGGGGCATGCCCCGGTAGCGCTCATAACAACATTTCACTGCCTATTCTCTCAAAGCCGCGCACAATAAAGAAACAGTGATTTACTCTCTCCTATTCATAAAATTACCGAGCAACCGGGGCTCAATAGGTCTGTGCCCCTAAGGTGTGATGTAACAATCGTATCTATATCTGAACTCGGTTACCGTCATATGCGTTTAGTCGACCTTTGCTGGTATAGGTCGATTTTGATGGTGTTTCACACCATGAAAACTGTTGAAACTTGGTATGTCATGTCGTGATGGTGGTATTTAACATTGCTCCAAGTTTCAGGGTTTCTACTTAAAGTTTAGGGTAGTAATTCCGTTTCCGAAGTTGAGTGTGTGCTGATCCGTCATGTATCGCAAACAGATTTTACTCGAAAGCCGGTATTGGTATCCATTGATTTTGACGATGTTCAATACTGAGATCGGTTATGACATTTGGCACGGTAAGTCTTAATGTTAGTATCGAACGCTGTACCAAGTTTTAAGTTTGTCACTGAACTATGTTAGTGGTAATTTCGTTTCCTAAGTCGAGTGAGAGCTGACTCGTCATTTATCGCAAACAGATTTTACGCAAAGCCGGTATTGGTCTCTATTGATTTTAACGATGCTCCTTACCTAGATCTGTCATGAGCTTTTGCACGGTGTGTTTTGATTTTAGTATCGAACGCTGTGCCAAGTCTCAAGGTTGACACTCAATGATTAGGGCAGTAATTTCGTTATCAAGGTCGAATATGGTAGAGATGTGCTCTGATCTGACACTTTAGCCTACAACGCATTGCGAATTTCACGCAAAAGCCGGTGTATCTGTGGTAACGTTAACTGTGTTCCATACTGAGATAGGTGACGAGATGATGATATCATTCTCATTTGCATTCAAATATTTACTTTGATATTATATTCTCCAATGTCAATTTTACCGTGAAATTGTGGCCTTCAAGCCATTAGCTTACAACCCCCTGTCAAGCGCGATAGCTATTTCGTTTTCGATGTCGGCTAACAGCTGATCACTTGATCAGCCTATTCCTCAGTAAATTTTACGCAAAATTCGGTCTGTTCGCATTAATTTTGACAGTGTACCATACCGAAAAGGGCCATGAGGCTACTTCTAGATGATGTCATGTAACAGTGTACTAAGTTTACGGCTTTCATCCACGTATATATTCGGTAATATATTTTCCAAAGGCGATTTCGCAGCAGACCTATAGACAGTAATAAAACCATATGTGTCGTGTTACAGTCTCCAGTTTCAAGGCCAAAATCTCCTATGCTGTACCGAGACCGAGTTTCCGAGACTGCTATTCTTAGTTCTTCAGAATGATGTTTTGGATTCAATATGACAGGCCCAATGTATGAGTTAACAATTGGGTATGGGTATGTTTCCGAACTCGTTGACCTTTCCAATTCGGCTTACGCAATCTCTCGAGTTATAGTCATTTCCATTTCTGCAGATAATTAGTCAGGTCTAGTGCGAACATGAACCGCGTTGAATCTTTGTTCCGTACGCCGTTTACGCAGTTACCACGCTTCAAGTCACAGCTCACCGGCAGACCTCTCGTGGCACATACGTTAAAACCACTGTTGTCGGGAAATTCATGTTACCGTAACATCATTAAGTTACTTGTTTACGTTGGAAAACGCCATTGTGACATCATGTTGATAAAAAGTCGCTTGCAGCCCTTGCCCCACCACCCGATATTGTCACGAGCCGCCACTGATGATTTTCTAGTAAATGTTTGCCAATAGAAGATTTTTGACTCACGGCCTGGTTATGTTCTTGAGTCCACCATCATCACTTTGAGTAAACCTAGTTTATGCCAACAGAAAGAATTTGTGTATCATTTGAAAATCGCGCATTAACTTGTTTGGCTTCGCTATCTCCATGCCAACGCTTCAGTTCTCTCGTTTTCCTAACTTTGTATGTTTTCTGTGTGACGTCATAATTAGCGATATATATTGTTGCTGAATATAGTTATTCGAATTCTCGCATTATTGTTGACGATATTCCCCTGACGAGCGTCAGCCGAAAAGCTTCGGGAATAAATATGAATATTTTATTCAAATGTGTTATGAAGTTCTGTACTCCTAAGCGTCTCTTTGTTTCTCTATTTACGTTCGCAGATCCTTACAGCAATGCACGATCATGCGCAGGATCGAATTCCAATTCGCAGGCACACACAATAACACATTGTTGAATTTCGCCGTATGAATAAAAAGCTAACACCAAAGAACGGGCATCTGCTAGTCAAATTCAGAGAGTATAGACGGCGTACGGTATCTTTGCGTGCGGGCCTCCAAATCGACACGTGCAAGTGCAGCAAGGTCACGTTTATCCTCTGGCGTCACTTCATTTAATTCAGTGTTTCTCAAACTTTTTCTCATTGCGTACCACTAATTTGTTCATTTACCACCACGGCGTATCACTATAACTTGTTTTTCACTACAGGTCGTACCACCTGAATTGAATATTTTACTTGAATGTACCGGTGTTTGTTGGTTATTACTGTTAGTACTATACCGTAACACCAACGGATCGCAAGAAAACACAATTTATCGAGATAATTGCAACTGTTTCTTATGCAGATGCAGAAGCTCGCCAATCTGAGGTACGACATTACTCACAGCTCTCTTCGCGTCCAGCTACCACCTAAGAAGCTCTCGTGTACCACTGTGGTACGCGTACCGCACTTTGAGAACCACTGGCTGATTAATTATAGTCATCAGTTAATTTGCTCAGCTCACATAAGCACCAGTCCCATTTTGTCAAATACACATTACACAGTGATCAATATTTTTCGAACCACTCTATTGGCCATCAGTGTTGTGCTGATGACGAATAACTACGTACCAGAATATAGTAATGCACGGCATATCTCGCATTCCCAGGATTAGCGCGTTATATATGAACAATTTGAACACGCTTAGTTCAAAAAAGGTGGCGCCAACGAGGCAACAATTCTTAATTATTTGAACGATTACCGTAAACATTCGTGAGTTCAGCCAAAAGTTTTAGTATAACATCTTATAAAATATATCGGAGCCGGAGCTACTTTTAAAACAACCGGCTCCAACTCCGACTCCATCAGAATTTTATTTAGAGATACGGCTCCAGCTTCGGCTCAGTTGACAATACACGGCTCCGGGGCTCTGGCTCCTTGCTCCGGCTTCGGCTCCAAAGTCGTGATCCAAACGAAAGTAAAAGATTTACAAAAGTGTTATTCTCCACCCTAGCATATATATGTGCTTTTGAGGTAACGCGTCGTCGCCAAATAACGATTTGCGAGATTTCTGGAACGCATTAATTTTTTGGCGCGATAAAGCAGGGAATTTGAGAGCTACTGCAGGGTAGTGATGAAATGATCCCTACAATAAGCTGGAGTAAAGCCCCCAATCAAATTAGGCTCAACACCCCATGGCGACCCATGACCAGCGTTTTAAGGGCCCGACAAAGTGCTGTTTCGTTCCTGCAGGCGAGGAGGAAATGCAGCGTGATTTTACGAGGATTGGACGGAGTAGCAACCATGGTAGGTATTTCATCCAATTAATCTGATGATTTCATGGCTCAATGCTTCACATCCAGTTATCCCGAAACACATACATCGCCTAGGCCAGGTGGGTGTCTGATTTCGAAGACTAGAGTCCAAGTCGTTTCGACACCTTCCTATATTTCATTGTATCGCAGTCTTGTAGTACATTGAAATTATGAAATTTCTGATGAAATTGACTTGGCTTGTCTACGACAGTTAATCGGTCCAACAGTCCATGGATAACTTTAGTTGCTTTGCTTGATACGGATTACTTTACCTGAAAGTTTGCTGTACGTAAATATACACAAACTGACGTTTACAATGAATGAATTATACGCTCAAGCAGGCTTCTGACAAATAAGATAAGACACACAGATATAGCTATAAATCATTAACCGTCTAAGAATATGCGCCACCCTGGCTCGATATTTCGGACAATACAGCTGTGACAAGTTTCGGTTGACTACGCCGTAAGTTCTACGTATAGGTGCATGATAATTATTGACCACAGTAAAGCGTATGCCGAATATGAGGAAGTTTTTAGCAATACATTGAATCAGAATGGTCCAGCAAGGTAGCTAATGCTCCCATATTGTTTAGAATATGGTATCTTGTTTCGACTCGGTGTATAGTATAACCTACCCTGATGCGATAGGTATATGTAAGCCGAAACCCAGCATTTTCCAGATTTTCTACATATCGCAAGATACCAATCCAGTAAGCGGCAGTTTCACATATAAATATTCTGTTTTACTACCTATACCAGGGGTGGGAAAACTCTTTACCTCGGGGGCCGCATTCAACATCTGAATCTATTCGCGGGACGCACTTTATAAGTCAAAACGCGATATTTACAGCTGGTTATATTAGCGAGGAAATAAAGATATTGAAAACAAAGCAAACATTGATTGTATGATCGTAAACGCGTCAGAATCATTTGCGAAATTTTTTAAACTGGTCAACCTCAATAACCAATTTGTCAAAACTAGGACGGACAGTATAGGTTGTCCCGATTCTTAGAACACTGCGGAAATATGAATCCGTGAACAGCGATCTGATCATAGATTCGCTGATTCTAATTTTTATACTCCAGGAAACACAATGCTGGCAGCCTCCTAACCATGTTAGTTTCAAATCCACTTCTACAATATATATGATATAAATACTCCGTCTACACATACAGAGAACGAATCTGGTTTTCCAAGTATGTGGCCAATCTGGAATCAAACAGGTGGTCCGAAAAACGACATTCTCATTTTGACTCTCTGTGATGTTTAGCGGTTGAAACCTTTTAAAATGCGGAACCTTGAGGTCGAGCCTTCGCGCCAGCATTGAGAAGACTATATATTATATAAGAATATAACTTTTGATTATAATGGTGAAATAGATTAAGACATTGTTTAATCAAGTCCCTGCAATAATTAGATTTGTAATACACATTTTTTTTAATACGTTCATTGAGTTTTCGCGAGCAGCAAAAAACGGTGTTTTGGGCCGTAGTTTATCGACCCATGACCTATAGCAATCGACGTGAATGGGTCAAATATATAACACACTCACCTATTATTGGATACACATGCGGTGGATGAACATTTTGTTTCTATCTTATAGGATCTCGCTGGTCTGACTGATGTGGCTCGGCTGTCCATAAAAAAATGAGAAGTAAAATGCCAGAGATGTATACAGTAGTTATGCGAAAAATTGGATATGGGTTTACAGATATAGGTCTAGGTGCATGGAATGGGGAAAGGGACTGCTAATTCTTTAAATTTGGGTGGCTTGGATCAAGTGACCTACGATACCTACGATATTTATTTCGTCAATATGCAATCGGGCTTGGGGATGACTTTCACTTCATTGTTCAAATTTTCATTCTGGTTATACGCTCGTGAGTAGTTTAACTTCAGATATATCCGAGACCATGCCAATCTAACGATTTTTTTTTTGCTATTCGACATAGGTTGAAAAAGCAAAGTCTTAAGAAATAGTGTTATAAAAATAATAAATATTTCCATTCCAACATATATATTCACCATAGAGCCGACCTAATATAGGATAAACCAGCATATTGTTATCGCCATTCGTGTATTTCACCATAACTCATGGATGAAGATATACATCGGACCGATGACTGTGAATTGGCAGAGGACGGAACGCATCTGTCTCCAGCTTATACAGATCAGATGGGTATGTTTTCAGATGATATTTCTTACGTCTACGGTCGTTGCAATGAACCGGGTCGACATAAAGGATGAAAACCATGCTACGAATTATGGAGATTTAGCATTTTGAAGTTCTCTTGCGCCATAAGCGTCCGTGTTGGTCTCGTTATGTAAATATGTGTTACCATAGTGTCCTATATGGTGTCGACACAAGCAAATCTCACGCCTCAGTGAAATTGTATCAAGTCACAATTTCCCTTTGGCTACAGGCAATTTGACGGTCATTTTTGACCAGCTTGCCGAGCATTAAATTTGGTAAAACGGGTATCAATCGAAAGCTGACTCTGCACTGATTACGAAAATATAAATTTTATTCCGCTTGCGGCCCTGGAACCCCCACAATCAGCCTCGAATTTTTCATCGTTATGGAGATTGGCATTGAGACGCAACAATGCTGTCTGGCGAACCGAGAGATTGGCATTGGGACGCAACAATGCTGTCTGGCGAACCGAGAGATTGGCATTGGGACGCAACAATGCCAATCTCAATAACAATCAAAAATTCGAGGCTGATTGTGGGAGTTCCAGGGCCACGAGCGGAATAAAATTTATATTTTCGTCATCAGTGCAGAGTCAGCTTTCGATTGATACCAGTTTTACGAAATTTAATGCTCGGCAAGCTGGTCAAAAATGACCGTCGAATTGCCTGTAGCCAAATGGAAATTGTGACGTGATACAATTTCACTGAGCCGTGAGATTTGCTTGTGTCGACACCATATAGGACACTATGGTGTTACCTAAGAGAATTGGATTCTTCGCCACGTCAAAAACGGAATAGTGTGGGTGATATTTTCGATTCAGACCGTAAGTTAGCGATTTGATGCGGCACACTGATTCTGAAATGGGGATTGCAAGAACCACGTACGATAACAGATCTCGATCGACGACCTAGATTTATTTCCAGAAACCAAGGACGAGAATGCAAAAGCGATTCACGTACACCAAATACATCATCATCACGTTACCGTTGGTGGAGACATGTACATGAATTCAAGATTGATCAAGGGTGACTATCGTTCTGCTGAAATCGGTGTCTTGAACAACGACTCGTTACACATCGCAAGCTCTTCTAATCAGGCGGGGTTTTCAGAAAATAATTCGAGACCATCGACTACAGAGACCGAAGGTATATGGTACCGAGAACACAGCCTAATCTTAGGATACAAACCATATACTAGAAGTTGATATATTTTCCAACAATTTGTCATTCGAGTAAACTGCTCTCCGCGGAATTTGATGTTTGCAATATGGTATTAGAGCAGAGGTCTCAAACTCAAATGTGCTCGCGGGCCAGTTTTCCAGTTTTGACGACGCCGCAGGCCGCAGCATTTGTAGGGGTATTCTATGTCTTTCCAAGTAGGCCTTATTTGGCGGGAGTGAATTGTCATATTGAAAGTGAGCCGATCCACCAGACTGACAGTAAACACACATCGTCAAAATGTGATTTACTCTTGTATCAATTTAGGCCTGGCACGAAAAGAATCATCGCATTTATAACTATTTGAATAGAATTGTTGTAGTACTTGATATATAACAATTCTAAGATATAGACACCATATGGGCGGACAAATGTATGATGCCATCATAAAAGCTATCGGGTTATAATTTTGCAGCTACTATGAATATTTTGAATTTAACAGATTGATTATAGAGACTGATCTGATATCAAAACATTTTTAGGTTGAGCATTGTAATTCCAATCCAGGATTCGGGTATGCTTCTGATAGGTAAGCTATTAATCTCATGGCCAAATATCTTCAAATAGGACCAGAAAAAAATATAAATATAATATAAATATATTAATGAATGTGTCCTAGTGATTGAAATGTCGGAACGCCGAGCGGCCCATTGTTGTTACATCGTTGGAGCGTACCACTACGGTACTCGGTACCTTTAAGTGGCCATGGTTTAGCGACCAAAGATGTAACTAACAGATTGCCAATGGTTGTCATAACTACTTGCTTATTTAGCGAAATACCAAGCAGCAACTTTCTGATCTATTACTTCCCCTGATACGCGTTTAGTATGTTGCGTTCATGGTTCTAACAAATTCACGGTATTCCGAGTCACTCCGAGTTCACTCGAGTCATTTTCATTTTGCCATCGAGTTGACCCGAGTCTGAGTAATTCTAAAAAATGTCGCGTCCAAGTCCAACTCACGAATATCAGTCACGAATCGACTAAGGGTCAGGTTTTGTCATCATGATGTGGAAATGTGGCGAAATAGTGAATCCTCTACTGCATGGTAGCGTTTGCAATTGATGTGATAGTGGAGTTTTTGATGAATAGTTCCAGGCTTTCGGAGCAATTTAAGAGGGAATTTTCACTTTATAACCTGAAAAGATATATGTGACACTTATATATTGTCAAATTAATAAAAATCTAAAACGTCGTCGCGGGCCGCACAAAATGCTCTGGCGGGCCGCATGCGGCCCGCGGGCCGCGTGTTTGAGACCTCTGTATTAGAGCATAGATATCATGTCGAGGAAATACGAGGGTGTCAATATTTATTCAACTATAAGTGGGAAGTTACAATGTACAGTAGGAAAAGGTTGTGACCAGGGTGATATTTTTCCCTGAAAGACGGAAGGTTTTGACTAAAAAATCAAAATTTTGACATTTTTTGAGATTAAAGATCTTTATTTTGACCAAATCTTGACTTCGTGTATGTAAATTAGCTGTTTTCCCACAAAATTGTACTACTTATCTTCATTTCTGGCTAGAACTATCTGTCCTTACAAAGTAGTTTGGACTGAAAAATCTTATTTGACTTAAAAACTGAAAAACTTGAAACCAGCAGCAGTTGTTGGCTGGCAACACTGAATTTGTGCGTACATTGCAGTGACACACCATGTTGCTTCATTCTGAAAATGTTGTCTACATCACAATTTTTCATTGTACGCTTCTTGATATTAAGAACCAATGCCCACGCAGTCTCGCTTCAGTTAAGATATTGCGGTACGTCGAACATGGCACCATGTCAGCCCATTTGTTTCATTTGACCGTTTATGATTGACAATGCGCAGATAATGGGTCGTATACAACGGTAGGCCTAAAATAGGCTACAAGCTGTAAAATGTCAAATCATAAGTTCATTCATAGCCTTTTTATAGGTTATGGTTCATCGACAGTGCAAACATCTATGATACAAACGAAATGCAGGTTGCAATTTTTTTTACTTTTCAAACAAATTTGACAATTTTGACCTACGGCTTCAATTTTGACAAAATTTTGACTTATTAATATCGCCCTACCCCTATCATGACGATTCCAATGACTTATACAGTCGAGCATATATATGCATTATCTGCTGTCATCTATATAAATGGTGTGTATTTCTGCTTAGACCTGACCATCGTGCGGATACTGAAAACTCTTCATAAAGATACATGGGAGAAAACGCATGTCAGTGTACGCGATGCATTCAGACGCGACAAATTCGACGAACCACACTTCATAGTCCATCCCCAAATGTCCCAATCGGATCATTATTACAGAGGCGGGCATCTGACTGCGACAACAATGCAATATAAAAAAGAAACGAAATTCACATTCAGGGAATCCAAGGAGCAATCCTCACTGTCCACGGAGGTACTGATCGAAAAAATCCACGAGAAGAAGGATAAATTGGGCGTGATCGGGCTTATCGCCCAGGCCGGAGCAGGAAAAACTACATGCATGCGGCGCTGGGCTCGAAGTACAATGGAAATGAACGGAATTCGTAAGGAAAATGACTTCAAAAATGTGGCAGGAAGTAGGTTCCAATTGGTTCTTTTTATCAACCTGAAACGATTTCACAATTCCGACAAGAATTTGTATTTCCGTGAAATTCTTTTCGGGGAACTTTTCCCAAACGAAAAGGATCCGGAGACGGCTTACGCCTGGATCCTTGACAACCAGGATAAGGTCGCTATTTTCATGGACGGTCTCGATCAGGCTCCGTGGACAGTCACACAGAGCAACGCATTCGAAGTGGGTCCACACGGAAGAGAGACGACCCCCACTCTGATGTTCAACCTGCTCGCTAGGAATATTCTCCCAGGCGCGCGCGTGATAATTTCGTCGCGGGAGTTCGCTGTTACGTCGCTGCCCGAAGTGTCGTGGACTGACGACGTTGTAACGCTGACGGGTTTTTCGGATAACGACGCTAGAAGACTCTTCAATTATTTTACTGCTGACAGTGAGTCGACAAGCACGTCTACGGCTAATGAGACTGCAGAAACAACTCAAAAAGACATCACCACAGGTGTAAGCAATTGGGATCAATTGGCTAAGGATTCGCCGGCGTTACTACCGTTACTCGCGATACCTGCTTTTCTCATGTTCGCCGCGATTGTTTTCAAGAAGTCTGGCCGCGCCCCTGTGACCGCCACCGATTTGATGATTAAAGTCATCGAATCACTTCCCGACTCGCTTATAGTACGCATACGAGAAAGTAAGAACATTTGGCAGATTGTCAACAGGTTGAAAATACTTGCTCACGAAGGGATGGAAAAGGGAATCGTGATTTTCTCCGAAAGAGACCTGAACAACTGCGGTTTGCAAATTGAGGACGTCAGAGATTTGCTTCTCGCCGTACCAAAAAGCAGGACAATAAGCAACAAACTTCTTGAAGGAGATAAAATGCTTATTTTCTGTCATCAAAGTCTGCAAGAGTTCCTGTCCGCATGCGCGATCGTAGAAATGGATTTGGAGAAATTCAAAAGTTTCTTCAGGATGAACTTCAAAAGTGATCGCTGGTCAGTTGTGCGTAGATTTGTTTGCGGGCTTGCTTGGAGTCAGCAAAGAGATGTGAATTTTATGGACAGTAAGTGCAGTCTAAAATGTTATTCCATGCGTTTTTGTGCTGATCCGAATTCCGAATACCGGGATGCAAAACCTAACGCCGTGTATTTCCGAGTGTGCGAAACTGACACTTAAATTCGTTCACTTAGATTTGATTTATAGTTTCAGACGTGGAGAAAAAGCAAGAGTATATCCGAGGTGTGATAAGGAGCGAGTTAAAAGTTGGGAAAAAGTACCACATACTCGAAGTCTACGCCAACATATACGAGGCAAACGACGATCAGTTGACTCAATCACTTTCGAAAGAGTTTACACTGGAATACACGCCCCTCGCCCGGGATTCATGCCACATGATTTCTTCGCTATTGGCTAGATGCCGGAAACTTGACTTTGTGTCGATAGAGGCTTGCAAAGTTACGGATGAGTTGCTGAATCTCATGGCGCGAAACTTGCAGACTGTGAGCGTACACGTAAGTGAATGCAAAGGTGGAATGGCTCGAGACAACTGGTATAATTTTCTGCTACAATTCTATTATAGATGAAGTACATATGCATCGACAACGTTTTCGGCTCAAGTCCACTTACCTTCACTGCCCTGAACAATTTCCTGCGCAATGTTGATTCAGACGAGATTGCTTTGGAGCACAACCAGCTACTGACGAAGCCTGAAGGTCCTGATTGGAATGTAAGCTGAAGCTAGTCAAGCTTCATCCAAGTAAAACGAATCTGCTGGCCGCATGGCGATATACGAGATTGTAATGTATAGTATAGTCAACCGATGAAATGATCCTCACTGTGATATGCAACCGTGGAAAGTTGTTTTACGTATCTCACAGCCAGGCAACCTATAAACACACACAGCACAGTACACATGCAGTTAAGTATAACAAACTCAGAGTCTAGCTTTACACATAAAATATAAGCTGCAGACTGCAGAGCCAACGTAAACTGTTCTACAAGTAGGCTATGTCAACGTATTGGATACGAGTACGAAATCTATGTATCATAATTGACGCCATGGGATATTGGCTAGGCTACTGGTCATAACAAGGAATCTATTATCTGGCACCAGACAGCTATTTATTCGGTAAGACGGTATGGGTAGTATATAGGCTACTATACACTGTAAGACTTTCCTATCTAGTAGATGACCCACGATGCAACTGCTGTGGATACTTTATCGAAGGATACCCCGATCGCCCATACAGCCGGACACAAAAGACACATAAACAGACACTATACACACAACACGAGACATCGATACTTGTCCCACGGAGCAGTATAGAGCATGATCATTGATCAATGGCCATCCCGGTACTGAATATCGGTAATATCCATATTCTCAGCAATGGCCATTTTCGGTATTGGACATTGTCGGTAATGTACATTTTCGGTCGTGTATTTGTCAGTGATGTTGTTCTCGATAGTGATGGGCTACGCAGTAGTTGATACCGATAACTAGGGTTGCATGTAAAACTAAGGGTTTTTTAAAACACTTTCATTAAAACATGTTCTAAACAATGTTTTAAGCAAATGCTTTTTCAACAAAATTGTGTTTTTTTCAAGTGGTGAAATTATGCCATAATTGTGTAAATACTTCTCAAAAAGCATGTTGTATGAGCCTACGGACAATTAGCACCAGGCATAGCTGACGTATATCGATATGGGATGGTTGGAACCTTCAAAACAGTCGGTTCAACAGAATATAGTTCAGATATTACGTCGAAGGGGTTATGAAGGAAAGGAAAGGATGTAGTTTATTTTGTCCTGGATGTCCTATATGTTATATTTTGTCCTTGATGTTATATTTAGGCTACCCTATATTTTCAATTGCCAATGTCAATCAACTATGATGTCACCATGGAACATTCGTGACGCCATGGCTTTAAAAAACATGTTTTAAACAAGAGCCTTGTTTTAAACATGTTTGTTTTAAATACAACCGATAATGTCGCTTATAGAACATGGTAAGCAATGCACATGCACAATATGCCTATATATTGACACAACGTTATCCCTTGTAAGTGCATATATATGTGCTATTATCTTTCAGAGTATTCGTCGGCTAAAGATCCTTCTGCGCAAAAAAGCAGCGGGGAATCGATTCTCCTTCTTAACGGACCCGAAATATATATTGACTTCGACTCCGAAATCAATCTACTTGGAAATCGAAGAGCATGGCATTTCTCGGAAGTTTGACGGCGCATTCGAGAGATCGGTAGGATAATCGACCTATACAATCCCACGTCCTACCCTTGTTGGAGTGATAAGATCGCATGTACTTCGACGATATGTAGGGTGTAGGCCCTAAAATTGTTTGCGTACGACCGATTTTTAACCAGGGTTGATATATTTGCATTTTCTTCAAAACAATGTTTGGTGTAATATTTGACAATATATCCAATTAATACCGTGGTACAGTGGCTATTTCATGTAATTTTTGTGATGTAAACTTAACCTAAAACTGCTTTCCACTTTTCAAATCCGCATTGAAAAAAGGAAGTAGTTTTCCCTGAGAACGATTAAGTAGAAGTGGAAGTATAGCTTAAAAACATAACCCATTGAGTAAGTATAGTACAACTAGGCAAAACGTACTTGAGTGCTCTGTGTTAATTTGTAACTAGGGTGATCTTTTTACCTAAAAACGGAATATTTTGATCTAAAAATTAAAATTTTGACATATTTTTACCTTAAAAAACCTAATTTTGACAAAATCATGGCCTCGTGTATGTAAATTAGGTGTTTTCGCACATAATATTGGAATTGTACTACGCATCTTCATTTCTGGTTGGAACTGTCTGTCCTTACGAAGTAGTTTGGCCTGAAAAAACTTTTTTTCACTTAAAAACTGACAAATTTTGACCTGAGAATACTTTATTTAAACGAACTATGGGCCTATGAAGAATTCCAGTAGTTACATCACGCATTATGGTGGAAATAAATAAAATTTGATGTAGTACAACGAAAGATGCTTTCCTTGCCAAGAATGGAGAAAGAACGTTCAACAGCAACAGTTGTTGGCTGGCAACACTGAAGTTGTGCGTACACTGCTGGTGACAAACCGTGTTGCTTCATTCTGACGATGTTTACGCCACAATTTTTCATCATGCGCTTCTTGATATAAGAACCAATACCCACGTTTCATTTGACCGTTTATGATAAACAATGAGCAAACAATGGGCCGTCTACAAAGGTAAGCCTATAAAGTAGTCTAAAATATGTAAAATTTCCAATGATAATTCCACCGACAGTGCAAACATTTACGATACAAACGAAATGCAGGTTGCAAATAAATTTTGAATTTGTAAACAATTTTGAAATTTTTTGACCTAACGCTACAATTTTGACATGATTTTGACTATTTTTGACATGTAAAAAAATTGTCCTACTAATAACCAATTAAACTATATCGTACAATCGCATTGCTGCCCGCATTCTATCAATGGTTTCACTCTTATACGCCCGTAGCTATAAAGATTAAAGACAATCACTGCGCTTTTCTTTTGCCAAACGGGGCACAGATGACAAGCATCGCGATTTAGCAACCGTAGTCAATCTACAAGGCCGCCGTGTGTTGTCGAAGTACCACTCATTTGGGATCGATTTGTTTTCAGGATGAATCCCTCAATCTAAATGTTGATTTGAGTGAGAGCTGCGTTACGGTCAAACGCAAGGCCGATGCCCTGGATGTCGCACTTTGCTATCTTCATCCGAAGACGGTGTCAGTAAACGCTGCCGGAGTGTCTGCTCAGCAATATTTCAAACCGAAGCAGATGAATCTAACGGAATCGTGGCAAGTGTCTGGAAAGGTTAGTGTCTCGTTGAAGCCTAGCCTATATCTTTATTAGCATTATCGCCTAGCTTCTACCTACAAGACTATAACTGCTAGACAGTAACCATTAGGAGTTGAAATCAAACGTTATATTCACTTCTCAGTAGTCCACACATCGTGTCCCAAGCTCTCAACACACCATGACAGGAACCCATCGCCGTGCTCATTAAAGTATAACACCACAAGATTGACGTAGTCACAGACGACGTAAGCCTAGCTGATAAATAGAAATTAGTTAGAATTGGTACTCAAGTAGAGTAAGAGTATAGGCCTAAGCTTTGATCGTATTATTTCATCGATTCAATACGCCATAAAATTATTATACTGCGAAACTCCATCCGGGTACAAGTAGGAGTAACGACTTCCACGACGTATCAAAACTTGTTCAAGTGGAAGCGGAAAATTAAGGTCTGAAAATTACTCAAGTAAGAAATTTAAAAACGTAGGTTTGGTAAAGGGTGGTTTGGTGTATATATACGCGATTAATGCCGAATGATTGATGGCACTACAAACAAGTGCAATTTTCGACTATAAACTCAGTTACAGTGGTGCCAAGTTGGTAAGATTAGCGCAAGTACTATAATTTAATATCAAGGGATGGAATGGAAAGAGCAATGAAGAACTGCATAATAAAGATTAACATCAAAAAGAACCGTGACATTGGGCAATAGGCCGAGGTGGATGGCAAATTAAGAGACCGCAACTGGTCGTTCGGCATCCTCATATCTGTTCATTACATCGTGTTGTGTCTTTTTGGATCGTACATTGTGTGTGTCTTGATCAGATGATAGTAGAATCTGACGATTGGTGATATTGATTATGATATGACAATATAGTATCCTTGATTGTTTTTTCTCTTGGCCTCTTTTCCACTTATATAGTAGGGTTCCCATGACATACGTCCGGAATTTCAAACTGCACCCTGGGGAGTTTAGTTTGAGTGCTGCCCCCTCCCATCTTTAGGTCTCGAACATTTTCAGCTCGTCAAAACTGTATGCTTTAGATCAATGCTCTTATACCCTTTTCGTCGTGGTACACCCTTTTAACATTTACTCAAAACTCGGACACCCTTGACAACATAATACATAATACATCGATTTCGATGGTGTGAAAGTGACGTTGATTTCAATTTTTGAAGGTCCACCGTTCCGCCGAACATTTTTGAAATTTGACCGAGGGGAAAAAATGTTGAGAACTACTGTCCTAGGGTGTACGATACACCCGGTTCAAGAGCCCTGCTTTAGTCCTGTCTGCAGCTCGTGCGACTTTATTTTGCATTATACTAATATTGATGCACAGACAAAGTATGTTTCCCCGTGCTTTAAGGTGAAAGAGGTCGTGATCGATTGCTATATTCACGAACATGTAAGTGATAGCGAAAAGGCTCCATTACGCGAAGGAGTGAAAATCAGATCCTTTGCTGAGCGGTTCCAAGTAAGCTGCTTTCCTGGAATTGTACAGAAATACATAATACAATATATATATCGGTTATATTAATCATTATTAACGATGGAGTTGAATAGATGCGACCATGAAGATCTACACTTTACACTACAGCAGTGGTTCCCAACCTTTTTCATCTCGTGCCTCCCTTGGCCGAAATTTTAGCCAAAATTCCCCCCTTAGGATAAATCTGCCCGATGATTAAAAATGGTCATTTTTACCGCGCAAACACCTGTTGACTAAAATAATAAGACGGGCGGTACCGAGTGTTTGTTTCTAGCATAGTGCTGTAATAACACTTTGTAGACCTCCAAAAACCATGGTCTTGGTCCCAATCACACAAATTCTGGAAGGCTTGACTCAACAGACCCCCACACTTCCATTTGTGTTTTCGGCTTACCATTCACTAATCGCTAATATAACTGTTGTGAAAAATCAGTATCCATAAATTTACTGGTCTCGCGATTTTTTTCTCAAGGATGCGCATGCATTTGGCCAACAATAGTGGTACGTTGATATATAGCAGAGTTGACCAGACTCGAGTTTGACTCGAGTCACCATTTTCTGATAACTCGACTTGACTCGAGTCATTTTCTCAAAATACGGAAACGAAACGACTCGACTCGAGACAATCTGGGTATTGACTCGACTTGGACTCTAGTCATTGTGCATGACTCGAACCAAGTCATATGACTCAAGACTATAAAACGGCCAAGACCGCCTGCTGGTCATTGGATTTTCGAAGAACAGTAAAGTGACCACCCTGTTGGAAGTTCGTCTATTGATCCTGGTACTTGACAATGCGACAAGAAACTGCTCAAAGTGAGGAAAATTAGTATATCATAAATCCAAATCATTAAATATCACCAAACAGTGTTGACTTGAGAGTGACTTGGACTCGTACTCGAGTCATAATACCATGACTCGGACTCGACCGTCTGCTCGGTGACTTGGACTTGGACTTGACTCAATGTTGAATTGAAAATGACTCGACTTGACTCGAGTCAAAACTATGAAAGTGAGATTGACTTGTGACTCGGAACCTTTTGACTGGGTTACAGCCCTGATATATAACATACACGTGATCAGATTCCCTGCTGGAGCTGATTGAAATTTAGGACACCCATTACGTTTCGGCAACATTGCACCAAGTTTACCATTTCTTTTTTCGATCGGGTAGCTGTTCACTAAAAAATAAAGCAAGGCTAGCGATCTCTCTGACTTGAATCGATGACGTTGGAATATTTAGTCACAGTCTGAAAATGTTGACTTGAAAATATAAGATAAATACTTTCACTAGAGGCCTTGTTGTGATAGATTCAACATGACATTTACTCGCGTAGGATATATTTGATTGAGAGGCCGTCGCTGGCCTACAAAATTGTCTTGCGAACTGCAGCACATCTGAACTAATTGAAAAAGGGTGGGGGGATTTGTATGTGAAAAAGAAATTTCAAATAGCATTTGAACATACTTTCAGCAAACAAAAAACAGCCATAAGGAGTATACGTTCGGATATAACTGGTTGACTAAATGACTGTTCGAATATGAACAATTTGGGAAATCCGTTACAATTCTAAAGTCGAATTCCCCCCTAAAAATTGCAAAATTCCCCCCAAGGGGGGAACTCCTCCCTGGTTGGGAACCACTGCACTACAGTCTACAGTTCACTATCTATTCCACGCAAAATATCAGGTCGAAATTATGAATGTGATGATCAGACTCGGAGACCTACAAACAATCCCGGAAGAATTAGAAAAAGACCTCTCCGCGACCGGTTGTAAATTAAGGATTTGGATTTATGAAATCATTGGAAGCGACGAGGCTTTAGTGCGGTTGCATGGCCTAATACGAGAGAACCAGGTGATGCAAACTGTACTGGAGACTCGTACAGGAGTAGGCGATACCATAGCAATTCTTTTCTCGTCAGATAAACTACACATGGGTCGTCATTTCGTATAAAGCAACTTTGGAGGAGCTCACGAAATTCGTTAGCGAGTGCAATGTCAAAAAGCGACTGATATTGGGGCTTTCTGATAAACTCTCAGACGATGATATGGGGAAGCTTCAAGTAGCAGCCAAGTCTTCCGAGCTCGTCATTAAGTCGGATGATCCTGAATGCTCAAGAGGTCAGTTGCGTATTGACAAAATTCGGCAAACACCGAAAGTTATTAATGGGCTTATAGCTGAGAATTTCACCGCACGAGGTTTCACTCCCAAATGTCTTATATAGGCATACGTAATTATGCACAACTCAGAAAATATTTTACACACACCGAAGATGAAGGGATGTATAGACTTGACTTGAACTGAATCTGTAATAAGGGCTTCAAACTCAAATCAATGAGAGATTTTATATTTGATAAAAGTATCCTGGTCATTTTTTCGCGATGAGAGCAAACGATAAATCTGTCATAAGTCACATCCTGATAGTATATATTGTGTGTCAATATATACATGAGGTTGCAGGGAGCTAGCCTATGAGTGGTGCTGGTAAACAAAATATAGCACAGCTGCACAGTGCACAGGGTATATATATATATTCTGCAATGATGGTCAGACGTGGTCAAAGTTGTTAGCATTGGTACTCAAGTAGAAGTAGAAGTAACAACGTAAATTTCTGTTCAATTACAAGTGGAGGTGAAAATTTCAAAGAAGTGATATAGGAACAGCGATAGGCTACAACCCGTAAGAAATACTGACGAAATGCGACAAATTGTAACTCGTATCTAATGAACGATGATTCTCGCTTCAGCATGCCACAATTTTCTTTAGAAAACCTTGACGATGCTTGGAGCTGGATTGGTGGTTTCTGAATTGCTGTCTGCCACAACCGAAGCGAGGATAAACAGATGTTCTATCGATGCATCATCAATTCATCATATTTTAGGGTTACCATTACCATACGTCCTCTTTTTAGAGGATTTGTCCTCCTTTTTCAGGTTTTTGAAAATGTCCTACGATGACGCCTAAATGTCTTCCTTTTGGCAATTCGTCCTCCTTTGCAGCTTTAAAGCTGATGTGATGGATAGATTCGAATGAAAATGGGCATAAATGGCGCTAAATAGGAAATTCGTGGTTCGAACGTAGACGAAGACCTTTTTTAGTCAACCAACGGAAAATGTGAAGAGAAAAAATTTATTTCGGGAGTTGAGTCGGAAAATTGACCTTTTGTTAGTCAACCAACCACAATGTCGTGGTAATTTTATCATTTTTCCGGATTTTACTCCAGTTATATAAGTATGAAAAGTGTCTCCCTTCCCGATTCCAAAATAGTTATGGTTACCCTAGCATATATAGGCGTACATTAGAGGTCGACCGATATTGATTTTTGCACGCCGATACCGATTATCGACACACTCACAAGGCCGTTAACCGATATCATAAGCCGATATTAACCATTCCGCCAAAAATATTCTTTACTATAGGCAAGATAGCACTTGTACAATGTACATGTCATGGAAAGCCGAAAAACATTGTGCACATTAATTGATATTTGGGTTAACTCAATAAGCAAAACGTGATACTGTATTGCAGGAAGCATAGTTTCTCTGCATAATGACCCAGTTAAACTTGTCCTGGAAGCGTAAATTCGTCACGTATCGCCCTTTGCGTCGTCGATTTCTTGAGCTTGCGAAAACGGAGAATTGAATTTCCAATATTTTTGAATTTTTTTTTATATATAAAATATCGGCGGCGATGGAGGCCGATATCGATAATCGGGAAAGTTCCAAACGTCGGCCTCGATAATCGGCCAGGTCGTTAATCGGTCGACCTATACTACATATCGCATTGTAAATTATACTGAGCTGCATTACCCAATCTGTACAAATTTCACTATCTTCTGTAAACCTGATAAAGTTTATACTTGATATTAGCTTATATTTGATCGATAAAGGTATTTCAAAGTTCCCGACGAGGTAGTTAGAAGCAGTTTAGGAATACACTTTTTATTCATCAATATCAGACAGCATAGTTGAAGATACATTTTGCAAGATAAATCTCCGAAAAATCATGAATAACACAGAATAAATTTTATGAAGGTATACTGCGGGAGAAGTACAATTTGGATGCGGCGACAAAACACGATTGAGATAGTGTAATGGTTATGCGTCCGACTTCTCGATCGGTCGGTAGGTCGTGGGTTCGATTTCCGGTCTTACCAAAGACTCGAATATGGGTATCCGCAGCTATCCTGCTAGGCGTTCAGCAATCACGGATAGCATGAAGGAGAAAAAACGGGGGTGCAGACTAGATGACCTCACGGCCGTATCGCAAATCCGTCGTCAAAGCATCTCGATGGTGCACGTGATGAAGAGTATCATATCTCTTTGCAGCATTTTCCAGAAACAGTCAGTCGTTCCGTTCGGTCCGCTGTTTAGTATTACAAGTTACGCATGTTAGGTGGTCCGCGCTTTCCGCTGTTTAGTGTTGGCTCTGATAAGTGGCCTTAGATAAGGCGATAGGGTAAGGGTTGACGGGTTGGTGCTCGATTGAAGTGTGGGTAGCTGTCCGAGTAGTTTTGCATCATTATGCCGCAGACTCGTGACGTTTCGCAACGATACTAGCTTCTGTTTTTACATGATGAATGCTGTCTTGATGCTACATAGCAGGGATACTCAACTGGCACACCAAATGCGATCGTTTGATATCCTCCTATCTGTTCATCGCATTGTACATTATGTGATACTTGTTCAAATGAAAAATATATCTTAACGATTATTATTATTATATTATGCGGACTTTTTGAAGTGTTGAATCACTACCTTTTTGTCTCATTATTTACTTAGTTTTTTGAAAAATATTCGCAACTTAGCAGTGCACTATTTTTGGCACTTCGATGGCAGTCAGAGATCGAAAAGCGTTCACCATGATCACCAATGAATGTTTTCCATGAACACGAATAAAAATTTATAAACGTCAAAATAAATTGTTTTTTTTTTGTGCCTTTGGAGAGACGGATATTAGGGTGGGGGGAAAGGGAGATTGGAAGTGGGTTAGGGTCAAAGTTGGGGTTAGGTATCCCAAGATTAGGGTCGGGGGATGTTAGGGAAGGGGGATATTAGGGTTGGGGGAAAGGGGGATTGGAGGTGGGTTAGGGTTAGGGTATCCCAAGATTAGAGTTGGGAGAGGCGGGGTATTAGGGTTGGGAGTTAGCAGGATATTAGGGTTGGGGTTAGGGGGATTGGAGGGGGGTTAGGGGGATTGGAGGGGGGTTAGGGTCAAAGTTGGGGTAGGGTATCCCAAGATTAGGGTTGAGGAAAGGGGTATATTAGGGCTGTGGCCTGTGGGAGAGGTGGTATGGGGGAAAGGGAGATTGGAGGTGGGTTAAACCCCGGTTAGGGGTAATCTATCCTAAACTTTGAACCTAACCCACCTCCAACCCTAATATCCCCCTTTCCCCCAACCCTAATATCCCCCTCCCCAACCCTAATCTTGGGATGCCCTACCCCACCTCCAATCTCCCTCTCCCCCTACCCTAATATCCCCCTTCCCTAACCCTAATATCCTCCCTCCCGCAACCCTGATATCCCCCTAACCCCAACCCTAATATTCCCCTCCCCCAACCCTAATATTCCTCCTAACCCAACCCCAATATCTTCCCTCCCCCCACCCTAATCTTGGGATACCCAAAACCCAACTTTTACCCTAACCCTCTCCAAACGCGAAAACAATATATTTTGACGTTTATAAAATTTTATTCGTGTTTATGGAAAACATTCATTGGTGATCATGGTGAACACTTTTCAATCTCTGACTGCCATCGAAGAAGTGCCCTATTTTTTAGTCTATATCCAGCTTCGAGTCCGCGTTTGCAAACATGATCTTTATAACGATTAGGCAAATTTTGCATCTTTTGATCAGTGTTCAGTTCAGTGAAATGTGAGAACTTAACCGATACCTTCGACTCGCTCTCAGCATGTTGAAACCAATATTTAAAGAACTATAGCAAAAAATATAAAATTATAATTCTTGCACTGCTGTTACATGCATCAAGTTTGACAGCAGAAACACAATTTATCAAATGATTGTCTTTCTCTTCAACAGGTCGTTGTTCTGAATGTGCATAAATGTTCTATTCCTGTATGATTTCCAGCTAGGTATATTGATAACCGCAGCTTAATGGCACTTCTTACATCGAGATGTGTTATCCGACAATTGGTTTCGGTAAAAGAGACAGTTAGCCGCACTTATGCTATCAAGGCATGGAGCGCACCTCTTATGAGCAAGAGAACATGTATTTCTTCATTGATGAACCGAAAATATTCCACGCAGCAAGAAAACGAACCATCCCATAGCACCAAAACATTTTCTAGTTTACTACGCAATTCATCGTTCGTGGGACTGGGTGATGTTTCTGGTAGCACTTGTGAGGGAGTCGTTTTAGAAACCGCTGGCTCCAGTTTGTTTGTCGACTACGGCGGTAAGTTTTTGTGCGTGTGCCAAATGCCACGGGATGTGCCGGATAAGAATTGGATCGGGACACACGTGGATATTAAGATTCTGACGTGGGAGTTATCAGCCAAATTTATCGGTGCGACCAAGGACGTCACGTTGCTAGAATCAGAAGGGATTATAACAAAAGTTCATTCCTAATTATAAGAAGATGGAAGGTTTTCACGTTGTCAATGCATGCCCGGATTGACAATTGCGACAGTCTCCTGCAATCAGGACCAATTGTAGCAAAGGAGAATTATCCTGATAAAGGTCGCGTAAAAAATGTGAGGGATTATGTCAATTCAACTGCTGTTTGCTGTATTGGCATTGATGGAAAGCATTTGTTTCCGAGAATCATTGTCATCAGACTTTTGGGTAAATTTAGGTAATGGTACTGATGCATGTTAATATTAGCAATAGTGTCTTTATCAAGATTCATAGGATTACATGCCATAGAATGTTTGATATGAATGAGTTTTTGTACTACGTTTTTACGTGAAAGCCACTTCTTTACATTGCCATCTGTCGCGGCGACGTGCTGAAGCGTTGCTATCAAAATCCAATCTAATGATAGCATGTTGTGGTTGATGGTATATAAGTTATTCCAAGGAAGATTCATATTTACAGACAGTTGCCTATGGTAGGCACTCATGTGTTTTAAGTCTGCAATCTGTAATTATGTATCATATCCAGTGGCTGTCCTATGTTCATTATATTTAGTTGACCTGTATTTGGCAAACTGTCTTCATAAATCTTTGTCACACTCGGTATCTATTTCAGCAAATCTCCTGTAAATGCAGTTTGGCACTACACTACAATACATCATCAAAACATGACACGCTCCGCTATATTTCTCCATATTTTGTTAAAATAATGCACAATAATGCTTCAATGCTTTTTTCTGCTAAAATTATTCATAAACCACTAAAAGTTTAGGTTCCGGTCAGCTTACTTGTGTGTAACTTAATCATGGATGCTGAAATACGTATATCGTCGCCTTCAAACCGCAGCAAAAAATCTCACATCTACCCGGAAGATGATACCCAGCTCCTCAAAACTCACTGCTTCTTGCAGTCTCATGACTCAGATAACGATCCCGGCAACTTCTCGGTGCAAATCTGGTCCTGCAAATTCCAACCGGAATCCACAGATATTGTGGCTACGTGTGGGGGAGACACGGTATGCATCATCGATGTCAATACCGCAAAGGTAGTTTCGAAGTTCTTCAAACAAGGGGAAGAGTTTTACACTTTAGACTGGGCGCAAATTCACTGTAAAAAGTTTACTTCAAATATTCTAGCGTGTGGTGGTTGCTTTGGGACTGTATACTTGATTCACGCTGAGCAATTCTGCGTTTATGGATTCTTCAGAGCCCACACCAAGCCTGTTCAAGAACTATGCTTTGTACCTGGAAATCCTAACCTTTTGCTGACTGCAGGAAATGAAAGGAAAATATGTCTATGGGATATCGGAGAATTGTCACTGCCCGATTACCATTTCTCATATAAGAAGCTTGCGACTTTTTCCGGGCTGCACTACAGCCCTTTAAAAATGTTAGTTTACCAGGAAGATTACTTATTTTGTGCTACAGAAGGCGGCCTTTTCTGTTGGTATGTCAAAGACGGTTTTGTGTCCGGTAAGAGTATCCGCACGCATTCGAACCCGTCAGAGGCGAAATTTTTATTTGTGGCAGAAGAACCTTGTGTTGACGGCTTGGAGATTGTCGATGATGATTTAATTGCGACTAAATGCGCTCAAAGTGGGGTTATTTTCTTGTGGAAACCAAGCAATGCATTGCGAGAGATCCAACAAGCGAAATCTTCATTTAAAGCAAATGTTGTCGACGAATTAAAATGGTCTAATACAGATCAACTTTATTTGAATATTACAACAGCCGGCAGGTATTTATTCGCGGGTGATGACAAGGGTCGTATTTGGATCTATGATTGCAACAACAAGGGTTCAAAACGAGATTCGAAGAAGTTGAAGCCTTATATACCGGGTAAACCGAGGCCAGCGTTGCAGATTGTTGATTGGCCAGTATGTGAGCGAGATGATAAGATACCTATCGACTCGTTGGCTAATGGACCGATGATCAACAATATCACTTGTGGAAAGGACTTACAGTATCTCGTGGCTGCTGGAAATAACAATTTGATTTGCATTTACAAAATTGCTTTGTAAATTGGATGCAGCTCGGAGGAACACGACAGCAACATAGGGTGAGAGTTCATGAAAACTGGATTATGCTGATGTTATAAAGATTTGACATGTCATGTCAATGTTGCGATATGAAGTCGGGCTACTGAGTCTTGGATGCATCAATGCTTTGTAGACTTCACAATAATAGGGTTACCATACGACCTCTTTTACGGGAAATCGTAAATGTCCTTCGAGGACGCCCAAATGTCCTCCTTAACAGCTTTGACAGACCATCGGTTGCACAATGTGCAGGCAAAACTCAAAAATGCCATAAATGTTGAGAAATCTGCATTTCGACGGCAGTGATGGCAAGGACAACTGAAAAGTTCTGGGATCTGGACATTTGAGTGGGTCTTTCGAGATTTCTTTTTTTAATCAATACAACAGTATTTCCCGTAAAGATTTTCAAATTATCCGTTTTGTCGTCCGATATTATAAATTTTATGATTTGTAAAAAGTGTCCTGTTTTCCGAATCTCAAAATATGGTAACCGTACACAATATCCACTGTTTGCTCCAGGGAAGCATGACTAAGTCATTGAGAGTGTTGCTTTTGAAGGTGCCAATCATTCTGTATTATCAATCATCAATATTGTTACGTATGTGTGTAAACTGTTGATAGACATTCTCAAATCCACTTGATGTGTTTGATTTACATGACTGAACCAGATGTTGGGCCACCCAAGCCAGTATCGTTTGATAGCAGTAAAATCATTGATTCTGTATTCGCATGCCCACAGGATTTCATGATTTTATCAAGCGCATTTTCTCTACTTTTGCTATCTGCACAGTGACTGCCTTTTTTATGTTTTCCAGTTTTACTGATTGCTTTTGTCTTTTATTTTCCATTGTTACAGTTATTAAACTGCTTGAAATACCTGGTTTGAATTAATGCCATAGTCTAGTGATGAATAACGCGAACAGCGTACCATTCTCTTCTGCAAAAATGGCTCCAGGTCACCATGTGGCGGTCAGAAGAGAGAGAAATATCAGCGTGGAAGACTTCGAATCAAAATTTCTGATTCCTCAATGCCCAGTTGTGATAGAAGATTATTTGGTCGAGTTACCTCAATCGAACTGGTCCGTAGAATATCTTTTGGGCAGGATCTCAAGCAACGAGGTGAACGTGAGAGGTAAAACGAATCAAGACGACTACAAAGTGGGCAAAAACTACACCCTCAGAACTACCACTTTCGAACAGTATATTTCCGACATGCGAAAGGGCAACGCGCGCGGTCTTAGTTCGTACATGGCGGTGCAAAACATCTCCAAAGCGTTTCCGGAGATTAGCTCCGAGTGTGAGATGCCGAAATATGTCAAAAAGGTGCACAACGGTCCGTTTCTATGGATCGCGCACCAGGGTCATTACGAATTTTGTCATTTCGACCCGAGCGAAGGCATGTTAATGATGATTCGCGGTAGGAAACGTGTAAAACTATTCAACAGCTCAGATTTGAACAAGCTCTACCCAAACCCGTTAGGTTCAAAAGGTAAAACCATCCAATCGCGCGTAAACTGTGAACAACCTGATATTTCTAAGTATCCTGATTTCGGACACGCGCAGTGTTACGAGTGTGTGCTTGAGCAAGGAGATATGTTGTTCATACCCGCGTTTTGGTGGCATCAGGTTACGTCCGAGACGGAAGCCGTGTCCGTTAACGTGTTCTTTGGCGACGCCGGCTCGAATCGTTATTTGTCCCGGCATTTAGCGTCACCTTCCTGGCCCGCTTTTCGATACTGGATACTGAATGTTGTCGAACAGAACCGGCAGTACGAATCGTTCAGAAGGACGTTGGAACGGTTACCGGTGTGCGTGGAAAATTTCATGCTGAAACAGTACCACGAGGTGGCGACGAGTGAACAATTGAATTTCTTAGTGGAGATGATAATGGAGTATGTCGGCGTCAAAGAGCTGCCCGAGTTCACTCAAGGCGGCAAACATCCGCCCCCGTTGAAAATTAGAGGCTTACGGTGGCGATAATGTTAGTAGGTGCATTCTGTGCGGGACGAAATATAGTGCAATAGACGGTTACCTGAATTTTGACATGGAGTTGATCGTGAACGAAGCTTGTGTAGTAGGGTTGTTCGAAAAGAACTTTTACTCCCCAAATTTCGCAGCCTACATGACGGGATTGTTGGGTACGTTGCTCAAAATAACGTTTCTTGCCAAATTTGGTTCAATCCCAACCAGTAGATACCAAGTCACGACCATTTTGAAATTTTAACGCAACGGTGGCTAATTTCCTGACCAAACCTGGTCTTGGAGGCATGACTGAAGAGAAAGTGATGCTTTTTTCACGCGTTTTTATTTTGATATAGGCCTGCGATAGCGTTGGAATATGACATAATATATTATATCATTGCAGCGGCGGAGGCAGTGTTGAGGCTGACTTTTGGAAATTATAATTGTTTCGGAATAGGCTTTGTGCGTTTTACTGACGCAGGAAGATTGGGATGTATGTGGTAATGAGGCACAGAATAGGCGTGAACTGAGCTGATGGAACAGTAGAAACTGGGATGCTGGATTGGATTTTGACACTAAGCTCCTAAGCATGTTATCTGCGACTGAAGACGACTATTTCGGTATAGGCTAGTAAGGCTACGTAAACCTAATAGAGTTTATTGACATGGCCCTAGATTAATGCGATAGGATATCAATTATTCGCAGAGTCGCATTGAGCTGAATGTCGATGTTGTTGAGTTGCTGTTGATATCTACCTGGTCCACAAATTAGCTACCCATCCTTAATCATATTTATGTCATCATTCGTTGCACCTAAGCCAGAGAGAAAGAAAGAAATCCACATCAGCGACAACAGCATGGTTCGGTTTCGGTTTATTAGCAATTTTTATCAAGTCATTACACCACAAAATTGCGATACAATGAAGAGATAGGAAGGTGTCGAAACGACTTGGAGTAGTCTTTGAAATCGGACACCCCCCTTGGCCTAGGCCAGGGTTGTCAAACTCAACTGGCGTCGCTGGCCGGACCAGTCATATTTTGAGATACGATTGTTGATATACAATATTCTTTCCAATTCTCTACTAGTTGCTGACGATTAGCCCTGACGAGTGTCAGCCGAAAATATTCGGGTTCAGTTCCATATGAATATACTATTCAATTTCAAAATGATGCCTTAAAATCTATACCCTCGTTTGTTACTTGCATACTTGTTATCGAGCCTATATATATACCATCGTATATTACATTAAATTACGAATCGCAGGGGTTCTATTCTAGCAGCACCTATGTTAGCAAACAATGGAAGCGGCTAGATTACGATGTTTGGCCGGTTGAATAAAGTTATAAACTGCTAGTAATGATATACATTTTTTAGCCTATTTCAGCCCACATCATCAGATTTTACCGGTTGTTGAGGGAGGTGGTAGAAATTAAGGGTGCGTTAGTGATATTTAATTAACTTTAGATTTACGGGGGACCTGACTAAACTAAAAGAAAATCCTCTTTCGTTAGACGCACTCGATTCCAAGTTGAAATTTATTCGCTGAGTGCATCATTTCCTCAGATGGCCAAGAAAGTAGGGACGGTGTGAACGTGAGGTTCACGGTCGCCTTCTGCGTGTGAAACTCAGCAATTTATAAGTTCACGTTCACAAACGAACCTAGGTACAGGTTCTGAACTGTGAACCTTTTTCACATATTACAATTCTTCCCTTCATTATAACATCTTTGGTTGAAATTCTTTGCATTTCAACTTCGGACCACTCTCTGCATGGGGCTGGCAGCCTAAAACATCAACACTAAACAAGCATGCACCTTGCCAATTTCCATAATTTTACTTGTTTTGTTACAAAAGTTTGCTCTAATTATTCATACTTCCGTCTGTATAAATATTTAGTGACTCTCTGCTGTGAGCCGGACCCGTAATCATACATCATCAAGAACGAAATACACTACATGCAGATAGTCAGCGAATTACGCTTATTCAACCAATAAGTGAAATTCATATAAAGAATATATCGTCTAATGTAAAAAATTTGGCAGGCGTACGGGACTCATCTTGATTTGATTTATTGTATCAGAAAAAAACCAAATCCTTGCGATCGGGGATTTGGCTATATCTAATTGTTTATGGGGTAATATATCGTCATAGCAAGTATAGAAACCCGTTTTACACTCTACTTAATATCAATGTAGCAACAGTCAGACGCCGAAATAATTGTTCCGTCTAGCCTAGACCGATAATAATTGGCGTAAGCTTATAAAAACTTGTAAGTCCTCGTCGAAATTATTTGCAAATCGACGGAAGATATTGATTTAATGGGAATATTATAGCATATGATTGCTCCAGTTGATACATTTGGTCACGTTAAAACGTCAGCATGTAGCCTACTTCAGCATTGTAGCATAATGTGGCCTAATTCGTCGCTAGGTATCGTGTACTTATGTACATTAATATATCACTTCGCTGAAGTACAGGGTTGGAATTATTAGTACGATGTTACGTGACGTCATAGGTTCACGTTCGCGTTCATACAAACCAGAACTTTTCAGGGGTTCCCACCATCCCTACAAGAAAGGATTCGAAAATGCTGTGCCGTCTGTACGCATTATGTAGCAATATCAAGAGATAGAGACGGAAGACGTGTCATAGGCCTACTCAAGCATATAACTTTTCGGATCTTGTATTCGTGGTATATTGAACATGAGCATAGCTGCATAATACTTTTTAAACATAAGTAGTTTTCAGCCGTTCACTTTCAACCACGCCGAAGAAATAGCTGGTTTAAGGATGTGATCGGTCTCAATATATTATCAGACACGGAATAGCCTCGAGTTATGTGTTATTTTTTAATTTCCATCTCCGTCATTGCAGGAGTACGTATTGTCAACTGGGAAGTTTGATACCGTAACTACTAACTATGGTGTCGGTACGGATTATACTTGACTGGCTACGTAAATCGTAAAATACCTGTACTTTTGTGGCATTGTGACGTATTGTCCACGTGCGCAGATGTCTCGAGCAGGAGAATTGACGGAGGCTTCCGTAGGTCGTCATTCGCCTTCCTTACCAGGAAGAATATAAATGAAGAGATTTTGGCTTTGATTTAATCCATTACGGGGTGTGCAGCGATGTTAGATGTGGATTTCGTGGGAATTCGTTGGGAAACATCTATTGCGCTATCAAAATTAGACTTGGACAATTAGGCCTACATCTAATTCTAGTTGTTTAATTAGAGCGAAATGCCGGTAATCTAATTCTTATCTAATTTGCGAAATGTTTGTATGCTCTAATTTTAATTTTAATCTAATTTCTGGCTTTCCTGTAAATGCTACAGGAGTACTGCATAGTTGTAGAACGATGCTCACCAAATTTGGTTTAATTCCAACCAGTGGAAGCGGAGTTATTGCCGTCGAAAAATTTGGATTTGAATAAAATAGTATTTACGGTGACCGATTCTTTGTTTATTTATTATAGTTGTGCTACCCCTAAAAAAAATGAGCATCGTTTCTATAGACAGCCTAACACTTTCATGGGGTGAACAGAAAATTTTCAATCTTTTTATTATTTATTTTTATATCATAAATAGAAACTTTCTTCTCCTGTAGCAAAGCGGTTACTGGCTGGAATTGAACCAAATTTTGTGTGTAGGCTTAAATTAGGTAACCTAACAATTTTATCAAGTAGCCAGTACGATTTAAGAAAAAAAGTCATTTTTGAAGAGCCCTAGTGTACAGTAGAGATATTGCCATTCTCATGCTTATGAATATGAAGTCTGATTTGATATGAATTGAATATCCCAATTCAGTAATTCTAATTCTATAATCTGATTTGAAAATAACTGTGTAGCTATAATTTTAATCTAATTTGAAAAAGAAAAAACACTTTATAGTTATAATTCTAATTCTAGTCTAACCTAGGGTTGTCATAGCCTACGCCCGGAATTTCCATATATAAACTGCGTCCGGGAGGAAATGCTGAAATGTGCTTAAAAGTCCGGAATTTTGAAGGCTTGAAGGAAGCTGAAAATTTTTTGGTAAATCAACAGAAACGATATACTATTGTGGGGAAGATTTGTGCTACTTGAAATTTTTCTTCGCGCTGTCCGCGATTTAGTGTCACGTATATTGATTTTAATGTGGATACCCCTGTCCTCGGAAAAACTACCAAAAATAACTTAAAATATCTATCATTTACTCTAAGACTAATTGTAATCGCAATTTCAAGAGAACCGTATATTTCAAGTGTCAAAGATATAGTGGCTCTCAAGCTTGGGGTCGTTTGCCCTTTTCTGCGGATCGCGAAGGTGTTGAGCTTAATCAGCTTCCAACATAGGCCGTGGTCATTTTTTAGTAACCAGCTTACCAAATTTTGAGGTGGACCACGGAAGATTTTCGAATTAGAAATATAGTCGCGACCATGAAAGGTTGGAAACCACCGGATGTGCGGCCTGCTGGGGCGGATCGGCTTTTCGGCTAATAAATATTCTTATCTTGTCCGTTTGGCATGAACATGACTTACCACCCTGCATTTTCAAAGTCTGCATCTCAACCAACTCTACCGATAACTTTGATCACGTGGGCTGTGAGAGGATGGAAGAGAGAGAGAGAGGATAAAAAGTGTATAGTAATAGACCAATATTATTGACATAATTCATTCACACAATTTAACAACTCGATGCACATAAAAACCAGATGCATATAGTAAGCCCACCGGAACTCGCTAGGAGACGCTATGGAGTGTCCGGAATTTGGGCCACGAAAATACGGTAACCATAGTCTAATCTGAAAAAATCGGTGTTCTAATCTTATTTGGAAAAGCCGAAAATGTTCAAGTTGTCCAGCCTTGATGAAAATACCATATCCCATGATTTCGGGTTAGCGAATTTGGCTAATCCGTCATACCAGTGAGCGAATAGGTCGCAAACTCGGTAAATCCTATGCTGTGTGGAGAAGACGCTTGAAATATTTGTAATTACAACTGACAGATGTATCTATCGAAAGTAATATTCGCAATGGGCCTGTCCGTAAGTATTAGGTATGTATCAGCGCAGAGTGATCAACCGGGTGATGGAGAGGAAACTGCTCAAAGCAAATTTGATACCCTCACTTTACAGGCCATCGCGATGTCAGGTAAGCAACGAAATCGTGTATTGATTCGATTTGATTTCTTATCGAGATACTCAGATTCTCAATATTCCTTTGTAACCTAAGAGATTCTATATTTCCAGGCATTGTTATTTTTGGAAATTTTCAGATTTTATTTTTGACAGTTTTGGCGTCGGCAGGAATTCATATTTGTATACTGGAATTAACGATGTAAAACGCTGTATAGTTTAATCTTGCATATCAAACAAAAGTCACAAAACGTTTTGTTTCCACTTTGTGTCATCTAACAGCGAAAGTAAAAACCGAATTGACAACGGTGTTGGAGAGTCAATTCACCCAATAAAAAACCGACCGACTGCTTCTTCAAAATCTAATCCGAATAGTCGATTCGTGCATAATTACCTACATTCACACAGATCACAATACCACTTATGATAACAATTTAAAATCGTTGCTGACACGTTAGAATCACAGCCCTTCACTCGCTAACCAATGGTTAGAAATCACAAGTGGCTTTAATATAATATGAAAAAATAGCCAACGGGCACAAAAAAATGACTGAATGGTAGCAGCCATGTGTATGATAGCATACACATTGATGGGGGTCACCTCTTGGCGACTGAGGCCTTTTGCACTGCGTAAGTGCGTGTGTTCAATTGTCCATTGATGAAACTATATCTCTATCGTCCAACGGGACACAGTCTATCAGTGATTGCACCATATGCTGACATTTTCATTAGCAAATTGAAAGTAAATGGAATTATATGGGCTAAATGCAGCATGGACCGCGCGTGTCGGCTACATGAGGTTACAAAATGGACGAGATTGGCAACAGAAAATGCCTAGTCATTGAGCTACATCCCTAATTGCTGGATATCATTTACTACCCGGGTTGATCAATCCACAGTACATCGTAAATCCATCTTTCAGTACTCGACTTTTCGGCCTCGGCCCTAAGATTTTCATTCAGATTACATAGATCCCCTGGACAGTGGACCGCGGCCTTCCGAAAGATTCGCGGAGCTCAATTTAGGCTTTTAGCATTACACACTTATTGTTTTATCGCTTCATGCAGACTCATTTCAATATTTGTTGACATTTCTATCCAAAACTTTCATAAAAATCTATAGTTTCAAAAGGCCTTATTTTTGGCATTTTATCATTTTTATTTTTGGCAGTTTTGGCATTTGGTTCGCGAAATGCCGAAAATAATACCGCCAGATTTCCCTATTAATACCGATCATTCTTGTTCTTTTCGTTTCAGCTATTCATGAGGTCACAGCTGACTTCGAAAGTCGTTTGAATGCTACGAAATTAAAATTGGAACGCGCATTAACCGGTATTTATAATAATACAAATATGAATTCTGTATAGAGAATTAGAAAAACACACCACCGATTGATTCAGAGATTCAGGGTCTGAAGAATGAGAATAATATTTTGGCGAACGGGCTATCGAGTCTTGAAATCAAGTTGGAAAAGCTAAACTACCAAAAGCCACCAAATAACACCACCGGAAGCACGGATATACTGGCAGAGCCTGCAACGAGCGCGACTGGAAGCAGCAATGCACCGAAACTCGACAAAGCGGAAACCGATCAACCCGGCGGTAATATATGATCTTACTGAGTGTCGCGAACCCGTGAAATATCCGAACTTATAAAGACTATCTCCGTGTGAACACTGTTGCCTGTATAACAAACACGAAGCCGACACTATATGTCGTCATTATAGGTTCATTGTCAATAAATATAATACCACAATGTATCCCAGGGGTGTCAAACATACCACCCCCGGGCCGCCAGACGATTTCATCCGGCTCTCGAAGCAATTTTGAGGAAATGAAAAAATACTTATTTTGTCCAGTATTTATCCAGCACATAACAACTGCTTACATTTTTAGAAATAAATACTGCCATCATTTAATACGATAAGACATAGTAAATGTCGAGTTTGTTCATAGGCCACATTATAACCACCCCACAGCGGTGCTATTGTTTCACTCTAGTCCCATTAGGAACCAAATCAAGTCGCTGGCATTGACACCAAATCCAGAAATCAAAATGTACACACTGAGGTCGGAGGTTTGGAAAAAAAGGAGCAAAAACGCCAAGAAGTAATTCTTCACAGAAGCGAAAACGCGAAACTGTTATACGCAGGTTACATGGAGAATAAAATATTCAGAAAATAGAATTCAAATATTTGATGTCAAAATGCTGCATCCGTTTTGACTCAAAAGGTCGCCGGCCTTCACAGAAACCCGAATCGCGATATAATTATGATGAACCAAATTCCTACAGTTGATTCTCTTATTCCTCACAACGCATACCCGGGGATAACGACTAAAACAAAGGGAGCCTAGAAATTTGCAAACTCGTCGCTATAGAGCCACTGTTTTAGGGGTTTATTCAACCGGCCAATAAATCTTGCTTCTGTCGATTCAATTGTTTGCGAATTCAGGTGTTGCTATAATGGAGCTGTGATAGAAGTAGAATGTAATTATTGTAATATAATATCACGCGTATAAGCTTGGTAATAATGGTATGCAAGTGAAAAACAAGGGCATGGATTTTGAGGTAACATTTCGGAATCATTTGACTTGTCCGCGACACTAGCGATCTACAGGTTTGAATCCGGCAAGCAAACGCAAGTTGAGTATGACACCCCTGATGTATCCGAATGGTACATGCAAACGTGCAGGCCGACGTAACGATCACCTAACAATTCGCGTGTGGCATGTGGCCTGCGGTGGCCAAAGTAGTCATCGTTGGTTCGAGTTACTATATCTCCTCCTTTTTCAAGAAATCTGAAATGTCCTCCGAGGACGCCTAAACGACCTCTTTTTTCGCAATTCGTCCGTCTTCATAGCTATGGGAGTCATACGATCGTACATAACGTCACGATAGTCAATATTAGCCGTAAAATCTCCAAATTCCACGTATTAATGAATGATGTAAATCATCTTTTGTGACATGTAAAAAGTGTCCACATTTTTGGACCTCTTAATATGGTAACCCTACAGTTCATGGGTAGAACAGACCAAATAGCTTAATGCCGATCTTTCGCAGGTTGAGAAGCTTGAATTCGAACAAGTGACGCATAAACGCAAAACACAAGAACACAATAAACTGAAGAATAACCAACAGTCACTATAATTTGACGTAGTAAGCAAGTAGTGGGGCCACGTTATCATGTAAGACCGGAAACTGTCTACGGGTCGCGGAACGTATGTTTCCCGCCCCTGCCCTAGTTGGTAGGCTACTGAAGCGGAAGTAGGCGTAACGCATAATAAGCTTTGAATCAAGTTAAGGTAAAAGGCAGTGATTTCCAGGCCAGGAAATAGTAAGTGTTATAGGCTTATGTATAGTTGTGATCTGAACTGAAAACTGCCAATAAGTAGAAGCAGTCTAAAATTGTAACCACTGGAGTGAACAATTCCAAAAAAGTTGAAGTAGGCTACTTTATTACTGATCACATTAGAACGTGACTTGCAGTACTTTAAACATTGAAGTTAAAACCAAGTAAGTCAAGGAAGCTCGCCATGCGGAAAAGTCACCGGTTTGCATCACTTGTTAACATTGTTCCAAATCTTCAGAATGTTTGGTGGACGTAATGTTTGCATTGGATGGATCAGGCAGTGTTTCACCAACGAATTTTGAGAAAGTGAAAAGATGGGTGATCGACGTTGCTCAACGTATTAGCGCAAGTTTTTCCGATGTGCAATTCGGAGTACTGCAATACTCGCATTACTATATACAGGAAGAGGGGTGAGTCAATTATGAGCACTGTTCCTGTGACGTGGCCTAAATCCGATGTACAAACCTCAACCACTGTAGATTACTGATTTAAGATAGGGTCACCATCAGGGCTGTGGAGTGGATTCCTTTTAGCACCGACTCCTGCTCTGAATCCGAACCCGACTCCAGACGTTTTCAATATAGTGACTCTGACTCCGACTCCAGGAATTTTTGATTCACGACTCCAGCTCCTACTCCTAATATTTTCTTCACAGAACTCCGACTCCGACATTCCTGTAACTCTACTCGGAAAATCACACCTCTACCACATTTTTAGACGTGTGTGGTTCACAGAAATTATGAAAACTCACAGAAAGAAATTAAAAGTTTGTGATGGTTCGAAAACGTAAAGACTTCATGACTTCTGCAACTGCACTCTTTGGTAACATATCGTTTGATTCAAAGTACATGGAGTCGGAGGCAGAGCATTTCAACTAACTCCGACTCCAGTCAGTATGTGCTTCCCTAACTCGGACTCCAAAGAGTGCTACAAATTTTCTGCGACTCCGACTCCAACAAGAGAAAATTTAACTTAACCCCGACTCCGACTCTACGACTGCGACTCCGACTACACTGCCCTGGTTACCATACGTCCTTCTTTAGGAAGATTTGTCCTTCTTTTTGAAGAAATCGATTATATGTTCACCGAGAACGCCCAAATACCCTCCTTTTTGGCAATTCTTCCGCTATTATAGCTTTATGGTTTTGACAGCCAGGCTACTGTACACTGTACACTGTACAGGCACAAGTAAAAACAACTCCATAAATGACGCGAAATATGGATTTCGACGGCAGAGACGGCAAAATTACGTCAGAGCGGTCTTCCGGGAGTCTGGTTGGAAAAATGACATCACACAACAGTATTTCCAGTCAAAATTTTCAAAAGACCCGTTTTCCCGTCCGATTTTATAAATTCTGTGATTTGTAAAAATTGTCCTATTTTGCGACCCTCAAAATATGGTAAATTCACCGAACAGGAATCGTGGATTGTATAGGTCTGTGTTTCATGAATAGAAACCGTTTATATTAACCGTTCATCATACGACTATATCCCCATTCAGATTTGAGGACAACGACCAACCGTATATTCGGACCGAAATTAGACTGGGTTACCATACGGAGGCAGAATTCGAACGTTCAGTGAGCGATATATCATTTATGGGATTCACTACCTTCACAGCTGCAGCTTTGAGGGAAGTCAAGAATAACTTCGTCAACTCAAGAAACTTCAAGAAATCTGGCAATGTTCAAGTTTTAATACTACTCACCGACGGACGGTCAGTATATTTATAGTTTCATCTGTTACGGCGGTGATTATTTAACAGGTGTTCCCGGGAATCCTAGGGGCCCACTCTCAGGGGTTTCATTGCGGTCAAGACACATACCTATATTATAAATATGATTTGTGATGACTAGAATGATTTTTTACCTAAACATTGAAGATTTCGACCTAACCAATCCAAATTGTGAGATTTTTTGACCTTAAAAAACTTAATTTTGACAAAATTATTCCCTCATGCATGGAAATAGGTGTTTTCGCACACAATGTTAGAATTGAACGGCTTCTTTGAGGTACAGAACTTCAATATACAATTGAATAGTATATTCATATTAAAATGAACCCGAATATTTTCGGCTGACACTCGTCAGGGGTAATCGTCAGCAACTAGTAGAGAATTCGAAAAAACAGCGTATATCAACAATCGTAACACAAAATATGACGTCACCAGCACGAAATGTCGAATACGAGAGCGTTCAATGTACTATTTTTAGATGATACACGAACTCTTTTTGTTGACACAGCCTTGGCTGGTGTATTTTGATAAAAGTCGACTCCAAGGCGCACAAATGAAAGTGTGAGCGACCCTTTCCGAGTATGCGAAATCTGTCGTCTCGATAATTTTTTGCACAGGCGGGATTATCCAACAAGTGTTTGCCAATTGCAGAATTTATGGCCTTTGATTGTTCCGCATCAATCTTGAGCGGGTGAGTTAAGGGTGAGCTTTTCATCGAGCGTGTTCTAATGAATCTAGGGACATGCTGATTTATGCGTTCCTGCAATCGCTTTGACGTTCTTCCCACGTAGCCACAATCACAGTGACACTTAAATTCATAAACTACATTGCTTTGCTGAAGTGCGGGTAGCACGTCTTTACGTGTTGCGGGGAGCAGTTGCGTTGTCGTGAAAATCACGTTGGTCTTCACTGTGTCGTAACACTTATTGACCGCTGAAATCAATTGCTTTTCAAAGCGGGTGGAAATAGGCCCTATCCAAGGTAGATGGATGTAAACATCTTTGGTTGTTCGTTCGGTAGGCTCTGTTGACTTTTCTGCATTGAAATACGTTACTTTCCTCTCTATGCCACGGTTGATGACATGTTCAGGGTAGCCGTTATGAAGTAAGATTTTCCGGATATTGTCAAGTTCTGAGTTCAGTTTATTACCCGAACATATCATCAACGCTCTATGCACGAGGGTGCCTATGAGGTTGATTTTTCTGCGTCTAGGACTAAATGAGTTCCAACGAAGGTATTGGCCAGTGAATGTCGGTTTCCGGAAGATTGATGTTTCAAATTTATTGGTATCATGTTTTTCGACTAAAACGTCCAAAAATGACAATGAGTTATTTCGTTCTTTTTCAATTGTGAATAACAGAGCCGGGTGAAGCGAGTTTAAGTGAATGAGAAATTGATCGCAGTCTATCTCATTTCTGAAAATGACAAAAGTATCGTCTACATAACGTCGGTACAACACCGGTTTGGCGGACACACGCTGGGTGAGAAGCTCGACCTCATAAAATCCTACGAAAATGTTAGCCAAAATAGGTCCCAAGGGAGATCCCATCGATATGCCGTCTATTTGTTTATAGATAACATCGTTAAAGCTAAATTCAACGGAACATGTAGCTGCCTGTAAAAGTTCAACAAAAACTTTACGCGGCATTGATGGTGGTGCTAGCTTACCGCCGTAAAGCGCGTTCGCACAAATATCGATAGTCTCTTGCAGCGGAACGTTTGTAAAGAGACTAGAGATATCAAATGAGCTCAAGAACACTTCTGAATCCGGCAGGTTCAGGTTTCGCATCTCACTGGCGAAAGTGAACGAATCACGAACACATTCGGTGCCGTACAGTTCGCGAACAGGTTCCAAGATGCCGATAAGCCATTTTGCCAGTTGATGTTGAGCAGACCCGATCATGGACAGTATCGGTCTCATGGGAACGTTTTCTTTGTGAGTTTTTGGTAGTCCATACATGCGTGGTCTTTGCGATCCCGTTGGTCTGATTGAGCTATATATTTCCGCAGTCAAGACACCGTTTTTCTTCAACGCCAGCAGTCGGCGTACCAGTCGTGTTTCAATTTTGGCTGTGTTATCGAAATCAGAAACCGAACCAAGCGAGATAAATTTGGTTTCGTCATGCGATATTGATTCCATTTTCGAAATGTAGTCAGCTTTGTTTAGAATGACAACCCCGGATCCCTTGTCTGGTTTAGTGATATGAATTTCAGTGTTGGAGCGTAATGCTTTGATAGCGAGGAAACACTCCTTGTTCATCAAAAAATCGGCCTTGTCGATGGGGCACCCGCAATACGAATGTGCCAAATCTGATAACCGAGCTTAAAGAGCCGGTATATCCTCGTCTGATTTCGGTTCATGGTGATCTAATGTTAGAATTGTACTACTTATCTTCATTTATGGTTGGAACTGTCTGTCCTTGCGAAGTAGTTTGACCTGAAAATACTTTGTTACTTAAAAAGTGACAAATTTTGGCCTGAAAACTATATTTTAACGAAATCTGAACCTATTAAGAATTCCAATAGTTACACCACGCATTATGGTACAAATAATTAATATTTGTTGTAGTACAACGAAAGATACTTCCCTACATTCTCCTTAAGAAAGTGTCTGTCCTTACCAAGTAGCTTGCCAAGAATGGAGAAAGAATGGTCAACAGCAGCAGTTGTTGGCTGGCAACACTGAAGTTGTGCGCACACTGCTGGTGACACACCGTGTTGCTTCCTTCTGACAATGTTATCTACATCAGAATTTTTGTTCATGCGCTCTTCATATAAGAACCAATGCCCAGGTAGTCTTGCTTCAGTTGGGATATTGCAGTACGTTGAGCATTAGCACCATGTTAACGTATTTGTTTCATTTGACCGTTTATGATTCACAACGAGCAGACAATGGTCCGTTTAAGCTACAAGCTCATAAAGTAGGCTACAAACTGTGTAAAATGTCAGATGATAAGTTCTCCGACAGTGCAAACATCTGCGACACAACCGCATTGCAGGATGCAAAAATGTTTTGACTTTGTAAACAATTTTGACAATTTCTTGACTTAACGCTACAATTTCTACAAAATTTTGAATCGCCCTAGTGATGACCCATTCGTCTGGGAGGCGTGATAGCTTCAATATCCTTTTAAGTTTATTTATTATATCCTAATAATAAGTAAAAAACTTATGGCGCATAAATGCAACTCTTTACTGCAACGTTTGTGAGAATGGACAATTCTCACCGCTTTAGGGCCATTCGTGGATGGCTGGCCACTGTAATTTCGCCTCCATAAGGCAGGCATTGTGCGCTGCCGTTGTTTATCCCAAATGGTGATGCGGTTACTGCAAAAGCTTGAGATGTCAGTTATTGCTACACTTCTGATGTTTGATATCAACTCATTGCTAGCGAAGCCGGACCATACTTCTTCACTATAGCTGTTTGAGACGCGTTAAGCGCGGAACTGTATTTTCGCCTTTACTGAAATGCTACAAACATTGTCTTCCAATGCAACTTTCTCGCGATTTCAGCGCAACAAAAACTTGCCATACATCAACACTAAAAATTACGGCTTTCTTCAAAAACGTATTCAATTACCGTGATACAGGAGGTATTTCACAAGGTTCTTATGACAATGTTTCTCATAAAAGTGGAACTAACTTCTCTCTACACTATTTGGGTACTCCGAAAGATTCGATCACTTCGTTACTGACCGTGACCACCCCTGAATATTTCTAGAATAACAAGTGCGCTTATATTGCTATGATTGTTGGCTGACTGTTCATGAGTCTTCACTGCTCACCGTTCAGGGCGACTGATCGAAATGATTTGGACCAAAGCGCACAGATGCTTCGTGATATCGATGTAATACCATTCGTAGTTGGCGTCGGAGAAGCTGTAGACGTGTCCGAACTGAAAGTGAGTTCAATAATATTTATATAATATGCCCGGTCCTGGTTACGGCAGTATCGTCATTCTGGTGGCATATTAATCTGCAATTTATTAATTTCAGACAATCGCAGGGGAAGACTTCAGAGTTCTTCGAAGTCCCGACTTTCTCGACCTACAAAAGCTGAATATCAATTTGGAAAGATACATAACATGTGACGGTTCGGCCTAACCGAACACAAACTGTGTCATCAATTCGTACTTTTCGTAGTGTTCGATTGACAAGTTATGAAATTCCATTTTGTAGAGTACTATGTCCCTAGAAGGCTATGTTGTGCAGCCTACAAGATGGTGGCGGGTTACATAATGTTATATTTCACGTCTGCATTATTTACATTACATTGCAGTGTGTCTTGTGTATCGCATGGTACATTGTGTTTGTGTGTGTCTATATTAGTAATATATATATTTATATATAGAGAGAGATGATATTGCAATATTTCGGCTGCTCATTTTATGAAAAGTCACCTAGTGGTCAAACCAAAAAAAGGTTGACCTATTGTATAGATATGTGATTTATAAAAAATACCTTCGGTAACAAAAATGATTGTTTCTGACAACAAGCCTATTAAGTAGCCTCGAATAGACCCATAATCTGGATATAGAACCAATTCCGGAATTCACTGTACGCATTTGAAAAATATCCTAGATATAGGATCGGTGGCACTTTATGGGATTGAGTAAAATCCTAAATTTAGGATTGTTGTTATGGATTGGTATTGGTTTTGATAGGGGCGCTATAGCTATAGCGCGATTGATGACTGGCGATTGCACACCAGACACGACAGCTAATTTTAGAGGACATACCGCACAGACCTGGGTAGCGAATAAATGACAGTCAACCGTGGTCTCTAAAGAGCTTCACATTGTTCTAACAGTCCGTGGTCACATGAGTATGTCAGCATGTGGCACTTCAGCATACGACAATTGGACATGCAACACTTCAGAATGTGGGTAAAATTTGGGTTCAGGGCCGGGTAAGGTTTAAAACAGGGCCGGCCAACCCGTGGCCCGCGAGAAGGTTTTGAGGGGCCCGCGAGGTAATTTCCGAAATTAGTAATATTATCAAAAATGGATTGCACAGATTGTGAACTTGCAAGGCCAACCAAAAATTAGTCTGGCCGCAACCCTTGAGATGTGATGACTAACATATCAGTTCCGACGCATCGGCAGATCCATGAGCCAGTCACATTTTGGTAGATCTTCGTACACTACAATAAAGAAGAATAATTTGCGCAACATGTTGTCACCCGATTTCTTGCTTTTAATATTGTTACCCCTTTGTGAAAATGAAAGAACGCCAAATGTATCAGATTGAGTCGAACTATATATTCGCCATTACGAGTGTCGCTCAACATATGCGACCTTCCTTTTGCGCTCGCAGAAAGACCGTCGACTATATGAAACCTAGGCACAAAATGATTGACGCATGTTGGTCGAAGCTTTCGATATCGATATGTCCATTGTCCAGGCGCCGAATAGTCCAGTCCTTGCAAACTGAGCCCAGTGATGTATGCAGCAGGCCCGCAATATAGTCAAGTGACAATATTACTGACCTATGAACTTCGAACATTTTTGCGTATCCCGCGGCTAGCGTCCCGCGCAATAATTCGTCAATCGAATATGGCCCTTTGGCTGAAAGGTTGGCCACCCCTGGTTTAGAATGACGATCGGGTTAGGGTTAGGTTTGAGGTTGAGATAGCGACTATAATATCAGGATTATGGTGTGGGCTTCAATTAGGAGCATATACCGGTCAAATCAGTAACCAGGAATCAGTGTTGGGATGAAGTCAGTGCCTTTGAGTCACAAGTCATCTCGAGTCATTGCAAATTTTCACTCGAGTCAAGTCAAGTCAATCGATCTTTGAAAGTGACTCGAGTCAAGTCAAGTTACTCGATTTTTGGAGGTGACTCGAGTCAAGTCAAGCCAAGTCAAGTCACAAGTCAAGTCACCATTCAAGTCAAGTTGTCTTTTCGAAGTACGAGGCAGGATTAAGTCATTGCTGTTCGAAATTCAGATTGAGTTGCCATATTTTAAATCGAGGGAGAAAAATAGAGTTAAATAGGCTATACATGTAAAAAGGGGTTGTGTATAGTTCACGACTGCTAAACTACGTAACTGTTGTATACCCTCAGTCCTTAATTATCCGCCAAAATAGACAATAGAATACGAAACCTCAGATAGGGGAAACAAATTTATATGATAGAGGTGTTATACATGGATGCCAAACGCATTTCCACGCAGATCGTGTAATAGCACCTGTGAGAATAGCAATGCCTCAATAGTGTTACTGGCAGCCAACCGTAGTTCAATTGTAGTTCCAACAAACCGGGATAATAAACTTCAGCGGCGGGGAAATTTGTTAACTGATATCATTTGATCAACTTTGCTTCTCAATTCAAATTTGTCGCCTGCAACATAACATTGCGCCCTGAGCCTACATTTTATCTGCAGTGCTGGCACGCTACCTAACAATCGCAATGTGAATGGCTAGTAGGCCGTGATTTAAGTTGGCATCTCCGGAATGAAAATAAGTAATATCGGTATGGTGTAAAATGATCATCGATGACGAAGACATGGCAATAATACGACTACAAATAGAAACAGATAAAGGTCGTCAACCTGCGTCATGTCCCTGTTCAGCCTCCGGTTTTGATGGGGGTAACAAGTAAAAGGTTAACACCTTCGGTCACACCTCAACATCACGTTCTAATTGCTGAGTTTAGTTATCACCGTCCTAAATGCTACTATATGTGTGCAACCTAGCGTATCACACCCATTGACGTTGGGGGGTCCAGTTTGATTCATGGCAGTGCAGTAGCAAGTTACGAAGCGTCGCAGATTTATGAGATTCTCCGTCCCTATACGTTGCTGTGCTCAGAGCGTCTTTACAATTAAAAGTCCAGAGAAAGACCCAATCCATGACCTAATGGGGACACCGGATTTAGATACTAGATTGAGATAACGTAACCATGGTCGTCTCGACATCCTTGTATCTGTTCATTGCATCCGATTGTACTTCGCGTGTCTTGATCGGGTAAATTCAATAGAAAAACCATCAATGATGACACACTCAAAATTTGGATTTTTTTATGCTTTGACCTATAGTTTACCACATTTGCTCGCGGCACACTTGAGCAGTCCAATTAGCGCGCTGGTGTGCCGCGACCCACCTGTTGAGAACCACTGCACTGGAGAAATGCGGCCGTGCGCTATATATGTAATCGAAATGCGGTCGTGAATAGCAAAAAGGTTGAACACCCCTGATGTATAGACTAAATCTGTTTTCATGCCATCCATACTGATATTATTGCACGGACAGTTGAAAAGACAGCGAGACAATATATTATCTAATATCATAAATTTATCTAGGATGAAGATGTGACCTAGGTAAAAGTCTTAGTACCCGACACCACCAAAGCAGTGGAGTAGCACAGCCACAATGCATTGTAACAGCTGTATACAATATGCAATCCATGTCAGTGATAAAGTAATAATTGATAAGGAAACTTTATAACCTTAACATAACATAAAGTACATGAAACACTGTCCTGCAGAAACACAAAATGTTACCTCTTTATTCATACTTCTCAAATGCATGCTTAAGATGGTTCAGAAATATAGAACATAGACCGTCGAGGATTAAATACAGTTATGCATAATGTATCTTAAAGGTCAACTGCATCTTCATAGACAACTTTGCGGAATCATGTTCAGAATTTTTTTTCATACCGAAATTGCCGACTTTCCGTATTTCAAACTAATCGGAAATTGCCGTAATTTGGACCGAAAGTCCCAATATTGGTATGTTTACAGAAAAAGCGAAATGTTCATTGTGACGTCATGTAGTTGACATCTCTTCTGGCCGCTGCAGATGTATGCTATAGGGTTGGTGGTCTTGCAGTAGCAGGGCGCTTATTTTAGTTAGTTATGGCGAAGGTTTCGCTTGTAATGGATTCACCAGGCGAGTCCGAGTACTCAGATGTCGAATGTAAGTATGCTTTTTCCTCTCACTTACGAAAGTAATGTTGAAACGAGGACACCTTTCAAGTGTTGATGTGCTCGATCCCATATCAGTGGAACTTCTTGCTGCTCCGAAAACGAGGGGTCGTTTGAGTATGATTATTGATGACTAACCTAAGGATGTTAGTGATATATAGTATGATCAGCCTAGCTTGTTCAGCTTGAGCCGCTTGTCTAGACCAAATGAAATACACCGGTATGTGTAATTTGGTGGAGAACCTCAGACTTCCAGTTATTATTCTTGGTATTATCAATTACAGTTGAGAGGATGGAGGTTGCCAACTTATGCAAACTATCAGGGGAGAGTTGAAGTGCTGCAAACAGGTCCCTCGAGCAACGAATGAATTATTAGTGCATCACAGCATTATCAGTATTTCAATCAGTAGTATGTATTGGAGATTGTCTCGCTATAGATATCAACAGGAATATTGTCATATAATAATTATAACATCCAGTTTGATGCATGAGCGAATGAGTCTCATTCACATGAAATGTTGAGTCGGGTGCCAAATAATTACCCGTCAGTAACACAACAATTACGCTTTTCAGGAAGCTGAGAAAAACTACACGGAAATTTTGTTTGCTGGCCACTGGGATTCTGCAACAAAAGCCAACGAAAAATCCTGTCTGCGCATCCGATCAAATCCAGTGCGCATCCGATCAAATCCAGTACTTTCAAAGGATTTCAATTTTACAATGCTTCGTGAAGGAATAGTTGTATTGAAAATAATAAATGCAACATAACCAATCCATCAACAGTACTACTGTGTCAGGGAGAGAAAAATAGAGTTTTGTGTCCAGCAATAGCTTCTTTCAACTAATTTTGACGATGCCGTTAGTCGAATGAGGATGAATCATCACAATAGACTTGGTCGACTCGGCCGTTTCTGGTCTTGCTTTAATGAATGCGTCAACTTCATCATTGCAGGAATCTAGAGCAGGAGTAAAAATATCACTGAGTTTTATAACAAAGTCGAATCGAAGGCAGTAGGCCTATACCAAATGCTGTTCGGAAGTATCATAAAAATGAAGGATTGCCAACTGCATCCTACCTAACTTTACGCCTATTATGATGATAGTGATAAGTTTTCGTCTTTTACTGAGCGGTCAATATTGATAGGTTCAGTCACAGATATCTGACACTCCTCATTCAATAACTAAAGTAACTAATATGATTACATGACCGCACATGTACCGTACACAAAAAGAAGTGTATTTTCAAAAGTAATAGCAACTCTTCCATTAATAGGAGGTCAGCGATATATAACCATTATACGTCATGAAGTCAGCAGGTTATGAACTCCCTTTATAGTAACTAATGCATTTATAGATCTTTTTTTCTTAATTGATTTCAAAGTGTTTTTATTTCAGACTACGTACACTTCTACTTACAAGTTTTTCAAGGCATACATATTTCAGCTATTTGCACATGCACGTGAGTGTAAACAATAATAATACTTCGATGACTACCATACCACAGTCAATACTACTATAAGCGGTTAGTTACACTCTTACAAAACTATAGCTGACACAGTACATTTTCACTTACCGATTTCGGACACTTTGTATAGCTTTAGAAGTGCGTTCATTACCACAATTTCACTGGTGCGTGGAAATAAAGTATGAACGGCACTACTGCAGTACGTCGGCAAGAGTTGCCCGTGTTCAGTAGTCAGTTTTCTTGCGTGTTGCGTATCTCGGATACTTCATTGCAGCAAGATACTTGTTAGTGATTCGCATTTGAAAATGACTCTGCCTTTGGTTGTCTATAAGTCCGCACTTTTGGTCCTAATGGCGTCCGGTCGCCTGTCGGTATATGGATGGGTTTTGGCAGCGATGTCAATGCATTGTAGGTACGGCATATTGCGTATTGGACCAACCATACGCGACATAACATCTGACTCTATGAATTATCTCCTTCACAGCTTTCATGATCCCACTCAAAGACCCAAATCCACAGCAAATCTAAGCAATAATCCCACCTAACAGCCAACAGAAATAACAAGGACTTTTGTTGTGTCAACTACTTGACGTCATTTCACGGTTGGGTGATTTCGTTTCCGTTTTCTGGAATTTCGATTTGTAATTCAAATTACTTGAAAACTATCTGGTAATTTCAATTTTCATTATTTTATTCATATTCCTAACCACATAATGTACGAAATAAGGTGAAGTCATTTTGAAGATGCAGTTGACCTTTAACAACGGTAAGCTGCAATTAAATGAAGGTTGTGGTTGTTCTGACCTGGCTTTATTAAACATATTCTGTAACAGCATGCATGAAATACACGCTACGTCCGTCGTACACTGTACATATAGTGTACAATGTACGTTACACACTACACAGCTCACATATCGCAACGCAAGAGTCAACTCCTTAAACAACAGCCCAGCGGTAATGAAGTCACATGACTGTATAGAGAGCGTAATCAACAGGAAACAATTAACTAGTGATAAGCAGATAAGCTAATCCGCATTCCAGAAATATTGCATTCCCTCCGGTAAAAGGTTCGAGATACCAAAGTTGAGGTACATTACCGATAATAGAATACTACGTCATATCAATCTACATCTGGGGTTGTCAACCCGTGACCCGTGCGGCTGTTTTAGATGAGGTATATTATCAGAAATTTGATTGTCCAGTCAGTTTAATATGAACTAGTAAACTTAACCAAAGATTTTCGATCTCAATGACCAATAGAACATTTCCGACACAGTGGCGTAGCCATTTTATCATCATGAATTTATGCTAATACGCATACCATTGAGGTGATGAAAGGATGTACCGTCACTATTCCATTGGTTGGCCTCCCCTGCCATAGAACTTTGCCGAGAGTAGTTGCTCTTCTGTATATTTGCGTTGGTCCTGTTATTCTCAGACGAGGATGCACGGTTTCACTTTTGCTGGAGCCAAAGTCATTGTGAAGCTAATGATTTTCTAGAAGTATGGTGATATAGTGACTCGAAAATTATGTGCCGTCTGTACGCATGAAGTTGCTATTTCGGGAAATAGCGACGGGAGACCTGACCTGGTACACTCTTCGCGAAAAAGTGTGTTTCGCGCCCGTGTATTACCCGTGGTATACGGGTGAGAATATACACCCGTGCTACACGAAATCATAACCTCTACCACAAACTTACACCGCGGTATAAATCAAACACAACATTTTAATCCGAATGATGTTTGTACGTACGTAGACAGGCACGTATAATTCATGACCGTGACATAACTCTGAGTTGGTGGTGCCCTTTTAGGTGTGAATACAATCTTTTTTCGCCAAGAGTGTTCTGCCCATAGTCCCTTATGAAACTTGAATAGTTTTCAGCCCGTCATTTTCAACTAAGCCATAGGAGAAATGGCTGTATTAAGCATGCCATTTGCGATCCGTTTCAATATAATATCGGACACAAATAGCCTCGAGCTTTGTGATATTTTTGTTTTTCCAACATAGTTAGTCATTGCAGGAGTACGAATTGTAAATTCTGAAGTTCAATACTGTCACTGTGGTATCGGTACTGGGTATATTTGACTGGCAACGTGAATCGTAAAAGATCCCTGTACTTTTCTGACGTCATGGCGTAATTGTCCGAGTGCACCGAGTACAATTGTACAATGTACATTGTACAAGTACATGTCTCGCGCGGAATAATTAATGGAAGTTCCCATATATGTCGTATTTCACCTTCCTCACCAAGAAAAATATATATAAAAAGATTCTATAACTTTGATTTGATACATTATGGGGTATGCATCTATCTTGTGGATTTCGTGAAAATTCGTCGTGAAATCGCGCTATCAAAATCAGACTTGGACAACTATCGATAATAATTCTAGTTGTTTAATTAGAATAATTAAGACGGTGATCTAATCCTAGTCTCATTTGTGGATTTTTTATATGATTTAATTTTAATATAATTCCTGGTTTTCCTGTAAATCCTACAGGAGTACTGCATATGGCGAGACGAGCCATCCTTGGTGTGCATTGCCATTCTCGTGCTCAGAGAATGAAGTTTGATTTGATATGAATTGAATTTCCATATCTTCGCTAATTCTGTAATTCTAATTCTATAATCTGATTTGAAAATAACTGTGTATAGCTATAATGCTAACCTAATTTGGAAAAAGACTATAACTCTAAATCTACTATGATATGGGAAAATCTGTGTTCTAATCTAATTTGGAAAAGCCGAACATTTTCTAGTTGTCCAACTTCGACGAAAATACCATATCACATGATTTCGGGTTAACGCATTTGGCTAATTCGTCATATCCGTCAGCGGATAGATCGCAAATTGGGTAAACTCTAAGCTGTGTGGAGAAGGGGTTTGAAATATCTGTAATTACAACGAACAGATGTATCTATCGAAAGTAATATTCGCAATAGGCCTGTGCGTAAGCATTAGGTATGTATCAGCGCATGGTGATCAACCGGGCGAAGGAGAGGAAACTGCTCAAGACAAATTTGCTACCTTCACTTTACAGGCGTTGATGACGTCAGGTGAGCAACGAAATCGTGTATTGATTCGATTTGATGTCTCAACGAGATACTCAAATTCTCAAAATTCCTTTGTAGCCTAAAGGAAGATTGTATATTTCCCTTGTAACCCTTACCATGCTTGTTCTTTTCGTTACAGTTATTCATAAAGTCACCGCTGACTTCGAAAATCGCTTGAATGCTACGGAGTTGAAATTGGAACGCGCGTTAACCGGTATTTATAATATTACAAATATGAATTCTCTATAGACAATTACAAATACGATACCGCCGATTGATTCAGAGATTCAGGGTCTGAAGAATGAAAATAAGATCCTGGCGAACGGGTTATCGAATCTTGAAATCAAGTTTGAAAAGCTAAATTACCAAAAGCCATCAAAGAACACCACCGGATACACGGATAGACTGGAAGAGCCATCAATAAAGAACACCACTGGAAGCACGGATGTACTGGAAGGGCCTGCAACAAACGCAACTGGAAGCAGCAATGAACCGGAACTCAACCAAACGGAAACCAATCCACCTGGCGGTAATATAAGAGCTTACTGAGTGTCGTGAATCCTTGAAATATTCGAACTTGTGAAGAATATCTCCGTGTGAACATTGTTTCATATATAACAAACACGAATCCGAAACTATGTCGTCATATAGGTTCATTGCCAATAAATGTAATACCATAATGTATCCGAATGGTACACATGGCGTACAGGCAGGCGCAACGATGGCGTAGCAATTCGCTTATGGCATGTGACCAGAAGTGGCCAAAGTAGTCATCGTTGGTTCCGGTTACCATAACGTCCCCACTTTTCAAGAAATCTAAAATATCCTCCGAGGACGCCTAAATATTCTCCATTTCACAATTTGGATTTCAATAAAATAGTATTTACGGTGACCGATTCTTGGTTTATTTATTATAGTTGTGCTCACCGTAAATACTATTTTATTCAAATCCAAATCTTTCGACGGCAATAACTCCGCTTCCACTGGTTGGAATTGAACCAAATTTGGTGAGCATCGTTTCTATAGACAGCCTAACACTTTCATGGGGGATACAGAAAATTTTCAAATTTTTTATTATTTATTTTTATATAATAAATAGAAACTTTCTTCTCCTGTAGCAAAGCGGTTACTGGCTGGAATTGAACCAAATTTTGTGTGTGGGCTTAAATTAGGTAACCTAACAATTTTATGAAGTAGCCAGTACGATTTAAGAAAAAATGTCATTTTTGAAGGGCCCTACTGTACAGTGATCGGTGGATAATCCTAGAATTATCAAAGAAAAACTGAAATAACTCCGCTTCTACGGCTTGGAATTGAGTCAAATATGTTTTGCATAGTTTTTGAAGACAGCCCAACAATTTCATGGGGTTGGCAGAAAAATTTGAAAAAATTTTTTTTTGCATTTCTGGGCAAATTCAAAATTTTCAAACTGTACGAAACCCGAGAATATTGGTTGGAATGAATTCAAATTTGGTATGCGTCGTTTTTTAAGGCAACCTGACGATTTAATCAAGTAACCAGCAAGATTCAGGAAAAAAAGTTATTTTTGAACAGCCCTAAATTGCACACTGTCCAGTGTGCACGGAACGTGTGTATTTCTATATATATCACGAGTCGGTGTATTTGCCTCGAAAACATCAAGGAAAAAATACATAACGTATTTTTATTTACCAATCTTCAGAATGTTTGGTGGACGTAATGTTTGCATTGGATGGATCTGAAAGTATTCCTCCAACAAATTTCGAGAAAGTGAAAAGATGGGTGATAGCCGTTGCTCAACGTATTAATGCAAGTTATCCCAACGTGCAATTTGGAGTAATTCAATACTCGCATTACTTTATAGAACGGGGGTGAGTCAATTATTTCGCACTGTTGTTGTAACGTGACCTAAACCCGATGTACAAATTTCAACCGCTGCAAATTGCTGATTTAAGCACCGACTCCAACTGCATACGTTTTCAATATCCCGACTGCGACTCTGAGAATTTTTAATTCACGGACTCCGACTCCTAATATTTCCTCACAGAACTCCGACATTTCTGTAAAAAATGTACTTGGAGAATTATACTTCTACTACATATTTTAGACGTGTATGGTTCATAGAAATTATGAAAACTGCATGTGCTCACATAAAGAAATTAGGCTTGTGATGGTTGGAAAGCGTAAAGACCTGACGACTTCCTCAACTGCAACTCTCCAGTCAGTATGTGCTTCCCCAACTCCGACTCCGACTCCAAGAAGTGCTATAAATTTTCTGTGACTCCGACTACCACAAGAGAAAACTTAGCTTAACCCCGACCCTGACTCCACGACTGCGACTCCATAGCCCTGGTTACCATACGTCCTTCTTTAAGAGGATTTGTCCTCCTTTTTGAAGAAATCAATTATGTCCTCCGAGGACGCCCAAATGCCCTTCTTTTTGGGAATTCTTCCTCCGTTATAGCTTTACAGTTTATACAGCCAGGAGACTGTACAGACACACGTAAAAAACTCCATAAATGACGCGAAACCTGGATTTTGACGGTAGAGGCGGCCAAATTACGTTAAAGCGGTCTTCCTGGAATTTGGTTGGAAAAATGACCTTTTTTTAGTCAGTAAAACAGTATTTCCAGTAAACCTTTCAAAAGAACTCTTTTCTCGTCCGATTTTAAAAGTTTTGTGATTTGTAAAATTGTCCTCTTTTACGGCCCTCAAAATATGATAACCCTATTTAAGATAAATTAAAATGTATTCAACGAACAGGAATCGTGGATTGTATAGGTCTATGTTTTATGAATAGAAACCGTTTATAGTACCCGGTCATCATGCGACTATATATCCCCATTCAGGTTAGAGGACCAACCGTATATTCGGACCGAAATTAGACTGGGCTACCACACGGACGCAGAATTCGAACGTTCGGTGAACGATATACCTTTTATGGGATTCACTACCTACACAGCTGCGGCTTTGAGGAAAATCAAGAATAATTTCGTCAATTCAAGAAACTTCAACAAATCTGGCAATGCTCAAGTTTTAATACTACTCACGGACGGAAAGTCAGTATATTTAGTTTCTTGTTTCTTTCGCGCGGTGGTTATCTAACTTAACAGGTGTTCCCGGGAATCCCAGCCGTTCACTGAACCATTCTCAGAGGTTCGCTGGTGGTTAAGAGACATCTGATTCGTGATGATCCATGAGCCATGATCTATGCCCTTGGGTGTCGAGATAGCTTAATGGTATCCTTTTGAGTATCCTAATATTATTAATTATATACCCTAATAATCGAAGAGAAACTTATTGCGGATAAATGAAACTTTCTCACGATTCTAGGGCAACAAAAACATGCCATATATAAAAGTAAAACGTGCGGCAATCTTCGAAAACCTATAGGCCTACACCAGTTACCGTGATACAGGGTGTATTTCTCAAGGTTCTTATGAAAATGTTACTCATAAAAGCGAATCAAACTTTATCGCTTCACTGCTTTAGGTACTCCGAAAGAAGTATATTACCCCGATACTGACCCTGAACAGTTGAACACCCCTGAACATCTCTAGAATAACAAGTGCTCTTATATTCCTATGCTTGTTGGATGACTGTTCATGAGTCTTCTCTGTTCATCGTTCAGGGCGGCTGATCGAAATTACTTGACCCAAAGCGCACAGATGCTGCGTGACATCGATGTAATACCATTCGTAGTTGGCGTCGGAGGATCTGTAGACGTGTCCGAAATGAAAGTGAGCTAGTTTCTGGATAGGTATCCTCGTCATTCTTGTGGTATATTAATCTGCACTTCATCAATTTCAGATAATCGCAGGGGAAGACCTCAGGGTTCTTCGAAGTCTCGACTTTTCCGACCTACAAAAGCTGAATATCAATTTGCAAAGATACATATCATGTGACGGTTCGGCCTAACTGAACACAAACTGTGTCATCAATTCGTACTTTTCGTAGTGTTCGATTGACAATTTATATAATTCCATTTCGCAGAGTAGGCTACTATTCTGTTCGTAAAAAGCTATACGTTGTGCAGCCTATAAGATGGTGACGGTTTACATCAGGGGTCGGCAACCTTTTGCTAGTCGCGGGCCAAATTTCGGGTGTAGGCCTACAACTTTTTGGCGGGCCGGAATTTTCTTAGTACTATATTTTACGCTCACTTCGGTATATATTATCCTACATTGCTGCAATCTCAATCATACCAATCAGAAGACACATGTATTTACAGTTCAACAAAACAGAATAAATGTGACAATTGGTGCAGCTTGCTTTGTGAATTGTTTTCAACTTCTGGTAACAAGTCAGATGAAACAAGAATCAGACCCTATTTAAAATGGACGTTCGAAATACGTGATCTTAGCTTGCTCTTCGTTAATTTCATTGTTCAAAACTATTGTTCACTTAAATAGCTGGTTCGTGGTACAGAACTTGAATATAGCTTTCAATACAATATCCATTGTATAATAATATTTATTAACTCGAAGACTTTTCGGGTGCCTCTTTTCAAGAGTTAACTGCACACTAAAGGGATTTAAACAGATTTAGAAGCAAAACCAAAAAGGCAAAGTATGACGCAGCAATCAAAATCACAAACCATGAAATTCGCATTGTACCAATGGCAACAATAATAAACTATGAAGTATACGGACATACGGTCCGGGTTGCCAGTAAACTCGCCCCAAAGTAAATTCGGCCCGTCGAATTCGGCCCTCGGTCACTTTGGCCGTCGGTGAATTCGGCCGTCGGTAAATTCGGCCCTCGGTAAATTCGGCCAGGGCGAGAGTAACAATAACAGTTACAATACCATTACCTAACCTGAACCCTAACCCTAATCCTAACCTAACTCTAATCCTAACCTAACCCTAATCCTAACCTAACCCTAATCTTAACCTAACCCAACCCTAATCCTAACCTAACCCTAATCCTAAGCTAACCCTAATCCTAACCGAACCTAACCCTAATCCTAACCCTAACCTAACCCTAATCCTAACCCTAATCCTAACCCTAACGCTAATCCTAACTCTAAACCTAACCCCTAACCTCCAAATCACTTGATAATATTATAATTATGTAATATAATACACATTATTAGTTCGTAATACAATTTCACACAATGTTCTCCGAGGGCCGAATATACCGATTGAAGTCGGCTGTAGGTAAATTCGGCCCCATAAACATCGGCATAAATATACACATATATGTATTTATACGCATACCCTGTTCTCCAAATCACTTGATAATAATATAATTATGAAATTAATTCACATTAATAGTTTGTAATACATTTTTATAAAAAATTCTCCGAGGGCAGAATTGACCGAGTAACCAGTGAATTGACCGGTAAATTCGGCCGTCGGTAAATTCGGTCCCCGTGAATATCCGCGCTATCTCCCGTGATTACGCGATCTACGCATACCCTGACATCCAAATCACTTTATAATAGTATAATTATGTAATTATGTCATGTTAACGGTTGGTAATACATTTTAATACAATATTCTCGGTGGGCCGAATTTACTGATGTAATGGCCGAATTTGCCTGGGCCGAATTCACTTTGGGGCGAGTTTACTGGCAACCTACGGTACTATAGTAGCAACGCAATTCGTAAATAAACAGTTACACACACGAAACACATGAACTAATGGGAAATTTGTAGGTTATAGAGAAAATCTTTTTGTCTACATAAAATAGGTTTGTTCAACTGAATAATAGTAGACTCCAGCACTTTTAGATGAAACAAAGACCTACCACGCGCAATGACAGTAAACATATTGTCATCATAGTGCTGTGCACAGGCGAGGTTTTCACTCAAATGCTGACCGATTGACGTGATTTTGATTGTTGCGTCATACTTTGCCTTTTTGGTTTTGCTTTTAAATCTGTTTAAATCCCTTTAGTGTGCCGTTAACTCTTGAAAAGAGACACCCGAAAAGTCTTCGAGTTAATAAATATTATTATACAATGGATATTGTATTGAAAACTATTGTTCACATGCGTACGTGCTTCCAAAAATCGATGCAATTTCTTTTGCATTGTTGGTCAAGCTGGGATAAAGAACAATTTCAAGAACGTACTCTTTGTCAACGTCATGCAGCGATATGCTCTTTGTATGAAATTTGTCATTCAATTCAACTGCATCGCATTTCAGAAAGGCCCATTTGGAATTTCCAAACAATGGTATTGGCGTCCACATTAAACGGAGTACTGAATAGTCAGAATTCATTTTGTAGAGAAGGAATGTCGGAAAAGCGAGTGAATATTCAGTAGTAGATTTCGTATCACAGTTACAAATTTAGTGTTGGTACTAGGTTTTCTCTCCTCTAGTATAGGAAAGTGAGCATAATTTTCTTTGTACTGTTGACATTTCCAGAGTCACAGATTTGTTTTGAATGCGCCTCAACATCTCATGTATTTAGTTGTTTTCCCCCTGAAGTTGCAAATTCAATTTGTTCAGATGTGACGTTAAATGTACCAGGAAAGCAAGATGAGATACTCATTTTCGATTACACGATTATGAGTCGGCGATATTTGTGTTTTCGAGGAAAGTTGCTATTTGATTTCTCAGTTCATACACTCGTGTAAGCATAGCTGCCCGACTTAATGCGCGAACATGACAGATATAGGCCTACAGGACGTCGCCATATTGAGTCTCTTCAATTCAAGAAACTTCAACAAATCTGGCAATGCTCAAGTTTTAATACTACTCACGGACGGAAACTCAGTATATTTAGTTTCTTGTTTCTTTAGCGCGGTGGTTATCTAACTTAACAGGTGTTCCCGGGAATCCCAGCCGTTCACTGAACCATTCTCAGAGGTTCGCTGGTGGTTAAGAGACATATGATTCGTGATGATCCATGAGCCATGATCTATGCCCTTGGGTGTCGAGATAGCTTAATGGTATCCTTTTGAGTATCCTAATATTATTAATTATATACCCTAATAATCGAAGAGAAACTTATTGCGGATAAATGCAACTTTCTCACGATTCTAGGGCAACAAAAACATGCCATATATAAAAGTAAAACGTGCGGCAATCTTCGAAAACCTATAGGCCTACACTAGGGTTGCCATATTTTTGTGAAGCAAATTCCGGACACTCTTTAGCGCCCCCTAGCGGATTTTAAAATTAGGTGTAACACATTGGCCGTCAATATGACATCACACTGGCAAAGCATTGCCCATCGACTGTATACACTATACAGCAGGGGTGTGCAAACTACGGCCCGCGAGAGTCTAAAGAAACTTATTAGAAATATAGTTAAAATGCGAACTAAATATCGAATTAATGCAGGGACTAATTAAACTTTTTTCTTAGTATATTTCACCATGATAATTCTAAGGCAGTGGTTCTCAAACTGGGCGGCGCGTCTCCCTTGAGGGCGTGAAATCGTCTGAAGGGGGCCGAAGCTGATCTCGAATGAGAAAAAAAATTGCGGTCCGCGCAATTTACACTCAATTCCTAATTGTTGATTTGTATTTAGTCTGAATTTAATATCTAAAAATCTCTCATCCACAATCGTAACCTTTCATGCCATCAAACTATCCGTTAGGTTTGCTAGCATCCTGGTTACGTTTTGTGATATGACGATAAGGGGGGCGCGAAATCTTTCACCATCACAAGGGGTCCGTGTCTTAAAAAGTTTGAGAACCACTACTCTAAGGTAAATACTTCCTATATTATTTTATGTTTAATTTCTGGTGCGACCATCTCAAGGCCCACGCATTTTGAAATGTTTCAACTGCTAAAAATGACAGAATTCCTAAACGAGATTGACATAATTTGGATCACGAGTGTGATTTCAGATTGGCCACTCCAGTTTTACCTATTTTAGTGATGTGCTTATATATTCGTTCTGTGCGTAGACTTAGGGTAGTTATATTTTATCTACAAATAGTAGAAGCGTGTTTAAATCTAACATGGTCATGGTGCTGTCAGCATTGTGTGTCCTGGAACTGAACCAAAAGTGGAATTAGTAAATCTATGAACAGATTGCTGCTCAGTGCTCACAAATTTAAATTTCAATCCTGTTCTAAGAATCGGGACAACCGACTTTCACCTCTATAGTTTTGACAAATTGGTCATTGAGGTCGACCAGCCTATGAAATCTCGCCATTGTACGATATCGTCGTAGCAATGTTTGGTTTGTTTTAAATAAGCATAGATATTATCTCCATGTCCTAACTATAATCAAATACCAATATTGCATTTTGGTTTATAATCCCAATTTGATATAGTGCGGCCCGCGAGCTCAAAAGTTTGCCCACCCCTGCTATACAGGAATGAAGTGGAACATAGGTCATGAATTTGGCCATCTGTAATGTGAGCTCTGGTGATTGCTACAGGGTTAGCAATAGATTCCTCCACGAGCCGGATGAAATCATCTGGCGGGCCGTGTCTGGCCTGTCAGGATTGTGTTTGACAGCCCTGCTATACAGTTAGGTCGGTGCGGCTATCTGTTTATGAGTTTTAATCAGGTCCGAAACAACATTTTTTCTCCCCCAACCCCCCCCCCCTCCCCCATCCGCCCAAAAAGCACTGATATTGGGCCCACCATAGAGTAGTCGATGTAACTTGCTGGGCACTTACTATATGCATTTGGCTGTTATATTTTATGTATGAATTCTGTCAATAATATTGAATCTTCGATATATTAGGCTACTATAAAATGCACCAGCAGGTTGCACATCCGGTGATGTCATCCAGACTTTTATGCTCGCGACCTCCTTTCCCACTTGCAAATGTTCCGTGGCAAAGCTCAAAACTTGATAAGCTGATTACTAAAAAAATTCAGCTCGCCCAAACTTACACACGGCATAGCAAGCTGATTACATTTAACATCATCGCGATCTCCAGATAAAGGCGGACGACCCCAAGATTTGGAGCCACTGTGTGTGATTGAAGCATCCAATCGGCCTTAACCAACTCTAGGAATATACCGTTTGCTTATAATTGCGATGATTACAATCAGACTCATTTCAGTAAATGCTGGTTATTTATACTTATTTTGATTGCATTTTTGGCGAGGGTGGTGCCTGAAGCCCATACTAATAGCCTTATACGTTGCAAACTCACGCGCGGCGCGAAGAACAATTGTGGTTAGCATAAATCTGCTTGAAAATAATATTTTTTATGTTGATTTACGAAAAACTTTTGAGCCTGCTTCAAGCCTTCAAAATTCCGGACATTAAGGCATATTTTAGAAATTCCTCCCGGACGCAGATTTTTCAGTGAAATTCCGGACATGTCCGGGAAATTCCGGACGTATGGCAACCCTAGCCTACACCAGTTACCGTGATACAGGGTGTATTTCTCAAGGTTCTTATGAAAATGTTACTCATAAAAGCGAATCAAACTTTATCGCTTCACTGCTTTAGGTACTCCGAAAGAAGTATATTACCCCGATACTGACCCTGAACAGTTGAACACCCCTGAACATCTCTAGAATAACAAGTGCTCTTATATTCCTATATGCTTGTTGGATGACTGTTCAGTGTTCATGACTCTTCTCTGTTCATCGTTCAGGGCGGCTGATCGAAATTACTTGATCCAAAGCGCACAGATGCTGCGTGACATCGATGTAATACCATTCGTAGTTGGCGTCGGAGGATCTGTAGACGTGTCCGAAATGAAAGTGAGCTAGTTTCTGGATAGGTATCCTCGTCATTCTTGTGGTATATTAATCTGCACTTCATCAATTTCAGATAATCGCAGGGGGAAACCTCAGGGTTTTCGAGGAAAGTTGCTATTTGATTTCTCAGTTCATACACTCGTGTAAGCATAGCTGCCCGACTTTATGCGCGAACATGACAGATATAGGCCTACAGGACGTCGCCATATTGAGTCTCTGCTTCTAGTAATATCTGGCGTAACTGATTCAGTTAATGAGACAAAAATCATATTAACAGTATGGAGCACCTTCGGTTGCGAGATACACCCGCTTGATAAGCACTGATGGCAGTCTAGTATCTCCATTTCCTACTTCAACCACCTTCGTTTTATGGCGTAACAATAGACTAATACGATGTAAGCTACTATTATATCGTAGTAATACCGCATTTTTTCATGCAGTGCTGCAATGCAGATTGAACCTCATTATGAAACGGCGGGCCGTATTCTTGTGATAACTAATTATTATGTCGCGGGCCGGACGATTTCGCTTGGCGGGCCGGATCCGGCCCGCGGGCCGTAGGTTGCCGACCCTTGGTTTACATAATGTTGTATTTCATCTCTGCATTACATTACATCGATGTGTGTCTTGTGTATCGCATTGTACATTGTGTGTCTTGAGCAACCGACAATCTATGCTCAATTGCCCACGATTGCGATTAGGATCGGTTTTCGAGTTTGGCGGTGTATCGGTACTCTGCGTCGCCGTCCGATCTGCTCAGCCGGTGTCAGTTAGTGACGCCACTTTTAAATTGAACTTAATTCCACGACCGATCTTGATAAACGATGATCCGTCGATGAAGATTGCATTCAAATAAACGACGTGAGGAATATTGGCCGAGCAACCTTTTTTTAGAGAGCCACCGTATTCGATCTGCATTCAAGAGCGACGGTACATTTCATTTTATCGGTCTATGGCAGGGGCGGGCAACTTCTCCAGTCGGCGGGCCGGATATAGGAAAATAAAGTATTTGGCGGGCCGGATTGCTGTATCGATACATTATCCGCCCATTTCTCCACATATACATCCGACAGTCGACGAGCATGTCCACATTCAAGTCGAAATACAAGCAATTACTACTAAATAAATACAGTCCATCCTCAAGATTACCGGACCACGACTGACCTATCGATCTCGCTTCCCATGACATGCCGCCCTATTTCTTGTCGCATTCTTCTTCTATACTATCTTCCTTACTTTCATTCAGTGTGCATGCCTCCTCTTTACATCGCCTAGGCCCAGGTGGGTGTCAGATTCCATAGACTACTCCTTGTCGCTTCGACATCTTCTTGTCTTTTCATTGTATCGCATTTTTGTGGTGTATTGAACTGATAAAATTGCTAATAAACCTATGATGATGATGATGATGATAAATCGTATTGAATGAATGTATTTTAACGACAGCAATGTTACTTCAAAGTTATTTCTCGCCGATAATGAGGAGGACAGTGTGGATTTGAGAATATAGCATTGCCATACACTCATACAGCAATGGTTGGGAACCTATAACTCGCGAGCCAAATATGGCTCTTTTGGGGATAAGATATGGCTCTTTGCCAAATATTTATTTTGTACTGAAAGGTAATGTTGCAGCGACTTGTTAGTAAATTTTCATCACGATCAGAATAATTATTCCCGTGGCAGTATAAACATGTCTTTGAGAGGTAAAGGCAACGCTGTCTTCAGGTTTAGGGGCTCGAACTCTTTTCAAAATCCTCAAATTTAAGTTACTGTTGCGCCGGCGACCAATATCACCCTCGAATTCGATGTAGCCTACCCGACTAGAAATCTTGGAGTGCGCGATAGGTTGATTGATCTAAGAGAATAGCAGACATGGCGCGACACCAATATGGCAACGCAGTTTTCAAATACTCATTGTCTTCCTGATCTACGGCAGGAAATGAACTGCCGTGGAGGTGACATTCACAATCACAAACTCGATTTACAAACAACGCCATAGCTATCCACGTTCTTGATTGGCAAATAGCTCTACCGGCGATAAAATAGGCGTGTAGCGCAAGGTTATATGTTACGGCTGAATACTCTGAGAATTGAGAAGTCGATCAGTATTTAAATTTTCGAAATCAATGACACAGTTACTTTGGATTAATATCAGTTATAACAAACTCTAAGCTATTAACGATGAATTTATCAATTATCAATGGTGAGGCTTGGTCCGTCTGTGCCTTACTTCTCGTTTCGCGCTTCATTTTCGATGAATAAAATGCAAATTGTGGGAATTTGGACGATAAATGTTGAAAATCTAGTCATTCATGAACATCAATAGAAAATACCAATAATGATTGAAGGTTTCAAAATCTTCGTTAACAGCTTAGATTGGGTAGGCCTATATATAGATTGCTATCGTGACCATGTTTAGCTCCACGTACGCATGTGATCTTGATCATGCGTTCTCGCAATTAAAAGGAGCATTACGGCGAACCTACGTTCTCGTAACTCAAGTTTCGTATGCTCTACTCAAGTAAGACAACCAGCATGATCAGTTCGAGTTTTTACAGAGAAAATGTGGCGCACACGATGAATCCCGTGTATAGAGAGTTCTAACTAATACTACCTTGACGTCAGAAATTTTCAATTGTGACGTAATATCTGATTGACATGTATAGCTCTTTGGGAGGTAAAATGGAAAAAATAAGGCCAATATGGCTCGTCGGATAAAAAATGTTCCCGACCACTGCCATACAGGCACCGCCATGCCTGCTCGCTGATCAATCCACACGTGGTGCAATCCCTAATTAAGATTTCGACAAGCCCGGTAGCTTACCCCAAATTTACAAAGATATCAATTCATTAGGGTTGAGTAGGTGACGAGATAGCACCGTTGTTTAACTGTGTGGCCTAATTAATCTCGATATCGAATTCATGCGACCTGCGTCCTCTACGAATTTTGAAAAGTGGCCCACGACCCGTTTTAAGTTGGCGACCCCTGGCAGAAGCGGTGTCTTGCAAAAGCCCAGAAGTGTGCCGTGCTACAAGTCGGCGTTTAAGGAATCAAAAATAAGAAATATCAGCCTGGTGTAAATGACCATTGTAGTCGACAAAAGCATGATCACCGCAAACGACATTAGGGTTGAGTACATCCTAAATGCCGATAATGCTAGTCTTCTCGCTTCGACGAACTTACGCGTAAAGCTCCACTCTCGCACGCTGCGCACATGCGTATATAATAACATACAGTCACTAAAATTTGATCTAGTAAGCAAGTAGTGGGGAGTCTCGGCAGACATGGGCTACGGGCCACATTATCATGGGAGACGGAAAACTGTCCGCGGGCCGGACAAAATCCCTTCGCGGGCCGGATCCGGCCCGCGGACCGTTTGTTGCCCAACCCTGGTCTATGGGGTATTCAGGTCAAGCATCATCACTTAACGAAATCTTGGGACGATTTCTCGAATGTTGCACTTTTTCTCATCTAAACGAACCACGGCGGTAGTACGGTGGTTACGGTAAGAAGAGAGAGAGAGAGAGAGAGAGAGAGAGAGAGGAAAGAGACTTCGATTTTCCTCCAACCGAAATCCACATATGATATAGCAATAGCAATAATAATGATTCACAAAAACCCAAATACAGCAGGGCGGTAGGCTATTCCGTGCACGTACCATTCCGACTCAATCGTGAGTCGAAAAATATCGCGCTTAGTTCGCTACGGAAATACTGTGTGTGTTTCTTTGTGAATCGTGTGTATAAAGAGTCGTGACCAATGTTACCTCTAATTTCTACGAGTCTCCGCAAACACACCAACTCACTGCGCGGTCCCATGGACGACAGTGCGTGACACCAGACGCGCGGCGCGGCGTGCGTGTATCCATTCAAGCCACATAATTTATTGATAGAATCAAATTACAGTATTTACATCTCGTTTCATTGCACGACACCAATGATATATCATTGCACGACACCAGATAATCACATTATGAGCGAAGAAGGAGAACTGCGCTCTAAAAACATGATGTGGTCTCAACTTGAAGTTACGCCATTAAATCCATTTTTTCAGAAAGCCACCGAATTCGAACTGCAGCTAAAGGATGCACGATACCGCGCGTGCGACTGTGTACTGTCGCAAAGGGTTAAGAAGCACTTCGACATCACCGATATTGCACGTGTGGTAGCCTTCGGTGCATATTTTGAAAATCCTTTCAGGTGCAGTTCGAATACGGTGGCATTCTGAAGAAAATGACTGCTCCCAAAATGTGTCACTTTGTTGCGTGCTCTTATTTCTTGATCTCTCATCACGATTGTCGACATAGTCGAACGATATTGGAATCGCCCAAACGTATCAGAAACAAATTTCTTTCGTGAGGAGCACACGATTACAAGCTTGGTATTTCTATATAGGGCGCATCATTTTCCTTTGCTCTTCACATCTGTTGTTGTTGTTTTTGTTGTTATGCTATGTTTCATATTCATGGTGTTTCGACTACATTGGTCATTTTACAGGCCTACGCTATCTCGCCACCGTTCGCATATGTAGGCTACTGTGAGGCTTATATTGCAAAGGGCGCTACTATATTAAAATCGAAAAATGACTTCGTATAGAATCGTGCCCAGCGCGAAGAAAATCTCAAGATTAATTAAAACCGTGAGCCATGTTGTAAATTCAATTGGTATCTCGACGGCCGCACAAATTTCATTCTGCGGCCACAGCTTATGGCCACTCCTGATGTAGACCTACTGCGTCAAAACACTGATGCGACGTCCAAATAACGGCGATGCACTCATTACTCAGTCTCAAGACATACAGTCAGATTTAAAATACGATTATTCAAGTGTGACTGCTGAAGCAAGATGAACGTGTGACCTATCAATTGAAATCCGATTTCTGCCGAATGAGCTATTACCGTAGTTGGAATTTGATATTGGTGCATTGCATAATCCATATGTCTCCAGTCTGCCCGGCGGCGACCAGATTAATTGGAATATGGAAAATCCCTTTCAAACGAATCGAATAAAATCCGAATTTGGCTGCTGAGGAGCTGATGTAATTCAACGCCCTACACTGCACACTGCACAGCTGCTGCATTTCACGATCAACGTTTGCGAAGCCCAGCTGTTGAGTAACTATTATGCGCAACTGCGCAGCAATGAATTGCTATTCGCAGGCATATAGCCTACACAATAACACGGCACTGTCTAATTTTGAACTCCAATTAAAAAGACTAACACCAACATCACCCACGAATTATTTTGAACAGGGGAATGCGACGCCGATGGGATGCGATTATCTGACGATTATCATTATCTTATACAATATAATTTGGAGAAGAGGAATGTTAAATCGCTCGTCCGATGGAGAGAAGAGATGGTGTTTAATTCTTAGAGCACTAGGGTTGAAACCGACGTTTGTACCGAGATGGCACCGCTTTGTCTGATTACGAATTACTAATTGACTAGTGATAGACGTTTGTATATGTAAAATGTTCCCGTGGTCTATAGGGTGCTAACTGCTAAGATAGCGTAGTGGTAACGATAAGCGCCCACCAATGTGACGGATTCCCGTCGGAGGTTCATCTGGGCTCCTCTTCCCCCGCCGTTGCCGTTCTTACGGCGACAAAAACGCCCAGAAAAAGACCCGACGGAAGAAAGCGCTCACAATGAATGGAAAGAACTAGTAGAACGAGCCGCGGCTTCAAAAAAAGATCAACATCGGAAAGAAATGTGATATTGGGCAATCTAGGCCAATGTGGAGAAGGACCGCTACTGAGGTGTGCCGTTCGACATCCACATGTCTGTTCATGACATCGCATTGTGTCTTATCGCATTGTACATTGTGTGTGACTTGTTCAGATGAAAAATATAACCTAATGATTATTAAAATAGCTCTCATAATCCCTCATTGTTGCGAACAATCGGTTCTCCCCACAATGACCAAAATAATGATGAAATGACCCGACCCAAACTTCTGAGGACTTGCCCCCGCATACCCCCTCACGGGTCACGACCAATATTCTCTCTAAGCTGCACTGTCTGTACGCACAAAAAATTCACCTGTGGTGCGGAAAAAAGATTATTACTACATCATGTCTTTCGAAGAAGGCACTGATACTCATCTGACCAAACTGACGGAACCCAAGATCAGCGAATGGGGATGAAAAAGTAGTGTATCGGCCCGCCTGTTTGGTTTTACTAGCAATTTTTATCAGTTCAATACACTATAAAATTGCGATACAATAGGAAGGTGTCGAAACGATTTGGAGTAGTCTTGGAAATCAGACACCCACCTTGGCCTATATGCGCGATGAAGAGGAGGCATGCACTGCACACTGAATGAAAAGTAAAAAAAGATATAAAAAGCAAGCGACAAAAATGAGGTGGCAGGCCTGGAAGGTGAGATCAAAAGGCCAGGTCGTGGCAGGGTTGTAATGACTCGAGTCATTTTCTCGAAATACGGAAATGACTCGACTCGACTCGAGTCAATCTGTGTATTGACTCGACTTGAACTCGAGTTATAGTGCATGACTCGAGACTCAGACGGCCAAGACCGAAATTTCGTTGTAATTTCGAAGAATAGTAAAGCATACAGTTATACACACTATTGGGATTTCGTCTACTGGTACTGGTACTTGAAAATGCGACCAGAATCTGCTAAAAGTCAAGAAAATTAGTATACTACAAATGCGAACCATTCGATATCACCAAGCAAAGTTATAAAAAGTGGGTTTGACGAGACTTTAACTGGAAACTGAGCAGTCAACACAATGACTTGGACTCGAGTCATAATAATGCCATGACTCGGACTCGACCCTCTGCTCGATGACTGGAACTCGGACTTGACTCTGTGGTGAATTGAAAATGACTCGACTTGACTCGAGTCAAAACTATAAAAGTAAGATTGACTTGCGACTCGGAGCCTTGTGACTTGGTTACAATTACAACCCTGGGCCGTAGTCCGCGGTAATCTTGAGGGCAGACTAGTATTAATCTAGTACAGTGGGCGATATATTCCCTCAGTGGGCGATTTTGAGTTACAATAGGGCGATAATGTTTATATAGGTCAGTGCCAAAAATATAGATTACTAACCTACGGATAGATACGCAAGTCCCGTCGTTACGCTCCGGCAAACAGTTACACTTATTGCTGAGCAATCTAAAAGCAGCATAATTAGTGATGTCATAACTTGCGACCCGCGGGGTGAAATTTAATGAAACTGGTCTTAATCGAGAGCTACCGTCGCACTGATTCTGAGAATACAAATTAAAATCTTGTCAGGGAAATGGAACCACGTCAAAACATCCCTCAAAGTCAGAAAATCGGCATCCGTAGGCTAGTAATCTATACGGCCGTAAACCAAACTTTACGCTGATAGGTCGAGAGACAATGGCCATGGATACGGCGCAGCAACGGAGAACGCTGCATTTACCTAAGCCTAGTTGACACTAAGATGTATTCCTATAGCCGTGTAGACTGTATAAAAACGATAAGATTGCAGTTAAATGTTTTTAGATTGCTCAGCAATAAGTGTAACTGCTTGCCGGAGCGTAACGACGGGACTTGCGTATCCATGGTTATTGTCTCTCGACCAATCAGCGTAAAGTTTGGTTTACGGCCGTTATGCCGTATAGGCAAAAATAGCAAAGGGCCGACTGGGGGCGATAGAGGGGCGAAAATGTTAGAACGACCCATAGCCTTTATATAGCCTTTATAAAGGCTATGGAACGACCAGTGACAAAAAATGCCCGCGAAGACAACTTATTCCTCGTATGGCGTGTAAAAAAGGTCAACTCAACGGAAAGTATAGTTACGCGGAAACCTGTTTTCTGAGCACCTCTGTCACCTATTTAGTAAATGTACGAGCGATCAGACTTACGTGAATAAATTACGTCCACTTTTTCGGACCCGTAAATAGGGGGGGGGGCGAAAATTTGTGTCGAGATTGATAAGGGGGCGATGAGTCGAAAAAGGCTGCGAACCACTCAAAATTTATGCGTATCCATGTCTCATTTATAGATTAAAGATAAAAAACGTCAATGAACCTGCAATAAGCTCACAGGAAAGTCGTTAACATTTGTCTAAATGCGTTTGAAAGCAGCCACCGTAGAGTGGGCGTGTCAGGGACCATAGAACGGCAAGCAGACTAGTAATCACGAAATCACGGCGCTTGATTGGCTAATCTGCTATGCTTTAATGATCACGACAGTGGGGGCTTGCTGATCAGCTGGTGAAGGAGTCGGCTAACGGCGGTGATTCTGTAAGCGAATTGTAGGTTGGTCCGTAGATAATGATTTAAGATTCAGAACATGTTGAGTGACGAAATACATGATGAACAAAGAACAGCTGCTTCACAAAAACTTTAAATACATGACTTGATGGCTTATTGTGAAGGCAACCGTTGTAGCCTGTATGCCTTGTTTTCATCGAGGGAAGCACAAAAACACGAGAATAAATATTGTAAAGGCGCTTATGGAAGTGGCGAACGAACTTCTAGTTTCAGAGGGGATGTTCGGTGATTGAATACAAATATAAAACTTGACATTGACACTACTGTGTCTGATCTTATCTTGTCGTAGTAGCCTATATAGTTGAAGTCTTAAAAGCTGTACGGGCTGTATGAATCAGTCATTTATGCTTGGCACTTGTCACATTCTTGCCGCATAATGAATCATACCCGCGAGTGCTGTCTAAGTCCTCAATGATGCCCCGGAAAAAGGTCTAAAGGCAAGCATAGACTATGTAGGTAGGACCAGCAAGAAGATCGCTTGCATTGTTTAGCATGTCCATAATGAATATTAGATCATTACCGGCTGCATGACGACTAATGCTTGAATCAAACCAGACATGGACGTAAAAAGGAATGTATTGAAGCGGTGCGGTAGTTACATTTCTTTAGAGTCCCAATGTAAGCTACCTGATCGGCCCATTTATCTTCTCAGCGTACGGGATTGTATCCAGAATCCATCACACATGGTGTGCTGCACCAGTTTGGCGATAACTAATATACTTTACGTGCACTGCACCCTGAAAAGCAGGACCACTTGGCGTAATCTCAATCATGTCGAATAGGTATTTCTGGGATCTATAAGTTCACAAGCATTCGCTGTTTCACCTCTGTCATGCCTAAAGGAGGGTATTGTTGTTCTGAACCTATCGTTATCTAGTTTTACAGGTCAACTGCATCTAAAAAATGACATTGCCTTATTTCGTACGTTATGTGGTTAGGAATATGAATAAAATAATAAAAATTGAAATTACATGATAGTTTTCAAGTAATTTAAATTATAAATCGAAAAGCTGAAAAACGGATATGAAATCATTCAGCTATGAAATGACGTCATGTGAGTGACACGGCAAAAGTCCTGATATAGCTCAGTGTGGTAAACTATAGATTACTAACCTACGGATAGATACCAGAGATGAGCATGGATTAGGATTAGGTTTTGAAAAAACAGGATTTGTGAAATTTTGTCGGATTTGGATTGGATTTGGATTAGACATTTTTTTCAGAACGGATTAGGATTTGGATTGGATTTACTTATTTTCTGGGAGATTGAAATGTCGTGTGGCGAATGGCGACAAACTTCATTCAGATCAGTTATTTATGTACTTATGGTTACTAAGTTATCTTGAATCAAGTGAATCGTTGGTTGTGAAAGAAAATTTTCGAATCCCTCCATTGCATAAATTGGTATTTTTTCTGAATTTCCAGTTGGAATCGGATTAGGATTGGACATGGACTTGAATATGAAAAAGTTATGGATTAGGATTTGGATTTGAAGGTTCGGATTTGGATTGGATTAGGACATAGAAATTTCAAATCCGCTCATCTCTGATAGATACGCAGGTCCCGTCGTTACGCTCCGGCAAGCAGTTACACTTGTTGCTGAGCAATCTAAAAGCAGCATAATTGGTGGTGTTATAGTTCGCGACCCGAGGGCTGAAATTTAATGAAACTGGTCTTAATCGAGAGCTACTGCCGCACTGATTCCAAAAATACAAATTAAAATCTTGACGGCGACATGGAACCACCTCAAAACAGCCCTCAAAATCCGAAAATCGGCATTGTTCCAACAATGGCACCACCGCAAGACGATAACGTAACAATTGCAATTTCATCAAGCGATTGTTCAGAACAATGCCGATTTTCATATTTCAGGGGATGTTTTGACGTGGTTCCCTTTCCCCGACAAGATTTTAATTTGTATTCTCAGAATCAGTGCGACAGTAGCTCTCAATTAAGACCAGTTTCATTAAATTTCACTCCTCGGGTCGCAAGTTATAACACCACCAAATATGCCGCTTTTAGATTGCTCAGCAACAACTGCAGAATTGTACAAACTACTGAATTTTCAAAAAGCGCAACTATAACTATAACTATAACTATTCAATTTTTAAGACTCGCAACTATAACTATAACTAGAACTACCCAATTTTCAAATTACGCAACTAGAACTGGAACTAGAACTACTCAATTTTCAAAACTCACAACTATAACTATAGAACTAGAACTAACGAAATTTAAATATCGGCAACTAACTAACTAAAACACAACTAACTAAATTTAATTCTCAATCAACTCATTCTTTTTTATTTTATTCGAATTCGGCGCTCCAGACTTCCACATGAACGTCGGTACAGCGAAATTACTGAAAAATCAGACATACAGAACTTTTCTATAATCAGTACAGAATAAACTAAACCATTTTCTGCAGCGGTTATACTGATTGCAGCGAATCAACATGAGTCGCGAAAATGTTTTTCCGTTGAATTTTGCCCTCTTTGGGGAATACAAAATCCCAGCATGCGAGAAAGCCCTTCCACTGGGCGCAGATGTCGCAGTCATCCCAAGAAAATCTTTCGCCAAGTTCCGTAATTCTGGCAAGTCGGTCATATTCCGCCAACAGTTTAGCACATTCTGACCCGGGAGTAGTCGCTGTTCCCTGGCATACTTTTTCACCTCATACGGGCCGGATTTAACTTCAAGCGCACGACACTGACTTGGAGGTAGAAAGTTGAAGAGTGAGATTTTCGGTTACTTGTGAGTTGGAGAGCCAGGAGGAGACGACCCAGGCAATTTCTGCAATTTCCTTTGTAAAGATACCTTGGGCGAATCCAGATCGTCTTCTCTTTGTGCCTGGGCAGGCGTGGTCGGCATCATCATCACGAATCAAATCTCTTAAGTTTAACAGACGCGACAGCTTAGTTCCGAGATAATATTCGCCAGCGTACAGTAGGAGATCACTAGTTCACATTCCAATTAGTAAACAACCTCAGCGGGAGATCGCGTGTCCCTGCGCACTGTCGATTGTTGTAAATTTGGCTAAGTTATCAGTGAACTCGGCATAATCAATGTATTAACTATGATCCAACAATGAGCATTTGATCCTTTGTCATGATCACATTAGTAACCCTCAGTAACCTCACTTGTCACGCGAGGAGAGTTCTCCTCGCGCAGGGCAGGACACACGAGCGTTTTCTAGTTGTTCGGCAACTAATATTTTTTTGAAATGCACAACTAAAACTAGAACTAGAACTACCGAATTTTCAAAATCTGCAACTACAACTAGAACTAGAACTACGGAATTTTCAAAATCCGCAACTACAACTAGAACTAGAACTACGGAATTTTCAAAATCCGCAACTACAACTAGAACTAGAACTACTCAAAAAACTGTTAGTTAGTTGACCGTCAACTAACTAAATGTTTAGTTTGTACAAGTCTGGCAACAAGTGTAACTGCTTGCCGGAGCGTAACGACGGGACCTGCGTAGTGCGTATCTATCCGTAGGTTAGTAATCTATAGGTAAACAGAGATGCCACTCCTGTTTTTTTCCACCCAGATCTGGGTTTTTCGAGCATCACCTGGGTTTCTGTGCCTGAAATCTGGGTTTTTTTCAACATCACGTTTGTCATAGGTCAATTTTACGGCGCAAAATTGATTATTAGATTAGTAAGATCTTCTAATGTTGACGGATTCCACTGTGATTGAAACGGCAGAGTCCGAACAGACCCATTTACTATTAAAATGAGAGGTCTTGGCGTGATGCGATAGAGCTTCATTGAATACTGACTACTAGGTCGCAGAAAGTCATGTTCACAGGGCAACTCTGATTTAGGACTTGAATGCGCTGCAACAAATTCGTTGTGTGTCAGTAAATAGCATGTAACTGCTGTAAAGTATGCAATTTATTAGGGATGGTGTGAACCTCTGAAAGGTTCGGGTTCGTGTGAACGCGAACCTTTTTGAAAGGTTCTGTGTGAACACGAACGTGAACCTCGTGACGTCATATTGCTAATTCCAACCCTATCTTACAATGAAGTGATAGCCTATGATACCTAGCGAAGACTCGGGTCACATAATGTCACATTGCTGAAGCACATATTGGCGTTTCAAACGTCGCTAAATGTATCAACCGCGGTTATGAAGGCATATAATAATCTCATAAAATCAATACATTCCGTCGCTTTGCCAACAATTTCGACGAGGACTTACCAGGGAATATAAGCTTACGCCTTAACGGTTTTTGACGGACCGGACAATATGTTCGGAGTCTGAGTATTGCTACATTGATATTGAGCAGAGTGTAAAACGGGTTTCTATACTCGCTACCGATACCATAAACAACAAGTTATATAGCAGTAGCCAGCACCTTAATCGCACGGATTTGGTTATGTATATATCAATGTCATTGATTGGTTGAATAAGCATCATTCGCTGACTACGAATATCGCTCGTGATGTTGTGTGGTTGCGGGTCAAGCTCACAGCAGAGAGTCACTAAATATTCACAAACGGAAAGCTGGATATTTCGATAAATTTTTGCAACAAAAAAGCAAGTAAAACTTTTAATATTGTCAAGGTGCATGCTCGTTTAGTGTTGATTTTTCATGCTGCTAGCGCCATGCATAAAGTGACCCGCAGTTGAAATGCAATATATTTTAACCAAAGATCTTATGGTGAAGTCCAAATTACTATTTACCAAAAAGGTTCACAGTGCAGAACCTACCGAGGTTCTGTTGTGAACGCGAACCTCTAAATTTCCGAGGTTCACACACAGAACGCGAACGTGAACCTCGCGTTCACACCATCCCTACAATTTATGCACATGGAAAGACCAATTGTTGATCTAACTAATTTACCATGTTGACATCAGAGTATATTCACTTTCAACAGGGACACTCAAAGAGAGACATTTTGGGTAACCGAGCAAGTTATTCAGAGTGAGAGGGGTTTGTTAAATGCAAATGTACTCTTAATTTCATGATTTGGCAGTTACTTTTTCGACTAAAGATCCCAGACAAAAGTGTTTGTCCCAGGTTTAATGAATCGAAAGCTATTTTCAATCTATCAGGCCAGCTCGCAGTCACTAGAACTACCCTACAATCATCCCCACGATAGATGGGGATTAGCATTGATTACTAACATTACGAATATATAATACACTACGTATTGACCCCCATACCGAATGCCTGGTAGCAATGTGTCGAGAGGAAAACATATTTCGATGGATTTGCTCATTTAACTGAGCAACATGCATAGGCCTATAGTATGGAAATGAACCGTTGGGATTTCAATATCAAGGGCTAAAACTTCTATGTCCGTATAGCTGTCATTGATGACTCTCAGTCATCAGCTATATCATAGATATTTTGAGTGAAATAGAGGATCTGGGTTTTTTTATCGTTCAAATCTGGGTTTTTCCAAAATATCTCAGTGGCATCTCTGGTGGTAAACAGATAGTTATTCGTGTTGGGATTGATTTTGATACTGCATTTGATTGTGAATATGGAAGGTATGAAGAAGATGAGCCACGGAGGTACATCTTGTGTCTCGCTCAAATACGGGATATTCGGTACCCAAAGTGTCTTTTCATCGATGTCCAAACCCTATTGCTGGAGAGGATTATGAAGACTGTGAAAGTGATATCCAATCCCTGTCAAATGATAGCTTCCACTCAACAGAGTTAGATGGCGAGTCAGAGTGAGTACTTGAACAGTGTAATCATATTTGTACCAGGTCTTCACCAAGATATTGATTTGCAGGCATTCAGATTCAGAGAATGTCTGGAGAATAGCAAGACCCAGTTTGTGATTCTGTGGACAGAAATAAGCTGGTGAGCATTTTTCACATTGTCCAATGTGTCAATCAGAGTCGGACGTGCAAGAGTCTGGTTTAGGTAGCACACTGAGAATCAAGCAAGACTGCACAAAATGCTCATACTCCGGATTTTGATTTACGGGTAGTGTAGATGCCGTTACATCCTTTGAAGATGAAATAGCCTACTTCACTGTATCAAAAAGAAACAAGCTGCTCCATTGAGCATATATACATGATACATATAGGCCGAAATTTGAGTTACAATGAATAGCATCTTTGACTCTGTTGTTTACCATTATGATAATCCATTTACAGATTCATTGGCATATGGAAGGATTTGCGATGTTCTCTTCTCCAGGCGAATGAAAAATGACATACGACATCTATCGCCGAATGGAAACACTGCTGGAAGTGAATCATTCAATGCTCTCCTTAATCATTTCTGCCCATAGTTATATCACTACAACCATATTTCAGTCAAAAAGCCTGTAAGTCAACAACCCATATAAGATTTTGGCATAATTACTGGCCTCATCAATTATGCATTTTTTGTAGGATGCAGCTGCCAATCCTGCATTTCAATGAAAATTGCTCGAAAACTTGGAAAATGTCGAAAGAAGGAGCACCCGAATACAAAAATGGGGAATGTTCGGTCCACAAAATACCTGACACAAGATGCTTGAAAATTCAACATTTGGTAACTGCCGTTAATCTGACTGCATCATAAGATTTCGTCATATTGTTATGCCTGTTCTAGATTACTGCAATGAGCTTGTCGAAGAAGTTCAAGCACTCATCAGAACTGGCACAGTAGTTATTTTAAAGGAAAGGAAAGGACGTCGTTTATTTTTGTCCTTGATGTTTTTGCGGCATATACACCGACTCATGATACACATACACACGATCAGCGCATATGCATACCATGATTGCATGATGCACATTTTGGTCGATTAGTTGTATGCGTTTATTATTTGGAATACAACTGTACATTAGGGTTGTTCAAAAAAAACTTTTTTTTCCAAATCTCACTCGCCTAGTGACTATATCGTCAGGTTGCACAAGAAAACGATGCACACCAAATTTGACTCAATTCCAACCAGTAAAGGCCGTGCAATCTTGAATTGAAATTTTTAAATTATTATTAAAAATAAAAATTCTCAAATTTTTCTGTCAACCCCATGAAATTGTTGAGCTGTCTTCAAAGACGACGCAAAACAAATTTGAGTCAATTCCGACTAGTAGAAGCGGAACTATTTGAGTTTTTCGTTGATAATCCCCGGATCAAGGATAATCCGAGAATTATCAACGAAAAACTCGAATAACTCCGCTTCTACTAGTCGGAATTGACTCAAATTTGTTTTGCATCGTCTTTGAAGACAGCTCAACAATTTCATGGGGTTGACAGAAAAAATTGAGAATTTTTATTTTTTTATTTTTATTAATAATTTAAAAATTTCAATTAAAGATTGCACGGCCTTTACTGGTTGGAATTGAGTCAAATTTGGTTTGCATCGTTTTCTTGGACATCCTGACGATTTAGTCACTAGGCGAATGAGATTTGGAAAAAAAAGTTTTTTTTGAACAACCCTACTGTACATTCACAATGTGGCGTTACTGAACTGGAATCCTTTGTAAGAATTTGACGTAAATTTTGTTCGGACAGCAGCAACAACGCATGCAGGCAGGATTTTCCGCTCGTTTTTGCCACAGAATCCCCATACCCAGCAAACACAATTTCTGTAGGCAGTATGTTTCAACCGTCCTGAAAAGTGAAAACAAGTGTATTAGTGCGAGAAAAGTATTTGGCAACTGAATCAGAGACTCATCCCATATTCATGCATCGAACTCGATGTTATTATTCTGCGGCCATATTCCTGTTGATATCCATAGTGGGACATCTCCAATACGTCAACGTCCAGACACACTGAATTGAATCCTCGCAATTCTGTGATACACTTTAATTCTGTCAGTAACTCTCGGGACTTACTTACAGCACATCAAGATACATGACTGAAACGAGCTATTAATCTACAGACTATATATACAACTGTATTTCACGTAGTCTCGACGAGTGGCTTGCGCTGAGCAAGCTAGGCTGATCATGACCCATCATTATGAAGCTGCAAGGGGTTCCACTGACGTGGGATCGAGCGCATCAACACCTGAACCAATCCGACATTTAAACGGTAATTTTGTAACTACGTGCAAAAATGATACTTACATTCGACATCCGAGTACTCGGACTCACTCTCAATATCACTTGACAAATCCGTTACAATGGAAACCTCGGCCATAACTGACTAGAATAAAAACTGCGAGAACACAAACGGCCGCTGTGACAGGTGTTGATAATATGTGTCACTCACTTGACGTCACAATGCACATTCTGCTTTTTGCCAATATTTGAACTTTCAGTCAAAATTACGGCAATTTCCGATTGAGTTGAAACACGGAAAGTCGGTAATTTCGTTATGAAGAAAAAATTCTGAACATGATTCCGCAAAGTTGTCATGAAGATGCAGTTGACCTTTAACTCTAAAATTCAATGACCAAGTGTCTCATTTTAGTATTTAATCACCAACGTACAATGCGCTTACAGAATCATCATTGCCGTTAGCGTACTTCTTGAACTAGTAGAAGCACATAATCAGCAAACCGCCGTGGTCGTGATCATTAAAGCATAGCTGATTAACCAATCAAGAGACGTGATTTCGTGATTACTATTCTTCTCGCCGTTCTATGGTCGCTAACACTCCCACTCTATGGCAGCTACTTTCAAACGCATTTAGACAAATGTTAACGACTTTCCTGTAAGCTTATTACAGGTTCATTGACGTTTTTTATCAATAATCTACAGAATGAGACATGGATACGCATCTTTTTTGAGATTTTCCAAATTTTGGACAACCCTAACATCATAGCAATTTACAACGTAGCTGCGTTGTAAATTGCTATGCTAACATACTCGTCGACTGTCGGATAGCCGGCGAGATACTGACCCGATGATATGTGTACCGGATTGTTGGTCGCATAATAACGTTCAAGGTCAATTTTGGAAATTTTTAATCGCTTCAGGAGTGACTAGATATTAGATATTTTAGAACTTGTAAAATTTGACTATTATTCCGTGCTAAACTCTGGCGTCATCTAGTGGCAAGCGCGAAGTCAGATCAAAATAGTCTAAGCACAAGCAGACAGATTGTTGCAGGTTTTATCAGTGTGAGGTTGGATAATTTTTGTGTATTCCGAAGAGATAAGAGAGTCTTACGTTCGCAGTAATTCTATTCAATTTTTAAAACGCGTACAGCAGGTCTCAATGAATGCAGAAGAACGTTTCAAGCGACTTAATGCCTATCTCATATCAAAAGGCAAGGAACCCAAATCAGCAGTTCCTGTGAATTACATCAAACAGAACATTACCCATTACTCCAAAACACCTAAAAATTCAAATCGTGTTGATATATCCAAAAAACCGTCCGTTTCCAACTCAAAAAGACGTGAGACACGTTCATCTCAAGGTGCTACTGCCAATATTGATAGCATTTCTAGAGATTTAAATGCAGCGACAAAGACACCTAAAAGGAGGGAAAAGAATGCCGTCACACCTCACCCACGTATTACGTCTGGACACAGAAAATCTACAAAGCCAAAGGATTTGACAAGAAGTTGTCCTCGAATCAAACTTGGTACTGATAGCAAAGAAAACACAACTTTGAATAAAATGTATTCCCGCACAACCGGAAAAAACGGTCCGAATCGTAAATTCCCTTTAAAGTCGCCCAAAAACTGGAATACTCCCGGTCGTTTGAACACTTCATTACGACGTACAGTCCTTAAAAGCACTACTCCAGCAAGCACAACTCTATCAAACTTCACAAAGAAAGTGAACAGGAATGGAATAGGGATAGACAGTTACAAACCGATAAATAAGTGGTTGTCAATGAAAGGTAAAAGGACATTCGGCACCGGTTTCAAAGCTGTAAAATCGGTCCAAACCCCAGTAGCATCGCCGCAAATGGAATCGTCATGCTCAACGCCATCCGGCCAATCTCTTTGGCAAGGCTTGCGGGTTGAAGATGATTTGGATGAGATTGCGCTTCTATTCCGTAATTCAATGGAAGATGTAAAATGTTGTATAGAAGAAGGTTGTCCACCAGATATCCTTGAAGAGACATTACTAGAATTGGCTGAAAGAGTACCAAAAGTAGAACAATACGCTTCATACTGGGTCACCTTAGCATCGATCGAACAATCGGCAGGATCTGATTATGAAAGAATACTGGATGTTTATGAAAAAGCGATTATCGCAAAGGCCGAGCCCACCAGCGACATTAAAGAGGCTTTGAATGATTGGCTTCTAAAGCGTGTTACTGACGATAACTATGTGGAAAATTCAACGTCGAAGGATATTCTTTTGAACCGAAGTCCAATCTCTCATGCCACAATTAAGAAATTGAAGTTTACTGAATCTCCTGCTTTTAAGAATGCTGCCACTTCGCCGATTGTGTTTGAAAGTCCTATGAAATCCGCCCTTGAATCATCGGAGATGCCAAAATCTCCGTCATCTGTTGTGAAATTGAGGATGGTGTCTCGTTCTTCTCCGGTATTCAATCGGCTAAAGTTTATGCGGGCTTTGCCTACTAATACTAGTGCCGTCATAACACCGGTACGGCGGTCTGTTAGAATCGCTTCCTCTCAATACAGTTATCCTGTCGGGTTGCGTGATCATGAGCCGTGTCTGTCTTCCGTACAGGAGATATTTCCGGCACTGCGACACACTGATAGCAAGTTAAGCCCAACGACGTGCGACGTGGTGTATGATCCGAACCGAGCTCTTGAAGGCGTTGATGACATTGCCACCATGTTAAAATTCTGAATTAGTTTTCCTGCTGATTTCTATTTTAGGCACTTGAAAATCTTATTGGGAGGTACAGAACTCCGATATATACAATTGAATAATATATTATTCGATTTTAGGCACTGTTTTCAATTTAACTTGACCGCCTGCTTTGAAGTGTGCAGCATGCATGTTTGATTCATCCAACTGATATCTTTTAGCGGCCCACAGCTATGCGCAACTCTTGTGAGTGGTAGTAGGCCTTATAATATGGAATTCTAATTGAATTATAGGCAGTGACCTATGATATTGAACGATATGATGTCGAGTAACAAGATAATGCTACACTAGTTAATTATGTTACAGACGGGCAATATTGAGTAGCCTAATTGTTGAGGGATTCGATTATGAATAGAGTTTTAGACTTTGGGTCCCGTATTCATGCAACAGATTGTAACACTCATTATGGCATCAATAATGCCAGATCCACACCACATAAAGATAGTTTAGCACTTTTTCATGCATATGTACGTCATTGCACTTTGTGACAATGCTATGTGTAGAACAAGTCTTCATATTTCCGCAAATGTGGGTAGCTTTGTATTAAATTTTACGTATGCTGCTATATGGTCAATTGAAATTGACTGATTTCCAATGTGAAAAATAGCCTAACATCAAGCCATAATTGTCGTTGATAACTTTACTCACAGTGGCAAGGAGTGTATAACTGTAGTATCGTACTCGAAAAAATCATCTCACACTACTCGAATCGAATCATTAGAATTAATACTCGCTTCAAATTCGAGTAATCGAATCATTGTACACAGCCCTACTTATTATTACATATCTGATGATTTTAGTTGAGTGCTATTACTATGTGATAGTTTTGTGCTTGCTAAAAAGTGACTTTGAAATCTCACAGGCTATCACGTATCCACAATTTGAATGTGTGTGTGTGTGTGTTCATTTCTTTATATTAAATTGCTGTTGTTGAATCCTGTATTTTATTGTCTTAAGCATATTAAGCTATCTTTCATCAAAAATAGCATTGTTATTGGACAATGCTGAAAACTCCCGTGCAGGGGCTGTCTCTGCCGCCGGGACACATTATGGCAAATCGCCGCTGGTCCGGTACGGAGCTACTTCGGTCTTTGAGAAGTAAACTGACGGTGCTGTATATAGAAATTTCGGACTGCGTCGTCGACTTTTATCCCTCCGGTCAAACCGCTGTGGTTTACTTGACAGAGAGTGATATTTTGACGTTGAACGATGCGAAAAGACGTGTCGCAAAATTGCGGAAAAGTAAAGGAGTCTCGCACAGGGTACTGTACGAAAAAACTGCTATGACGCAGCAATATTTTCTGGATTTTCAGAAAATGATAGTCGTTGACTGCAAAATGGACATATTTCCTGTCAACAGTAATACAGAAGCTGGTGATTATATTTTAAAAATGGCAAGTCAAGACCAGACACCTTCAAAAAATCCTTTCCGAGCCAAACCGGGTAGTTGTAAGAACGCACCGGACCCTGCTATCCTGCAGGCTGTGATGTTGTTACCTAAAATCGGAGAGTCGAAAGCTAAGCTTTTGTTGGAGAAGTTCAAAAGTATTCGCGGGATCACTGACGCTTCCGTGGAAGAACTCAGTCGTGTCGTCGGTTTTGCGACTGCAAGAACTTTGAAGCAATTCCTTGATTCCTGATGGAAAGAGTTATTTATCATCATGTCCAATTAGTAACAGGTTGGACAATGGGCGTTGAATTTTTTGTGATATTTCGTGTGTACTAGTGGTTCTCAACCTGGTGAACCTTTGTGCTTTTGTGTAAGCCTTGTGCGCACTTCAAAAACGAAATTCGACTTACACTTACGCATCTAATACATTCTATAGCTTTTGATTCAGAAAACCAGTTACTTGAATGCTTAATTGAGTATTCATATAGCCGTACTGGGTTTTCATGGTCTCTGACTAAAGTTTTGTTTGTATATTTGTTGCACAGTTGGCTTTTCTATGTTACTCTTCAATATCTGGCCAAACTACAAATTCAATCATCAGCAAATCTCTGACACGGCATGTAGTAGGCCTACTGAAATGTGTGTGCATTAGGGCTGTTCAATTTTCTTTTCAAATGGGGTAGCACGGGGCTGGCGTGGGTTGCCAGTAAAATTTGAAATTATTTTATTCTTATTCAATAAATCCAAAACCCACTTCACTTATAGCAATGCTTCTACCGGTTAGAATCGAGTCAAAATTGGTGTGCAGCGTTTTTTTAGGTAATTTTTCCAAATAGCCAGTAGAATTTGAAAAATATGTTATTTTTGAACAGCCCTGGTGTGCATCAGTATATGTAATGCACACAAGCACTGAATCACACAATGGTTTTTGTCTAACTGCATGACAGTTTCAGTTCGGAATCATCAGACCTTATCTTTTCTGTCTTTCTTATCTGAGTTTTTTGAAAGTTGTCACAAGCTTTTATGAACACTAAGGGTGTGGCGATTTGTGTCAAACTACTTCATACGTGAAGTGAGCAATTTATTTTTTCTAGTAGTATTATTGAGCAATCATGGAGGCTGCCTCTTCTACTTCTAACGCACATTCACACTGTGATGTCGTGATGATCACTCAGAGTATTACCATATGTTCAGTTCAGATTGTTAATATTTTTTATGGTTGTTGCTTGTTCTGATTTGTCATTCCACAAACCGTTTCTATATAGTACGGTACAGTACATATAACTGAATATGGCAGGGGCAAACACTCCAAACTACGAAGAGCAAGAGAAGTTAAACATCCTTATTGGAAAGACTACGGCCGATTTCCTATGGAAGGCGAGCGGGACTACAGAAGAAGACATAGAGCTCACTCGAGATATAATGTGAGATTCCGTCTCATACCAATGATAAATCGGGATCAGATGTGAGATGTCACTTAGACAAACGTAGAGTAGCTGTAATAGTATCCGATTTTTGGTTCTATCTTACTATTTATTCCAAGTCCTGGCAAAATTGTCTTGTTACTCCATCTTCCCCAGGTTGCGTATCAACCAGACTGAACTCAAGTATGGCTGGATTGGATGCGTGTTTCTCAAATTGGTTGTTTTAATTCCATTCAGTTTCAATATAAATCAATACCAATTGTGAAAGATATCGCTTGCATTGTAGATGTAGCAATGTATGATACATTATAGCGGCATCTTCTATGTTTTAGAGACTAGCACAATTGATAACGATCATTTCATCTGTGGTGATGGCCGAATTGACACTCCTTGGTTAAAGTTGATACTGGTACATCTAAGACGGCCAAACTGTTTCCGTGTAAGCTTTAATGCTGTAACGTGTTATGTTAATTGTTGCTTTCTGTTTCAGGTTGACAATGAATGATGCATCTACAGGTAAGCCTGAACCTTAATTTTATATAGGTTGAAGTAAATAGGCCTATGAATTCAAATCAAATACTGATTTGCCTCCTGTTCGATTCTGTTTATAACGCATCCATGCAATACTGTGAAATGTTAATATCTTTCCCCATGTAATAAGGCTCTTTGTATTGATAGTAATGCTACAAGATTCATGGTTATTTTGTGAATACATGAAAACAATGGAAAGTACAGTTTTGATACTATTTAACTAAGTGGAAGCCGTGAAACCTCCATATGTTGAAATTTAGCATACGAACATCTAGTACTAAGCGTGTTCGGTAGTGGAGAAGACATATCTGTGAAGTTGGGATCAACCTACAACATTGTCACAAAGTGTAGTGCGATAGATGTTGTCCAAAAATAACAAATTATCTTTAATGTGATGTAGAACTGCTATTAAATTGTTTGTGGTTGCATAAAAATGTTTATTTGAACTTTCCACTTCAATGCACACTGTTATGACAACATTTATTGATACTCGACTGTCGACTCAATACCTGATTCAGAATAGAATCACTAAGCATTCGATATTGCCCAGTCCTACTTAGGACTCGAACAAATTCAAAAGTGATTCCCAAGTCACAAAAATACCCCGAGCCGCAACTCTGACTCCCCAGCTCTGAGTTGCATATGTTGATTGCTGAGTTATTGTTTCAGAATCAGACACGGACCGCTCGCACAAGGTTTGCAACGGATGCGGCCTGCTTCGTACTTCGACCAATTCCACTTATCGCGTCAAAGCGAAAGCGAAATGCAGCAGAGCAATTCAGCGGGCGCTGAAAATCCAGAAGCAATCAGACATGCAGAAGTCTCACAAGCTCGCTCAGAAATTCGTCAACTCCAAGTCTACGCTTCTGATCCATTGTAAGGCCTGTCAGCATGTCGATAAGATCGCTACCGCGAGCAGAGCGGAGATTCACGAAATCCAGGCGAAAGCAAAGCAGCAAGCCGGCAATGTCAGAAAAACGCCATGTAAGTAATACTTAACCTGTCTGGCAATGTAAATGAAGCGGATAGCCTGTCGGTACAGAATTAGAGATATACAATTGAATCGTATATTCATATTGAAATGAACCTGGATATTTTCTGCTGACACTCGTCAGGGGTAATCGTCAGCAACTAGTACAGAATTGGAAAGAACATTGTACGTTCAGACTTTCATTTTGTGTGCCTTGGAGGCGACTTTTATCAAAACACTCCAGCCAAGGCTATGTCAACAAAAGGAGTTCATGTACCTTCAAAAAGAATTCATTGAACCCTTTCTTATTCGAAATTTCATGCTGGTGACGTCATATTTTGTGATACGATTGTGGATATACAATGTTCTTTGCGATTCTCTGCTAGTTGCTGACGATTACCTCTGACGAGTGTCAGCCGAAAATATTCGGGTTCATTTCAATATGAATATATCATTCATTAGTATATTGAAGTTCTGTACCTTCCAACAAGCTCCTCAGAATTAGCGATCTGTATTTGTTGTCTATCTGGAGTTATCCTAATAGGGTGGACTGGTGGAGTGAAAAATGGAAAATTTTGAATTTTAAAAGGGACACTTGATATGTGGTGCCAAATATCAAAAAAATAATTTCTATAATAATTTTATGCCTGTACACCCTCTAGTGGTCGTGCAATTTCACCGAACGAGCCAAAAATAGCTAATTTCGCTATATATTGATGACCGCTTATGCTAGAAAGCTAATTTTAGGCTTAAAAGATGCGGAAGCAACAAGTTTCTATCAGACTTTCACAGAACTTTGTCTTAAAAATGAACAGAAAAAAAGTTACACACAAGTTATTGATTTTTGGCTGTTTTAGGTAAAATCAGGCACTAAAGCAGTGGATATGATGCCAAAAGTGTGTAGCGATTGATCCTATGACTGACAACTCCATATTGAAAGCACATAAATTGCAAATCCATATTGAAAACACAAAAACATCAATTCTATATTGAAAAAAGATATATTTCGAAGATCGTTTCACTGCCAGAGTATCTTGTCGGCACAAACTTTAAAATCTTGTTTCGTACTAAAGAATCTCATCTGCTTTCGAGACTTCAGTTCTTGTCTGACGAGGTCATCTCTAAGTTTAAATCTCGACACATGGGCGGATGCTTCGGTCACCATTTTAACGTCTCTTTCCACTGTCTGGTTGTGCCAAGGATGATTGAGCCTTAATGGTGATGACCTTAGATTTTTCAGCTCGAGATCTGATAAGTTTTTGATTGCTGGTGGCTGTTCCACATCTTTTAGATTCAAGTTGACAATTTGGTAGCATGATTTGACCTTGATGTTTATAATTTGGATATTAAACAATCTGATTCTAGTGCCAACGTTGTTTTTAGGTTTCGGTTCATCATCATACCCTCCTTCAAAGTCGCCAATTGGAGTCTGGTATTCTGTTTGAACTGCTCATAGTTGTAATATTGTTAACTGTGAGTCTTCTGAGGACTTCAACCATCTACAATTGAATTTTGCATTTTTATTTCAAACCATGACCGAAAAAATAAACCTCCGTGCAGAATTGAGCAAGATATTTCATAGGTCTGAATGGATGACTCTGCCGCACATAGAACCTCAAAATTTGGCATGTTCTATGTGGGACCGAGTTATCCATAATTGTGCATTTTCATTTCAAACCATGACAGAAAATAAACCTCCATGCAGAATTGAGCAAGATATTTCAGATTGCTTGGTGGATGACTCTATCGCACATATAACCTCAAAATTCTGCACGGAGGTTTATTTTCCGTCATGGTTTGAAATAAAAATGCACAATTCCATTGTTGATAGTGCTAAAAACTTCTACAACATAGTTTCCCATGTTACAAAGCTTTCTGATACACAATTTCGTAACTTTGCACTATCTTTGGTGCAACGAAAGGCATATTTTGCACATCCGGAAAATGTTTTTTTTCTGGGAATGCTCAGTGATGATGATGAAGGCCTCAGAAGACTTGCAATTAACAAGATTACAACTATGAGCAGATCAAACAGAATGCCAGACTCCAATTGGCGACTTTGAAGGAGGATATGTTAATGAGCCGAAACCTAAAAACAACGTTGACACTAGAATCAGATTGCTTAAATCCCAATTATAAACATCAAGGCCAAATCATACCACCAAAGTGTTAACTTGAATCTAATAAATATGGAACATCATTGTCAACATTGTCATATCTCGAACTGGAAAATCTAAGGCCATCACTATTAAGGCTCAATCATCCTAGGCACAACCAGGCAGTGGAAAGTGACGTTGAAGTGGTGACTGAAGCATATGCTCACGTGTCAGGATATAAACGTAGATGGCTTAATCAGAAAAAAACTGAAGTCTCGAAGGCAGATGAAATCCTTTACTACGAAACAAGATTTCAAAGTTTGTGCAGACTAATACTCTGGTAGTGAAACCATCTTCGAAATCATCTTTATTCAATATAGAATTGATGTTTTTGTGTTTTTAATATGGATTTGCAATTTATGTGCCTTCAATATGGAGTTGTCAGACATAAGATCAATCACTACACGCTTTTGGCCTCGTACCCACTGCTTCAGTGCCTAATTTTACCTAAAAACGGTCTAAAAATCAATAATTTGCTTGTAACTTTTTTTCTGTTCCTTTTCAAGACAAAGTTCTATGGAGGCGAGATAGAAACTTGTTGCTTCCGCATCTTTTAAGCCCAAAATCAGCTTCCTAGCGTAAGCGGTCATCATTATATAGCGAAATTGGCAATTTTTGGCTCGTTCGGTGAAATTGCACGACCACTTGGAGCAGGGGTTCTCAACCTGGGGGGCGCGGGAGGCTCTCAGGGGGGGCGCGAGAAATTGACAAAGTGAGTATATATTGTACGTGTCTGAACATGTGTTTCCCATCCATTATGACAAGACGATTAATGAAGATGAAATTTATTCCATATTCAATAAAGCTTGCAAAATACAAACTCTAGCAACCGCGCTCAACGGAGTATAGTCTGATTCCAACTTCATTTGAGCAAATTTTTGAAATTCTTTGGAGATATAGAGAGCAATTCCCACATGTAAGTCATTCATTGCTTCATAGCTTTGACAGTAGCCTAAAGCTTGTATCGCTGGGCAGCCCTTGTTAGTAGCTTGCGAACTGCACTGCCTAAGACAGACTTAGATGCAACATAGGTTGCCCGGTTTCGTCGTCAATTGGGCTATAAATCAACACAATTTAATTAATTTCCAAAACTGAACAAATTTAGCGTGGCAGGACAGAACGACGCCTTGCTCTCTGTACTCACTACCAGCATCAGGATTAGTCTCAGGGTGACCTACCTTGAAATTAATTAATGGATGTCTTGTTCAATGTTTTTTTTGTTATTTTCATTCAATGTTTTTTTTGTTATTTTCAAACAAGTTTGGAGAAATTTGTCAGCAATGTAAAAGACTCAACAGCTGGAATGCAGATTCAGAATTGGCGTAAGATATACCTTGTGTATACGATTAGATCAGGGGTGGGCAGCCTGTGGCCGTAGAAGTAAATTTGAGCGGCCGTCGACGCCTAATTCAATTAGTATGTGTTGGCATGCAAATTGCAATTACGAATTCACTCCCGCATTTTCGAGAGATTTTAATTAATCTTGAAATTTTCTTAGCCCTCTGCGCAATTCAACAAGACTTCATTTTTCGATTTTAATTCAGCGCGACAATATGCACCTCCCGGCAACTATTCATAACATTGCCACTCGCGATTTTGGTGCGTACAATAGGCCATTGTGAACAGTAGAATAGTCCGGAGTTCACCGGGAATGGATATGGACAGTTTACCATAAGAATTTTGCGTCCAGATCGTTCATTGCGGCTATGCCCTGGAATGCGGCCTTACGCTACATAAGCAATCGAAATGCGGCCATGATTATCAAAAACGTTGTATTAGATGATGTGCTCTTTTTGACATCACGATAAATGCAAGGGGGGTCAGGTGGGCGCGATTTTTTTGACCATCTCCAAGGGGGGCGCGTGTCAAAAAAGGTTGAGAACCACTGACTTAGAGGGTGCACGAGCCCAAAATTATTATAGAAATTATTTTTTTGAAATTTGGCACCACATATCAAGTGTCTGTTTTGAAATTCAAAATTTTCCATTTTTCACTCCACCCTATTTTCCTGTAAGTTAAAATTTAGGTACAATGATAAACTGGAACCCACTCGACACTTGTAATGAGGTTTCAAATGGTAAATGTTGTTTGATTTTAGATGGGAGGTTTGCATAATCGAGTCTGCAAGGCTGCTGCTGTTCCTTGTTACTTTTCGTACCATAAATAAACATACTTCACGATATGTTATGATATGTTGGTCCAGTTCTCACATAATGTGCTGCCACAAAATGGTAGTCAGTCTGTGAAATTCCTGTTAATTCAAGTCCACACTTACGTGTCAGGCATCAACCGTAAATGTGTATAGTGGGTAGCCAGTAAAATTTGAAAATTTGAATTTATTCTTTTTCTCTCACAGCAATGCCACTTTAGGTTGAATTTGAGCGAAAATTGGTGTGCAGTGTTTCTGTTAGGTAACCCAACAATTTTATCAACAGCCAGTACAATTTGAAAAAAAAAGTCACTTTTGAACAGCCCTAATGGGCATATTATGGTAACCTGTTTGTATATGAATCTTGCTATTGCTGATAAAACGAGAGCTTTATAAAGTACCTGAGTAGCGAAATATCCAAAATCTAGGTGTATTATCTGACTCAAACTCCAGCCACTTTCCAATTGAAGCAATATTTCTCATATGTTACTATGAGTGTCTTTGCGGTTATCAGTTTGTCGCTTAGGCGGACAGTTACCAACTTGGTTTCTTTCTGCAAGCACAATTTTGTTCCAGATTAAAAAATGGCAGTGGCTACTCGTCCGGTCCCGGACGAATAATTTTCTCAGGCTATTCGTCCGGCACCGTGTGACGTAGGCCCGTTACTATGGAGACTGTATGCGTTTTTGACAGGCTTCGGTTTTGTACATTATTTATTCGCCTTTCTGGTTACTGATTTCAATGGTTACTGTTACTGATTTGTATGCTCATAATTATAGCTCCGAGGGAAAGTTTACGCCATACTAATAATTGCAAATAGCTGTGGTGAAAGTACGAGAACTTGACGCCCACCTTTACCTTTACAAGAGATGTTTACCTACGCTTAATGTAGTAAGAACAAGTAGGATAGTGATTTGTAAGCTCATAATTGGAGCTCCGAGGGAATGTTTGCGCCATACGAAGAGTTCCAAAGTGCTATCGTTAAATAACCGGATGCAGTCAGAACACGAACGATTCGCTGAAATTCTTGCTGCCTCCACCTATTTCTGAACTCATGCAAGCGCCATTGACCTAACCAATTGTACGTGAACTTGCACAGCTAAGACGGAATTGTCACCTCTGCTGTACTACGAGTACTCATACTTGATGTTGCTGCGCAGTAATGATTGGAATACCAACTGAGAGAGACTGTGCGTCTTTATTTTCATACAACAGAAATACAGAACAAATGGACAGCAGCAATGATCATACAGAAAACATGTGCATGCACAGTATTTGATGTCGGATAGAAGAGATCGATGGCAATTGCAGTCATTCACAGACATTGGAAGGTCTTGATTTATCTGCGATTGATTTTCTTTTGCACCAATGTTGAGCTCATGAATAACCTTCTCAAGAGCATGCGGTGTGAGGATCTGACCGTACTGGTGCTGCACACTACCCACCTCAAATGGCATCGCAGGCACTTTCTGCAGAATCGAAATAGCTCGATGGGATTGCTCTGTGGGTAGAGACTCCAGGACAAGCAATAAATTTCGAAAAAATAGCTGAAGATTTGAGTACTTTGCAATGACGTCCTTCAATTTTTGGTTGATGCACTCAACTCTATTGTTCGTTTGATTTTGAAAAGTCACACCACAATTTTTGTGGGCATACACCCACTCCTCTTTGATGTTATGCCAGTTTTTGTTGAAGTATGTCACAACATTTTCTGGTCCATTTTCAACCAGTTTTGCGTACAATTCCCCGTAACGTTGGTGAGACCCTGCGTAGGCCATTTCTTCAACAATACTCAAAATTTCAAGCCGCTGTGATGCAGTTACTCCCATTTTGTCGCATGTCAATTCTCTGCGGAATGTCGTCAAGACATGAAATAGGCATATCAAAATTTTTGCATCTGGGAATTCTGCCTTGAAGACTTGGCGCTCGGTAAAATCTTTGTCTGCCATGATTGTGACCGTTTCACTCCATCTACTATTATTTCTTTTGAAGATTTTTGCCATCTGGGCTATGGATGTTGCATCTTCCGACGCCAACACAAACACACCAACTACTACACTTTCTCCATTACCATCTTCGACAATCATCAGATAAAGTGGCATTCTCAAGTCGTTCAACTTGTATGTTGCATCAATGAACAATATTTCAGGATATTGCTGATATGTCAGTCGCATTTCCTTGTCTTGAAAAAAAATACCATTCAAGACATTTTCTTCTGATACCACTATTTCCACAATAGCTCCTAAACACAGTATCAGTATAAGTATCAAAATTGGGTACCGTCACATAATTGTTTTACCTGGAATTTCTTTCAGCTCCTTTACTGTCGCCTCTAGTTCTGATAATTCATTGGTACTTCTAGCAGTCGCGATGTTGTGCAGGTCTTTTAGAAGCACGACCCGACCTAACGAATTCTGTAAATGATTCTGTAGTAGCTTTTTATTTGCCTTCAGCCTCAGCAGTTCTTTGATCTCTTCTTTCTGCTGCGAGTCTAACTTACGCTGATGTGGCAAGTGATCGAAGGCGACCTGCAATAAATTCCAACAATATAACGGTGATTATGCATTAGTTGTCATTTATTGAATCATCAGATCAAAATGAAAAAATATAACGGTGATTATGCATTAGTTGTCATTTATTGATTCAATAGTGATAATCGCATATTACCTTGCTCAACCCGTGGTTATGCTGTTCATTAATACTCTTCACTATGAGATACTGCCCATCCTCTGATGTACCAAACCTGATATGAGCTTGGCACTCTTTACGGAAAGTGCTGCAATGAAATCGTGATACGTTACCCTGTATTTCAAGCGTAATGCACAGCATGTGTGGCAGTGCCGCTGCTCGTAGTCCAGTAGCGAGCTAAAAAGGGGGCACTTCTTCGTTATTCTCCACACATCAGGAAGTGGTCTCCATAAAACCAATGCTTCCTATGAACATGTGAGAATTTATAAACGTTAAAATGAATTGATTTTCGCGTTGGGGTGGGGGATATTAGGGTCGGCTGGGTTAGGATTAGGGTGGAGGGATTGTGGTTGCATGTGGGGTTAGGATTGGGGTGTCGGCACGTGTGGGGTTAGGGGGGGGTGTCGTAAGATGAAGTGGTGGGGTTGCAGTTGCATGTGTCGGGTTGCGTATGCGTAAGATGAGGTGGTGGGGTTGCAGTTGCATGTGTGGGATGAGGTGGTGGGGGTGTGGTTACAGTTGCATGTGCGGGGTTAGGATAGGGGTTGCGGTTGCATGTGTGGGGTTAGGGATTGGGGTGTCAGCACGCGTGGGTTAGGATTAGGGTGTCGTAAGATGAGGTGGTGGGGTGTCATAGGAATGGGTTGGGGTTTAGGCTGAGGCTAATTTAACCCAAATTTCACGATACCAAGACTACAAAATGCTCATGGGGAACATTGCTTCTTCATGTTCATGTGGTTGTGGACCCGGTGGAAATTCCGTATCATACGTAACGCTTACTTACCGTTGGTTAGGTCGTAGACCCTTAGATAAGCTCTGAAATCTGCGGCCGCCGTGGATGCAGTGAAAAGATATCTGGCCATACTCGAGCGCATCATTGAAATTTCGCCGAGTGGTTCGCTTTCTTACTGCATCGAGCGTACGTGAATCTCTCTTGTAGAGCTGGACGTAATTTTCTTTCTGGTATTTCTCCAAAGCACTTTTTAAGTCTTCATAAGAGGCGAACCTACTCTCGGAATCCATGCCGCAGTTACGGCCCACAGTTCCGGAAATCCCGGCACCCATTCTGCAGTTGCGGCATGCTTACGCCGGACGAATAGCCTGAGGAACTTTATTCGTCCGGGACCGGACGAGTAGACACTTCCTTAAAAAATAGGCTACGGTAATTCACTTAGTAATAAACATACAGATTTGTAGTCACATATGCGGACTTTCTGTGACTGAGCAAAGCTGCTAAGCATCGTTCTTTTTGACAACTTAATTATATCATGGATTGACAGTGAATTTTGAAAATTTTCAAACTTAAGTGTGTTCACATCTACCAGTTGGAATTGAGCAAAATTTGGTGTGCAGCGTTTCTTTTAGACAACCTCTAACAATTTGATCAGTGAATCCCCAGAAGTTATTTTTCAACAACCCTAATGCACATTTATACAACTGCTTTTGCTTGTTCAGACTCGACTCCGTCATCCTCTCGGAATAGCACACCGATAGCAAAGAGAGGCAGCATTGAAAACTTTATCAACGCGTCATCGAGGAGAACGCCCAACACTACACCTCGTAGCAAGAAAAAGAAGACTCATTTATCCCAACTTATGGCAGACGAGCTAGTCACTACTCCGTCATCCAGCCTGATGGACTTTTTAAGCAACCTGCCGCCATAAGTTTTGTCGCGCGTTCTTTTTTTTGGTCTGCGCATTTTGGTAGTGGTATTTTCCAGTGTTGAGATCAAGTCACTACCTTCGAGTCACGAGTCATTGTACATTTTGACTCGAGTCAAGTCAAGTCAATCGATTTTCAAAGGTGACTCGAGTCAAGTCAAGTCAAGTCACGAGTCAAGTTACATTTCAAGTCAAGTTGCCTTTTCGATGTATGTATGAGGCATGATTAATTCATTGCAATTTGTTAGCTGTCTGAAATAAAGTTTGAGTGATCAATGATTACGAACCGATTAACGAATATAGAGTTGAGTATCCACGCTTGAAGGCGCTATATCGCTCACATATACGTAGAACTGGTAAACTACGTAATTGCATAGCCTCAGTTTATAGTTACCAGCCAAAATAGAGAAACGAATTGATAAGATGCAATACTATATTCGATTTCAATTTCAATAAAACAAGCGGTAAGGTAAGATAAGAACAGAGAACAGAAATAGACGTATTGCTATTCTATTACTTTACCACTTCAAGTCATTGTAGCAAAGTGACTCGAGTCATGCGAAAAAGGTGACTCGAGTCAAGTCATGACTCGATCCCAACACTTGTATTTTCTCAAAAATCATAGTTGTGTAGAATATTTGATGCGATTTTCTGATTGAAAATCTGACTAGTAGTTTTCAAGTCGCCACTGTTGGTTTATCATGATGAACTGGAGATATTTTCTGACCTCATTTTGTGCTGTTGGCCAACTATAGTGTAACACGCACCATTTACTAGTCCTTGGTCATCGTAAATTGCGCTCTAATCGAGAGCTGATTCAATCGAATTTATGAATTGTGTCTGTGTAGGACAATTGTTTCAGAATAGTTCAACTATACAAAGAATTCGATGAAAATGTTGAATTTCATGCTATTTATCAAGAACTCTGCATATAAATTGCAATCGGTACATGTCGATCATATTGTGATTGTGTTATTATGTGTGCCTTTTCCGAGGTGGGAGTGGTAATCATGTCTCTTTCGTTGTTAGATTTTAAAAACTAGTGATCTCAAATTTAAACATTTTACCTGGTGTCGACACTTTGCAAAAATTGATATCATGGGTCATGAATGGCCACGTTTTGGACGAATTGCCAATCGCCGTGGACTGTTTCAAGAACACGAAGAACGTGCAGCTCTTCTTTCTCACGCACGCGCACAGCGACCACACCATGGGCTTGACAAGCTCATGGCAATCAAAGATACATTGCACTGAACTCACAGCCAAGTTGGCATCACACCGACTCGGTGTTAGGCGTAGTTGCTTTCAAACACTTGAACTTCAACAGGACTATATTCTCACCTTCCGTAACAAAAACGATTCTTGTATCCTCCACGTGACGGCGCTGCCGGCTAATCATTGTCCGGGATCCTGTATGTTTGTTTTTGAGACCGATAATACCAAAATTCTCTACACGGGTGATGTCAAGCCTAACCGTCAACTTTATGAAATAGGAAAGGATGTCTGGGGACTTGACAACAGAAAAATCGACGTCTTGTACGTGGACAATACGTACGCAGAGCCTGCGTGTAGATTGCCACCTCCAAAGGAAGCGTTCGACGAAATCATACGCATATGCCAGCTTCACGAGGACTGTTCTATATTTTTAGGCGTGTATTGGACTGGACATGAAGATCTTCTGGTAGAGATCTCTACAAAACTGGGTCGGCTCATCGCAGTTACGCGGGAACACTTGAAAGTTTTGACGCTGGTAGGGGATGTCACTTGTTTCACTACTGACAAATACGAGTCTGATTTACATGCAATGCCGATGGGCCGACTCACCAAGTCTTTTATGCAAGAGATGAACGAGACCGAGAAAGCCATCGGAATTGTTCCGACTGGCAGGCGGTGTCATAAAAATCATTCGACTGAAAGAGAAGACTGTATTTACTACGTGCCACTTTCTCACCACCCGTCTTATTCTGAGCTGTGTGAATTGATTCGTGTTACAGGACCAGAGAAAATCAAGCCGGTTGTGAGTGGGTCGTGTGGTTACGAAGGAATGGCCAGTTACTCGAGGGCAGACATGTCTCAATTTAATCACGTAATTTCAGGCCGATGTCAAGCAAGTCCAAATCCTTTTACCATTCTAACTACGGCTAAAAGTGCTGAAGGCGTCGCAAAGAGCACCGTAGGTCGGAAATGTGGCATCAGGAACATCCGAAAAAAATCGAGGTCGGCGAAACCTGTTGGCGTGGTCTTTGAGGATTGAATCTTTTAGTTTTACTGTGACGGGTGATTGTGGTGCAATTTCTTTCGCGTTTAAATTTCTGTAATACATCTTCGTGAAGTACAGAATTGTCCACTCGTGCTGATGTTGGCCAGTTTTAGACGACGTTCATCAGCATTTCTACTTAAATTTTGATCAAATCAAAAAACCACGCAGTTTCCGGGAAATATATCTGCTGCGTTGTATGGGGTTGCTTATCCTAACTGACGTTGCCACGAAATATTGTGTATTTCTGGATACCAAGTACATTGGCGTAGCCAGTAGGGGGCGAAAGGGGCCATGCCCCCCAAAGCTTAGATAAATTTCCATAAATCAACATAAAATAGGGTATTAATTTGGGGCAGATGAATTATATCTAAAAAATTTAATAATTTCCATAATTTTGTCTTCCCAGCATCACGCTCCGAGACAGTTGAGATCCTTTAGTCAGGGGTGTGCGCCAGGGTTGTAATGACTCGAGTCACGATTTTCTGACGACTCGACTTGACCCGAGTCATTTTCTCGGACTCAAACCTTTGCTCGATGACTTGGACTCGGACTTGACTCGGTGCTGAATTCAAAATGACTCGATTCGAAACTATAAAACTGAGATTGCTGACTTTTGACTCGGAGCTTTGTGACTTGGTTACAACCCTGGTGTGCACTGTCCAGAATGCGACTCGGGGACTATTCGGTAGTCGACTATTTCCCTCGAAATGCGACACCAAAAAGTAGTGCGCTACCAGAGGTCACTAAATATATAGCAACGTGCTTTAAGGAAGCAGGTAATAACAATGGACCCAGCCACAGTCAACCTGCCCAGTGCCCATAAATATAGTCTTATAACCGCGTGTGGCGTGGACATGGCTCAATATTTATAATTAGGGGCCCCAAACTTTCGAAGACAACACTTGATCAATGATCATCTGCAACGTATGCACGTACATATATTATTGATAAAATCCAGTTATTTACCTCAAAATATTATTGCGCTTCGTTTGACTACAATTCATTTTCGCTGGATTTTCATATAATACCGGATTTATAGTTCGTTACGGAAGTGGGTGTGTGCGTCTATGAATAGTGTGTTAAAGGTAGTGATGTTGATGGAATCGTTCAATAAATGATGGGTAAATAGGAGGGAATTCGCCTAAATTTAAAATCCCCCCCCCCGCCATTTTTTTCTGGCTACGCCCTTGATCCAGTAATTTGCAGCTTTCCGATTTCCCCTCAGCATAAGGTTATTCACATTTCATTCTGAAAAAACAAAGGGCATTGATCTTCACGCTCGTAGCTCGACTTTTTTCGTGGGAATTAAGGAATCAACATATCCCTTGTCCTTCAAGCCCGTCGTAACAGCCAAAAACATAATTAGATGATAGTTTGATTGTTTCCATTACTTAAAAAATTTAAAGGATATGTGCTTATTCAAAACAACGAGCAAGCAAAAAAACTTTCCTGGGCACTTATAAACCCAAAGGATGATTTATGAAGACGTCGCAAAATATATATTGATCCCACTTTTCGTTTGATTTTCAGGCCATCGTAATCGACCTTATGAGTATCCTAGATATATATGTGCCATAGAAAAAGGCCAAGGATCAGTATTAGCATACGTTTTCAGTCCGAGATATGTAGTGAAGTTTATATCAGCTTCCGCGAGTTGTAAACGTAAAACGTCAGATCTCAATGATTAAATGTTATGATGACATGCTTCGCTAGCCGTTTAGTTGCGCAATATGTAAAGTTTTCGCGTCGAATGAAGAGATGATGTATCATTTCGTGTCGCAATAAGTTTGGAGATGGAAAAGGTATCCATTTTCGACGGTGAAGCCGCCATCAAATTGTTCAAAGGGTCAAGGTATTTGAAGGAATCATGTTTTTCTACTGAGCGTCAGAAGTCGAACAGACACGATGATAGCAGACGCCCGACAAGAACTTCGTTTGAAAATCCCGACGACTCCTTTTGCCTGACTTGTGAGGTCAAGCTATCATCTCGCGAAGAACAACTGGAACATTACAAATCCGACTGGCACCGTTATAATTTGAAACTTCGGCTTACTGGTTCTTCTGCCGTTTCCCAACATGAATTTGAAGACATCATAAACGAAATTTCCAGTATATCTGGATCAGATTCATCGGACGATGAAGAAATGAAATATCAGTCTTCAATTGATATACCGAAGGTAGATAAAGCACTGACGTCATTATCATTGAGTAATGTCTATGACGACGCCAAGTCTGATGACTATCATGTAGTAGAAGCGTCGCGGACCCCGAAAATATACTTACGAAGTTCCAATGGAATGATACTATCATTCTATCGATCAATCATCCCTACTGAATTCAATCAAGATGGTTGTGATGTAAACATAGACAAAGTGGAAGAATATTTATCTCGAAAAATTAAATGCTTAATTATTCTCCTCAGCGCTGGTCATTTTGCTGCGTGTGTGTTTGATGGTGAAAATGTATGTGTTCATAAAACCTTTCACCGGTATGTACTCCGTGCTAAACAAGGCACAGTGCAGAGCGTGAGAGATGGTCGCGGAAATGCTCCAAAGTCAGGTGGTGCTGCGTTACGACGTCACAACGAGGCAGCATTAGCGTTGGACATTCAGAATCTTTTGAATTCATGGAAAGTGGAACATATCGACGAGTGTACCCATATATTTTTGAGGACACCGCACTACGGCAAAGGTATATTTTACAATGGAAAATCCGCACCATTGAACAGGAAGGACACCCGAATCAAAGGAATCCCGTTTCCAAGTCGAAGACCTACCTTTAACGAATTGAAAAGAGTGCATAAAGAACTGTTTTCTGTATCCGTCAATGTTGAGGAGGAGCCTACAGAGACTGTTAAGTCCGATGAACAAACTGAACCCACAGAAATTGAAGATGATCCAAAGCAAGATAGGCCTACTGATAATGGTGCGGACGAAAATGATCATGTTAACGCCGTGTCTATCAGCAATAAAAGTCCTAAGAAACGAAAGCGTAAGAAAGAGAAAATTCTGCTAAACGATGACACGGAGGAATTACCGTCTGCGCCTGTTTCGGAAATGCCACCGGAGCATGAAAATGATCCTATCATAGATGAGTTGTTTACAGTGTGCAAAACTGGCAATCTGCTTGGACTGAAAGCTGTCTTGTTATCTCTGAATAGTGAATATTCTGATGCTACCACGAAAAGAGAAGATGTGATTTCAATACATTTAAACCAGCCTATCGACAAAGAAAATGATACCCTGTTGCACATTACCGCCAAAGCCGGTCATTTGGATATAATTCAGCACCTACTCGAACAAGGTGCAGATCCAGCCGTGCAAAACAATCAAGGCAATGTTCCGTATTTAGTAACTAATGATAAATCTATTAGAAATGGTTTTCGGAAATTCATGGCTTCGCACCCTGATAAATACGATTACGCGCTTGCGAAAATTCCAGGTCCTCTCACCGAAGATATGGAAAAAGAGAGAAAGCAGAAACAAAACGAAAGAAAAAAGGCTCAGAAGGCCATGAAAAAAGAGAGAACGAAAGAGCAGAAAGCGGTGAAGCAAAAACAACAGGTGGAACAGCAAGAGAGAGAACGTTTTGCCGCTCTCTCAGATCGTGAAAAGCGAGCTATAGCTGCCGAACGCAGGTTCGCGCAGCAGATAGCGTCGAAGAACGCAGCCATTCCGAGTAACGTTGCGAGATGTTGGCTTTGTGGGGAATCGTTGCTTGGAAAGATACCGTTCGAATATTACGATTATCAGTTCTGCAGTATCGCGTGCCTCAAGAGACATAAATCACAAGAAAGCACGGCCAGGTGACACTAGACTTGCACAAATAGATAATTCTAGTTGTATAATTCGACTGATTAAACAGAAATGCAGGGGATAAAATTCCAAATCAATTTGGGAAATGCTCCTATCCTCTAAGTTTTGGTTTTCTGGAAAATGCGATAGGAAAACTGAATAGTGCGAAACCAACTAAGCTTGGCATCAGACATTTACCATTCTCATGCCTATGAGAATATTCACCGATTTGACATGAATTCATCTTGGTTTTTGTTGGATTTCTTTTTCAACTGGGAGTTAAATTCAGTTTCGAAGTTTTGGCGAATTCAGTAATCCTATTTCTAATCTAATTAGGGAAAGCTGAAAATTTCCTACCTGTTCAAATCAGGGCGACACCTTCCGAAGTGTAGCGTGGTATTGGTTATGGAATTGGGAAAACGTTACTCACTGGTTTATGTGTTGCAGTATTTCAATTGTGTTGGCAAATTAAAGTGCTGAGACCGTTATCTTCTGGTACCGGTATCCTATGTTCGTGGTCGGAGCTACCAGGAAAATCACCAGGGTTGTAACCAAGTCAGAAGGTTCCGAGTCACAAATCAATTTCACTTTTATAGTTTTGACTCGAGTCACTTTCAATTCACCACCGAGTCATAGTCAGTTGGTAGAGGGTCGAGTCCATGTCATTATGTTCAATCGTTCACGTTTCAGTTTTCAGTTCAATCCACTTTTTTCAATTCTGCTCGAGTGATATAGAATGGCTCGCATTCATAATACGGTATAGTAATTATTCTCACTCTCAACAGATTCTGGCTCTATTTTCCAAGTATCAGTACTGCTAGACGAAATACCAATCATGCGCTGACTTTACTATTCTTCGAAGTCACAATGAAATGTCTGTCTTCGCCGCCCTAGTCTCGAGTCATATGACTTGGTCCGAGTGATGCACAATGACTCGAGTAGGCCTACATGTCGAGTCAATACTAAAATTTACTTAGGCCAAGTCACCAAAAATCATGACTCGAGCCATTACAACCACGGAAATCATCAGTAGTGAAGTACTTCTACTTTTCGAAGTACTCCAAATAGTTTTGCCAACTTTTTCTGCTTACCGAAGTGGTTTTGATTTTAGACCACTTTGACTTAACATTTTTCAGTTTTTTTAGGCAGAACTAGGCCTAGAATACTTACATACCTAGAAATTGATACTCCTGACTTCTACTTCTGAAAAATATGACACTTTTAACAAGCTACAAAATTTACATTACCGGACGAGAAAACTGGTATTAGTCGATCCAACAACATTTGACGTAAAACAAAAGCGGTGCTGTGTAAATATCCTGCTAAATATCCTACCATTCCACCGAAATCCAGTTTTCACGTATATTATGAGGTTTCATTGTTGTGTTTGAACACTGAACAGCAATGTTCCCTCTGAGCTGCGCACGTGCGCAAATGCGTAGCGCTGACACGGTCTCTGCGCACAGAAAATCCGAAGTGATGACCTTTTATTAGTCGTTACGCACTGTTGTCCAAGGGTCTGTGCAGTGGGTTGATTAGCGTGCGCACTGCGCAGTCTCGTCAAAAATTAGAGGGAACATTGCTGAACAGTCGCCTAACTCTCAAAGCGATAATAAGAGGACCAATTGCAGAACAAGAGGATATTTTGGATGACAATTTACAATTCTTGTAAAAAGAAGACATGTATCGTATGCTATCCCGTATTCGAGAAACTTCATAAAGATGCAATCAAGTTTTAAAGCCTCAGATGACAGAGCGAATGTTTGAAGTTGTATAATTGTATAATTGACTCCAGAAGGCTGCGTTTACAATTCGCTGCGTGTTTCTTCTTTTGACGGACCGGCGTAACCGCGCCGTACGGCCTTGTTGGCTGACGTACCACGAAGCCTGTCTATTGCACACGTATTCGATGGATCACACTGACGAATATATTTTGTTTCTGTCTCCACGACTTGTGTAACTTTATTGAATTACGTACGACAAAGTAACGGACTTCCGAATCAGCGAAATATCATGAATAGAATGATCGTCTCTCATAGCCACGAGAGAGTACATGCACCAATTGTTATCTACGTTCACACGACAAAATATACGACTCACAAAATGTCTTATCGGGTTTCAGTTCAGATAATTACGTAAGGTTTACCAACTCCTTATTGAATATTATTTAAAATGGCGTTATACCAATATACTCCGTTAAACTCATTATACTTTTACTTCGAAGTGAACTGCTGAGACTTAAAATATTGACTAATTTTTGAACAGCTTATTGGAGGTACAGAACTTCAATATACAGTTGAATAGCATATTCATATTGAAATGAACCCGATTATGAATGACTAATTTTTGTGATTCTTGAGCCCATTTTAAGCTCATCACTTGGAAAGGTGTTACTGCCAAGACACGAACCTGCAACCTCTGGTGTCAAGCCTGCGGCACTATACCAGTGTTGGGATCAAGTCACTACCTTCGAGTCACGAGTCATTTCGAGTCATTGCACATTTTGACTCGAGTCAAGTCAAGTCAATCGATTTTCGAAGGTGACTCGAGTCAAGTCAAGTCACTCGATTTTTGGAGGTGACTCGAGTCAAGTCGAGTCAAGTCAAGTCAAGTCACGAGTCAAGTCACAATTCAAGTCAAGTTGCCCTTTCAATGTATGAGGCATGATTACGTCATTGCATTTTACTAGCTGTCTGAAATACAGATTGAGTGGTCATTGATTCTGAACCGATGAACGGATATAGAGGTAAATATACACACAACAAGGCGCTGTATCGCTCACAAATGCGTAGAACTGTACAACTACGTAACTAATTGCATAGCCTCAGGTTATAGTTCCCAGCCAAAATAGAGAGTAGAGAACGAATTGATAAGATGCAATACACTACCCATTTAGGAATTGATATGATACAATTCGAGCCTACGCCAATGGTTGAGGACTACATGAACTAAATTCGAATTCAATTTCAATAAGACAAGAGGTTTGGCTTAGGTAATCACGGAGAACAGAAACAGACATTTTGCTATTAAATTACTTCACCATACTAGTTTACGACAACATAAGCTGTAAGCTTCAATAACTTCGTTAGCGGTAAATTTATTTGTGAGAGAACAATGGAGGCTCAGTAAAACGCACGATCATTGAATGATTGGTCGCTCTCACGGGCTACACCAGCGATTTGCGAACAATCTGACCATATGCAAAAGAGAGAGATTTTTATCGACACCGATTAGTTGATGACTTGAAATTGACTCGTTCATTTTGCTCCGAGTCACGAGTCAATCCACATTTATGATACGCCGAGTCAAGTCAAGTCAAGTCATTTTAGCTAAGTGACTCGAGTCAAGTCAAGTCATACGAAAAAGGTGACTCGAGTCTGACTCGAGTCAAGTCATGACTCGAGTCATCCCAACACTGCACTATACGTCAGTGGTTTTCATACTGAATTGTACGCTAGATTGCTAGGAGGTAACGAACTATTTAGCGCCAAGACATAGCGAGGTAAAACTCGCGACAAACGCACCTTAGCTTCAGAAGACGACTACATAAAACCCTGGTTCGTGTGCTGACTTTTTAAACGTTACCCAATGTATCAATATCTTCCGTCTCTAGGCCAACAATTTCGACGACGATTCAGCTAGACCAGTGGTTCTCAACCTTTTTTTAGACACGCCCCCCTTTTTGACAGAGAAAAATTTTGCGCCCCCCTTATCGTCATATCACAAAATCCAATTGGGATGCTAGCAACTCCAACAGATTGTTTGGTGGTATGGTCGGTTATGAATGTTGATGAGAGAATAAAAAATATGAAATTGGGTCTATATAGACTATAGAGAGAAACACGCGTGCATTGGAGGTGAATCGCGCGGAGCGCGAAAATTTATTTCAGGTGGCCGCTTCTTCGCGCCCCCTTCAGATGTTGCGCGCCCCCCAGGTTGAGAACCCCTGAGCTAGACAGTGTTTATCAACCTGGGGGCGCGGGAGGCTCTCAGGGGGGCGAGAAAAATTGACAAAGTCCGTTTAAATTGTGACTAAACATGTGTTTCACAACCATTCTGAGGAGACGATTGTTGAAGATGACACTTATTTCGTATTCAAGAATGCTTGCCAAATACAAACTCCGGCAGTCGCGCTGAACGGAGTATATAGGCATATTTCAACTCCATTTGAGCTAATTTTTCATATTCTTTGAAGATTTAGAGCAATTCCAATGTGCAAGTCATTCATTACTTCATAGCTTTGGCAGTAGCCGAAAGGTCGGTGCGCTGGGTAGCTGTTGTTAATAGCTGGCGAACTGCACTGCCTGAGACAGACTTAGATGCAATATAGGTTGCCCGGTTTCGCCCTCAATTAGGCTACCCCAAGTCAACACAATTAATTCAATTCCAAAACTGATCAAATTTAGCATGGCAGGACAGAACGACGCCGTGCTCTCTGTATAGTCACTACCAGCATATCGTTATCTCGTAATAATAACATATCGATCATCTCATATTCATGTTATTATCTTCAAACTTATAGGCGTATCATACCTGACTCCAAAATTTAATAACATTTTGTGGATTAGTCGCTAGATCACAAATACTCCAAATAATGAAATTTCTTACATAATCAACACAAGTTATTTGTTCCCATCTAGCACTATCTGCTACAATGTTACATGTTCTGCACTTTTGAGCATTCCGCTAGACAAGCGAATGAATGATTTATTGAACGGCATTACGTGGTTAACATTCATTATATCGTTGTCTATTGCACCATGATGTCACAATAACATTGTCGGATCAGGCGCCACATTGTCTGCACCTGTGTCGCCGAGGTTTCGGCTCATGTGGATTTTGTAATATTGTTATTGTAGGCAGCGGCATGAGTCCGATATGAGATGTGCATTATCTGCTACCTATCCTAGAATTAAACATTTGGTATAAAAAAAACAGTCACAGCCTTCGCATTAGGATTAGTCTCGGTGCAACCTACCTTGAAATAAACTGATGTCCTGTTCCATGTTTTTTGTTATTTGCAAACAAGTTTGGGGGGAATTTGTCAAAAATGTAAAAGACGGCGTGACTCAACAACTGTAATGCGGATTTAAACTTGGCGCAAGATATACCATAGCTATACTATTAGATAATGTGCCCTTTTTGACATGATGATAAGTGCAGGGGGGTCAGGGGGCGCAATGCTTTTGACCATCGCCAAAGGGGGTGCATGTCCAAAAAGTTTGAGAACCGCTGAGCTAGAACGAATAGATGTACTCTTAATAGTGAAACACTAATTTCTATGCCTGTGCCAGCTCTTGTCTCTAAAACGTTATGCAGTATAATTACATTTGTACAGACTTGGTTTCTATAATACAATTAATATGGTCATCAAATCAAGAACTATACCCTGATACTAGACACCGATGCATTCTTTATATCAATTTCATTGATGTAAATAATTGATTGGTTGACTAAGCACAATTCACAGACTCGATCCCTGCATGTAGAGGGCAGAGGCCTACTAGTGCAGCGGTTCTCAACCGGGGGTCCGCGGACCCCTAGGGGTCCGCGAAGCAATTTCAGGGGGTCCGCGAGACCTCTAATTTTTCAAAAAGGTTGATAACCTAATTTTTATTATATTTTTTAATTTGAGAAAGCAAGAGGCAGTTTCACACCACAACTGCTAAAACCTCATGACTCATATCATCATAATAATCATCCGACATGAACTATTATCGTAGTGTGGAAATTCATTTTCATTGCCAGTTTTCCAATAACCTGCTGATACAAACATATTGCTGTTTATAGACGTTTTATTGAGGTTTGTGGAAAAAATTAAGATATGGGAATAGTAACATCAATCAGGGTGACTTCGTAATGTCTGCGAAACCTTCTCGATTTAAAGTTGACAGTCTCATCAAATTAGTGAACGAACAGTCGTTTGAAATAAAAATTTCCGAAGTATTTCCATAATTTGTCCCAATGCAGGGAACAGCTTCTTGGGGGTACAGAACTTTATTATACAATTGAATAGTTTATTCATATTGAAATGAACCCGAATATTTTCGGCTGACACTCGTCATAAATCGGACAATGATATACCTGCTCTTAAAGCTCGGCTATCAGATTTTGCGCATTCTTATTGCGGATGCCCTATCGACAAGGCTGATTTTTTGATGAACAAGGAGTGTTTCGTTGCTATCAAGGCATTACGCTCCAACCCTGAAATTCATATCACCAGTTATATTGATATGCAGCCTTGTCTTGTTAATGTTCCATTGTTCATGGTCGAAAATGTTTGCTCGTAAATATATGTGTAAACCAGAACAGAACAAGTCGTTTCATGACAGTCTTTCTCAAGTTGGAAAACCTGGATGCGTTCTTTGGAGCATAAAATTTGTCTATTCTTTTAGATTAGGATTTCACTTTGACGGTAGAAACCTCTGCGGGCCGATCAAAATGCCGTCGCGGGCCGAATCCGGCCAGCGGTCGGTATGTTGCCCGTCCCTGCGCTAGATGCTGGATGTGATATGTTCATAAAATATGTGTTTCTTCATTTTGGTGCCATAAATGTTTCGATCACACCAAAAGTATCGTCGAAAGCGTTATGTGTTAATATTTCATTAGCCTCCACCTATCTTTGCTGAAATGGTTTTCTGCACTCCTCGTTCGGATTTTCAAGACACGACCCCGTACTTCAATAAATACAGTAGCAAAATTAGCTTTGAAATAATAAAAGTCCACCAATTTCTACATAAATAGTATGATGTTATCTGCAATAAAAATCATTATTTTGCTGTTTATCACAAGCCTACAGTTCATATTTGCACAGGACAGATGAAGGTTGCACCATATTAGAGCTAAAATTGAAATAAAACTTGAGGGGGTCCGCGAGGGTTCGTGAAGGTCAAAAGGGGTCCGCGAAGCCAAAAAGGTTGAGAACCACTGTACTAGTGTGTTTCGTTCTTATTGCTATTGTATGATTGCGAACAAAGCTGACAGCAGAGAGTTAAAGATTCACTAACGAAAAGCTGAATATTCCGAGCAAACGTTCGGCAAATAATATTTGGAATTAGCAAAGTGCATGCTGGTTTAGTGCTGAATTTCTTTTCATGCTGCCAGCCATTTGTCAAGGAATATTTCGTCCAATCTCTTCAGCCAGAGTATGCGCACTGTTGGGCGGGTATCGGTCTGTTGGTCGACAAGTTCCTGGGTATGCTCCACCCGATGTAACATCAGCAGATACGCTCTCTCCTGTAAGCGCAGGTGTTAACTTATCAGCAATTACTATATAGGTGTCACACTGTCACATCGTCATAGGAAGTGAGCGGAGTTGCGGGTTCGAGTCCGACCGAGGTCGACTCCAGAATTCCTACCTAAGAGTTGGAGGTTTATCTAGCCTCCTACTCGCCACCTGATCCGCGCCAGCGGTGTCTTATAGAAGCCTAGAAGTGGGCCGTGCTACAAGTCGGTGAATCCGGAATCATAATAAAAATAATATCGGCCTGGTGTAATGACCAATGCTGTCGGAACACCATAAATAACAAACAACAACAACAACCGTCATAGGAATAGGACGTTATATATTTTGCGGCATATACAGAGACTGATGATGTAAGTACAGTCGTACGCACAATCTGTGCATATCCATGCCGCCATGAGTGTCATATCATTTATTCGCATCTGGGATGCAAGTGGTGATTTGGAAAGTCGTAAGCGCCGAGCCGCGGGTAAATACACCATTCGCAATAGCATAGGTTGCAATGCAACCCCGTGACTTATTGCCTGGTTGTTTTTATGACCAGTCAGGGCTTTGAGCGTCTGGTGATTAGAATTAGGGCGATGAACAAAAGTTCCATTGTTCCAGACTCTGATGAGACTAACTAGAGCAGTGGTTCTCAACCTTTTTTTAGACACGCCCCCCTTTTTGATAGTGAAAAATTTCGCGCCCCCCTTATCGTCATATCACAAAGTACAACCGGGATGCTAGCAATCCCAACAGATTGCTTGATGGCATGGAAGGTTATGAGTAGGGCTGGGCAAAATCGAGTACCTGAGTGATTCGAATCTGAATCACGTAATATGCTTCGAGTCGAGTCGATTAATCGAGTATCACTCATTATGACGTCACAACAGAATGTAACACGTCAAAGTTAAGATATGCACCGTTTATGCCATCACCAAGAATACAATGCCTGTTATCCATCTCATAAAACATACTTTGGTATTTTTTCGACCATACCGATTTCATTTCACTTGGTGCCAATGTTGTGGGATCATCATGACGTCGGAAATGTGCTACGCCCAGTAAGCTTCGTTGCTTTGTACTATATGATTCGTATGCTACGATACCGCCAATCAAGGTTTCAAGGCTTCAACAGTGGAAAATACTATCGAAACTATAATTCTCGTTGATAAATTATCTTTCAGTGGTGAGAAGCGTATAATTTCAGTACTCGAAAAAATCGTATTTTACTACTCGACTCGAATCATTTAAATTAATACTCGATTCAGATTCGAGTACTCGAATCATTGTGCCCAGCCCTAGTTATGAGTGTTGATGAGAGAATTAAAAATATGAAATTCAGTATGTATATAGAGAAACACGCGTGAGCTGCAGGTAGATCGCGCGGAGCGCGAAAAATTATTTCAGTTGACCGCTTCTTCGCGCCCCCCTTCAATGCTTTCACGCCCCCAGGTTGAGAACCACTGAACTAGAGAGAAATGCCGGTAATCTAATTCTAATCAACTTTCTGAAAAGTTTCCATGCTCTAATTGTAATTTTAGTCTAATTTCTTTCTTTCCTCAAAATGCTGCAAGAGAACTGTATTGTGCAAAACGAGCCAAGCTTGGTGTATAGATATTTTCAATTCTCATACTTATGATCATGAAATCTGATTTGATATGATCTGAACTTGGTTTGCGTAGAATTTCTAATTCAGCTTCCAAGTTTTTTCGCATTCAGTAATTCTAATTCTAGTTCTAATCAAATTTGGAAAGCCGGACTATTTCTACAGTTGTCGGACACTGCATTGTTATCTTTCATAAGTTATCTTCACCTTCTTTCACAATCTCAACTGCCATCATCATTCCCTTGTCTTCGTGGTTGAGAATATGACAGTGGATTATGACGTCACCGACGTAGTCCCTTGGGATAAAACGTATCTAAATATTCAGAAAAAGAATAGCAAATAACAATCCATAGTTGTATATATGTAAGCTTCGTTCAAAGTTGTTGAAATTGCGACCAACAGCCAATGTTCCCTCTGATTTTTGGCGAGTCTGCGCACGCACTCACCAACTCACTGCGCAGACCCTACGTAAATACAATATTCTAGAACAGTGGTTCTAAACCTTTTTGTCTTCGCGGACCCCTTTCGGACCCCCGCGGACCCCCACAAAGTTTTAGTTCAAATTTAGTTCAATTATCGTGCAATCGTCATCTGTCTTGTGCAAATGAAAACTTTATGCTTAGTGATAAACAGCAACAAAATGACTTTTCTTGAAAATAAGATCATACTATCCATGTAGAAATTGAGTTGCCTTTTATTACTTCAAAACGAACTCCGCAATTGCATTTCCTGAAATACGTGGTCGTGCCTTGAAAATCCGAGCCTTCGATAGGATAGTAACAAGTGCCGAAAATCCATTTCACCCAATTAGGTGGTGGTGAATGTAATAATAACGCGTAACGCTTCCCACGACACATTTAGGTATGGTCGCAACAAATATATGGCACCAAAAGTTACAAACAAAATTGTTTAATGAACATATAACGTCAAGCCTGGCCATTTCTAGCAGGTTATCTTGAAGTTTGTGGAAAAATGGTTAGATATATCATAGAAGAAAATGGATTTTTGTAAACATTTCGAAGTCGCCGTGATTGACCTTACTCATCCAACTTTTTTCCCCACAATCCACAACAAAACATCTCTAAACAGGAAAATGTTTATTATATCCGTATTGGCTATTGACAATTTAGCAATTAAAATGAGTAGGATATTTCATCTTAGATAGCCATTCTGTTGATGTCAGGTCTGGAGTTTTACTAGTAATGAAGCGAAACTGCCTCGTGGTTTTCCGAATTTAAAAAAACATACAAATTAGCTTATCAACTATTTTGAGGCTTCGCGGACCCCCTGAAAATGCTTCGCGGACCCACAGGGGTCCACGGACCCCTGGTTGAGAACCACTGATCTTGAATCTAGATCAGTGTGGTTCCCAAAGTGGGCAATATCGCCACCAGCGGGCGATTTTTAGAAACAGGCGGACGAAAATGCTAAAGGGGCGAATGGGACGCGAAAGTTGACTGAAAGAAAGGTCAACCGAACGGAAAGTAGACGCGGAAACTGGTTTTCCGAGCAACCACTCGAAAAAAAAACCTTTTTTGGTCAATTCACCAGCGATCAGAGTTGGGTGAATAATTTCCTCGTAGGCTATATATGTCCTGTTTTTCGGCTCCGTTAATATTGGGGGGGGGGGAGTATGTGTTGATCTTGATAAGGGGGCTGTGAGTCGAAAAGGGTTGGGAACCACTGATCTAGATAGGAATTCTTCTTCATTCTTTCAAGTAGCTTTGACGCCCGTCATTAACTATCGTCCTCCTTACTCAAGATTTGAGAGTAGGCCTGAGTTATTCCAGTTTATAGGCATCGCTATCTCATTGAAGTAATCATAGCACGTGAAATAACCCGGGCTTTGGAGCCGGAGCCGGAGCCGGAGCCCTGAGCCGGAGCCCTGAGCCGGAGCCCTGAGCCGGAGTCCCGGAGCCGTGCATTTTTACCGGAGCTGGAGCCGGAGCTCTACATAAAATTTAGCCGGAGCCGGAGCCGGAGCTGGAGCCAGTTATTTGAGGGCTAGCTCCGGCTCCGACGTATTTCATAAGAAGCTATTATATATGCAACAACCATATCTGCTGATTTCACATAATTCAACAGCAGGCCTTCGCGAAATTAAAAATCTTTTCCTATTTGGCGCTACCTTTTCCGACTAACCATGTTCCTGGAGATTTAACAGCAGAGCAGTCATATGTTCAATGTTCAATCTCCATACATGAGTGCCGAACCTCGCGGTATGCGGAATATTGTGGGTATTCGGCATACCCGCAATTTCATCATCAGCACCACCTTGTTGGCCAATTTTACGGTTCCAAAATAATGATCACTATGTATTACGCGAAATGGGAGAGATAAAAACGTGATTTCGTTGCATATGTCGATATGACGAGCACGAGCCGAGAAATTCCATCTCATCGTTGCTATGAATCGGATGAGCAAATACTCGTTCTTTCGTGTTAGTTCTTTAATAGGGCCGCGGAATTGGACAGTGTTATAGAGTATGCAATTATGCATGCTAATTGGAATTCATTACTGCGCATGATCGTCATTCACTCCAGTAAGGATTTTCGAGAGTAAATAGGGGATGGCAGAGAGTAGCCCAAAAACGCCGTTACACTCAGCAAACAATTGTCGCGATGCGAGCTACACAATGCGATGTCAGGACCCCATGTTATTTGATGTTGGAGACAAATTACTGATTTGATACGCGATTTCCAATTTGTAATCATCTGTTTCGTAAATTCATTCTTGATGCCTGCTTGATACTCCAGTATTCCCGGATTATCGCGCACTGTGACTTGTAAATGTGCAATGTGCATACTGCATAGTTTAATTCGTTATCGGCATGGCGCAATGTGCATGGCACAGTGTTTAATTCGATTATTCGATTCGTTTCAACGGGAAAATATATATATTCCGATAAACTTGATCGACACCGGATGGACTGGTAACGAGTGCACCAATATCGAACGTCAAACCATTGGCCATTTGGTACAAATCGAATTTCTATTGATCACGTCGTGATATCCGCCGATATGGCTCTTTACTACAGTTACAGTTGAATAATAATCGTACATTTAAAGATTGAATTGAGCTGTATGGCTTAATGTTAACGAGTACAGTGCCAGTGTTAAAACGCCGCACCAGAATTTTAATACTGTACACAGCAATGCCACCGATTAAGTGCGTTCTAGTGCAACTATGATGTTGTCGACAATTGACATGTATTCAATATGACGTCACAAGCAGGCACCTATGCCTTCGTTGCTGCATCCGATGTTACTGAAGGCTGAAGGCTGAAGACTCTAGATTACTATAGATGACTAACCTACGGGTAAATAAGTATTCTATATATAGACCAGGGGTGGCCAACCTTTTCGGCTAAAGGGTCACATGAAATTGACGAACGAGTGCGCTGCCCACTAGCCGCGCCAGGCGCGTAAAATTTTCAAAGTTAATATTAATATTTGTTGGGTATATTGCGGGTCGACTGTAGTGTATACCGCCCGCTGGGCTCAGTTTGCAAGGACAGGACTATTCGGCATCTGGACATATCGATATCGAAGATTTCCGCTAATATACGACAATCATTTTGTGCCTACATTTCATCGTCGACGATCTTTCTGCGAGCGCAAACGCGAAAAGACTTTCTCTCGTAATTGCGAATATAGTTAGACTCAATCGGCTAAATCAGGCGTTTTTTCATTTTCAGGTGGGGTTAGGCTACAAAGCAAGAAATCGTGTGACAATTAAACACGCGATGCGTGAAGAAAAATTTTACTACTTTCTTAGTATATTGTAATGTACGACGATTTACTAAAAATGTGACTGGACCCTGGATCTGCCAATGCGTCGGAACTGATATTTTAGTCATCAACATCCCAAGTGTCGCGGCCAGATCAATAATATTTTTGGTTGGCCTTGCAAGTTCACAATCTGAGCAATTCAATTTCGATAATATAATGGGAAATTAGCTCGCGGGCTACTCAAAACCTTCTGACGGGCCACATATGGCCCGCAGTCCGCGGGTTGCCCACCCCTGATATAGACAGACACCTTCGATAGTTTTCAGAGCCGGAGCCGGAGCTGGAGCCGGAGCAGTGGTAATAATGCGACTCCGGAGCTGGAGCCGGAGCTAATGTATGATAGAAGAAAGCTCCGGAGCCGGAGCTGGAGCAGTGCAAATTTACGGCTGCTCCAAAGCCCTGCAAATAACCTCTGTATCACGATAACTAATATGCAGCGAACATTACCGTTACGTTAGTTAAGGCCGGTATAAGAAGCGTGTCCCGATAGTCTCCATTTTGGGAGCGCCCAAGCCCGCCATCAATGACTGCGGGATATCTCTCCTTGCTTTTCACGCATATTTCTGCAAAATACACGACCGCAATTGCGTAATTCCGCATGGTATCATGACCAGGGCCCGACCGATATTGGATTTTAGGGTCGATACCGATAAAATCGATATCTAACACCTTCACCGATAACGCCGATATATTAAGCCGATATTCAAAGGAGGCGTAATCTACTTTAAAATGCCCATTTTCAAATCCTGAGAGCATTTATTTGAACAGCCTCACAGCCATTGTTATACTTGAACGTGAAATAAACTGAAAAGGCTGCATCATGACACCCGTAAAGTGTAAGCTTGAAATATATCAATATTCCAGTCAAAAATTAATATAGTTTTTTGACTTCATACGACCATGCTGTGACGTCACAGAAATTGCCGATATTTTATTCACCTCCAATGGCCGATACCGATATTTATTTCAAAGTGTGATGTCAACTCGATATTATCTGCGAACAGATAATCAGCCGGGCTTTAATTATGACACATCGCGCAGATATCACCTGGATCATATCCCGCATGTTGGTAGTAACACTTCTGGGCTTGGTCGTTTATGTCGACTAAATACCACTCCTTGTCATCATCCGTGGCCACACCTACGCCGCCTGTGTAGTTGTTGTAACTTATTACCTGGTAATGGAAAAAACAATCGAGTCGCGTTGCATGATAGCTATAAGGATGGGCACAATCAAGTACTTATAGGTAGGGTTGCATTTAAAGCAAGGGGTGTTTAAAGCTTTAAAGTATATTTAAAACAGTGTTTAATGCAAATTCCACTACCGAAAAAACAAAAAAAATTGTATTTTCAAAAGCTGACACATCGATAGTAAATGTACCAGAATATCACCTGAAAATGATTGACGTGCATGTGGAGCGGATGTGAGTCTTCATCTGAATTCAGGAAAATCCATTCCTGCAGTTCGTTGAGTCTCATTCTGTACCTGTTCTCGTCGAATATAAAACAGTTCAATCAAATCTGTGTCGATACAACTTCACTGGAAAAGTGATTGTGCCGGATCCTCGACAATATACGGAGGACATTAAAAAATAACAGCCATTTTCACTGCATCGCTGTAGAATTAGAATGAGAACAAAGAAACATTTTACAAATTAGATTTCCGGCATTTCCCTCTAATTAGGTGGTTCTCAAACTTTTTTAGACGCGCCTCCTTGGTGAAAAATTTAGCACCCCCCTTATCGTCATATCCCAAAATGCAACTAGAATGCTAGCAACCCCATCGGATAGGTTGATACGTGGGACTTTTGATGAGAGAAATCTCAAATACGAAATTTGGACTACACACAGAGCAATAGCGATGATTTGGAGATAAATCGCGCCGACCGCGAAAAAACTTTCAGTTGATCGCAGCTTCGCGCCCCCTCAGATGCTTTCACCCCACCCAAGCAATGTTCCCTCTAATGTTTCGCGGATCTGCGCGCACTTACCAACTCACTGCGCGGTCCTTTGAACAACAGTGCGTAACGACTAAAAAGGTCATCACTTTATGCGCGTGCGCACGCGCGCAGCTTAGAAGTGAAATTGACCCCAAGGAAGGCGCGCCCTCCAGTTTGAGAACCACTGCAGTCAAAGAGATCTAATCAGACAATTTGGATTATCTAGTTGTCTGTCGTTTATTCTGACCTGTATTTTATGGGATGACTCCACTTTTCCCTGTTGATGCTCGAATCTGGACCGAGTTCGACCGTAAAGCGAGACTTGACCTTCGTTTGATCAACGTTCTGCAAGTCGACAAGGTACGGAGGTAGGGCGGGCAGACACGACGGGAATTTCTTCAAGGATTTCGCACCCGAAACTTGCAACGTTAATAGATCACCGTCGTATCTCCCGATATCACCAATAGAGGCCGCATTCGATTCACGCGGATAGGAAGTGACCTAAAAGTGAAAGAAAAGAGCATGAGTCCCGGTGTTCAAAATCCCGGTTCTTGATCTTAAGGTCTCAAGTTCCAAGACCAGGGGGAATCTTTTTTCTAAAATATACACTCGTCTTTCTTTATAGTCGCGTACTTTGTACTTTAAATTGAGCACATAAAAATGTACTGCACTTGAAGGCTCTTTATACTGGACTGTGATAATAATAAGAAAATCAAGTACTCAATCAAGAACTCAGTCAAGAGCTGAACTGGCGGACCGCGGTCCGAATGCAGACCTTTTCAGTGTTGAATTCGGACCATCTCTGTGCAAGTGCATAGGCAGTTATTGTTGATAATTGTTGTTGCATAGTCAGTTGTTGTTGATTACACTGGTCAACACTATTTTTGTTGACTTTGATCAGGCAATTGATTTTGACTAACTTTTGGACGCTGAATTCAAAAATGACTTTCGTTTTTCTCTATCACGTCAATGTTTTGGGTTAGGCACCCACCACATTGTCTCATAACCCACATAATAGCACGTACTACTCTTATTACTTTGTGCTTATTGTATAAAACGTTTCAAAAACCACAAGCAGTCGAAAGTAACTCAATATAGACTTCAAATAAGCATTGACACTGCTTTATTTGGTTGATTTAAACTGATATTGCTTGTACATGACAAATAAAGCGCGAGTTTCAGGGTCCAAATTTACGCTAATAACCTATAATTCTGTAGGTTGTCTAGTTTGATACTCGAGCAATGGTCAGCTGACATATGTAAGCTCCAATCTACTCTGGTATCTTACCCCATCATCTTCAGATGTTGGGGAACATTTTCTCCTTGTCCATCTCTGACTATGTCAAGGTTTTTAGGGAAATTATTTAGATATTTTAGCTTTTTTGAATGTATGCTGCACGACATAAACATATGGCAGTGACACATGTGTATCAGGGTTACCTGTGCAACCTTATTGTCTGACCACTAGAAAACACAATATTTCAAAGCTGACACATATGATCCAATCGTGTTCGTGATATTGCAATAATTCAATGTTTCTGTATTACTCTTAATGTTTCCGTATTATTCACGAAGACTAACTGAGTGTACAATTGTTACTGCACCTAAGACTTTGCCATTTTAGAGAATGGCACACTTTGGGATCCTATTTGAGCCACCTATAAGCATTTGCCATTCACTTGACTTGTAAATCGGGATTCCTAACTCCTCCAGTAATCCATGGTAACGGTATCATGCCAATGCCAGTATCACGGCAATAAACAATGCTACCGAGAGTAGGCCTACGAATAAAAGGCTGTTTCTCCTGATCAAAAGTGAGATACCTTTTCTACCTTGCCAAGTAATCCCTGTTGAAAGTTCCAAAGATTTTTATTCCGAGTCCCAAAGCTCATGTCAGATCAATAACTCGTGTTGATGGACTACTCTACGTTTTGGATCAACTTCGATTTCAAAATCTTCATCATTTGGCCTGCTATCCCTAAGATCTTCATCTTAATCCAAATTATCGAGCGTATAGGAGTTTCAGGTTACACTGGATAAGCTGAATGGGGCATTGGACCTATAGCTGATAGTGAATGTCATGTTTATTTTTCTTGATATATCCTGCAGTTTGCATCAAATATGTGTGTGAAATATCCTCGGTGATATCCTCGGATTGCATCCTCTAACCAAAAATGGTGGAAAACATCGGCCTAAATCGATACCAGTACCTTTTTCCTACATAATTCAATCGAGCCCTTGACTATATAACTTATTATATGGTAAAAGTGTGGATTTTTATATGATATGGAAGAGTAATATGGCTAAATTCGTGAAAATTTGCATATTTTGGGCATATGTCGTAGAGCAAAAACCAGTGACATTTTCGGAACCAGCACGCCAAGATTAGCCTAAATCAAGTGCAAAATTAAAGTCAACAAATTTTTCGTTCGTTTGTTAGTCAATTACAGAGCAAGCGCAATGGTGATGTGTCCGGTTTCTCGATCGGTTGGTCGTGGATTCGATCCCCAGCCGGGTCAGACCAAAGACTCGAAAATTGGTATCCGCAGCTATCCTGCTAGGCGCTCAGCAACCACGGATAGCTTGGAGGAGAAAAAACGGGGGTGCAGACTGGAATTGGATCAATTACATTAATTCAGTTCAATTACAATTACTCCCTTGCGTGTATCAATTACAATATATAATTACAATTAATCCATGCGAAAAATATCAAATTACAATTACAATTACTGCTAAACATGTAATTGAATAATCATAAATTCAACTTAGGTAGAGAGATGCTCTTTGACAGCCGTAGCGACGTAATTAGCAACAATCACAAGCTATTCATGTTTCATTCATGCTATGAAAAATACCCTTTAATTAAAAAAACTCGAAGTATTTCGAACTATTCCTAATCATGGGTACTGAAAAATACAAACACAGAAAAAGATTTTCAGCAGCTGTTAATAACCAAAAGTTTGAGCGACTGGCAACGACTAACAACGAATAGGCTGGTTGAAATGTAATCAAACGAATGCACCAAGCTGAGTGAGGCAAATGAAATGTAATTGGTAAGGCGTCAGGATGATAGCGATAAGGGTTAGACGTGGGTTAGGGTTACAGTTAGGGTTGTGCGTGAGGATATTAGGGTAAGAGGTGTATTAAGGTTAGGAGTGGGGGATATTAGGGTTGGTGGTGGGTTAAGGTTAGGGTATCCCAAAATTAGGGTTGTGGGGATATTAGGGTTGAAGGTGGATTAGGGTTACGGGTGGCGGATATTAGGATTGGGGTGAAGGATACGATACTCCCAGCCCTAATCTTAGGATACCCGAACCCTAAAATCCCCCACCGTAATCTTGGGATACCCTAACTCACTAACTACCATAATATCCCACACCCACGACCCTAATCTTTGGATACCCTGACCCCAACCCTAACCAGCATCCCTAATATCCCCACACACGGAACCCTAGTATCCCCCACCCGTAATCTAATATCCCGCACCCACAACACCTATCCCAACGCGAAATACAATTTATTTTAACGTTTCTAAATTTCGACAAGTTCATGAGAAACAGTTATTGGTGTCGCGGTGAACACCGGTTGGTTGTTGATCGCGAAACGGAGAAGCGCCATTTTATGTTATGTTGTGCTTATCAGGTTTCAATAACAATGTATTGTAATTGAACTTGTAATAGGAATTTTTTTTATCAAATTACAATTACACAAAATAAAAAAGCTTCAATTCCAATTCCAATTACTTAAAGAATGTAATTATACGTTCAGCTCAATTACAAATTACAATCAGAGGTGGTCAAAGTAGTCACCGTCGCTACTCAAGTAGAAGTAGAAGTAACGCCGGAATTTCTACTCAAGTAGAAGTAGGCGTTATGGTTCACCAAGTAAGTAAGTAAGTAGGTATTCTACGCTCATTTTTGCCTAAAAAACTGAAAATTGTCAAGTAGAAGTAGAAGTAGTCTCAAATCATAACTACTTAAAAAGTAGTGTGAGTAGGAAAAATCTACTTCAAGTACTTCAAAAAGTAGAAGTACTTCGTTACTGACCACCTCTGATTACAATTGATCCAACTCTAGTGCAGACTAGGTGACCTTACGGTCGTATCGCATCTCCGTCGTCAAAGCATCTCGATTGTGCAGGCGAAAAAGAATATCATCTCTATCTCTCTATCTCTGTTCGCCATATCCAAGTATTCTTTTCAATATCCAGGGACAGGGTAACACATTACAAAATCTAAGCTCAAGCATATGGTTTCGGGGTGAGAAGGAATTCCACAGCAGAGTGCAGTGTTTTTATTCTATCTGTTCAGCTCCAGACTAACAATATATGGTTAGAGAGCCATAATCTCTCCGGTATTTCCGGTTGTTGAGATGAGTCATGCATACAGTTTGTGCAGTAGGTGCACACCTGTGCGTGTGACTGTAAAATATTTTTATGAGAGCTATAACAAATCTTTGCAAATTTTAAGCTTTTGTAAATGAACCTTTGAAAAAAGTAGATGAGAAGCCCAAATATATTCCCTTTAATGATGTCGAAATCCACGTAAGGACGTCTTAAAGATTCCCCGACATGATAAGTATGGGCATGTGTGCGTCTTACTTTGTACGTGCCCGGGGTGTCACATTTTACGAGCCAGTCCGTCTTAGCACCAGCTACCAATAAAGTCTGTCCGTCGCGCAATCTCCTGGGTTTTGGTAGATAAATGCCGTCCAGTGCAATCTCACGGACCTCACAATTTGAAGTAGGGTTGCCTGCTTCGTCGGTTATGTAAAGCTCAAGAGTGAGATATCCACCAGAATTGATCATTCTGAAAATTAGCTGTAAGACACATGGATGGAAGAACAATACCTAATCTGCGTAAGCAATAAATGGCTGCCTGAGGACTAGTGTTGGGATATATTTCAATAAGTTCAAAACGATCAGGCGATGTAGCTCCTTGATGGCGGTGACAAAAGTTAATCAACCATATATTTATGAGATCTGCTTTGCTCGCAAAAATGTCTTATGGAATATTGAAAGCTCTGTCATCGGTGAAGAAAGCCCGCGAATCCCACTCTACTGCTATCAGCTACTGGTGTAATTATCGGGACTTTTGTTCTCTATTTTTAGTGAAAGTAATTCTTGGCATGTCATAAAACGTACTACTACTTGTATCAAGTGAAATTTTACGGGAATACGTCTACTTGAACTTGAGAATCATTATTGGCTATATTTCGGTCACATCTGCGCAGCAGCGCCAATACCAGAACACTCCGACTGAAAGTCGTCACGCTGATACCTCTGTTAAAAAGTCACGCCCTTGTCGCCTGAGCGCCAATATGCCATCATGCGTTATTGCGTAACTGCGCTAAAATGAGGAAGATATTCTACAGCAATTTTGTGATGGCGAAACCCAGAATTATCTTCCGGGAAGAACAATATGTAACTTTCCTTAAAATATGGAATAGACTAGACTTCAGTACCGGAATCTGTATATTTGAGAAGTTCTCATTTCTAATCTTGGTTGCAGTTGCCCGTTGGTGGTGTAGTAGTTAACATTGCGTGAAAGCCAGTCCATTAATGTTGTGTTGTCCGATGAAATCTTCTCTAAATTCCTGAAGTTGTGCATTCATTGGATTATTTTAACATGCAGAGATGGATATGTAGGCGCATATGTGGTCGCATAAAAGGTGCATATGTTAACTTTCTACAACATTCACATTAATACATTTATGAACCGAATGTGGTCCGTTGGCTAAATAACTAGCCTAATATACATTTCTAAATATCCATTGTATTTCATGTCTTAACTCGAATGTGGCAAACTAAACATGAGTATTCCATTGCTCGAATAATAGTAATGTGATATATTGGGGGCTGACATGCGCTGAACAGTGGGGTGTTGTTCAAGGACAACTTTTATTTTCTGGATTCCGGGGATTCACTGATTAAATTGTTAGGTTGCCTAAAAGAAAAACGCTGCACAACAAATTTGGATCAATTTCAACCTACTATTCTACCCAACAACTCTACTCATAGGCGCCGACTTTTATTTTTGCATGGGGTGGCGGCAGGCGCGTAGCCAGCAGGAGGGTGTCGAAACCCCTCCTTTTGAAATGATCATTCTGACGCTAATATTCAGTTGCAAATTCGGTGTTACGCGGGACCTCGCCCAATTAGCGAGATTCGTCTGTGCACGCGACGCGATCTCCCGCTGAGATGATTGCGATATTAGGTCATAGATTGTCGCGTACTCGGCTTTCGTCGCTGGACTGAGCAGTAACACGCGCGCGACAATCCTGGAACACGAAAGGTAGACAAACGCGCGCGGCCAATTAGTAATTATCCCTAACCGCCAACACGATGGGTTTTTACTTAGTATTGAGTAGCTCGCATCGCGACAATTGGTTGCTGATCAAAACATCGATTTTGACTGCATTGCTGCATTTTCCGATTTACGTCCGTAAAGCATAATTGGATTAATATTATGGGCATTGGAATAAATTCCAACTAGCAGGCACACACAATAATAAAACACTGTTCAACTTTGCGCCCCGAGAATATTTATCACAAAAATGGTTCACAAAATATTTTAATCGCGGCTTGCGGACCTCATCGACGCAAATAATGCACTTTTTTGTAGAAGGTGAACGTATATTTGGATGTCAAATCGCGATAGGATATGGTGTTTCTCAGAGCGCGCGATGAAATACAAGTTTTTTCAGAGCGCGCGATGAAATACAAGTTTCTAACGATGAGGTCGAATTTGTACATCTAATAAGGGTCGTTAGGTTGCTGAAATCAGCATCAGTACGCTGTGCGAAATACAGTAGTGATCAATTTTATCGGACTGTACAATCGGCCGTCAAGGTTGCGCTAACAACGAAATTGCAGACATGCCGCCAACCTGCAATAATTACAATTACAGGGTGCGCTAGTCATATCCAAATACCCAGATTCGGCAATGGCAACGAGCACAATTTGTTCAGACGCGGGCAGAAGTTTTAATCAAAAAGATACATAAACACAAACTATATTACACTCGGAGATTGTTACTGTTTGGCGAAAATGTTTCTGCGGACGGTAGCAGGCCTGCATACCGACGCGCTAAATCAAACCACCGACGATAGTGCACATGAGATATCGATGACCCATTTCGCATACAAACGATTCTCGCTAATTTGCAGTACGCAGCATCGGTAAAACGAATTAGTGAATTGGCATTTCAAAAGGACGGGATTTCTAGTTATAAATGAGAAAGTCACTGGCTACGCACCTGGGGTTTTAATGCCGACGATACGCTGGTTAATTTCAGCCCGGGGCCTACTTAGGCCCCGATCAGCCAGTCGAATTTGATCGTAAAATGGTGCGCTTTTATTTATCCAAGTGTTATTGCAGTAAGAGCAATATGGGCGCATGCCGCGACCTTATCAATAGAAATACATATCCTAAAGGTTTTAAATTCGATCCGCGATATGGTTGCGCTCGATAGAGTCCGTCCAGCAATAAATTTTGTGGGAATATAAAAGGTTCCCGTTCAAACTAATCGAATAAATTCAGAATCTGCGCCACCGAGAATCTCGAGTTGCATCAATATTTGACAACGTAATTAAACGCTCTGCACTGCACATTGCACAGTATCAATAACAAATCAAACACTGACAAGTGACACCGAGGGAATACGAGTGTATAAAGCAGACAAGAATTAGTAGCCTGCAGATGATAGCAAATGAGAAAGCGCCAATCTAATCAGTAACTCCTCAACTTGCGTACAGCACAATCGGGTTCTGAGTCTGACATCGCGACAATTGTTTGCTCCTTATAACGACATCTGAGCTGCATTGTTACATTTCCCGATAAAAGTTGGCAAAGACTTTTTAGAGCAATGAATTCGTTCGGCTTGTCGAGAGAGAAGACGGTGTTTCTCAGCGCAAGCGTGTCGCTATCGACGTCGTAAACGAGGTTGCTTCGATTGTCTGATTACCAGGGATATCGCCGCTGATTACTAATCACGGATAACAATTTATTGGGGCGTTCTAAGCACTAGTTCGTGTCGCCGACGAAGCTGCGTATGCAATTATTCGCGCGCGTATCGGTTAGTGGTAAATAGTTGGAATTGACGCGCTATCACGGACTCGCTAATTGACAGCGCTGATGATTTGAAATCGCAAACGGCGGGCGTTTAATCTCATTGTATGGGGTGGCCGCCACCCCATAAATCTGTCATGGGGTGGCTGCGCCACCCCGTAACTCGGCGCCTATCTCTACTGCACAGTGTTCGGAGTTGTTGACATTCACATTCACATTCACAATCATAACAAATCCAATCTCTACCTGAATCCTATGTAATCCTGCATGAAAAATTGTAGAAATCGGAACGCACTGACTTTATCTTCGTACAATAATGCGGATTGAAATAATAGTTGAATGTCATTCTCGCAGTGGTCGGGACAAGACACAGCGCTCAATTCGGGCGACATGTCACGCGGATCGTCCTCGACGATTATCATTCCCGACAGACCGCTTTCGACCTGCGGTTTCCTGAATATAGAAAGGTTATCCGGACAAGCGAGAATGTCACGTACCTGAAAGTCTGTGGCACCATGGTGGTGGGCATGGTAGAAATATGTACCGGAGGCGTGTTGCGGGTGAATCTTGTAGACGTACTGATGGTGCGAGCCCGGATCAACTGACACAAGGACGTTGTCTTGTGGGTCCTAGATATAGAGGTGGTTAAAGAGGTCAGGATTGCCGCTAAAGTAGAAGAAGAGTTGGTCAAAGTAGTCATTGTTGGTACCCAAGCCATAATCATCAATAATCGTCAATAATAGTCGGGTTATATTTTCATCTGCCCAAGACACACACTAGTTGCAATGCGACATAACCTACAAGCCGCACAAGGCGAAGTAATGAAAAGATAGGGGGACCAGTTGGGGTCTTTTTAACTGACATCCACCTCGACCCAGTGCCCGATGTCACAGTATTTTTCGATATTTCTTCGTCGGTCCTTTTTAGAAGCGATTTGTTGTTGTTTGTGGTATTCATTGGTGCTTGTCGACTTTAATATGGTCATTTACACCAGAGTTGGATCAATTACAATATTTTAATTCAATTATAATTACAATGACTTCCTTGCATGTTTCAATTACATTACAATTACAATTACTCAATGCTAAAAATATCTAATTACAATAACAATTACAATTACTGTTGAACATGTAATTATTTACAATTATAATTACAATTACAATTACTTTTAAACAGGTAATTGATTCAGTAAAGAGGTGTTCTTTGACAACCGTAGTGACGTAATTAGCAACAATCTCAAGCTATTCATGCTTCATTCCTGATATGTAGAATACCCTTTAATTAAAAAAAACTCGAACTTATTCGAACTATTCCCAATCATGAGTACTGAAAACTAAAAGCACAGAAAAATGTTTCAAGCGACTGTTAAGAACCAAAGGTTTGAGCGACTAACAGCGACTAGGCTACAATGACAGTCAATGAAATGTAGTCAAACGATTAGGCTACTCAGAGCTGCGTCAGGATAATTAAATGTTATTGGAAAGGCGTCAGCGATAAGGATGATACCGATAAGGTGCGTAAAATTAAAATAAATACAAAAGGAAAGAACCTCATGATAACTAAGCATTACAATATTTTGGTTCGCATTTACATTTTCACTTACTCGGAAACTGTTAGATTGCATTTCATGAACAATAGGGTGCGAAAAGTTTCTGGCCCCAATAAATTTGGCCAAGATTGGAGGTAAGATTGAGATAACATCTCTACAAATGCTTGATCAAGTTTGATGAAGCCTGTGTTGGAAACTTGAATTTTTTTTTGCTATTGTTGCAACAAGCCTCGGTACTGGTCAGAGATTTTAAAAAACTTTGACCGTGGTGTAGGAAATGGTTCAGCACAGGTTTCAGAAGAGTTTATTTGCTGTTCATCCATTTTTGAAATATTAAGATTTAGTTTAGCCCACTGGTTCTCTAACTTTTTTTAGACATGCCCCCCCCCCCCTTTATGACAGTGAGTAGTCTATTTCGTGCCCCCCTTATCGTCATAGCACACAATGAAACCAGAAAGTTAGCAATGCTTACATATGGTTTGATGGTATGGAAGGTTATGACTGTTGATGAGAGAATTCTCCAATACTAAATTCAGACTATACACTTAGCAATAATCATAAAACGGAGGTGAATCAGGCCAAGCGCGGTAAAGATTTCAGTTCACTGGAGCGTCGCACCCCGCGTTCAAATGCTTTCACGCCGCCCAAGGGGCCACGCCCCCAGTTTGAGAACCACTGGTTTAGCCTATATTGTAATTCACAAAGTTTTCTGTTGCTACTGAAGTATGGGAAACAGTTTAGCGTGACTGAATTATCTAGTTATAACGCAGCACGCATAGAACACCGATGTAAATAGGTCAATTATTAAATGTGGTGACTGTTTACTAAGGCCTTAAGGCCCCTCGTCGTCATCCTGGTTCGTACCGGATTTTCACTGGTGCGACGAATAAATGATTGATTGATTAAATAATTATTTTATGTTGTGATTGTCAGGTTTCCATGAAAATGTAATTGAGATTGTAATTGAGCAAAATTTTGATCAAATTACAATTACAATTACAATTAAACAAATTAGAAATGCTTCAATTACAATTACAATTACAATTACAGGAAAAAATGTAATTAATTACTTTCAGCTCAATTACAAATTACAATTGATCCAACTCTGATTTACACCAGTTCAATTTTCTTCATAAAATGCCATAGCTGCTTACTCGTAGCACGGCCCACTTCTAGGCTTTATAAGACACCGCTTACACGGATGAGATGGCGATGAGGAGCCTAGATAAACTTCCAACACTTCCGTAGGAATTCTGGAGGCGACCTCGGTCTGACTCGAACCCGCAACCCATCAGTGTTGCAGCTGTGAATTATACCACTGCGCTATCTCGTCACCCATAGAGCAGGGGTGTTCAACTTTTTTGCAATTATTTACGGCCTCATTTATATTACATATGTAGAGCACGTTCGCATTACAGCGGACAGCGGTAATGATCCATCTGGACGTCAAATATCCATGTTAAATTGGCTACCGGGGACAGACATCTTCTTTTCACCCCCACGGCGGGAATTGAACCCGGGTACAATTGGAAGTAGCGATTTTCAAGTAAGTAAAAATATGATTATTTCAGGTATATAGTCTTGCTTAAAAATCAAAAACTGTTACGTATTATACAAGTGAAAGTTGTCTAAAATCACAACTACTTGAATAAGTAGTGAAAGTATGCAAAACCTACTTGAGTGCTCCTTAAAAGTAGAAGTACTTCGTTACTGACCACCTTTAAGACGTAAGAAACGCGTCAAATTCTACGTATTGACAAGTAGGCTACTATCCGACCGATATCGGGATTTTGAGCTGATAAAACCGATAGCTAGCGTATTCACCGATAACCCCGATATATTCAGCTGACATTCAAAAGATATGGTATATCTGGCTAAGGCGCATTTCCAAAACTCCAGAGAAGTTATTTCATCAGTTTTACAGTCATTGTTGTGCTTGGATATGGAATAAACTAGACAGGATTCATCTGCATGGACCCCTTTATATGTTATATAGGAATATAACAATATTGCCAGTCTAGCGGTCTCAGACTACTGTTCTCTGACTGCCTACTACCATGTTTTGACGAAACAAAAAGTGCAGATATTTTCCTACGGTCGATTTAATATAATATAATTGATAGCAGTTCTCTCGCACTCATACAACGAGCAACCATAACTGTGTTCCTTCGTCGCGGCTCTACATTCTCCTGCGCAATGTGCATTTCGGAGTAGGCATCCTGCACAGGATGCACTATCTACGAATTGACATCAACATTCAGCACGCATTCTCTGCATGCCGAATGAATGGATGTGTTTGGTTGACATACTTGGTTTATAGGAATAATCCTAAATTGCAATACCTGTGAACTGATATGAAGTCCGTGTGTGTGGATATTGGTCGTGTTCGGGTGGTTTAAGTGATTGAACGCCACCCCGAGTTCATTCCCAGCCGGTGAGAGGTTGTTTTTCTGAATTCAAATACCCATTTCGCGTCTACGAAATCAGGACTGATTCGTAAAACTCAATACCAAGTTTAACGTCAACAAATCCCCCCTCCTTACTGTGATTGTAGGACCTGGTATGCGGCCGTTGTATAGTCGCCTCTTCAACTTCAGCCAGCCGTAGGTAATGGTGCCGATGTCCACAGTCAGATTCACCGTCCAGGGCCCGCCTCGGCTTTTCAGCTGTGCAGGCTTCGAGTACGCCAGTCCCTCTGTTGGGCAACGATTTTCGCACATAAGTACAATTGATTATCCATTTTATTTTCATCACTTGTCCGTTTTTATGTCTACGGGTAACAGGTGCTTGAGAATAATTCAATTGAGTACTTTTTGGCCGCCATAAAATGCGCTACTTAATAATGGCATTCTACAAAATGTGTCCAAATTGAGCATACTCGGAGTGGTGGCTACTTCGACGTTTTAAAGCCACTTCAATTTAAATCTTTGTTTATTAGATTCAGAAGGCACTCTATTCCCATTAAAGTTACAATACGGAATTCTTTGTTGGGGTGCTGCCTGCAAGAATACGATTGAACCACTGCAAAAACTTCAATATCGGATCATCCTTATCATTGCCAAAGCCCCACGGGGCCTGGATGTGCAACTGACAAATCGCTTCTCAAAAGATTTGGTGTTCTAAACATAGAGGATATGAGGAAGCTAGAAATTGCCAAGTATATGTATTAGTTCCATTGCCGTCAATGTCCTTCAAATTTCAACGACTACTTCACCTCGGAGTCAAAAGCGCACAAGTACAGCACACGCGCGTCAACGAAGAACAACTACCATATGATAAGGACGGAATACAAGAAGACGCATTGCTCTATCAAGTATGCCGGACCCCAGTTGTGGAACAGCATCTCGCCGGCTATCCGACAGTCGTCGAGCATGTCCGCATTCAAGTCAAAATACAAGCAATTTCTTCTAAATGAATACTGTAGCCACAGCCTTCAGGATTACCGGACCACGACCTAACATCGACCTCGCCCTCCGCCACATGCCTCCTCATGTTGTCGCTTGCGTCTTATATTCTCTGCATTACTTTTCATTCAGTGTGCATGCCCCTTCTTTACTTCGCCTAGGCTAGGGTGGGTGTCTGATCTTAAAGGCTACTCCAAGTTGTTTCGACACCTTCCTATCTTTTCATTGTATCGCAGACTTGTGATGTTTTGAAATGATGAAAATATCAATAAACTGATTGATTGAATACATTACAAAATTGCGTTCATAGCAAGGTTTTCATTTATTCATACATGATTACCGGTACGATACCATGAATACGACGGCAATTTAGCTCACTACGCAGATTTATTGTGACACTCGCTAGGATGTGATCTCTGTACTTTTCATTGAAGTAGTGTATAGAGCCCAACCGTCACGGTCAAATATGTTACTCGGAGCGGCTGCACCCCAATCGCTACGCTCGTCATAGGCCAACACTATGAAGCTATATAGTTGAGATCGATCTAGCCCAGGGGTGGGCCAACTACGGCCTTGCAACACCGTATTGTTCGACCCCCGAAACCCGCAAGAAAAATATCGATAAAATGCGCACTGGATATCTACTTATTGCGAAGACTTGACTAAACCTTTTTTTAATTATATTTCACCACGACCATGATAAGATATAGTCTTACTATGATGTGTATTTCTTATTTGTGTTGCTACCACAATAGCCTGACCTCAAGGCACACGCATTTTTAAAGGTTTCATTTGCTAAAGATCACAGAAAGTCAAAACAGAAGTAGCCTATATATAATCAGCTCATTTATGAACAGATCGGTGCCCACAGATTCAAATTTCCATCCTGTTGCAAGAAACGGCACAAGCGATTTTCATCGCTAATTTTGACAAATTGGATATTGAGGACGACCGGCTTTTATATCTTGTCGGTATTTCTGACGCTCATATTTGGTTTGTTTTAAATACGCATTGAACGCTCTCTCATCCGAAATTTCATGCTGGTGACCTCATAATTTGTGATACGATTGTTGATATACAATGTTCTTTCCATTCCTTTACATTTATATATTATCTCCATATTTCCTCGGCCACTATATAATTAAATAAAAGTATTGCGTATTGGCTAATATTCTCTATTTACTATAGTGCGGACCGCGAATGGATTCAGATGTTGAATGCGACCCGCGAGTCAAAGTTTGCCGACCCCTGTCTCGTGTCTGGCCGCCGTTCGATTCGGCATATTGAGCGCGTGAGTAGAAAGGAATTCAAGCGTTTGCAGGCTAAAATCGATTGCAGCACACAAATCTTCCATCGTCATGCAATGGCCTGCATGCACTTATTCAAAACTCTCACTTGTGGTCGAAATGACTACGCTGTTGTGGTACCTAATTCGTTTAACTGAATTGCAATCAACGAAAAGAGTATGTAGTGTATTCACTCACACGCTTAAGGTGGCACACGAAAATATAACCTACCTCAGAAATATGTCGCGGTATAAATCAAGCACAACAGTTTAATCCAAATGATGCTTTACAAACTAGATCGTTGGATAGTATGCAACAGCGGTTCTTAAACTTTTCAGGCCGCGACCCAAATCTGAGTTTAAAAGCATCTCGCGGCGCAAGCCTCACACATAAAAAATAATCTATTTTAATATTAGTATGCTACGCGTTTCAGGCCTGTATAAAGAACGCGCAGACGACAGTTGTACACTATACAGTTCTATGAAACATTTCTGTAGGACGCCCTTTCAAAGTCGGGTACACTTTTCTACTCTGCAGGCCGCATTTGTACTGCATTTGTTGTTTGTTGTATTCATGGTGTTTGTCGACTGCAATGGTCATTTACAGCAGGCTGATACTACTTATTTTTGATTCCGTAACTGCCGACTTGTAGCACGACCAATTACTAGGCTCTTGTAAGACACCGCTTACTAGTGCGGAGCGGATCGACAAATTCTCTGATCCGACTCCGATCCTGTTTTTCAATTCTCTGGTCCGGCTCCGATCCGGCTCCGGCCGCTCCGACCAAAAATGAAAAAGTCCGGCCGGATATCCAATCCGGCTCCGGTCCATGCTCCGCCCTACGACGGTACGGTGGTTCCGTGAATTTATTAATGTTACTCGTTTATTTTCGCCCTGGATTGGCGGTTACTGACGTGTGGTTGGTAGTTATTCCGTTACAAAAGTCATGCTTATTAATAAAGATCCTGGCCGTATCAAAAAAGTACTGATCCGGCTCCGGCCGTAAAAGAAAAAGTACTAATCCGGTGCCTGCCAAAATTGAAAAAATCCGGCCGGATATCCAATCCGCCTCCGGTCCATGCTCCGCACTACCGCTTACGCGGATGAGATGGCGAGGAGGTGCCTAGATAAACCTCCAACGCTTAGTTAGGAATTCTGGAGTCGACCTCGGTCGAACTTGAATCCGAACCCAAAACCCAATGATGTTGTAGCTGTGGATTATACCACTACGCTATCTCGCAATTTGTATGTTGCATTTTGTACTACTGTCTACTCAGATTGCAAGGACGGAAATCTGCCGGTGTAGACCATTTCGACGACGGATACAGCAACATCCATGGTTTTTGCTAACCAACGGTGCATGGTCTTTTTGGCCAAAGTCTTATGCCCGCAGATCTTGTTGGCACAGCGCTTTGCCAAGCCGTATGCTGGCCATGACTTCATGTCTTCATTTGTTACGGCGAGGAAGGCGCTGGCTTCAAAATACATGTGTCTCATAGTCCCGCACCCGCTTGTTCCACAACCCGACACTAAAGCATCCCAACTTTCTCCGACGGTGTTTTCAAGAGACATCCATGTCGGATAAATCTTATAATGAAGTCAAACCAATTTGTGTAACACAAAGGTCGACACAATTTCATGGTCAAACCATATTGTAGTAATGATTTGTTCTGCGTGTCTTGCTTATAGTATAATATCCAGCACAGTGACCTCGGATACCAACAAAGAAATTCAACAAATAGGCTATTATGTACATATTACAAGATCGCTCTGGGGCCGTCGCGACCGAAAATTATACCCCTCGCGACCCATAATTTAAGAACCCCATATGGTATGCACGAATAGGGTCGTAAGATTTACAACAGTTGTTGAAAGTTTTAACTGTGTAGGTTTCGTTGTGAAGAGATAAATGAGGGTGCATGGGTGTCAAGGTAAGGTACATGACGATTTGGCGATCATTTGCAATCATTGCATGGATACTCGATCAACAAGAAATATTATGTATCTCAGAAACCTAGGTTTCGGGCTCGCATTGAATAAAGTTGTAAACATAAACTTTACTGTCCCATTGTGTCCCAAGCATCAGGGATATATAGAGTTCTATATATCCCTGCTAAGCATTAGGATCCAATGTCATCTATATTGACTGGGAAATGTCCCATGCTAAAATATTGCTTATTTTTCCGCATAGCATCAGTGATGTACGATGGACTTAGCAAATTAGCACAAGCTTAGCACTGATGTATATAAGACGGTCCCGACATGCAAATATCACCATCCATTTCATTTATCAACATTGGAAAACAAATTGTTCGGACTAATTCGATCATCCCATTCATGTAGCGTAGCCAGTAATAATCAAGAATCGATATGGCTACTCACGTCCAAGTTTGTCGGCGCAAGGATACGTCATACTGCATTCCGGACTCGTTTCAACGTTTTCAAATGTTAACAGCAGCATACAAATCCAAAAATTATGGCTTGTCGTTTCTTTGCTGGAGCAACATTTTGACGCAAAACGTCCACACTCCATCGCGTGCAATGTTTGAAATTGGTCGTGACTCGAAAACCAAAAATATCCGTTGTTCATGAATTGTTTTCCGAAGTAAGTTGATGTATCAATTGAAATGAACTAACGACCGCAGTACTAAGAAATCCGTGTAACTCTGTCTTGACTACAATACGTTTCTCATGAACTAACCTCATCAAATAAATACAATCGTAATGAGTGATGTCTGAACTTTGTATGATGTCTACCAGTGGTTCTTAACCTTCTTCCTCCAGCGCCCGTTTTCAAAAATTGCCTGGGTCGGGCGCCCCCCATATTTTAAGGACTGTAGTAAAATACAATAGGTAAGAGGTCGAAGTCCGGTCGGTCTTTTCGGGTTGGGACTTTACTATTGGAAATATTTCGCGATTAAATCTCACCCGAGGGACACTCGATTAATTAGCGATATATTAATATTATAGGTGCTATATTCGGGATCGAGGCAAGGTTGTCATAACAAGGCTCATACCAACTGGTTCAAGCCTAATGTTCACATCCCGAATTCACATCTGCGAATGGCATTACTGGAAATTTAATTGTAAGGGTTTTGTTTTATTGCTTTGTGTGACCAGTAAATCAACTGAGAATGGCAGAGATCTTTGCTCTCATAGAATTCAGTACTGTACCTAGTTATTATCTTTAATACGAATGTATTCTAAACAAAGCAATCCATATTACATAACGTTCATGTGAGGTGATGGGTTACAACACCAAACAGTATCATCCATTATGATACGATGAAGAAATATTCTGCCAATTTCATTTTTTAGCTCTCGAATAGGAGTAAGTTTAGTTAATAATTTTGAATAAAAAGAATCAAAGCAACTTTGATGTAGAAAGAACTTTCAATCTCAAAAGTGTCACGGTGCCTCTTTCATCGATTTCTACACGCTGTGCGTTGCACGATGCAATACCCAGTTCGAAACATTTTGTGGAAAATAACCCGAGCTACGTGTGACGGAAGTGTTTTAACAGGCAATCGCCGATCTAAAAGTACACGCAATTTATTTTACATGAATTAAAATAAACCATTGCATTCATGGAAATATGTTGCAAATATCGTCGGTACATATATTTCACGCGGATCGTGACGAAAATTTCCAGATTCGACGGAATTTGTTGAATGTTTATTTGCTATGAGAACTCAGTGATGCATGGAACTATTGTTCTACTATAAAATCATGTGTCCCTACTACATCGTACATATACTGCGACGCCATTTTTGTTCAGCGCCCCTAATATCGCCCTCTGAGCGTTTCCGCCCCCTGCGGGCGTTGGAGCCAAGGTCAAGAACCATTGATGTATACAATACTGTCTTTATCGGTGGTTCTCTACATTTGTTAGCCTAGCAAACACTTACGCTAATCAGCAAGGCCACAATTTTCGCTTGTCTACAAAAACGTCACCGCATTACTCATCTAAGTATACATATCAAATACATTACTATAGATTGGTGATGCACACAATGTATTGTACATCAACAACAGTGTTAACAGAACAAAACCAAATGATTCCCAAACAAAGCGAAAAGATTATATTGAATATTCAACGCAAATCATAGTGTGGCATTTGATCTTCAAATCTATTCAAATAACATGCCCAAACCCAAGTCCATGCTCATCGCCAATGATTACCGCTATATACGCTGATTCAACAAAATGCTTGTCCCGAGGCATCTTTCCGCATGCACAATTATGCCGTGATATCATTGCGTGTCGCACCACACTTCGAGTGATGTTGAAAAGAATGAGATTTTACGTATGTGTCGCGTTAATTTAGCACAGATTTCTAGCTGTTGACGAACGTGTCTCGTTTTGTGGGAATGTATTGTCTATATGATGCCACCTAACCTAAATACGTGGTATCACGGCAGAAAGTGATAATTTATGATGTATTTTTGCTTATGTGAAATGTTACTTCGGGACGTTCTCTTTTAGGAGGATTCTCCCTCTTTTCCCAATTAAAGTAAAATGTGGTCCGAGAACGCACAAATGCCCTTTTTTTCGCATGCCGTCGTCCTCTTTTTTTGCTTTGAGTTTTTTGCGATCAGACTGCCAAGACTATAAAGGCCAACCCGACACAAACTAGACTCGAAAACCGTGTTTTTCTGGAACTGCCGCGAAGGTTGACAAAAAAAGCCAAACCGGGTATTTCAGGCCGCGAAGATTTACTTGAAAAAAGTTAACGTTACCCAGCTCAATATATTACAATACCATATCATTTCACACGAATATATAGCGATACATATAAGCCAAATCGTTTATATAGCGGCGTATCGGATCAGTTGAATATGCAGTCAATAGTAACAAAATGGATTGTTTTAATTGTATACGTACTGACTTTTGACGACTCATACTGCGAGTGTAACATGAACAATCCCTGCGCAGATCGACTGGGTCGTAAGTATAAAAATAAATCATGTTTAAAAGTTCAAAAACACTGTATTTGTTCGCTGCGCATCCGGAAATTCAAGTTGATGGTGTCATTTGTTTTAAGAGGGAAATAAATTCCAAGAGCCAGTCCAGGAGAGCAGCGTGTCGAAGAAATGGTCGATGACGCTCACCGTCGATATCGCTACTATCACATACGACTGGCTGAAGTTGAAGAGAAGAGTTTATAACGGAAATGCTGCCGGTCCTACCATTACTGTTAAAAGAGGAGATCAATTGACCTTAAATTTGGTAAGCTACCGAGAAGAGAATATTTGTCCCAATTAGTGTTGCATTTAAAACAAAAATCAATTTAAAACAAACATGTTTAAAACAAGGCCCTAATTTAAAACACGTTTTTTATTTTTTTTTATGTTTTTTTTTAAGCCATGACGTCACGAATATTCAATTGTGACGTCATAGTGGATTGACATTGACAATTGAAAATATAGGGTAAAAATAGCTCTTTTGACGAAATATATATATTGCTGTTGAACCGGCTATTTTGAGGGTTGCAATCATCCCATATCGATATACGTCGGATATATCGGATGGTTATCGTCCGCAGGCTCATACAACATGTTTTTTGTAAAGTATTTACACAATTATGGTATAATTTTACGACTTGAAAAAAAAAATTTTTTTTAAAGGCTATTTTTTAAAAGTGTTTTAAAACACCGTTTGTTTTGAATGCAACCCTATAGTCCCAATCCATCAAAGAGGTGCAGTCAAACTACGGTCAGCGAAAACATTTTGTAAGGTCCGAGAAAATCTAGTAGAAACAAAATGTTGTTAAAATTCCGTGAAATATCTAGTCACTGCAACGACTCAATGTATTTTATAACTAATATATGCCATATTTCTAAAATTGAAAAATAGCCATATTATAGTAAGGGTGAGATGAAATTTTCGAGAATGGAAACTGTACGCCTCTTGCTACTAAGAATGATTTTATCAATACGAATTGTTATAGTTTCGATGCTATTTTTCAGTTTGGGAGGCTGTAAATTTCGATTAGTCGTAGCGCAGCATACGCAACTTGTAGTGCAAAGCGACGCTAGTCAGTCGAAATGATATATCTCGAAAGTCGTGATCAACCAATAGCATTGTCACAAAATGCAATGAAGTTTAGGTATGGTCGAAAAAATGCCAAATTATATCTTTATGTGGTGTAGAACTGGCATTATATTATTTGCGGTAGCATATAAGGTACATAATTGAACTTTTCACATCGGTCATACCGAAGCCTAATACTGTATTCAGAATCCAATCTATCAGGTGCTCAATTCTGCCCAGCCCTCAGACTAGTGGTGTGTTGCTCATCGCTGGCGCAATAGTCCGATGACAGCGACCACATAATTAAACATTATGCGATTGCGAAACATGACAATGCGTAAAAGCGGGAATTTCCGACTTCGCATCACGAGTGGAAGTCTAATCTCCAAATATAGTTTTAGGAAGTCAAAGCATGGTATTAGTGTCGGTGTGGTTTCAAAGATTAGTGCGTGCGTACAATAAAGTCGCCTGGAATATGTGTGGTTGAGAAAATCCTATCAATACAATGCAGTGTATATGTGTAGCAATCGAAAAAGCCAAAACGTGAAGATCAGTATTCAATAAAAGATTTACAGAACAATATTTCTATTCTGGCGTCGCCGGTCTATCATTATAAAATTACCTCTGCTGTAACCTTGGTGATGATTCCTTTTCTTTGTGTGTGTGTGTGTGCAAATATTACTGGAACACATCACCCGTCACTAGCCCACGTCTTCAAATGATCGGCGTAAAAGTCACTATTACGCTATAACACGAGCATGGTGAGTGGAAGACGTCGTGCGATATACCCAATATACATTGACATTTTCTCGCATCATGCTGCATCCAGAAGGCAACTTTAATAATAGGAGTGCTGCTCCCAAGAACGCCGTTTTCCATGTCAATTTAGAATATATTCTTCGCCTTCAGATCAACAATCTGGCACCAGAAGGGAATGACCTCCAAAGACCCATGAACCAGCTGAACCACCCAAACACGACAAACCTCCATACTCACGGACTGCATATTAGCTCAGAGGTTGGCCATAATGGAATTGCGAATACAAATGTTATCAACTGAGTAGCGATGATTATTACACTTCTGAATGCAGTCTCCACAAGATGATGTGCTTATCGAAATTGGACCGAAGCAGCGCCATCAGTTTGTGTATCAGATTCACGCAGATCATTCACCTGGGACGTATTGGTATCACGCGCATTTTCATGGATCCACGTTACTCCAGGTAAGATCTTGACTGAGTCACGTTGGTGTATCATTATCTCTAAGTTTACAATAAAGCGACTAGCTCCATATGCAGTTGGTATATAGGGTTGGTAACGGTTGATGCTGCTGCCAGAAAATATGGAATGTCCACGTCATAATTTTTCTGCATGCTGCTTAAGGTACACAGCGGACTATCCGGGATATTGATCGTCGAAGACGGAGTTGACGAAATGCCTCGGGAACTGTCTGCCGCTTCGTGTCCAGACAATTGCGACAAAGACATTCAATTTCTTTTCCAACCGATGTTGATGTTTGACGGGAAAAGCCGTCGGGGTTTTGGAATAATTCAAGATTTCGGAGGAGACTACGAAGGCTTCAAGTAATCTGTCTATATATTCTCGGTTTGCGTTAGTGTTCGATTCTGCATGTACGTGGTTTTGATTTCACACAGAAACGACGGGTATAATGTAACCAGTGGAGGTACGCTGACAGATTGGCTTGCTAATAATATTAACTTGTACACAACGAACGGACAATATCTACCGACGTTAGATATGCTAACTGGACAGATGTACAGATTCAGGTAAACCTCTATTCTTGTAATAGGCAAATCGTGCACAGCACGAGTTATGCAGTGTAATAAGCATGGGGATTGTTGAATCTTCACATGCGGTACACGATTGCGATAGTCACCCATGTACTGTGACTTGTGATATACAAAAGGGCATTCAAGAATTAAATGATCTCGTGACATTTACCAAGTGGGCCAATGAGGTGGTGATTAAGACAGTTTTTCTAAAACTTTTCCAGCTTGTGCCTTGTGGCGCACATAGGAAAATCACAAAAACGCTCGCGGCACACTAAGAACAGAAGAATAGTTGCTTTCATATATTTTATTTAGCCATGTTAACGTCGCCATGGGGAGCAAATGAAAATATAATTATTGTATACTGCGTCGTCTTTATGCGACTGCATGTCACAGAATTTCCTTGATTACCCACATTGCTATATTTCGGTTTAGGATGGTAAACGCTGGCGGGGAGTACACACATGAACTTTACATAACCGACGTCGCGGGGCAGCTGACTACCAATTGCGACATTCTTGAAATAGCACTTGATGGAGTATATTTAGCATATCCAAGAAGCCTTCGGCACGGGCAGACCATTCTGCTGCCGGGTGCGAGGGTTGACTGGCTGCTGAAATGCAGCGTACCCGGGACATACAAGGTATATAGTCATCTGTTCCAATATGCGACATCTTTTAAGTATTAAATGCAAATGTAAATTTCGTAAATAGGTTGCGTCGGTGCCTGATCCCGTTCACAATCTTTCATTGGGGGTAATACTTCGCTACAGAGGCGACCTCGTAACGTTGGTCGTCTCGGGGGCTGATAAAGCTGACAATTTTCCTAAGTTCTTGCCGAAGAATCCGCCGTATCTTTCGGATTTGAGAAGTCTAACTCAGGAGGATATAAAAGGCCGATTCGTGGTTGAGTTAAATCCGCAGTCGTACATGAACCGGGAGCTTTGGAGTGGACCATCTAAATATAGGTAAGGCCGGTATTTTTCATGTTGGAATAGAAATAGGATGGCTGACAATTATATGGCTAAGCAGCACAATGATTCGAGTGCTCGAATCTGAATGAAGTAAGTAGTGTTAATCCTAATGATTAGAGTCGAGCATGTGACAGATAACTTTTTCCGAGTAATGAAATTACGCGCCCTATAGCCACTAATTTATCAACGGTATTAGAATTTCGACAGTATTTTCTGCTGTGCCAATCTCGAAACACGAATTGGTTGAATCGTGGCATACGGACCATCATACTATGCAAAATTATACGCACGTTAGTGGTAATGACATATCCGTAAAGTATTGATCAACCTGCAGCATGCGGGCAAGAAGTGCATAGAAATGGTGATGGTCGAAAAATACGAAATTATTTTTTCAAGGTGATGAAAACTGGCATTGTATTCTTTTTAGTCGCAGAAAAGGTACCATCATCCACACTGTCATAGCGTCACGATGAGTGATTTGATATACGAAAACACGACTCGAGTGGGATCAATTACTCGTGGAAACAGCTTCAAAAAGCAGTATATAGGCCGATGTGTCGGCGTGTCGCAGACTTGTGTTGATCAATACTTAAATACCCGATTCCTCTGATGAAGGGCACCAGAGATCTATTTTTACGGAGCGATATTAGTTAGACATATGACAAGTTGAATATAAATTTAGATACAAGATGGCCCTCGGCGAACCACAGGAATGGCACATACTAAACACGGATGCCGTCGAGGCTCATCCTTTACACATGCACGTTAATCATTTCCAGGTAAGCACACTTTGTTTTTACCTATCATTTTATAAAATTGTGGAAACGATGATGTGCACCTCCAATTCTCTTTTATTGAATTATGGAATTGACGAGAGACTGCGATCGGAATAAACAGATCCTCTCACCATCCAGGTTATTAGCTACAACAACTACACAGGCGGCGTACCGAGAAACGAATCGAGCGCTCGTTTGTGGTATTTGAGTGACATCAACGATGTCGAAAAGAAATGCGACTTTCAATACAAGGAGTATGAATCAGGTGATCGCCCGGCTGTCATTCATATTTTTCGCCTACAGGCCGGCGGTTCCCAAACTGTGTCTGTTGACGGCCCCAAATGAATTTCAAATTTTGCAAGTTTCAAGATAGGCCTATATTGAATGGAGTTATAAAATCCAGCTTGCTAAAAAATGCAGAACACTGAATATCTTTTATGTGACGCATGGGGTTGCTGATTTCGCGCGCGTAATAAAATTATGGCATGTGTCTGGTGTTGCAAATATACGCATCTCGCGATGCAAATTAAAGACTCCTGGCAATGTCTCGAGTCGTACAGTTTGGAAACTACTGGCCTTGGCTATTACCACTAGGCACATCAAGTGCTTATTTCACTATATTTCAATTTTCAGTCTATGATCCGACTTTGAAATTCGAGGAGCAGCCTATCGACGTCTCAGAGAGTAAGTGAACATTGTATTCCCATAGTCATTTACGCCATTTAGTGAGAACTTCTATTGAGTAAGTTTTCAGACGATATAGCTTCACGGGATTCCTCTTGAAGTTATATGTAACTGTGGTTACGTATAGTTGTGGATGATCGACATAACCCGAAAATGGGCGATTTTTCCCATTCAAAATTTCTTTCCATGCTAACTGTAAAGATCACAACCAGCAAATGTAATGATTTATCTGGCGAATATTGAAGACACGTTACAGGCTACAAAACTAATATGTACCGGATAATTATTCAAATTGCTATCTGTTGTTGTAATACGGGGTCGATTGTTGTGCTCTCTGCATGGAATGCAAAGTCCTAACTGTGTCTTTGGCTATTCTTAACTTAAATAGGACCTCGTGCTTTCGTCTGACCGCCTCAATCATAGCGATATTCTTTTAAGAGCTGAAGTATTGGGGACATGACACTAGATACGACTGGGAAAACGGGACTCTTGGGTACGAACGACTTGGGGATTGGAGAGATGTTCTTGTGGTGCCACCGTTATCAAACATTACGGTAAGTACGAAATCTATTTGAAGGCTATTATCGAAGGAACTGTTTAAGAATACTTAAATAGATTTCACTGCTTCCAATACTCAATTGATCTTCTGCATACGTTCATCCAGGGTTGTGACCAAATCACAAGGCTCCGAGTCACAAGTCAATCTCACTTTTATAGTTTTGACTCGAGTTTAGTCGAGTCATTCTTATTCACCACCGAGTCAAGTTCGAGTCCAAGTCAACGAGCAGATGGTCGAGTCCGAGTCCTGCTATTATGACTTGAGTCCGAGTCCAAGTCATTGTGCTGACTTCTCAGTTTCGAGTTATAGTCTTGTTAAAACTACCATTTATAACTCTATTTGATGATATGGAATGGTTCGCATATAAAATATACTAATTTCCCTCACTTTTGACAGTTTCTGGTCGCATTTTCAAGTATACCAGTACGGCATTACCATTAGGCGAAATACCAACGGTGTGGTTACTTCGCTATTCTTCGAAATTACAATGAAATGTCGGTTTTGGCCGTCTGAGATATAACTCATATGACTTGGTCCAAGTCATGCGCAATGACTCGAGTCCAAGTCGAGTCAATACACAGAGTGACTCAAATCGGGTCTAGTCATTTCCGTATTTTGAGAAAATGACTCGAGTCAAGTCGAGTCATCAAAAAATCGCGACTCTAGTCGTTACAACCTTATTCATCCCAACCGCCATAGTTTTTTAATCCAAGGCTCCTAATCCCGGTGCGATTGAGCAGAAATTACATTATGATGGTAATCTCACCCATTGTATCGTGAAATCGTTACAGCCACCGACTAATTTAGCCTCTAAATCACAGCTGTAGAATGTATAATAGTCCATATACTAACTCTCAAATTGAAGCTGTAGCACTGCTCTCTCAACTATAATTTGCAATATATAAAGGGTAAATTTAATTTCGTGGTCGTTTCTAGTTTGCTGATCTCACTGGTTTTGTAATTTCTCTCTGATGACGAGAAAAAGTAACAACCTATTTACTGACATGTTTCAGATACGATTCGTGCCAACCGACTATCATGGAAACGTCATGATTCATTGCCATAATCTGGCACATGAAGACACCGGAATGATGATGCTCTTGAAAATTGTTAAGAAAGGTATGATATATATTAAGGCAGCAATTCGCAATAGCAATTCGCAATAGATTGATATCCCTGTTCGGTTGTGGCATCACAAATATCGATTGCTTCATTTTAGTGATTATGTTTTCATCTGTAGGCGATGATGACTGAATAAACATGTTTCAAGCAATAGTGTTGTTTTAAACATCTGTGTTTTAATTTCATTTTCATTTTGAGCACAACCCTACTTGGATTCAGCATGCTGGCTTTCAGGAAGCTTGTTACTTGATGGAGCTGTCCATCCATCCCCAGGCGTGGGACTGCAGGATATTTGACTAATAGCTTTCGATACGATATAACAACTGTATTTTGGATCACCAACTGATGTGTAATGCAACAAAAATTTAATTACAGGTGAAAGCACTAGTGCGAGTGTGAAGTCGGGCAATGCTTACCCTGGGACGTGCAGAAAAAACGACAGATATCCTCCTAACAACGTCTCCACTCTGAACGAATTGAGAAACCGCCGGTTAGATTACATAAAAAAGATTCTGAGCAAATGGCAGTTGAATTTATCAAGACTAGTGAGAGCTGGAGCTTTGTAACGGCAAAATCGTTGATACCGTATTACACCATAAAAGCGTCTTCTCTGCGAAGCTTGTTATTTTCTTGGGGCGTTGATGGAATAAACTCGGCACGTAGTTTATATCCGTGTTGGTAGAAATATCTTCGACTTGTAGGACGAAGAGTTCAAATGTAGTAAGCAAGTTACTAAGGATAACCCGGCGGTGTTAGACATTGTATATCATCAACTGATACATGATCATGATCATGCTCAGCGAGAGTTGGGTGGACTGCTAGCTAAAGACTACAAACGTTACTCACTGTTTCTGCTCCTTCGTATACGTGACCTCCGTATAAGAATTCTTGACGAGCAATGCGTACGAGAGATGGTATCAATCTCGTAATTGATTTCGACTGCTGAAATACGTGGAAAAAACATCACGAGATTTTGTTTCTCGTAGCTCGTTACGTTGCAACAGATTGCCTGTTATTACCCCGTGGTTGAGAGAATTACGCAGCTCAATTAGAGGAGCATTAAAATGGTTGCATTGGCATGAAGTTCTGAAAGTTGCGGCCGACTACCAAAAGTAGCCTATAACAATGTAGTCGACTTCTACTTCGTCGTGACATAGTTTTACTTGTGTTACATATTCATATGGTTATGTTCAGGGATATGTAAATGGTTTCGTCGTTAGATTACATTATGGCCTATGTCGACATATTTTAACGTTAACTAGACCTCCACCTTAAAGGGTGCAAATATGACTTTGTTGTACGACAGATATTTCTGGATAAATCGAAACATTACTTCAAGCAATCGTGCTTTCTATTGACCCCGTCCGTAACTCGAATGCGGAGTTATTGCCAAACTTTAAACGACCTCCATCATCTTCTTTGTATGCAGAGTGCTTTGGTTCTCAGGCGTTGATATCGCAGCAGAGGCTCAATTAGGCTCAATCAGGAACCAAGACGCGACGTCAATCGCAACAATGGCTTACTACTGAACGGCTGACATGCACAATCGGGCTCTTCAAAAATGACTTTTTTTCTCAAATCTTATTATTGCCGTCGAAAAATTTTGATTTGAATAAAATAGTATTTACGGTGACCGATTCTTTGTTTATTTATTATAGTTGTGCTCACCGTAAATACTATTTTATTAAATCAAAATTTTTCGGCGGCAATAACTCCGCTTCCACTGGTTGGAATTGAACCAAATGTGGTGAGCATTGTTTCTATAGAGAGCCCCAACACTTTCATGGGGTAAACAGAAAATTTTCAAATTTTTTATAATTTATTTTTATATAATAAATAGAAACTTTCTTCTCCTGTAGCAAAGCGGCTACTGACTGGAATTGAACCAAATTTTGTGTGTAGGCTTAAATTAGGTAACCTTACAATTTTATCAAGTAGCCAGTACGATTTGAGTAAAAACGTCATTTTTGAAGAGCCCTAATGCACAATTGCACATTCTACATTACGGACATGCACAGTTGCACGCTCAGTTACATTCCGTAATCGCGCAGTGCTGTGTGGTGTCTACAAGCAAAAGGATAGTTTTTCACAGGAAAGCTTCCGTAGACACTACGACTGCATATATGAAATATCTTCAGTAATTCAATGATTGGCCGCGTATTTTGTCAGAAAGGAATACGTGAGTGCGTTCGTGGTTTAAGATAATGTCCCTTTCTTATATACATCCTGTTTCTGAAAAGGTTGGTTCCGCCAAACCTAAACTACACCAAAGTTTCAAAATCAGATATTTCTTTGTACACATATTCAATCCACAACAAGGACTTCAGGTAGCTTCTTACGCAAGATTACAAACACTTCACTACATATTGTTAATTATCGACAGAATCTCTAGTTTTGCGGGCCTGGCATAATCGGATACCTCACTAATACGATTCTGAATCGATTATTAGGCTTCCAATCGGGTGGAGTATTCCAGTATCACTCATTATGATGCCACAAGAGGTAGATGGTGCGGAAACTGCGAATATGTAACTTTTATGCCACCATAAAGACAAAAGTGCCAGTTTTTTTCGAACATACTTACTTCATTGCACTTTGTGGCAATACTGCGGGCTGCCCAGTACCCGAATAAATCATATCGCACTACTTGACTAGAACCATTTCGATAGGCCCGCCAAATTTGGATTAGAGCACTGGCTCCCAACGTGGGGGATATCGCCCCCCAGTGGGAGATATTGAGAAACAAGGGGGCGAAAGTGTTCGAGCGTCCAGTGAGATATATTCAACGAACACGGCCATAAAATGCACGTGAAGACGGCTTATCCTGAATATGACGCAAAAGTCGACTAAAAACGGTCAACACAAGGGAAACTAGTCGCGGAAACCGGTTTTCCGAGCACCGTCTCAGAAAAGTAACCCTTTTTTAGCCAATTCACTAGCGATCAGAGTTGTGGGGTGTGGGATTTGTGTCCAGCTTGATAAGTGGGCTATGAGTCGAAAATTGGTTGGGAACCACTGGGTTGGAGTATACAAATCATTATGCCCAGCTATACTCGTTTTACCGCGTCGCATCAACCCACCTTGACACAATAAACTCGAACTGCTCCTGAGTAGATACTACTGTATTTTAGATAGAGACACAATCAGTCACCGCTATCACGATCGAGTCTGGGATCTATACTACGAAAACCGCTTCGATGCGAGTCTTGAGAATAGGAATCGCAAATATAGAAATTTCTGTAGCGATTTAAAGTTTGACACAGTAGAGCAGAGGTCTCAAACACGTGACCCGCGAGAACATTTTGTGCGGCCCGCGACGGAATTTTCGATTCTCAAGTATTCGACAATATATTCAACCGCGACATCTTTTTTAGATTTGAGAACCACCAGTACTTCACTCTGAAACTACTCCTAAAACATGAAAGCACAAGGGGAACGGTCGCAATAAACACTGCTATTACTATGACACAATAATTATCATAAGTTGCTAATGATCTGTTCCAATCGAAGGCAAATCTAACGCTGATTCGACTTTGGAAATGACAGGAACAAAAGCCTACTTATCAGGACTATAATACCGTAGATCCGGATTAGGCAATACTGCTGAAATGCTCCGATGCCAGATCAATCTTTGATAAATTCTAAAATATTCTACCCATAATTGTGGCACGTAACATGTCCACTCAGCTGCAATATAAAAACGTGACAGATTTTACGATGTCATGATGCATTTGTCCTCTCGCATGGTGTCTATAACTCACTATTTTGACAAATTATGCTCAGCACAAAAATAATTTTATTCAAAATTTGAAAATGTGATTTTTTTCGTGCCAAGCATGAATAGTACGACAGTAAATTACATTTACACGATGTTTGTTGAATGACAGTCTGCAAGGGATTATTTAAGTAAGACTTATTTGGAAATTCTACATTGAATACCCCTATTATTGATGCTATGCGACCCGCGGCGCCTTCAAAAACTAGAAAATTGGCCTGCAAGCACATTTGAGTTTGAGACCTCTGAACTATAGTATCAGTTCCTGGCCGCCCTCATGTACATTAGGCGGGTCAAGAGTTTGAGTATGAGTGAAAATCTCAAATTACTGACTATATTCGAGGTAACATAACGCCTCAGCGTTGGGTCTTCGCTACCTCGCGAATATAAACACCCGTTTAACCTCTCTGACACTTCATTTCTGTATATGATGGAGTTTTTACAAGCTCCAATGGAAGATGCACGCCGCCTGTCAGCCGATTTCCGGACAAACTCTCTGCCGATCACTCGTAAAGCATGTTTTCGGATTTAAAAGTTTCGGCTTGTCATGACTCCCGAGGAAGTAATGCTTCCTTGAAAAATATAATATCGTATAGAACAATTCCCGACGAGGAATATATATTTGGAGCTCCAGTACTTCAACCGGCATTCGTAGATAGAGTTTGTCTGTTACGAGCATGTCACACTATTGTTAACGGAGCAATAGTTACATCGAATGCATACGGGGCGACTCATATTCGTTCCAGCCAATGGTGGCACTATGTTTGGGGGCTCTGGGCGAGACTTCCCTATAAGTATGTAATCGCAGCTTCTATGGGGCTCTGCCTGCCAGACCCCCCCTTTTGTGTCTATTATTACCAACTTAATATTAGTGCGCCATATGGAACGCAATTACGTGAAGTATATATGACACAATAACACAGCTTAACTGTTGAATTGCTCTCTAGCTCCTGAGCCTTCTTTTTATCATACATTGTCAAATTATAAAAGAAGTGACCCAGTTAACTATAACCAATGTCTTCATGTTGAAGATGTATGGCGTATAGCGTGAAATAATAGAATAGCGATACAACTGCTGCAGGCTAAATAGACCACACTAGTCTGGACAACTATATCGGCTTACATTAGAAGTAAGCCAGCACACCACGTCAAGGTTTGAGCCAAGCGCTGGATTAGGTCATATCTATTATTGCATGGTTGCAAGGGTAGACTAAATCAAAGCTAAGTACCTCTACCGCACGCAGAGACTTGATGATTATCGGGATATGGGACTTTTCTAACAAATGCAGAGATTTGATGATTGACCCATCGGTATACGGAATCATCTTCTTGATTAGTTCACTGATTTCCACGTTTATTCGCTATAATCCTTGTAAAAAAAGCGCTTAAACCAAAGAGGGCGACCGCCCACTGGTTTCAGCTAACATTCGGAAGTCAGGACACTTTTTACAAATCACCATACTTATAACTTATAGTATCGGACGAGAAGACGGATGATTTAAAACGGGAGATACCGTTGTGTTGACTAACATAAAAATCATTTTTCCCAATTCGACTCCGGGAAAACCCTCCCAAACGTAAGTTAGGTTTTGGTTGACCTTTTTAGTCATCCTATCCGTCACTGCCTTCGAAATCCAGATTTCGCGTCATTTATGTCGTATTTTAGTTGTGCCTGTACAATCGCCTGGCTGTCAAAGTTATTAATGCGGACTTATTCCAAAAAAGGAGGATATTTGGGATTCCTCTGAGGGCATTTTGGATTTCTTGAAAAAGGAGAACAAATCCTTCTAAAGAAGGACGTATGGTAACCCTAATATCAAAAAATTGCATAGATTACGCTGAGACGAGGAGATATGCGCATGTATTTCATTTCTTCATTTCCAATAGGGATATATAAGCAGCTACACTGTTTGAATATCAACCGTCACGAGCGTTAGAGAACCAAGGCAATGAGAGTCCTCGGGTTCTGCACATTACCGCTTTTGTTACTCCTGCATTTCGCTGGAGCTACAACAGAATGTAGCATGACCAACCCTTGTCTTGATCAACTGGGAGGTTAGTCAATGGACTACGATGTGTCTGACTATATTCGATCGTGTTTTGATATCAACTATTTTATACCGCTTCGCAGAGAACGAGGATTACAGGAAGCCTTCACAGCTACTTAGCCCTGGAGGAGAATGGACCGTGAACATGACAGTCGATATTGGGACGCTAACGTATGGCTGGTTACAATTGAAGAGAAGGTTATACAACGGAAATGCTGCGTCGGGGCCGACATTCAGGCTGAAGAAAGGCGATTTGCTGACGTTGAACTTGGTGAATAATAATTTTTCATGTTCAGACACTTGTTTAAAGGTTGTGATCGGACTTCAATTTCCTGTTTTAAGATTAACAACCTCAGTCCGGAAGGAAATGATAATGGAAACGGGGAAAATGAGCAGAACTTTCCGAATACGACGAATCTGCACACTCACGGCTTGCATATCAGTGGAGAGGTTCGAATTCAGCCGTATTTGTATGGTAAAAGCGCGCGCGAGAGAGAAGAGAGAGCGAGAAAGAGGAAAGGAATCAGTGCGGCATGATGTCGATACGCTTAGAAATAAAACATGCTGTTCTGTATGGAACCGTTTATTGTAAACGTAAACCATGCATTTCATTGCGTAAAGGGGTTAAATTTGGTCATAATGAGGTACAGAATCCTGCATTCATACCCATTCCGACGAGAAAAACGAGTCCATACGGGAATACTTGTGGAGATATACCCCAGGGTGTAGTGTTTTTCAAGTCTGTTACCCCCAGTAGGTGCAAAAGGTGATACCAGTGACCTCCATAAAAGTATTTCCCTCAATTTCGCCCATTTGAATCAGCGGGAAAACAAAGTTTAGCGCGAGAAAGGGCCGATGGTATGATTTTCACCCTACGTTCTGGTGGAATTTTGGTACACACGCCTATTTTCCATCCATGTATATTAGGGTTGTTCAAAAATAACATTTTTCCGTTTCCGGGGATTCACGGATTGAATTGTTAGGTTGCCTAAAACGTATAGTGTTGCATTTAAAACAGAGAGTTTTTTAAACAAATGCTTAAAAAAAAAGGTTTTTTAAACGTTGTCCAAGTTTGCCATAATCGTGTTATTAATTTCGATGAAACATGCAGTAGGAGCCTACGGACGATTTACACCCAATATAGTCGACGTATACGATGTGAGGTGGCTGGAACCCTCGAAATCGCCACGGGTCAACAGTTATAGCATGTAGATACAGATCATTGGTACGGAATGGGTGTTCTGATGATGAATACCGCCGACCGTAAAAATGCCGCATAACGATGTAGTCCTAGGTAAAGATATTTTTGGTATGTTTATGACAGTGGTCGGAAGCCCTTTTCGCCGAAGGAGCCATATTTACCCCATATTTTCAATTGTCAATGTCAACCCACCGTGACATCACAAGTAAAGATTCGTGACGTCATGACTAAAAAAACAATAAAAAACATGAAGCATGTTTTAAACAAGAGCCTACTAGCAGGGTATATAGGCTTAGCCCCCCCCCCCCGTCAACGGAATTATGTGAAATGCGAATATTACAAGCATCGTCAACTCGATCTTTTATGCGCCTCGAATTTGTATTTCCAGAATCCGCAGGACAGCGTCGTAATAAAAATCGACCCGCAAGACTCCCATCAGTACCGTTACCAAATTCATCCTCACCATTCATCCGGCACGTATTGGTACCACGCTCACGTGCACGGCTCCACCATATTTCAGGTGACGAGCCATTTTGATGCGGGCAACAGGCTTGTACGAAGTACTTGGTTTTCAAACTGCGCAACTATATAGCTAGTACTAGAACTACTCATTTTTCGAAACTCGCAACTAGAACTAGAACTAGAACTAACGACCATTAAAAGTCAGCGACTAACTGTAACTAAAACACAGCTGACTACAGTGAATACTTAAGCAACTCAACACTGATAAGTCGAATTGCCAAACTGCAAATGAGATAAGAAATATTGGAGATGTAATCTGCATATCAAAGTGGTGGGGTTTCGATTTTGAACTGGAAGTCTCAAGGTTCCGAGTCTCAAGTCAATCATATTTTGATAGTTTTGACTCGAGTGGAGTAGAGGCATTTTCAACTTATTACAGAGTCAAGTCCGAGTCCAAGTTGTCGTGCGGAGGGTCGAGTCCGAGTCCAAGTCATTGTTTTCACTGTTCAGATTCGAGCTCAAGTAATGTTCAACTATAGAGATTGTAGGTCTACAGTCCAGTGTTGGGATGACTCGAGTCACCTTTTTCGTATGACTTGACTTGACTCAATTCACTTTGCCAAAATGACTTGACTTGACTTGACTCGGCGTATCAGAAATATGGATTGACTCGTGACTCGGAGCAAAATTCACGAGTTAATTTCAAGTCATGGAGTAATCCATGTCGATAAAAATCACTGTATCTTTCATATGTTCGGATTGTTCGTGAAACGCTGGTGTAACTTCACTAACTTGTGAGAGCGACCAATCATTCAATGATCGTACGTTTTACTGAGGCTCCATTGTTCTCTTACAAATAAATTGACCACAAACGAAGTGATGGAAGCTTACAGCTTACGCTGTCGTAAACTAGTATAATAAAGTAATTTAATAGCAAAATGTATATTTCTGTTCTCTGTTCTTAACTTAACCAAACCTCTTGTTTTATTGAAATTGAATTCCAACATAATTTATATAGTCCTCAACCATTAGCGCAGGCTGGAATTGTATCATATCAATTTGAAACTGGGTAATGTATTGCATCTTATCAATTCGTTTCTCTATTCTCTATTTTGGCTAGTAACTATAATCCGAGGCTATGCTATTACTAGCGTAGTTCAGCATTTCTACGTATATGTGAGAAATAAAGCGCCTTCTTGCGTTTCTATTTAACTATATTCGTTCACGAGTCCAGTATCAATGACCACTCAATCTGTATTTTTGACAGCTGACAAAATGCAATGACGTAAGCATGCGTCATACTTCGAAAAGGCAACTTGACTTGAATTGTGATTTGACTCGTGACTTGACTTGACTTGACTTGACTCGACTTGACTCGATTCACCTCCAAAAATCGAGTGACTTGACTTGACTCGAGTCACCTTCGAAAATCGATTGACTTGACTTGACTTGACTCGAGTCAAAATGTGCAATGACTATACTACTACTACAGAACTATACTAAAAAATAGTAGTTAGTTGACCGTTAATGATCTAGATTGCTATTTCGTGCAAGTCTGACGGGAAGCAGCAGACAATGCAAATTTATGATGAAATTACAGGTCAGCGGTGGATTAGCTGGCATTCTGATAGTTGACGACGATCCGAATGATACGCCTGCTGAGCTCCGAGCTGCCTCGTGCCCATGGAATTGCGACAACGACATCCAACTAATTTTCCAACCTCTTCTTCTCTTCAACGATGGCCGCCGTGGATTCGGAGTGCTTCAGAAAAACATCCAAGATTACGACGGATTCAGGTATCGATTATAGGGGAACTGTGGTTTAATAATGATTTTGAATCGAAGTTGCGAGTGAGGGAAAGGCCAGTAATCTAATTTCTATTAAAATTTGTGAAATGTTTCTACGCTCAAATTGTTATTCTAATCTAATTTAAGTCTTCATGAAAACGACACAGGAGCGCTGTGTAGTGAAAAACGAGCTAAGTTTGCTGCACAGACATTTGCCATTCTCGTGCTTATGAGAATGAGCTCTCATTTGATATGAATTGAACTTAATTTTTGTTGTATTTCTTCCTAACTAGGAATTTAATTCAACTTCCGAGTTTTCCGAACTCAGTAATTCTATAATTTAATTAAAATAAATTGTGTAGCTATATTTCTAATTTCAATCTTGTTCGGAATAGCTGAATAATTTCTGGTTTATAGTTTAGTCTCTGTGCTATCGAGGTCACGCTTGGTCACTTCTTAACGCTTTGCGAGATTTCGTTACGCAGTTCTTCGTTGTAGAACTTTCACAAGAAGACCTCCGTCTTAGTCCCATTATTTTAGGAGCAACACACCAAATATGTCACCCACCTTGCTTCCGCATGACGCAACAGCACATAGGGGAGATGTGGTACCGATGGATCACTGGGACCGAAAATACTTTGAAAATTCTCTATGATAATTCCATGATTACACTCCGTGAACTTGTCTACAATTGCATGCTGGCAAAATCTTTAGGGGGTGAAAACTAAATTTAGATCGACATATACATTTTTCTTTGTAACCGTCAACACGAACAAAGCACAATCATTTTTATTGTGAAGTGTAGAGCTTGTATCAGGCTATATAATGGCACCTATTATTTTTTCAGTACGTTCCTTGAGTGGACTTTTTTGCGATTCATGTATAAAATTCGTAGGGTGGGGACCGATGATACAATAGCCAAATCAAGCAAAATAATCAAGCATACTAATCATGAAACAAATGAAACATGTCTACGTACAAAAAATCTTTATGTAATAATTGCATATGATGTTTTATCGCTATAACGAGGTATTTGGAGGTCACATTATCGATTTTCGGACAATGTATGCACCCTCAAATTTAGAAGCCCGAGCCTAAATCGAAACGTGATTTTATGACAACATTTGAGTTAATATTTATTCTATTTTTTGACAGTTGCGACCAAACATTTTTCTTTGGCTTGCTGTAGCTTAGATTATAATACTGAGCAAGAAAAGTAGTCACATTTGAGTTTTTTAGGGTATATGTGTCATAGGTCCCCGGGTCGTGTGTCATTGGACCCACCGGGTGGGGGCCGATGACACGTTCGAGCAACAAATTTTGAACGCCCATAAATATTTTTTGAAAAGACGGATATTCATGTATATGTGCGCGATCGGTAGAGCTTGTATCAAAGTGCTGAGCCAGCAAAAGATCTGCTGTTTTCGGCTGAACATTTCAGAGCCAGCGATCATTTTCCGATTTTTGATCCATCGGTACCACATCTCCCCTACTCTCATTGCAAGCTACTCGCATGTCACAGTTGAACAACCAGAAAAATTACGGCTTTTCCAAATTGGATTAGAATTAAAATTATAGCAAGACAATTTGTCCGATTTCGACTAGATTCAAATTACCGAGGTTGGAAAAGAAGTTCAGCAAATTTCAGGCTCAGGTCATATCGATTCTGCGTTCATTCTCATGAGCCTAAGAACGACAAATGTCTGTACACCAATTTTGGCTCGTTTCGCACTATACCGTTCTCCTATAACACTATCAGCAAAATCTGAAATAAGATTCAAATTAGTTTACCGACATTTCACTATAATTAGTTTAATTATACAGGTTTAATTATCTGGTTGTTCAAGTCTGACTCATGCATAACGTATATCAGGGGTCACCAACCTTTTTGAAACCAATAGCTACTTTTAGGGTACTAATTAATGCGACGGGCTACAAGTTACTCCCACCGTTTATCCGTGCTTAGTTGGGTTTCTTCACTTAGACATTCAGAGCACTGGGTAGGGTTTCCGCCCGTCACCAAGAACATATACCTCTCACTCACCGGGACTCACACCAGCGTCACCTGGCTCAGTTGCGTTGCCGCACTGCTCGCCGAAGTGCCAATCTCCGTGTCGAGACTCGGTAATAGGCCTATTAGGTAGATTTCCGTTAAAGCCTCCGCGTGGGGGAAGACGAACAACGGCCGATCGAAAACTGCGTTCATTTCGTATGTTCCTCAGGGTCGACGGAACCATGTTAAACTGCTGTTCATATAAACCCTTATCGGCTTCGACTATCAAATCTCTCATTTGAATATTTGCTACTGCGACCACGTTGGTGACCCCTGATGTATAATCAACACACTGGCCGCGGCTCCGTTGTACGCTATACCTTTCCTGTCACGCACGCAATCGATTTGATGGGCTTTGGTAACACTATTCCTGTTTTACTCAGGCTTACGCATTACAACGTGTCTGGCGGTACGAATTTGGAGGATTGGCTCGCCGGCAACATAAAATATTTCACCACGAACGGACAACTCAAGCCGAGAAAGAAGCTATTCACGGGCGAAATGTATAGGTTTAGGTACGGTACTGCGTAAAACATTAATATATAGGTCAAGAGATATAGGTAAAACCGATCATTTCAGCACATCAAAGGTATAGGTCAGACCTGGTCAAAGTGCGGCCCGGGCCAAATGCGGTCCTCGACGCGATTCTGACCGACCCGCAAAAGGTATAACCTGAAATTTAGAACATGAAGCCTGCTTTTGAATACTGAACTAAAACCATATGCTCAGTTCCGTGTTTAGTAATATATTTTGAATCGGCATTATGGGAAAAGTGCAGTGAAATACAGATACTCGTCGGCTCAAAACAAGAAGGCTACATACCAAGTAACACACAGCTTTGGGCGAAGACCAGCTTTGTAATGTCCCAAATACATTTTGGCATCCAAATAGAAAAATGGTCTGTGGATTAATGTGGCTGAAATGAGTAAAGAATGTTTCATGTTTCGCATTGTTTTGAATAATGACATTGTATGAATAAATAGTATTTTTTTGGGAAATCAATCCTCATTTTCTCACAGCCATTTACCCTCCTGTGTTAATAGTGTAATCTACTTTTGTGTAGTTAGAAATGAAATCCGCCAAGAAATATAATTTGAACTTTTGCCTCTTATTTGACCAGCCTGGGAAAATAATTGCGCAACCCTGGGCTATAAGCGGTGATATTTCATGACGTGGGCCTATACCCAGAAATTGTCAAACTAGTCATCGTTGGTACTAAAGTAGAAATAGAGGTAACGTGTAAATCTCTACTCAAGTACAAGTAGAAAGCACGATTTCCAAAATATGTCAAAACTACTTCAAATGGAAGTGGGAAATGAAGATTTGAAATGTTCTCAGACAAGTAGCTTCAAATCATAGATTAGGTCGAGACAGCGCAAACTTTTAGTAGCGGATTGAAGGTGACTACTGTGAAATCGAATGGTGCATCTTTACGTCTAACGCAAAGTGACTATACTGTCACTGCAGAAGTTGGTGAAATGTTCGAAATTATATTCAATTACCCTGATACAGGGACTATTTCACATTGTTCTTACAACAATTCCTCTCATAAAAACTTATCACAATGCTACTTTTCGAATTCCAAAGTCTAAACCAGTGGTTTTCAACCTTTTTGTCTTTGCGGATCCCTTTTGGAGCGTCAAGGACCCCCGCGTACCCCAAAGTTTTCGTTCAAATTTAGCTCAATTATCGTGCAACCGTCATCTGCGTTTGGCGAATATTAACTGAAGGCTAGTGACAAACAGCAACAAAATGACTATTCTCGAAAATAACATCACGCTGTTTATGCGGAAATTGGGTAGACGGTAGCGAAATCTGCAGCACCATTTCTTGAAATACGTGGTAGTGTCTTGAAAATCCACGCCTTCGATTTGATATGAACGAGTGCCGAAGATTTATTTCCATAAGATAGGCGGGGGCGAATGGTATAACAACGGGCAACGCTTCCGATGATCTCTTGTGGTATGATCGGAACACACATGCCGCCAAAATCGAGACACGGATTTTTTTTGTTGGACATACAACCTCTCTCCAAATCATTTCTATCTAGCAGCTCATCTCAAAGTTGTTCTGGAAAAGTGGTTATGTATATCACAGGGATAGATGGATTTTGGCAAACATTTGAAGTCACGCTGATTGACCTTACTAATCCTACTTTTTTTATCCACAAACCCCAACAAAACATCTCTAAACAGCACTATGTTTGTATCAGTAGGCTATTTGCAATTTGGCAATTAAAATGAGTTTGCACAGTAGAATACTTCATCGCAGATGGTCATTCTGTTGATGAGAGTCATGAAGTTGTGGCAGTAATGAAGCGAAACTGCCTCGTAATTTCTCTATTCTGAAAATAAAATAAAATTAGGTTATTATCAATCATTTTGTAAATTCAGAGGCTTCGCAGACCCCCGGTTGACAACCACTGGTCTAAACAGTATGTATACCAGAGTTGGATCAATTGTAATTTGTAATTGTAATTGAATGTAATTGATTACATTTTTCAATGTAATTGTAATGTAATTGTAATTGAAGCATTTTTATTTTGTGTAATTGTAATTGTAATTGTAATTTGACAAAAATTTTGCTCAATTACAATTTCAATTACATTAAATTGCTATTGAGACCTGACAAGCACAACATAAAACAATTGACTTATAATGCATTCTCTTTGAATGTAGAAATAGGAATTTGGTGGATCCATTCGCGGAAGCCCTTTACTGCGCCCTTGCGGGCGAAGTTTTTTTTATTTTTACCGCTATGCTGGCCTCGGCTGACAATGTATACAATTTTTAGATTACTAACCAACGGATGGATTCGCAACATGTGACTCACGATTGAAAACGCCGAGAAGCGCACTGCTGAGCCGGCTAAAAGCAGCAGAATTGATATTCCCATAGCTGGCGATCCAAGCGTCGAAATTTGATATGTATGGTCCTAATCGAAAGCTAGTGTCGCACTGATTCCGCAATAAAAGTATATTTCCAGGCAATGGTACCATCCCAAAATAGTCGTGAAAGTCTGGGAATCGGCATTGTTCTAAACAATCGCTGGGCGTAATTGGTAATTGTTGTGGTCATGCTGCTGCAGCGCTCTCACTTTTCAGAACAATCGGCCTTAAACGGCTATTTTGGAGCAGTTACATTGCCCTGACGAGATTATATTTTGTATTTTCGGAATTAGTACATCAATAGCTTACGATAAAGACCAGATGCATCAAATTTGGACGCATGGATCGCCAGCTCTAGGACTACAAAGTTTGCTGCTTTTAGCTGGCTCTGCAGTATGTTTGTCGGTGCATTCATCCGTGACTCACATCTTGCGCATCTATCAGTGGGTTGGCAATCTACAATACGATTTCAGATCACGATGCTGCATCGTTATTTCGTCTGGCTTACTAACCAGACCACTGGATATTATAGAACGTCTTATCTGACAAAGCACGGTTTTGTTTTCACTCCTCATCCTAATTCCTACGTCCCTCGATAAAAATAATATTATTTCTTTAATTATATACTATTGACGCAAATCCAACACGTGCATATATTATAATACTTTTTCAACGACATACTGCACCCTATCCTTAATCCTAACCCATAGGAAATTAGGTAAATAACATTTTACATTTCCAATTACGTGAGCCATAATTACCGAGCATTCAAAACACGCTTATATTACGCCACGATGACATCTCACATAGCATACTATGTACGCACATAAACGCATTTATTACTACACAATCTGAACTAGACTTGAATTGTTGTTAAATACGACGCTACGGTTGTCAAGGAGCACGGTTGAATTTATGATTATTAAATTACATGTTCAACAGCAGCAATTGTAATTGTAATGTAATTGAAGCATGCAAGGAGTAATTGTAATTGTAATTGTAATTTGATATTTTTAGCATGGAGTAATTGTAATTGTAATGTAATTGAAACATTCATGAAAGTAATTGTAATTGTAATTGTAATTGAACTGAAATAATGTAATTGATCCAACTCTGATGTATACTCATAGCTAAAAGCGTGTGTATTTCCATCCGTGTACCACCCCTGATACAGGTGTGAATATACAGTACATACACTCATGGTATATACGAAACCTGAACCCATCGCAGAATTATACAGCAGTATAAATCGAGTACAACATCCTAATCCAAATTATGCACACAAATAGGCACGTAGGATTTATGACCGCGATATAATTTTGAGTTAGGTTCTCTTTTGGTGTAGGCTACCATCTTTTTCGGCACTTTGGTTGTGAATACTCACTTTTTTCGCCAAGTGCCAAGTTCCGCTTAAAAACTGTTACATAGAAGCGGAAGTATTCTAAAACGTAACTTCTTTAGTAATTAGTGTAAGCATAGGCAAAACCTGATTGAGTATATTACGAAAAAGAGGAACTGCTTCGTTACAGACCAGCTCTGCATATACTGCGGGGTCTAACAGCTAACAGTTGCGTAAATATGACAATATTAAATATTTTGCTGGTCTATTGCGTTCACAAACGTTTTGTATGACCAGCATAACGTCTTTGATTTCTATCATTTAGAATGGTGAACGCCGGGGGTGGCCACAATCTTGAATTGTCCATAACGGACCAGGATGGAGAACCGACAAGCAAGTGCGAAGTACGGGAAATCGCGATCGACGGCATCTATTTGCACAAGCCAAGGAAGATGCCTCACGGACAAACCCTTCTTGTGGCCGGCTCGAAAGCTGATTGGCTTGTGAGATGCGACTCTCCCGGAACGTACGTTGTAAGTATGCTTGCGAATAATATACAGATACACTACATTTTGAGCGGATACCGATAAAATCAATATATTCAACCGGTATTCAAAAGATATGGCGTCTGCTTTTTATCTAAGCTGCTTTACAACCATTGCTACGCCCTAAATTGAAGACGTGGAGTTACACACCATATTTTGGGGAATTTCGTGTGGTTATCCTAATGCAATTTGAATTGTACGACGTTTCGATTAATCTACAGCTCTCATCGACCCCCTTGACCAAAAATTATATGGGCAATATCGGTCGTTACGAAGGAACTCTGCTTACATTGGAAGTGTCAGCGGGCAGCACGTCGCGACACTTTCCGTGGACGCTGCCTTGTGCCCCTCCCTACCTCACGGACCAGAGAGTTTACAAGGAACACGAGATAAAAGGACGCTTCGTCGTGGAACTGGCAACCAACCGACATTTGAACAGGGAACATTGGAGCACTCCTGATTATTACAGGTTAAAGCCGAGGATTATTGGTAACGGAGATTTGTAGGGTACTTCGTTATAATTTAGAAGCGAAAGGCGAGATAGCGTATAGTAGTATGACCCACAGCTGCAACACCAATAAGCTATGGGTTCGGGTTCGACTGATGTCTACCCCAGAATCCTTTCCCGGACGTTGGGGGTTTATCCAGGCTCCTTCGCGCTACCTAATCCGCGTAAGCGGTGTCTTAAAAAAGCCTCAAAGTGGGCCGTGCTACAAGCCGGCATATACGGAATTAAAACAAAAAATATCAGTACAGTCGAAAAACACCATTTAAATACCATAAACAATAACTTGATACCTCACTCGATTTCAACAGATACGCAATGGTTCTCGGTGAGCCGCAGGAATGGCATTTCGTAAACGCAGATTCCTTGTCGCATCCTCTTCATATCCACGTGAATCATTACCAAGTGAGTATAAAAGAGTGTTCTGGTAGCATGAAAAACGGATGAGTGTCCACTGTCCAGTCATCCAATAGATTTCGACGTGGGCATTTTGAAGTCTTTTGTGTTATTCAGAGGTGGCGGGTAACGAAGTAGGCCTACTTCTACGCTACCTTTTCTGAGCACGCTTTGGTTTTGTCTGTTTGCACTACTTATTCAAGTGTTACACTTCACGATTGTTACGAAAAACTGCCTACCTTATGCACTTTGGATTTTGTAGAAAGTAGAAAGCAGTTTTGGGATATGTTTGCATCACTGATGTGAGTGAAAGCACCAAGCCAACTGGGCACCTGTATCACCGTAACTGAATAGAGAATATATGTGCCCGCTTTGGCGCTGTTACCGCAAGAACTATAGCCTACATAGATAGAAACAGTTAGATAAAGCGGTAATATGAATATTTCGTCCATCGTTTGCGATTGACATTAAGGTTATCAGTTACAACCAGTACACCGGGGCAGTCGGGGCTTCTGGAAGTAATGGCAACAACTGGAACTTGAATGTACAAAGCAACCAACAGGAGCAGTGTCACTTCCAGCATGCTAACTACGATCCAAGTAATCCACTGAACCTATTTGCACCGTTACCCTGAAAATTTTGCTAATATTTTATGCTGCTAATAGATGATGTGACAAATGGAGATGACCAAACAACTCCCATACCAGTTACAGGACTGGCGCGCGCCGAAATTGGTGAATGGAGAGACGTATTGCTGGTGCCGGCCCAGTCCAACATAACGGTGAATATAGGTTTCACCTTGTTCTGCTTCATTATGCTTTACACAGAAGAGATTTCAAAAGAACTGTTGACATACAATACTCTTTTGAAATCTGTAATAGTTGCTGACAATTACACCTTACGAGTGTCAGGTGAAAATATTCGGGTATATTTCGATATGAATATAATATTCAATTATATTATATTAAAGTTATGTACCTCAAATAATCTCTTCAATGTAAGGTTTATTTTCGCAAAAGTTGGTGGACCAGCGTCCCCCGATCAGTACTAATGTATCTCAAAAATATGACATCGTAAGAAGGATACAATTAGTCCACATTTAACAATTCTACCATTCTGACAGTACGTTAATTTCTAACGTTACTATTGGACTGGCAATGTGGTTGGGTACTTGCGTTAAATCGATGCTCTTGATGTATCTTTGCTATACACTATGTAGGCAATTATGTGCTATGTACGCATTTGGCATGTGTGGATACGTGGACACATGAATATGCTACACTTGGTCATGTGACTCTTGAGCATGTGGGATAAAGTTATGGTTTGGTTAGGGTTATATTTATGGTTAGGTAATGGTTATGTCAAGGAGTTAATTTAGGGATGAGGATTGGGAATAGGGCTAGTTTTGAGGACATAAAATCGCATGCCAAAGTGTCACGTGCTCAAATGTCGGGCAAACATTTACAATTATCGACCTTGCATTCTTGAAACTACTTTCCGAAGGACTATACTCAAATATCTCACTTTTTCGTTTCAAGTAGTTTTGACATGTCCTCCAGTTTAAGATATACGTCATCAACACCATTGATACATATTACTAGTGCAGTGCAACGTCAATGATATGCACTGTCATAAAGTACTTTGTTGTGCATAGCTCCTGGCATAAGCTGCAGAGTTATAGCGTGACAAAGTTCAGTAGATATTGCGATGCCGGACAAAAGTATGACAAGTTACACGATTGAATATACAGGTGCGATTCACCCCAACCGACTTTACTGGAGACGTGATTCTTCATTGCCATATCCTCGATCACGAAGATGGCGGGATGATGATGATTGTGAAGGCAGTAAATCCAGGTATATATACAAATGTGCATTCAATAATTCGAACTGTTAGCGCTATCTGTTAAAGATGTTGTTCGCGATTTGGAGTAAATAAGATTCAAAACCACACCCACGTTGCTTTTGACCCTGCAGTGGCTACTTCTTCTTATAGCCTAGCCCAGACTTGGATTATTTAGAGCGAAAACTGTGTAGCTATAAGTCTAGTTCGTCTAATTTAGTGGTTCGCAACCTTTGTGAACTAACGGCGCCCTTTGAAAGTGAAAAATTGTTCGCGTCACCCTAGATTCTAGAACTAGGAAGGACCGAGACGGAACCCCGTCACGCCAAAATATTGGTCCGATGCGCCCATAGGATGTTCAACAGAGTTATGGGGGATGGCGTAAGGGCCTCTTCTCCTACGGGCCACTGGCCAGTTACTCACGAATCAATATACAATATACATACGATTCACTAATACACATAGTCACACACACTGTTGACGCAGCGAACTAAGTCCATTTATACGCGATTCACGAACAAGCCGAAGCAACGTCGAGCGTCTTCTATCGGTTTACTCCCCATTTGTTTTATAGTTAGTCGTGGCCTCGCGGAAGCGCAAACTATTTTAAATTAATGAACTATATGGTCAATAATATTGGGAATTGTATGTGTTAATAGTAATTGTTTTATCCTTTCTCATTTCACGTTATCATACTTACCGTCGGAGCCGACGACATCGATAATTGAGAGCCCGTAATTGTACAATGTACATCTTAAGCCATGTTTAGGCCCTACGGTCAAGACTGTACTAATACTCATACAACACTTACCTTAAGGCACACTTCCAAAACTTCAGAACATTTATCCGAACAGCAGCACAGCCATTGATACGCTTGGAAATGAAATAAATTAGAAAGGCTGCATCTGAACACATATAAGCTATAAGAAATAGATCAATATTCCCAGTCCAACAGTTGCAGATTATAAATCTCTGTACTCCCTATACTGCCATGCTGTGAAGTAACGAAAATTTCTCTAGTTATCTAGGAGGCCTATATGTAGGTTACAGATCGCATAGCCTCAGACAACGTGAATAAATTTCGTTTATTTTGACTTTAGGAGAGAACACCGACGCCAACATTAAGTCCGGCGACGCATACCCTGGAACTTGCCAACTCACTGACAGATATCCGTTCAACAACCCAAACACCCTCGGCGAGGACACGGATACTGGCGCGGAGTCTGAAAAAGGTGGCAAAAGGGGCCAGGGCGCTCGACCCCATGCTTCCAAAAAGGATAAACGCAGGGGTGCCAATAGGTCCCGATAGTTTCCTTACGAAATAGTACAATGAAAAGAAAAATCGAAAGACATAGACGTGTATTATTTTATGTTTTTCGTCATCCAGAAACCCTAGCACTATATATTTTCTATTATACTCGGATTCATCGTAAGTTATAGTGTATCTTAAAGGTCAAGATTGTCGGTTATGTTTCAATTAGGAACACTTACTGGTTTACAATATGGATGAAACAGAACCGCACCCTCATTTGCACTTGTTGCTATGCTAAATATTCGTTCAATAAAAATAATAATCAGTGTCAGTCATCGCCGTGTTGCTTTGCCTGTAATCGCTGTTTTGTGTTCGGAAAGTCGTTGTGTTTGGAATGGAGTTTAATCAGATATCCGTCTGTCCGTGTTAATAAAGTGAATGCCATACGATCAATATGTCTCTTTATGATGTTAAAGTTATCCAGAATGTACCAGACACTCGTGTATGACCTCTTTGCGGTGGGCCTGGGCAACGCGTCGTTCAGCGCACTTTATCTGGTCATCAGCTTGAATAAATCTCCGTAATTAACGCTGTTCCAGCTACATAACTATTCCCATGCATTCGACGCAAAACAGTCGAAATTCGAGGGAGTGCTGGACGATACGGATCAATTCAAATTCGGTCAGCAGATCAGCGATACATTTATACAAGTACCATAATCTATTACTTCTGTTATAAATCAACAATGTAAGCAGGAACCGTGCTAGACGGGTAACAAATACATGATTGCGACGAAGTGAAGATCCTAATCACTTAAATGACGTTTACTAGCCTACTCAAACAATCCGGTTCTGGCTCAAGCATCTGTGCAGAGTGCGTAAAAAGAAGCAATGTAATGGAGAAATAATATAATTCGTTATAAGGTCATGTCAATGCGATATGCCATGTATAATATACCTTTTGGATCTACGAAACAAGGATTTAAATCGATGTGGCAACAACGGCTGGTTGTTACGCAGTACTCCTTCAAATAGACGTTCACCTCAAAGGTTGCGAATATGAAGTTGTTTTACGCCATTCTTCCCAGAAGCATTTCTTCAAGGCTAAGCCAACGCGGTTACTATTATCAGGAGTCTCACACTTAAATGTGATCGCGGGCCAATTTCCTAGTTTCTGATGGCGCCGCGTGCCGCAGCACCAATAATATGGCTATTCAATGTATATCCAGGTCTTATTTGACGGGACCTTGCAGACAGGCATTCCACGATCATCGTAAAAATGTGGTTTACTATTGTGAATTCACGCCTGGCACGAAAAAAATCACATTTTTAAAATATTTGAATAAAATTATTGTTATACTTGGCATAGTTTGTCAAAATTATTAGTTATAGACACCATGCGAGAGTACAAATGCATCATGACATCGTAAAAGCTGTCGCGCTATAATATTGCAGCTAGTGGACACTTGACGTGCCACAATTATAGGTAGAATATTTTAGAATTTAACAAAAATTGATCTGATATCAGAGCGTTGGAGCAGCATAGCCTAATCCGGGTTTCGGGCATACTCCTGTTAACTAGGCTGTTGAGCATGTCATTACCAAAGTCAAATTAAATCAGCGTTTAATTTACCCTCGAAAATTGGAGCAGATTAATAACAACTTCAAAATAATGATTGATGTGCCATAGCAATAGAAATGTACGCAATCGACGAAGAATTCATTGGTGTAAGAACTGTGGAGCGTACCACTACTTTACTCGCCGCCTTTCATTGACGATAATAACATGGATAAAGAGACCCAAGACAACGCAGGATGTAACTATAACTATACATCAACAGAGTGCTATTGGTTGCCATACCGACGTGCTTAGATAGCTAAATACGCTACACAACGCAAGCTACGACCTTTTAATGTATTGCTAGCCCATAACAGTTTGGTAGTTTGTTACATCAGTGGTTGTACAAAGTCACGGCGTTTCGGGTCAAGTCCTTCTCTGATTGTAACGTTTGACACGACTCAACTCAAGACATTTCTATTTTATCACGCATTCAGTCCGAGTTCGCGAGGTCACGCTCAAGTTCAAATCACAATTTTCTTCCTTTTCCTTCAACAAATCACCATTTTCAGTCACGATTATCTACGTGTTATGTTTTACCATCATAAACAGGCAATGTTGATGATCTGATCTCCCACCGCATGGTAACTTATGTAAGTGATGTGATAGTGAATTTTGAGTAGCTTCAGTTTTTTGGGGTATAGTTTCAGAGCGAATCTTAAGTTCCCAAATCTAGAAATGACATGTGGCAGTTTTTGTAGTGTGTAGTAGACATATGGCGGGTAAATATTGTCGAATTCTTCAAAATCCAAAATGCCGACGCGGGCTGCACAAAATAGTCTCGCGGGCCGCGTGTATGAGTCCGCTGCTAGTGATGCTTCGCGTAACTCGAATCCGGAGTTACTGGTTAAATAGGGTTACCATACGTCCTCCTTTAGGAGGAATTGTACTCCTTTTTCGGGTTTTTGAAAATGTCCTCCGAGGACGCCTAAATGTCCTCCTTTTTGAGATTTTGTCCTCTTTTTTGAGAATTTTGGTTAATAGGGCAAAATTCGGCTGAGATACAGTAAAACATCACTGAACTAACGCCCCAGTGGGTATTTCGGGAGCTAAGTCGGAAAGTTGACCTTTTCATTAGTCAACCACCTGATAATGTGAAGGAAAAAACAGTATTTTGGGCGCTGAGCGAGAAAGTCGTCCTCCTTTTCCGATTCCCAATTATGGTAACCCTATGGTTAACCTTAGAAGAGCTCTGCAATATTTTTTGTACGCCGAGTGCCATGATTTCCAGGCGTTGCGATCGCGGTAGAGGCTCCATTATACTCAAGCAGGAATGAAGACACGATGCAACGTAACTGCATACTTCACAGTTGCATTCTGCAATAGGCGAGTGTTGTCAGTTGTCTGCAAGAGAAATGATTGCTTTTCATGTGAGCGCTTGGTAAATTTATTCCGAGTTTGTATAGTTGGTTGACTAAAAGAAAGAAAAAAAAGGTCGTCGTTCTGGCTAAACTCCCGAATGACCCGCCGGACCGTGACTTGAGTGCTGATTTCCTATAACTCAGTCCAATTTTCACATATATTTACCCAAAATTTTCAAAGAAGAAGACTAATTCTCAAAAAGGAGAACATTTGGGCGTCCTCCGAGGACACTTTCAAAACTGTCAAAAAAGAGGGCGAATGGTAACCCTATCCAACACGCCTTTATCGATTAGAATATTGGCCGTGTATTTTATCTGATAGAGATACGTTAGTGCGGTCGTGGTTTAAATCAAGCTGTTTCATTTATGCATCCTAATTCTGGAATCCATGATCAAGCCAAATATAAATACCACTAAAAAAAAAACTACGGACAGCAGAGTAGCGATATGCCTGTAGTTTAGAATTCTCACATCCCATCCACAACAAGGACTTCATTTTGCTTTTCAAAATACGAACCAGACTGCTAATGACAATAACAAATGTTATCAATTGTCAATATAGTGTTAGGCTTCGAGTCGAACCGAGTATTCGAGTATCACTCATTATAACGCTGTAAGAAAAGCATCGATGACTTGGAAAGTTGAAATATGTAACTTGAGCATATGTAGGGGAGATGTGGTACCGATGGATCAAAAATTGCAAAATGATCTCTGGCCCTCTAATCTTGAACCGAGAATAGCAAATCTTTTGCTGTCCCAACACTTCGATACAAGCTCTACTTATCGCGGACATTTACAGGAATATCCGGCTTTTCAAAAAATATATGTAAACGTTTAAAATTTGTTGCTCGAACGTGTCATCGGTCCCCACCCGGTGGGTCCAAAGGCAAACGACCATGGGACCTACGAAACATACGCTCAAAAACGCAAATTTGTTAACGTTTTTTGTTGTGTACTATAAGCTAAGCTGCAGCAAGCCAAAGAAGAATGTTTCGTCGTGACCATCAAGAATAAAATAGATTATATCAACTTAAATGTTGGCATAAAATCATGTTTTGATTTACGCCTAAACTTGCAAAATTAATGCCACATACAAATTACCCGCAAATCGACATTTTGACTTTCAAATACCTCGTAATAGCGATAAAACACCACAGGTACCTATGATATACAGCCTATATATATGTAGACGAGTCTCTGTTGTTAAGTGATTAGTTGGTCCATCTATTTTGATTGATTTGGCTATGGTGCCATAGGTCCCCTACCCCATAAATATTGTAATTGACTTGAAAACAATCCACTCGAGGATGGTAGTGATTCAAAAAAATAGTGCCACTATATACCCTTATACAAGCCCTATACTCCACATCAAAAATTATGGCGGGTTTGTTAGTCTGAAAAGTGATATAGAAAAATGCAAATGTCGATCCAAATTTACTTCACACCCCCTAAAACGTAAATCATTCGTCACAGACCCCATAACTCACGCAGGTCGACTTTTTTTGCGTGTGAGAAAAGATTCTGTCATCATGTAATTGTAGACAAATTCACGTAGTGTAATCATGGAATTATCATGGAGAATTTTTCAAGTATTTTCGGTCCCAGTGATCCATCGGTACCACATCTCCTCTATTATGTATCTAGCTAATATGTACCCAAAATATATATCATCATAAGCATGAATTGGTACTTTTTCGACCGTATCTATGTCATTGCAGTTTGTGACAATGCAGTGGGTTGATCATGAGTTCACAGAAGTGCCGTTTCCACAGAATCGCTTAGGTTTGCAATTCATGTTTGGTATGCTGTGATATATACGACTAAACGCGTTCTCGAGGCTACCACGGTGGGAGAATAGTATCGTAACTATAATTCTCGTTTATAAATAAACTCTTATGGGTGGATTGCACAGATGCCTATGGAAGAGTAATCTCCGACCGTCTTAATCCGCTAGTACGGTCACCTGATGGCCGCGTTGCACACATGCGTATTCCTCAGTGAGATAAATCATCTCAGATCACTGACCCAAATAGGGTATGTCTAGTACCTAGGTGTATGTATGGTATTTTTTGACTCATCTGCGAGACATGTCAGAAAATGGGCGAGCGGTTCAAAATCGTCATCTGTGCAACTCTGGCAGGTCGATTACCAACGTCGAATAGACGATCACGGATTTATCGGCATCTGTGCAGCCCACCCCTTTGTTTAACTTAGTGGAATTGGGCCTACGATTTCAGCGCTGGGAAAACCATCTCTCACTACCCGCCCCGAATCGAATTTGAGTACACAAATCATTCTGCCCAGCCCTGTTAGTTTTACCGCGTCACGTAGGCTCACCTTGACTAATGAAACGAATCTATCATCCAGGTACAATCGGCTACGAGATCAGGGAGCAATCGGTCACATCTATAAGGATTGCGTCTATGAACTATACCACTAAAAAAACCTTCGACGCGAATCTTGAGAGTCGGAATCGCCATCATAGGAAATTCAGCAGCGATTCAACGTCTGGAAACGAAGAGTATCAGTTCCTGCGTCGCGCTCACATACATCAGACGGGTCAAGAGTTGGAGTTGGAGTGAAAATTGCAAAATACCAACTACAGTCTGTGGAACATGACGCCTCGGCGTCGGTGTCTTCGCTGCCTCGTGAGTGCACGCATCCGTTTAACCTCTCTGACACTTCATTTCTGCATGCCGTGAAGTCTTTACAAGCATTTTCCGCCGATACACGTTACCAGACGATTTTGGAGCCGAAGTCTCGACCGGATTACTCGAAAGGCATGTCTCCGTACTTGAAAGTTCGGGCTAAAAGCTGAAATACTTTCGGCTTGCCACGACTCCTTAAAAAGTACTGCTTTCTTTTTACATATAAATTTTGTGGAACAAACTTCCCAGACTAATGATATATATTTGAAGCTCCAGTACTCAGACCAGCATTCGACGATACAGACAGTTAGTCTGTCATGCACTCGGCTATTGCTAACCGAGCAGCAGTTGCGTCGAACGCAGATTGAGCGATTCATGATATCCAGCTATCATTCGTATTTCAAAGATTATGTTACGCTGTCCATAGGTTTCATTGACTCCGTCGGTATCTGCGTAAAATGATAAATAATTGAGATTACATTTAAAACACATCGTATTTTAAATCATAGCCGTTTAAAATGTCAAGCAATGCTTCAAACAAACATCATTCAAAAATAGTCCACTGATGAAACTCATGGCATTTGAGAAGCTGGATACAGCCCGCTATACTGTTACTGAACCTCTGCCACCTTATTCCTCCTGTGTTATTCCAAGTACTAGTGTGGGAACCTTTCTATCATCCAATACAGGGCCGATGGCGATAAAAGAAATATATTAATCTGAATCGTCGCCATTCAATCGCTATCCCTGCAGTAGAACTATTTCTTGTCAATAATGCCATAAAAATGTATACTGAAAAACATTGCATGGTATGGCATTGCGACAATAACCATACACGTTCAGGTATATCTCATGTCTTCATTTTCAATGTAGTCATATAGACCACTGCTTAAAGTCGCTCGTGACAAGCGTCGAAGAGATCAATGGGAGTCCTCGGTTGCTGCACGTTAGGGCTTTTGTTCCTGGCGAATCTCGTAGGAGCTAAATCGAGATGTATGATGAATAATCGTTGTATCGATCAACTTGGACGTGAGTATATGTCGGTTACGCTGTGCGGAATCAGTGATGAGCGGATAGTGCTTTTCGAGACTCCGAATCCCTACGACAACTTTAATGTCTGAGGAAAACTCCCTCCGACTCCGAAGAGTTCAATCCCAGACTCCGAGATACTCCGATGAATCTCGTCAAGTATCCGAAACAGTGGCAAGCATGGTACAGAGCTATCGAAAGATATCGGAGACAAAAGTTACAATGCTCCGAATTTATCCGAAAAAATGTCTGTAGTAAACTCCGACTCCGCTCCGACTGTCACAAAATCGGCAAAACTCCTCTCCAAATCCACTCCGACTCCGCTCCGATGCTCATCACTAGCGGAAATGCCACCGTTTATAATAGATCATGTTTTGATATCAATTGTTTTTCACGCTATCATTTTGCAGAGGGAGAGGATTACAAGAAGCCGGAACAACTAGTTAGCAAAGGAGGAGCATGGACCGTCGACATGACAGTTGATATTGGGACGCTCAGGTATGGTTGGTTGGAGCTGAAGAGGAGGTTATACAACGGAAATGCTGCGTCGGGCCCGACTTTCCGAGTGAAAAAAGGCGATGTGCTGACGTTGAACTTGGTGAATAATAATAATCCATATCCGTAGACTAGACATGGTTACGTTCGCGATCAGAGTTTAAACCTTTGTTTTAAGAAAAATAACTTAAGTCCGGAAGAAAACGATAATGGAAACCATGAAAATCAACAAAATTTTCCGAACACTACGAATCTTCATACTCACGGATTGCATATCAGCGGAGAGGTTTGAATTAAGCAATAATTGTATCGTAAATTCACTACCGAGAACACACTGGTTCCGAACCTTTTTAATGCATTCCCTGCTTCTGATTTTTTCCTAGTCTGCGTTCCCCACAACCTAAAATCTTTTTACTCAGCCCTCAATAAATGTTCCCTCCAAATCAATTTGGCAAGACTTATTGTTTAGTAAGGACTTTCTATTGGTGCAAGTTAAGTATACGGTCCCCATATGTTCTCCAGCGTAAATTGCTGGCATTTTTACTTTGTATTGGCCGACACCGATATTTCTTTCAAAGCGTGGCATCGGCACGATATTATCCGCGAGCTGATAGCAATAGTTCAGGTTGTAGTCTATAATGTGCATTTCAGAATCCACAGGACAGCGTGGTGATAAAAATCGATCCGCAAGACCAGCATCAGTACCGATACCAAATTCATCCTCAGCATTCATCTGGCACGTATTGGTACCACGCCCACGTGCACGGCTCCACTATATTCCAGGTAATGCACTAGTTCGATACGGACAACAGGCTTGTACAAATCCGGGATATTCGAAATTTGCGACTAGAACTACAACTAGAACTAACGACCATTAAAAGTCAGCAGCTAACTCACTAGTGATCTAAAACATACAATAACTAGTTCTATGTGTCGGAGGTTTATCTCGGCTCCTCATCGCCGATCCTGCTGTGAACACAGTACCTTCAAAAGTTCAGAGAAAGAGTGAGCCGAAATCAAGAAAGTCGGCAGCAGAGGCCCGAAAAGGACGCAATAAAGGAAGGGAGAGTGTATGAAGACATGCATGTGTGGATGACAGGACGCCCATGAAAGCAATGACCATGAACTTTATCAAATGCATTGTCGTGGCGCACAAGGCCTGAATAGGCGATAAGCGACAATGCTGTCGTTGTGTATCAATAGTAAGAATAATTCCGAAGCAACTCAGCACCGTTAAGACCAATTACGGAGTTGTAAATGCGATAATAAAAATTTGAGATGGAATCGGGATTTCAAAGCGACCGGGTTTCGAGTTTTAACTGGGAGGGGTTTGGACCCCCCCAAACCAACCCCTAGCTACGCCACTGTTAGTAGTGATGACTCTGAGCTAGCAATGGCGACAAGAACATCACGCAACAGAACACTTATATAACGCTTTACGCCAAACGACGCCCCGTGTTTTCTAGTTATTTGGAAACTATTTTTTTAATTGCGCAGCTACATCTAGAACTAGAACGAAACACTTTCCAAAATCCTCAATTATCGCACTAGAACTAGAATTACTCAAAATACAGTAGGCTTGGCTATAGTTGACCGTCAAATAACCAGATTGGTAGTTTGTACAAGTCTTACGGGCAACAGCCAACAGCGGACACGACAAATATTGTGAAATTCACAGGTCAGCGGCGGATTGGCTGGCATTCTTATAGTTGACGACGATCCGAATGATACGCCGGCTAAACTGCGAGCTGCTTCTTGTCCTTGGAATTGCGATAAAGACATCCAGCTAATTTTCCAACCTCTTCTGCTCTTCAACGATTCCCGCCGTGGATACGGAGTGCTTCAAGAAAATATCAAGGATTATGCCGGATTCAGGTAGAGATGTACGCTGTTTTTGACATGTGAAAATAAGTCAGAATTTTGTCAAAATTGTAGCGTTAGTTCAAAGAATTGTTAAAATTGTTTACAAAGTCAAAACGTTTTGCCACCTGCATTTCGTTGAATAGTATATGTTTGCACTGTCGATGAACTTATAATTTGACATTTTACGACTTGTGGCCTACTTTATAGGTTTACTGTTTTATACGGCCCATTGTCTGCTGATTGTGATTGATACACGGTCGAACGAAACAAATAGGTTGGCATAGTGGTATGCTCAACGTACCGCAATATCCTAACTGAAGGAAGGCTACGTGGGCATTGGATCTTGTATCAAGAAGCGCATGATGAAAATTGCGCGGTAGACAATATTGTCAGAATGAAGCAACACTGTGTGTCACTAGCAGTGTACGCACAATTGCAGTGTTGCCAGCCAACAGCTGCTGCTGTTGAACGCTCTTTCTATATATTCTTGGAAAGCTATTTAGTAACGACAGACACATTCTACCCGAGAATGTAAGGTACTACAGCAAATTTTGAGCATTTCTACCATAATGCGTGTTGGAACTATACTGCAATTCGTCATAGGTCCAAATCGCCCTACTGATAAGGTAACATAGGAATTTGATGATATAAAACCGGCTGTAAGTGTTATGGCAATTGTCCAGGATTGTAATGACTTGAGTCGCGATTCTTTCTCGAGTTGACTCGAGTCAAAACTGTAAAAGTTAGTCGGAACTTTGTGACTTGGTTACAACCCTGCAATTATCAGAGGTGGTCACAGTAGTCAGCGTTGTAGAAGTGCAAGGAGTACTTTCGAAAAAACATGTAGTATATGAGGCTACGGACAATTCCATCCAATATAGTCGACGTATACATTATACGGAATGGTTGGAACCCTCGAAATCGTCGTCGGCGCAATAGTTTTAGCATTTAGTTTTAGATCATTGGTACGCAATGGATGTTCTAAAAATGATGATCGCCGACAGTAAATAATGCTGCACTACAATGTAAGCCTGGTCAAACATATTTATGATCCGTTTAGGACAGAAGTCGGAAGCTTATTTCGACATAGGAGCCATATATTTACCCTATTTTCGATTGTTGATGGCATTCCGCTGTGGCCTTACAATGTAAGATGACGTCATCGCTAATAAAAACCAAAAATAAAACAATAAAAAACATGTCTTAAACAAGGGCTATGTTTTAAATATGTTCGTTTTAAATTGATTTTTGCTTTAATTGCAACTCTAGTATAATAATAAAAGTAGGCTACATCATTACATAACCACCTCAGAGTATTATACCGAGCTATCACTAGGCAAAGTCCAAAGGTGGAAAAGTGGCTCGCCAACAATGTACACTATTTCACCACCAACGGACAGCTGATGCCGCGGAAGAAACTATTCCTTGGGAAAATGTACAGATTCAGGTACGGTACAGTAGGGTACTTCAATGAAACATTAAAACAATGCGACAAAATATAGGCTCCCCCAAAACGTTGGTCTTGGGTCCCTCACAGAGCGATCAACCAAACTTCTAGGGGGCTGGGCCCCCAGACCCCCCATCGGGCTGTACGTTTTTTACATTACTCATCAGCGAGATCTGTTGTACTGTTTAGAGCAGGGGTTCTCAACCTCCATTAAACGGGCCGCATTTTAGCAGCAAAAGACGCTGCGGGTCGCAGAACATTATTACCTTGTATTTGTGGGCTACTATTAAATTTTGGCTACTGCAGCCTATTTACCATTCGTATATGGGCCGGTTTATCCACCTCTAAACCCTTCCACCAGAGAACCGAACTCCATTATCACATTGAGCTCTCACTGATATGAGAACAAGTCTGCCGTTCGGGGTCATTTCTGAGCAAACCAATCAACCCTCCTCCTTTCCTTCCATGGCGGGGCCCCTGCACCATTAGTTACAGTAGTTAGCTTTGTCAAATTGATGTTTTTCGCTGGTCCCCCTGTCACGTTTGCCCAGTCAGCATTTCCTCTGCAAATATGTCCACTCTGATAAAATGTACCCAGATAGTTAGCTATGCAATGTCTGTGAAGTCGGCGAATTCGTGCAAGCTAGGATAAAGTAGTCTATGCGGCAACGTGTTTGTTTCAGAACATCCGATAAAAGATCGACTGGCATTGCTGTTACTCTTTTGGTCACGGTTCAATCAGACAACTGTAGCTTCGAAATATCTCAGGTGATGTTGTCATTGCTGCTGAGTTCCGTAAACAGCAAATAATCGAACAGTTTTATTGAAATCACGCCTTCTCTAGCAGACTTTTTGGGTTTAGTGATATTCCCAGCAATTTTGAACGATGTGAAATAACCTCCTTTTTGGCAATTCCTGCTCCTTTATGGCTTCGAGGGCCAGGCGACTGTGCACGGACAAGACATCTAAAAAATGCCCTAAATGACGCGAAATCGGCAGTGACGACAAGGCTCACTAAACAGAAAAGATCAACGCCAATCGATTTTACGTGGGAGCGGGTCTTTCAGGCGTCGGGTTGGGGAAATGCACCTTTTTTAGTCAACGGAACAATATTTCCTGTAAAAATCACCTGTTTTCTCGCCCGCTATTATATCATTTGTAACTTGTAAAAAGTGTTCTCTTTTCGTATCTCCAAATGGGGTAACCCTATATACCCACACTGGACACGTTAACAACTACGTATATACGAAATACTGCTGGTCTTTTATGCTCACAAACCTCGAGTATCCAACGTTTTAGCTTCCAATTGTAACAGCACCGTCTATTTAGAATGGTAAACGCAGGGGGTGGCCACAATCTTGAATTGTCTATAACGACATCTGACGGAATACCAACAAGTGTTTGCGAGGTTCGCGAAATCGCAATCGACGGCATCTATTTGAAGACACCAAGAAAGAATCCTAACAGGCAAACATTACTCGTAAGCGGTTCAAAAGCTGATTGGCTTGTGAGATGCGACTCTCCAGGAACGTATATTGTAAGTAAAACTTACATTTCCATCGTTAGAAGATCACCAGAACGGAAAAAAGTATACTAGCTGATGGGTTTCGGATGTTCAGTATATTTTACGATGGGAATTGGGGTGTACCAATGCATAATTCCTAGATTTCGTAATAGCATCGAAACAGATACACTATATCTTACTAACAAGCAGGATGTTAACCAAGTCACAATGTACCGAGCCACAATGTCAATCTCACTTTTATAGTCAAGTCGAGTCACTTAGAATTCACAACCGAGTCAAGTAGAGTCCAGGTCGGGAGTAGAGGGTCGAGTCCGGGTCACACTGTTGAGACTCGGGTCCGAGTTCAAGACATTATGTTCGCTGTTCAGTTTTGAGTTGAGAAATTCCAATAATGAGGTAACTGTATTATTCTTCGAAGTTACAATGAAATGCCGGTCTTGACCGCTCGAGTCTCGAGTCATGCCCAGTGGCACGAGTACAAGTGAGTCAATACACAAATTTACTCAAGTCGACTCGAGTCATTTGCAGTATTTAGAGAAATGACTCGAGTAAAGTCGAGTCATTAAAAAATCATGACTCGAATAGAGTCATTACAATCTTGCTAACTAGGCGTTAAAATCGTGGAAGTACTTCATCAATGATCCTCTCCGTTCATATCACCATAAACGCCAGCTCTGGGTATATGCTCCTGATGGGAACTTCGGATGAGTAATGAAAAGTAACCCGTGATAGGCTCGGGTTCTCCTCGAGCTTTTCCATAAAATTCGGAGCGTTTCGGGGTTTTGCGCCATCCGAACCAAATTCGCGATATTAATATTACTAACGAAGCGAATAGCGTGATTCGAAAGCTCATCCGATCCCGATGGAACACAGAATATAGAATCGACGACGAAGGATGCCACTATCGAAATTTCCAAACATCCTTATTCGACCAAATATCGTCAATGCGAATATCGCAACCGCCATGAAAATATTTGTTTCGCCTTCGTTCCGGCCATTTTCGGCTGAAAGCGGATGCATTCAAAATTAGGTGTATTGGTCCTCCTTTATGCAATTTCTGTTTTTACCTGACACTGTCGACTATTTTCTTTTATCAAGTTGTAAATACGCGCATCATGGACAGTTGTGAGGGAGTAGCCCTCTCGTTGACAACTTTTATAGCCTGTTAGTGAACCCGCTACTTTTTTCAGCCGTCACCGAATTCGTGGACTCGTGTCACATATTGCTGTTACTAATCTAACCTTTTGATATGCATTTCTACTGATTTAATCGTTGCTCATGACAAACCCTGCACGCGGTGCACCAGACCGTTCGCAGTGATAAGCGCCACCTCATTTTGGCTATCTATAATAATAATAATATCCTAATATTATAGTGTACCCTCAGAAGTTCCCGGACCGACTGCCACAAGCAGTGAACATCAGAGTTATCATAATGCAGTTTTGTATAAATTTGTGCTTGACGCATTGATTTAATTACAGCTAAGCTCATCCCACGATGACAGAAATCAGATGGGTATAATTAGTAATTACGAGGGAATTCTTTTGACACTGGAAGTTGTACGTGGCACCTCCCGCAAACGAGACTTTTTTCCGCGCACACTCCCCAGCCCTCCGCCTTATCTCACGGACCAGAGAAATCTTCGGGAAGACGAAATAAAAGGACGATTCGTTGTGGAGCTTGCAACGAACCATCACTTAAACAGGGAGCAGTGGAGTGATCCGAAGTATTACAGGTCAGTATAGTGACGGCTAATGGGTAAAGATGGTCACGCCCCGTCCCCATAAACAATATTAAAGTGGAAAGCGAAATGTGAATGCAAATATACATCAGTAGATATAAGCAATTGATCCACATCCATATAATCCCAGATAGAGCGGATATGGTCAACTAGATAATTTTAGTTGTCTAATTGGACTAATTAGAGCTAAATACAGGTAATCTAATTCTAATCTAATTTGTGAAATGTTGCTTTGCTCTAATTCCAATTTTAATCCAATTTGGTAAATATTTCTATGCTCTCATGTTAATAATAAGCTAATTCTGCATTTCCTGAGAATGCTACAAGAGAACTGTATAGTTCGAAACGAGCCAAGCCTGGATTACAGACATTCGCCATGCTCGTGCTTATGGGATTGAACTCTAATTTGATACGAACTGAACTCGAGTCAATTTCGAAGCAATTTCAATAATTCTAATTATTTTCTAATCTGGAAAAGCTGAATATGTTCTAGTTGCTCAAGTCTAGAAGAAGCCCCTATTCAGAAACGGAAGGCGCCTATGTCCGTCCTCCAAGACTGCGCCATACAGAGGCGAAAAAATAACTTAATATCTCATTCGATTTCAACAGATATGCAATGGCTCTCGGCGAGCCACAGGAATGGCATCTCGTAAACGCGGATATCTTATCGCACCCCCTTCACATTCACGTGAATCATTTTCAAGTGAGTAGGAAAGACTGTTATGGTAGCGTGATAAGCATGGGCGTATCCTGACGGCGCAAATGGTGATAAACACCACATTATCAAGAACTATTATATCAGGACAGTTAGATATAGAGGGACAATGAATAGTAACTTCATCATTTTCGACGTCCGTTAAGGTCGTCCGCTACAACCAGTACACTGGGCCAGTCGGTGACTCGCTCCCCGACGAAGAGGTAAAGTTTAACTTGAACGTCCAAAGGAACCAACAGCAGCAATGTCACTTTCAGCACGCGAATTACGATCCTGGTAATCCATTGTACCTATTTACTCCTATATACCCCAAGGAATGTTCCAATCTTTTTGCGCTCCTACACAGATACGGTGCCAAATGACGCTAACGTACGAAATCCCGTCCCCGTTACCGGACTGGCACGTGCTTTAATTGGTGAATGGCGAGACGTACTGTTAGTACCGGCACTATCCAACATCACGGTGAAATTTGATTTGTATTTTTACCTTTTCTTTATAGAATATGCCTTACTATGGAAAATTTGCGATAGGCATAGTCCTAACATAAGGCATAAAATCGCAAACGTTGCTGGTTCTGTAGCTCTTTGATACTAGTAACGTTATCGTACGAATATCGCCATCGTAACTATTTGTATTTCTCATTTCTCTCTGTTGAATGTTAATCTATATTGTGATACATCAAATAAAAGTGCATGGCGTGATATCCGATTGATTATTAGGGCTCTTCAAAAATGACTTTTTTTCTCAAATCGTACTGGCTACTTTATAAAATTGTTAGGTTACCTAATTTAAGCCTACACACCAAATTTGGTTCAATTCCAACCAGTAGCCGCATTGTTACAGGAGAAGAAAGTTTCTATTTATTATATAAAAATAAATACCAAAAAATTTGAAAATTTTCTGTTCTCCCCATGAAAGTGTTAGGTTGTCTATAGAAACGATGTTCACCAAATTTGATTCAATTCCAAACAGTGGAAGCGTAGTTCTTGCCGTCGAAAAATTTGGATTTGAATAAAATATTATTTACGGTGGGCACGACTATAATAAATAATTAAAGAATTGGTCACCGTAAATACTATTTTATTCATAATCCAAATTTTTCGACGGCAATAACTCCGCTTCCACTAGTTGAAATTGAACCAAAGTTGGTGAACATCGTTTCTGTAGACAACCTAACACCTTCATGGGGTGAACAGAAAATTTTTATATGATAAATAGAAACTTTCTTCTTCTGTAGCAATGCGGCTACTGGTTGGAATTGAACCAAATTTGGTGTGTAGGATTAAATTAGGTAACCTAACAATTTTATCAAGTAGCCAGTACGATTTGAGAAAAAAAGTCATTTTTGAAGAGCCCTATTGATTATATTATATACAGATTCGATTCACCCCAACCGACTTCACCGGAGATGTGATTATTCACTGCCATATTCTCGATCACGAAGATTTTGGGATGATGATGATTGTGAAGGCAGTAAATCCAGGTAAATATAAAAATATGCATTCAATATAGTCGGTCGTGATGTCTGCTTCTCTATCGAGCCGAAGTGTTCGAGCTTTAAATCTGCAACTCTGTTGGTTATATGTATGTATTAATGATCACAACAAAGCAGTGATTGGACCTCCCGAGTCAATTTTTTCGTATGACTTGATTCGAGTCACTTTGAAAAAAATGACTTGACTTGACTTGACTTGACTCGGCGCTTCAGAAATGTGGATTGACTCGTGACTCGGAGCAAAATTTACGAGTCAGTTACGTAAACGGTGTCGATTAAATCACCATATCTTATGTATGTTCGGGTTGTTCGCGATACGCCGGTGTCTCTTGTGAGAGCAACCAGTCATTCACTGATTGTACGTTTCACTGATCCTTCATTGTTAAATCACAAATAAATTGACCTCAAACGAAATGATCACAGCTTACGTTGTCGTAGTAGTAGTAGTAATAGATTAATCCAATCTAATAGCAATGTATCTTTGTTTCTTGGACGGCCCAGTGCTTACATTGCACAGTGATCACTGATCTACTTGACCGACCGTCTTGTATGGTTCAAATCAAATGAATATAGTTTATGCGTTAATATTCTTACGGCTGTGCAGATGGGCAGTGCATTGTACCACATCAATTTGTTCAACTTCCCCAGGATTCGTATTCGATCCTCTATAAGTCTATATTGACTGATAATAACATACTGTAGCATGTAAATATACATATACACAGTTACTCACATATTTTATTAGCAGTTTCGCACGTGCGTGAGCGATACAACGCCTTTTTGCGTGCATATTTAACATTATATTTGGCATTTGATTCAATATAAATGGCCAATTAATCTGTCCTTCACCCAGTTAGCAAAATGTATCGACTTTGCATCATCACTGATACTTCGAATATACAATTTGATTTGAATCGTGACTTGACTTGACTCGAGTCACCTTTGAAAATCGATTGACTTGACTTAACTCGAGTCAAAATGTGTAATGACTCGAGATGACTCGTGACTCCGTGACTCCGTGACTCGTGACTCGAAGGTAGTGACTTGATCCCAACACTGCAACAAGGTGGTGCTTATCGCCATTTTAGGCCTTGTGCTTTACGGCAGGAATTTGATAATGTTCAATCATGGGTCTTCGCTCTTTGTATTGTCCTGGACGTCTTTCAATCTCTCTCGCAGTCATTCTTGAGTCGCTCTCACTTATATGCGTCCCGATCGTGGTCGTTGCTGCCGATTTGTAGCTCGGCTCACTCTACGCCAGGACTTTTCAATGCACTGCAGTTGTAGTGACGTCGACGATGAGGAGGAGCCCATATAAACCTTCGACACATAGAAGCTGACCAGAACCGGAATTAGGAACCCTTCCATTAGTGTCGTGGCGGTGGTGTTTAGTAAATGTACAAAGTAAGTGGAAGTGGAATTAGTCCAAAATCATAACCGTTCGAGTAAGTATAATTTGTCACTGACCAACCACCTCCGAGAAGCCTTCCCACCCTCAGTCGGGTATCATATCATCACACCGTAACTTCTGCATTACCCACAGTTTCGTACAACGTCAACAAGTTTCGCTCGTTTGCCTTGCAGGGGAGAGCACCGACGCATATATCAGGTCGGGCGACGCATATCCAGGGACTTGTCAACTTACTGATAGATATCCGCCCAACAACGCTACCAACCTCGCCGGCGTCACGGATAGAGGCTATAAGAAATACAATCGGCCCCACGCTGGAAAGAAGCCAAAGCCATGGAATTTTTTTTAACTAAAAATACTAAGCCATAGATGTGTATCATTGTATGTTGTCGGTAACCCAGAAACCACAAGCACTTTGTAAGAGCGCCACGGTTGTATACTCAGATGCCAAGTATAGGCTGTATGATTCGGCGTAATTGATGGTATTGAAGGTTCATATTATTCGATCACATTTCAGCTATATAGACAAATTTACGTACCTCAAACGTGGAAAAAATAGAACCATGCCTACATTTACACTTGTTGCCGTGCTAAATATTCGTGATGTAGGCCTCAATCACATGATCAGTGTCAATCATCGCCGCTTTGCCTTTCTTTTAACTCTCTCGTAATCGGGAAAAAGCGTTGTGTTCGGAGTGGAGTGTGCTAAGATATTCGTTTGTCTGTGTTAATAAAGAGAATGCCATACGATTGATGTCTCTTTATGATTTTAGGGTTGTCGAAAATGTACCTGCTTCTCTTTTAATTACCTATGATAGTTTTGCCATGGGTCGCCAACTCAAAACGAGTCACGGGTCACTTTCCAAATTTCGTAGAAGCCGCGGGCAGTATGAATTCAATATCGATACAAAATAGGCAACACCGTTTAACAATTGCTTTTTTAACGTTTTACAGCAGTACAATGCCGTGTTCTCTAACATGGGCGACGGGCATAGTTAATACAAAATAAATGATATTTTATTAAATACAATAAACAATATCACGGTCATAAATTTCATTCTAGTTTGAAGTGTGAGCTGCGCACGACATCTGACAGACTTTTCAGCGACTAAGGAATCGATATTGAGATTATAGCTCGTGTCTCCACGGTACTTACTGGAAAACAATGTCCTCGTAAAACTTGATTTTGTGGGAAACCCGAAGTCGTTTTCTAAGCCTCTATGTCTTGGCATTGTCTGGGACATTGCACGTCAAGGCAATATGCACATCCATATTGGCTACTTCTTCCTCCACCACCGAATGCTATTACCATCGCCGAAGCTGCGTTGAGCACAGAAGATACCTATTTTGAACGACTACATCAACATTTTTATACTGAATTCAACTTCAGCATAAGCTTTTAAAGATATAAAATCGTGTCGCGGGCCGCAAAATATGAGCTCATGGACCGCATTTGACCCGTGGGCCGCGTATTGGTGACACCTCGCTATTGGTGACTGCGCATATTTCAGCTAAAATTATGCTGCATATATATACAGAGGTGGTCAGTAACGAATTACTTCTACTTTTTGGAAGTACTCAAGTAGTTTTTCTCTACTTCTGGTACTTACTCAAGTAGATCTGATTTTCTCTACTTCTACTTCTACTTCGTAATATTTTAAGGTCTACTTACTTACTTTTTGCTATTTTCAGTTTGTCAAGAAGTAGTCTAATCCCCCAATACGAAAGATAGCCTGAGGAATTTTGGGGCTGTTTTCACGGAGTTAACAACATTTAATATTCATAAAAGTCAAGTAAAGCGCAGAAATTTTGTTGCTCTTCGCGCGCAGTAGTTATCGAGTGACGAATATATTTTCAGGAAAGTATCAGTGAATATAATTTAGGTACCGGATTGCATGGTTCCCCTCGCACCGCATTGTCACCCATATCAAATATTTCATCACAGTAAATATGGGCCACCATATCGTTTGAAACTACCGTTTCGTAATCTAGCAATTACCAATCATATCGTAACCTAGCAGCCCATTACGTGTCTCGCTAATCTGGAAAATCCAGCTTTTTTGAACGTTGCACCTGTTTTAGCAGATCACCTTTAAAGCTTTATGGACAAAAGACATGAAATATAGTTTCCGCTTTTAGAAGTGGTATTTGTACTTCACTTTCAATTGCGAGTATCTTACTTTCAGTTCTAATTACTTTCAGTTCTTTTGTCTGCAGAACATACATGCTGACGCATAAAAGCAAGTGTAGTAATGCCTATATTTTCCGAAAATAAAGCTACACTAAATATAGCTTTTACGATCCACAATATTTGTTATTAACGTATAATAATCGCGCAAAGTGATGAAACCGTATCCGATAAAACTTCTACGTATTGCTCTTCGCCTAAACGTGGGGCCTTATAATATGGGGTAGGGTACCATGCCATGATATTCCCTAAAACGGAGTCTTCTAGCAAACAAGGGTTAGTATCGCATTTTCATATCAATATTATAATTGGCGTCCCATGATACGAAAAAATGCTTATTCTGACGAAAATTGATACCTCATGGGATACATCAATACGAATCAAGCTCTCTGCACCTTTCGCATAGCTCATTTCGCAGCTTTCGACAGTCCATGGGAACGAACTAAGACTGTTTTCAAAACTACTTACTTACTTGAGTAGATTTAAAGTCAGTCAATTCTACTTCTACTTCAAGTAGTTTTAGGTGGCTTGTTGAAGAAGTACTTCTACTCGTACTTGAGTAGATTTTTCGTGGCTACTTCTACTTTTAGTTGAGTAGCTTTCTTGAATACTTTGACCACCTCTGTATATATATATTTATCGCCCTTCCAGCTATTTGTCATACGCGTTCGACGGAAAACAGTTGACATACTGGGGGGCGGGGTGCTGGACTGTTCGGCGACTGAAGATTCGCTCCCCATCTCGAGACATGCGAAGCGGTAAAGTGCACTGCCAAAGAAACGGGGCTGAAAAGGCCGACCTCGTAAAATCTTGGCTCAATAGTTCCATCCCATATATATCGAGACCTTCTTGAATCCTGCTTCATGCTTGATTCTTTCCAACAACGCGAAAGGAGTGTTACAAAATTCTTGCTCATGGGTTTGTAGCCTATATATGTGTAAATCAAACAGCTCTCACAGGAAACGACAGCGAGCCGTTCTGGTAAGAAAGGCTTTATTCACTGGGTTATTAAAAGTTCCATCCCTCGTCCGTTGAATTTGTTCTGCTGCTCATTTTGATTAACTACTATATAGCGCTTACCGTAAACATTTAATAGATTCTGTAGCAGGCCTAAATGAAAATGCATAGCGTTTTATGTCACTTTACGACACAGCATACTGTCGAACCGTACCCAGGGATATGTGGAAGTTCGGATCAGGGCCTCAATGTCGAGAAAAGGATCTGCTTGTTGCATAAGAATGAGGACGTGTCTTTTTATCACATTTATTAGAGAATAACGTGGTGGGACATAGTATAGAACAGATCAAATATATCCGTTTGTGATCAATCATACACCGTATTTGACATTTGAGTTTGCGTGTTGCGATGAATGACCTTGGTTTGCATTTTGAAATTAGGTCGTTTGGCCTCAAACAAGGGTAAACGTAGATTCGCGAGTAGACTTCAAAATAATTATATTGGGAGAAGATAAATTTAAAATAATCATCCCATTACTGGACGTGCTCGGCTTGCAAGGACATGACATGGTATGAAACAGAAGATACGTTCGGGATAGGCCTCGGATTTGGAGCTTCAGTCTGGAATAAGATTTCGATTTGACATGATCGAACACCATCATCTCTCCTTCACGCTGGAAAAACCATACCTTTTAGAGCAAATTTTCAACCCTATTCAAGGAATTTATCCTTCAATTTCCTCAGCCAGAGTATACGCGCTGTTCGGCGGATATCGGTCTGTGAGGCGACAAGTTCCTGGATATGCTCCACCCGATTTCACATCGGCAGATGTGCTCTCTCCTGTAGACACAGGAGTTGACGAATTGAAAATTACCAGGTGTAACACTATATCATAGAGCTCCTTCGAATATGAGATGTAGTTCGTGGTCGAAGTCGCAAACGTTGAGAAAATACTGCATACGCTATAGCAGTGGTGCCGGATTATTGGCCAGCCTAGTCGTTTTTATGCGGTCAGTTGAAGTCTTGATGGTTCGACAATAAATGGATCAAAAACATGATGGGATGAAAAGCTGCACTGTTCATTATATCAGCTTGTAAATCAGAGTTTGACAACTCCACAATTTTCAGTATTTCCAAATTAGATTGGAATTAGAATGCCTGAATTCGCAAAAAACTTGGAAATTGAATTCAATTCCTAATTGGAAATAAAGACAACAAAACTTTAGTTCAGTTCGTGTCAAATCAGTCAAATGTCAAATGTCTGTACACATCGCGTGGTTCGTTTCCCGCTTAGCAGTTGTCTGTAGAAATTTCATGAACATGTTAGATTATAATTATAATTAGAGAACTACAATGATCCAATTATCAAGTTATCTGTAAGAACGTACCAGAGCTGTAAGGACTTGAGTCACGACTCGACTCGAGTCGCGATTTTCTGAAGACTCGACTCGACTCGAGTCATTTTCTCGAAATACGGAAATGACTCGGCTCGAAACGTGTCAGTCTGTGTATTGACTCGACTCGGACTCGAGTCATTGTGCATGACTTGAGTCTCAGACGACCAAGACCGACATTTCATTGTAATTTCGAAGAATAGTAAAGTAACCACACTGTTGGTATTTCGCCTATTGATACAGGTACTTGAAAATGCCACCAGAAACTGTTAAACGTGAGGAAAATTAGTATATTTTGAATGCGAACCATTCGATATCACCAAACAGAGTTATAAAAAGTGGTTTTAACAAGACTTTAACTCAAAATGAGCAGTCAACGCAATGTCTTGGACTCGGACTCGAGTTATAATATTATGACTCGGACTCGACCCTCTGCTCGCTGACTTGGACTCCAACTTTACTCGGTGGTGAATTAGAAACTATAAAAATGAGATTGACGTGTGAATCGGAGCCTAGTAACAAGGTTACAACCCTGGTACGAAATCTCAAAGCAAAACAAAAATGTTGTGCGCATATGCGCATAGGCATCGCATCAATCGATCGTATCATAGGATCGGATGTTTCTAATCCGCGCCAATAGCGACAAAATAAAATTATCCCAAAGTGGTCACTTGGCATGATCAGAAACGAAGTTCCTTTACATTACTTTACCCCAGGTATGCTTTGCCTATATACTTGAACTACGTTCTGAAATGGTTATTTTGTTAGACTACTTTCACTGCTACTTAACAGTTTTTTTTTATCAAAACTACTTACTTTTCACACTTTTAATTTCGTAAGTAGAAAGCAGTTTTTGGGTATGCTTACGTCACATTTTTTAGTTAAATTGTCACGACAACCGGGTGATACTGTGAAAAACATTTTGTCAGCATCCATTCTAGCCACCTTAGTCGAACTGCAGCTAAATGTTTTCCAAGAAAAGTACTATTCCATTAGTATATAGCAGCAATCGATCTCTGCGATATTGAGGTTACGCGTCATCGCTTCTTAACTCTTTGCTATATTAGTGGCACTATGGGTTGCATTTAAAACAAATTGCCTTTTTCAAACGTTGTATAATCATGCCATAGTTGTGTAAATACTTTGGAAATACATGTAGTCTGAGCCTACGGACGATTTGCAGCCAATAGAGTCGGCGCGTACGATATGGAATGGCTGGAACCCTCGAAATCTCGTCGGTTCGACAGTTATACCAAGTAGATATAGATCAGGGGTGGGCAAACTGTGGCTCGCGAGCGGCATGCGGTTCTTTGACACTTTGATTGCGGCTCTTTAATGATGATCATTTTGCTAGAGAGGTTTAACCTGATTATAAAGTGATGCATTCTATCACTTATTAACGATATGCGTATTGTTTTCGTGTTGCTTCTTTCTTTATGGCTTACGTTTGTAAATTTAGGGGTGGTGGCACTATCATGGTTAGAGCTTGGCAATTGAACTCTCGATTCGAGTTCACATAAAACCATTCCACCCGCAACGGTGGTGCGTGGTCGCCAATCAATTAGAAATCATTGTGTTCGACAATTAGCTTGATAAATTGATCAAGGTAGCGCAGGTTACGATCATTTCCGGACTAACAATGGTGAATACGACTCTTCCATTTGTATAGTAGAAGCTATAACAATAGCTGCGTAGTTTGGTCAAGAAAATGTCATTGAGAGATAATTTGAAGAAAGGAAATTATGATCAGGAAAACAGAACGCTTAAAACAGAGTGGGGGGAGTTTACATTCAGTGATAAACGTCATTACGAAACCAAACACCAACATTTTGCCACGAGTTATACGTAACGAAGACAGATTTCCGGAGTAGTAAAGACTACCAAGCTTCCTTAAGTGCTCAGCAGCACTTGAGGGAACTGGTCCACATTGCTTTGACGTCATATCAGCCTGATTTCAAACACCTCGTAGCCCAGCTGGAGACGCACGTTTTCACATCGCAATAATAAACTTCATTCGATAGCCTATACATTTCGTTGTGACGTAATAAATTCGTTTTTTTTACTTTTGTGATGTGGCTCATTTACAACTAAGATTTTTGATATGTGGCTCGCGCATGAAGCAGACCTGCCCACCCCTGATATAGATCTTTGGTTAGGAATGACTGTGGTAAAAATGCTGCTCAACGATGTAGTCCTGGTTGAAGACATTTTGGTCGGTTTACGATAGTGGTCTTTTCGTCGAAGGAGCCATTTTTACCCTATATTTTCAATTGTCAGTACTAATCCACTGTGGCGTCACAATTAAATATTCGTGACGTCAGGGCTAAAAACAACAGAAAACAACAACAAAGACACGTTTTAAACATGTTTGTTTTAAATTGTTTATTTTTGTTTTACATGTAACCCTGTGGCCCCTATTTCTTCAATGTCGCACTTTCTCGACAAGATCAAGGCAGATAATTAATTTTATATAGTTTTAGACCTATATTATGGAGAAACTGTGTCTTGCGAACCACGGCGGTTTAGTTACTTCAAGTATATGCGCAGTGCTTCTTCAGGGAATTTACAAGAATATAATAACTTATTATCATCACCTTCGTTTACAATCTTGGCGGCCATCATCATTCCCCTGTCTTCGTGTTGGAGAATGTGACAGTGAATTATGACATCGCCAACGTAATCCCTAGGGATGAAGCGTACCTAAAATATAAAAATTCGGTAAACAAAATACCTATCCATTGGTGTGTATCTGTAAGGACCGTAAAGTTGTTCAAACTACGGATAAGGACCTGCTGTGCATTATGTATGTGTACTTTTAAACGTTCATCTCCCTCTGAAATGGGAAATAATATTCTCGTGACCCTGGCACATCGAACACCGTGGCTGGGGAGATAGCGTAGTGCCACGTTGCACCGCTGCAGCCTGCAACACCCACGGGTTGCGAGTACGAATTTGCTACATGTCGACCTTGTTTCCCACTTTCCCTCGCGGCGCCCCTTAGCAGTCTAATTGCCACACTTATGTGCATCGGCACACCGAATGAGAACCACTGTTGTGGATTAGCGTTTCTGCGATCTAAGAATGGTCAGCTAAATGATGACATATTTCCTCTGTTACATTCCAGGGATTGCTGAATATTGAGTCATCAATCTTCAGCATGGAAATGTATGAATTTAAATATAATGTCAATAATCCATACATTTATTTGTCTTCATTAATTATCTGGCACCTGTTTGACGATTTATAACCAGAGGTGGTCGGTATAACGAAGTACTTGCACTGCTTACCCAAGCGGTTACGTTTTTGGAGTATTTCCCCTTTTACTTTAGTTTTTTGGACAAGTTGTATCACTTTTTTGAGCGAAATTGTCATAAAAACTGCGTGAAATAGTTCCTGTATCACGGTAACGGAATATATTTTGTAATGGCATTAGCTATTGTGCGTTAGACCAGTGCTCCGGTGATCTCGAGCGCTGATTAGTATTTAGTATGAGCATTGTCTCTATAGTTTATATACCTTGCCACTTCACTTTTCCTTTTTCCGATCAGCATTACTGCGGATTCTGTGTATCATGTGAACTTTGAGGTACATGTTTTGATAAAACGTTAAATGGATGTAACATGTCGAAAAAGGTTGAAGAGCACTGCGTTAGACTATACTGATATATCTTATTTTAGTTTAGTATTACATTAAAACTATTTTTTTATACAATAATAATGGAAACAGTATAATAATAATATGCTATATGTAAAAATATACATAGTATCAGTGTACTGTATATACCGTGACGTTCGTTAATGGCGGTATAAGAAGCGTATCCCGATAGTCACCGATTTGGGAGAGCCCAAGCTCGCCATCGATGACGGGGGGATATCTTTCCTCGCGTTCGACATTTATTTCTGCAAAATAAGACATTGCGTAATTTTGTACACGTATGATATTACATCCCTGATACCACCCCTGATATACGCGAGTGAATATACACCCATGCCAGCTAAGCGTATAGTACAAGTATCACCTGGATCAAATCCCGCATGTTGGTAGTAGCACTTGTCCGTCTGATCTTTCATGTCAACTAAGTACCAATTGCTTTCGTCATCTGTGGACAAGCCTATTCCGCCCGTGTAGTTGTTGTAGCTTATTACCTGGTATTGGGGGGAAATGTGACTTTGCGTTGCTGTATAACTATAAGGGCTGGACAAAATCTACCTATGAGTGATTTCATTTCGAATCAGCTACGAGACTTGGTCTAGTATAATTCTAGTTGCGTAATGAGAGCGGAATGTCAGCAATCTAATTTGTGAGATGGTTTCTAATTTAATGACTCTTATTTATTTAATTATACTTATTGCCTATATATTAGTAAATCACCGAACGGGGGTGCTGTTGTATGTATTATTGTTTTCAATCCATCAAAAATCCCTGTTGAATATAGTCAATGGCCATTTACATAGGGCACACAAGATATTGTAGTTATATCGATTTATAGGCTACCCGCTAATAGCACGGCTCACGTTAGGATCTTGTAAGGCACTGCTTGCGAACCTACAGCATCCGACAGCGGATTATTGCTGTTCTTGGAGTATATAATATACAGTATAATACTTATAATATGCAACTCGAAAGAGACGGTGTTCACATGGAATTGAGCTTGTATAGAAATGTTATTATTAACGCGAATACGAACCTTGAATTCCAACCACACGGTGTAGATATCGATACCAAATACCCTTAAAACCAGTGGTACCCCGCGTGGACGATTTTAAGAAACAAGGGGGTGATATTACCAGAGGGGTGATCGGGGGGGGTACAGGGGCGAATATGACACAACGTCGAGTGAGATATATTTAAATATAATTAAAACGGCCACAAAATGCACGGGTATATGGCTTATTCTTCATATTACGCGAAAGTTGACCCTAAAACAGGCCAACTCAACGGAAAGTAGATGCGTAAACCGGCTTTTCGAGCATCTACCCGGAAAATGACCTTCTTTAGTCAATTCACCAGCGATCGGAGTGAATAAATTTCCCGTTTATTTGTCCTCTAGTCCGGATCCGTAAATATGGGGGGAGGGTAAAAATGTGTGTCGAGCTTGATATGGGGGGAGGGGGGGATAAGTTGAAAAGGGTTGGGATGGGAACAAATGCTTTAAACTCACCTGAAAATGATTGACGTGCATATGTAACGGATGCGACCTGTTATCCGAATTCAGGAAACTCCATTCCTGCAGTTCGTTGAGTCTCATTCCGTACCTGAATTCGTCAAATAACAAACACTTTATTCAAAGCTATTTCGGTATCACCAGGGTTGTAATGACTCGAGTCAGACTCGAGTCACGATTTTTTGATGACTCGACTTGACTCGAGTCATTTTCTCAAAATACGGAAATGACTCGACTCGTCTCGAGTCAATTTGTGTATTGACTCGACTTGGACTCGAGTCATTGCGCATGACTCGAACCAAGTCATATGACTCGAGATTCAGCCGGCCAAGACCGACATTTCATTGTAATTTCGAAGAACAGTAAAGTAACCAATCTATTTGGATTACGTCTTTTGGTGCTGGTACTTGAAAATGCGACCAGAAACTGTTAGAAGTGAGGAAAATTAGTATATTATAAATGCGAACCATTTGATATCACCAAACAGAGCTATAAGAGTGGCTTTAACAAGACTTTAACTGGAAACTGAGCAGTCAACACAATGACATGGACTCGGACTCGAGTTATAATACCATGACTCGGACTCGAACCTCTGCTCGATGACTTGGACTCGGACTTGACTCGGTGGCGAATAGAAAATGACTCGACTTGACTCGAGTCAAAACCGTAAAAGTGAGAATGACTTGTGACTCGGAGCTTTGTGACTTGGTTACAACCCTGGGTATCACTTTACTTTAAAATTGACAGCATTGATATTTGAAAGAATTTAACCACCGCCCAGACTTCTGGCGCATGAAACACGAGTTAAGACAATAGCTGTCATAGCTATAAGACAAACAAACAGGTAAAATAATACCAAAGTAAAATACCAATATTACAGCAATGGATAAAGCTGAACTTTGGGTATACGAAAGTACTATTTATCCGATTTGCAGTCCACAGTACGGTGGAAATCAGATCAAGGCATCAAGTTCATTAGTCTGCAAACAGGATTGGTATCTCCCAATATACAGGCAGCATTGTTACAGCCAATCGCATCGCTTGAGAAGCCTAGCTACGAGTCAAATTTGATAGTCGATGTGTCATCCATTGGGCATACCCTAATTCACTAATAACTGCTTCACGTTTCAAGTTTCGCAGTATATTTTGGGCACGAAAACATCAAATGTTGGTTTAATAACGTGGTATTTTGAACAAAATATATACGATATAGACCTGAGGCAATTATTTTCAGGTTGTCTCATACATTCAAACTTGGACGTCTGGATAATTAATGTAGTGTAATTGGGATAATTGGAGAAGTGGTTCCCAACGTGGCGATATCGCCTCACAGTAGACGATTTTGGCAAGCAAGGGGGTGAAAATACCAAAGGAGGCTATTGGAGGGCAACGGGGGGCGAAAATGTTGGAACGTCTAGTGGGATATAATTAATTAACGCGGCCAAATAATGCACGCGAAGACGGCCTATTCTGCATATGACAAGCAAATTGACTGAAAAAAGGGTCAACTGCCCCGGAAAGTAGACGCGGAAAATGGTTTTCCGAAAACCTACTCCGAAAAATGACCTTTCTTTTTTAGTCAATTCGCCAGTGATCAGAGTTTAGTGAATACATTTGCAGTTTACATGCCCCGCTTTTCGGATCCGTAAATATGGGAGGGGCGAAAATTTGCTGCGGGCGTGATAAGGAGGGCGATGAGTCGAAAAAGGTTGAGAACCACTGAATTACAGTGAAATGCTACTAATCTAATTCTAATCTAATTGGTGGAATGTTTCTCTGCTGTAGTTCTAATTCTAACAAAAGAACCGTATAGTGTGAGCCGCGGGAGACTTGCTGTACAGGCGTCTGCCGTTCTCACGCCTACGAGATTGAACTCCGATTTGCTATGAACTGAGCTTGTCCAAGTTTTCGCGAATTCAGTGATGCGAGTTGTGATATAATATGGATAAAATGTGTAGCTATAAGTCTAATTCTAGTCTAATTAAAACAATACTAACCGGTATTTCACGGGATGGCTCCACTTTTCCCTGTTCAGTGTCTGAGACGGACCGAGTTCGACTGTAAAGCGAGCTTTTACTTCGGTTTCGTCTGCATTTTGCAAGTCCCTAAGGTACGGCGCCAGGGACGGCAGACTGGACGGAAATTTCTTTACAGATTCGGCGCCCGAAACTACCAACGTAGCGAGAACGTCATCGTATCGCTTGATAAGTCCGATGGAGGCGGCATTCGACTTGCGCGGATAGGAAGCGAGCTAGACGCGATAGAAATGTTCATTAGTCGCGGCCAGACTTGGACAACTAGATAATTCTAGTTGCCCAATTTGACTAATCAGAGAGAAATGCCGATAACGTAATTCTAATTTAATTTGTGAAATGGTTCCATGCTTTAATTTTAATTCTAATCGCAGTTCCGGTTTTCCTAAAAATGCTGCAAGGGAACTGTATAGTGCGAAACGTGCCGAGTTTGCTGTAGAGACATTTTCTATTTTCTTGCTTATGAGAATGGACTCTGCTTCGATACGAACCGAACTTGATTCAATGTCCAAGTGTTCGCGAAATCAGTGGTTCTAATTATAGTCTAATTTGGAAAAAACTGTGAAGCTATAATCCCAATTCTAGTTCAATACGGAAAAGCTTTTTAGGGCAGCCTATCAAGCATAATTCGAAGTCCAAAAGAAGACAAAAATTGTTCCGTAAATCAACATAAAGTAGAGTCTTTCGAGATTCACTCAACTCCCTATTATTATTATTATCTTCTTTATTCACACTAATTATTATCTTCTTTTTTCACAGTAAAACCGGTAAATGCACACATAATCCGGGGAGCAACCTGCCCCCTAAGGAAAATGGCTAGATTGGAGTAATATTTTTAAATTTTAGTAATACAGTCAAATTGTTATTCCTATATGCAATACATGAAGAGGTCGGATCACAGAATTGCGGTAGATAAAGAATTGGCAATGGCTGCAGAACAGAGGTAGAAGAGATGGTTGAAAATAAACAATCGAAAGTGTAATTTTAGTCCAGTGGTGCATTCAAGGCCTTCCGAAGAATATGCACAGTATAAAAAGTTTTCAGCGGCACTTATCACCTGTTGAGGTCTTGTGTGCCACTTACAACAACGCAAACAAATTCAGGAAAATTCAAGAAAAAGGCACTCAAGTGAAGCTACTACTAGAGAGAACAAATTCAACTACAACAGGCGATAGGGCGGGGTTAGATAACACATCAAATAGCGTGAAATGAATGTTGAGCTCGTCGCTCAGAAATCTGTGATGAAATTGATATTCCGGACATATAACAATGAAATGATACACCGTTTCTCCCTACAGATTAGTGTGTCGTCGCGGTGGAGTCAGAGTAATTTATATCCATTTTACACATTTTTAGAGAATTATATGTTTGCACATTTTAATTTTCTTTCAGACATATTTTGGAGATGGTTAGGCTTGAAACAATGAGACAAATATAATCAAGGCGAAGATATGATCGAAAACAATGAAAATTGTATACAAAAACCAGATTTCATTAGAATTTGAGAAATGGAACTTAAGATTTGAAAAATGGACACATGGTACTATAATTCAGCAGCGATGATGCATGGACAATGGACATCGAAAAATTGTGGGCCTCACCTTGTACGTGCCCGGAGTGTCACATTTCACGAGCCAGTCGGCCTTTGCACCAGCCACCAATAAAGTTTGCCCGCCGCGCAATATACGAGGCTTGGGCAGGTAAATGCCGTCAAGCGCTATCTCTCGGATCTCACATTTAGAAGTTGGGTTGCCAGCTCCATCGGCAATGTAGAGCTCGAGAGTGTGTTGGCCGCCAGCGTTAACCATTCTGAAAATTAGCAGTAAGCCAAATCAATGAAATAATACGAATTGTTGTCACCTTAAGCGTTGAAACTTCATCGAAATATCATCAAGACATTTCAAGTCATCGATAAGTGTCAGATGTGGAATTGTATACCATACGTTAGTACAGGCTATGTAAGCAACTATTCGAGTTACAGCGAGACTCAAAAACGCAACATATGTTTGCAGTTCATTCTATGTTAGTATGTAACGCGGCGAGTTGATGATACATTACTTGAAGTCAAGTGAATAGGGCAGTGGCGATGCGTCCTGCCGGTCAGCGATTAAACAATAGCCTAAATTACAAAATGCTTATTAATAAAATTACTTTTTCCATCCCAGACGCTCACTATATCCATGACGATCGCGTATGATTCAAGTGTTGTTTGAAGCCTTACAATCCCACGCGGTCATCAAAGAGCTACTACTATTTTTTCAAAGCACAGTATATATAATCCACATGCCTTAGTTATTCAAGTGGTCCAGATTTGTGAATTCTTTTGACTACTATTTCAAGAGTTTTCGAAGCAAAACTGCTGAGAATTTAGACTTTAGATAACATCAGCCAAAACGTTGAATTTAGATAAATTTTAACGAATTTTAGAAATTAAAACTTTAAAACTACCAGACGATGTGGCTCCTTATTATCGGTAAAAAAATTTAATCGCAGCATATATTTGTGATACCTGACACCATTAGTCACTTTGCGTTACCCAGGAATATGTATCATGGAATTTTGAACGCGGCCACGAGTTAATGACTATAATGAAAGCCTCCGTCTCCACACTCTAAACTACTTCGCCAATCTATTTCTCTGGGTAATTATCGGATCGTCTGCTTCCTACTTCTACTGCTAGAAATTTTCACATATCACAAAAACAGCTTATTCTACTTGTTATGGATCTTCTTCCTGCTTATACTCGTCAAAAAGTATTTCTGTCAACCGAAGTACCATGCGTAGAGCTTCATTTTATGCGGTCATAGTTAATAGTGCTGATGCGCTAAATCGATAAATATATCTACAGTCATTAGAAATCGCAAACGTCCGACAAAACTTAGCAACACGTGCACCTTTCCCACAGACTATGCGTAAACTGTATTACCGGAATCTGTATATTTGCGAAGTTGTCATTCCCAAACTCGGTTGCAGCTGTCCGTTGGTGATGAAGTAGTTAACATTGCGTGAAAGCCAGTCCACTAATGTTGTGTTGCCTGATGAAATCTTCTCGAAATTCCTGAATATGGCATTTATGGGCTTGTTTAATCGAAATATGTAGACTCTTGATTATTCATATTGAAATAAACCCGAATATTGGAGTTAAGCCGGGTTTATATCAATGTGAATAATCAATATGTAGCCTATAGAGCAGTGGTCGGGAACCTTTTTGGGCCGAAGAGCCATATTGACCCAATATTTTCAAATTTAAATCCCAAAGAGCCATAAATGTCAATCAACTATTACGCCACAATTACGATGACGTGACGTAGGCTATTGGCAGCACTAATGCATGGAGCATAGAATTCGTAGTGTGTGCCATATTTTCTCTGCTCGCATGCGTATGGAGGCAAACATGGTCACTACAGCAGTACACACATTGAAACCTTCAATGATTATTGGTATTTTCTTTGATGTTCATGAATGACCAGATTTTAAACATTTTTACTCCCAACATCAAGCAAATTTCAAAATTTATTGTTCGAAAATAAAGCGCGAAAGGCGAAGTAATGCATAGGTGAGGCACAGACCAGCCAAGTCTCACCTGCGAAAGCGCAACTCATCTTAAATAGCTTCGAATTTATAATTACTGATATTAATCGAATGTAATTGTCGCACTGCTTCCGAATATCTGAATATTGATAAACTTCTCCAGTATTCGGCTAATAAAACTTCACATTTAAACGCTGTATACCAGAAAACTATTTACCAATCAAGAACATGGATAGCTACGGCGTTGTTCTTTATTTTAATTTCTAATTTTGAATGTCACTTCCAAGGCAGTTCAATTTCTCGGCGTAGATCACGAAATAAATTTAAATTTGAAAACCGCATTAGCATTCAAGCGTCGCCATGTCTGCTATTCTCTTTGATCAACCCAAAATTTCGAGGCGCGCGATGTCGGGTAAATCGAATGTGCGAGTGATGTTAGTCGTCGCCACGGCAGCAACTTGAAAATTTGAGGATTTTGAAAAGGGGGAAACGAGACGCTAACCCTGTCTACCCACCCCACTGTCTTGAGCTCTCAAAGACATGTTTAGGCTGCCACGAAAACAATTATTCTGGACGTATTGAAAATTTACTAACAAGTTGATAAATTTACTAACATATTGATAAATTTATTAAAAAATTTAAAATTTGTTGAAGAGCCATATCTTATACCCAAAAGAGCCATATATGGCTCGCGAGCCATGGGTTCCCGACCACTGCTATAGAGGCTTAGAATTGCGATGATAGTTGACACGCGACGAATTGGTTTCCGTGGCTTCAGAACCTTCAATGGTATATGCTGGCATGCGAACAAATGTTCCTGCATACCATTTCCATTTCAAGTCTTAATTCGACCATGCTCGATTAAACATTAATATTTAGTACGCCGTGACTCGATTAATTCTGATATTATATTTGACTTGACACGCACATTTTTCAAATTAAGTGTGTTCAGAACAGACTTGGAAAACTACATAATTCTGGTTGTAGGCATTAGGGATGGTGTGAACGTGAGGTTCAAGTTCGCGTTCTGTGTGTGAACCTCGGAAATTGAGAGGTTCACGTTCACAAACGAACCTTGGTAGGTTCTGTGAACCTTTTACACATTTCTTGAAATTTATTGCATTTCTACTGCGGGCCACTGTATGCATGGCGGTGACAGTATAAAAAAAATCAACACTAAACGAGCATGCACCTTGACAATCTCAAAAATATTACTTGCTTTGTTAGTTTGTTCGAAATATCCAGCTTTCCGTTTGTGAATATGTAGTGACTCTCTGCTGTGAGCTTGACCCGCAATCACACAACATCATGAGTGAAATACACTGCATGTAGGTAGTCAGCGAATGATGCTCATTCAACCAATCAATGAACTTGATATAGTTGCCTGATGTATAAAATCTAGCAGGCGTACGGGGTCAATATTGATTTTATATGTTTGTTGTATCATAAAAACAAAATCCGTGTGATAGGGGTGTCGGCTAATGCTGTAAAACTTGTTTAAGGGGTGATATGGGTAACAAGTACAGAAATCCGTTTTACACTCTGCTTGATATCAACGTATAGCAATTAGCAACACTCAGACGCCGAATCATTCTCCGGTCTGGCCTAGGCCGTTAAGGCGTAAGCTTATGTTCCCTTGCTTATATTCCCTTCCTCGTCGAAGTTGTTGGCAAAGCGACGACAGATAGTGATTTCGTGGGATTATTATATCATTTGATTGCCCCAGTTGATACATTTGGCGACGTTCAAAACGTCAATATGTACTTCAGCATTGTGGCATTATGTGGCCCGAGCTGTCGCCTGGTATCGTGTACATTATTATAGGTAGGGCTGGGCAAAATCGAGTACCTGAGTGATTCGATTCTGAATCACGTAATATGCTTCGAGTCGAGTCGAGTAATCGAGCATCTTTCCTTATGACGTCATAACAGAATGTAATACTTCAAAGATCAAATATGTACCGTTTATGCCACAACCAACAATATAATGCCTGTTAACCATCTCATAAATAAAAGATACTTTGCTATTTTTTCGACCATACCGAATTCATTCCACTTTGTAATAATGTTGAGGGATAATCATGACTTCGGAAATGTGCTACATCCAGTAACCTTCGTAATTTTGTAATAATGTTTCGTATGCTACGATACCGCCAATCAAGGTTTCAAGGCTTCAACAGTGAAAGTTAGTATCGAAACTATAATTCTCGTTGATAAATTAACTGTCAGTGGTGAGAAGCGTACAATTTCAGTACTCGTAAAAATCGGCTTATGCTACTACTCGACTCGAATCATTAAAATTAATACTCGATTCAGATTCGAGTACTCGAATCATTGTGCCCAGCCCTAATTATAGGCTATCCCTTCACTGAAATGTAGGGTTGGAATTAGCAATATGACGTCACGTGACGTCATGAGGTTCACGTTCGCGTTCACACAGAACCCTTCAAAAAGGTTCGCGTTCACACGAACCTGAACCTTTCAGAGGTTCACACCATCCTACTAGGCATATAATTAGTCTAGTTGGAGCGAAATGCCGGTAATCTAATTCCAATCGAATGCCTGTTTTCCCTGAAAATGCTACATTAGAACTCTATAGTTCGAAACGAGTCAAGGTTGGTGTACAGACATTTGGCATTCTCGTGAGAATGAACTCTCGTTTGATATGAACTTAACTTGATTTTTGTTGTAATTCTAATTTGGAATTTATTTCAATTTCCAAGTTTCTGCGAATTAAGGGATTGTAATTCTAATCTGTGTAGCTATATTTCTAATTCTAAACTAATTTGGAAAAACTTCAGAGTTGTCATTCACCAAACAATCATTTAATTACAGAATACAACCTACCTGAATCCCACGTAATCGTGCATGGTTCTTTGTAATTCCCAAAACGCCATTTCATCGTCGACGTACATTAATGAATCTTGGAAAAAGAGCTGAATATCATTCTCGCAGTGGCTTGGACAGGACGCAGCGTTCAGCTCGGGTGGCATGTCGCTTGGATCGTCCTCAACGATTATCATCCCTGCCAAGCCGCTTTGGACCTGAGGTGTTCAGAATATGGACTTAATAAACGGACGCCATCTTTGACCAGACTTGTACAAACTACCAATTTAGTTATAGTTGACTGTGAACCAACTGGTGTTTTTCTGAGTAGCTCTACTTCTAGTTCGGTAGATGCGCATTTTAAAATGAATGTAGTTGCCGAACTAGAAAACTGCTCTCGTCGTTTGGCGTGAATAGTCACAATGCCCCGGTAATCACATAATTCGGTCATTGACATTTTTGCATGCTTGGCTGGTGATATCGGCTGTGACGGCTTGCTAACTTATGGGGGATCAGTAATATTCCGTCGGTTAGTAATCTACCCGGAGATCATAAAGTTAGCTGATTTAGCAGAATGGTCATCATGTGATTACAAACTGCTAATCGCAACACATAAAGTTGCAAAAGGTTACGCGAGATGATTACTTTAGGTGTCCCGAGTTTTTAATCAAGTGGTGTTTTCTGTTGCATCACAATGCAAAAACGCGTTACTGGTTGTCAGTTGTTAATTTGTTGAATGAAACGGCAGCCTGCTGATAAAGATACTGCAACTGTAACGGGTAGAAATAATTATTATTATCATCATCGCGAAATGAAAGTGGTGTGTAATCAGTACGGTACAACGAAGAAACGGATTTTAGAATATTGATATCCCTCTGCAATGGTGGGTACATAATTCGTTGATTGCTTAGTGAAGCCATTACCTAGGCTAAGAGGCAATCGTCACGGTCGTTATCGGAAATATTTGCGCGTATGAACGGTACGCAGTGTGCGCAATTTATCTATAGTTTGTTCCGGTTTGTTAAATCATGAGATTAAAAATATATTTATGCGCTGCGATCAACAGGTTTCCTTAATCCTTGGTTGTTAAATTCTGATGAACACGATAATCGACTTCATTGATAATCCAACTTCAAGATCCCCGCCCTTGGAGTGGGTTTTGATCGGAGATAGTCTGGCTGGGAGCGTCACTGGAGATGGTCGTACATGAGAATGTCCAGCAGTTTGAGATGGAGTAGTACGTAGTAGTATGAACCAGAGCATAGTACAGTAGGGAGTGGTCAGGAAATGATAAGGCTACTGGGTTGTGTGCAATAGGTTAAATAATTTTATGTGGGTTACTGTTTGTGTAATTATGTTATATGACTATATCAATATACGCATAAAACCATACGGAATTGTGTTACTGATGTGGGCAATCACGAAAATACGGGATCTTGAACCCAGAAATAAAACGACGTTTCTGTTAGTTTTTGGTATCCCGCATCATGGATACCGGTCGTTGTTGTTGAATGATGTTCTGGGAGCCATTGCTAGCTCGGAGTCATCACAACTAATAGTGGCATACCCCTCACATTTCAAACTCGAAACCCAGTCATTTTATAATACGGATTCCATCTCCTATTTTCCTTTATAACTCATTTGCAATTCAGTAAACTAATGTAGCTATCGTGTTCGCACCTGTGGGTTTTTAAAGGTCGTTAGTTATAGCTGTAGTTGCGAATGTTGAACAGTGAGTCAAGCTCTAGAGCTGCGCATTTTGAAATCCAGTAGTTTGTACAAGTCTGCCGTTGGCGCATGAACTGATATAATGATAATGAAACGCACCTGAAATCCCGCGGCTTCATGGTGGTGGGCATGATAGTACAGAGTACCGGCCGCGTGATGCGGGTGAATCTGGTATACGTACTGATACTTCGAACCAGGCTCAACGGATACAAGGACGTTGTCTTGCGGGTCCTGCGTTTCGGAAATCGACAGAGGTGATTATTGGTTAAGGTGGTCGGCGTTGCTGCATACACACACATGCTACGTCCTGGTCTTCGTGTAGAGGCGATAAATCCGATAATAATTATCTACTCACAGGGTGGTATATTGATTAAACCAATGCAAACAAGAAATTAAAACTCAAAGAGCAAACCCAACCCTTATCTGAAGTAATTATGCCAACTTGGGCTTTATTTCCATGAATGTTTCACCTTTATTATTGATTCGAGAGTGGAAGAGGGTAAGGCTGTCATATTATTAGTAAAAAGTACCGATCCGACTCCGGCCATATCAGAAAAAGTACTGATCCAGGTCCGAACCGGCTCCGTCCAAAAATGAGAATATCCGGCCCGATATCCAATCCGGCTCCGCTCCATGCTCCGCCATATAAGACAGGCGATCACTATCCAGAGTGCAGTTAATCAAAGACCAGTGTATATGTAGATAATAGAACACGGGTAATATACCAATAAGATACAAACAGCACCAACGTAACTGCACGAACATAACACTCAAGTAGAAGTAGTGATTTCCAAGACATGTCAAATCTATTTCAAGGGGTAGTAAAAAAATGGAAGGTCGGAAGCTTTTAGATTTCCAAAAAAGTAGATTTGGTCAAGGGATCGCACACTTTTAGAGGGTAATCGGAGGGGGTTACCTCCGGAATTGAAATACTTGTCTTCGCGACAACCGCATACTGATTGACCACAGTATTAAATACAGGTACAATGTTCGAAAATATATTCAGTTACCCTGGCACGGTCCAAACTGAGGCTATTTAAGGATTTTTTTACGCCAGGGGTCACCAACGAGGTGCCCGCGGGCTTCCGGTAGCCCTCGAGAACCATGAGTCGCGGTCGCAGTAACAAATAGTTAAATGACAGATTTTTAAGTCGAAGCGGAGAAGGGTTTCATATGAGCAGCAATTGAACATGGGTTAGTCGACCCTAACGAATATATGAACGCAGTTTTCGATCGAGCCGTTGCTCGTCTTCGCTCACGCGGAGGCTTAACGCGAATTTAGTTAATATTCACGAGATTCGACGCGGAGATTGGCGCGCATTGCGGCAACGCTGCTGAGCCATGAGACGCTGGTGTGAGTCCCGGTGAGTGATACGTTTCTGTTCTTGGTAAGGGGCGAAAACCCAGCCCAGTGCTTTGAAGTGAAGAAATCCAACTGAGCCCGGATAAACGACGGGAGTAACTGGTAGCCCGTCGCATTAATCAGTACCCAAGAAGTAACTCTCGGTTTCAAAAAGGTTGGGGACCCCTGTTTACACAAACTGTAAAAATTATGTAGTTTTGGCTAAACCTGTTCGAGTAGTAGCGGAATTAGATTAAAAGTGAGTAAGTATATAGCGCATGCAGGCAAGACCTGATTGATCACAGATCTATCGGCAGCTCATAAACTATGATAATTTGGAGATTATTAGTATCGCGTCCTATAATCTATACTATATTATCTTGTGTAATTTCAATTTCGAATTATGTATACTGCACAGGATGTATTTATCTAATTGAACTGAATTGACATCAACGAATCAGCAGCATTCTCTGGATAACGAATAACTTGGCGTGTTTTTAATATATCCGAGTAAAATAATGATATGTTTGGTTTATAGCGATAGTCATTATACGACTAAGAATACATTGCTATACCTGTGCACTGATGTGAAGGCCGTGCGTGTGAATATTGGTCGTGTTCGGGTGGTTTCTTTGATTCAACCCCACCCCGAGTTCATTCCCAACCGGTGAGAGATTGTTTTTCTGAATTCAAATACCCATTTCACGTCGAGGAATTCCAGACAGATTCGTGAAAGCCAATACCAAGTTCAACGTTAACACATCTCCTCTCCTTACTGTGATTGTAGGACCAGGTATGCCACCGTTGTATAGTCGCCTCTTCAATTGAAGCCAGTCGAAGGTAATGGTGCCGATGTCAACAGTCAGATTCACTGTCCAGGGCCGGCCCGGGCTTGTCAGTTGCACAGGCTTCGCGTATGCCGCTCCCTCTGATGGACAATGATTTTATTTAACACATAAATACAATTACGGTTGCACTTAAAACAAAAATCAATTTAAAACAAACTTGTTCAAAACATTCTTTTGTAGGCCATGACGCCAGGAATATTCAATTGTGACGTCATAGTGGAGTGGCATTGACTATTGAAAATTTAGGGTAAATATAGCTCCTGTGATGAAATATCAACGTACTATAGCAGTTGAACCGACTATTTTAAGGTTTCCAACAATCCCATATCGTATACGTCGGCAATACCGGGTGATAATCGTCCGTAGGCTCATACAACATATCATGTTTTTGGAAAGTATTTACACCCGGGGTCACCAACCTTTTTGCCACCAAGACCTACTTCTTGGGTACTGATTGAAGAGAGGGCTACCATTTACTCCCGTCGTTTACCCGTACCAGACTGAATTTCCGCTTTGATATTGATAGCACTGGGCAGGAATCACATTGCGGTAAGACTTCTTCTAAGAGAGTCTTTTAAATCAAAACATCTCATTTTAACTATAGCTAGCCACTAAGATTTTTTAAAGAAATCATGAATTACTTCGCACCATGTTGATATTAATTATACAACAACAGTCAACTCAAATTTTAAAATAAATCATGTCAGACTTAAGACTGGACATCATGTTATTTGTTTCTATATCAGTCAGTGAGAAGTATAGGGTTGCATTTAAAACAAATTGTTGTTCAAAACACTGTTTAAAACATGTTTTTTTTCAAGTTGTATAATTGTGCTGCAATTGTGTTAATACTTTCCAAAAAAGATCTTGTATGAGCCTACGGACAATTGCCACATGATAAAGCCAACGTATACGATATGGGATGGTTGGAACCCTCAAAATAGTCCGTTCAACAGCTATAGTACGTAGATATTTCGTCGAAGGAGCTATAATTAGCCTATATTTTCAATTGTCCATGTCAATCCACAATGACTTCACAATTGAATATTCGTGACGTCATGCCTTTAAAAAATACAAAAAATAGAACATGTTTTAAACAAGGGCCTTGTTTTAAACATGTTTGTTTTAAATTGGTTTTTGTTTTAAATGCATAACCCTGGTGGGAAGCCTGGCATTGCAAGCAATCAACTAGTGCGCTGTACTCTGGTATGTAACTTGACGCTGCAACTCTGAGTGAGTGTTCCAGATGTGCATTAGTGAGGCGTGTTCTGTGTTTTGTTTTTGATGAAGTTCACAACGATTAGTTGAACCAAACACGCTAGCAACCTTCATAGCTGCTGCGCATTCACCAATGTATTTTTCCGTGTCAACAAGGCACCAAAAGTTTGCTGCAGCCTGTGGGGCTTCAAGGTGGAGGTCATTTTGCAGTGTTACAATTTCAATCACCAACTGTTCAGCACCCAGACATGACAGATTTCATTATACCGGACAGCAGCAACGGTTACAGAAAGTTATAAACATGGTACTAAACTGCGTTGAGTGTAAAATAAACAAGCTGTGTCAAAAGATGCAATACGTAATGGGCATACAGATTTTGAAAGTCTGCTAGTACTTCACGGTTTTCTGCTACCGAATAGTAATGTTGTTTAATACTTTGGCACTGTCCTGGACTTCGAGCTACCATAACGCAACCCCCTGCCATTTCAAGAAGACCGTGGATGGCATTCCGTCATGTCGCCTGTATATAGGCAGTGCTCAGTATCCTACGTCTTCGATATCTTGTGATTCTATTACCTGTTGATATATTATTAATTGTAATTGAGGTTATTTGATATCATCATTTTAAGAGTTTATAGATCTGTATTGTTATTTGTAAGTTACATGTTAGTGTGATTTAAGCAGGAATAGCTAAATCAATCAATCTATATATTTAAAATCTCACTGGTAATAATCTGACGAATATTGGTAAATGCTGCTATTCAATCTATTTTTAGAACAGGCTCGCGGATTACTCACCTGGTCCTCGCGGGCTATCTGGGGCCCACGGGCACCGCATTGGTGACCCCTGATTTACATAATTATGGCATAATTATACAACTACAAAAAACTTTTTTTTAAAGGCCTTTGTTCAAAACATCGCTTAAAACATGTTTTAACAAAGTGTTTTAAACAACAATTTGTTTTAAATGCAACCATAAATACAATGCGAAATGGAATAATTCTGTGATTTGCATAAATCTAGCTAATGACCGCCGAGCACAAATGGTTACAAAGGTCGAGTGAAGAGTGATTCTTGGTAACAAACCTGAATATACTACAAAATTGCGTTCATAATGAGGTCTACAGTGTGTTCATGCCGGCGCTATGCAAATTTTTCGTGACACTCGATAGGATGTGCTCTATCTAAGCTTAAGTTTCATCGAATTAGTGTAATACTAGCGCCAAAAAGTCACAGAGAAGGTCGTTAATCAACGCAGCAGCATGCAAATCGCTACGTTAGCTGAAATAAAACTAACACGACGCAATTGCAGTGACTTCGATGGGGCACTGTTTCTGCATATTGCGCTCGTGTGTACAAGAGAATTTCAAGAGATCGCATACAATGCTTTCACCGTATAAAGTTCTGTTACAGCACGCAACTGTTCGATTGCTCTGTACTTGTTCAATACACCCACTTCGGTCAAAATGAAAACGCCGATATTTTACCTATTTCATTTAACTGAGTTGCAATCAACGTAAATTCAATCAACGAATGTATTTATTCGCACTTGCAACGACTTGGGTGCTTGTCTTAGCGCACTGGGCTGCTAATTTGATGAGTCCTCAAATTACAGTTTATTTGAAAGCGTGGAACGCATTTTGACAGCATTCATTTCCTTCGGAAATCCATCTTATCAGAAAGCAGCCAAAAGATTCATACGAAAAGTACTAGTCCAATAATGGATCTCTGTGATAACGCAATGACGCGTCGTCGCTACTTAACCCTTAGCAAAATTTCTGACATTTTAGATCTTTATTAGCCGATATGATGAAGGTACGACGTCTTACGATGCCACCACGATTTAGTTACGGACGACGCAAAACCGACGACATAAAAGGGTTGATCCCGGTACCGATAATAAGCTTATTACGTTAAAAACTAAATTGTTATAATGATTGGTCATCATATACTTTCGAGAATGTGATGGTTGCGAATCGCTGCTTACTGGAGGCAAACACAATACAATCAAACAAAAACAAATCATCATCCAAGCCAATACTATGTATGTATAATTGTATATTGTATATTCCCGCCCTCTGTAGTTTGCAGGTTTGTGATGCGCCGCAGCGGGCAAAGCAAAATAGACCGGGGAAACATATTGTAACGCATTTGCCCGTCGGCTCTTGTATTTATACCGGCTGCGCTGGAGCATAGTCGGACAACCAGAAAAACTTCAGTATTTCCAAATTAGATCGGGAGTAGAATCATAGCTACACAGTTCATTTCAAATTATATTCGAATTAGAATTACTGAATTCGTACAAACTTTGGAATTGAAATTTATTCTGAATTAGTAGGAAATACAACAGTTTAGAATTAATATTAGAGCATGCAAACATTTCACATATTAGATTAGAATTAGATTACAGGCATTTCGCTATGGCCTAGTTCAGTGGTTCCCAACCGGGGGGGAATTCCCCACTTTGGGGGAATTTTGAAATTTTTAGGGGGGAGTCTGGCTTAATTTGATACACTGGGTTCAAAAGGTTTTTTAGATTTTTATGGTATAGAACTGTTAAGTAGAAATTAGTTCTTTACATTTGTCTGTTTCTTTGGCGGATTTCAAGCTAGGTTTATGTTTAAATGCTGTCCGTAGCCATTACACCCCCTGATAAAGTGAGGCTCACGAGACGATTTCGATGGGTCCGCGAGAGCCTCTCGACCAAATTGCTACTAAGCAGGAAAACGTCAAGCCGAATTCAGCACAAGGCCGCTAGTGAAATTGTTTAACTTTTTAAGCCAACGTATGAGCTAACGTGAAAAACACACCGCACCAAATTCATCGATTCAACTCAAGTCCATAGCAAGCGGACTGAGTGATTTATTTTTCGTCAGCGGCTACCCGATCGGTCAAAAACAGGTCATATTTGACTGTACTTTACCAAAGTTTAGTACGGTCCGCATTCGCATATCTGAATATGTTTAGCCATTAATTGCTCAGTCAACACATGGTTGCGCGTTAAAAAGCACATTTTTTTAGTCACAGGCAACTTTTTCATAGGGGGGGGGGGGTTAGCTCAAATGCCGGCCAAGGGGGGCACGAGACGAAGAAGGTTGGGAACCACTGGCCTAGTTAGACAATTAGAATTATCTAGTTGAATCACCAGTAGTAGAAGTGAATTGTCTTTGTCCAAAGCTGCAATGGAGTGTGTGCCGTAGGGTACTTCCTGGCCTAGACGGGAACCTGGATTCAATTCTGTACCAAAATGCTGTTGGCATAATTTGCAATGCCACAAATACCCAACACGAATTTGGATTATTGATTAGGTTGCATATTGTTGGGGGATATCGTGCGTAGTGAGCGCCGTTCCGCGATCACGAGAATATAACCAGAAGAGAGGGTCACTTTATCACTGTGACTTAAGCGGGAAATACCCTGAAGCCTGCATGCCAAGATCATCCTCTTTGCCATTTATCAACATTGATACAAGTTGTTCGGACTAATTTGATCCTATCGGTGCAGACCTATCCATATCCATGTAATAATCAACATCGGCAAAGCTACTCATACTCACGTCCAAGTTTGTCTGCGCAAGGATACGTCATGCTACATTCCGGGCTCATTTCAGCGTCCACAAATGTTAACATCAACATCACAACCCACAAACTATGCTTGCCAGTCTTCTTGTCGCACCTTGGCGCACTACTTGCTAAATTCATCCCGTCCTATATATTCCGAATTGGTCGCGACTCGGAAAGATTCGAGTATTTTAATCTGAATCGAGTACTAATAGTAATGATTCGAGTCGAACAGTGAGTGATGAAGTTTCCTAGAAATGGAATTGTTCACCAAGTGTTATATTAGCACAACGAGATTGGTAGTTTCGGATTCTTCCCAGCGTGGAAGCATTGAATCCACAATCCGACGTATTCCTGCACACAAAACATTTAGTACAAAGCTATGCATGCTGGCGGAATTTAATACCAATATCAAATTATAATTATCTGATGTAGAACTGGTAGCGTATGCACAGCCCTAGTCGCGATTCACCTACCAAAACGAACCATCATTTATATATACCGTTTTCCGAGGCTATTTGACACATCAATTGAAAGGAGTGAACGACCACAGTAATAAGAAATGAAATCCGTATATATGCTGTTTATGCAAAGTAACCCTGACCAGAATACATTTCTTGCGAACTGCCAGTGGCGGCTCGTCACATATGGTAACTATGGCACTACCCCACCTATCATTCTGTGCTGTGGCAACAGTGACAACAAGTTATAGACAATTTCGTGCAATGGATGTATAGCGAAATTGCGGCGGAAATCGCGGTATTTACTGTGTTTACGCTTATATCAGCCTAGCCGAGGCGTACATCTTCTATTCTTCTTGCCCCGATAGTTCTCATAAGTAGCTACGCTTATCTAATCTTCCAAAGCCGCTCACAATCAAGAAAGTACGCTTTAGTTTCTTTATTCATCTTACTCGGCGAAGCTGGTGGGAATTTAGTTCAACTCTCGTTTTTCTCTCGGAAATGATACATCAATTATGTCCGTCTCTGAACTCTAAATTGTCCAGACTTGGAAAACTAGATAATTCACGTTGCATAATTACACTAATTATAGTGGAAAAGCCGGTAATGTAATTCTAATCTAAATTGTGAAATGTGTCGTTGCTCTACTTCCAATTATAGCATAATTTGGAAATGATTCTACGTTCCAATTCTGATTCTAATCTAATTTCTGGTTTTCCGAAAACGCTAGTGCGAAACGATCCAAGATTGCTGTACAGACATTTGCTATTCTCATTTAATGCATTTAGTTGCATTAATTTAGTTGCATTTAAAACAAATGGTGTTTTAAAACACTTTGTTTAAAACATGTTTGAAACAGGGTTTTAATCGAAGGCCTTTGTAAAAAAATGTGTGTTTTTTTTAGTTGTAAAATTATGCCATAATTGTGCAAATACTTTCCAAAATACATGTTGTATGAGCGTACGGACAAATACCACCTGATTTAGCCGACGTATATCGATATGGGATGGTTGGAGCCCTCAAAATAGTCGGTTCAATAGTTATAGTGCAGATATTTCGTGAAAGGAGCTATATTTACCCTGTATTTTCAATTGTCAATGTCAATCCATTACGACGTCACAGTTGAATATTCGTGACGTCTTGACTTCAAAAATAGCAAACAAAAAAAACAATTTAAAAAAATGTTTTAAATTAGGGCCTTGTTTTAAACATGTTTGTTTTTATTTGATTTTTGTTTTAAATGCAACGCTAATTCTCATACTTGTGAGAATGAGCTACTGTTTGATATGAACTGAACTCGATTCAGTTTCCAATTGGACGCGAATTCAGTAATTCTAATTCTAATCTAATCCCGAAAAGAATTGTGTCTAATTCTAATACTAGTCTCATTTGGAAAATAAATGTGTAGCTCTACATAACTAACTATAAACTTCTGTACAGCAAGCTTTAATTGGCTTGTTTCGCACGACAGCCAACAGCTCTCCTGCAGCCTTTTCATAAAAACCAGAAATAAGATTAGAATTATATTATCGGCATTTGGCTATAATTATAGACGAATTAGATAACAAAAATTATCTATGTTGTCCAAGACTGCTTAATGGTGCGTTCCCCGGCTGCGACACCAATGGGTTGCGGGTTCGAGTCCGACGGAGGCCGACTCCGAAATTACTATACCTAAGCGTTGGGTCTGTACGCTCCTAGTCGTCGGTGATGTCTTACAGAGGCCTAGAACAGTGGTTCTCAAACTGGTGGCGCGAAGTCGCGTGAGAGAAATGAAGTTTCTTGGAGTCGCTTGTGAAGACAATTCCCAGTTTCAAAAACGGCAATAAAATCCTAATTATACTACGATTTTAAATGTCATAGTTGCGTCGTAGGCTACTATTCATACGCTGATACCAGATTGCGACTGATACCGGACCCTGCATCGATCAGATGATGTCTCTGAATTAGGAGTAACTATGGCGTCTGCGTGTAGGTGTTAGCTGGTGCTTTCATGGTCCGTCTGTAAAGCATCTGTGCACAAAGTGATGGGGAAATAGGATATTTCTTTATAAGGTCATGTCATATGCCATGTATCATATGCCTTTTGAGTCTAAGAAAAAAGGATTTAAATAGAAGAGAGAGTCTTTATTTTCATCGAACCAAAATACATAACAAACGGCAGTGATGGTGGTACAGAAAATATGCGTGCACAGTATTCGGTATTAGATAGGAATGATCGATAAGACCGTGAAGGTCATCTAGTCTGATCACATCAGCATCAAACATGTACACTTGACTCTGAACAGTCTGGCTGTAAAAAAATGTTTAGTTAAGAAAGGAAAATAGAAAAAAATCAAACAATGGTAGCAAATGATCAATGAAGCAATGTCTGGGCGAGGTATAGGGCAACAGTGTTAGTGTAACGACAAGAGGTGGTCAAGTAGGGCTTTTTTGAATCTATTGTAAGGCAATTCACGGATATGTGGTGGTAATGCATTCCAGATGATAGGTCCCGAGTAGTCGATAGATCTCTTAGTTACGATCTCTTACTTACGACGTCGAAGTCTAGCCACTCCGAGTATACTCAATAATTAGAACACATTTTGTAGAATGCCACTCTTAAGAAACGCATTTTATAACAGCACAAAATATTCAACTGAAAAATGTTTCGCGCTCTTGCACGACCTCAAGCTTATAACTATTGCTTTGTATATAGTCCTAATTTCATATTTGAGAGGTCTCACAATCACCAGAGTTGGATCAAATGTAATTTGTAATTGAGCTGAATGTATTTAATTACATTTTTTCATGTAATTGTAATTGTAATTGTAATTGAAGCGTTTCTATTTTGTGTAATTGTAATTGTAATTGTAATTTTATAAAAAAAAAATGACAATTACAATTTCAATTACATTGTTATGGAAACCTGGCAATCACAACATAAAATAATTAATCAATCAATCATTTATTCGTCACACCAGTGAAAATCCGGTACGGATCAGGATGACGACGAGGGGCCGCAAGGCCTTGGTACACAGTCGTCACCTGTAATAATTAGTATATTTACATCGGTGTTCTATGCGTGCAGCGTTATAATTAGATAATTCAGCCATGCTAAGCTGTTTCCCATACTTCAGTAGCATCAGAAAACTTTGTGAATTACAATATAGGCTAACTCAAACTGGGGGGCGATCACCCCTTGGGTGGCGTGAAAGCATCTGAAGGGAAGGCGAACCTCCGGTAAACTGAATTTTATTCGCGCTTGGCGCGATTCACCTCCATTTCATAGTTATTGCTCCGTGTATCGTCCGAATTTCATATTGGAGAATTCTCTCATCAACAGTCATAACCTTCCATACCATCAAACTATCTGTAAGGATTGCTAACATTCTGGTTTCATTGTGTGATATGACGACAAGGGGGGCACGAAATATTTCATTGTCATAAAGGGGGGCGTGTCTAAAAAAGTTAGAGAACCAGTGGGCTAAACTAAATCCTAATATTTCTAAAACGCAAGAACAGCAAATAAACTCCTCTGAAACCCGTGCTGAACCATTTCGTACACCACGGTCAGGGTTTCAATTTTAAATCTCTGACCAGTAACAAGGCTTTCTGCAACAATTGCAAAAAGAAAATTTCCAACCAAGGCTTCATCAAACTTGATCACACGTTTGTTGAGATGTTATCCCAATCTTACCTCTTATCTTGGCCAAATTTACTGGGGCCAGAAATTTTCGCACCAATGCGAACCAAAATGTTGTAATTCGTAGTTATCAGGAGGTTCTTTCCTTCTGCATTTATTTTAATTTTACACATCTTATCGGTATCATCCTTATCGCTGACGCCTTACCAATTATATTTCATTATCCTTACTCAGCTCGGAGTAGCCTAATAGCTTCATCTCATTTCATTGACTGTCCTATACCCTATTCGCTGTTAGTCGCTCAAACTTCTGGTTGTTAACAGTCGCTCGAAACATTTTTCTGTATTTGTAGTTTTCAGTACTCATGATTAGGAATGGTTCGAATACGTTCCAGTTTTTTTTAATTAAAGGGTATTCTACGTATCATAAATGAAACATGAATAGTTTGGGATTGGTGCAAATTACGTCGCTACGGTTGTCAAAGAACACCTCTTTACCGAATCAATTACGTGTTTAACAGTAATTGTAATTGTAATTGTATTTAGTTACATGTTCAACAGCAATTGTAATTGTAATTTGATATTTTTAGCATTGAGTAATTGTAATTGTGATGTAATTGAAACATGCTAGGGAGTAATTATAATTGAACTGAATTAATGTAATGGATCCAACTCTGCTCACAACTGTCGTAATCTTCCATGCCACCAAACTATGCGTTGGGATTACTAACATTTGATATGACGACAAGGGGATGAATATGCTAAGACTGTCAAAAATAAAATCTGAAAAATACCAAAAATAAACCTGCCTGAATATCTGCCAACTAGGTTTTGCCGACTTTACACATTCTGATTTCCTGTGCCCTGAAGTCTCATACGGAAATCTATGACTGATAGTTAGCAACTTTTCCAATCTTTACAGTGCAGTGCAACTATGGTTGTGCTTGGCATTTATATGTCTGCGTATGTCCACGTGGAACGCCAGGAATGTCTAGATATCTGCTAGATGTAATTCATACATTTCGTTACGTCTCTTTAAATGTTTAATGCCAGCAAACAAAATCAATTGCGAAGATGTAAAACTATGGGTATTGTTGAAAACGAACGAAATGTAAATGATTAGTACGCATGTGCACGAAACACGATTAGAGATATCAATGAGAGCGATACACGACACTAACGGAAGAGAGTATTTCGTTTAAATCGACCAGGGGCGGGACGATAGAGATTCGATGTAGCCTCATTGCATAACTTGCCTTCCTTCGTCAAGTGCCTTTCTTGTGGCACAGAGTAGTGTCGTTGTTGAAAGGGTACCTGTCGCACTCGCCACAGGTTCCTGGATAGGCTCCACCCGATTGCACGTCCGCAGCTGTGCTCTCGCCTGCGAAATTGTCGAATATTCATCCGTCACTAGGGATTTAGCCGCCTTAATCGTAGTCTGCGGTTCTAGTATTTTCATCCGATCTCAAGACACACATTGTGTGATTTGATGACCAGATAAGAGAAAATTTGGATGACTAGATAATTCTAGCTGTCTATAATTAAGGTAAGTAGAGCAAAATGACGATAATCTAAGTCTAATTTCTTGCTATCTTGACAAAAGTGAAAATGCTACAGGAGAACTGTATAGTGCGAAACGAGCCAGGTTTTTGTACAGACAGTTGCCATTCTCATGCTTATGAGAATGGATTCTGGTTTGATATGAACCGAACTTGACTTTTGTTGTATTTTTTTCTAATTAGGAATTTAATTCAGTTGACAAGTTTTCTAATTCTCATTCTACTCTAATTTGGAAAAGTTGAGAATTTTTCAGTTGCCCAAGTCTGGATAGGAAGATGTCGAAACGGCCAATGACGTTCACTCAATCAAACATGATCCTCAGCCTCCCGATGTTAGCCACGCACGAACTTATCATTGGTTTATCATGCCCCGGATGTAGAGATGCATTTTAAACAAAAATCGTCAATTTAAAACAAACATGTTCAAAACATGGCCCGTGTTTAAAACACAAATTTTAATGGCCTTTTTCAAAACACTGTTTATTTAAATTTTAAAACATGCTTTAGACAAAGTGGTTTAAAACACCTTTTGTTTTCAATGTAGCCACACCTGGATGATTTCCCGTGATCTGTGAGAGAATTTCACTATTTTTCGCTTCATAGTTTCCCGCATACTACGACGGGCGTGGGTCAGTAATTTCTGTCAGGCTTCAATTATTTTATCTTTGAATAGTAGGCTATATTCTAATATTCATACTGAAATGAAAACGAATATTTTCGGCTGACACTCGTCAGGGGTAATCGTCAGCAACTAATAGAGAATTGGAAAGAACATTGTACATCAACAATCGTATCCCAAAATATGACGTCACCGGTATGAAATTTCGGTTAATCGGGGTGAAGAGATGTAGCCTACTCTCCTTCGGTAGGCACAGATTTGGTTCGCGTAATTGGATAAATTCTCTACTAGTTGCTGGCGATTACCACTGACGAGTGTCAGCCGAAAATAATCGGGTTTATTTCAATATGAATATACTATTCAATGGTATATTGAAGTTCTGTACATCCAAGAAGCACTTGATAGCAGTAAATAACTTTTGTGTGGCTAGTTTATTACGTCCTTCTTTAGGAGGATCTGACCTCCTTTCTCGAGATATCGAAAATGTCCTGCTATATTTTTCAAACCGACCTCCTTTTTAGTTCTGACAGCCCAGTGACTGTACAGCACACGGACAACTAATAAATTCCATAAATATCGATCAGCGAATATTTGACATGATTTTACCCTCTTTAACAATTTTCAGGACCATCATCATTCCGGTGTCTTCGTGAGCGAGAATATGGCAATGCACGATGACATAGCAATCAAAATCGGCAGGAACGAAACGTATCTATAAAAAATATCATCAGCAATCATGTATTAGTCCAGTACGCAAGTCTATAGTCACACGCACAGTGATATTCGCCAAAGGAGGCACCAACAGTACATCCATCCAGTCTCCCAATCGCGCATAACCCAGTGTGCCGCCTTTGTCTTCGGCGAATCGGATGTTATGTCCCAAATAGTGTAATTCTGCGAAAATACATTGGTTCCGGAATCTATCTAAATTTGCCGATTTCTAAATTTTTCTCATCTCTACACCACATAGAGAACCACTGCATCAATAGTTTACATCGTATAGTGTCATACATAGTAGTTGAACATCGATTTGATAGCAACTAGAAATAAGGGCAAGCCGACTACATACAAGATTGAATAATGTATTATATATAATGATATCGATTTAGTTGATGTTTACTTGATGCAAAGAGTTGCGCCCTTGTCTCTCGGAAACCCGCATCAAATGCTTGGGGAGTGGGACCTGCAAAACGAGGATGACGCATTTAGACGCAAAATAAATAACGTGTATAGCGCTGTCGCGGTCGTTTGGATTCACGGAAAATACACCCAAGACAGTCGAATCATAAAATTACCATTCTTACCGCGAATCCACGAGACGGATGTTAGTGAGTTACCGGTTTCAGACAGGGAATTGCACTTTTAATGGGGGCCTACATCGGATTGAACTATCAGATTCCCCAACGTACAACAGATGCCCGAAGTGGTCAAAGTAGTGGTCGCTGGCATACCAATAGATGTAGCGTTGAAGCGTAGAAGTAGCGTTGAAAATGTTCACTCAAGCAGTACCATCGATTTCCAAGTAAGTATTCAAGAGCTAGTTCTTCCTAAAAACTGTTTAGTAGTAGTGGAAGTGGTATGAAATCATAACCACATGAGGAAGTAGTGAAGCTACGCAAAAAGACTCCAATATAGGGTTCTGGTCAAAATCATTTTGCCCTGGATTAAAATCGATTTTAATCAAATAAATAATTCAAATCGTGTTTTTTTTAATTTTTTTTTTTTATGCTCATAATAACAACAACACGGACAAAAGAAAATGAGATGAATGGCGTCCATGTCAATCATGTTGATGAAGGATAACGCATATACGTTAATAATGTGGAGTTGTGAATCAACATCCAGATAGCTGAAAACGTTTAACCTATGTGGCAATGATAGCTGGAAACGTTTAACCTATATGATAATGATGAGTCGTCGGGATCATTACTGATCTGACTGAATCATAGTAGCGAGGAAACATGTTGAGTCAAATCAGGACCATCCATAATAATTGCATCTTCGTCTTAATCGATGGAGTGGTTTCTGCCAGCAAACTGGATCAGAGATGAGGGGATCTTTCGAATTCGATAGAGACTCCGGATTCCGCTTCGTTTGCGGTATCCCACCAGTGCCTAGGAAATAGCAGCAGCATGTCGCAGACAACTAACTATAGTATCCACAGCAAAACGCTAACATATTGATTGACTATCGCTCTTTGCTCTTTTCCCGTCTGTCTGTCAAATGGATGAACTATACCAGTGCCGGTGACGAGATGCTATCTCCGGTTTATATAAAATGCACATGATTGTCCGGTAATAAACCACATTCACGCATCTCGTCCGAAAATTTGAAAAAACAAAAATAGTCAATAAAATCGAAATGGTAAAATTAAAATCAAAAATCAACGTAAAAAACCTGATTTAAACCAGAACCCTACTTGAGTACGTACAGACGTAGAACCATTTCGTTACTGACCACCTTTGACTAGCAATGGCAGCACCAGTACCACAAAACAAAAATCCGCGCAAGCCAGCTTTTAATCGGCCCCATATTGACCCACACCGGGTCTGTAACTAACATTGAATTCTCCAATGAAATGTCAACTCAGGCGAACATCCGAAAACTGATCCACGGTAATATCGATAGTATGACTGCCAGCGATGCTTATAATTCAAATGCAGCATTACCTAAATCGGATTTCTCGTACTGGAAATAGCATTTTCCGGCCATGTCGCTAACGCTGGCCAAGTACCAGTCTCCGCTGACATTCATCGCCACTGAACCGGTGTAGTTGTTGTAGCTAATCACCTGTATTGAGGCGAATAGCTAGCTAGTCACCAAATTTCGACACTTTGGGAGGTAACATTCATCACTATAATTGATTATTTCGACGAGTATGTCGTTATGATCTGTTATCCTTGACATGGTATACAAATACAACGCACCTGTATATTCAGCATCATCCATTCGCAGAAGTATAGACACATAGGCCTATACCATCGGGTCCGATGCATTAAATTTAGTTGCCATCAACTTATAAAGATATATACAGTGCAAGACGTCATCTGTTGTATAGTTATTTTTATATAGCCCCTAATGACCTATAATACCCACACACTGTTATTTCGAGCTATAGCAATGGGATTACATACGTACTTGGAAGTGGTTGACGTGTATGTGCAGAGTGTGCGAGAGCATGTTATCTGTATTCAGAATGTGCCACTCTTGTACTTTCCCGAGCGTCATTTTGTACCTGCGGTAGTTGTGAGATGAAGATCATAGGTTATTGTGATATGCAGGGCAGGACAAAATCAAGTAGGCTACCTGGGCGACTATTTGGCTTCGAAAATTCGCGTATTTTTCATTATGCTGTCGGAACAGTATGAATGACGCGGAAATTTAAACTTCTGTCGGTTACGCGACTACAAAGAATACAATACCAGCTCTATATCACAGTAATGATTATTTTGGTATTTTTTCGACCACACATATTTCGATGCGCATTTTGTGACAATGCTCTGGGCTGATCACGGATGAGTCAATTCCACTAACGTGCGTAGCTTTGTATTACATGTTTATTATTTTGTGATACGACCAACTGAGGTGTCAGGTAGGGTTTCATTTAAAACAAACCGTTGTTTAAACACATGTGTTTTCAACTAAGGCCTTTATAATTTTTTGAACCCTGTATAGTCGACGTATACGATATGGAATGGTTGGAACCCTCGAAATAGTCGGCTCAACAGCTATAGTAGATATAGATCATTGGTACGTAATGAATGTTTTGATGATGATGACCGCCGACCGTAAAAACGCTACATGACTATGTAGTCCTGGTTAAGAATATTTTAGGTCCGTATATGACAGGGGTTGGAAGCCTATTTCGTCAAAGGAGCTATATTTACCGTGTATTTTCTATTGTCAATGTCAATGGACTATGATGTCACAGTTGAATAATCGTGACGTCATAGCTTTAAAAATAAAACATGTTTTAAACGAGGGCCTTGTTTTAAAAATGTTTGTTTTATATGCAACCCTAGTTTCGGGGCTTCCGCAGTGGAAAATAGTATCGAAACTATAATTCTCGTTGATACATTAACTTTTAGTGGCAATGAGCTTATAATTTCAGCGCTCGAAAAAGTCAGCTCTCGCTACCCGCCTCAAATCACTAGAGCCGATTCAGATTGCCCAGACCTAGATGTCATTTTTCAAGCTCCTTCGAGACATGAATATCCATTTCGTAGTGACGCTGAGTGAGTAACACAAATATCTGATTATTACAAACCTATAGTTAGTAGGGCCCATCCAGAGCTGTCGGTTGATATAGGAATCGGGGTCGAATTCCACCACAAACCGGCCTTCAATGTCTGCTTCGGGCACGTTCCTCAGATCACGTAGATTCGAAGGGCGACTCGGGAGAGTGGTTGGAAACGCAGACTCTGCAGCGGGTCCAGAAACATCCAACGTCATCAGGTCCCCAGTATAGCGATAAATGACGCCCATGGAAAGATCATTGGATGCGTTGGCAAACGACCGTAGCTTCAAGGAAAAGTGACGATTAATTCAGCACAATGATTCCCAGCCGCGATCCGTGGTAAAGTTACAGGGGTCGTCGAGGACACTTGCAATTACTACGTTCAGTCAGACACTGGATGTGCTCTCGGGTCGCCTGGATGTTATGTTGGATGTCGTCATATTCGATTGAATAATATATTAATGATGTGATACGATTGTTGATATACAATATTCCTTGCAATTCTCTACCATGGTTGCTAGCGTTTACCCCTCACGAGTGACTGCCGAAAATATACGGGTTTACTTCAATATGAATATAGTATTTAATTGACCGACAAGATAGCTTAATGGTGAAGCGTCCAGCTTCTTGATCGGTAGGTCGTGGGTTCGATCCCCGGCCGGGTCAGACCAAAGACCTGATTAGTAACACTGGTATCCATAACTTCCGTGCTTGCCGCTCATGCATTACTGGGATAGCATACTGGGATAGGGGGTCCGCGAAGCCTCAAAATAGTCGATAACCTAATTTTTGTATTTTTTTATTTCAGAAAATCGCGAGTCAATTTCGCTTCATTACTAGTAAAACTACAGAATTCACATCAACCGAATAGCCGTCTGAGAGGAAATATCCTACTGTGCAGACTCATTTTAATTGTTAAATTGCCCACTTGATACATTTTGCTGTTTAGAGATGTTTTGCTGGGGATTGTGGGAAAGAAAAGTTGGATGAGTAAGGTCAATCACGTTGACTTCGCAATGTTTACAAAAATCCATCTTCTCCTGTGATACATAACCATTTTTCCATAATAACTTCAAGAAAAGCTGCTAGATAAAAATTACCAGGCTTGACGTTATATGTTTATTCAAAAAATGTTTGTCAATTTTGGTGCCATATTTGTTGCGATTATACCTAAATGTGTCGTCGAAAGCGTTCCGCGTTATTAATACATTCGTTACATCTATATTTGCGGAAATAGATTTTCGGCACTCGTTCATATCAAATGGAAGACGCGGATTTTCAAGACAGGACCACTTATTTCAAGAAGTGCAGTTGCAGAATTCGCTTTAAAATAATAAAAGTCAATCCAATTTCTACATGAATAGTATGATTTTATTTTCAAGAAATGTCACTTTGTTGGCGTTTATCACTAGGCTACTACTTAAGGCGACAGTTATCATTTGTACAAGACAGATGACGATTGCGCGATAACTGGGGTCCGTGGGGGTCCGTGACGGTCCGAAAGGGGTCCGCGAAGACAAAAAGGTTGAGAACCACTGCCGTAAAGGCTATATCTGCACTTCCTTGTCCACTGTCCAGCGGCATATGCACAGCATGCACTCATTGTATGCATAATGCATATGCATAGATCGTGTGTATGTGTATCATGAGTCGGAGTATATGCCGCAAAAACATCAAGGACAAAAATAAACAACGTCCTTTCCTTTCCATTCATTTCCTTCCCTTGTATTACAGGCCTACTGAAGTTCTATATATCCCAGAAACGCTTCATATTTGATTGTATGCAACGCTGTTGCACTCAAGTTTGAAAATCTCTCATTTGTTGACGATTCCCCTGTTCTAGAAACTCGGTTTTTAGTATATTATTTTGATTATGAATGTATTATTATAAATTTAGTCATTTTTAGGTTGATGTATGAGGGCCACGTTATGGTAAACCTCAATAACGCAGTGTAATCAATCCCACGTCCAAAGACATAGGCCTACACATAACACGGAGGTACGTATTTAAACCTAGGAAGTCATTCATTCAGCTATCACGCCATAATAAGTGATGCTCAAATACTCGACTTGAAGTTTATTTCTCGAAGAGGCAGATAATCACCGAGCTACTCGCTTCTGCCCGGCTCGAAATTTGTCAGTACATGCGACAGTAATCAGTCAACCAAATGTTTGTTTATTAGTTCATGATCGAAAACGTACACTTCATACTATAGATAGCTAACAAACGTACTGATGCGAAACACGTGACTGCATGGTTGGGACCGCAAACAATTTCTTGTAGCTTTGTAAACAAATACGGAAATCTTTATCGTGAGACCGTAGCGCAAAATCTACGAAAACTGATATTGTACAAAATATACTGAATTGCCCCAAAAAGTTGAAAATCGCAACTGTTCGGAACAATTGGAGCGCCGCAATGCAATGACCATAACAGCTGCGGTTGTATAGTACATAACAATGTCGATGTCTAGATAGATATGGTTGCCAGAGATGAGTGGATTTGGAATTTCTATGTCCTAATCCAATCCAAATCCGAACCTTCAAATCCAAATCCAAATCCTAATCCATAACTTTTTCATATTCAAGTCCATGTCCAATCCTAATCCGATTCCAACTGAAAATTCAGAAAAAATACTAATTTATGCAATGGAGGGATTCGAAAATTTTCTTTTACAACCAACGATTCACTTGATTCAAGATAACTTAGTATAGGGTTGCCATATTTTTGTTTTACAAATTCCGGACGCTTTTCAGCGCCCACTAGCGGATTTCAAAATGAGGTGTGAGAACATTGTCGATCAATATGACGTCACACCAGCAACGCTTTGTCTATCGACTAGAGGTGGTCACGATCCGGTTCAGGAGTATGTGGTTGTGTATTGTAAGTGGTAACCAGAGCCGAAGCCACATTTTTGAGCCCCCTCCCTGCCGAAATAAACACTGATCTTGGGCCCGCCGTAGGGTATTCGATACAACTTCTTGGGGCTTACTATATGCATCTGGTCGTTAAATGATTTGAATGAATCGTGTCAATATTATTGGTTCTTCCATATATAACTGTATAATTTTGATCCTCTCTCCGCCCACAGGATCAGAGTTAGCGGTAGAGCTGGTGGAGGATGATGCAAGGAGCGTAATTGTACATCGTTAAGTCATGTTCATGTCACGCCGATAAGATTATTTATCAGCCTAATGCTGGTGCGCACTGCACCACTGAGCTATATAGACACTGCACATCTGGTGGTTTCCAACCTTTTTTGGTCGCGACTCCATTTCCAATTTGAAAATGTGCCGTATGGCCCAGCTAAAAATTTGATGAGCTGATTACTAATTAAATGTTGGTACATTTGCCCAGACTTACTCACGGCCTATATTGGAAGCTAATTACGTTCAACATCTTCGCGATCCCCAGAAAAAAAGGCAAACTAGTAACTTCCCCCAGGACTAGAACCACCATCTTTGAATATATCATCCAAACGGCCTGTCCTAAACATATTCTATGAATATACCGTTATCTTGTAATTGCCAGTACATGATTACAATCACACTTATTTTTGTAAATGAATGGTATTTTTTATTTATTTTTGATCGCCGTTTTTGCGAGGATGATATAGTCCCCATATTAAAGCCAACATATATGATGCTAAATCGCGCGAAGCGCGGAGAAAAATTTCATGTAGCATATATCTGCTCAAAAATAATCTTGTTTATGTTGATTTATGAAAATATTATGAGCTTACTTCAAGCCTTCAAAATCCCGGACATTTAGGCATATTTTACAAATTCCTCCCGGACGCAGTTTTTACAGTGAAATTCCGGACATGTCCGGGAAATTCCGGACGTATGGCAACCCTAACTTAGTAACCATAAGCACATTAATCACTGATCTGAATAAAGTTTGTCGCCATTCGCCACACGACATTTCAATCTCCCAGAAAATAGGTAAATCCAATCCAAATCCTAATCCGTTCCGAAAAAAATGTCTAATCCAATTCCAATCCAAATCCGAAAAAATTTCACAAATCCTGTTTTTTCAAAACCTAATCCTAATCCATGCTCATCTCTGATGGTTGCCCGACAGTGCAGTCACGTGACACGCATCTACACTTAGGTTAGTTATCTATGGTCTTACATTCCTATAGTAGTATAGATAACTAAACTACCGCAGGTCAGTTATCTATAGTAATACCGGTAGTAGTCCACTAGTACAGTACCTTATATACTCCGGGAACGTTACATTTCACGAGCCAGTCGACTCTGCCAGCTGGATTTACCATGGTTTGTCCGTCGTGCATTTTATGCGGTTTGGAAAGATACACTCCGTCGATTGCGATTTCTCTCGTGTCGCAGTCCAGAGTTGGGTTACCCGCGGAGTCTGTTACGTATAACTCAAGTGGAGTCTCACCTCCTGCGTTGACCAGTCTACGAAAACACAAGGTGGAATTAAATATCTATTTTATGCTAGAGGAAATAACACTAGTAAATGGCAACCTCGTTTCGTTGGTTATTAGGGCTGGAGTACCTGATTGATTTCATTCCGACCCGAAAATTAGGCTTGAGCCAAGTTGAGTATTCGGGTATAGGCCTATCACTCGTTATGACGTAATAAGAGTATGAAGGATGCGGAATTGGAGTATCGATACTTTCTTTATGGCCTTGAGCCTTGAAACTTCAATTATTCGCATCTAAAACACAAATAAAGCAACGCACGCAAGTGACAATGACATTTCCGTGAAGTGGTAATCAACCCACAGCATTGCCCCAAAGTGAAATGAAATAGAAATTATCGAAAAATATACCAACTTCTGCTAAATGTAGGCTAATGAATCTAGAATTATTTCGTTTGTGGTCGCAAAAAAGTATGGTTACCCTATGTCCTCTTTTAGAGGATTTGTCCTCTTTTTTCAAGAAATTGAAGTGTCATTCAAGTCGAAACACGATTTCCACAGAGTGAATACTAGTTAGATTTCAAAATGACCACTTTTCGTGTTCGATACTACAGCTTTCATAATTTTTGAAAACTGTACTCTTTATCGGATCTCAAAATATGGTAACCCAACATTGAAGTTATTTTTCGAACTTTACAAGTCATCCATACTGTAATGTCATCATAACGAGTGACTAGAATATACTCGACTCTTCTCGAAGCCCAACATTCAATTTAGAATCGAATCACTCAGGTACACTAGCTTTTGACCTATGCCCAGCCCTATCAAGTCGACGTACTCGCGACAAACTATTGAGCCACTATATATTTACATATAATATGCATTACACTGCATTATATAGGCTATAGGCTACATTACATATACACGATGTATAATATCATAATACGCTATACATAAATATACACGATGTACTACAGACAGCACTGTACCTAAACCTGTACATTTCGCCGGTTGACATGACCAAGGTTGGTTGAAATAGCCCATTCGTCGTATAGTAGTTTACGTTATCGGACAGCCATTCTGTTAATGTTCCGCCGCCAGCTACTACGTAACCGTCAGTTCTGAAAGTGTAAGCAAGTTGTCATATAGGATAGGAATATATTGACACTTATTGATACAACTTCCGTATAATTACAGGTTTGGCCTACTGCATGGCACCATACTGACTAATGATTGTGTTTTTAGGACTACGTCCACTTCTAGCAGAGCAGTTTTCTACTCAAAGCGACTTAACGTTAAGACTTCGGTTTTTGTGATGCAAAGAGTAGCATATGCATAAGCTATAGGGTTGTTTAAAAATAACTTTTTTATCGTATTCCTAGGATTCACTGATTGAATTGTTAGGCTGCCTATAAAAACGCTGCACGCCAAATTTGGCTCGATTCCACCCGCTAGATGCGAACGCTAATTTGTGAAAGTTTTACTGTCAACACCATGGAATTGTTAAGTTGTCTAAAAGAACGTTGCCGAACAATTTTTGCTCACTTTCAACCTGTAGAAGCGAAGTTATTGCAGTTGAAGATTTTGGATTCGCAAAAATAGCCTGGACTGCGGGTGATCCCATAATTATTAATGAAAAACTCAAATAACTTCGATTCTACGGGTGGACTTGCGTAAAATTTGTTTTGCATCGTTTTTGTAAACAACTCGGCAATTTCATGGGGTTGACGGTAAAACCTTACCTGAAACCGCGATAATCATGAGTTTCTTCCTGTAATTTCCCGAACCCTCTACTGTTCTGATCGAACATCAGTATCGGCTGAAACAGCAGTTGGATGTCTTTGTCACAATTCTCCGGGCATGAAGCCACTGATAGCTCCGCCGGCATGTCAGATGCTTTGTCTTCCACGATAAGTATCCCGGACATGCCTCCTGCTACCTACGGATAGAGTGGTATATGCAGCCCACTCAGTTATAATCTTCCCAATAGAAACCACATTACTTGGAAGCAGCTAGATCCGTGCCAGTGTGCGTGGTACCAATAAGTTCCGGGCGAGTTGTCCTTGTGTATCTGATAGACGTATTGGTGTTGTTTCAATGGTTCGATCGGCGTCAGTACGTCGTCTTGAGGAGGCTGTGCATTAAATGAAGAATAGCTTATTATTATCAGCTAACTAATTTAGTAGGATTGTGATGTTTAATATTCATGGCGTTTCGACATCTCATATCGTCAGTTTAAGCAACTCGATATTCCTAATAGAGGTCAGTGTTGGGTTGACTCGAGTCACCATTTTCGTATGACTTGACTTGACTCGAGTCACTTTGCTAAAATGTCTTGACTTGACTTGACTCGGCGTGCCAGAAATATCGATTGACTCGTGACTCGGAGCAAAATTCACGAGTCAATTTCAAGTCATCAAGGAATTGGTGTCGATAAAAATCACTGTATCTTGCAGATGTTTGGATTAGTCGCGAAACGATGGTGTAACCCGTGAGAGCGACCAATTATTCAATGATCGTGCATTTTACTGAGCCGATATTGTTCTCTCACAATTAAATGAAGAATAGCCTATTATTATCAGCTAACTAATTTAGTAGGATAGTGATGTTTAATATTCATGGCGTTTCGAAATCTCCTATCGTCAGTTTAAGCAAGTCGATATTCCTAATCTAGGCACTACTCATCTTACTCATAGAACGGCCCGCATTCGTTCTATGCTCTTGTGCACTTACGTGGATTGTGGATATGGCTGAATCATAGAAGGCTTAAAATATATCACAACTACCATGTTGGTTTGATTAGAGACACAATGACTATATGTAGGCTACTAAGAATGTACAATAATTTGCGGCTTTGTCGGTGTACAGTCGTCTTTGCACCAATCAGCACAGAGATGTTTCAGCCTGTTTCCAGAAGGTAAAAATATGTTCAAGCTCTCTTGCTCGACCCCAATGATAATTGACTGATTGAACACCGGTGTGCCATTAGTTCGAAATATTGCTTCTAACCATCGTTGCTGTGATGAATATGTAATTGGTATTTTCAAATCAAAATACTGTGCCGGATTTGGGAAAATAGATTTTTGTCGCGGCGGAAAATCGCGCGACATCGAAGGCAACTCTTCTGGTCTGGTTGAAAATATCTGACAGAGAAGACTCTAACCAAGGTTGCGTAGTAAAAATGGGCTATCTCCTTGGCTCAAAATTGGAGGGCTTGGGCGAGGCAGGTAAATCCATCCCGATCTGCAACTTTACCGAATGACGCCCGCTGGTTAGCAATAAGTTACATGTTGCACCTTAGTGTATGAAGGTAGCCAAGCTTTTGGCGTGACGTAAGACGTTCCAAAGATAGCCTATGTCATGATATTATGATACGAAAGTTTGACATAGTCATGCAGATTTCGGTACAACATCTGACTTCTTTGGTCAGCATGCTTTACCAACCTTTGAACTGATGTGCAGGCCATGAGTATGAAAATTTGTCGTGTTCGGGTGATTAAGCATGTCCAACGGTCGACCAAGATCATTGCCGTCCGGACTAAGATTATTGATCTGAAAAAATATCAACGATTACAGTTTCATCCTAGCCTAAATGCATATACCGACATACAAGGAGGTGACCTGCGACTATACCTAACAGGTCAAGTTTTTGCCACTTTTTACACTTCTTTTACAATTTTACGGCCACTTTTGACCGGCTTGCTGAGCGCTAAATTTGATAAAACGGGTATCAATGGAAAGCTGCTGCTGTACTGATCACAAAAATATACATATTTTGCTCGTGGTGGCCCAGGAACCCCCAAAATCAGCCTCGAATTTTGCATTGTGATGGAGCGGGGCCTACGATACTTATCGTAGGCCCCGGATGGAGTTTGGCATTTTGACGCAAAAATACTGAGCTGCAGTCTCGTTTTGCCAGAAACCATTGTTACGTCACAATCCCAAACTCCATCACGATGTAAAATTCGAGGCTCATTTTTGGGGGGCTCCAGGGCTACGAGCGGAATAAAATTTATATTTACGGAAATTTAGCGCTCGGCAAGCGTGTAAAAATGGCCGTAAAATAGCCTTTGATCAAATGGAAAGTATAACGTATCCAAATGCAGTGAGCCGTTCAATCTCGCACCACACCATTTAGGACACTATGGTTCTATTCTATTTCATTTGCATAATAAAGAACTATGGGAAAAGCTTCTTGGAGTTGTATACAGAACTCCAATTAATTAGACAGTATAGTCGTATTTCACGTTCACGTTCACGCTTTCATTTGGGTGCCTCGAGGTCGACTTTTATCAAAATACGCCAACCAAGACTGTGCCTTCAGAAGGAGTTCGTGTACCATCTGAAACAGTACATTGAGCTCAAGCACTCTCTTCGCTCCGATTATTCGAAGTTTCATGCCGGTGACGTCATATGTGGCGATACGATTGTAGGTATGCAATGCTCTTTCCAATTCTCTACTATATGGTTGCCGACGATTACCCCGAAAATTTTCGGGTTCATTTCAATATAAATATACTATTCAACGAGCTAGGTGCTGAATTAGCTGCATCTCAATATTACTTGTGATGCAACAGTTGGCTTGCAACCTAGAAGCTCAACAACCCCATGTAGCCAAGAACGACTTTGCAGAACTAAATTAGAAGCGGACGTACCGTAAGACTTGGCTTTTGGTCAAGTCCGCAACAACGGATACAGGTTGTCTCTAGTCTCCGAGTTCCAGTTAAAATGAGTGTTTATAAATGTGGATTCGTTATTTTCAAGTCGAAGGTTGGGCTTACCATCATGAGACCCGTCTGAGATTCCTCGCGGGCCGCTAGTCATTTTCACTTCAAATATTATTTAGAACTTTGAATCTTCCCCTAATTAAAAGGTACCACTCAGCTTTTAGAGACGTAGTAATAGTATAGTATAGGTCTATAGTAGGGTTGTCATACGTCCGGAATTTCCTGGACATGTCCGGAATTTCATGGTTCAAGCTTGCGTCCGGGGGAAATTTCTAAAATGTGCCTGAATGTCCGGAATTTTGGAGGCTTGACGTAGGCTCATAATATTTGAGAATATTTATGCTACATTATATTTTTATTCGCGCCGCGCGCGATTTACTACCACATTTATTGATTTTGATATGGGAACTACCACCCTCGCAAAAATTGCCATGAAATATAAATATAAACAACCTTCATTTACTGAAATAAGACAAATTGTAATCGCAAATATAGCAGAACGGTGTATTCCTAAAGATTGTTGAGGCCGTTTAAATGCTTTATTCAAAGACAGTGTTGCAAGACGTGGATATCGTTTGCTTTTATTCTGGGGTTCGCGAAGATGATGAACGTAATCAGTCTCTAAAATAGCCGTGTGTAAGTCTGGGTAAAGATGCTGACTTCTTTTAGTTATCAGCTCGTCCAATTTTGATCTGGGCCGCGGAACATTTTCAAATTGGACATGGAGTCGCGACCATAACAGGTTGAAAACCACTGGATGTGGGGTGTTTATAAAGCTCCGTGGTGCGCACCGTCATAAGGCTGATAAACAATCTTATCGGTGTGGTGACATGAACATGACTTAACGATCTACAATTACGCTCCCTGTATTTTCGAAGTCGTCATCCTCCACCACTCCATCGCTAACTCTGATCACGTGCGCAGAGAGAGGATCAAACTATATAGTAATATATGAAAGAACCAATATTATTGACAGAATTCATTCAAAAGAATTAATGACCGGATGCATATAGCAAGCCCCCCCCCCCCCCCCCACACACACAAGTTGCATCGATTACCCTATTGTGGGCCCAAAATCATTGTTTATTTGGGCGGGAATAGGCTCACAAATGTAGTTTCGGTCCCGGTTACACAACGCACCACCACATACTCCTGAACCGGATCGTGACCACCTCTGGTCTATAAGCAAAGTTTTGCTAATGTGACGTCATATTGACAAACAATGTGCTCATAACTCATTTTGAAATCCACTAGTGGGCGCTAAAGAGTGTCCGGAATTTGGGTCACAGAAATATGGTAATCCTAGTCTATAGGAGCTGTTCGGTTATACATTGGAATATGTCGAGTATCTCATGTCCTCATAATTTAAAAAAAACTTGGACATAAATACAAGTTTTGTTAAAATTAACTGCAATTTACTCAGGATTTGGTGCAACAAAAACTTACCTTACTAATTAGTTAATTAGTCATAACTCATAAGGTGCCCGACATCAAGGCCAGACAGATCAACCTCGAGCCACCGGGGCGATTATGCACCTGATTGGTATAAAACCTGGCTGTATGCAGTAGGCTACCTACCAAATTCAGGGTGAGTTGATCTCCTCTTTTTACTGATATTGTCGGGCCGGCAACCGCTCCGTTATAAAGTCTTCTCTTCAATTCCAACCAGTTGTAACTGACAGTGCTGATATCTACATTCAGTGTCATTGACCACGAAGACTCTTTACTGCTCAGCTGTGTCGGCTCTTGGAACACCTTCGCTTCTGAGACAGATTGATGTCCGATTACGAAAGGAATGATTTTGGCACAGGCTCGTGTTATGATGTCTTGAATGATATGATACGGACCACCGATATTTCAAGACCCGCACTATATATGGAGATTCCGCGTGTGCGTAAGCTTACGCTGCTCAAAAACATCGGCTCATACTACTCCACTGGAATCACGACAACGCAGCTTTTCGCTGATTTAAATTAGTTTGTTGCAGTGTAAGGATGATGCGAGGCACTTGTTTCGAATAACTTGACTTCAAGATTGCCGGTTTATGATTTGACATGTTGATCTCGCCTACTGAAACATGCCACACCCATTTTCACAGTTAGTCCTTTTATCTTATCATTTATTTATTCTCATACAGTGGCCTTGCGTTTTATTTACGTGCTCCCGCCAGGCCAAGGTGGTTGTCTGATTTAAAGACAACTTCAAGTCGTTTCGACACCCACCTATGTTTCCATTATATCGCGATCTTGCAGTGTCGCAGACTGCAAAATGCATCATAATTGGCAGTCCTATTGCTGGCGACTCGAATGCTCAAATTTGACAATACCGGTCTTAATCGATAGCTAGTGTCGCACTGATTCCCGAAATACAAAATTAAATCTTCTTCAGTCCGATTTGCAGATTTTGACGGCTATGTCGGGTTGGTTTCATTGCTCTGATCAAATTTAAATCTGGTCAGAGCAATGAAACCAACCCGACATAGCCGTCAAAATCTGCAAATCGGACTCGCCCGACGCAATAGGCCATTGTGTTGCAGCGCTCCGATGGCTCGGAACAATCGGCTTTTACGGCTTTTTCGGAGTGGCTCCATTGTCCTGACTTGATTTTATATAGTGTTTCAGGGGTTGGGGAACCTTTTTGTCTGAAGAGCCATATTGGCCATATTTTTTCTATTTCAACTCCCAAAGAGCCATACATATCAATCAATTGTTACGTCACAATTGAAAATTCGTGACGTCGTGGTAGCACTCATTCGAGCTCACTACATGGGATTCATCGTATACGCCACATTTTCTCTGTAAAAACTCATACTAATCATGTGAAACTTGATTTATACGATAAGGTAGGTTCGTCGTAAAGCCCCTTTTAAATGAACCCATGATCACATGTGTAGGTGGAGCCAAAAGTACAGCAGGTACCCCCCCCCCCACTTTAAGCTGTGATATATCAGTGACGTCGGGTCAGGGTAGGAAAGTGAGGCGGTATAGCCTACCTCGCTTGTCGTCAGGATGAGTGACCAAAAAATTGAAACCTATTACTATTGGTATTTTCTATCGGGGTTCATGAATGACAAGATGTGGAACATTTTTCTCCCAAAATCACACAATTTGCATATTTATTGTCCGGAAATAAAGCGCGAAATGAGAAAAGAGACACAGGCGGGCAACGCCTGGCCATTGATAACGCAAATAGCATAGAATTTATAATAACTGATATTGAACGAATCGAGCTGTAAAATATCGAAATACTGATCGAGCCCGTAAACCTGAAGACGGCATTGTCTTTACCTTTCAAAGACACGTTTATACTGTCACGAGAATAACTATTCTGACCATGATGAAAATTTACTAGCATGTTGCTGCAATATTGATTAATTCAATACAAAAAATAAATAGTTGGCAAAGAGCCATATCTTATACCCAAAAGAGCCATATATTGCTCGCGAGCCATATAGGTTCCAAACCACTGTATACATGATGCCTTCGATTGCCGTCATGGGCTTGACCGGCAATATAATATAATTACACTTATACACATAAATAATAACTAAATTTTGTCATTTCTCAGCGATTTCGGATACCTCCCGCGCACTGACAAGTGAATATTTATTTGCAGAAATATGCGTTCGACGCTGGCTTTATGGAATCCATACAGAAAACTTCGCTTACTTTGCACTATCCATATTACTTTGAAAGTAGGGCAGGTTATCTTGTAGACAGCATTGTCATTAATTTTCATAATTATCACTTTAGTAGTGATGAATTAGGCGTGCAGCACTCTTAGTTAACCAAAATATGAATTCACACCTTTGCACTCCCTGGTACCAACCGCGATCTACGGGTGTGAATATACACCCGTGATACACGAAAGCAGATAATACATCGGACTTGCACGACGGTACAAATCAAACACTCCAAATGATGCTTGCACGTAGGGACATATTGCCGTGACTTGACCTGAGTCGAAATTCGCAGCGACTAGTAGGTTGCTGCGACTGACTTAATCCCAACACTGACTGAGAGAGGACGTTCAACCAGCGCACATTTCACTTACGGCCAAGTTGATCCGCACATGGATCCGTCATGCTGCATTCGCTAGAACCTTTTTGAACTGTAGCTGTCAGTAGTACCGCGACAATCCAAGTGTGATATCTTCTCATTGGTGACGCCATTCTATCTCGTAACTGGATATTCAGAGCGACTCAGTCAGAACTAGACCGCGCAATAGTCCTCTGTGATCGCCTTGGTCTGCCTGCAGTAGCGTATTCCTCGAATCCCCTTTTGCGAACATGGATAGTTTTGTTACAGTTATAAATGTCATCTGCCGTAATTTTCTTGGTCTTTATGCAATATAGCCTACATAACACTGGTTGCGGCTTTGCTTATTGGCAGAATACGCACATCAGTGAAATCATGCGACTGGCAAATGCCGCCAATTATGTACAAGCTGGTATAGGCTACTGACAATAACTTGACTAATATGCCAGTTAATTAACGTAGGTTTCGTAATACTCAGCATATACGCATGTTTTTCCGATAGAATTACGATATATAGTCGCGCCAATGACAACATCCTCAATTCTTTAAAGGAAATCGGTAGGATATATACTAGTTAAGGCGTCTAAATATCCAAGAGGGTGTTTCTACAGCTACACAATGTAATATATCGATCACTTACTAACACAAGTGAGGCATTATTTTCAACAGTCTACGATCATTTTTCATGACGTTACACTTGCAATCGCGCTATGTATCTATGTACTTGAGCACGCGAATATTTAAGTAGTTGTAAGACATTCCCTTCCATAATGCTAAAGGAGCTATGTCAATTTGGAAGGCCCTCCAGCATCGCCATACCAGGGATGCAATGTAAGGGCTGAAATAACAGCCGGTAGCGTGTGAATATATTCGTTTCTTGGGTGAATTTGATTAATTTCTCGGTGAGAATTTTCAAACATTTTCGATATCTGTATATTGATGTTCTGTAAGAAGCTCTTCAAATATTTGAAAGATCATATCATCAGATAGTATCCACTATCGTTCCTTGATATCTAGTCTCGCGATTGCAGATTCCCAGATATTACCCAACATAACCACGTTCCACGTACGATATAACTTGTAACAATTCGGGAGCACCACTCAGGCTACAGTATAATTAAGAAATTCGACTGCTGGATGTAAAAAGTTATCTTGGTGCCGAAATATCTTCAATGATCTTTCAGCTCTCTCACATGAATCAACACGATATTAGGAACTGAAGATAAGACGTGTGCTATACGCGTTATTGCATTGAAACATTGGATACATTCCACAGAATTCAATAGACATTATAGGTAATAGGTCCGCATCACAGCATAACGCATTAAAACGCCGTTTTCAGTACTCGGGTAACGGAATATTGCTAGATGGTCATGTCGGTGATTAATACTTCTACCTGAGCGCATGGGACAATCTTTACGTCAGTTTTCACACGAGGCATAATTTAAAGTCTCTCTTAAAGTGACAGTTTCCACAGCATTCACTAGATCGGGAGCTCGAACTCGAACAACGGAATCCCTGACGCGCGGTGACGGGTTGCAAAGTGGAATGTCTAATTAGTCGAATAATAGGCAGACGGAGCGTAGAAACCGGACGCGGCACGGAAATCATTGACAGTTATAGCAGTGGTCGTTGGAAATGAGGTCTCTACGACGTCCGGAATAGCACGCATTACGTATGCACGTCTATTCGCGCGTACTTATTCCTGTCTTGACACTCTGCCGAGACTGTGGTGATGAGCGACTACATTTTAACGAATCACTCCCCCTGCGTATTCCGACAGGGTTTCAGCATCCCATCATATACTATTAATACCGAACTTTTAAAAAGTTAGTCACTGGTAGCACATAAGAAGGCACGCATGTAAACAAAATAGTGATACGGCATTCACGAATACGACACGTAGAGAAGGGCGACAATATAGCTACAAATATCTACGAATGAACATTAAATGCTGATCAGTAGAGATGCGACTATATACTGATCCGAACAAGTGACCTGTACACATAAACGACTCTCAACCGCAAGTCGTGCAATATTACCATATATACGCATCAGCCGGTAACACATCCAATAACACAACCCCAAATATCGACATTTGACAAGGATGATTGTACAGAGGTTATTGCTTTTCACAGTTGAGGACGCATTCAAAATAACAGCGCACTGGGAGACACGTCAGGTACAAAATGAAAGAGTTGTAAGCATACATATTCCGGCTATAAAATAAAATACATGAATCTGTATTCCTCAGACATTAGCGAACATAAATGTAACTCAAGATTAGCGAAAACGACTCTATATGAAAAGTAGATTCCGATTTACAACGCAAACTGGTAAGAAAATAGGCAAATAAAACACGCAATAAATTATGCTGTACAGAGGCAACTTTCTTAAATTGTGTTACTTTGAGAGCGTATGATATAAGATTTATTTGAAACCGTCAAGCTTAAAACGATACGAAGCGCTTGAATAAAAACGTAAGCGATATGTAAAAGGTAACGTAATTTCGTCGATAATATATGAATACTAGCAACCGTATGGTGATGAAAACAAGGAGATAACTTGATAGCACCCATACAATTACAAGAATGTGATGTATATAAGTTCAGGGCTATTTCGTATTGGCGAATCAACAGAATAGCCAGACCAGTGTCGGTCTACCGTACGCAAGTACGTGGGTATCATACCGGACCTGATGCCATCCGTCCGCTGTCCACCAAAATCTTTATATCATCATGCAATCCGATGTGATATTTAAGCTTTTAGCAATCCGAGTTCAATAAGGTCCGCTTGAGGTCATTTCAGAATAGTATCTGTACCCGAAGTTCGACGTTGAGTGGATGGTGGTTTAACCGTTGTCAGAATCGGATGCATTATAGTCACTAGGTTTGGCGTGCCAACAGCGCTGGCGACAGTCAGATTTCACGCGAAATATCCCCGCTCATCCCTTGCATTGTCCTTATCCAAACGCCGGACCCTTATTAGGCGGCCCTTTGAAATTAGTCACAGCGTTAGGTATTGAGTTTACAGCTGCGTCCTGCGCCACTGCGTAACATTCCATGGTGTTACATAAGCCTTCGGCCCCCTTTTGACCGGCTGGTCCAGGAATACCGGCCGCCCCTCTTTCGCCAGGTCTGCCAGCCGGACCGGGTGGGCCGGTGTAGCTTCGGCCGGGTGCTCCGGGCGTACCTGAAGTCAATAGTATTTGTTTTCGGGAGGTAATTCAAGATATTTCAAGTTTATGTTCTTACAAACAGAACCGATAGTGGGGTTGTCTTGGGAAGAGCAGGATTGTAACCAAGTCACAAGTCAATTATACTTTTATCGTTATGACTCGAGTCAAGTCGAGTCATTTTAAATTCAAAACCGAGTCAAGCCCTAGTCTAAGTCAGGGTGCAAAGGGTCGAGTCCAAGTAATAGTGTTCAGACTCGACTCCGAGTACAAGTCATAGATTTCACTGTTCAGTTTCGAGTTCCAGTCAGGTTGAACGCACTTCTGTGAAACTCTTCGGTGATATCAATGGCCCAGTACTCATAAATATCGATTTTCCCACTCTTAACATGTTTATTCACACAGAAGAGGGTTTCTGGGCTTTCAAGTATCGGTCCTGATACACGAGACTTGAATCAAGTCATGTTGAATGTCTCGACTCATAGGACGTGGCGAGTACCATCCTGGACTACTTCGAACAACTCTATATATGTCCGAAAAAGACAGGCATGAGGAAGACAAATTTCCCATGGTACAGTATACAATACGTATTCTCATACCTGGATGACCACGGGGTCCTTCAGGGCCTGTTTTGCCAATCCCTTGTGGGCCACGCTCTCCCCGACTGCCTGGTTTACCTGAATTGATTTCACATTCAAAAGTAGGATGGCTATAGAGTCAATGAGCTTCTCTGAATTCTACCTGGCGGGCCTCTGTAACCTTGTGGTCCGGATTGGCCTGGAATGCCCGGGGCGCCGTCACGTCCTGGCCGTCCAGGTGGTCCGGCGCTGCCTTCAAGTCCGGCGGGTCCGGGCGGGCCGGGAGGTCCTGGTTCTGGACTTACCTGTTTCAAAATGTGAAAACAATAAAGTCAGATTTTGAGGGGGCAGAAACTTGCATTATTTACTCATGTGGTTATGCTGTTAGACTACTTCCAATGCTACTTAACAGATTTACTATTTGAATTGAAGTAAAAATTCATTTTTCTGAAGTTGGACCAGAGGTGGTCAGCAGGGTTGCTCAAAAATCCATTTTGTCATCTAATTTTACTGGCTATTTGACAAAATTTTAGGGTTGCCTAAAAGGTGCAACACGCCAAATTTGACTCAATTCCAGCCAGTAGAAGCGAAGCTATTGCAGTTAGAAAATTTTGAATTCATGAGAAAAAAATTAAGATTTATTTTTTAAATTTTACTGGCTAATCCACGAAATTGTTAAGTTGTGTAAAAATCGATTCGAAATCGAATTTTAGCCTAATTCCGACCAGTAGAAGTGAATTTGGTGTATAGAATTTTAGATTTGAAATAGTAGTGTGTACGGTGGGTAGTTCTATAGTAGATAATCAAAGAAATACTCTAAATCCATAATTTTGTACTCTAACAACTACACTTCTACGGAATAGAATTGCACCTCTGGTCCTGTTTTGAAACAATATTACCGAGCAGCTTACCAATTGTCCCGGCGTTGGAACTGGAATGTTTTGCACGACCCTGTCTATGATTTCGGGAAGTCTCTTCTCCAACTCTTTCCGCAGCAGGTCCTGAATGAGCTTTTTCAATTCGGCAGTATCTGGTGTTTTGCCGTCCGCACCCGGTTTACCCGGATTTCCGTCCGCACCGTCTTTGCCCGCAGCACCTCTGGCTCCCCTCGATCCCGGTGGTCCGTCGAGCCCACGCACGCCTTTTTGACAAAGATGGTAGATGGGTAAAACTGGGTGCAAACTAGTGGATTTTCAAAACGCAGGGCTAGAACTAGAGCTTCTGACTTTTCAAAATGTGCAACTAGAACTAGAATGACTAACTTTTCAAAATATGAAACTAAAACCAAACTAGAACCAAAAGTACAATTACTCACTTTTCCATATCCGTAACTAGATTAGAACAATAACTACTCAAGAAACGGTAACCAGATTGGTGGTGTGTATCAGGTTAAGTACAAGAACCTTCACCCTATATTCAAAAGATGATATAGCATCTAGCTTATGACGCATTTCCAAAACTTCATAGCATATATTTAAACATCTTTACATCTATTGCTACCTTGGACGTGAAATGAACCATGAAAGCTGCATCTGGACAGCTGCAGCATTAAAAATTATATCAATATTCCCAGTCCAGCAGTCGTAGCTTATAGTTCTCCGAACCCCTGTTACCTTGATGTGACATCATGGGGAAATAGCCGATATATTTCTACCTCTAATGGCCGATAGCAGTACTTCTTTCAAAGTGTGCTAACGAATCAAACCGACAATCGATCGGACTCTAGTTATGATACAATCTACAAGAAATATGTCAGATCCAAGTGATGCTACCTTGATAACCACGCGGTCCGGTTGGTCCCGGCGACCCCTTCGGCCCCATGTCGCCACTGACTCCTTGCGATCCTTTTGACCCAGCCGAGCCTTTCACGCCTTTCGCGCCGTCATCTCCGGGCAGCCCCGGCACACCCGGTAGACCACGTCGACCGTCAGAGCCCTGTTCGGATACACAGAAGTGGTCAAGACATTGAGGGTTGCTGCTCAATTACAGGTAGAAGTGACCCGGAAACTTATACTCGAGATCAAGTAGTAGTAGCAATTCTCAAGACAACTCAAAACCATTTCAAGTAGAAGTAGAAAATGCAGTCAAGTAAGTAGTTCACAAAAGTAGACGCGGTCTAGGCTTCGCATGCTTTTACGAGTTAATCGGGGACTGCTACTCTCAAAATTGTAATATTCATCTTCGTGACTAATGCAAAGCGACTAATGAGTAATGACACCGCTAATTTGTAGAATCTTCAATATATATTCAATATATATATTTAATATATATATTTAATATATATATTTTTCGGTGAATAGACTTGACTCAGATCATCTTCTTAAAATACGGAAAACGACTCGACTTGAGTCAATTGACTCGGTTTGCACTCGAGTCATTGCGCCTGACGCAAGACTCGAACGGCCAAGACAAGCATTTCATTTTAACTTCCAAGAACAGTAAAGTTACCAAATCACTGGTGTTTGGTCTGTCAGTATTTGAAAAATAGGGCCAGACGAGTGAGTAAAATTAGTATATTATGAATGCGCGGCATTCGATATGACCCAGGTGTAGTTGTGAAAAGCGGGCTGAACATGACTTGAGCTCGAAACTTAACAGTGAACACAATGACTTGGACTCGAGTCTCAGCACTACGGTTACCATACGTCCTCCTTTTTTAAAAAATGTCCTCCATTTTGGCAATTTTTTGTCATTTTAATTTAACGTACCGAAAAAGACCACAAATTACACAAAATGTTGGCCGAATTGACGGGAGATGGCTCTACTCGCCTCTCTCGCCTAATATAAGCTATAAACGGGTATTTTGGGAGTCGAGTCGGGAAAATGACCTTTTTTGATTTTAGTCAACCCAATGACATTTGGTTTTATTATTTTGAAAATAAGCAGTTTTCTCGTCCGCTATAGCAACTTTTGCAGCCTGTGAAAAGCGTCTTTCTTTTACGAATCTCAAAATATGGCAACCCTACTCGATCCTCTGCTCCCTGACTTATACTCCGACTTGACTCGGTAATGAATTGAAAATGACACGACTTGATTTGAGTGACAACTGTAAAAGTGGGATTGACTTGTGACTTGGTTACAACCCTGGAATGTAGCATAAGACGTAGTTGGTAGTGAAGGTAATACTTTGAAACAGGAAAAGTACTTCATAGTGTTTGTTCCAATTTGAATTTATCTGGATTTGAATAGACTTACGGGTGCTCCTGGCTTTCCGGTGACTCCGGTTGGACCTATGTCTCCGGTTTCGCCCTTTCCTCCTTTTCGACCATCGCGTCCGGTTCCGCCTTTTTCGCCATCAAGTCCAGGCTCTCCACGGTTGCCCTATAATCAGATATGGTCAAAGTACTCTACTACTCAGGTAGAAGCCGAAGAGAGCTTCAAGAAACCCAAAAACTACTTCAAGTAGAAGTAGAAAATGAATGGTCTGAGATGTAATCGAGTAAGAGAGAGAGAGAGAGAGAGTCTTTATTTTCATCCAACCAAAATACATAACAAACGGCAGTGATGGTGGTACAGAAAATATGCATGCACAGTATTCGGTATTAGATAGGAATGATCGATAAGACCGTGGAGGTCATCTAGTCTGATCACACCAGCATCAAACAGGTACACTTGACTCTAAACAGTCTGGCTGTAAAAAATGTTTAGTTGAGAAAGGAGAATAGAAGAAAAATTAAACGATGGTGGCAAATGATCAATGAAGCAACGTCTGGGCGAGGTAGGGCAACAGCTGCATAAAGTAGATTAGGTCGAGGGGTCGCATACCAGGGTTGTAATGACTCGAGGCACTATTTTTCTGAGACTTGTCTAGACTCGAGTCATTTTTCAAATGCCTAAAATGACTCGACTCGACTCAAGTCAATTTGTGTATTGACTCGACTAGTACTCGGGTCATATGGCTCAAGACTAGGAATGCCAAGACATACATTTCATTGTAATTTCGAAGAACAGTAAAGTCCCCACATGATTGTCATTTCGTCTATCGATCTCGATACTTGGAAAATAGGGCACGAAACTGTTAAGACTTGAGAAAATTGCGATATTATGAATGAGAGGCATTCTATATCACTCGAGCAGAGTTGAAAAAAGTGGGTTGCGCCGGATTGAACTCTATACTGACTCGGACTCGCCCCTCAACTCGCTGACTTGGACTCGGACTTGACTCGGAGGTGAATTGAAAATGATTCGACTTGACTCGAGGCAAAACTATAAAAATGAGATTGACGTGTGACTCGGAACAATGTGACTTGGTTACGACCCTGTCGCATACATTTTGCAAACTGATCACAAAACCACATTCTCTGTACAAGTATTTTTGCCTACAAAATGTAGGTGAACAGAACATAACCACATGGCAACTCCGAAAAAGTAGTACTTCGCTACTGACCTGTTACCATATCTGTCTATGCAAAACACGACATGTGTCACATTAGGAATTGCACCGCAAATGAAAATAAATCAGACACTCAATGCATAGGCAAGGCCAAGCTTATATATATAAAAAGGGAGAGTCTTTATTCTCATCCAACTGAAATATATAACTAACAGACAGCAAGAATGGTGGTTCAGAAAATACGTCCGGACAGTATTCGGCATCAGATAGGAATGATCGATACGACCTTGGAGGTCAACTAGTCTGATGACACCTGCATCAAACAGGTATACTTGTCACTACACAGTCTGGCTGTAACAAATAATAGATAAAAAAGGAAATGAAAAAAAAATAAAAAAATTAAAAGATGGTAGCCAATCAATGAAGCAATGTCTGGACGAGATAGGGCAACACAACAATGTTCGTATGACGTGACAAGAGGTAATTAGGTAGCTCTTTTTTAAATCTATTACAGGGCAATTCATGGATATATTGTGGTGTGGTGATGCATTCCAGACGATAGGTGCTGAGTAGCCTATGGATCTCTTAATTAGGTTGCTATTGGGTGGGGTAGGTAGATATTTCCCTTTGATATGGATCTCGTGTGATGGTTGTGGACATTTTCAGAAGTAATGAAAATGTCTTCAATCACATGAGGCAAACTATTGGAACAACATGAAATCTAAGTGCTACCTTTTCTCCTTGTGTTCCGGGCGGTCCAGTCGCGCCAAGAGAGCCTTTTGGGCCAGGGTACCCAGTCTCACCACGCGGGCCATATGGGCCAGGTGGACCAGTGGATCCCTGTACAAAATATCCAGTCATGAATTCATATAGATGTTCATATGGAAGCAGGGGTCAACATGAGCTCTAGGAGTTCGCTGGAGGTCAAGACACATACATGTGACTCTCACAGCGGAAGTCAAATTGATATGCAGCACATATTCATTGTGATCATTTGGTTTAGTTTGGGAAATATTTTTTAATGGTTTTGTTCTTTTAACACTGTTCCTGATGGGCAGTTCATTTTGTGTGCCAGTAGATGTGTTATGTGGTAGATCTTTTGTGGCTGGGCGAAAATCTGGGGTACACCAAAAGCCTTCAGATTAGCGTAAGGGCTCGTCAGGTTAGTAAAGGTCAAGAACCAATGTATTAAAGTCATCTTACCCTTGCACCCACAGATCCTTTGGCACCGGTAGCTCCTATCGGGCCCTTCAGCAAGAAAATGTAAGTCAAGGTAGCTAAAAATTTAATTACCCGATATTGATACATACCCTAGGTCCTGGCTGTCCTGTTAAACCGTCTACGCCTTGGTCGCCCATCAAACCCCGTTCTCCCTTATCCCCTTTTTCACCATCTGATCCGTCCAAACCATCTTTACCCTGGAGATACGGAGGCATGCGTTTTACCAACATTCCCAAGATAGTCTCGGCCTATATCTAGGGTTGCATTGTGTCGAGTCGCTATTTCCCGGTGTGTCGACATGGAAAATAACTCGACTCGTCTGGTACTCGAGTGATTTCGCTCGACCAAGTCATATGAATTGAGACAAATCGTAATAGAAACTGTCTTTTATCTGTTTGTAAGTAAAAAGTAAGTATTCTATAGGCATAGTGCCACATACAAAACCGCAAACTGTGACGTAAAGGTAGTGTCAAATCATAACTGCTTTAAGAAAATAGTACAATTAGGCAAAACCTACTTGAGTAAGTTGACAAATTATAAATGATTCCTTACTGACAAGCGAGTATATTAAGAATGCGAGACATTCGATATCATTAAAATTGAGTTGTAAAAATTAGTTGAACATGACCTAAACTCGAGACTGAACAGTACTAAACAGTGCGACTTGGACTCGGTTTCGAGTCTCAACACTACGACTCGGACTCGACCCTCGCACCACGAATTTGGACTCGAACTTGACTCGGTGGTAATTCAAAATGATCCGACGCGAAACATGACTGGTTACGACCCTGACGATATCGAATACACTACCGGAAGTCCATTGGCCCCTTTCGTCCCTTTCTGTCCATCGTCGCCTGCCGGACCTCTGGGCCCAGGCGACCCGGGCTTGCCAACAGCACCATCTTTACCAGAAGCACCCTGCAACAAGAACTCATCACTTTGATGTCCAAGCAGCGTTTTATCACCAACCAAACCTTATTTCCCTGACGGCCAGGCGACCCGTCGATACCAGCGAATCCACGAGGTCCCTAAAATGGTAAGTGTGTTTGATAACGTTTTTTGATGCGAAGAGTTTCTTGAAGGTACAATACAAGGTACAATATTAAAATGAATATACCATTCCAGTGATTTTTGATATGTGGTTACCATCTTACCTGATCGCCTGGTTGGCCTTTTGATCCCAATGATCCTTTGATACCGGGTTCACCCTTGGCACCGACGCGACCATCTTTGCCTGGGACACCGTCCTCACCCGAGTCACCCTGGAAATGGATACGAAATGATTGTCTTGTGAAACAACGAACTAATAAGCAAAGGTAATCAGTGATGAAGTATTTCTCCCTTTTATGAGTACTCAAGTAGGTTTCGCTTGTACTACTCACTAACTGGTACTATCGTACACAAACTACTTACAAAGTACCTCTACTTTCTGAGCACTCGTATGTGTATTATTTGCCATGCCAAAGTGGTACTAGTGGTTAGGCAAACGACCCCATTGTGGTTGCGACCCCTAGTTAGGGAACCTTTATTTAAACCGTTACTTCTACATCTATTTGATTAGCAACTTTGATCACCTCTGCTGGTAACAGCAAAGCTGACAGTTAACTTCATTGCTTATAGTTAACAGACGCCCGACTTTTGATTACGCGATCCCTACCTTTTCCCCTTGTATACCAGCTCTGCCCGTCGAGCCAGGCCTTCCGTCAATCCCCTGGAAACAGAGAAATTCGGGTTGCATTATCATTGAAAGGCCTTAATTTCAAGCAGTACTCACTGGTTTACCAGGACTGCCATCTGCCCCTGGTGGGCCGGCTGGACATTCCTCGCAAGTCCTCTGAAATGCATAACACAAGTTAAACGATGTACTGATTAACATGGTGCACTATCGACACCATACCTCATCTTCCTGTATGATAGTACGACCCTGTAAATAATGAAGATTGAGTAAAGCAGACTTTTAAACATTGAAAATGCTGATAGCAACAAGATAGCGTAATGGTGAAGCGCCCGGCTTCTTCATTGGTAGGTCGTAGGTTCAATTCCCAGCTGGGTCGGACCAAAGACCTGATTAGTAACACTGGTATCCATGGCTTCCCCGCCAGGTGCTCAGCATTACCAGGGTATCAAGGATGGGTGGTGAAGACTCAGAAATCCGTAGAAGGCTATTTCTGCACTCTCCTTGTCCAGTGGCATATGTACTGTACATCATGTACTCACGGTGTGCACAAAATATACCACGCCGTTTTACTTGAACAGTATTTGTCAGTCGAAAATATTCGGGTGTATTTCAATGTGAATATATTATTCAATTGTATACCAGGAGTACATTGATGAGTTCTTGTTATTATAGATTGCCTATACTTATTACATATTATTAAACATATTATATATAATATTGTATTGACGAGTTTTTGTTATTATATATCTACTTCTTATTACATGTTACACGATTACCCCTGACGAGCGTCAGTCAAAATATTCGGGTTCATTTCAATATGAACATACTATTCAATTGTATATTGAAGTTCTGTACCTCCAAGAAGCTCTTTACTAATTACATTATATGCTTTTTTACTATTTGAATTTAGAAAAGTATAAAGAAGTTTGGGATAAGTTTGTATCACTTATACGAGTTTAATAGTCGTAAGAACCGCATGAAATAGTCATGGCAACTGAACATATTTCCATAATTGCACCTCCTTGTAATATAATTGCAAAAGTGACCACCCCGAATAACTGCTTAAAGTATCCGAATCCTTGATTAATTCTATTTTTGAAACTACTTACTTTGCGCATATCAGCCCTTTTATTTGACAAGTGTACTGTAAGTATTTTTGACATGTTTTACAAATCGCTACTTCTATACTTGTAATTTAGTAGAAAGTCATGGCGTTACTTCTACGTCCACTCGAGCAGCGATGCTGACTACCCTGGTCAAATCTGTAATGGGTATAATGTTATCTATACATACACATTCCAACTTGACCGAATACATAATTACAGAGTGCACAGCATACGTACCGGTGGGCCTGGTGTACCAGGAGTCCCAGGAGTGCCGTCTTTTCCAGTAAGACCCTAATTGATAGAACACCGCTTAGTTTATCGCGAAATTTGTAAGTAACACTCTGCAAGTCATCCACATCCATGTGCGGATTAGAGAAATGAGATTATAGCAAAATTTTCCAACCATATTAATTATGTGCCTAAGCGGTAGACATGTAAAAATATGGTCCTACCCTTGGGCCAGGAATTCCTTGCGATCCGGGGCTGCCGGGAGGGCCAGGTACTCTCGACGGGAGTCCGTCTAGTCCCGGAGGGCCCTCGACACCTTGGATACCTTGCGGGCCTTGGCTTCCCTGTGATGTGGAATCAAATATTAAAACCACACATTACTAGGGCTCCACTGTGGAAGCCTCGAAGCATACGACATCTGTAGCGCAACATTACATATGTTAGTAGAAATGAAATTTCTGTGAATTCGTGATCAACCCATACCACGTCATTGTCACAAAGTGCAATGAAACAGGCTTGGTCGAAATGAAACCAAATCTTCAATGAGATGTAGAACTGGCATTCTTTGTGGTACCAAAGAGTTTACATATTTGAATTTGTTTATAAAATAATCCACACTGTTATGCGTCATAGTGAATGATGCTCGAAGACTAATACTCGATTCAGAACCGAACCACTTAGGTGCTCAGTTTCACCCATTTTACTGATTTTATGTTATGACGTCACAGTTTACTCACCGGTGGGCCAACAGGCCCCATAAGACCCCGGTCCCCTTCTCGACCTTGCAGACCGCGTGATCCTTTTAGACCCTGGGGTCCAGGCTGACCGATCGCACCCTATTCAATTCAGAAATGTGAATTTGTGGACCCCATGAGAAGGCTCATGATATTCTTACTGTCGTTCCTTTTGGTCCCACCAGCCCGGTGTCACCTTTTTGGCCGTTTTCACCTTTTGAACCTTGGTCACCTTCTGGCCCAGGGTTACCAGGCTCACCTTTAAGACCGGCCAGACCAGGTTTACCTACTTCTCCACGCTGGCCTTTCTCGCCCTATAAAATTTCAGATGTCCATATAGCAGCGTAACAATGAAAAGACATAATTCAGAACCAACCTATTTACTAAACCTATTGGATCAGACTGGGACCAGTAGATAATTCTAGATAATTCTAGATGTATAATTAGACCGGTGGTGGTTCTCAACCTTTTTGCCTTCGCGGACCCCTTTTGGACTGTCACGGACCCCCACAGACCCCCACAAGTTTTTGGTCAAAATTAGCCAAATCATCGTGGAACCGCCTTCTAACTTGTGCATATATTAACTGTAGGCTACTGTGAAACAAACCACAAAATGACTTGTCGTGAAAATAGCATCATACTATATGTAGAAATTGGGTATAGATTTATATTATCTCGAAGCGATTTTTGCAGCTGTATATTGTCTTGAGAATCCGCGTCTTCGATTAGATATGAACGATCATGAGTGCCGAAAATATTTCTACAAAAATAGGCGCTGAGGAATGTAATATTACCGCGTGACGCTTCCAAAGACACCTTTTGCTGTGATCGCAACATATATGGCACCATAATCGAGAAACAGGGTTTATATGAACATATAACGTCCAGCCTAGTCATTTCTATCATGCTTCTCATCTCGAAGTTATTCTGGAATAGTCGTTATGTATATCATAGTAGAAAATGGATTTTGTGGCGAGGTTTCAATCTCTTCATTGGGATAGATTGGGAAAAAATTCAGGAATTTCCATTTTAAACGTCCCCAACGAGTCACCGAAACATCTCTAAACAGCAAAATGTTTGTATCAAATAGGCTACTGGCAATTTGCCAATTAAAATGAGTTTGAACTATATGATATTTTATCTCCGACAACCTTTAATGATGCGAGTCCTGAAGTTTTAGCAATCATGAAACGAAACTGCATCATGCTTTCGCGAATTCAATTATATTACAAATTAGGTTATCAATCATTTTACGATAAGGTTTCGCGGACCCCTGAAAATGCTTCGCGGACCACCAGGGGTCCGCGTACCCCCCGTTGAGAACCAATGAATTGGACCAATTAGACCGAACTGCCGGTAGTGTAATGTATAATCTAATTTGTGAAATGTTTTTATTCTCCAATTGTAATTGTAATCCAATTTACGGTTTTCCTGCAAATGCTACAGGAAAACTGTATAGTGCGAAACAGACTTTGACATACCTAGACAATTTTAGTTGTCTAATTGGACTAATTGGAGCCAAATGCTGGTGATTTTGATTTTTTGAAATCTTTCTTTGCTCTAATTCTAATTCTAATCAAATTTGTGAAATGTTTCTGCGCTCTAATTTTAGTTCTAATCTAAATTTTGACTTTCCTGTAAATGCCACAGGGGAACTGTATAGCGCAAAACGAGCCAAGACAAATGTACACACATTTGCTCTCCTCATTCTTCATGCTCATAAGAATGTGCTATGACTTGATGTTAACGGAGCATGATTCAATGTCCAAGTCATTGGAAATCCAGTAATTCTAATTTTAATCTATTTAGAAAAAAGTGTGTTGCTATTATTCCAATGTTGATACAATTTGGAAATAACTGTGCAGTTATAATGCTAGTTCTACACTAATTTGGAAAAAAATGTAGCTGTAATTCCAATTCTAGTCCAATTTGTGACAGCTTAAAATTGTCTAGATGTCCAGGTCTGGTGCGAAACGAGCGAATTGCCATTGTCATGTTTTCAAGAACGAACCGATTTAACATGAACTGGGCTTACTTTTTGTTACATTTTTTTCCAATAGGGAATTTATTTCAATTTCCAAGTTTTTGCAAGTTCAGTAATTCCAATTTTATTCTAATTGGGGAAAGCTGAAAATTTTCCCAGTTGTCCAACTCTACATTCGGTAGCTGCAAAAATATTAAGTGGATTACCTCCTGTCCCCTTGGACCCCTGGGCCCTTCTGGTCCGATCGGCCCGATATCGCCCTAAATCACAAAACTCAAATCACAATTTGCGGCCAATTGCATCAAATTCACTTCATACTTGGTCGCCTTGTGGCCCGGTATCTCCAGGGGTACCCGGTTCTCCTTGCTCTCCCTTCAAGCCCCGTTCTCCTTCATCCCCGTCTTGACCGGGGTTGCCGTCATCACCCGGCTCACCCTTTTGACCAGGTATGGGGTCCTTTATTTAACGGAATCGCTCATGTGATGAAACTGTTTTTGTGTTGTAATATTACACCATCTCACCAAATATATTGTTTCTACTTTACCCGCCTTGCCTGGTTCTCCGACATCGCCCTTGAAAGTATTAAACAGTTAAAAAAGATACATACTAAAAGATACAGGTATTTTAATATTACTTTCTGGCCTTGATCACCCGATTCACCCTTAGCACCGTCTACTCCTGGTTCCCCCTGAAAAAAGGGAATATTAGTTTTAAAATTGATCATTCTCACAAAGTTAAGTTCTGAAACATCACACGAAATTCATACTTATCAAGTATTTTAAATACACAATTGAATGGTATCTTCATATTGAAATAAACCCGAATATTTCCGGCTGACACTAGGCAGGGGTAATCGAGGGTAATCAAGGATAATCCGAGAAATATCAACGAAAAACTCCAATAACTCCGCTTCTACTAGTTGGAATTGAGTCAAATTTGTTTTGCATCGTCTCTGAAGACAGCTCAACAATTTCATGGGGTTGACTGAAAAATTTGAATTTTTTTTTTTAATTTTCCTGTTTAAATTAGAAAATTTAATTGGATCTGCGGAGCCCTATACTTGTTAGAATTGAACCAAATTTGGTGTGCAGCGTTTTTTAGGGTAACCTGACAATTTGATAACTGAACGACTGGAATCCAGAATAATAAGTCATCTACAGTGTACAAGTACACTCATGCAGTAATTATCTCACTTACTTTGGTACCAGGCACCCCATCCACCCCCGCTTGACCCGGAATTCCATCTTCACCATTCAATCCTGGTTTTCCACGAGCCCCCTCATCCCCAGGCGGACCCTAAGTACAGTAGTAACAGTAGTATAGCAGTGAAGCAGTATCGGTAGAAGTATAGTAGTGTAGATAGCAGTATTGATAGCAGTATATCAATATAGAAGTAAAGTAGTAAATTATTGAATCTGAAGAGTGCAAATTGAAGGTGGCACAAGAAGAAACTTACCGGCGGGCCCGGGTCTCCATCATCACCCTGGGGTCCACGAACCCCAATCTGTCCAGGCGGGCCCACGGGGCCGACGGGACCGATATTCCCTGGGATACCACTTTCTCCCTGAAATATCAACATGCTGGCTTCTTTACAAGTTATTCAAACAGTCGACTTACCTTTGACCCATCGAGTCCAGGGGGTCCGATATCACCAAGTTCACCTTTTCCTCCCTACCAAAGTCAGCGTTGAAGATTAAGCATTATTCGTAAACGAAGCGTTATTCTTACTCCTAGGATCGACTGACCTTTTCTCCCTTAGGTCCGATGTCACCTGGGATACCGTCGACACCGGCCAGTCCATCGTTTCCTTTCATTCCAATCGGTCCTTTTTCGCCTTTATCACCCAAGTTCCCCTATAATATTATTCATATGTTGTAATTCTTGGACCTACTTTACAAGAAGTAGCAAAAATTAGGCTAAATGGTTTAGAATACAAAACTGATAGGTAGAAGTCTAAAAACATGGCCACTTGAGTGAGTAGTACAAATAAGGAAAAACAACATCAGCACTGTACTTCGTTACTGACCCCAGCCCTATGCAAGGTACTGTAATCATATTGAGAAATAGCTCACCTTCTGTCCAGTTTCACCTTTCATACCACGAGGCCCTTCGGGTCCTTCAAGACCCGCCACACCGGGCAGACCTACTGCACCTTTCGGGCCAGATTCACCAGATTCGCCTTTCTGTCCGGGCGGTCCAGGAACATCGGAATCCAAGCCAGGCGTGCCAGGCGTACCATCAATCCCAGGAGTGCCCTGAGTAATAATGTTACGGCTCAGAGACAGACTTGGGCAACTGTAATATTTTCCGCTTTTCTAGATTAGAATTACAATTATAGCTATAAAGTTTTTGTCCGAATTAAACTAGAATTATAAATACAACTATGCAGCCTTTTCCAAATTAGATCAGAATTAGATTATAGCTACACAGGTTTTTCCGAATTAGATTAGAATTAACATTACAGTTTTTTTTCGAATTCAACTAGAATTAGAATTAGGCCTACAGCTACACAGTATTTTCCAAATTAGATTGGAAGTAGAATTATTGCAACGCAAATTAGATTAGAATTATATCTAAACAGTTTTTCCAAATTATACCAGAATTAGAATTACAGCTACAGAGGGTTTTTTTCAAATTAGATTAGAATTAGATTATGGCTATACAGTTTTTTCTGAATTAAACTAGAACTAGAGTTACAGGTACATAGTATTTTTCCAAATTATGTTACAATTAGAATTATAGCTTTATAGCTTTTTCCAAATAAACTAGAAATTAGAATTACAGCTACAGTTTTTTTTCCAAATTAGATTAGAACAATAATTACAGCTATACCAGTATACATTTTTCCTCCAAATGGCACTAGCATTGGAAATACAGCTACCTCCTCTCCTTTGTCTCCAATCTCTCCCTTACTGCCGTTCTCTCCTTTCTCTCCTCTGGAACCTTCAGGTCCCGGTAGGCCGATGTCTCCTTGAGCGCCAGCAGCACCCTATAAAATATAGCTGGCATAGTTTCAGAGTAACTATATCTACTCATCTGTCCTTACCTTCTTGCCTCTTTTCCCCCGATCTCCGGTGTCTCCAGTAGCACCCTTAAAATGATCGGAAGGTTTAGTTTTATGCAGTGCGGAATGCCAGGATTCATTAGCCATGGTTGTAATGACTCGAGTCATGACTCGACTCGAGTCACAATTTTTTGGTGAATCGTCTCGACTCGAGTCATTTTTGCTAATGCGTAAAATGATTCGACTCGAGTCAATGTGTATTGTCCCGACTTGTACTCGAGTCATTGTGCACGACGCGAACCAAGTCATATGACACGAGATTGGACGGCCAAGACAGACATTTCATTGCAATTTTGAAGAATAGTAAAGTCACCACATGATTGGTATTTCGTCTATCAGTCCTGATACTTGGAAAATAGGGCCAGAAACCGTCAGGAATGAGAAAATTACGTTATTATGAATGCGATCCATTCTATATCACTCGAGCAGAGTTGAAAACAGAGGTAAGATTGAACACAAAACTGAACAGTGAACACAATGACTTGGACTCGGACTCAAGTCACAAGACCATGACTCGGACTCGACCCCCTCCTTACTGACTTGGACTTGACTCGGTGGTGAATTGAAAATGACTCGACTTGACTCGAGTCATAACTATAAACATGATATTGGCTTGCGACTCGGAACCTTGTGACTTGGTTACAACCCTGCCTGCCAGTAACTAGTACGAGCAGGCAAAACCTAGATGAGTACTCCGACAAAGTAGAAGTACTTCATTACTGACCACCTCTGATTAGTACACATGAACTCACCTTTAAACCAGGATTTCCAGAGTCTCCCTTTTCCCCAACTTCACCCCTGAGACCCTGTGCGCCATCAACACCTTGTTCGCCTTTCTGGCCTTCAGCTCCGGCATCGCCCTGTAAGAAACAAAGTGCAATAAACCCCATAATTAAGACGAGATTGTTCGTTTCATACCTTGGTTCCGTTGACACCATCGATACCGTCTGAACCAGGAAGTCCCTAGATTTCGTTGATAAATGTGAGGCTTCACGATAGAATTACACGCAAACGTTGCTCAACTTACCGGTTCACCGCGCTGGCCTGGAACACCCGGAGGTCCTATTGGGCCCTAGAATAGAATTAAATCAAGATTTTCATTAGGAATTATTAATTTAAAGTTATGACTGGATTATATAGGTAGAAAAAATAGCATAACTGTTCGCAAACTGCTTGAAAAAGTAGCGATGTTGGTTAACAATTCTAGGGACATAGCACACATTCAATCAGTTTCAAGAAGCTTGTAGGTACATAACAATTGAATAATATACTCATGTTGAGATGAACCCGAATATTTTCGGCTGACTCTCGTCAAGGATAATACGATAGCGATCCCTTCGTCTCGATTATTCGTAATTTCATGCAGGACATCATATTTTTGATGCTCTTGTTGATATAAAATGTTATTTACAATTCTCTACCGTGAACAAGCAAATTGATAATAGATTAGGATCACGAATTATAGCTACACAGGTTTTTTCCAAATTGGATTAGAAATACTGAATTCGCGAAAACTTGGAAATGGAATCCTGGTCAATTCATATCAAATCTCCGAGTTCTTTGTCATAACCATGAGAATGACAAATGTCTGTAAGGCAAACTTGCCTTGTTTTGCACAATACAATTCTCCTGTAGCATTTTCAGGAAAACCAGAAATTAGATTGGAATTAAAATGAGAGTGTAGAAACTTTTCACAAATTAGAATTAGAGCAGAGAAACATTGAACAAATTAGATTACAATTAGATTACCGGCATGTCGCTCTCATTAGACCAATTAGACTGCACTTCATTTAGGACCATATCATAATTCCCGTAACACAAACCTGAGACCCGACTAAGCCATCCGTGCCATTTCTTCCTGGTAATCCTGCTGTACCCGGCATGCCAATCTCTCCTTTCAGTCCGGGTTTTCCGTCTTTCCCGTCCATACCCTTCATTGAAAAAGTATGATGATATCATTTACAGAAATATCAAAATTCGTATGCGAGATTCTTCAAAATTCTTATTCATTCCAGTTGAGCCTTGCACACAACCGGTGTATCTGACAACATGCCACGAGTACTATTACATAATGTGAGCCCAGAGGAGGTTGCTAAGCTGAATACTTCGACCAGTTCTGTGAAAATGTTCAGGCTTGTGAGATCAAATATCATAATATAATGTGTTCTGTAGTTTTTATTCTGATTTTCACGTATATTTAAGATGCTTAAATATGTATGACCTGTTTTTGCGTGAAGCAAAGAAATAGGAATTGGACGTTATGTATTTTTGTCCTTGATGTTTTTGCGGCATATACATCGACCAGTGATACACATACACTTGATCTGTGCATATGCATAGTATGATGTGCATATGCTGCCGGACATGGAAGGTTCAGAAATAACCTGGTTTAGGTTTTCTAAGTCTTACACCACCCCTTCATGCTACCGCAGAAATGCTGAGCGCCAAGTGGGGGAAGACTCGGATACCAGTTATACTGCAGGTCTTTGGTCTGACCATGCTGGGGATCAAACCCACCACGGGCAGACTTAGGCTGAAATCCAATCCTTCTATGTGAGTATCTTAATTTATAAGGGGTACTTACTTTCTCGCCTGTATCCCCTTTTTCCCCACTCTTGCCTGGCAGTCCAATTTCACCCTGATCAATAAATGAATCGTAATCATATCAAAGACGAAAATATTTCATTTTCAAAGCATCAGTTCATACCTGAGGTCCCGTAGGACCAGCGGGGCAAACACATTCTTCCAACTTGGCGATTCCAGTCGGGCGGCCCTCGTTTATTGGTACGTCAAAGTCGTTGGATTTATTCGGCTTTGCCTCGTAGATCAGCTTCACAGTAGGAATTACTAGAAATTAGCGAACAATTATTTCCCGGAACGTGAATTTGCTTTATATCATAGGCAGTTAATCACTAATCTAAAACCGCATATGCAGGATTGCAAAGCAGTCACGTGATTCAACAATACTAGAAATTGTCAAGGTCCAACTAAACATCTTGCTAACATACTTAAGAATTGATTATGTGCAGTTGTGCATACTTAATAGCTTGCAAATTCATACCAGCAAAATTCGTCTTGATCATATTCAACCAGATATATAGAGAATTTGTCCAAAATATTCGCATTCAAACTACATAATACTGCGGAAATGTGGTTTTTGATGCCATTGAAACATGGCCAGCATAAAATCCACATTTGTATACAAATTTACACAGGAAACCAAGAGCACCAACACCAGTGATAGCACGAAAAAAGAAGAAATTTGATCATCTTACCGAAATCATCATCCAAATACTTGTCTGTGCATGCAAGAAGAAAAGACATATTTCAAATGTATGACATGCGACTATGATTACAGTATAGCAGTATATTCATATTATTTTTCAAGTCGTGCTAAATCAGCAATAATCAACTATTTTTTTTCTTATCCATGACACCAAAGAGAGGGCATTTGTGAAAGGTGATGGTGTAAGAATAATCTCGACCAGTGGTTGGCAACCTGCGACACTTTCAAGTTGGTGACTGTGGAGTGAGGATACTGTGTTTCATAAAGCAATAGTTCTTACATTATACATCAGGCTCAAGTTATTATGAATGCGATTGATAAAAAATTATGGCTTACTTTGTAGAGTTGATAGCCGTATAAAAGATTGACTAACCCTGTTCTGAAAAAAAAACTTAAAACACCTCTAAGAATGAGTGAGCAATGAGCATGCAGTGAAACTCTCATTCGGAATCCACCACACTGTGTTCCAGTACCAAATCAGACATATCCAACCATGCCTGGTACAACATGGGAACAAAATTCCAACTATACAAGCACGACAGCCCACGGTCCTCGCTAAAATTACACTAAAAATCAGGTTATCATAATGCCAGGGCATGAATTAGTTAATATGAGAAAATTCGCTATAGCACATATAAATAAACTATTTCTACTCCCATCATGTCCTGGTATGGTTGGATTGGAATTATCTCTGCACAATTTGAGAAGGCAGCCGATTCTTATAAGATATATAGCACATTAATAAAGTTGGGGTCAAGTGACACCTCAGTACACCAATTGAACTTGCATATTGATTCGCTGATACATCATTAATACCGGTATACTAACCAACTTCGGTTGATCTATTTCAACAGCATGCATATGATTTATAAGAAGTATACCATACCTGTTGCGTTTGCGTTTGTTTTATCTGTATCGTAGTCAAACTGAAATTAGATAGACACAAATTTAATATTTATGCAAGACGCCTAATTTAACATAGAGAACATACCGGCAAATCTTTAAACTCCCCGGGGCCGATTGGACGAGCTACAGAAGTCTGCGGGGCCTTAGTAGTGGCAGGTAAAGTTGGAGCTGTTGTCTCAGCGGCAGTTGTTGTCACAGTTGTAGGTACTGCTGTTGTCTCTGCTACAGTAGTTGTAATAGTTGTAGGTGCGGCTGTTGTCTCTGCTACAGTAGTTGTGACAGTTGTAGGTGCGGCTGTTGTCTCTGTTACAGTAGTTGTGACAGTTGTAGGTGCGGCTGTTGTCTCTTCCACAGTGGTTGTAATAGGTTCAGTCATAGCTGTTGTGAAGGGTGCCGTAGTGTTCACTGGCATAGTTGTAGCGGGCGTTGTTGTGCTATGGAAAATAAAAACGGACAGTTCGACAACAGATCCCATAGATGAGGGTGAACAAATGATTTTGGACAGTTGTTCTCAACCTTTTTACCCCCCGCGGACCGGTAAAACTCCAAAACCCAAAATTAACCTGGAATGTATAAATCTAATGTAATACTGGAAACTTCATTTTATGATTTCTTTTTGATATTAGATACTTATACATGGCTGTATTGAAGTTAACGCAAGGCGAAGCTAACGACGTTCTGTTAAAGACCACCAACTCTATTATGATTGTTCGGTGTCCTTCGAAAGAAATGCGACTTTGCTGTCTGTTATAGCCTTTATTATGCTGACATGTGTCGCTTAAGTGCGGAATTTCACGAATTTGTTTAAGAAGTCTCCGTATCCTTCCCAAATATCTTGTCCGCAACGGGTGTAGATTACTTTACGCAGTTTCATACGACACTTGCCAGAAAGTATAGACCATAAACTCTATTATACTACGACACAATGCAGAAAAATATGTTCCAAAGTTCTGAATCAATTTGAAATTTAAGGTTTTATTCCCCCCATTAATGGAAAAGCGTCCAACTTTTTGCATTTTGGAATTGACATATAAAATTATAATATATTTGAGGCAGGAAACTTGTTACGGACCGGCGGTTGAGAACCACTGATTTAGAACATTCAAGATTAAAGAACTTGTGAGCACAGAGCGGAGATAAGCGCCACCATTTGACCCGATCGTAATAATCAATAATCGTCAGATTATATTTTCATCTGATCAAGACACACACAATGCACAATGCGATAAGACAAAATGTGATGTAATGAACAGATAGAAGGATGCCGAACGACCAGTTGCAGTCTCTTAAACTGGCATCCACCTCGACCTACTGGACGATGTCACAGTTCTTTTTCAATGTTAATCTCTATTCCGCGGCTTTTTCTTGCTCTTTCCATTCCTTGTGAGTGCGTTCTTTCGTCGGGTCTTTTATAGCCGTGAGAACAGAGATGCGGGGGAAGAGGAGCACAAATAAACCTCTGTGGAATCGAACAATGGCCGACCGGGTAGCAGGCGCCCATCTTCACCACTATGCTTACTCCCTCACTACACAATGTATATGTTTCGGAGTAATGCCACGAGACTGCTAGTGACACTCCGGCAAAATGGATCAGTTTCACTTTAACGATTTGCAGATCATCTTCATCCATATGACGTTGTTGTATTCGGGGTTAATGGTGCTTAACTACAGTACTATTGCCTTGTACACCAGACCAGATCCAACTTAACTATCTGCTAAATTTGATAGGTAGGACGTTGGATTACTATTCATACGAGTGGACGGGAACGAATGTCAAGGAAAAGCAACTGTAACAGTGCCAAGAAAGTAGCTCAAGTTGTACATACTATCAGCTTTGCTGCCGACATTATTTCAAGGCATAGTTTCAGCACTTATATCAAATATTCAAGTAATCACTGAACAATAGCTTCCAGTCCTAGTCATAGGCCTATGCGATAACACGGGATATAGATATAGCTAAGCATCACAAAGAAAGACTCACGCGGTGGTGGCAGGGGTGGTGGTCTTGGTGAAGTCGATATCCAGTACTTCGAAAAACTCGCACTGAATAGAACAGAAGTTCATGAAAATATTGCAACTAAAATCGAACTATCCTGGAAGGTGGTAATGAGAAAACTAGAGTCACACCTTCACCAATCCGTTAGTCCTCCTGTTTACGGGTCAATTTGGCTGTAGTAGTTTTGTTATTATGCTTCTTCCACTTACCAGTATTTAAGCAAAGCTATATTCCCTTTTTACAGTTTTGAGATATGTTTGCATCACACATATTCATAGCAGCTGGGCAAAATAGCTCCTGCATCACCGTAGCTGAATATATTTTCCAAAATATAACCTATTCGTGGTGTTATTATTCATTTTTAATATAGATTTTCCAATTTCCAAAGTAACCAAATCCGATTAACTGCTAAAAGTGTGAGACTTAAACTAAAATCGAGCTCACTTCATCTGATTTGTAGTCTGGAATCTCGCAACATCCGCCTTCGGCAAGCTTCGCAGATTGAGTTTCGCAGTATATCCTCATCGATTGCAAGTCGAACTGAAACAACACAAAAAGTTGCCGACCTCGGCCAACACCATCAACCATAAATCAGTACACACAGTTTTTCAGGTAGTAAATGACATAAATATAACTGATTAGTGTGAAGAATGCACCACACACTGTAATTATATTAGGGAAAACAGGTGTTTGAACCAAATTACAACCAGAGCGTAATTTATGTTTCTTTCGCATCATTTTCAGCGGTATAATCCACAGCTAAAACACCAATAGGTTGTGGGTTCAAGTCCGACCGAGGTCGACTACAGAATTCCTACTCAAGTGTTAGAGGTTTATCTAGGCTCTTCCTTTCCATCTCATCCGCGTAAGCGGTGTCTTACAAAAAGCCAAGAAGGGGGCCGTGCTACAAGTCGGCAGATATGGAATAAAAAATATGGATTACGGGCCTGGTGTCAATGATCATAGTAGTCGACAAACACCATGTATACAACAACAACAACATCATTTTCGATAGTGTGATGAGATGTGCCGGGTAGAGTTGGAGAACTAAATTGTGCACAGGGTTGTAATAACTCGAGTCATGAATCGATTCGAGTCGCGATTTTTCGTTGACTCGACATGACTTGAGTCATTTTCTGAAAAATAGAAAATGACTCGACTCGAGACAATTTCCATATTGACTCGACTTGTATTTGAGCCATTCCGCATGACTCGACCCAGTCAGACAACTCGACACATTCTAAATGACTTGAAAAAAATAACTTGAATCAGGACCAATATTAATTGAAAAAATTCTTGTATCTGTTTGAATAAACATGTTTGGAGTGAGGAAAAATGAACATATTATGAATCCAAGGCCTTCGATATCACCCATAAGTTTCACAGTAATGAGTTGAACCTGACTTGAGCTCGATACTGAACAGTAAACACCATGACCAAGACTCGAACTCGAGTCATAATATTATGACTGAACTCAATCAACGGTCATTTACACCAGCCCAATTCTCTCCATTGCTATTCTGTAGCTGCCAACTTGTAGCACGGCTCACTTTTAGGCTCCTATAATACACCGCTTACACGGAGGAGTCTAGATAAACCTCCATAACACTTACTCGGAGCCTTGCGACTTGGTTACAACTCTGGTTGTATAATGTAGTTTGGTACCTCCAATAATCTCTGTATATATTAGAGGAAGATGAGCTAAGTTTCAAACCACAAATAGTACCGTATTTTGCTCTCGATTTTTCCTCGTTCTCCCGAGATATGTCTCGCCGCCAATTCCAATTTCGTTTTCCTTGGGTCTCATCAAAATAGTCCCGACTTTGTCGCAATCAACAGACAGAGAAACAGAAGCGCTAAAAATGTCAGCCACATATTATAGAGAGTGTGTGTTAATAACTATGCATTACGCTGGTTCAAAAATAACATTTTTTCCGGATTCAGGGGATTCATTGAATAAATTGTGAGCTTACGTTCACATCCACCAGTTGGAATCGAGCCAAATTGGGTGTGCTGCGTTTATTAGGCAACGTAACAATTGAATCAGTGCATCGCCGGAGTCCGGAAAGAAGTTATTTTCGAACAACCCTACTGTACACCAGGGTTCGAGTCATGACTCGACTCCAGTCCGACTCGAATCACGATTTTTTGGTGACGAGGCATGATCCAAGTCATTTTTTCAAATGCATAAAATGACTTTGTGTATTGACTCAAATTGTACTCGAGTCATTGCGCATAACTCGAACCAAGTCATATGACTCGAGACTAGGCCGGCCAAGACAAACATATCATTGCAACTTCGAAGAATAGCAAAGTCACCAAATTATTTGGTATTTCGTCATCAGTCCTGATACTTGGAAAACTGGGCCAGAAACTGTTTGGACTGAGGAAAATTTCGGTATTACGAGTCCGTATCATTCTATATCACTCGAGCAGAGTTGATAAAAGTGGGTTGAACCGGATTGAACTCAAAACTGAACAATGAACACAATGACCTGGACTCGGACTCGAGTCAACATACCATGACTCGGACTCGACCGTCTACTCACTGACTTGGACTTGGCTTGGTGGTGAACTGAAACTTACTCGACCTGACTCGAGTCAAAACTATAAAAATGAGATTTATTTGTGACTAGGAACCTTGTGACTTGGTTACAACCTTGCTGTACACCTAGATCGGTCGTAACGCAGCATATGAAACATGTACCGTAGTACAAATGACATAAGTGAAATTATCGTGATCACACACAGTATTGTCACAAAGTGCAATCAAATAGGTATGGTCGGAATAACACAAAACAATCTTTAATGTGATGCATTATATTCCTTAAAGTCACGTAAAAAATACATATTTCAATTTCTCATATCATCCATACACTCTTCTGACGCCAGAATTGAATCACTCAGGTACTCGATTTTTCATATCACACAGCCCTTGTGTTAATTAGTAGCTATTGGTAAGTGATGATTGCGATTCCATACCCAGCTATTGCCTCGACCATTAACAAGATCAATTGAATAACCGCACGAGACAGAGTTCAATGGAAGTGCTACCTTGTAATTTGCATGAATACTTTGTGAAATTTCCGATTGAACATTTTTGCGATCTGCCGATATTTGCGTCCTTTGAACACTCCAACAGATTGACTCCCGTCGGCGGCCAACGCGAGGAATTCGAGGGATCTCTAAAATCGCACAAAATCCGATGTTGTTCGTTTCAGGACTATTCATTAGAGCCAGACAATTAATTAGATAGCTCTAGTTACATAATTCGACTGATTAGAGTGAAATGCCGGTAACCTAATTCTAATCTAATTGGTGAAATGTTTCTAGCTAGACATTCAATTCTAATCTAATTTTTGGTGTTCGTGAAAATGCTACAGGAAAACCGTATAGTGCGAAACGAGTCAATGTTCGTATATAGACATTTGCCATTATCTATGAAGTGAACCTTGTTTTTGGTGTATTTCTTTCGGAATGCAATTCGGAATTTAATTCACAAGTTTTTTTCAAATCCAGTAATACTAACTTCAATCTTATTCGGAAAACACTGTGTAGCTTTAATTCAAAGTCCAATCTAAATATCAAAAGCTGAAAATTTACTGTAGTTATCCAATTCTGGTTACAGCCACGAATCCCAGCTTACCTTTCGGGGGTTTATTCTGATTCGTAACTGTGTTTTTCCCGATGCGTCCACGATATGTAGCAAACTCCAAGAGCGCTTCGACGAGTGCTTCGTTAAACGGAATGTGGACGCGAACACGTATTGGTTGGGCAAACCTTTCTCGAAGATTCTCCTAAAATAATCGACGGTATTTCATTAGAGTTGTCACGTTTGCGTAGGCCTTAGGTTTGGCGATAACTTCAAAATTGCTTTTACATCCAAATGGGATAACTTTAAAAGAAATGGCGAAGTTTCTAAATGCAAGAGTGACCTACTAAATTGCACCATATCACACGCTGAGGTATCAGGTTTGAAGAAGGCGAATCAGGTTAAATAAGCAAAAAACAATTTCCATGACCGATGCAGATACAAAGGTTGAGCCTGGGTTGTAACAACTCGAGTCATGACTCGACTATAGTGTCCGAATCGAGACTCAAATGGTCCAGACAGGCATTTCAATGTAACTTATAAGAAGAATAAAGCCATGTCAGTCAATGGATGCCGCATATATACATAGTCAATAATATTAATCATTATAATTATAACTAAAAGAGCTTCTCGGAGGTACATACCTTCAATATATCATTGAATAGCATATCGATATTGAAATGAACTCGAATCTTTGCGGCTGACACTCGTCAGGGGTAATCGTCACCAACTAGTAGATAATTGGAAAGAACATTGCGTATCAACAATCGCGTCACCAAATGTGACTAACCCTGATGAGTGTCACCAGAAATTATTTGGGGTCATTTCATATCAATATACTATTCCAATGTACACGTGATTTCTTGCACATATATGTAGGACGAATGCAGGGGTCGGTGATAAAACCTATAGTATTTTTCTAAACATGTATTACCTCGTCTCTATGACAGGGCTCTTCATAAGTCTGTAAGCGGTGTGGTTCCCCAACACGCCAGTACCGTGTATGACGTCAGGACTCGATTCGGAAAGGCCCAGCAGGTTGAAGCTTTTTATCAAATCAAAACCTACAGATCGATAGCGATTAGTCTTAAAGGGAGAAAAATAACGTGTATCGAGTCAATTCAGTCGCAGAATCATGCATATAGCAGCAGACTTTGGCAATTAGATAATTCTAATTAGAGCGGAATGCCGGAAATCTAATTCTAATCCAATTTGTTAGGGTTTCTTTACTAGAATTGTAATTCGAATCTGATTACTCGTGTTCTTTAAAATGCTACAGAAGAACAGTATAGTGCGAAACGAGCCAAGCTTGCTGTAGAGATATTTGCCATCATAGTCCTTAAGAGAATGAAATCTTATTTGATATGAACTGAAAAGATACAAAATCAAAGTTTTGGTGAATTCAAAAATTTAATTATAATCTAATGGGCAAAAAAAAACTACGTGGCTATAATTCTAATTGTAATATAATTTTATAAAACTGTAGTTATAATTCTAATTGTGGTCTCTTTTTTTTAAATTAACGCTATAATTGTAATTCCAATCTAATTCAGAAACCTGACAATTTTCTAGTTGCCCAAGTCTGTACATCAGTGCAAGTTAAGAATATCCATGCAATTTACCCTTCCATGCCCATTGCCCACGAATTTCCATCATTATGAATATTAGTCTAATATATAATCCTCTATTGCGATTATGATAGGAGAATGATAACGAGCATACCATACGATTGATGCCAATATTCGCATATAAACTACCGATAGCAAACAGATGCAAGGATAAAAAAGCTTTGAGAGAATAGACATCAGTCCTCGGAGGCTAAACATGCATTTTGTAGCTGATATCCTACAAGAGACGCATCAATGCAAGTGGAGAATGCATGCATTTTATATTATGCTCATTCCAAGTCCCATTTGCGGATGGCCCGGGATAATTGCTGTATTAGCGTGAGGATTAGTATTTGGATAAGTTTGCCGGTATTAGATTTGAATGTAAGCGACCCTCAAGTAAGATAGGAATTCATTGTCCTACTTGTTGGAGTCTGATTTCAATTTCCTTGTACCACTGGCTACTGCGTATTGACTCCTCAACCAGACTATAGAACTACAGTAAAAAAGGTCGATTGACCGTAGACACAGGGTGGTGCTGTTGCGTGTTGCAGAAAATGGATGTTACATACCAGTGTGTAAGTCTATATCTATATGTAATCACTAGGGCAAGTTTTTGCAATTGTTGCAACTTTTTTTTACGGCTTCCGGCAGCTTCCTAAATACTCGTAAGATATGTAGAATGCTGTTTTAAGCTGTTTGAAGGAATCTTATAGTGCAACTTTTGTCCATATTTTTCATGCAACTTTTTCGATTTTTCATGAAAGTATTTTCGATTTTGGTGAAATACACGGCGAAATTAGACTGAAACACCGTAAATCATCACCGAAGTAACGCTTTTACGGGTATTTCGGGAGCTGAGCCGGAAAATTGACGTTTTTTTTAGTCAACCGAGCAAAATGTGGTCAAAATGCAACTTCTGCAACTTTTTTCGAAAATAAATGAATAAATGCCACTTTCCACGGATTTAACTGCAACAAAAACTTGCCCTAGTAATCACGTAATGACTGAAGGTTCAGACCATATGCAATATGCATACATTGAGACTTTGTTAAAGAAAATATAATGGGTACTGATGCACAGTGTGCAAACCAACGGGTTGATATCGGTCTTAATAATACATATTATTGACAAAAGTTAGAAATATGCATCAGAATATCTGTTATAAGAGCCTCTGTATTGAATTGAGATAGATGATGCACCGTTGTTGCGTGATTTTGTCTTGCAAAATCTATCAGGTTTTGCATAAACGGTCTTCGATTGAAATTTTCCGAATGGAAATTCACACCATTTTAGGAAAAGTTACACATTTGAACCAGGAGAGATCGTCGTTTAATCAAGCAATTCGGCGCAATTCTGATGTGCTTGAGCAAAGTCACAAAAATTTCCGCTCTACAGAGATAAGCGACAATTGCATCATACGGATGTCAATATGAATGCAATGTGTAGTGTGTCATGATTATCCATCCCGAAAATCTGAGGAAATCTGAGGAAAATCCAAGTTACGAATCAAATTGATATTGATTTGCGCTATTTCGGTTTGAAATAGTGCGTGTACGCTTATCGCTTTACTGGCGATCCATACCGAAGAAGCTTGTCTGTGAGACCTCCCCTGAAAAGCGTACAAGTAAATTTTTGATATGTTTCAACAAATGCACATTGGTTCACATTTGCCTGGATGTAAGGTGGTGTATCCATTGGCACATGAAATACATCTCAGACTCAAAAGATTTGTTCAAAAATATTTTTTCAAGTTTTACTGGCTGTTTGATAATATTTCATCTGTTGGTCAAAATTACGCCGCACATCAAATTTGTCTCAATTCCAACCTGTAGAAGCGAAGCTATAGAGATAAAAATATTCCAATTTATTTAAAAAAAATGAATTTTCTTTATCAGATTATATTGGGTACGCCATAAAAGAGTATTTTAAGAAAAATCTTTAATTATCAATTTTAGAACTACCCGCTGTAAATTAAATACTATTATTTCAAATCCAAAATTTCCTACTCCGATAATATCGCTTCAGCCGGTTGGAATTGAGCGAAATTTGCTATGCACCGTTTTTTTTTACATAACTCGAAAATTTTACGGCACAATCAGTGAAATTTAAAAAAGAAATTCGACTTTATAATAAATTCATTTTTGTTACAACTGTAAGAACTTCGCTCAACAGGTTGGAATCGAGCCAAATTTGGTGTGCAGGTTTTTTTTTAAACTAACTTAACAATCTTATCAAATAGCCATTTAGATTTGAAGAAAAAAGTTAAGTTTAAACAACACTATCGTGCATAGATGTCATGTAAAATCATAGAGGTCGAGTCTACTAAATCGTATCGTACAAACACTATGATTTGGCACTAAGTGGTCGACTGTAGCTAATCTAGGATTCCAAGATGCCGTTAGTAGGTGTTAATGGCTTGCCTTGAGCTTCACGTAAGCTCGAAGATTGATCACCTTTCGCCGATGGCGAGCCGCTCCCAAGCTTGATATCGGGGCAAATCGCATCTGAAAAAGCATGGATTTAGTTTGGATTCACGGTGAGGTACGCTGCAGTTTCAAGCGTATCTATAGTGCGTAAGTGAAATCGCTATCCCCTATAATCCCGCATAGCATTAGGTGCGATATTCTCTTATACATTATTCTCCTATTTATATATATTCTCTCATATCTAGCACTACTGCATAATCTACATGTATAACCATAGGTATAGTCAGCAACGGAGTAGGTTTAGCCTAATTACATTACTTGGCTACTCTCGAGTGGATATGCTTTTTTACTACTTTTACGTCTATACTTCAGTTTTTATGCCAAAACTACTTACATTTTTAGACTTTGGATTTTACACATAATACGTAATATTGTGGAACGTATACGTTTCAAGAACTGATTCCATCACGTTTACGATTGGAATTTTCGTAAGGACTGCGGGAAATAGAACTTATATCACGGCAACTGAACATATTTTCGAAAATTGCGGTGGAATTACCCATTTTGCATTAGTCGATAAGATGCACCCACTCGTCATCGGTAATCGTCAGCAACTAGTAGAGAATTGAAAATAGCATTGTGAATCGAACGATTGCCCTTGACGAATGTCGGCCGAAAATATGTGTGTTTATTTCAATATGAATATTTTATTAGATTACACCGATGTTCCCGAGTCACATACCAACGCAAATGAGCTGCCTCAGCTCTTCGCGGATTCTCTCAATGGAGTGAAAATCGTTGACTTGAAACACATGCCTAACGTCCGGGTCAGACGCGATTTCGTTCAGCTCTTCAACCACTGCAAGAGATACCTGTATAGGACAAGAAGAAAATTGTGCTGTCATATAATAATCGCAGATTATTGGCTTGACCTAATGCGACATACATCAATGCCGATACTGCTACTCTCGAGATTAGACTGCACTTCGGGTGGGAGAGCGCATTGGGATAAGGTGTGTCCTGTTGTGAGCTTGTGATTGCACTTCAAAGCCGTGAATATGCCGAAATTAGGGTAAATGAATAAGAAATATTTACATATGTCACAGGGTTGTAATGACTCGAGACGATCTCGAAACGCATTTTGGTGGCTTGACTTGACTCAAGTCATCTTCTTAAAATACGGCAAATGACTCGACTCGACTTGTACTCGAGTCATACGACTCCACACTCGGACAGGGACTTCATTGTAATTTCGAAGAATATTTAGATTATCAGACTATTGGAATTTCAGCTATTAGTACAGGTACTTGAAAATGCGACCAGAAACTGTTAAGATTGAGGAAAAGTAGTATATTATGAATGTTAATAATTCGATATCTCCGGTAAACCCGATAGCACTTTACATAAACGAAGTTCTATCAATGACCTCCAAAGTATTATCAGTTTTCACATACGTATATAGCCTACAGTAGATGTTCAGAGAAAACGAGCTTCCACAATTCACCACTCACCCCAACCGCGTACAGCTTGATTCCGGCGTTTTGCGCCGCGTCCGACGGCCGATAAACGTTGTCCTGCGCTCTGCCGTCCGTCAGCACGATGGCCAGTCGGTTGTACCCTTGCTCAATCGGCCTGGCGCCGTGTGATTCGGAAAACGCGTGCGTTCGCATGAACGTGATCGCCTTTCCCGTTCTGGTGTTGCCTAAAACAATATGCAATGGAACCGAATATATACGGCTGAAACTCGTCAGTGGCAATCGTCAGCAACTAGTAGAGAATTGGAAGTAATGTTGTATATCAAAATTGTATCACCAAATATGACATCACCGGAAGGATATTTCGATTATAATCGAGGCGAAATGCTCAATGTACTATTTTATGTGGTAAACGAACTGTCCTGTTGCCACAAACTCCGTTGGATTATTTTGATAAAAGTCGACTCCAATGCATACAAATGAAAGTGTGAACTGTCTCTTCCGTCAACGCGAAATCTGTCGTCTCGATAATTATTCGCACAAACATCAATCAAACGTATACCAACGGCAGAATGCATGGCTCTTTCCCGTTCCGATTCAAGCTCAGGTAATCAATCAAGGGCGACGTTTATCCGAACGTGATGCACGTGTCCTAATTAATCTAGGGACGCTGTTTTATGTGTTCCTGTAAATGCTGTGTAGTTCTTCTCATACGTAGCCAAATTGGCACGTTATTTATAGACTACGTTATTTTTGTTGGAGTGCAGGAAGAACCTCGATTGCTCATATCGCAATTCGCAACTTGCGAGACAGATAGTGCAAAGCTACGCGATGGATTTTAGTCAAAACTCGCAACGTGTGATGAAATAGGTATAGTCGAAAAAGTCAGATTATAGGTAATGTGATGCAATGCAATGCAACCCTACCCACACCCTTTCGTTTCCGCATTGCATTTCAAAATTTGATGGACTTCATTTTCCGGCGATATCATTTTACCGATAACAAACAACAGAATTCGATTATCGCATTTACTGGAGTATAGACATATGCTACTAAGCGAGACCGTTATCCGTTTACCTGTGAGATATTCGATGCCTTGGATTGCCTCCAGTAAATCCTCTTTGGTGGAATGATCGTTCAGGGCTATCGCGAGCCGCGGTTGATCAGAGTATACCACGACACCGACCCTCGTCCTGTCCGCGCCGATGTCGAACGACGATATCAGATTAGACACCCATCTGAATGAGAATAGTATTTGATTGAACAGTGGGATCAAAACCAGCATAAACTGGATGGATCCCAATTCCTACAGCAAAACATCTGGTGTAGGATTGCATTTTAAACAAATGCTGTTAAACACTCCGTTTAAAACAGTGGTTCTCCAACCGGACACCCCACTTGAGGGGCGTGAAAGCATCTGAAGGGGGGCGCGAAGCTGAGGTCAATTGAAAATAATTTTCGCGCCCCGCGCGATTTTCCTCCAATCCATAGTTATTGCTCTTTGTATAGTCCGGATTTCACATTTGAGAATTATCTCATCAACAGTCATAACCTCCATGCTATCTAACTATCCGTTGGGATTGCTAGCATTCTGGCTGCATTTTGTCACATGGCGATTATGATAGTGAAAAAAGGGGGCGTGTCTAAAAAAGTTTGAGAACCACTCGCTTTAAACCATCGGGTTTTCACAATATGCCTTTTAAAAAATCGTGTTTTTTTATCAAACGTTGTGTAATTCATGCCATAATTGTGCAAATACTTTCGACAAAACATGTACTGTGAGCCTATCACGGACGATTTGCACTCGAAATTGTCGACTTACACGATAATGATTGGAACCTTCAAAATCGTCGCCGGTTCAACAGTTAGATATAGTTATAGATATCATTGGTATGGAAATGGGTATTCTGATTATGATGACCGCCGAACGTAAAAATGCTACATAACGGTGTAATCCGGGTTAAAGATCGTTTTGGTTCGTTTAATACAGGGGTCGGAAGCGATTTTCGTCAAACAAGTGATTTTACTCCATATTTCCAATTGACAATGTCAATCCACAGTGACGTTACAATCAAAGATTCGTGACGTCCTTACTAATAAAACACAAAAAAAGAAGAATGTTCTAAACAAGGGCCCTATGTTACACATGCTTGTTTTAATGTGATTTTTGTTTTAAATGCAACCCGAAGTCTGATGTATGTGAAATGTGCGGATGGAAAACGTATTGAAAACCTGGCAATTGGCAATTTCTGCCGTCGCGTGGTTATCAACGTCCAGCAACGTGCCTTTTGCGTTACTAGTGTATCAAATCACGAATTCATTTAATAGCAGTTATGTTATGCGATACTGTTTCTGTTATAACAAAAAACTGCGATATAATACATTGATCTCACGTTCTAATCCTCGTGAAATTTTCGCCTCCGACGCTGCTTGACGCGTCAAGAACAAAGACCAAGTCGTAATACACGGTCCTGCATCCTGAACAAACAATTATACAATTACGAGGCGTAATGGTAACATGATCTTCGGAAAGTAATTAATTTCCGAATGTGCTGGAAAGGGAAGTGAGGTGTTTTATAGCGAGCCGTGTGGAATCTGATTATATAATACAAATCTTAAACGCCTCTGATGTTGATCCGTACTCAAAATACAAAGTTGAACCGAACATTGTCTTTGATTACAGCATGATTGTGAATTGTGATGTAAGGTCTCTACTGAATGAGTCGGAAAATGCTACTAGCTTTTGGATTATCGTGAAGATGTTTCAAGGCGTGAAGTGAAGCCACGAAGTCGAAAAGCCATCACTCGTATATTCTTAATGATTGACACTATGCTTCAATATTGCGTGGAATTCGAGATGTAATAACGGTTGCGTACCAAGTAGCTTATTATGTATGACCAATGGCGCCACGGGTTGTTCAAAAATTACTTTTTCCGGATTCCGGGGATTCACTGATAAAATTTTCAGGGTACCAGAAAACGCTGCACACCAAATTTGGCCCGATTCCAACTGGTGGATTCGAACGCCCACAAGTTTGAAAATTTTACCTTTATTAAAAAAATTATTTACGAACTTTACTGTCAACCCCATGAAATTGTTGAGTTGTCTTCAAGAACGATATGCTTAACGATTTTTGTTCACTTCCAACCGGTAGAAGCCAAGTTACTGCAGTTGAAAATTCTGGATTCGCAAAAACAGCCTGGAAGGTGGGTAATCCTTGAATTATTGATGAAAAACTCATACAACTTCGCATCTACGAGTTGTAATTGCGTCAAATTTGTTTTCTAACGTATTTGTAGACAACTGTACAATATCATGGGGTTGACAGTGAAAATGTAAATTTTTTTATAATAATTTCAAAATTTTCAAAATCCTGTGCGTTCACATCTACTGGTTGAAATCGAGCCAAATCTGGTGTGCAGCGTTTCTTTAAGCAACGTAACAATTTAATCAGTGAATCCCCGTAATGCGGAAAAAAATCCGGAACAACCCTATCCCACGTTATACAATGTAAAATGTTACATACGATAATATTGTGCGCCTGTATTACCGCTACGGTGCGTTACGTACGCTACATGACACAGCTACGCACTACATTCTACCTACGACGCATGCAATGAACATTAAATGACCGTACGTTATCATAATAATGATGGAGGATGAATTACTCCCGAACTGAAATGCAAAACACCAATTGATGTCTTGTGACACCTCAAGGCTCATACTAGAAATGGAGGGCATCCATCTTTCCGAAATAAATTCATGCACTAAAGATTGGCTCGCTGTCTCTATAGACATGATAGTTTTTAAGATGTTTGAATCATGATTCTGTTCATTTTAGAATTTCCGAGTATTATTTGTCCATACATTGTACAGTATGGTAGTTCAAAAATAACTTTTTTTCCAGATTTTAATGCCTACCCCTCATGGAATAGTCAAGTTGCGCAATAAAACGTTGCACTTCAATTTTGGATCAATTCTAACGAGTAGAAGGAAGTGAAGGTTTTAGAGTTGGAAAATTTCGAATTCACCATGAAAAATTTTGAACATTTTTTCCAAATTTCACTGGCTAACCCATGAAATTGCCAAGTTGTCCACAAAAACAATGCCAAACAAATCTGACTCAATTCCAGCCCGCAGAAGTGAAGTTATTCGGGTTTTCCATAAATAATTCTTGGATTGCCCACACTCCACAGTAAATACTATTTTTTCAAACCCAAGATTTTGAACTCAAATAGCTTCGCTTCTACCGGCTGTAATTGGAAAAAAATTGCCGTGTATAGGTTTTATTGGATAACTTCACAATTCCATGGGGTAGATACTAATATTTTGAAGAAAAAATATTATAATAAATTAAAAATTTTCCGACTATATATAGTTTCACTTCTACTAAGCTGAAATTGAGCCAAATTTGCTGTGCAACGTTATTTTAGCCAACCTAACAATTTCAGCTCATAGCCGCTAAAATTTGATCAAAATGTTGTTTTTGAACAACGCTAATGTACAGTTGGATGAAAATAATGGTGTCCAAGGTAATTTGCTAAAACACACTGCTATGTTCACAAACACTGACCACATTTATCTAATTAAGTTAGTACTGTACTACGCGTGCAACACACACTGTATTTCAAGGCGTGTTAAGCGAAGAGACATTGTTTGCCCTTCTCCGTTTGATAACAAAGATTAATGGGTCATCGCAAATAATTCAACGATAACAAAACTCGAGTTGGTGCTGATGTGATTCATATGTAACGACGCTATCAATCGTAATTCTATTAACTTTTGCTGACACTCCTTGAAATTTAGGTCGAATACACGATATCTAAGGTATACTCTGGTCATATTTGCACAGATACAGACATGATTGCTGTTATTGCCAACTGCTAATGATTCATAATCTGATATTTCCGTGCGTACCCTGAAGACATACTAATAGCATCATCATATTATATTTATAGGTTCTCTACTAGTTGCTGACGATTACCCCTGACGAGTGTCAGCCGAAAACATTCGGGTTCATTCCAATATCAATATACTATTCAATTGTATATTGAAGTTCTGTACCTCCAAGAAGCTTTCCAAACATTCACAGGTTTACAAAATTTAGGTTGGATTTGCATTATGTAGGCCTACGTAGCGATCCAGCGAGTGGTATATAATTGAGAACCAACCGTTCTCAGAAACCAATAGTTGAACTTGGATCTGCGGCTCAAATACGGTAACGGAAGACGGAACCCACTCGTCTCCGGTTAAAAGGTCCGACAATATATCATCATCGACCTTACACTCTGAGCGAAAGGAGTGTGTAGGTCCTATCCACACCCAAAAGATGGCATACGAAAGTAGAACCTACCTCATAATTCAGAAACCCCATATTGCGGGGTGCCGGTCGAATGTTTCACCCGACTTGCTAGCGACTGAACATCATTTCCTTATTTGTGTGTCTCAATTTAATTATTCAAGGTTTGAGCCAACCGTCATTATCAATCGATATTTTTCTTTCTCTGTATATATTCAATCACGCTAGCTTATATCTTTTGGTTACTTTGAGGAAGAAGCGGTTCTCATTGATTCATCGTGTAAATTGTGAAGCAATGTCAAATGCTATGTGCCTACACGTGCATGCCCTCCCATGCCTTCATATGTGCCGACGTTCATTCGTATTCCATTTGTGCTTACTGCATATTCTAATTTGCTAAGCATCATATTATATGTGGTGTTTGATTTATACGCTGTGAAAGTCTGAGATAGGTTGTGTTTTCGCGTATCGCTCTGGTTACTAATTTTATGGGATAAATCCAAATTACAACGCACACATACTCGATTGCAACGTGATTAGAGACATTACTAGTTTCGCCATGCAAGTCATGAAAGGGTGCATGATTTCGATTGTTTAATACACAACCATCAATACCTTCATTAGAATATGATTTCTCCTTCATAACAATACATGACACACTACGAGTAATCGAGTCAGTCAAAAATCACAGGTATGAAAAAAATCACGAAGAACATAGACCCGATGCCGGGTCCGGGTCCGCGATGATCATTGATTTCGTTTAGACTTTAGAGCAAAACACACTCCATAAAACACTTCATGCACGTGGTCGGTGTCACGTGACAACTCACGCTCGTCACAATCATGCCACGTCACCTCCGTTCTCATCTTGTCCTATAAAATCCGTGGTGGTCAGGTCCAGGACATCTCCGCCGCGACGCCCTCGCATTCTTCTGCCTTCGGTACATCGAAAAGTGCGTTCGACAATCATTTTGGCGCCAAGAAATCAACCAAGCGTGGCGCGAGGTGAACTACCGGTACTCTTGATCAAGGTCAGTACAGTACCGGTAGGCTGTGTGATTAGATTGGCTTTCGCAAACCGCAGGCCAGTAGCGGTTTTCTGCTTCTTTGTAGCAGATTTAAAGAATGTACAGCTTCATTGCTGGGATTCAGTAATCGCGTGAGCATTCTGCATTGTAGCTGCGATCGTGTGACTGTGATGTGGACCGTGACAGTGGATTATAAAGAATGCATTACCTGCTCTGATGTCTTTGCTTTTCCCTCGCTGAGCGTGTGCTTGAGTTACCAAGATGAGCGGTAAAATTACAAGGAATAAAACGCATGTCTTGTTCATGCTTCCGGGGCGGTAGTGCTCCTGGAAGATGAAAATGAATTTGTTGTTGTAGAGCCTATAGCAGTGTTTTCTAAACATTTTTTACACAACGCCCCCTTGACCAATAATCCGGGTACCGAACGCCCCCTGAAACCTAGCATCGACAAAAGTTGCTTTGCTTATTGCTTACACAAATGACGTTGGCGCGTAAAAATCTCAGGAATAAAGGAATAAAATCATGCAAGCCCATTTCCATTAAAATGACTCTGTACTTCATTGTGGTGCAGCAAGTTCTTGACAATTCATCGTACCCGTTGAACAGGCATTTATAAATGTGTTAGCCTCGTTGGCTAGGGATTCTGGCGCCCACTTCCGGAACCGCTGTTCTAAAGCTTAACAGTACTATCGAACGACATAACCAAGCGGTGGCCCTTGTGCACCAACACTGTCAACGCGCTAGAACTCGATATCTGGGAGATCCTGACAATGGAAATCTGCGGTGAATCACAGTAAAAATGTCATTTTTGAACATACTATCGTTTCCGATCAGCATACTATTACAAAAGGCAAAAGTATCTTTCGCGCTAAGAGACGTGCACAATATCACCATGTTCAAGTTGAAATAATAAACTACCGTCAACGAAGTAGCTGATGGGCTGCAAACGGGCTGTATAAAGTGTATATTGACTGCATAGATCAGGCGTACCGCTGGCTAATCAGGTGATAGCATACACTAACACCAGGACTACGGACTGCCGAACGTAAATGAACATCAGATGTTTGGTGCTTCAAGGGTAACGTGAATGTTGTGATTTAATTGTTGATGTGTTATTATTGCTGATTCGAAGTAAGGCGTCCGTGTCGCAGAGGTCAATAAGTTACACAGCGTATCAATAAATGAGCTATTGTGAATGAGATTCAAACCTTTACATTTTGATATGAATCATCAATAAATTGAACCTAGCAGCTTGAACGATGCATATTATGATAAATTGTATTTGTACACAAAAAATACCAGAAATCCATTTCCGGTCGATCTGATTGTTTCTGAGTTTCTATCCCCAATATCTATACGCGCAATTTCAATTAAGCAATTGGTATCAGGCTGTTGCGAACAATGATGACACTTTCCAAGGTGAAGCCTCGCATTTTCGAAATGGTATCTAAACGCGAACGGCAGAATTCACACTTATTTACAATAAATATTAGGGTTACCATATTTTGGGAATCTGAAAAGAGGACACTTTTTCAAAATTTAAAATCCTGAAAATGGTAAATCTTTCCCGACTTCGTGGTCGAAAAAAAGGTTATTTTTCTGACTCAAGTCCCGCAAACCCAGTCGGACCGTTACTTGGCCGCTGATTTCCTATATCTTAGCCAAAAATTTTCAAGAAAGAGGACATTAAGGCGTCCTCCGAGGACACTTTCATAAAAGTCAAAAAAGATAGCAAATCCACTTAAAAAAGGACGTATGGTAACCCTAATAAAAATTGAATATTATGTTTTCGCTTTGTGTGAAATCATATTCAATGTTTGTTTTCTTTTTATACTCAGTTGGCACGCATTTTGTGCATCAGTAAACTACAATAATTAGGGCGATTTTTTGACATGTCAAAATAAGTCGAAATTTTGTCAATATTGTAGCGTTAGTTCAAAAAATTGTCAAGATTGTTTACAAAGTCAATTTATTTTGCACCTGCATTTGCACTGTTGGAGTGTCGGTGAACATATCATTTGACATTTTACAGCTTGTAGTCTACTTTATAGGCCTACGATTGTAGACGTCCCATTGTCTGCTCATTGTGAATCAAATAATCGGTCAAATAAAACAAATAGGTTGACATGGTGTTATGCTCAACGTACCGAAATATTCGTTGTGCTGCAACGAATTTGAATTATTTCTGCCATATTGCGTGATGTAGCCTAACTACTGGAATTCTTCATGGTTCAGATTTTGTTAAAATAAAGTTCATGTAAAATTTTGGCAGTATTCAAGTCCCAAAAGTTTTTTCAGGCCAGACTACTCGTAAGGACAGACGATTACAACCAGAAATGAAGATAATTAGTACAATTGTGACATTATGTGCGAGAACACCTAATTAACATACATGATTTTTTAGGTCAAATCTTACGATTTTATGTAAATCTCGTAACGTTAGTTCCGTCGACAGTTTACTCGCGGAAACAGCTCGAACCCTGCACAGGGTTACATCGACAGACATTGGACATATACCTTAAGCCAGATGTCTCAAACACGCGGTCTCAAACACATTGTCTATTCATGATGATCCGAAATCACATTACTCGTAGATGACTGAAAATTGTAACTAGGACTTGGATACACATTTTTGTAGAAATTCTCGCACTCACTGACTGACTCGGTGACAAATGAAAATGACTCGAGTTGGCTCGCGTCAAACTGTAAAATTAGAAAAGTTCTTGTGACTCGGAATGCCGTGAGTCGGTTACAGCTATGGACGCAACGAGCTATTCTACAATATTGTGCTATGGCACGTCACATGTCCGCTAGGTGCCAAATTATAACGCAGCAGCTTTTATGACGACATGGTGCATTTCTTCTCTCGTATGGTGTCTGTATCTACCAATGTTAATAATTTATTTATTAAATTATGCTGACTATAGTAAATATGTTTTATTCGTGTTAGGCATAAATTGCTACAATAGTAAATCACATTTTCACGAGGTGAGCGGAATGTCAGTCGACTCACTTTCAATCCGAAAATTTCATATCGTCAAATAAGGCCTACTTGGAAAGACATTGAATATCCGTATTGATACTGCGGTTCGCGGCGTCATCAAAAACTAGGAAACTGGACCGAGAGCACATTTGAGTTTGAGACCCCTATGCCTTAAGCTAAGCTACAACTATTCTAAATTTAGAATAGGACATCTCTCGATACATAACCGCGTGATAACATGTTTCAACCGCATTCGCGAAGACCGCGGAATTGAAATCGCGGCGGGAGCCTGTCAGTCCGTCACGTTGTACAAATCGATGTAATTATTCTATTTTTGTTTCGGCACTCGGCGACGTGCCACCTCATTGACTACGCCGGCCGCGATCAATCAATCTTCGGGTTTAAGCCGCTCGTTATGGAGATGTTGGAAAAGCTCTCGAGACGAGAACGAAAAATCAGCTGTCTTTCGATCCTGGTTGCCGAACAAGTCCCATTAGGTTGCGAGTGTTACTAATGGAGATAAGTCAAATATTTGAATCTCTAACTCAATCGCTATGAGCAATGATTCGTGAATTTCACGCGTTTCCTTTGCAAAATCACAGATACGGAGCCTTAGGAAGCCTTGGCGAGCTATGGGTAATTCATAGCAAATGAAATAATGTTTGCCGAATCGGATAAGCAGGTATGAAGTTTCGATAAATCATGATAAATGAGCACCGAACAATGAGCACTTGAGCAGTATGCCAGTTGGCTCTCGAGAATGCTCCACCTCCAGGTAGATGCAATCCGAACTGGAGAAATGAAAAATTTGTATCTTTTCCAAATTAGATCAGAATTAGAACTATTCAATTCGCAAAAAGTCCGAATTAGAAAGAAATACAACAAAATCAAGTCCATTTCATATCATATCAGAGTTCCTACTCATAAACATGAGAACAGCATATGTCTGCACACCAAGCTTGGCTCACTTTGCGCGATACAGTTTTTCCGTAGCATTTTCAGAAACAATGAAGAAAAAATGGAGTTTGGCGTATCGGATAAGCAGCTATTAAGTTCCGATAGATCATGATAAATAGGAGCTAAACAATTTTGCCAGTATAGAGTATAGGCTCCCCAAGGATGCTTCAGATCTAGGTAGTAACAATATCTCACTCAACACAACACTCGCTCGGTACGAATGTTAACTGAACTGCTGAACTAAAGTTCCTGATTATAATTTACCATAACCACGCTAAAACTTATTCCTCATAAAACCACCAGGAAACATACCGTCACACACGACATCTGCCGGCTTACATCTGTACAGCACGTAGGTCCACCGGAAGCCTGCTTCTAATCAGAGATAAGCTCAACTGCTGTACGGTCCCAACGCGATATAGCTCGGCCACAATTTAAACACCTTTATCTCACTGTATGTACAGTTTCTGAGTCACGTATTTTACAGAGTATTGAAATTCCATTGGAGCATAAATAGCATTGGATTAAGGCCTTTGAAGTTGGCGAACCAAATCACTCTGCTATGGCGATGCAAAAAGCACTGCCCGTTGTTGATACAGAAAACCACCGAGTAGACCCTTACCTATACGATTCTTGGTTTCCAATATTGTTCCTCAACGCTGTGGATGTAATCCCAGTAATCGTAGATCAACGGCGTCGTAATCTTTTTCATAGAAATTCCTGGACAGGCATAGTTTGTCTATATAGGTCTACAACATACAAAGACACCTCTATAACCTGTAAAACATAGATTACATAGATTCCTGAATGCTGTTACAATGAAGGAAGGGAAGCGCGTGTGGATCGCTTCCACGTGTTTTGTTTAGTGAGATATTTCAAAGGCTTGTCCGCAGTAAGGTAAAACAATGGCAATGGTATGTGATCTATGGGTTTTTATTCCGATAGGCGGGCGCATATGACCACAGTCTGCGTTAGATTACAAGCAAAACATAATTCAAGATTAAATGTCTTGTAAATTACGTAATAGGTATCATCGACTATGTGCATCGCTTGTCGATAACATTCGCCCGTAATGATTTAATATAATTCGGCGTTTGATGATAATTCCGTACGCATCTTCAAAGCAGGTGGAATTACAAACCCGCGTACGTTATGGTATTTTTAGCATTACCCTTAATTCGAATACGTGGCGAAAAAATGCTGATCAATGAACAATGAATATATATATGGCCTGTCGAATATCAAGAGTGATGCTAGGCCCGTAGACTTGCGCAAACTACCGGATTTTCAAAATGCTAGATCTAGAACTAGACCTAGAACTAATCACATTTAAAAACTCGCTTCTACAACTAGAACTAGACCTAGAACTACTGACCTTTCAGTCTGCAACTAGAACTAGAACTACTCACTCTTCAATATCAGCAACGTTGCACCTATAGAGTACATTTTGACTGGAGCAGGTCAAGTATAAGAACTGAAACTATGTAAACGCTCACATATCTGACACCTTGTCTTCTTTTAGCGAATAATAGCCAACTTGCAGCACATTAACTGAAGAGTTTTCACGTTGGACAAAACTAACCGTTAAGAGACCTACGGTCAGACAGGTAGAGTACGGACATTTGTTAAGGCCGGGTATCTGTTTGCAAGGCATTGTTGTTAATTCTAGTATGATGATAAATTAAGACTGTTTTGCGCGCTGGAGAAGTAGTGTTTTATCATTCTATTCACTGCCGACAAGGCCAGCTGCCCAGACATCACGTTTTACTATGTGACTCAGTTCAACCCGTGTCATTGATGGGGGCCGCTCGAATTCCGACCCCCTGACTAATACGATTCAGAGTCGAGAATTAGCCTTCCGAGACGAACAGTCGAGTACAGCCCATACATCACGTCATTATGCAGGGAAGAAGAAATTAAACCATCATTAGACCATTCCTAATTGGACATATGACTGATATTATTACAGATAACTGATAGACCACTATATACACAAACACATACATGAAAAATTGAACATCGAGAACATAGAAAAAATTAAATTCTATTACACTCAAATCAGACAATGACACTGGCTTATAATACCGTTCAGAATTTACGATCTCCGAGTATTTATAATAGCAATAGCTACACCACTGAAATTACACTATTGTCAGATTATGATTATCTAATCACGAGAACGCAGATACGATAAAGGAGATGCTAAAAGTCAAAAGTTAAGATGTATTTAAAGATGATCGTGAAACTGTTTTGAATACAATGAAAAATATCCAGATCATGCAGTAATATGTAGTTCACGATTGTAACTACATATATATAGATTGTAAAGCTACGTGACATAGATTTGAGTGTTCCGTAAGATCCCATGCGTATTTTGCGCAAGCAAGAGTGATGTGCCAGAGTAATCAGACAAGTGGACGGATGTTTAGCGTAAACAACACCCACCATCGCTCTGTGGGTGAATTGAAATTAATATTTCCACAGGGTTTCATTTCCATTGAAATTCAAACCGCGCCTGTTACGTCACCGATCGGATTTCCGGTTTCAAGTGCCACTTCCCATGGTCAGGAATCCTACTTCTACCTCGATTCATGCATCGTCGCGGGCTTACTTATTTCATCATTGCTAGTACACTAGATCTGTTTTTTGAGTCATTCGCGGAGCATGATTTATATACGCGGTCCCGCTACATTTTCAGCGGCTTAACTAGCATAAAAACGCTAATCGACTTACAGGGTATCGCGGTGGAATCTGTCATTGTCGTAACGGTTGACTTCCGCTGATAAATACCTAGTCGACTATACGTATAGGGGTAAATATTCGCGTTATTCAAAAACAGGAAGCATCTTCTTTACGAGATGTCAATCCTTTATCACGGGACTAAACTTGATAAATACACTTCTTGGCTTCAAGTGACACAGATGTATTCGTTAGTTATGGTTTGAACCTGACAAACTCGAGCACCTGAGCACCTGATAACCTGATAACCAAGTAACAAGGTTCCGAGTCGCAAGTCAATTTGACTTTTATTGTTATGACTCGAGTCAGGTCGGGTCATTTTCAATTCACCACCGAGTCAAGTAAAAGACGGGGAGCAATGGGTCGAGTCCGAGTCAGTGTTAAGGCAGTGTTAAGGCTGGAGTCCGAGTCCAACTCGTAGTGTTTACTGCTCAATATCTAGTCCAACTAACTAATGGGAAAATCTTGGGTGATATCGAAGGCCGCGGATTCATAATATATTCATTTTTTTCACTCCAAACATGTTCATGTTCATTCAAACACATAAAATCATTACTAACGGTCCAGATATACGAGACTTATTAAGTCATATAGAACGTGTCGACTCATATGAATTGGTCGGGTCATGAGCAATGACTCGAGTACAAGTCGAGTTAATAAACAAATGACTCGAGTCAAGTCATGACTCAAGTCATTACAGCCCTGCCTGATAACCGAACTATTCTCGAATGATATTCGTTACGTATTAATGCTATCATAAACACTTGAACTTTTATACTATATTACACTGTACTTTTACACGATCACGCGGCGGGTACAGTCAGACTCGAGTACCGCCATAATGTTCAATTCATGCCTCTTGGGTCTCATCATAAAGGCGCAAAGGGATCTTTGTATTGTCGCAATTGAGCGTGACTTATTTATTTCTCTTCAGCGGTTGATAAGCTAGATTTAAGCGGCGGCTTGAATTGATATACCGCTGCTAAAAGCGCCACGCACCGTGCCTCCGGTTTATTTTGTCTTCCAACGTGAGATACCGGGCGCCTCGTTTGTGTACATATACACCTATACACAAATAATTGCAGTAAAAAGACAATTTTACTTAGTAACCATATAAGGTAGCGAAGAGAGATACAACACAGAAAATCTCTAACTTCACAACATACACTTATTTGAAGAGCTTCTTGAGGGTACAAAGCGCGCTCAATGAACTAGTTTCAGATGATACATTATTATTGATCAATTAATTATAACATTCCCTGCCAACTCCACGAGAGCAGACTTGGACAACTAGTTAATTGAAAATTGAAAATGCTGGTAATCCAATTCTAACCAATTTTTTTTAAATGCTTCTACGCTCTCATTTTAATTTTAATCTAATTTCTGGTATTCATCAAAATGCTACACGAGAACTGTATAGTGGAGAAACGAGCCAAGTTTGCTGTACAGACATTTACCATTCTTGAACTTATGAGTGGGGCAATGTTTTTGCTACTTTTTACGGCTTTCGGCAGCTTTCTAGTTACTCAGAATCAGAATTTTATGTCGTATGATGACTTAAGCTGTTTGCAGTAATTCTATATTGCAACTTTGTGCAACTTTTTTATATTTTTCATGCAAATTTTTACTTAAACTTATATCAAATATTGCGCAAAATGCGAAGGAGTGATCTAAGAAAAATGTTACAAACAATTTCTAGTATAATTCTATTCTCTTTGATTTATATAACAAAGAGTTATATGGTGGATTGGCTGCCTCTCAATGTTATCTATGGCGCAATGGCTTGCAAGCTAGCAGTTCGACTACTCCATCCCAGCACGACCATGTCAGAACTCTATAAGTAAATAGTCGTATGATCAATAATTGTCTTAAGCTTCAATTTGAGGTAGTTTCTCATTTCACCGACGCATTTCACGGATGCAAATCTTGAACTGTGAGGTTATACAACGGAACCTTTCGAGTATACCCTACCCTATTAAGCAAAATTATAAATGCAACTTTCACCGCAACTTTTGTTGAAATTAAGTACTGGCTGCCTCTCAATGTTATCTATGGCGCAATGGCTTGCAAGCTAGCAGTTCGACTACTCCATCCCAGCACGACCATGTCAGAACTCTATAAGTAAATAGTCGTATGATCAATAATTGTCTTAAGCTTCAATTTGAGGTAGTTTCTCATTTCACCGACGCATTTCACGGATGCAAATCTTGAACTGTGAGGTTATACAACGGAACCTTTCGAGTATACCCTACCCTATTAAGCAAAATTATAAATGCAACTTTCACCGCAACTTTTGTTGAAATTAAGTACAACTTTCTCGTGATTCTAGTGCAACAAAAACTTGACCTACTTTGAGCGATCACGATCAGTTCTTCAATTTATATCTTCAATCCAACCAAGCTAATACATAAAATACGGATTATATACGTGTATCTAATGACATCTTAATGTTGTTACAACAATCGTATCAAAATAAATCAAGTAACCAATCTACCAATTTCGAGAGCTGAAGCGCGAATACGTAATCACGATGGAATTCGAAGCGCCAAATGGAGGATGAGCTTAAATGCAATAATATCCTACCGTTGAAGGCTACTTGTTGCGACAACACGTGCTTCAAAGACTGCTGCTAACCCCGCAAGCTAAATATTGCCAGGTATGTTTGATCAGTGCATGATGACAAAACTAAATGCCTGACCTTCTGACACCGTTGTACGACAACATCTTGACCATTAGTCGCTATTCCGGCCACACTCGGACATCTAGAAAATATTCGTTTTTTTCCAAATTAGATTAGAATTAGAATTATAGCTACTCAGTTTTTATTGTCAAATTAGACTGGAATTAGAATTGTAGACACACAGTTTTTTTTTCGAATAGACTAGAATTGGAATTATAGCTATATAGCTAGTTTTATTTTTTCAAATTAGATTAATATTAAAATTATAGCTACACATTTTTTTTCCAACTTAGATTTAAATTAGAATTATATCTATACACTTTTTTAAATAGAATAAAATCAGAATTACTGAATTCGCGGCAACTTGGATATGATTCTATGAGCATGAGAATAGCAAACGTGTGTACAACAGCAAGCCTGGTTCCTTTTGCACTGTACAGTTCTCCTGAAGCATTTACAAAAAAATACGAAATTATAATTAAAATTAGAGCATAAAAACATTTCAAAAATTACATTGCAATTAGTATTAGAGCAAACAAACATTTTACAAATTGGATTAGAATTAGATTACAAGTGTTTCACTCAAATTACTCTAATTAGACAATAACCTAGTCGGCGTATTGGACTCGTTTTCGCCCAATCGAATGGGTATGAAAGCAAGGTTTTCCATCTGGATATGTCAGTTGCCAGTTGTTTTTAGTCTACGGCTACGCTATGGTGGAAATCTGTGAAACGCACCATTTCATTTACAGTGTACTGCGCTCCCGCGACTGTGAAAGCACAAACAGACTAGGCCTACGGTTCATTCCCTAAATAAGGCAAGATCAGTATTTTATCCTGATTATTATCTTCCCAGGGAATCCACATTTCTCCTTACATACGACGTTTATGACACGCGAGCGCAGATCTCGTAGATGACTTCCGTACAAGGAGAGTTCAATTTAGAGTTAGACTTTCTGTTAGTTTCTCGGGAATATTTCAAATGCCTCGCATAGTAGACAAGCGCATTCATAACTCGGTATTTGTTAATTACAATGTCGCGACGTTTTCAAAATAAGTTTTTGCTACGGCTTAAGTGCCTCCACTGCAAACAACGCGAGTTTCCCGAGCAGTATTCTACCTTGCTTGCACTAAGATTAGTCCTTATACACTTTCAGTAGACTAGACAACTTAAATAATCCTATAATGTAGCTTCCGGCGGGAACATACGCAATAGATTGCGACATAGCTTGCAGTTTTCACTCGCCGTAAACCTACGAACGCCTTACTAACATACAGCCAAGTATAGTATTAACGTTATTAAAATCACCCTATCATTTTGTAAACGCAACCCCAACAAAGGCAGTTAAAAAGGATCGCTATGTATTCAGAGGTGGTCAATAGGGATGTTCAAAAATAACTTTTTTTAATTGTACTGGCTACTTGACAAAATTGTTAGGTTACGATGCACATGAATTTTGGCTGAATTCCAACCAATAGAAGCATTGCTATATAACAAATAAGTTTGGATTTATTTATTAAAAAAATATTATAAAATTTCTCAATTCCACTGACTACCACATGAAATTGTTATGTTTTTTAAAAAAACGACGCACGAAATATTTCGGTGAATTCCAACCTGTAAAAGCGAAGTTATTTAGAGTACAAAATTTTGGATTTAAATTAAATAGTATTTACGGCGGCAAATTCTTACATTATTTATTATGGATCCACCCACCGTAGATAGGCTACTATGGTTTCAAATCAAAATTTTAGACATGATTAACTTCGCTTCTACTGGTTGGAATTGAGCCAAATCTGTTGTGCATCGTTTTTTCCAGACAGCCTAACAATTTATGAAATAAATATAAACTTATTTCTTATATAGCAATGCTTCTATAGGTTGGAATTGAACCAAATTTGGTGTTCAGCGTTTAGGCATAACCTAATAATTTCATCAAGTTGCCAGTTTCTAATACAGTCGACGTGTCTTGTAAAGCAGCCACTGGATTCAATATTTCACACAATACTTCCCTAAAAAGAGTGGGGTTTGTGAAGAATATTTCCTGAAAATTCTACAGGAGAATTGTATGGTGCGAAACGGGTCAAGATCTGTGTACAAACATTTGCCACCCTCGTCTTTATAAGAATGAACTCAAATTTGATATGAACTGAATTTGACTCAATTTCAAAATTTTCGTTAATTCATTAATATTTATTTTTATCTAATTTAGCCCCGACTGTATCCATAAGCATAATTCTAGTGTTATTTGGAAACAATGTTCAGCTCTAATTATAATGTTTAGCTCTAATTCTAATTCTAATTTAATTTGGAAAAGTTGAAAACTTTCTAGTACTTCAAATCTGCCTTCAATCCCGTCACCATAATTGTACACGACTATGACAATGAAGCGCAGTCTTTCACAAACATGTCGGTTTTCACGGCGACAATGAATAGGCTAGTAACAGCTGTTACAATCGGATCTGTTCTTTGCCTCGGCCGCGGTGTTTTGCCACATAAGCAGCCCAAAATAACGGGATTACGTGACAACGTGCGGCCGAACGCTCGATTCTTACAATCACATTGCTGACCGGTCATCTAATGTTCTGTTACAACATACAAGCCAACCCTGACCAACATGAAGTCAACGACAACTCAATATACTACATTATTACGACGGAAAGGGATTAACAAATACAGAATAGCCTGCAACAAAAGTTATCCAACCTCGAGTAGTGGTATGATTCACAGCTGCCGCACCAATGGGTTGCTGGTTCACGTCCGACCGAGGTCGACAGAAATCCTACACGAGTGTTTCAGGCTTTTCTAGGCTCCTCGTCATTTGATCCGCGTAAGCGGTGTCTTAAAAGCCTATCAGTGCTACAATTCGGAAGTTACGGAATCATAATCAAGAATGTCATCCTGGTGTAAATGACCATTGAAATCGAAAAACACCATGAATACCTCAAACAAACAACAACCCTCGCTACTCATCACTAGGGCAATTTTTTTTTACCTAAACAACGGAAGATTTTGACCTAAAAAATCTAAATTTTGACCTTTTTTGACCTAAAAAAACTGAAATTTGACCAAATTTTGACCTCACGTATGCAAATTAGGTGTTTTCGCATATAATGTTAAAATTGTACTACTTATCTTCATTTCTGGTTGGAACTGTCTGTCCTTGCAAAGTAGATTGGCCTGAAAAAACGTTTTTGGCTCAAAAACTGACAGATTTTTACATGAAAAACTAGTATTTTAACGAAATCTGGCCCTATGAAGAATTCCAGTAGTTACATTACGTATTCTGGTGGAAATAATTAAAATTTGTTGTAGTACAACGAAAGATCCTTTCCTACATTCTCGGGTAGAAAGTGTCTGTCCTTACTACGTAGCTTGCCAAGAACGGAGAAAGAACGTTCAACAGCAGCATTTGTTGGCTGACAACACTGAAGTTGTGTGCACACTGCTGGTGACAAACCGTGTTGCTTCATTCTGACAATGTTGTCTATATCACAATTTTTCAGCTTGCGCTTCTTGATATAAGAACCATGCAATGTCCAAGCAGTCTTGCTTCAGCTAGGATATTGCGGTACGCTGACCATAAAACCATGTCACTATTTGTTTCATTTGACCATTTATGATTCACAATGAGCAGACGATGGTCCGTTTACAACGGTAGACCTATAAAGTAGGCTACAAGCTGTAAAATATCAAATGATAAGTTCACCGACAGCGCAAAATCTACGATACAAACGAAATGCAGAGGTCAAAAAATGTTTGACTTTGTAAACAATTTTGACAAATTTTGACCTAATGCTACAATTTTGACCTAATTTTGACTTTTTTTGACATGTCAAAAAAAAATTGCCCTACTCATCACATTTCACCAGCAAGAGCTAAAGGTCATTGAACGAGCTTCTCACACAAGCTGTACCCCGTGCTGACGTCAAATCGAAAATTCAGGTATCACACTTTCAAATCAATCGAAGTCTCGCGTATTCCCGTTCCGTTCAAACGATGTCGCTATAACTGTCTCATAAGCAGCAAGCCGCGACCATTGCCCGCGATTCCTGGTGAAATTGCCAATGACAATCTCGCTGCGAATTTTCCTTGTACCGGTAATGGAATTTCCTTCTTGCAACGGAAGCGGCGTCAAATTTGTTTCAAATATATGGCAACCTCACTTGATTCCAAGCAATTACGAAGATCAAGACATGAAAATAAGCATTACTTCTCGTTCACAAAATATTGGAAAACAATTTTGTCGGTGTACCGTAGCTAAATGACAGAATTTCCCACCGTAAATACTATTTATTTCACATCCAAAATATCCATAGCTACAGTTCTACAGGTCGGAATTGAGCCCGATTTGGTGTGCATCGTTTTTTATTGGCAATCTAACAATTTCTTGGAGTACCCAGTTCGAAAACGCAAGTTATTTTTGAACTAATCCGTGACCAGTCATTCTATCTTTTCAGTGACGCTGGGTCGAAAACCCACACATATCTATCCGCTCTGGAGGAACAGAATTTCAATATGCAATTGAATGGTTGATTAATTGGTATTGTTGATATCCAATGTTCTTTCCAATTCTCTACTAGTTGCTGACGATTACCGCTGACGAATGTCAGTCGGAAATATTCGATTTATTTCAATACGAATATACTATTCAACGTTAGCTCTCCTTCATTCGATTCCTAAAATAACAGCGACCTTGTCGTTATCAGTTCCGCGAGACACAAAGCTCAAATTACCCCGCAGATGTTCCTCTAATCCGGTACTACAGTTCGTGTCCTCGCGGCTCGGTCACAAATCAACGGCGATTAATTCCTTGCGGATAGCCGTTTTCCCATGAAGTACATCCCGGGTAATCCACGGTAATGCCTGGTGTCTGACCTCGCCAATGCTCGAGTGTCTCTTGAGAAAGCTTAACTTTCTGTTGCTAATCAACAATACCAAAAGCGAAGCGGATGCTGTTGCCACTTGATCCATCAGTGTTAGGCCAAAGTTACGTAGGCCTACATATTATAGAAGGAAAATCTTGGACCAGATGTGCTTGTTGTGGAAAACCGCATTCAACCGTCTCAATCAACTATCACTAAATAATTCAATAGTTCTCTAATTCGACTAATTATAACGAAATGCCGGTAATCTAATTCTAGATTAATTTGTGAAATGCGTCTTTGCTCTAATTCTAAATCTAGTCTTGATTTGTGAAATGTTTCGATGATATAATTTTAATTCTAGTCTAATTTCTCGTTCTCCTGGAAATCCTACATGAGAGCTGTATAGTGCGAAATCAACCAATCGCGATGTACAGACATCTGCTATTCTCATGCTTATAATGATGAACTCTGATTTGATACGAACTGATCTTCATTCAATGTACAGATTCTCGCGAATTCAGTAATTTTAATTCTAATCTAATTTTAGAATTATAGCCCAACCGATTTTTTCCAAATTAGAATAAAGACTTGGACAACTAGAAAATTTTCGGATTTCAGATTTTCGAAATTAGATTAGAATTAGAATACTAGCTACACCGTTTTTCCCCAAGTGTAATCTAATTTGGAAAAAAAGAACTGCCTAGTTCTTATTTTAATTCTAGTCTAATTTGGAAAAAATGCATAGCTATAATTCCAATTCTAATCTGATTTGGATCTAATCTGTTCTCAAGCTTGCCCAACACGACTCGAATATCTGAAGAAACGTTCGCACTATATCTAGCAAAGCAACATATATATACCTCAGACACAAAGTATACAATTTTAGTAAAACGAAACACTCAAGAATACAAAGCGGTTGTTTTAGACTGGTATACGTTGCGCCCGATCACTTCGAAGCATTGTCAACAGACCACCACTTGTCTTTCGAAACAATTCGATGCCGGAACGCACTCGCAAATCTCGACTTTGTCTGAACCCGTGAATAAAAAACAGCTACGGAATGCCATATCCCGATATATGCACCAATGCTGTATTTTAAACGAGGGTGTGATATTTCGATATGTGTATCGTGGTGTAACGCGACCAAAATATCATCATTCCGTTCTTTTTCTATTGCTTATCAGTTCTGATAAGGATTATCGAAACATGATGATTCACGAGTCAAAGAAACCATAATATGGGAAAAACATATCCCAGACAATTGAGTAGTATATTCATTATTCATATTGAAACGAACCCGAATATTTTCGGTTGACACTCGCCAGGGGTAATCGTCAGCAACCACAGTATAGAATTAGATCAACATTGTATATCAACATAATACTATCACAAAATATAAACCCAGACAATTTATCGCGGATATCAAATAGAAGTCGTCCTCTCTCAAACGATACCACGATGTCTGCGTCACTAAGAATATCGAGTGAAGCAACGCCGCTACCTCTATCCGTGATTGATAAACATGTACGGTGTTTGAGGAAATAAACGCATTGTTTCGCAACAGTAAAAAATCTTACTAATAAAAAGTTTACTTTATCAAGTACAAGATGAGATTTCGCTAATTCTGTATTTGTTACGCACTTTTAGGTCTCCTGACAAGATTAAAAACTTGCTAGCAGAGGTGTGTTGACTAATCACGGTGTATTTTGGTACATACAATCGACGTAATTTCCTCCGTTGTCATGGCGACGAATGGCTACACAGACATCGCGGTTCGCCACTGTTTCGAGTCTAGTCTACAAAGCAAAGATATTAGACCACCATATATAGCCGAAAGTTATTATGTGATAACTTATGCATTACCAATATTTCGAGGTACAAAGTTACAGAGGACGGTTTCGCAATGACGATTTATAAATCCTGCTTTGAAGAAATCTACCCACGATAATATCGAGCTAGGTGGATCGACTGTGTGCGTTTACCGGCATGGAGATGCGATGGTACCTCACGTTTCATCCCTATATAGAAGTATGTACCGAACTTAAAATACTAACGAATCGACTAGTTCACAGCAGTGACGCAGCTGCGCATTGAGCCGAAAATCACTTGCACATTACACTTTGTACGGCGTCTAAAACATTACAAATTTCTCGCACCTGTTCAAATACATAATGAAACGAGATTTTCTGGATTCCAACGCGATGATAGTCGCTATTTAAGAGGGCAGTAACGGACACAGTTTGCACTAGGGATGGAGTGAACCTCTGAAAGGTTCAGGTTCGTGTGAACGCGAACCTTTTTGAAAGGTTCTGTGTGAACGCGAACGTGAACCTCGTGACGTCACGTGACGTCATATTGCTAATTCCAACACTATCTTTCAATCAAGTGATAGCCTGTATTAATGTACACGATACCTAGCGACGACTCGGGCCACATAATGCCACAATGCTGAAGTACATTTTGGCGTTTTAAACGTCGCTAAATGTATCAAATGAGGCAATCAAATGATATAATACTCCCATAAAATCAATATCATCCGTCGCTTTGCCAATAATTTCGACGAGGAGTTGCCAGGGAATATAAGCTTACGCCTAAACGGTCTTGACCAGACCGGGCATGCAATGTATTCGGTGTATGAGTATTGCTACATTGATATTGGGCAGAGTGTAAAACAGGTTTTCACACTTGCTACCGATATTAGGCTATACCCCAAAAGTTATACAGCTGTAGCCAACACCTTAATCACACGGGTTTGGTTTTAATGATACAGTAAACATATGAAGTGAAGATTGACCCCGTACGCTAGCTAGATTTGTTACATCAAAAAACGATATCAATCTCATTGATTGGTTGAATAAGCATCAGCCGCTCTCCACATGTTATGTATGTCGCTCGTGATGTTGTGTGATTGCGGGTCAAGCTCACAGCAGAGAGTCACTAAATTTTCACAAATGGAAAGTTGGATATTTCGAGCAAACTTTTGTAGCAAAGCAAGTAAAATCTTTGAGATTGTCAAAGTGCATGCTCGTTTTGAGTTGGTTTTTTATGCTGCCGGCGTCATTCATAGAGTGGCCCGCAGTTGAAATGCAATAAATTCGAACCAAGGATGTCATTATGAAGTGAAAATTGTAATATATGAAAGAGGTTCACAGTGTAGAACCTACCAAGGTTCTGTTGTGAACGCGAACCGCTAAATTCCCGAGGTTCACACACAGAACGCGAACGTGAACCTCGCGTTCACACCATCCCTAGTTTGCACCGAACACAAGTTTTCAGGTACATGCGAAGAAACAAATCAAAACTGTTTGTTTATAGAATTCCCATTTCAAAACAGACCTATACCATGTAACGTTAAGTATTAGTTATACTTAAGTCTCGGACTAGTAATACAAGCAAGAGTTCTTAACTCAATGCGTCTTGTCGCATTAGCATATAGTTAAATTGATACCTGACTATCAAAGCTAACACCTTTATCAAGTCAGGAGGTTCTCATTTCCAGTTTGCTGACTAATCAAAGTACAAAACGACTGTACAATATCATAAACATAAAATATATACACCCATTAGGGGCAGCTTGAAACGCAAAAACTCAGCACTCACACTCCGCAAGTCAAACCCACGTTAGACCAATGAGTTTGGAAAATGTCGCATTGACAGACGCCCGACTTTTGACCAGTTATAGGCACGACGCCGCGTATCATGTACTGTGTAGTTTAATTTGCCATAGCACGCGATACATTACCGGGGTCATCAACGTGGGATCTGTGATGAAAGCAGGCGGTTCCGATTACCTGCCTAGCAGCGCATTATGACGAATTAAAATAACCATTTACAAACTACCGTATCGAGAACGCGAGTAAACTATGTTGACAAAGTTGATAAGATCAAAGCCGCTGATAAAAAGAACTATACTTGTTCCGTGGCAGTTCATTGGATTCCAAGTTTCGGAAGAGGCAATTCATGATGAGATTGGAACCTTGAAAGTTCTTATAGTACCATAAGTCTCGTTGGCATAACACCGTACCCCTCTAATATATCTCCATATCAATAAGTGTATCAGACTCGTTTTCAGTGACTGTAATTGGTGGAGAAGCTGACGATTGTACAGGAAAATGTAGTTTACCTGATCTGTATTTTAGTCTATCGTGGACATCGGTAAGATGCAAGCTTTCCGTTTACAGTGTAGGTAACGTATTCAGTTTTATTGAGAAAGTGGCTGTGTATTTTGGTCGTGTTAATAAGGTCCGAACCCGAAAACTGCTAATCGTCAACAAGTCAAGTGACCAACGAAACACCCATCTGCGGCACACTAGAACGGACAATCGTATTTTCAAAGATGGGGTCAGCTGTAGCCAGACATGGGGTAATCGTGATTAGTAATCGTAATCGATTACGACGATTACAGCATTTCCAAGTAATCGTAATCGCAATCGATTACATTCGAAAAAAATCTGAAGTAATCGTAATCGTAATCGACTACTTCACATATCTAATCGATTTCTTTGTTAAAGAACGATTACTTTTCATTTGTGCAATGCCCATGACATAAACTGAACTATGAACATTCATGTGCAACGAAGAGTGTGATTTAAATCAGGATTTGGATAGCAGAAATGTCGGGTTTTCGAACGCCTCTATACTCATTATTGCGTCACAAGTATTAGCTTGGTTCTTGATTGCGTAACGAATTATCCGCACGTAGTAAATAGATATTCGATGTAAATAATGTAGTACTGCAGTGGTTCCCAACCAGGGAGGAATTCCCCCCTTGGGGGGAATTTTGCTATTTTTAGGGGGGAATTCGACTTTGGAATTGTAACGGATTTCACAAATTTTTCCATATTCGAACAGTCACTTAGTCAACCAGCTATATCCGAACGTATACTCCTTATGGCTGTTTTTTGTTTGCCGAAAGTATGTTCAAATGATATTTGAAATTTCTTTTTCACATACAAATCCCCCCACCCCTTTTTCAATTAGTTCAGATGTGCTGCAGTTCGCAAGACAATTTTGTAGGCCAGCGACGGCCTCTCAATCAAATATATCCTACGCGTGCCGAATCCATCACAACAAGGCCCCTAGTGAAAGTATTTATCTTATATTTTCAAGTCAACATTTTCAGACTGTGACTAAATATTCCAACGTCATCGATTCAAGTCAGAGAGATCGCTAGCCTTGCTTTATTTTTAGTGAACAGCTACCCGATCGAAAAAAGACATGGTATAAACTTGATGCCGAAACGTAATGGGTGTCCTAAATTTCAATGAGCCCCAGCAGGGAATCTGATCACGTGTATGTTATATATCAGGGCTGTAACCCAGTCAAGAGGCTCCGAGTCACAAGTCAATCTCACTTTCATAGTTCTGACTCGAGTCAAGTCGAGTCATTTTCAATTCACCATTGAGTCAAGTCCAAGTTCAAGTCACCGAGCAGACGGTCGAGTCCGAGTCATGGTATTATGACTCGAGTACGAGTCCAAGTCACACTCAAGTCAACACTGTTTGGTGATATTTAATGATTTGGATTTATGATATACTAATTTTCTTCACTTTGAGCAGTTTCTTGTCGCATTGTTAAGTACCAGGATCAATAGACGAACTTCCAACAGGGTGGTCACTTTACTGTTCTTCGAAATTACGATGACCAGTCGGTCTTGGCCGTTTTATAGTCTTGAGTCATATGACTTGGTTTGAGTCATGCACAATGACTAGAGTCCAAGTCGAGTCAATACCCAGATTGTCTCGAGTCGAGTCGAGTCGTTTCGTTTCCGTATTTTGAGAAAATGGTGACCCGAGTCAAACTCGACTCTGGTCAACCCTGCTATATATCAACGTACCACTATTGTTGGCCGAATGCATGCGCAAACTTGAGAAAAAAAATCGCGAGACCAGTAAATTTATGGACACTGATTTTTCACAGCAGTTATATTAGCGATTGGTGCATGGTAAGCCGAAAACACAAATGGAAGTGTGGGGATCTGTTGAGTCAAGCCTTCCAGAATTAGTGTGATTGGGACCAAGACCATGGTTTTTGGAGGTCTACAAAGTGTTATTACAGCACTGCTAGAAACAAACACTCGGTACCGCCCGTCTTATTCTCTTAGTCAACAGGTGTTTGCGCGGTAAAAATGACCATTTTTAATCATCGCGCAGATTTATCCTAAGGGGGGAATTTTGGCTAAAATTTCGGCCAAGGGAGGCACGAGATGAAAAAGGTTGGGAACCACTGTAGTACTGTGATTGTAAGAACACCCGCTGTGGATTATGTCACTGCACCGATCATTACACTGCACACACCACTACCTCGCAGCAGGATAATAATCACCACACGGCCTAGTTTCGAATAGTAACATATATGTACAAATTGTACATTGTACAATGTACAGTATAGATGTTTTGTTATGCTTAGGTAAACGCAATCTGACCGTAGCTGATTGGCGAGCAGTAGGCCTATTTGCGTATACAATGGACAACGATTTGAAATTTTGTACCGTCAAATTAAACATGACAATTTCTACATCGAACCATTAAAAACCAGGCTGCTGATAAAAAAATCATAACCGAGCCGTTATTTTCCGTTACTCGTATAACGGCAGATCGAAATATATGTATTAAGTGGATTGCAGTCAGAAGTTGATGTTTACCTTATCATATTCTCATACGGTCCTACTTAAACGGGCAACAATTGTTCTTTCGCAATTTCGGTTCGCCACTAGCCATCTGCTTACACACCATGTTAGCGTGGATTTCAGCTAGAATCAGTACCGAAACAGCACTTCGCCACCGCCATTCTCACAAATGGTGATCTTGTGCTCCCCATAAGGAGATCAATAAAGCTTGTGGCGGGCGAAGTCCCCCAGAACCCCCTTAAAGGCCGGGCTTTTCACAAGAACTGGAAAACACGATTTGATGCAATGGATCCGCTGTGAATTTGCTGTCAAGTCGTGTCAGGCGCGAATATTTAGGCACATAATTTAGGACTATAACTTTATTGTATGTTGTTAACTCGTGACCTCCTGTCTGCTATATAGTCAGCAGATATTGGAGTCGCCCAAACGTAGCGGACGAAAAGAAAACTAAACAAAAAACTTTTGTGAGACGCACCAAAAATTGTCATTTATGCACATGGTTCATCATTTTCCTCGGTGTGTGCCCCCGGTGGCATTTGTATTGTGGGGCTGAGATTGAGAAGACTATTATTCGCGACCATCCAGCGCGGCTATGGACAATGGACAAATACACAATGTTTCGGCCAATGTAGCATGTCTTGTTGTGTTGCGGCGCGGTATTATGGCTGGCACCGAAATGCCTATTTCTGTGTGAATCATACCATGGTATATTATATCATACACAGGAAATGACGTCATTATATCTCATTTAAAAATAAAGACCTTCTCTCATGAGGCCTTTTCATCGCATTGTTGTCTCCCAAAGATAACTTCTGAGAAGCAAAATGAATGTAATCGTGAGTAATCGTGATTACTTTTCCAAAGTAATCGTAATCGTAATCGACTACTCGCGGATTTTGCTGTAATCGTAATCGTAATCGTAATCGCGTGATTCATATGTAATCGTAATCGCAATCGATTACATTCATAAAGTAATCACCCCATGTCTGGCTGTAGCTGTAAATCGAACAGAACAGACGGCAGCGAACTGAAACTGTCAAAACTAGATTTCAGATAATACGTCAATTTCCAGTATACAGAACTTTTAAAATCCTGTCAATCATCAAAGGCAAATGGGCTAATGGACAGAAACATCATCTTTGGAATGCATAGCCCATATATGGTATTCCAGTAACGGTTGTTGTTTTTCATAATGATACTGTGCTACTGCGTACCGGCACAAAATTTGACCCATCTCAGACCTCAGCCCATTAATTTCATAAATCTACACTTCGGAAGTGGCGATGCATTCTTTTGTAGTACAACCAGCGCGCTAAGAATGCATCTGCAACCACTAATCCCGTTACGATTCGCAGCCTGTTTCGAGTCCGAATAGCTGAGCGGTGCGTTTTCGGTAAGTAGTGTGGTGGCCGGCGTCGGAAACCAGAGCGCGCCGCGCAAATGCCTTCAAGTCGCTAGAAACTGTCCGTTTCCGGATCGAAATGTCGTCCGTGTGCTCTCGCATGGTAAAATAACTTGTATCATATATTGAGCAGGATTTTCTAACTAAAAATGACTTCTATATGCGGTTGGTGATTGCCGTCACAAATTCTAAACGTTGACCTTAATCTAACCTTTTAGCATTGTCAACACGCATGCGAATTGCGACTATCCAAACTATACGTGCACGCACAGTGCACACCTTGCATTGACGCTCTTCTCGCCATGTCCCTACTTCTGCTCACTCGCAAGCATATTGCTAGGCCTCTAAATTAACTTAGATCTTAAGGTTTTGGCCACTTATAGTTATTTCAACAGTTAACGAGCATTCGTGGGAATGGTCACTTAGCGGAGGTGCAACCACAATAAGTTGGAATAATATTCCGTACGTGTTTCATGATACGCCACACATTCGTCCGAGAAGCTTTAACTTGGAGCTGGCTACATAAATCGAAGAAAAATCGAGCGCAAAGCACCTAGCAATTGAATACAGTAGGGATTCCCGCGGTCCTTAATGTAAAACTAATCTATAACCATACACAGAGTTCACATATAACCAAAATTCCAGTTTGCCCAGAATGCCCACTGCACACTGAACAGTGCACACTGCACACTGCACAAAGTGGACACACCATCTATCGGAGCAACGGCTCTGGACACAGCATAACGCTCTTACTATAAAAAGCGACTGACTAGTTAGCGATGAAAGATCTGCGAATACCACAGCTTGTATCTAGCAATAACTGGTAACAATATGATGGTTGATAACATATCAGGCGCGTTTGAACCAGCAATATCACGGCCTTGGCCTCAGACTAAGCCTGCGTCCACGAACTTGAACATGAACATTGAACACTGAACAGTTGAACACTTCACCCTGGCCGACTTCTCTAACCTCGAGAGTTGTAATATACCTTCAAGAACAAGAACCCACCACAACCCACGGTCGTATTTCAGATAGAACACATGGAATATTCTGGTTTAAATTGGTGTGCGAAGCTTCGAATATAAACGTGAAGTTATGATTAGATTAAACTCGATTTAGGCCCCGAAGGAAATAGTTTGTCGCGGTCTTGAAATAACTCCGCAGCAGATCAGCTGAGCCAGACTGAGCTTCCGGCAAAGTGAATAAGTCTAGCGGCGGAGGAATGTCAATCAACCGAAAAGCTATCAATGTTTGAGATAATCAAATCCACTTGTAAACATTGGACGAAACGCAGGGAACACAGTGTACAAAATAGCATTGTTAGCGCCGCTAATGGCTTGTAAATAAATCATATCAATCGTCGTATAAACTGACATGGGCTTATGGTTTCAACACGAGCGCTGAGGCTATTTTCTCCTTCGCAACGCGCGGGAAACATAATTCACGAAAATTTGAATGGTGTTGACAAGATTAACAATTGCTATAACGAAATAGTCGACGTGTGCGGTCAAGACCGGTAAAAATGAATAATGTTAGATCACAGTTCACAGGAATAGCAATCAGCTAGTTGTGAAATAAAAAATGACCAATTTCTACATAAACTGTTAACACAAATTGTGTATTCCAACGATTTCAATTATACGGTAGGATGCAAGCAAGATAAATGGCACTTATATGGTACGAAATACCAGCTCACGCCATCAGAGATCGTCAAAGTCCTCGTGTACCATGGGTGGTGAATGGTGATTGGTGATACTCACTTTTTAACGCTACAGTGAACGGCAATTATACTGGCCGAAATGTTGTATCCAATGCGCCGAGAATGACATATTATCACAATACAAAGATATAATACTTTGAAATTTAACACTCCGCGATCCGTGTGGCTGGACAATGTAGTACGTGAAGCACGTAGGCCTTCTAGAATGCAAGTGCACGTGCAATGTGCGTATCAGGATCGTACGCAATGCAAAACCAATGCGATAAGTTCATTTCGCGGCTCAGCGAATTCCTCTACCGCAGAATATTCAATTAGTATCGACAAATTCCAAATTTTCATCTCGTAGTATACCTTCATTTGATTTAAACTTGATGGAAATTGCACATAATATACGTATTGGTTATCCATGCAACTCGACCAACATAAATCAATAAGTCATGTACAATGCTATGTAAAGTTCTTGACTGCCCCATTTATTCCATGTCGATCACTTGATTCCCACACTGAATTTCGCAAAACACGCCCTATCGCACGAAACTCATATTTCATCCTCATTAGAGGCCACGGTGTAGTCGCTGTAGTATGTATCATATGACAGGTCACGGGGTCGTCGATAATTTTTCAACATCGCGACCGGCATGTCCAAACTCTTCAAGCTCACGGCAACCGGTGTCAGTCAAGCAGCAAACGCTGTTTCTAATATGAATCAAGTGTTGGATATGCTGTAGTGTTTGCCTTGTTGCACTCATGAGCAAATTGAGCATTCATGACCTCAGTGCGTTTCGGTATACAGACTTTAGTACATCTTTGCAGGAATTTAGTCCTCCCATCTAATCAAGACTGCTGAAAAATTGTATATAGGCCGACTGAGCACTGAGCAGTTGGAGCTTTACCATACCGCTTGATTTGATTACGTAAATGCACCAGTTAGGAGTGAAGCCGTTTCGTATTTCTCTATGCACTGAAACAAATAGTCCGGGGTCTCGCATAACGCTCAGCGCCGAGGATATATTGAATATCGGGAACAAAACGCGTAGCCTGCCACGCCGAAATGGCGATCCTAGCGAATTTAGCTCTGCAATAGGTTCATTTCGTGTTAGTACTGTTGAAGTGTTCAATGATGCCGCGTTTCTGTCGAAACGAATCTTCCTCGACGGTACTAATCCCGCCTTTCTTAGCACAATAGTGCAATTGAGATCCCACCTATCATTACTCATATAAACCGTAATAACCCGGCACCTCGCGTGTGATGATAATGGTGTTTGAATTGGTTTAATAGGTGGTTTGGAAATTGCTTGAATAAGTGTGCGTTTGTCAATGCGGAAAGCCACCCGACAGCTGACTATACCGGGACTTGTGACATTGTCCACTACACCTGTTGTAGCGAAATTGAGCAGTGTCATGAAACAGCTACCGGGAAAACTTGTCTTCGACTGTGGAAGCCGTCTCCGGTACAATAAATATACGCTTTGTTCGCAAATCTGATAGCTCCTCGCTAATAACGTTGCTGGCGTGCTTGCGAAGTATAATTTTCCGTGCGGTCGCGCGTTAAGCTGTCACGATGTCAGCTGATCACGAACCCAATGTAATAGGAACGGGTGCCGATATATTTCCTGGTCGTTGCACTTGAAATATGCGGCCTCTGAGGAAATAAACATTGAGATACACGTGGGAATATCAGCCTTGGTTATTTCGGCGTCGCGAGCCGATCCTGCCAACCTGACGAGCCCAAAATAGTTTTCTGACATCGTGCGAGCTACAATGCTACGTCATACACGTACGCATGTCGCGCTGGTCTCTATTATTTGACAAATCCCTGGCATGTTTATTATAGGTCTGTTGTAGTATTGCTTTCTGTACGATTTTGTGCGCGTGGTAGTTAGTAACATCTCGCAATGTTATACAATTGATTGAATTCTTTCTTATCATCGCTATTTTGGATCCTACGGATCTACATATTGTTGAAATATCTCGGAGAGTTGTTCTACTAGGAAATTGTCAGTTTTTCCGAATTATATTAGAAATAGGATTACTGAATTCTTTAAAAAAATTGAAATTGAACTAATTCCGAATTGGAAGGAAGTACAACAAAATTGAAGTTCGATTCATATCAAATCAGGGTTCTTTATCATAATAAGATAATGTCAACTGTCCGTACACCAAGCTTGGTTCGTTTCGCACTATACAGTTCTCATGAAAGGTAGGAATTAGATTAGAATTAACATCAGTGCACAGAAACATTTCACAAATTACATTAGAACTAGATTACAGACATTCCGCTCTAATTATTCTAATTGGACAACTGGATAATTCTCGCAAAATTCAATTCTATTCGACAAGAAACGCTTTGTTTTGGGAGTTCAAAGAAGATTTGAGACATGGGACCACCTGAGGATTTTTCTTCGTAATATGGCTTCAAATAGAGCTTTATTTAACGGGGCTAGTTGAATTGACATCACGTTTCAGTGTTGTTGTTGTGAAGTTACACTGGTTCAATACGGCTAAGAAACTCCATTTTTCGTCGCTGTTATCATCTTAGCGGCGGGACGCCAATATCGCGTTTCAACACACCAAAATTACAGCCACCGTAACTGCAATGGGTAGCTTTAGGAGCTATAATTCAAGTATGAATTTGAAGCGAAGGCGACAGGGTTCAAAGTCATTATTGAACTTTAGACCAACTCGAAGTAGCTGTTACAGACACACCTTTCCGCCAAATTTATCATTTTTGACATCTGATACTCAGCGCAACCCCGAAGAACTTATCCACAGGTCGTCATTCGTATATATCCAATCGCAATTGCATTGAGCAGTCATTAAATCAATAGATTAAAATTTGATCGTTTATATATATAATCACCGGGGTTGGGCTTGAGGGTAGCGTAAACTTTTCTATTTCCGCTTAGGATTTAATCTCTTTTAATTCGTGAGGTGCTCAATCCCGATAATACTGGCCCGACTGAGTCATCAAATTATGCCGTACTTCACTTCATAAAAATGACTTGCCAAATCCTACCCAATAACCCAAGTGTAATTTATACTAAGCAACAGGCTTGGCCTCCGGTTCTGATTAATGACGCTGGGCTATGCGTCATTAATGGCGCATATACTTAATTTTGTGAGCAGTGACAGACCAATGACCATATTAATTATCTATTAAGCTGTACAATACACGGATACGTCGCGAATATCAGCGATAAAAGCTGTCTGGACTCCACAGTAACATGAAACTGACTAGGTATGCCTCAATCCCCGTCGACAACATGTACCGATACCCTCACACTACGACTATCTAGAAAACGACCAAGATATACGACCAATTATTATCACCAATTATTATATATCACTATTGTTACATGTTTAATAGAACATATTAGATTCAATAAACAGATTGCTACAAACCAGACCTGGACAAAGTGCGGCCCGCGACGCATGTCTGACTGGCCCGCGAGAAGTATCCTGTATTTTAGAACATAGAACCTACTTTTGAATACTCATGTGTGAAGTGAACTAAGCTAGTCAAACGCTCTACGGCTAGGTTGCTAGAACCATACGACCGTGACCAGAAGCTGTTCTCAAATCAAATCGCAGCAATAAATTCCATTCCGAATCAGACATATGCAAAAGCAGCTTAAAATTTGCTTAATAGGAATAATTTAATTAATAGGATAATCGCTATCTTCAGCACTAGAATTATCACACCAGCGACACTCCACAAGTATTTCCAGTATTACCAGCTGTGGTGTGACACGAGAGCCACCCGAATTGTTTCGACAAGCGGCACTGAAGATTTTCGCCCAGGAAATGAAGATGAAATATTTGTCTCAAGCACCGGCTCATCCAATCTACTTACGGTCGCACACAATGGATTCGAAAGCGAACTGGTACGAAAGATAATATTTCACGCTTTCCCGCTGTCACAGAACGACTTCATCTGGATTTTGAGACACAACCGACAATCCCTTGGTCGAAAAAAATGTAGCTATCTAATTTGGAAACATGTGTAGCTATAATTCTAATCTGACTTGAAAAAAAAAGTTTTGCTATAGTTCCAATTCTTGTCTTTCTGGTCAGTTCTGGTATAATGCGGAACGAGCCAACACCGCCATTATCATGCTCATTGCTCATGAACTCTAGTTTGAGATGAATTCATCTTGATTATTGTTGTAATTCTTTCAAAATAGGCCTTTAATTCACATTTTCAAGTTTCTGTAATTCCAAATCTAACCGGAGTCTGATCCGAAAAAACTGTAGCTATAATTCTAATATAATTTGCCACTCCTACTTCAAGGCGGGGACCCGCTACTGATGGAGATGTGCAAGACAGAAATATATGATATCATTCGATTTTCAGCAGCAACGTTATCATATCTTATGCACGCTACAGTGTCATCAGGCATCGCCGATCTCCATTCAGGCATCGATAGGAGCGTCAACACTTTCCTGGTCAGTGGAAGGAAGTTGGCCATAGCTTTTCCAGGCACAGAAATGTACGTTCGCCAAACTCGTCAAGGCTAATTCACCCTCTACACAATACGAAGGATCACAATCATGCTCGTCCACCTCTGTAGGAAGCCTGCTTGGATAACGTCGTCCTGTGGCAGAACACATACATATTACGTATCGAGTAAATTCGAAGAATCTGAGATAGAGGCATAATCGATATCCATTCGGGCGGCGGTTATAGTCGGTACCGTGCATCAATTATAGATTATTTGAGCGCCAGGTGATGGGACGACTAACTTCGTATAATTTTGAACTACCAGATTATCGCGGCTGGGAAATAGAAATATAGCCATCGTCGAAGTTCGTGAAATTCGGGGTCGTAGGTTCAATATACGAATCTTCTATTCCTTTCTCCCTCTATCGTTAATTTGAAGAGATACATACGAGGTAAATCGCTAAATCATAATCATCTTTACTAGCTTATAGATCGAATACGGTTTTTAAGCTAGTTTTGACTGATGACAAAGGCGGTTAAACGCACTATGTTAACACAATTCATAATTGATCAATCATATAGCCTCATTTCGATACATGTCACAAGACGAACTATTTCAGATTACCCACGCCAGAAACATTTATCTTCCCTTATTTACAACGTAAGCCTACCAGGCTGCAGTAGATTTGCGAAGCGTGGCTCGTGAGATATGACAAAACGATCAGATGGATAACGACGGATTGTACATAACGCGGTGTTGGTGCGGCAAGAACATACCGCACTTATCTGTAACGGATAGTTTCTCCATCGGAATGTCGATATTGTCTTTACCAGATTCCACGCACGACCTATACCACATTTAAGCCCATATGACGTATCTAATGCGCTGATAGGCAGTGCTAAATAGCTTGCAGAAAGCGTCTTCAGTACAGTGTATAGATTAGTATCGCACGCGCTTAGCGGTAATCTCCGAAGATTAGTCGGGGATTCATCCTTCACGTTTGCCACTCATAACGCAAACAAAACAAATGGAAAGTGATTCCTTCGACGTTGTGATTCACATTTAATGACCCAAACAAGAAAGCTATCACAACTAACGTTTTTGAACCCGCGTAAACCGCAAACGATGCTGCAAATATACTACCATTGCTATTTGTATTAAAACTGTCTGTTGACATGTAAGAAATCTTGAAGTAATGATTTCAATTACAACCTTCCGACCTGCAGACTTCACTTCAATTCTGCTAATGAGAAGCGCGTATACTCAACGGACTCTTCCCCGGATAACACTTCATCTGTTGAAATGCTCTCAAATCTTACGCCGAAGACACGACCTGCTAACGAAACGCATCATAGGCCTACGCCGACGACTAGGCCGACGACTAGAACCCGATCCCGCGATGAGATCGCGTAGAAATTCAGGCGAAGCCAACTCTAAATTCCCGACGACATACGACTTTATCCTAAACTGATCAGTGCCGGCTTAGCAAATAACAGTCGCCGCATAAACTGATTGAGACGACGCGTTACATTCCGCTATTCCGATGAGAGAAATCATTAGAAAAAATTGATCGCATAGAACAGTGGTTCCCAACCGGGGAGGAATTCCCCCCTAGGGGGAATTTTGCAATTTTTAGGGAGGAATTCCACTTTAGAATTGGATTTCCTAAATTGTTCATGTCCGAACTGTCATGTAGTCAACCAGTTATATCCGAACGTATGCTCCTTATGATTTGTTTTGTTTGCTGAAAGTATGTTCAAATGCTATTTCAAATCTCTTTTCACATACAAATCTCCCCACCCATTTTTTTATAAATTAGATCAGATGTGCTGCAGTTCGCAAGACAATTTTGTAGGCCAGCGACGGCCTCTCAATCAAATATATCCTAAGCGAGCAGATGTCGTGCCGTGTCTATCACAAGGCCTCTAGTGAAAGTATTTATCTTATATTTTCAAGTCAACATTTTCAGACAGTGACAAAATATTCCAACGTCATCGATTCAAGTGAAAGAGATCGTTAGCCTTGCTTTATTTTCAGTGAACAGCTACTCGATCGAAAAAGACATGGTGCAATGTTGCCAAAACGTAATGGGTGTCCTAAATTTCAATGAGCTCCAGCAGGGAATCTGATCACTTGTATGTTATATATCAAGGCTGTAACCAAATCACGAGGCTTTCATAGTTTTGACCCGAGTCAAGTCGAGTCATTTTCAAGTCATCATTGAATCAAGTCCGAGTCCAAGTCATCGAGCAGAGGGTCGAGTCCGAGTCATGGTACTATGTCTCGAGTCCGAGTTCAAGTCACACTCCAATCAACACTGTTTGCTGATATTGAATGATTTGGATTCATGATATACTAATTTTCCTCACTTTTAGCAGTTTCTTGTCGCATTGTCAAATACCAGGATCAATAGACGAAATTCCAATAGGGTGGTCACTTTACTGTTCTTCGAAATTACAATGAAATGTCGGTCTTGGCCGTCTTATAGTCTCGAATCATATGCCTTGGTTCGAGTCATGCGCAATGACTCGAGTACAAGTCGAGTCAATACTCAGATTGTCTCGAGTCGAGTCGAGTCGCTTCCGTATTTTGAGAAAATGACTTGAGTCAAGTCTAGTCATCAGAAAATGGTGACTCGAGTCAGGCTCTAGTCTGGTCAACCATCCTATACGTGAAAGTACCAATATTGTTGGTAAATGCATACGCAAACTTCAGAAACAAATCGCGAGACCAGTAAATGTATGCATGCATAGTGATTTTTCACAACAGTTATATTAGCCATTGGTGCATGGTAAGCCGAAAACATAAATGGAAGTGTGGGGGTCTATTGAGTCAAGCCTTCAAGAATTTGTTTGATTGGGACAAATACCATTGTTTTTGGAGGTTTACAAAGTGTTATTACAGCACTGCTCGAAACACTCGGTACCGCTCGTCTTATTCTCTCAGTCAACAGGTGTTTGCGCGGTAAAAATGACCTTTTTTTATCATTGGGCAGATTCATTGTAAGGGGGGAATTTTGGCTTAAATTTCGTCCAAGGGAGGCACGAGATGAAAAAGGTTGGGAACCACTGGCATAGAAGATGTAGAATTCGTATCAATTAAACTACTCCTGTGCTTCTTAACTTTAACCTGGCGAAACCATACGTTAATATTTAAGTCTAAGCCTTCGGTGGACCCCAACTTTTCGCCTAGTCCCGAAATCAGACACCTACCATATTGAACATCTAATACGGTGGTTCTCAACGGGGGTCCACGAATCCCCCAAATTCGAAAAATGGTTGATAACCTAATTTGTATTATTTTAATTAGAGAAATCACGAGACAGTTTCTCTTCATACCTGCTAATACTTCATAACTCACAGAAACAGAATCAGCGTCTGAGATCAAGGATTCTACTGTGTAATCTCATTTCAACTGCCAAATTGCCAATTGCCAACTGATACAAACATATTGCTGTTCAAAGATGTTTTGTTGGGGTTATGGAAAAAATTTGGTTATAAAAATCCATTTTCTCTTGTGGTATACATAACCGCAATTCCAGAATAACTTCAAGGTGAGCTCGGGGCCTACGATACGGGCCCCAATGAGCTGCTGGATAGAAAGGACTATACTGAACGTTGCATGTCACTAAAAATCTGTTCTCAAGTTTGACGTCATATATGATGCGATCATGCCCGAAGGTGGCGTCAGAATCGTTGCGCATATCTTTGTGGAAATGGATTTTCAGCACTCGGACATATCAAATAGACGCCGTGGATTTTCAAGACACGGCCGCGTATTTGAAGAAATTTAGCTACAGGATTCGCTTTGAAAAAGTCTTCCCAATTTCTACGAAATAGTAGGTTATGATGTTATTTTCGAGAATGGTCGTTTTGTTGCTGTTTATCACTAGCCTATACAGTTAATATTTGCACGGGACAGATGATGGGTGCACGCACGATAATATAGCTAAATTTGAAGTAACGCTTTGGGGGTCCCGGGGGTCCGTGGCCGTCCAAAAGGGGCAGCGAAGACAAAAGGTTGAGAACAACTGCTCTGCATCCATTGCTATGGAATGTTGACGCATAAAATGAACTGTGATCAACAACAGTGTTAAAAAAACAAAGCCATTAAAACACGGTTTTCAAACAAAACAAAAAGATTATAATTAATATTTACTGTAAATCAGGGTGAATACTGCTATATGCGTGGCGGTCTGTCTTGAACTCCGACAGACCCGTGAGACTGGCTCAGCGAACCCCGGTTAAGAACCGCTGATATGCACTAATATTAATTTAGATAATTGGGTAATGGTTAGTTTCTTACGATTATCTTCAAATCCAGTCTGCGGACGAGAGAAAATAGCTTTTTGAATACATCACATCAATATGTGTGATAGACAAAACGTTCATAATTTTATCGATTCATATATCATATTCATCACTCATCGAGTCATCGGATACCAGCATTTCAGTTTACGTAATGTGATTTGTGGTTAGGCCGATCGCCATAGTGACGCGACAAACTATTCGCATGTAGTTCCGTATTTCGCTGTAGAATCAATTCGCTCCCGATCATTCAAATTATGAGGCCCCCTTGAAGTCATGTATTTTGTCCATTTTTTCGAGCTTTCAAGCGTAGAGAGAGTGCCATCAGTAAGCCTTAAAATCTAAAATCCAATTAAGTTTTCAGTAATACAGAATAGTCGACACGTCGATGGTCCGGCATCGCCTCTGCAAACACAATGTATTGTCAGAATTACACGACATCACTGCTGATAAGGCGTCTTGGCCAATTACGGGGCCGCGGACACCCATATTTAAACGATGTATTTGTGAAGCACCAACTCAGATTTGTAGCACAGGTATGCCTACAAAGAAAACCACTTTTCTCGCAATCCTCACTGTTACATTAAGTTCACTAGGCTAATTCCTCATTTACAACACTTACGAATACTTTTTACAATTGGCTACTCAGGTCGAGATCCACTGAGCTAGATTGTGGACTATGGGTTACTCCCCGCAGTGTCGGTTGGATTCGATACTATGATACGCTCGGCGTATTGTGGCTAAATCATCATCTCTGCAATGTGGCGGCTTATCTCGACAGTCAAATCTAAACTATGAGCCTATATACCGTATTTAACTTCATAACAATCCGCACTTACCGACTAGCGATTTCACTGTTAGGATTATGGGATCTGTCCTACGTAACTAATGGAATAAGCTCTACAAGGAACCAGCTGTTTACAGCTATTCGTAGTGTTGTCAGGCGTGCATGATATCCCAATTCAATCTCTACTTTTCTTGCAAAGTTTATAGGCTAATTCAGACTGACAGCGTATTGCCAAACGATATTTCATCGACGTAACTCCCTTCATACTTCGTAATAATTGAAGACGGGGCTGTTCAATTGAACAGTGAACAATTGACCGCACGTTGTTGTTGTTTGTTTAGTGTTCCTTGTGATGCGACACCTATCGTCAATTTTAGTCATTCTACAACAGGCCGATATTTCTTATTGCAATTACAGAGGAGCTCGTTTCATGCTTTTATAAGACACCACTTATGTGTATTGGATGGCGAGGAGGACCTCAGCTCTTACGAAGAAATTCTGCAGTTGGCTTCGGTGTTCTCCGCCGGAGAAGGGGTGTGCTGTTTCTATGACCATATGCAAATAGGCCGGATAGATGGCTGAACCATTCATTCATAAACCATCATTCAAAGCCGTTATATTCGCTTGTGTTATGATGCGTAGGACTGTTTCTCAGTCGGCACTTAGCAGTTACCACGGTCAAAGACAAATACCGGTACTTTATGAAGGTTAGGCGAAGACAGATATTCAACCCCGGGGGAGTTTGTACGATCTACACGAGGTAAATTGTGACAGCACGCCTCTGAACTTATGCGGGCAACCTTGTCTAAGCTCGAACGGATGCCAGCCCTCCCGAGGGCATCATTGGTGGTTGGTATGCAGCACCACAACGTAAAACTGCTTGTACTTCGTATTTTATAGTGGTTTGAGACACTTGCTTGGCTTATGCATGGTTTATATTCACACCTGATGATGGACACAGGCACGAATGGTGGTCAATATGAAAAATGCGTTCCATGACTTTCGCGGATCCCCACAAAGTACTGACGTCACTGTCACTACAATTTTCGGAATTCAGAAGCGCCGGTAGGGAGTCCAAGTTATGGTGAACAAAAAGATTCAGACATAACTTTCCCAGCTGACATTTGTACCAAATTTTCAAGGTCAATTTGCCCACGCTCTAAGTATCTGAACCATGCAATAAAGTGTAATTTCAGTGTCCTGTAAAGTACAAGCACAATGACAATGACCCAGAATGAATTTTCGTACGGAATGCATAGGCCTACTCTCCGATGCCCTGCAGCTGCATTCGATAATTGGAATATTCTAATTCAAAAGTAAGATTCAACAATTAATATATATCTCGACCGATTCTGCCTTTTGACAGCCATGGAAGCAACATCGCATCGTTGAAGTATAGTATTAATTTTCAAATCAAACTCTCTGATTAAACAGTTAACACAAATGCGTGGGTAACACGATATTCTCCTATCGTTTCCAGGCTTCGCATCTAAAGTCATACGGCTTTTCCCCGTGTATTCACTACGCAATTTCATTACGGGTGGTCAAATTTTCACATAATGTCGCAGCCTTTGAAAAAGGTTGATACTGTAATCGTGCTCTATTTACACAGCAACACTCATCGAAGTATCCAAGTCATGTTTACGCCTCTCTAACTACTAATTATTTGGTGTGACGTTGACGACAGTACAACATAGTCGACGCGACTTCGGAATTGAAGCAACAAAAACGCATTGTAATTAGAGCCCGACCGATTATCGACCGATTATCGTTATCGGCCATTGGAGCTGAAAAAATATCGGCTATTTTCGTGACGTCACAGCATGATGGTAGGAAGTTAGTGAACTGTAATTCTTAACCGCTAGACTAGGAATATTGCAATTTTTCATAATAGCTTACATTTTTAAGGTGCCCAGATGCAGCCTTTCTAGTCTATTTCATGTTCAAGTATGACAATGGCTGTAAAGCTGTTGGAATAAATGCTCTGAAGTTTTTAAAATGCGCTTTCTGCGGTAGATTCCCCCTTATTTGAATATCGGCTGAATATATCGGTGTTATCGGTGAAGATGTTAGATATCGGTTTTATCAGTATCGGCCCAAAAATCCAATATCGGTCCGGCTCTAATTGTAATAATTCAGTATCGAGTAATCGATGGTCTCATGCCTCGCCTATCCTCCTGGCTTTGTATCGGGAACCTGACATTTGATTACTAGGTTAGGCCTCTCAGACACATTTAGAAATGTTCAATATTATACATGCATCTGCAACTGCGTGAAACTAATCGAATGCTTTCTGATTGATATCACCAGAAACCAAATCAACATACCAATAGTCAGACATGGGATATTTTGAATGTTATCCCACGAATGCCGCACAGGCGTACGCCGTACATACATGTCTGACCGCGAATAATTTAGAGCTACTTCAGTTGAGGCTAAGGCGTGCATTTGAAAGGAGCGAGGTTCAGTTCAGTTTATCATTAAAATGTCATCATTTCAAAACACCACAAGAATGCGATACAGTGAAAAGTAGGGTTGTAACCAAGTCACATGGTTCCGAGTCACGAGTCAATCATACTTTTGTGGTTTTGACTCGAGTCGAGTCGAGTCATTTTCAATTCATCAAAGACTCGAGTCCGAGTCCAAGTCACCGTTTAAAGGGTCAAGTCCGAGTCATGGTGTTATGACTCGAGTCGAGTCCAAGTCACAGTATTGAAGTCATGTTCAACTCATGTTTTCAATCCTGCTTGGGTAATCTCGACTTCCTTGTTTGCGAAACATGCTCATTTTGTCCCTATCAGAGTCTTGGCACGTGTTTATTTAGGCAGATAACGGACAGGTCCTGGCCCCATTTACCGATGCTAAAGATAACTTTACTAATCTTAGAACTTAAAATCAAATATCTCTCTTGTCAGTCTGATACATCACCAATACAAGCATTCAGTTTTTATTATGAACATATCGACGATAGCTCACGAATAGCTGACAGAGAACCAACGAATTCACGTCTACATACTATCTGATAGAGAACCAACAAATTCACGTCAAGATACTAGTTGATAGAGAATGAATAGATGCATGTTTATGTAGAGGTATTTACAACAGGCCAGCATGCTGTTAAAGCGTGCATGCAACTATGTGCATTGTGCAGTGACAACAGAACAGATACCTTTTGATTATACTTAAGGTTTTCCCAATTGCATTACAGACTACATCGCAGTTACAGCATTGGAGAAATAAATGTACGATGGGGCTGTTCAAAAACATTTTTTTTAATTTTCCGGCTACTTCTTAAAATTGCTAGATTGCCTAAAAAATCAAATTTGGCTCAATTCCAACCAGTAGAAAGCAATGCTATGAAAGAAAAATTTAGACTAATTACAAATAGAGATTTTCGAATTTTACCGGCTATCTCATGATATTGTTACATTGTGTAAAAATATGATTCATAGCAAATTTGACTCAATTCCAACTAGAAAAAGTGAAGTTATTAGAGTAGAATGTTTTGGATATGAAAAAATAGTCGGCTTACTACTATGTAATTATATTATATGAAAGAATTTCTCACTAAAATACTCCATTTATTTTCAAATCCAAAATATTCTCCTCTCACATCATTGATTCCACTTTTTTTTCAAATTAAGCCAGATTCCTTTTGTGCAACATAACAATTTTATCAAGTAACCACCCAGTAAAATAAAAAAGTTATTTTAGAACAGCCATATTGTACAAACATCACACAACATTAGCCATTCATTATTACTCACGTGCACAATGCACATACCTAACAAAACGTCAAATGGACGAGGGGCATTGTGTGTTTTCACAAACAGCAGATCAAATCAATGAGTTACACCTCAACAATACCAATGTGGAAAGGAGATCCTCAAATATGTTAAAGCGGCATGGCCGTAGAATGAATTCACATCTACTGAATACACGTTCCACTAGTGCACTAGATGCAGGAATTGACAAGCATTTTGGAACCACACTGAAGAGCATTGAATACTCATTCTTTCTAGTCGCCCAAAAATGCAAAGAATCATCGCCTTCCAAATCTACACATGAGGTTATCAGTCTCTTCACCATCTTGTTTGTTTGTTTTTGGGGTATTCATGGTGTTTGTCGACTACTATGGTCATTTACACCAGGCCGATATTCTTTTTATTTTCCGTAACTGCCGACTTATAGCACGGCCCACCTCTAGGCTTTTGTAAGACACCGCATACACGGATAAGGTGACGAGGAGGAGCCTAGGTAAACCTCCAACACTTAGGTATCGGAATTCGGAAGTCGACCTCGGTCGGACTCGAACCCGCACCCATTGGTGTTGCAGCCGCGGATTATACCACTGCGCTATCTCGCCACTCTCTCTTCACCATCTGAGTTGGCTCTAATTGAACTTTGATTCAATTGTTTTCTTGTATAATTGAAAAGTCTTGAGTACTGTAATTGCGGAGGATTTATTACCTCTTCATCACTGGACGATTATGTACAATGCATTGCTACTATGTATCATTTTCTGTTGTTTTTACGGCGGCATATCTGATATCAGACAAGTGCAACGAAAGCAGTGGTGACAAATATCATTGCCGGCAGAATTCGTCGGATGCGTTGATCTAGCCATTATGATTCGCGAATTTCTTCATCTTCAAGTCATATAAAATAAGCCGAGTCAATGACTTGGGTCGAGTCATGCGTAATGACTCGAGTACGAGTCGAGTCAATCCAAATATTGACTCGAGTCGAGTCGAGTCATTTTCCCATTTCAAGAAAATGACTCGAGTCAAGTCGAGTCATAAAAAAATCGTGACTCGAGTCTGACTCGAGTCGAGTCATGACTCGAGTCATTACAACCCTGGTGAAAAGATAGAAAGGTGTCGAAACGGTCTTGGAGTAGTCGTTGAGATCAGACACCCACCTGGGGCCTAGGCGACGCAAAGAGGAGGCATGCACTTACACACTGAATGAAAAGCAAAATAAGTTAATATAAAAGGACAAGCGACAAAATGAGGTGACATGTGACGGTAGGCGAGATCGATATATGTCAGGTCGTGGTCCGGTGAAGTAGAGGGCTGACCAAGTATTCATTCAGTAGAAATTGCTTGTATTTCGACTTGAATGTGGACACTGGACAACGGACATGCTCGACGACTGACGGATAGCCGGCGAGATATAACGTAATTATAATCCAAAAGAGAGTTGTTTAGTGATTGAGTCTCTTAGATGATACGCAATTTGCCTAAGAACGCGAATTTATGTGTGGTTGATTTATTGTATAATGCAGGGGTGGGCAAACTACGGCCCGCGGGCCGCATGCGGCCCGCAACACCGTTCTGTGCGGCCCGCGAGAGTTGAACGAAACTTAATAAAAATATTGATAAAAAGCGTAGGCCTACTAAAATTCGAATTAATGCTGGGACGTGACTAAACTTTTACTTAGCATATTTCACCATGATAATTCTAACGCAGTGGTTCTCAAACTGGGGCGCGCGTTCCCATCTGAAAAGCAGCTGAAATTTTTTTTCGCGCTTCGCGCGATTTAAAGCCAATTCTTTATTATTGCTCTGCATTTAGTGTTAATTTCATATTTAAAAATCTCTCATCCGCAGTAGTAACCTTCCATGCCATCAAACTATCCCGTTATGTTTGCCAGCATCCTGGTATCGTTTTGTGATATGACGATAAGGGGGGGTGCGAAATCTTTCACCGTCATAAGGGGGGGGGGGAGTGTCTTGAACAGAACCACTGTTCTAGAGTAATCTTACTATATTTTTTATATGTAATTTCTGGCGCGACAGCCCGATCTCAAGGCCCACGCAGTTCGCAAGGTTTCAACTGCTAAACATCACAGAAATCCTGAACGAGATTGACATCATTCTGATCACGAATGTGATTTCAGATTGGCCACTCCAGTTTTAATTATTTCAGTGATGTGCTAATAAAAAACGACTCGCGCGTGTCTTAGGTAGATTATTCGATATGTATGCGTAGAATTGGGGTATTCATATTTTATCTGCACATAGTAGAAGCGTGTTGGAAGCTAAAATGGCTATGATGCTGTCAGCATTGTGTGTCCTGGAACTGAACCAATAGCGGAATTAGTAAATCTATGAACAGATCGCTCTTCACAGATTTAAATTACAATCCTGTTTTAAGAATCGAGGCAGCCGACTTTCATCTCTATAGTTTTGACAAATTGGTTATTGAGGTCGACCAGCCTATGAAATCTCGCCACTGTTTCTGACGTGTGTACGATATCATCAAAGCAATCATTGGTTTGTTTTAAATAAGCATATACATTATCTCCATGTCCTCACTATATAATCAAACACCAACATTGCGTTTTGGTTTATAATCTCAATTTTATGTAGTGCGGCCCGCGAATGGATTCAGACGTTGAATGCGGCCCGCGAGCTCAAAAGTTTGCCCACCTCTGGTATAATGTATACCGTCTATCCAGTGTTCAGTATCCAGGGCCGATGTAACACTAATCTAAACGTAGCCCTACAACCAATGAAAGTTTAGACTAGACTGTAAAAATGTCCAAACCTACCTCATCCCGATAATGTCGGTAGACCACAGTGTTGGGATCAAGTCACTACCTTCGACTCACGAGTCATTTCGAGTCATTGCACATTTTGACTCGAGTCAAGTCAAGTCAAGTCAATCGGTTTTCGAAGGTGACTCGAGTCAAGTCAAGTCACTCGATTTTTGGAGGTGACTCGAGTCAAGTCGAGTCAAGTCAAGTCACGATTCAAGTCCAAATTCAAGTCAAGTTGCCTTTTCGTAGTATGAGGCATGCTTACTAGCTGTCTGAAATACAGATTGAGTGGTCATTGATTCTGAACCGATGAACGAATATAGAGTTGAATATGCACAGAAGGCGCTCACATATACGTAGCCTCAGTTTATAGTTACCAGCAGAAATAGAGAATAGAGAAACAAATTGATAAGATGCAATACATCACCCTTTACCTATTTACATATTGATCTGATGCAATTCGAGCCTGTGCCAATGGTTGAGGAGTAGCCTATATAAACTATATTTGAATTCAAAATTAATAAAACAAGAGGTTTGGTTAAGGTAAGAACAGAAATAGATAATTTTCTATTATAATACTTCACTACTAGTTTACAACAACGTAAGCTGTAAGCTTCGCTCACTTCGTTTGTGGCCAATTTATCTGTGAGAGAGCAATTGAGGCTGAGTAAAATGCACGATCATTGAATGATTGGTTGCTCTTACGGGTTACACCACCGTTTCGCGAACAATCCGAACATATGCAACATACAGAGATTTTTATCGACACCGATTAATTGATGACTTGATATTGACTCGTTAATTTTGCTTCGAGTCACGAATCAATCCATATTTCTGATACGCCGAGTCAATTCAAGTCAAGTCATACGAAAAAGGTGACCTGAGTCATCCAAACACTGGTAGACCAATAATAGCGTGAGCACCTATTTTAGAATAGAGACGTATTACGCGGTATTCGGATGCATATATCGGATACCAATGTCACCAGAGATTGATTGCTCATGTTGACCGCATTTGTGCCATTCGATGCGACGTTTCGTTGAACTGCTATGGTCAATGGACATGTGTAGCTGTGCTCACTGCTCACACATAGCAATGGCCTGAAATATGTGAGTAAGCGCATGCGAATTTTCACCGGCTATGTACCGGAGTAAACTTCCAACATCAGTACAACAAGCGCTGTCAGTGATTCAAAAATATCATATGGTTGAAACTTAGTTCAGAAAATATTCAAATGCTAGTAATTAAAACGATATAAATAAGGTTTGTTTGGTATGTTTGACACGCGTGGGTCTGTCCATGTCAACCTAACCACTAACGAGATTCCAAGTACCTTATCGCTATTGTGAGTAATGAAAGTTGTTGCAAGAGATGATCTGATATCCGAAATCTTATCGTATAGTGACAATGCTCGATCTGTGTCGTACTATAGTACTCATCGATACATTGGTATGTGATAAGATCAACTAGAAGCAAAGGATTGCTTCGTAGACGTAGCGTCGTAGGTATAGGTGGGTGTCAAACCAGTTTACCCAAACGCTATCGATGCACTATCGCTAATATGAGCAATAAAATATGTTATTAACTGATGACATATATATCAGTGAGAATGACATGAAATTATAGTTTTGTGATAAGGGGGTGTTAAAAGAACAACAACACGGTCTGACATTGAATCCTATACCATTACACCAGGGTAACAATATTAGATGTATCCTTAGTTTTGCTTTAATACCGTGGCAGCTACTTCAGTAGCTCCTTGTTGCGATATGCGAATTGACGACACGATAACTGCTGTGTTTTGAAATTTTAAGTGTACCGTACTTGAACATCAGCCACTTGCGGAAGGCGTTCGGATAAACAATGTTTCTTGCGGTAGGAAAACCATATTTGGACACTGGCTTAACTTATATTTAGAAACCAAATAAGATAAAATGACATGCCACGACACATTCAACAGTTAATTTTCTCATTAGAAAACCTAGAATATTGAAAAGTGTGAAGCTGTAAACTATAAAGTCTTCCATTCACCAGGTTCAACAATTCAGAAAACTACACGGTGATATCTTTAGTCAGTCACGCGTTGAGGTATATTGTTGTACACTGTACAGTATATGCTTCTGTAACTATGTCGATCAATTTTCCTTGATTACCGCGGAGATTTACCATTTCCAAAAAATACTTCTTGCATCAATCTCATGCTATGAGTGAAGATAGATTGCGTATACCAAATGGATTTTTAGACTCAATTACTTATGAGGCGTGTAAAAATATATCGGATAGCCGGAACTGACGCGATACATGGGGAATGGGGGTGGGTGATGAAAGATGATCCGTATTCACAGTGGAAGATGTGCACTGTGGAGTTGTGTTGATCCAGCCCTCCGCGATAGTCCTACTTCTCACCTGGCCACACTAATGAAACAATGGTCCACCCCTGGCCTAACTATACTATAAACTGCATCATAAAGATTCCTGTATCGATATTACCATTCCCCCTTACAACTATGTTGTCAAAAAACGTTTGCCATTCAACGTTTACCGGCTGCGAATTTGCTAATTCAAAGCTTACGTTGAAAAATATACACTTGACGCGTTACCGATATGGTTATTAATTCCACCCGAGATCTATAATTGCATGGTGCATCTTTCATCTCTCGGCGTTTACAATTATCAAACTACACATTATATGACATTTGGTTTTCGTTTGACAAAATCCGATTGAATCTCCTGCATTTTACGCCTACATTCAAATCCGGTTTCAAGTAATAAGATAAATGTAACTAATGTATTTGCAAATAGTCAAACACAAGATTACAATTGAAAGGCAAGAATCGAAATGGTATTAGTATGCCTCGTTAATTCGGTGTAAGGGAACGTTTCGTAATTTTACTCGGTATTAGGTATTAATAGATTGGCTTATCGTATTTCTGCCCAACAGAGCAGACGGGCTTCTCGGATGTTCAAGTGAAACACGACAAGGAACCTTCATACTTTACTAAGCCTGTCTCATAGGGTTCGAATGGACACTGGACAGTTTCATTTTCTGGGCCGCAACCATATAGGCTACTTCCTCGGAATGTAAAGGAATCAAAACTATAACTTGGTCATACTGGTGATGGTAATTTGTATGCAGGGTTTTATTGATTCGAGTCATGACTCGACTTGAGTCGCGATTTTTTGATGAATCGACTTGACTCGCGTTGTTTTCTCAAAATACGGAAATGACTCGACTCTAGTCTCAAACTGCCAAGACCAACATTTCATTGTAATTTCGAACAATAGTAAAATAACCACAATATTGGGATTTCGTCTATTGGTACTGGTACTTGAAAATGCGACCAGAAAGTGTTAAAAGAGCGGAAAAGTATATATAAAAGTATATCATAAATGCGAACCATTCGATATCACCGCAGAGAGTTATAAAAAGTGGTTTTAACAAGACTTTAACTGGAAACTGAGTAGTCAACACAATGACTTTGACCTCTGCTCGCTGACTTGGACTCGGATTTGATTCGGCATTGAATTAAAAAGGACTCGATTCGACTCGAGTCAAAACTATAAAAGTGAGATTGACTTGTGACGCGGAGCCTTGTGACTTGGTTACAACCCTGTACTTCAGATCACAGATAAGTTGCCCACATTCCATTGAAATAGCAGCTAACTGTAATCGTAATTTGTTGAACGTTAATGAATGATAATGCCACAGCTGGGTGAGTACATGCAAAAGGTATAACGTATTGGATGTAGTTAGGCGCTGTGTTGCTAATCCATATTCTACACGTATCGTTCCTGTTCCTACATCCGATGAGATAATAACGATTTATAGGAGGATTATTCAGCAGGCAAATGTTGTTTTTGGCCATGCCACCTACGAAGTTAATGACATCTGTTCTTTGATCAAATTTCAAGCCATCTTTTGTGCACACTTCTTGTGGTCTGATTGTCAGTATCGACACAGTTGTTTCGAAAGCAGTCATCTTCAGAGAGACAGGGAACACGTGATACCCGTCCGCATGACATCTGACCGTAACTCAAGTCAGAACAGTCGCCGAGTGCCAATTCTCAACGGCGGCAACTCTGTACTGTGTACCTTACTGTAGCCGCGTGCTTTGTGCATTCCTAAAGACGTGAGTCGTGACATTTGGACTTGGCAACTGTGATGTCCTTAGACGGGGGTAATAGGCCTGCATCCGCATTCCGAAGGGTTGTATGTTTGCAAATAGGCATGTGGAAAATGCACCATTATTCCTGTTGGAGCCAAAGCAAGCTCAAAAAGACAACATTACTTCGAAAGACGTGTACTGGTATGGTCATGACGTCAATTATTCAGATGTCACTGTAGCAATGGATTTATCAATAGGATTGTACACACACTGGAATCAGAGACGGAAGTAGTTCCCTCGACTAAATATCTAAAACCAGTAACTTCACTCTCCATTTACTGATTTTCACAATATGTCTCTTTGGTTTGTCTTTCCGTAACAAAAAGCAGCCTGTTCGTGTTTAGACAGTGCTGGGCATTTAATATCTCAGTCGAGTTCAACAAGAACAATGTGCTATTGTAGATTCTTCAGCTGTCTGCGGTAAAATTTTACCGACATTTATGCGCCAGCATCAAATAAACTGAATATTGAAAGATTGGTGGCTTGTATTGAGTGGAACCAGTCTGCTCGGAATGGATTTAAACAAACGGCTCCTTCATTCATAACGATAGGTTTGCTGCAGTTGTTCGATGTTGTAGCTTGCAAGGCTCTTTCCTAATTAATATCGAAAAGTGGATTTACTCAACCGGAACAAAACACGATACCAAATTGCAGTATTGATAATATTAATGACGGCAAAAAAGCGCATAGTCTCGTCAAGAAATAAATGCTTGTGCGGTAGTTTACGTACGCTAAATAACGGGAGTTCTTTCTTCAAGACCACCCATGTATACCTGCATACCGCAGCAGGTTTCTCCATTCTCCCCGAATATACAATGTCAAGTTAGAGTGTTGCGAAGCATTCCAGCAGGAATTTGACGTTGTGTGGTTGAGTGGCTCGGTAAATACAAAAGCCACCGACTACTCGACCCTGGAATATTTCCATGACAATAAAACATTCTTTTGGGCAGAGACGGCGACGTCTTTGATGCAGAACTACCGCGTAACCGTAAGGCCATGTTGCGATATTACCGTTACTGACATCGTATTGTGTCTTGTTTATCGCATTGTACAATTGTGTCTTGGGACGTGGGAGGATGAAAATGCTATAACCGCTGCAGGTAGGACATTGTATATTTTGCTCCCTGATGTTTTTCGGCATATACACCGACTCATGTCATGATTTCCATACACACGATCTGTGCATGATTGCATATGCATAGCACCATGTAACAAAAATTTACTTGAGCCGATTTTTTGATATTTCCTATACCATATTCCTTTATAAAACATGTTTCCGGCATTTTTTTGCCCCAAGTGTCGTTTAAAAATGTCATTTTAAGCTTTTAAACTTTCCGCATCATGTTTTTCAAGCTCCTTTATTGAAGTTCCTATTAACTGTGACGTCACATTCATCCATCATTCAATTCATAATAGTTGGTTGTTAGTAACAATCATCTTCTCAGTCTCAGTTAGTCAGTATTGGCACTCTAAAATTCCTTTTTGTTTTGTTCTGTTATTGCACTGATTGTGGATCTAGTGAGTAAAATCTCATCATTAATGTCAACATCACATATGTAATCTGTCTGCTGGCTGTTTTTGCTATATCTGTGGTCTGTATATCAGTTTCAAACAGGTTAAGTATAAAATATAGATAGAAGTAAGGTTTTTATACTTATTAACTTTACTCTGGCATGAAAATTGGAGAAAAAGATGAAAACTGGGCATTTCATGTAATCTCTAAAAGATGTCGATGAAATATGGAGGGATGGCTGACGGGAGATCGGCATTTAATGTCATTTGCTATTAAAGAATCCGAAGGGAAATTCGAAACCTTATAGATGACTGTTATTTCTTTATGGGTGACATTCCAGGGTTCAGAATAACTAAAAAATGACTTGATATTGCATATCCTTCTATGCCATCTCCTCTCTTAAGCACCTCTACCGTATTGCGGTAAGTTGTCACTACCCAAACTATCAGGCAAGCAAAAGAGCTCCACAAGACTAGAGAGGGCTTAAAGATACAGAAAATTACTCCGATGACGGCTTCAGCATCTCTCACATACATATAAGTCCAGTACCACACATTACGAACCAACACGAACTTGATGATTAAGTTGGGACTCACTAAATCAAGTGCAGAAATTATGACTCCAAAGTTGAAACTAGGGAACTTGTTGCATTTATGGTGTCGATGTCCTTTGTCGAGTAAAGGATCGTCGAGAAAAGGTCCATAATACCAGCAGATTTCTCAATTCATGGACCCAAATCATGCAAACAAAACCACTTCGGAAATTTTATGAAGCGTTTCCACCTTTATATAATCTATGGTAGCCAACATTTGTGCATATTCCTTCTTTTTGTTAGTGTGTTTGTAAGTCCAATAAGGAATTATGTGGATTATTACAGGGCAATTTTGCGTAAAACAAGAAATTAGAAAAAGTGACATTTCTCAAAGACTAGGGACACTTCAGAAGAAATTTTTGTATTTTAGTGATTGGTTTGGAATAGCAAAACACAATACATAAAAAATTTTACTCAACTGAAATTTGCAGAATTTTTTTACATGGTGTTATTTTTAGATTAGATTTTAGATTTCTCATTTCACAGATGCAAGTCAAGCAAACAAAACCACTTCTGACGATTTTTAAAGTGTTGCATTGTTGTATGATGCATGGGTAAGCTATATTTGTTCATATTATCCTTTTCATTGGCGTTTTCTTACGTCCAATAAAGAATTATTGTGACTAATACGGAGAAATTATGAGTAAAATCAAACATTAGAGAAATTGTCATTTCTTCAAAATTTGGGACACTCCAAGAAAAATTTTGGTATTTTGGTAATTAGTTTGGAATACTAAAACACAATACATAAAAATTTTTAGCCAACTAGAACTTTTGCAAAATTTTGTTACATGGTTTAGTCTACCTTGGAATAACTGACTTCTCTCAAGCTAGCACCAAATGTTTGTTTGTGATAGAGATTAGTGACGAACTCTATTTTAAGTTCATCTGCTGTATACCAATTACTTTCGATTGTATATTTCGGATATAGAGGAAACCTATGCCGATAATATTCACCCAGCGAAACCACAACCTTAGCATGAGTGATAGTTTAGGGTTACCATATTTCTGTGACCCAAATTCCGGACACTCTTTAGCGCCCACTAGTGGATTTCAAAATGATTTATCACCACATTGTCTGTCACACTAGCAAAGCTTTGCTTATAGCCCTGAAATGGTCACGACCCGGTTCAGGAGTATGTGGATGTGTGTTATGTAACCGGGACCGAAGTCACATTTTTTCAGACCCTTCCCGCACAAATAAACAATGATTTTGTGGACCCACCATAGGGTAATCGATGCAACTTCTGGGGGACTAGCTATATGCATCTGGTTGCTGTATGCATCTGGTCGTTAAATTTTTTGAATGAATTCTGTCAATAATATTGGTTCTTCCATAGATTAATATATAGTTTGATCCTCTCTCCGCCCACATGATCAGAGTTAGCGGTAGAGCTGGTGGAGGATGATGACTTCGAAAATACAGGGAGCGTAATTGTACATCGTCAAGTCATATTCATGTTACACCTCAAAGATTGTTTATCAGCCCTATGCCGGTGCGCTCCACCGAGCTTTATAAACACCCCAGATCCAACCTCTTATGGTCGTGACTTCATCTCCAATTTGAAAATTTTCCGTAGCGCAGATCATAATTTGACGAGCTGATTACTAAAAGAAATCAGCACCTTTTCCCAGACTTACAGGTTATTTTGGGTTACGCACAACATCTTCGCGAACGCCAGAATAAAGGCAAACGACCCCAACGCTTGCAACCACTATCTTTGAATAAATCATTTTAACGGCCCTAACAGTGTCTAGGAATATACTGATCTCCTATAATTGCGGTTACAATTCGGCTTACTTCAGTAAATGAAGGTTATTTTTATTTACATTTTATTGCAGTTTTTGCGAGGGTGGTATTCTCCATATTAAAATCAATAAATGTGATAGTTAATAGCGCGCAGCTCGGGGAAAAACATCGTGGAGCATAAATATCCCCAAAATTAATGTTGTTATGTTGATTTACGAAAAAATTATAAGCCTACGTCAAGCCTTCAAAATTCCGGACATTTAGGCACATTTTAGAAATTCCTCCCGGACGGTAGTTTGAACAGTAAAATTCCGGAAATTTCCGGACGTATGGCAACCCTAGGATAGTTGCAACTTCTGCTTCGGATATTATTGAATAGTTATGACCAGACGTGACTTCATGCCAAAAGAAAAACTCGTCAACTTGACAACCAAACACCAACAGTAAACACGTTCTGATAAGACAGGTGACACTCTAAAGTTGTTCTGTCAGAAGTTCAAACAAATATATATCAGCTAACCCTAACCTAAAAACTACTCTCAGCTGAGCAGAATCCTTCAGAAAAGTTATTCGATTCGGATTTTTCGGACACTGGACGGCATTATTCGGATTCGCATGGATTTTTTATTGAGATTGTTAGGATTCGGACGGATGGTTCCTCAGACTCGAGCTGTCGGACGGATTCGGATTCTCAGAAAGTAATATCTACTCATCACAGCTCAGTAGTCAGTACCGTGGTTCTCTGAATTTTGCTGCTAAATTTAACCCGTACGTACGTACAGTCGTACATCAGCCGCTCACTTCTGGCGTACTCACAAGTTTAAGGAACATACACAAACTCTATTTATTCCTACTATATGAATTTGCATCATTAATCATATCGCGTAATAATCGACAGTTAGGTCTACCTGTGTTATGTTCGTGCATTAACGTTTGGTGTCGATCAGCTCTTGATTTCTGTCGGACTGGTAATTATACAGCCAATCATTATTTCCTCGTGTGCCGTGCTTGTGTTACCCAGGGATATATAGAACTCTATATATCCCTGGTGTTACCCTTGTGTTCTGTTCTCTATCGTCTTCCGTTCAACTGCACTCTGTACCGTGTCGCCTGTCTCCAGTTATTCTGCTGATAATATACTGATTTAATAATTGAAACCTCGTCGTATGAGTTGTTGTTCGATTAAGATCAAGAACATAACAATGTTTTGTAAGCAATGCCGACGCCGCGCTGTGAGAAATGCGAGGTCTGTCGAGTCGCTTTAATATTATATTTAGTAGTAGCCTACATCTTACAGTTCAGTTGAATAACAATTTTATCAGAATTTCATCAATGTACGCAGCATAGAATAAAATGCTAATAGCTGCAGTAAACTATGTGATCATCCGATCACGTCGCGGCAGCTTTTTTTTCTTGTGCCACGCGCATACATCGCCTTACTAATATTTATATTATATTTCAGTCCTTTGTTTCCCGCACCCTATCAAACGTTTCTGTTCCGTAATTGATTTGCGATGAAATAATAGGCTATATTGCCTCGCTACAACCGCAGAATCAAAGTCGGTGCTCACGCAGAAATTTCAAGTTATCTAGGTCATGTTTTATTTTAAAAAAACGGCCAAGTAGTAGTCTACAATCATAACCACTTGAGGGTGTCTGATTTCGAAGACTACTCCAAGTCATTTTGACACCTCCCTGTCTTCCGTTGTATCGCAGTTTTTTAGTGTATTGAAATGATGAGATTTGTAGCAATAACTTGAAAGGAGACAGGCAAATTATACGTGAAGTAGGCCTATTTCATTACTGACAACCTCCTGGTAGAATTGCCTCACAACTGGCCGTAAATTCGAAACGCCTTCATCAGTCAAGACTACTTCATATACGTACCGGAACGAAAAAACGACCAGATTAGAGCTGCAAAAACTACTTTTTCTTCAATCCAACACGAATAGTATCACGTTATAGCGGGCCATCCACGAGTCGAACAAGTATTTCCTGTATGATTTACTAATTATAAACATTGTGAGTTGTAAAAATATAACCCAAACGTTTCCAGGAATAAATTTCATTAACTGCAGCTTCGTGAGCGGCCACATCCACTCTCCTACCAAGATCCTCACTGGGAATTACTACTATCACAGCACTGCTTTTCCTATCGATATAAGCATTTGGTGTCGATGATATAATCCTTCATCCTGTTCATAAAAACACGCCCCTATCCCCTCACCTGACTCAATATAACCCAAACGTTTCCAGGAATAAATTTAATTAACTGCAGCTTCGTGAGCGGCCACATCCACTCTCCTACCAAGATCCTCACTGGGAATTACTACTATCACAGCACTGCTTTTCCTATCGATATAAGCATTTGGTGTCGATGATATAATCCTTCATCCTGTTCATAAAAACACGCCCCTATCCCCTCACCTGACTCTATCTACAAGATAGTTTGACCACTAATCCCCAAACACACACAGTAAATTTGAAAACGCCGTGGAAACCGGCATTTATTTCAGCAAGGCAAAAACGATTCTGGCCACGAATACCTGCAACACAAAATACAAGAATGTCGGCCAATCTCGACCAGCACATAGAAGTCAGGGCTCGTGAACGCAGAAAAGAAATCACGCTTGTTGCCTCAGACCAGTTGAGCTTTAATATTCATATCATCATCATTTAATATGATGGGGAAAGAAGATTTTCATCACTGGCAAGCATGATAAAGAAGGCGCACTATACAGCAGAACTTGAGTGTGGGGCATGACCTACACTAATTTCCAGGATTGTTTCGGGAGTCGGAACCATCGATCAGAGGAAACGACTCTGGCCTTCTCTCAGTTGTGCATAAAGCGACAAGTTCATACCTGATGATAAATGCAGCTCCCGTCATTCAAAACCCCTGTAAAACAATCAGATCTGTCTCATACGTGGGATTAACCACAATATTACACCGCAAATGTAAGTGCTGCCTCAGATCTGTTGAGCTTTAATATTCCTATCATCATCATTTAATATGACGGGGAAAGAAGATTTATCATCACTGGCAAGCATGTTAGAGATGGTGCACTCTTGAGCAGTTTCGTGTTCAATCTTCCTAGTCTACAAACACGGAAAATTGAAAAATTAATTTTGCAGACCTGCGAACCGTACATCAAAATGACCCCAGTATGTAATTAGAACGAATGAATTCAACTGAAACGAAAATATCAACACTGCACTTTTGTAGGCAGAATTAATTACTATCATCACTTTGGATCTAGCACGTAGAAAATAGTTTTGGCTGTTCGCATCACTTTACGAGTGAAATTGTCAAAACAATTGGGCAAAATAGCCCCTGTAACGCGATTTTCGAAAATTACACAAATATGTAGTAATATCGGCCATTTTCCAGTAGCCGGCGCGTAGGTTGAAAAAACTGCTCAAATGTACAATCAAGTGTAACAAATATCACAGCTTGTTCCATATGCACAAGTCAGGACCGGTTTATCAGAGAAATGACACCATACCTGATGATTCTAGCAGCTCCCGTCGTTCAAAACTCCCCTGCAAAACAAACAGATTGTGTGAGTTCTATGCTGGGTCAAACACAATATTGCATCGTCAATGTTAAGAGTGCTGCCTCAGATCTGTTGAGCTTTAATATTCGTATCATCATCATTTAATATGACGGGGAAAGAAGATTTTTCATCAAAGGCAAGCATGTATATGGCGCCACGCTCGGAGACAAGACATAAAACTGAACACTCACTTGGTAGCAACACCGTCACGACTGCACAACCGGTTCAAGCATTCATCGGACTCTCCCTGAAATAATGTGCAGAAAAAAGGAGTCAAATACAAATTTGAATAAGTGTTTCACATTAGCTTGATCCAGTCTTCTCAGTCGTAAGCAAACGAGGACTAAGTAATCATCGTTGATACTCAAGTAAAAGTAGCAACTTTCAAATAACTTAAAACTGAGTATTCTAGGAATAGTTTTCCAAGTAGAAGCAGTAATGTAAAACAACCACTTCAGGAAGCAGTGCTAAAATTCAAAACGTACTATAACTACCCCCTGCTTCTGCGGAGTTTCACACACACAGTCAGACGAGAGCGAATAATGAACACATCGGCTCTGTTCATGTCATAGAAGATTCGACAACCGATATTGAAGCTAGGCAAGTACGGAATCTGCTGTCACCTCAGACTTGTTGAGCTTTTATAATGGATCATCATCATGAATATGACGGGGAAAGAAGTTTTATCATCACCGGTGACAACCTGTAACCGTATCTCATCCACCATGTCACTACCATGAACAAGACAAGACTAACACAGAACTCCGCACACGAAAAATCCAATTCCAATTTTAGCATTTATTGGTAAACACCGACTTCAGAAGTCTCGTCATATAAACACACTATGACTGGAAGTGCAACAACCAGTAGTTTGGACACTTCCACATGTGCATTAGAGACAGACTTGGCTTACTAAACCATTATCTGCTTTTCTAAATCCGATCAGAATTAGAGCTATACATTTAACCCTCGCTACGCGGTAGACTCATGCATGAGCCCGGATTGTATTTTCACGAACACGCTTCACTTACTCCCAAATATCTTGCGTTGTACTGGTCGTAGAAAGTTACATCTAATCCAGATAGATAGCTAGTATCAATACGCATACGTCGAGCCATAAATAACCTATTAGACTATCAAATAACCTCATCAAAATGCCGATTGAATACACAAAAACGTTTTGCGCAAAATACAACTTGCGGCGGCGCTCGAGTGAATGTGCGCGCGCAAGATAAACCAGCGCCCGTGACCAGCGCATCTCCGTTACAGACGTCATATTCAGATGCAACTCTTTTCTCCAGACAGCTGTTGGCTATGTCATCGCCCATCTATTGGAATGCTTATATCTAACATTGGGCGCAGGACAGATTATTCGAATTGGAAGTAAACATATTTTACGAAATACCATGCGTGGGTTTTAGCAAAATATTCGATGTTGTGATTAGCGCGGATTTTCTGTTGCAGATTACGCATATGGATTATTCGTGCTTTTCATACCAATACACCAACACTACCATCTTCAGTGAGCTACATGATCTTCGCTATTGATATGACAGCAAATTTACGACATTTTCTGGTGAAAATGCTGCGCATCTTTCCCCTGGTAGCGTACGAAACGCACCGCTCCATAATATGTGATAAATTGATTTGAAACGCCCATAAAATATCAGTGAAGCACTGTATTCATATTGCAGGATTGACTCTGTCAATTCAACCAATTTAGTCCTAGTTGTTTTACAACGGCAAAGCTCGTTTCATCACATAACACTATCTCGTACAAAGAATGGACAAAAGCTAGTACATATACCGACGTTGTGAATCATTTCAACGTCAGGGATCCTATGTTATTACCCAAACAATAACACGCCGCTGTTGTGATTAGCGCAGATTTCCTGTTGCATATTACGCATAACAAGGTATATCTTTATAATAAGTTGAGTCGCCAATGCTATATAGGCTACTACCGTACTACGTCATCTGCATTGTTTCATACCAAGCCATCATTGTACCCGTGAAATGGTTTTCCATTTGTTGGAGTTAGATGTGGTTTGTCACTATTTCAATTTGCTGTTGCATTACACGCGTGATGCATTATTTCATATGTTGTATCATGCAATATACTATATTCTTTTACCAAAATATGGCTGAATGTCGATTGTCAAGTTAGCGTATAGATGTATTGTATAGATATGTAGAGTCTGATTGCTGCGATGCGCGTGTGGCGTGTCGTACAGAAACCATTATTCTTCTGCGGTAGCTGAGGTGGTTGTGGATGCCTATTATCTGTTCAATAGATAGGCCTTGTCTCAAAGCGTTTGTCTACACCCCCAACGTCGATGGCTAGCATAATATTTGATAAACTGATTTGAAATGCCAACTAAAATATCAGTGAGACAGTATATTCATATTGCAGGTATGACTACCTGTCAATTCAACCAATTCAGTTATAGTTGTTTTACAATGACAAAGTTCGTTTCAACACATAACACTATCTCGTGCAAAGAATTGATAAGCGATTACCATATAACGGCGTTGTGAAATGAATAATTTCAACGTCCGCGATACTACGTCATTTTCGAACGATAACACGCGCCGCGTGTATGTGCGCTGAATGCGAGACGCCTGGCGTCAAACACACTGTAGCCATCGGTATATCAGCACTAGTTACAATCGATTGTATTATCGTAGGAACCTCACTCAGGTCGTTTTGGAATCCAGATATTGCTGTGAAATCAGTCAGGCGATGACTCTATCCCGAGCAGCTCCGTGTATGACGTAGCAGCAAATTCAAAAACCAAATTCTCTATTATTTTCAGAAAGTTGAGAACACTTCCCGGCATAGGGGCAACACTTGTTACTCCCTCGCTTTTAGAGTAGCTCAGTTGGTTAGGCGCCTGTTTCCTGATTACAGCGATATATTGGGTGTCGGTTCAAGTCCCGTTGTTCGGATTTTATGAATCTTTTTCTAAATGCATTAAAATTCGGCCCTGAGGCCGACCGCGGGAGGTGGGTTAAAAAAAAAATTATATCAGAATTAGTGAATTCGCAAAACCTTGGAAATTGAATCAGGTCCAGTTCATATTAACGAAGAAGGTCCTGTTCATATCAACCAAGAAAGAGTTGATTCTTATAACTACGAGTGGCAAATACGTCTGTGCGACAAGCTTGGCTCGTTTCGCACTATGCAGTTTTCCTGTAGCATTTTCAGAAAAATAGAAATTTCATCAGAATAAGAACCATATAACAAATTAGATTACAAGCATTTTTCTCAAATTAGGTCACTAGAATCATTCAGTTGCTAAGTGAGGAGAGAGACAAAACACATCCCAGGCCGCTCACCATGTTTCTCAGCCAGCCGCTGATGGCGTAGATCTTGGATGTGCCGGTGTAACGACCGTTTTCGTCTACGTCGCCGAAATTGATCTGAATCGAGCTATGATCTTTAGCCGAGATGATACGGTTCGAAAAGGAGCATTTGCGGGGGATGTACAAATCCACGATTTCACCTGCGATAACAGATACCATGAACATAATGCAGCTAATATGTATTTTTCACATTCTGGAAATCAAGTTTTTTTCTTTGGGTCTTATCTTGTTGATGGGTATGTTTCAGACAATGTGACAAACATAACTATGGCCGAAAAGAAATTATGGACTCAAGCTACTTGGATTCTGAAGTAAACGTTTCAAGCGATAATTAACTGTGTTCTGTTAAAATCAATTTATACACGTTCATGGGTACATTTGGGTGTAGATAGGGTATCTTAAGATTTGTCAAGGCCAAGTTGGGGAATCTCAAGTTCATGGTTGGGATACGGGTAATAACTGCTGATACCAATTACAAAACCATGGATTTACAACGTATATACATAGACTTTCGGTGAACAGTTGATGTTAAAGCCACGAATTATGACATGTTAACAGTTAATGATTGGCGACGGTCATCGTGTGGTGGATGAGAACAACGTAGCGTAGACCCCATGATAGTATTATCGACAGTCACCCCCATGTGAAATGAACTAACATTGTTTGATAATAGCAAACATTCGAATACAGGCCATACAGCATTTTCGTCACCTCAGATCTGTTGAGCTTGAATCTTTTTCTCATCATGTATGAATATGACGGGGAAAGAAGTTTTATCATCACCGGTGACATTATCAGACCAGACACATTGACGGTCCAGACCCCATTGATAGCGTTAGCGGGTCGTTATCCCACCTAAACCAGTGTGGAGTGTGTATTCACAACGGATATCCTAATTGGAAAACTTTTGCCAAGGCTTTATGTTAATATCAGCAGATACTCTTTTAACTGCTAATTGTCTGTACTTACCGTTGTCGTTTTGCATCTTTCTGTTGAAAATTGATCACGTTACGGAATTCACTGCAAAAAACAGACATTTACAATCCACATGTTAACATAAACATCAGGGTATCAGAATACAGCTCCTAATCTGACGGAAATGTCAGACTGATGAAAAGGCATCAGGGTTGATCAGAAACCAAGTTCAGAGGCGACATGACCATATATGTTAAATGGCATACAAATATCAGATTAGTAGTACATCAAGTGTGGGATGGCATATTCTGGAGTCAAATCCTTCATTGCCCGACTCAACATCTTTAGCATAATAATGCAAGGCTATAATTATTTTCATTGATTGAGTGATAATCAGCTACCCTATCCGAATCTCGATACGTTTTGCCTATTATAACAGGTGAGCAGCGATGATTTTCCTTTTCCAGGTTAGTAATTCAATACCGGTAAAGAATGAAAAAACAAAACATATTGTGAGCACAGGACACAGATTCCATACAGGATCATCTCACAAAATCATGGCATTTGTCACCCAACATTCACGACCGACATCTAGTATGACCCAAGATAATATTTCAGCACTAATGTACGAGTTGATTCTCGAATCGCACAATTTTCAAGTAATACTCGCATCTTCAGAGACATTGCCATGAAGTCAAGTTTCTCTCAGCGGTGACGCACCCCATGAAGCTGCAACATTACTATCCCAGTTGGCAGTTGGAGAATTTATTTTATGTAAATAGAAATAACAATCATTTTGATCGATACTGGTAACGGTAGGATATGTAATTGCACCATGTTTTCACAATTGACAGCAGAAATTAATAGCACTCACCAGAAACACGTCCACACGACAATCCTTGCGGTGAGTAAAAGGTGGCGCACGAGTCGGCTGGCGTGTTGTGGCCGTTCAAGCGTGTCGAGTTCGTTTGTATCCGGGAAATAGATGAGGGGTTCAGCGTTTAAATCTATTCTTCTATGGCTAACGCGATTTTGAATTCGAGTCTGAACGATCGATCCCAGCAAAAATTGTAAGTTCTGCTGCGACAGAAATTTAGAAATCCGGATCCGAATTCAGTTTATTTGATATCTCGCTCAGGGGGCAACAATCGCATCTATTATAAACTTTTTTGTCTAATCGCCACCACAAGATTGCGAAGATGGACTATAATTTAGCAGTCGGCAGAATCCCTATAAAGCAGTCGCCAACTCAAAACGGGTCGCGGGCCACTTTTCAAATTTCGTAGCGGCCGCGGGCCGCATATATCCCATTCAATATTCAATATCCCATTCAATATATTCAATAACCCTAGCAAACACGTTAAAAACTTCATGTCAGTACAACGCTGTGCTAAATAACATAGGCAATGGGCATAGTTGTGACAAAAGAAGTAATATTTGATCAAAGGAATACAAATGCAACAAAAATCATGATAATCAATTTCATTTTATTCTGGACTCAGAGTTGTGCACGATACCTGGCAACGCTTTTCAGCGGAATCGATACATGGGATCTCATCGGAATCGATATTGGGACGAGCGAGAGGCGTAACTAGCTGAAAGACCACCTCCACGTAAAGCTTGATTTTATGGCGTAGCCATAAGCCGTTTTCTAAGCGTCTATCGGTCTTGGCAGTGTTTGGGCCAATGCCCGTCAAGGCAATATGCCCTTTGCCCATTCATATCAGCTGATTTTCCCTCGATGGAATGCTGTTGCCATCGCCAAAGCCGTTTTAGTTAGTGAGGAATCTTCCTGTCTTTTCATTGTATCGCATTTTTTGTGGTGTATTGAACTGATAAAATTGCTAATAAACCAATGATGATGATGATGATGAAAACTGTAATCAATTTCAGCATTTCAAAATGCTTTTCTTAGCATTCTTCCGAAATCTGACATCAAGTCGTGGGCCGCAAAATATGACGTCGCGGGCCGCATGCGGCCCGCGAAACGCGTGTTGGTGACCCCTTCTATAAAGCGTGGTTCATTGTGTGCTGTGAGAACTACAAAAGTATTTGAGCTGTTATTGCTCACGACAAGGTGTGATGGTTTTTGAGAGAAAATGCCTTGTGTGATTTTAATCTCTGCTTAAAACGATTGTGGATTACCCACAGTGCTGCGATCGAGGCCTTCGACACGACGTTCTGTTTGCGAGAAGCGATATCCCTTCTAGGCCTACTTGACTCTAGGCCTATTCTCCAACGATTATGAGTAGAATATTTCCGTTCTTAGTATGAAACCTGAGAAAGACGAAAACGGCACTGTCTGGATTCAGTGATAATAAGCCCGTGATATTTCACCGAAATTTTGCGAGACGTGAACTGTTCCAATTATTATCAAGCTTGCATGAGCTACCGGCCGAGCTCGAACACCCGATTTTGACGGGGAAGCATAATTAATCAATCATCTAGGAAAACTGCACAAGGATATGGTGCTTTGATTCCGAGATATATTCCAATTAGAAATTCCTTACTGGATTATTAATGCATTCTGTAAAGTCTCCGAGCATGAAATGATTGAGGAGCTGATTACATTGTAGTGTAGGTAGAACAATTTTAGAGTTCAAATTGAAGTTCAATATCTCGGATCAATCGTCCTGGATACACAATTAAATCAAGTAAAAATACTCTCACTACAGTCGGGTTGACTTTTTTGTCGTTGCCCTTCCCCGCTCATATTTGCTAGAACGAGTCTTCAGTACCGCGACATGGTTTCTGACTCACAGCAGAAACGTTGACAGTACGGGACGTGGAGACTGGAGATTGCAGAATGAGATTGCTCTTATCAAAACTCAAACCCAATATGACGAGGATGATGATTATAATAATAATAATACACCAGCTTAATTCGTCTCTTTATTAGCTGTATTAAATGCAAAACAACATTTATTTGTTTGAGGCGTGGTGAGGGAGTTGGGGGCGCTGGCACCTTATTCGTTGTCCAGGGCGGCGTTAACTCAAAAATGTCTGGGAGACACTGAGACACTGAGACACGAACACGATTACAAATTGACATTTGTTCACGGGGTGCGTCATGTTCCTCGGCTGGTGCCCGGGTGACATTTGTACTATGGGGCTCACATTGCAAGCATATATGACGATCCGCGGGGGTCATTTCCGGCCGAGGTTTTATTTGGTAACACACTTCGCGAAGTCGCATGTTGGCCGAAACTTCGTACGTTTTGATGTGTCATGGAGGGGTAATTGGGATTAGCATACATCCTCCTTTAGGAGGATTTGTCCTCCTCTGTCAGGAAATCGAAAATGCCCTCTGATGACGCCCAAATGTCCGCCTTTTTGGGAATTCGTCCTCCTGTAGTGCTTTGACGGCCAGGTTAATGGGCAACTAAAAAACTGCATAAATGACGTAAAATCTGTAATATGGACGCTCGAGCGGGTCATTCGGGAGTAGGGCTGGAAAGGTGATCCTTTTTTTAGTCAACACCAAGCACTACACTACAGTATAATGTTGGTAATTCGGGAGTCGAGCCGGAAAGTTCCCCTTTTTTAGTCAACACAACGAGATTTTCCATTAAAATTAGAATCAGCAGTTTTCTAGTCCAGTAATCAACTTTTTTTGACTTTTAGACAGTGTCCTCCTTTCCGCATCCCAAAAGCCTAGCGGTACTGGAAGGCACCGAAATGCATATTTTTAGGGCCCAGCTGCTACTAGCCTATCCTGCTCATGCACAGCTCATTGATTCAAGCTCGTTCTCGCTTATAATCGTATCTACAACTATTTAGTAGGCTACATCGTAACTATAATAAAGGCCCAACCTATATGCATTGGTATAACTATGACCCTCAATTTTGAACGGGTTCGATTGAGAGCAACCCTACATCCATATTAAGATAATCAACTTCACCGTAATACAGGCTGTTCAGTGCTCAGGTTACAAATGACGTCGACGAATAAATACATAGGATTGTAAACCAAAATGAAAATTGGCATATTTTTCATATCCAATGCATAGTCAAGTTTGGGTGGCATAAACTACCGCAATATTCTGGAAAAATAGCATAATACCCATTTCATAACACAAGACACATTTCGTCTTCATTCAGTTTTCTTATTGTAAGCAACAGATTCTTCATTAGCCGTGACAAAGGCCATCACACAAGCAAGAATAATTTGCATATTAATAATTACGTGATGAAATCGAGCTTGATTCGTCATGTGAAAGGTTCCCAAAGATGTAGCAACGACAGAACCCTCCAAAAAAGTCAAAACAATAGTCAATAATGCCAGCATCAAAGCGGCAAGCTTTCTTCTCATCGGAGCTCCAATCCACAAAGTCAATCCCCCGAAAAAATATACAAAACCGACTACCCAAACATGCAGGGTTGGATTTCCACCGAGTAGTTTAATTTGAGTAGTACGCAATTGGTTTTGGTAAAGACGAAAATATGCGCTTTCCATTGCGAATTGAATTCCAACCGTGGCCTGCAAGATAGAAGTAGACTTGAATCTTTGAAGAGGCCCGAAAATATGATTCAAACTTACTCTCGACAGAACTAGGGCGTATGATTGTGTTCCTTCCATTATTCTGCCTCGTGCTTTGAAGTCGCTGTATCCGGCCAATGCGAAGACTGCCCCTATGACTCCGCAATATTTGAGGATGCTCAGTAGGTTGACTTCGCGGTTAATGTTTCGAGGATATTCACCTATTCGATTAATGATCACATGAGAAACGAATATGCTGTATGATATTTTAAAAGAGAACTGGTAATTTACGGCGTCTAATGTCCACACACATCGGCAAAGGTAATATAAGTAGTCATAATTGCAATTTTAGTAATGGTGCAACAGTCTTCAAAGTATATACATTATGAGCAAGAAATAGCGTCTAAAACGGACCGACGAAGAAAGATAAACATCGAACAAGAATGTGACATCGGGTACTTGGGCCGAGGATAGATACCTGATTACATCGCATTGCATCTTTGTGTATATCGAATTGCACATTGCGTGTGTGACTGTGTGTGTGTCTTGGGATGATGAAAATATAATCAGACGATATTATTATCACAACGTTCAAGATTAAAAAGTGATAGTAGTATGATGAGCTGTTGGATATTCTCGTTGAAACCACTATATTCAATTGCACGAAATGTCAAAAATTTGACTGTATGTTCAGTTTTTCACTTATATGTAGAGATGGTCGGAGTAGTCATTGTTGATAGTAGTCCGTGATACTGTGTCTTATTTTTCCTATCGTTCGTTGGTTTATTTTAATTTAATTTTATTTTATATTTTTTTCATTAGTTATCGACTGTGAAAATTGCTCCTGTCCCGGGTGGCTCGGCTCTGAAGACTATGTCATATCGAGCCTCCCGTCTACCTTGCATGTTGCATTTCACTGTTACATTTTTGTAGTGTTATGTTGATATGTAATGTATACGAATAAAGATTCTATCTCTCTCTCTCTCTCTCTCTGATACTTGAGTGGGCTACAGGTAGGTCTACGACCACAAATTTCTACACAATTGAAACTAGAATACGTGATTTTCAAATCACGCCAAAATTACTTCAATTAGAAGCAGAAAATGCAAGGTGCATCTTAACGACTAACACTTAACTACTAATCACAATATCAATAGGGGGTCTGTGACATGGTCTGTATCAGTATCGTCCAGTTTTATGGAAATTTCACTCATACACGGGCTAAGAATCCATCCCTGTGCCAGTAAAAAGAATATATGACCGACTTTAAAAACCATTTTAAAGTAGAAGTGAAAGTGGTCTAAAACGTAACTACTTGATAATTCAGTGAATGTAGACTGAATCCATCTGAATACTTCCAAAAAATTATGTATTTATTTAAATTACTTATGTAGAGACGGCCTTTACTTATATGAAATGCGGAATTTATTTCTATCGAAATTTAGTAACGGATCGGCAATCATGTGCGATATGTGTTATGTAGTATATCCTTACCTATTCCTCCTTCGCCAACAGGGTGATGAATCACAAGCATGACGATTCCGTAAGCAATTATCATGGCCGTTGTAGACATCTTCATATTGTAATTGAATAGCATCCTTTGCGTATATAAAATATTTCACATTTTCAGGTATTTAAAGTCGTTACATTTGGCATGTCAAGCTGCTGTGCGTTCCACACACAGTATTGACTGACAGGTAATACCTGCTAAAAGTCTTCGTGGTTTGGCCCAGGTGTGCAGTGCAACTAATTGCTCATGGACAGACTTACAAATACCACCGATCTGGTTATAGTTAACTGCCAACTGACTACTGTTTTTTATCGCAAGTTTTGCAAAGTGAGTATAGTTCTAGCTCTAGTTCTAGTCGCGTGTTTTTAAAATAAGTAGTCACAGTCCTAGCCTTCTGGCTGTGAGTTTTGAAAATTGAGCATACTTCTAGTTCCAGTTACGAGTTTTGAAAAGTGAGTATAGTTGTAGTTGCGGGTTTTGAAAATACAGTGCTTTGTACAGGGCCTAGGCGTCGCTCGACTTGGGATCACGGATAAAAGTTATGCGGTCCGCGAATTTTGAATGGCGTGCGGCCCGCAAGACCGATTTCTAATTTAGTCTGCTACATTTAATCCAATCTCCGGTGTGTTGAAGAAAGGGCCCAAAACGATAAATGTATATTGTATAGTATATGCTGACTTTGCACATGAATATGTTCAACAAGATCTATTCAATATCCCGGGAAAAGTTTCCGCTCTTTGCGCAGTTTTTCATGCTTGTTACGCGCAATCCAATTTTGAACTTTTGTGATAGGCCTATACCTGTCCAAGTGTCCATCGATCGTAGTTTCCACTTACCAGCCGCTGAACAGAAAGGTTGCACACCACTGATTAAGCTCGTCGACCTACCTTGTCCCGAAATATACGTAAACAACCAAAATTAGGTAAGTAATTTGAGTCGGTAAACCAAGTTCCTTCATGTAGGCTTTTCGCGTTTCGTGAGTCCAGAGCCACCACCAACCATCGGCGATGATACAAGCGGCGGTAGCCAACCTGTAGACGTGAAAGACCATCGTTATTAAGCAATATGCCGAAGCAGAATTAGTGTAAGATCGTCACATATTATCTGAGAAAGAATCCGACTGGAGACTATAGAGAGGTGATTTAAAGCTGTGCAATGCTACAGACAAATCGACATCCTGTTACGTACCTGCACAGTTCCATCACTATCTTTTGACCTTTTGTTAGGGTCATTGCTACAATTCTTCGGAAGGAAGTTGGGTGAATAGGCTAGCGCTAGAAATGTGTAGGCGTTGTCAGTACGCTGTAGATAAGCATGGGGGATGGGCACAATGAATCGAGAAGTATAGTGAGATATGATTTTTGCGAGTCCTGAAACTTTACGCTTATTGCCACTGAGAGCAAATTTATCTACAAGAATTATAGTTTCGATACTGTTTTGAAGTTGTAATGATTGATACTCGAATGCCCGATTCGATTTGAAGCGTAATACTTGATTCAGAATCAAATCGCTAGGATAATAGAGTTTGCTCAGCCCCAATTAGAATATGTTTCTTTAGTTTAGATCAGTGGTTCCCAACGTGGGCGATATCGCCCCCAGTGGGCGATTTTGAGAAACAAGGGGGCGAAGATACCAAAGGGCGACTGGGGGCGAAAATGTTAGAACGTCCAGTGAGATATATTTACTTTAGTTAAGACGGTAAAAAAAATGCACGCGAAGACGGCTTATTCTGGATATGAGACGACAAATGTTAACTCAAACGAAAAGTAGACGGAAAGTAGACCCAAAAATGGGGTTTCCTTGCCCCTACCACCTCAGAAAATGGCCATTTTTTAAAGTAAATTCACCAGCGATTAGAGTTAGGTAAAAAAAATTCCAGATTATTTGTCCTGTTTTTTTTTTTCGGATCCGTAAATATGGGGGGGGGGATGGGCCGAATTTTTTTGTCGGGTTGTCAAGGGGGAGATGAGTCGAAAAAGGTTGTTACCCACTGGTTCAGATAAAAGATTGACTGTATGCTGACAATCGAATCCCGCACATCCAGCGATTTTGGAGTTTCAAAATAAAATGCTACGATTAGTTTCATTAATTGCTTTTACTTACTAATCACATCGCTGGTGAGGCATACATACTGCTTGTGGGGCGCGTTGTAGTACAGTAGTCAGGGCAGAGATGATAAAGTTGGATGAACAACAAAGGCGATTATCGCGTTCATCAGGATTTAACAAACCCGATTAAGCAAACCGGTTGATTGCGACGCATAAAGTTAGTTTTATTCCCAGGATTAAACAAACCGGAACAAATTATAGATAACTAGTTATCTATCAAAACTTCGTGGACTGCGTAGTGAGTACCATTCCTACGTGCAAATATTTCCGATAATGACCCTGACGATTGTCTCCTAGGTCAACGAATTATTTACCCACCATTGGAGAGCGATATCGACATTCTATAACCTGTTTCTTCGCAGTACCGTACTGATTACATGCGACTTTCATTTCGCGATGATAATTCTACCTATTACCGTCGCAGTATCTTTATCAGCAGGCTGCCATTTCAATCAACCGATTGACAACTGACAGCCGATAACCAATTTTCGCATTATGATACAACAGATAACTCCACTTGATTGAAACCTCGAGTACTATAGTCATCGCGCGTAACCTTTTCCGACGTTATGTGTCACGCTAGGCAGTTTTACTCACACGATTAGCATTCTTCCGAATCAGCTAACTTTATGATTTACCCCTAAAATGCGACCCGATTAGCAGTATTTAATCACATGATTGGCATTCTCCAGGATCAGCGAACTTTATGATCTCCGACCACAGTCACATAGTGTTGCTAACTTGGGTGATGGGCGGTCTATCTACACGCATTTTGCGTGAATCGTAAAGCCCCGGTACCCACTGCTAACTGTGTAACTAATCTCGAAGTCACCCGATAACTAGATTCCTCACAAATGTCATATTAGTCCAAAAAGCCTTGCCCGCTCCGCCACTCTCTGCTACTATATTCCGCAAATTCGATATCTAACTTTATTGGTGTATCTCAGATACATTCTACACCAGATAGCTTCCTAGTAACTGATTTAACATCAGCTGATTCTATGACCGATATCCCGCTAGGCATCTCTTATAACGGAACTAATCACAGGAAAACTTGTGGCTATAGCGTAACACAATCGCAAATACAGTGCGAACTACTTTATCATGAACTACTTCATAAGTGATTACTGATTATACTTTAGTCGTAATATATTCCAAAAGTTACATGATTATACTGCTTGCTATTAGCATTGTGTGCGAAGATATTGCGTGCGGACGAGCAATGCCTCAGCATTACAGGCGTATGCCATATCTATCTAATCAAGTCGTATACTTAATCATTTGTCACGCATTCTCACTGCACAATAGTATCAACACTGGCTACTATTTTAAATAAACGACATACGTTATAAACGTCTAGATGCCTTGATAGATCGGTTTGAACTCGTGCACCATATCCGTAATGTTTAGCATAAGTGACTGGGGTCTTAACGCTTGAGTAACTTCTCGCAAATATTTGACGATGCAGCCTGTGGAGAAGTTTCAGTATTTGAACGACAGACCATGTAATGCAAACAGACACTGTCGGCCTGTGTGACCGAAAGATACGATGCAAATGACCATGACCAAGCAGAAAGTTACGAAATAGCACATCGCCAATGAATAGATAAAGTCATTACACTAGTTCTTCTAACCAAGAGATCTATTGCTAGTCCAAGTCACTAGGCCTGCCAAGCGTGGTCAGAAACGAAGTAGTTATATTTTTATCGGTGTACTCAAGTAGGGTTTTCCCACTGATACTATACTTACTCAAGAGGTTAGCTTTTCAGATAACTTCCAATTCTACACAGCGGTTTTCCTTTATTAGGCAAATGCAACACTGTTTTATTTACTTGGAAATCAATATAAGACTGATTGAAATGTTTGATTCTTTGGATGTTGCTCATCGTGGTTTAGTAGGCATATATTTCTGCTATAACGTATAATAGCCTATATATCGATATATCGGTATAATCTCTAACACAACAGCATCTTGTAAATTTTGTCCAGGTTTTGTATTGCCGCTCTTGTATCACCACTGTCAATGCATTTAACTGCCCTTTTTCGTGTTGGTAAATACCGGAAATATAACAGAATGTACATCACGGAATACACAAGAATTTATGTTGAAGATGCTTCATTGCAACTGCATCCCGTCAATAGATGTGTAATCGGTGCCAAACATGAGATAAATCTCAGGCGTTCCAGAGGCGTTAGCAATAGGGTAATTTCGAGCTCAGTTAGATATATGTTGAATATATTGCCATATAGCATGCCTGTGCTGTGAACTTTTACTTCGTCCACAGAAACTAGAATGCATATAATTTGGGACTGCTTGAGTGTGCTATTTATTTATCTGACAGATATTTCTTACGGGTATGCTATTGGGTATAATGAAGCGTCTCAAACAAATCATTAATCCTGAATTGCTAATGCTGGTATTGAATTTTCTGACTGCCGGTCATGGCGCAGAGAATGTCGATGAGATAAATCATTCACAGCCCGGATGTACGTCTACGATTCCAGAATCGGAAAGGATCGATTGTGCAGCGGACGCGTCTCCGGCAACCGAAGGACTTTGCAGGTACTGGTACATATTTATATGATGAATGATATAATATATGCAACGTGTTTAATTAAATTCTAAAACACTTTCGTTTATTGGAGACTCCGTGTGCAAAATATATTCATGTTTTCAACATGTTTCAAAGGTCATCGCTTGCATATTTCTTGTTCAGTAATGGAAATTGCGTTGTGTGGTTTTGCAGATCTCGAAATTGCAGTTGGTGCCCGTCGACTACGCCGACCATACCATTTTGTTTTTATGACAATTCAACCGCAGCTGCACATATAGGTGGGGTTATTTTACAAAGAGAATATTTTCCGCAAACTGAAATAGAAACGTGGTTGGGGCAGGATGAAAATACTATCATAGAGAAAGACATAAATTTCAGACCAAGAGCGCGTTTTGCGCCTCACGATATAAGCCTGTGCACTCGTTCTGTATACGCAAGGTAGACCGTGATGGTATGTGTGGTCATATAGGCTTGAAGTTGATCCCCACGCAGAAAGAAAGTTCATACTGAAAGTAATCATAAATGTGCCGGAGAGTACTGTCTAGCTATCAATCCCAATTTATCCGTCAGTGAATGTTTCAATTGATTTACGATGCATAGTAAACACGCAGACTGCACACTGCACAGTTATTCAAAGAAATCATCGTTTGTACAAAGTACAAAGACGTACATTTCTACTCAAATACAAGTATACGTAATGATTCCCGAGTAGCTAAAGAAGTAGGTATTCTATATAGGCCTAGTTTTGCATTAAAAATGAAAACTGGGAAGTACATAAGCAGGCTACAAATCACAACCATTTGGAAATGTAGTGCAAGTGGTCAAAATATAGATGTAACTGATGCTCCTTACTTGAGGACATTTATTGATCCCACTCTTTAAATTGAACTCAATTTCACGATTAATCCACTGATCCGTCGATGAGTGTTGTAATTATCTCTATTCAATGGAGAGGTCACCGAGGAATGTCCAAATTAGGGGAAATTAAAAAGTCATGCAATAAGAATGTGCCTGTGATTACGGAGAAAAGCCTTATATAGAAGGAACATAAATTAACATCTAGCAACAACACATAACACAATGCCACTAATGACGTATACGAGCAAATGAACTGAAGTAAGGAAACGACGCCCAATCTACGTTTATAAGAGAACAATCATTGCGGCGCCTAATCAATTGATAACACTGGTCAGCACATATTTTTAGGAAGACAACTAAAAAGTGGTTTTGGGGGTATCAATTTACAAGTAAAAAGAAATGAGACGCATATGATTATTGTAGATGAGCTTTCCAAGGACAAATTTCATGGCTTTATACTTCTCTTTAATCTTGGTAGAATGACTAATTGATACAGGAGAACATGTGTTTCTGTTGTGCAGAAGTACAATTGTAATAGGCTTGACAAACTGCTTTTTTCACAAACAAATATTTCGCATCAGGTCATGTTAGTATTGATAGAATGTCTGAGAACGACATTAGGATTTTTCATAGTCAATTATCTATTTATGCGCAGTATAGTATAAAATTAGAAAAAAAATACAATTTTGTTCCTACCAAGTGAAATATTCAAGGGTAAATACAGTAATTTTGGTTTTTTCAGGGTTATAAGATCATCTGAACAATAAGAGCCAATCTGGCAAAACTAATGTGATATTTGTAATCAACAACCTCAAAAAACCCCAAAACGGCTCTCAGGTGTTCTGCCAAATTTTTCTTCTTCATTTTGTTGACCAGTGTAATGATCACTATATACTGCAGATTACTACAGTAGGCTACCAATAATATAACTAAGTACTTCGAAAACTTAGAAGCACATCTTTACCGGCCATCCTCTATAATAAGTGGTCGAATTCAATTCTTTGTCAGCCGGTACTGCCGATGTAACATTTGCAGCAGTTCTGTTTGACAGTTAACAGGCACTGATCTCACGAAATTCAGTGAGACTCTTGTATAGAACCGGTGCAATTCATCGAATAATGTGAAATAGTCTCTGATGACTACCCCTAACTAGTGTCAGTCGAAAATATTCGGGATATTTCAATATGAATAATGAATATAATATTCAATTGCATACCGAAGTTCTGTACCTTCGAGAGTCTCTCTAAATAGTGTTGTGAATATATTAGTGATACTGTATCGATCAATTACGGGAAACGATTATATTTCGCAGACTTTCTGCAGCGCCAATGTCCATCCTGCAGTTACTGTCCGTACGCAAAAGACTGTCACCCGGAGCCAGGAGCAAACGCATCGGCATGCGCAGCGCGTGGATGTCTATGGTGCCAGTCATCATGCGGTCCAAGTTGTGTCTTCAGCAAGTCGGCACATCGTAAGTCCATTCTTAGCGAAATATGTGTGTATTGACACCCTTGTACCACCCGTAAGCTACGGGTGTGAATAAACACCCCACACCCGTAGTAAACGAAACCAGAGCCTGTCTCGAAAATTACACCACGGTATAAATCAAACACAACATTTTAATCGAAATGGTGCTTGCACGTAGGACCGTAGGAACATATGCACGTGCGCACGTAGGATTTACAACCTAGATAGAATTCTATCTTCGCTAATACAACATATTGGTCATCTTGGAGCATACGAAACATATAAAACAAAGCTATAAAGCACGTTACTGGAATAACACTTCTATCGAGTCGTGATTAACACGCTGCATTATCACAAGAATGCTATGAAATAGTTATTGGCGAAAGACTTCATACTATCTTTAATGTGACGTAGAACTGGCTTCTTATTCTTTGTGATCGCATAAAAGGTAGAAATTTGAACTTTCCACATCTTTATGCTGCTATGAAGTCAAAATAAGTGATTCCAAAAGCTCGATTTTTTCCCCATAATTGTAAGTGTTAGTATCTGACCGATTATAGGAGTAAGGTAAAATTCCTTGTTTCATTTCAGTGACGATGACCCGTTTAAGATGTCTCAGTTGCACTAACTGTACGCAGCGCGTGGATTGTCACCCGCAAACGGGGGTCGATCGGGGGAAATGTCTGTCCCGAGGTTGTATGTGGTGCCCGGTGATTGGGAAGCCGGCTGAGCCGCCATGCATATTTGGAAATGTCAAGAATCGTGAGTTGGCCGACTGCTATATTTGTACAGTTTTTGAGACATCGTCACTTCTCAAAATAGGCTAGGACGAATTATATAGTCGAGAGTTAAAAGGAATTACTGAGACACTGAATCGTGAAATTTCGGAACGCCGCGCTATATCGAGGCTTACCTCGCATCAGTATGTTATTAAGGCATTGTTAAAATTGAGATACCTTATCTGTTTTTGACTCGAAGGATCTACGTTGACGTGATCGATTTATTATTTCATTTCAGTTGTCGCAGAAGCTAGGTCAAAGTGCAATTCATGCAACAATTGTCAAGTCCGAGTGGACTGTCATCCGGAGCCAGGACCGACTAGCGACAAATGTTTGAGTCGCAATTGTATATGGTGTCCAACAACTGTGCCGGGTCAACCGTACTGTCTGTATGGTGGAATTACATCTTGTACGTATGTAATAAAGATTCAGATGTGAAACAACAAGTTGAGAAATGCTCTCACCAAACTCAGAGTTAATGTAATGCATGGCAACTCCCTTTCAATCTGTAATGATTTATCAACTGTGGAAAGTATTTTGCTATGGCTACTCTTCATTAGTTAAAACCTATATAGAAGGCATATTAATTTTGTGGTCACTGAAGGGGGTTATAGTGTACTCGATTATGTGACTGAGCTGGAGCTTACAATCAATCTAATGTCGGTTCGACCACCTCAGAGAATATATGTATCAAATGATGAAGTTGTATTTACAGTGACACAGAATTATTGCCGGAGCTGCAGTTCATGCAATACCAAGATCCAATGCATGCACGACGTCAAAAATCCGTCCCAGCTGCAATGCGAAGTCTATGGGTGCATGTGGTGTCCGTTGAAGAGTTTCGGAAAGACAAGATGTGTACAATATGTACGTACGACACACTATATTTGACCACGGCCTCCCTGAATCAGGACCTAGAAAAGTCTATATTGGGATTTTGACGCATTTAACTTTGGATTTACCTAATCCAGATACCAATTTATATGTTTCAGCTATTGTAAAGTTTGGCCAACATTGGGCCGCGGAGACAGGATTCTTGGATCCTGGAGAATTGGTGACGGAGCTTTGAGTTTTCATTCAAAATATACGGGCCGGATACAACAATATCGCAATCAGCTGAATGGCCGCAGCAGTAGCGGCATGTGTTATGAAGTGCATATTAAAACAACACAGCCCGATTTCTTCAACTATTGCGTCACCAATTGATCACGAGAGAATTCATGCTTGATTGCTTGTATTATGCTCCTTTGCAAACAATATATCGCTACCAATAAGCTGGAATTCACTTCGTTCGTTTCCGTATTCATGAACTGAATAAGCAAATACGCAATGCATACTTGTCGACAGGGTCATCATTAGCTTTAGTAGGTGTTAAGAGATATTACTACTTGCAATTCTCTGGTAGTTTAATTCAAGGGAATAATCTTAAGTGTAACACTTAACGGTTGGTGACTATGAATAGCAATCAACCAGCGAAGCATGGAGTACATAGTTTTGTAGATATAAGCTGGTAGGAAGTCGTGTAGATCGGAGGCCGGCCGAATAGGAGTTGCATTCAGCCTATTGTTGGCCACGTAAGGGCGTGGGATATGGACGATTCTTCGCAACCTCACACTCCAGCGCAGAAGGAGAGGAGCTTCTCGAAAGCTTACGTTTTGGAAGACGCGACGCAGAATGCAGACAACTTGTACGAACCGACCGATACCTCAGCTGGGACGTACCAGAATTCTCCAGTTATAGCCGCGTCCAACCACGAACCGGTCGCTACGTACTTAAGCAGCCAAGTCGATCGTACCTTGCATCACGAGTTAACTGTATTTCTCAGTAAGTAATCCTACTCTGGTGTTAATAGTCGTAGCGTGTTCAAAAGTGTGGTCGTACCTCACTACCAGTTTTGGACAACTAGAAAATTGTCAGCTTTTGCAAATCGAATTAAAATTAGAATTATACCTACCCAGTTCTTCCCAAATTGATTAGAACTAGAATGAATTTGCAATATCTGAAAATTGAATTAAATTCAGAATTAGCAAGAAATACTACAAAAATCGTGTTCAGTTCGTATCAAATCACAGCTCATCCTCATGAGAATCTAGTTTACCGGACCACGACCTGACATATCGATCTCGCCTCCCACACATGCCACTTTTTATCACCTGTCCTTTTGTATTATCTTCTTTTGCTTTACATTTAGTGTGCATAAGCCTCCTTTTTTACATCGCCTAGGCCAGGTGGGTGTCTGGTTTTGAAGACTACTCCAAGTCGTTTCGACACCTTCCTGACTTTCATTGTATCGCAGTCTTGTGATGCATTGAAATGATGAAATTGTTAGCTATAAATTGAATTGAATAGAATGGAAAATATATGTGCAACAAGCGTTTTACAATTTACATTACTGTGCCATTTTAAAGACAACCAGAAATTAAACTACAATTAAAATAATAGCATGGAACATATCACTAATTAGATTATAAATCGATTGGGCAAATTACGTGTAACTTGTGTAATTGAACAATTAGAATTATATGGTTAGGTTATCCTCACGACTACGCGTAAAAGTCATAGTTATGACTGGAAATTAATTTCAGCAAAGCAATAACGCTTTCTCTATCAACATGTTGTAACGTGCTTTGCCAATACCTTGAATTGAAACTTATATTATGTCGTTTTCTATTTTAATTCCTCTATCGAATTGCAGTATTTATGATTCCACTACTGAATCAATTAACACATAATTTCTCTTACAGGGCGACAACTCAAGTTCCAAGCAATTCTACTTGTTGTTTTATTAGTCTCAATTATAGTCAACATCATACTCACCGCCATCGTTATAAGTAAGGGAAGTACGTCTTCATAACGAAAGGCCCCACACCCTTCAACGCAGGCATTATTCGGATATGGAATGTCGGATAGGGAGTTTCCAATGAATTAATTCAGACGGAACGCTGGTTCGTTTAGCGCACGCACCAATATTGCGTCTCAGAGTATGGCCTACGAACAGATATGTTGCAGTTACGGCGATATCCGATAGTCCGTGTGTGCACTTAACCTTCAGATGAGTACAACTGATTGTTTGCACGTCACTCGTATAACGACCAGAGTTTCAATAGATCGAATATGAAAATAAGGTTCTCTAACTTTCTCTAATGTAACATACAAAGCCTGTATGTGTGTTTCGAAATGGCGACACTGCTAATTGTATTTATTACTGTTTAATTATGCGATGGAATATGCAAATAAATTCATTTGTACAGTATGATTATATTGTGGTAAGCAATCGTGAAAAAGTGTGTAAGTAATTGGGGCAGTTTTAGGAAACGGATGCCAGATTTTTCGGACTAGTCGTCTGGGACATCAGCGACGCTGGCTCTAGATCTATTTTGCTGAGTAGAGTCAATATATTATAGACACAGAGAGCGATTTGCCGCATCGTGCCTGATCGGTGTTCTGGGATGCTGAAACTGGAGCGCCATGAGAAAATCTTTCACGGTGAACTAATTCATTGTGTTATTTGTTTGTTATGCGTATCCCCATTTACCACAGTTCTCCTCACTCTGAAAATCGATTGGTTACTCCGATATCATGAGTATGTATAGTTCTGTTGTCTCCTCTGATATTGGTACTCACTTTGCGTTCCTCCTTTTTCGCACGATGTATACCGATATAAGTGAAGCGCAGTGATAACATTGCGAACTCAGCAATAAGTGCATGTGTGATTGTATGTATATAGTGCAATGATAACAATTGTATCTGCAGCATGAACTCGCTCTCACAATCTTTCTCTGTCCGTCGTACATTAGTAACCGTCACCAATCCACCATATATTTGCGCACACCGTGACACGAAGCAGCTGCGTCGTTACTGATTACGAAACATAAGATGAATTGCTCAACTGAGCAACTGCCGCACATGCTGATCTACACAGAGATTCTTTGGTATGAGTCGCTACAACTGCCAATAATTACTGAAAAGATTTCGAGACCCGACCTGAAAGAATGCCGCATTGCCGCCTCCACCAACAATATAGCGATGTCGGAATTTCACATTTGTTTAATTGATATTCGAACGTCGATTGCCACACCCAATATGCATATATGCATTAGTCTAGAAATATATTTGACAGATATATATCTTCCTCGTGAAACTAGACTCGATCCACAAATCAAATTATAGCAGAGTTAGCAGCAGCACGGTAGAGTCGCTACTCAAAACCAACTTCGATTGCCACACTTCGGTGGGGCTATTTTCTTCCCGAGCTGATTGGCCAGAACCATGTAGGTGCTTTTCATATCATCGAGGTTGATATAGTTTCCCTGAAACGCGATTTACCGTATTAGATGTCTGATTAATAGCCATATGTAGTCTACCCTACATGAGATGAAATACACCATGGGTTACCTACCTTATTTACTGGTTATACAGTAACCCAGGGGTGGGCAATTATTTGTCTCCGCGGGCCAAATGAAGAACTGAAAATACGTTGGTGGGCCGAAACAAATGTTTAGAAATATTATCCAGCGTATTAATTATAAATTATTTCTAAATTGAACGCAGTGAACTGCACTGTTAATAAACGCTGCTCAGAGGATGCGCTGATATTTTAGATAATGAGAAAATGACGGTTAATTAATAAAAAAAAAACAATGATCTCTTTATTTTTCGTCATAATTCGACACAATGTTTAACATGATAAATTTTGAATTCTCTTCGCCCCACCTTTTTATAATAAGTCATTAAAAGGTATTTGGGACACCACAAAGCTTATCGTCTCGATTGCTGCCTTCCGAACAGTTGCGTTAATCGAAAAGTCATTGTCAACGTCTTGGTGTGTCGTGACGCGACAACGGCCGACGTCGAAATGATGATCACAATAAATTTGAAAGCATTTTTTCGGAGAGAGGGGTACCGTACCCATAATAATATCAATACTTCTACCCACGATAAATCGCGCAAAGCGCGAAAAAAATTCGAATAAAGTTTTAGAAATATCTGAAAAATACTCAATGAGTTACGTTAATTTACGAAATAATTTTGGGACCCCCTTCAATTGAGGGGTTTGGGATGAGGCAGTGATGGTCCTGTGTTTAGTGCTCCATACCGTCTTTGAATTTCAGCTTTCGGCTTCCGTTTTTAGACATGCCCGTTTATCCTTTATATGATGTCTCACAGTACAAACGAGCACTGATTGACTTGTTTTACGAAATAAGTATTTCAAAACGGAGCCTATAGCCTATCGCGAAACAATTTGCAGCTCAGACCGTGTAGCGCGTAATGTGACAATGGCAAAAAAGGTTTGAACTAAACCAGGGGTGGCCAACCTGCGGTCGCCGGAGAGAATTTGTGCTGTCGTGAACACGTAGTTCAATAAGTATGTGATGGCGGCCGACGACATGCAAATTGAATATACGAATTGACCCCCAAATTCAACGTGACTTCATTTGTTGATTTCAATAAAATGGCGGCCTTTGTAATCTCAGCCCCCCCAGTAGAAATGTTAATGGCAGAGGAAAATGATGCGCCCTATATATAGAAATATCAACTTCGAGTCGTGTGTTTCTCACGAAAGAAAGTTGTTTCTGGTGATTTCAATATCTTTCCACTATATACTGACAATCTTTATGGGATGTCAAGAATTAACAGCATGCAACAAAGTGAGTAACAACAATTGGCCACCCGAAAATCCATCATAATTTATAACTTGCCCTAAATTTTCGAAAACACCCCCTCCATCAACTCTACCCGTGAGCTGATCACATGGGTTGAGAAAAAAAATAAATGCTTGGTAGGAATATGTACAGAGTACAGTACAACTACTTATATTAATGACGAAATTCATCCGACCATAACAAATTCCAGAAATTATTCATAATATCCCTCGCGATTTGGGTGCGTATAGTAAGCCGATCTGAATGAATAAATAAATCAGTCCAAAGCTCATGAAACGGACACTGGGCAGTTTAGCATATGCATTTGGCCTCCAGTTAGTTCATTACGACTATGCCCTGGAATGCGGCTGTAGGCTACATGATAGTAATCCAAATGCGGCCGTGAATAGCAAAAAGGTTGGCCACCCCTTAACTGAACTCTATGGAAAGAGTGACTTCTTGTGACTTTATCTGTTTCGGCATACATTGCTGCATTGGCTTTATTTTGAATCTGGATTACGCACGCGAGCCTCCGGGGGACGTAATATGCTGCGCAATCGCGGCATATTAATGAACATGAACAGAACAGGCATATTAGTAAACCAATTTCTGTCCCGGTTCAGTTTATGCAGCCTATGGTTTTGTTTCACGCAGCAATATTCAAAAGTAGGTTTTATGTTTTGAATTCCATGCAAAGTGCCCGCGGGCCGCACTTTGCCCAGGTCTGCAGTAACCGGTAGTCGGAATGATAAAAGGATAAATAAAACACAACATGTTAGTATATATAATAACTAGTTGAACTTGTTTCTGCTTTGACAATGTCTCAGTTGTCTCCGGTGGCGGAAAGAACCAGTCGCATGTCATATTGAATATCTGAGTTACTGCGCTACATTATCTTCAAGAGTAACAGTGATGAAACTCACACTCACAATGATATATTGATGGGAAAGTCACCAGCCAATGCATATCAATTTCGTTTTGCTTAGTTTGAACATAATGAACACACAGGGAAGTCATGTATACCAGTGTTACTAATCAGGTCTTTGGTCTGACCCGGCCGGGGATCGAATGCACGCGACCTACCGATCAAGAAAGCCGGGCGCTTCACCATTACGCTTTCTTCTCGGCGAAGACATAAAGCGCGGGAAATCATCGAGTCGCGACAAAGCTTTAATACTTCAGTGACCAGATCACCGCTCATTCAGTTTGATTGAATTGAGAATTGAGTATTGAGTATTCATGAAGACATGGATCTGTTATTGTCAGCAAAACGACATTTTGTCTGCTTGATACTACTTCACTATGTACAAGCCAGCACTGCAGCCTGCTGCTCATTGTACAAAGCATTACAGATTGCAATAGCATGTACCGAGAACGAGCAACAGCAACAGTGCTGACTAAGCAGCATTTTTCGGATTTTATGCCTTCTTTTTTATGGTGGTGAAGACTTTTTTCAAATTTCTCCATACCCCCTACTGACAAAATCTCATGGCCCCGAGGTCGGGAGCCCCTGACATATCAAAACATAGTTACGTCATCAAATAAGCATGAATACCACATATCCCTGAATATCTCAAGGCGGAATCAATATAAGTTACTTGGAGATGTCTGACACCGCTTGATTGCGTGAATCCTTTTCTTGCGTGTGACATGCGCCTGTTGTTGAAAATAATCAAGTCCCCGGGCTTCAAGCGGAATAAATACTGTAAATGAAGAAGAACGGGGTTTCCTAAGTGCAAGGAGCGATATAGACTGTGACATCGAGTCCTCAGTTTACCTCAAGCTCTGTCCTTTTCACAATCTTCATAAAATTGACATACGCCTTGTAATAGGCTCCTTCATCCTCCGGTCGTATACGCAGCTGCCCCTCCAGGCCGGGATGCCACAGGATCGACACCACCTAATGTATGAAGTTATATTCGAAGACATTATGATGATTAAACGTATAGAAGCTTATCATTGTTAAAATCCATTTTAATGCTTGCGGTGCAGTCATATTTCAAGACAAATTCGATGAGATATCTCTAGGCTATCGACGGTTGTGATGTCAAACTCACATAAATTCCTTGAGAGTGGTGATAAGTATAATTATGGGCAAATCCGAGTACCTGACCTGGGCAATTGGATTGCAAGTCGAGTGTTACGCTTGAGTCTTTCAGTATCACTAAATAGGAGGATGTCATGCACATCGGGAAAATTTGAAAAGCTGAAATATTCACCTTCCAATGCTTCCCAACCGGTGGGTCGCGAAAGGATTTCTAAATATTACAGTTTCCTGTTCAATATGCCAAGTACCGCATCTTCTCCGGATCAGACAAGCAAATACGCGTTCTCATCCTCTAAAATAATTTGTTTTTGCGCCCATAAGCGCCACGTTCTCGTGCTCACAAAAATTCGTAAGCCAGTTTTCCTTCACAGTCATTTTGATTGGAGCCCGAAATTGGACAGTGTGTTATAGTTATAGTGTATGCCTAAGAATTGGAATTCCTTCCTCCAAAGGCTTTGCTTACGTTGATCGAGAAATGCAGCTATCCAGCCAGATTTGAAGGTTTGAAGGTGTTGTAATTATAATAAGCAAATTGCCGCAACGCAAGCTACTCAGAACTCCATTGTGTTCAACGTAAAAGATACGCGATTTCTCGTTTGTAATTATTAACCATATGTTACTGTTATGTGTACTAATTCTCGTCTGCTTCGTACACCCGTATTTCTGAATTATCGCGCAACTTGTCGGCAATCAGTTTAACTCGTCGCTCATATGACGCATCGTGCGACGTGCGTGGCGAGACAGCGATATGATTCACAGATGCAACACCAATAGGTTGCGGCTTTGAGTCCGACCCAGATCGACTCCATAATCATATTACAAGTTTTGGAGGCATATCTATACAAAGGCTCCTACTCTTCATCGCGTAAGTGGTGTCTTAAAATGGCTAAGAAGACGGTCACGCTGCAAGTCGGCAGCTACGGAATCATACTAAAGAATTCCGGCCCTGCGTAAATGACCATCGCAGTCGAAAATTACCATGAATACAGAAAAACAACAACAACTTCGTATTGTGCGCGAGTCACGCTTTCAATCGTTTTGTCATATCTCATTGTGGGTCGCACAATGAACTTTGGATGAAAAGTGGGTCGTGAACAAAAAACAGGTTGGGAAGCACTGCGACCGCAAATTAAGTATTGTAAGTAGTATCAGAAATAATTTCTCATGTGTATCAGTGTATTCCATATATGTGAGATAATACATTATGACTAGGGCGATTTTTTTACCTAAAACAGAAGATTTCGACCTAAAAAATCAAAATTTTGTGACATTTTTTTACCTTAAAAATCTTAATTTTGACCAAATTTAATCTATCGTATGCAAGTTAGGTGTTTTCCCACATAATGTTAAAATTGTACTACTCATTTTCATTTATGGTTGGAACTGTCTGTCGTTACGAAGTAGTTTGGCCTGAAAAAACTTTTTCGCCTCAAAATCTGACAAATTTTTACATGAAAAAACTTAATTTTAACGAAATCCGGCCCTGAAGAATTTCAGTAGTGACATTACGCATTATGGTAGAAATACCTGAAATTTCTTGTAATACAACGAAAGATACTTTTCAGCATTTTCGGGTAGAAAGTGTCTGTCCTTACTAAGTAGGTTGCCAAGAATGGAGAAAGAACGTTCAACAGCAGCAGTTGCCGGCTGACAACACTGAAGTTGTGCGTACACTGCTGGTGAAAAACCGTTTTGCTTCATTCTGGCAATGGTGTCTACATGAAAAATTTTTCGCTATGTTCTTCTTGATATAAGAACCATGCAATGCACACGCAGTCTTGCTTCAATTAGGAAATTGCGGTACGTTGAGCATAACACCATGTCAACCTATTTGTTTCATTGGAATGTTTATGATTCACAATCAGCAGACGATGGGCCGTATACAACGGTAGGCCTCTAAAGTAGTCTACAAGCTGTAAAATGCCAGATGATAAGTTCACCGACAGTGCAAAATCTACGATACAGACGAATTGCAGGTTGCAAAAAAAAATTGACTTCGTAAACAATTTTAACATTTTTTGACCTAACGCTCTAATTCTGACAAAATTTTGACAAATGACAACACCTCGGGTTTACACTACTTCAAAAGAATTGTCGTAAATTTCGTTTTTATGAATGTCACACGCATTGCGTGCTTTGGTGGAAAAATAGTATCGAAGCGATATCTCCCCTTAAAAATTATTCTTTGTCGTCAGAGGCAAAAATATTGAGTATTCAAAAGACGTGACTCTATAGCTATTCTACTTGAATATTTGTGCCTGTGTAGCCATTGTGGCAACTGGCAATGACATGATCTGATGAAATACACATCTGGGTTTAGTAGCAGAGCAGTGCCACGGCATGAGGTATGCTACGATACTCGCGATTAAATGCCAAATGTATTTGTGAATATAATATATATTAGCAAGTATACTATTATAGACTATAGTCTACTTACATTTCCAAAATAGTCGACCTCAATATGAGTTTTGGCGGACTCATACCAGCAGGGTTCCGGCCTGATCAGGTCAATGGTTTGGAAGGTAACAGGAACTCTGCACAAGACCTTGAAATCTTCAGGAGACTCCCTACGCAGGATATCAGCAGCGTGATACAAATCCACCAGCTGTGACTCTCCGCCCTGGACGGAGCTGTCGAATCTACAGAGTAAAACAGTCATCAGAGCGATGTCAGGAGATTTAAGTTTACCTTGCCTATTATCTCCAAACATTCTTATATGATTGTAGCAGGCTATAGCCTATTTTTTCAGAATGGGGATAATCGGGGTAATCGCAATTGATCGTAACTGCGCGCCAAACCTCTCGATAATAGCACGAATGCACTTATGTCGGTGGCCTTCGGAAATGTAGTAGGGCTATACAGACAGCCACAGTGTAGCCATGGGGCGACAAAAAGTTGTGTTGGTAATTTAGCTTATACGCAGAGGTGGTCACTAACGAGATGATTCTACTTTTCCCGTGTATTCAACAAGTAGATTTCGCCTACTTGAACTACTTGTATACTGTTGCTATTGTGTATTTAGACTACTTCTACCTCTACTTAACATACTTTTAGGCAAAACGATTACCTCGCTGTTGATCGCTTGTATGAGTGAAATTGTCATGACTACTGGGTGAAATGACCTTTGTACAACACCAACTGAATACGCATACTTGAACTAGTTTTGAATTGTCTTGCAATCGCTACTTCTACTTTTGCTCCAGTACCGACGTTAGCTGCTTCATCACCTCCGCTTATGGGTGACATCAGGTTTCTTTCGTTTATGACCAGGATAGACACGCGCGCGAAAATTATGAAATCTTACTCCATGGCATGAAGAAGTTGCACTCCTGGCATGGCTTCATAGAACGGCAGGTCCATGTGAAATGGCAGACCGAACACGGTGTATGCAGCGTTGCGAGGATCGACTTCGTTCTTGACATCCCAGACCTATAAAATACATCGTGGTTTCAAATCGCATGAAATGCTTGCACCCGGTCTTGGGCAACTATACATATCTTTCAACTTTTGCACATTAGATTAGAATTAGAATTTCAGCTATACAGTGCTTTCCAAATTTGACTACAGACTTAGAATTTTACTACACAGTTTTTTTTTTAAATCAGATTAAAATTAGAATTCTAGCTACATGGTTTCTTTCAAATTAGATCAGAATTAGATTCATAGCTGTACAGTGTTTTCCAAATTTCACCAGAATTATAATTATACTACACAGTAGGGATGGTGTGAACGTGAGGTTCACGTTCGCGTTCGGTGTGTGAACCTCGGAAATTTAGAGGTTCGCGTTCACAACAGAACCTTGGTAGGTTCTGCACTGTGAACCTTTTTCATGTATTACAATTTTTATTTCATTATAACATCTTTGGTTCATATTAATTGCATTTCAACTGCGGGCCACTCTATGCATGGCGCTGGCAGCATTAAAAATTAACACTATAAACGAGCATGCACCTTGACAATCTCAAAAGTTTTACTTGCTTTGTAACAAATGTTTACTCGAAATATTCAGCTTTCCGTTTGTGAATATTTAGTGTCTCTCTGCAGTGAGTTTGACCTGCGATCACACAACATCACGAGCGAGATACGTAGTCAGCGAATGATGCTCATATTCAACCAATCAATGAGATTGATATCGTTTTCTGATGCAAAAAAGCTAGCAGGGGTACGGGGCAATCTTGACTTCATATCTTAACTGCGTCACGAGAACCAAATCCTTGTGATTGAGGTGTTGTCTACTGCTGTAAAACTAGTTAATGGGGTAATATCGGTAGCAAGTATAGAAACCACTTTTACACTCAGCTCAATATCAATGTAGCGATATGCTACTCAGACGCCAAATACATTGTCCGGTCTGGCCTAGACCGTTAAGGCGTAAGCTTATATTCCCTGGTAAGTCCTCGTCGAAATTGTTGGCAAAGCGACGGAAGATATTGATTTTATAGGAGTATTATATTCTTTGATTGCCTCAGTTGAAACATTTAGTGACGTTTAAAACGCCAACATGTACTTCTGCATTGTGACATGATGTGGCCCGAGTCGTCGCTAGGTATCGTGTACGCTAATATAGGCTATCACTTCATTGAAAGATAGGGTTGGAATTAGCAATATGACGTCACGTGACGTCATGAGGTTCACGTTCGTGTTCACACAGAACCTTTCAAAAAGGTTCGCGTTCACACGAACCTGAACCTTTCAGAGGTTCACACCATCCCTACTACACAGGTATTTCCTAATTAGGTTAACATTCGAATTAAAGCTTCATGGTTTCTGACTAATTAGATCAAAATTAGTATTATTGAATTCGCGAAAACTTGGACATTGAATTAAGTTCAGTTCATATCCAATCATAGTTCATTCTGATAAGCATGAGAATAGAAAAAAGCCAGTAGCCTACAGCAAAGTTGGCTCATTTCTTACTGGACAGTTCTCCCGTATAGCAGTTACAGGAAAACCAGAAATTAGACATAAAATGAGAGCATATAAACATTTCACAATTTATATTAGAATTATAGTTTGATCAAAGCGACATTTCACAAATTATATTAATTGGATTACCGCCATTTCGCTCTAATTATTCTAGACTTATTGCTCGCACCACAAAAGCAAGATGCTCATTACTCACCTCGCCGTACAATGTCGACCTTATACATCCAAACATCCTGCTGACCTGTAGAATTGAACGTGTAACACAATGTATGAAGTTGGTGCAGCTGGTATAGGTCCTGGCAGTGTTGCGCCGTCGAGACGGGCTATAATGTACTGCGTGGAAGCTAAATTTTACAGAGATTTTTCTATTTGTAGATATCAGAAGTGGTCAAACTAGCAGGCAATGCAGCTCTGTATAGTGAAGTAGAATTAAAGCTGCAATTTCATGCATAATTACAAGCAGAAGTAGCAAATTCAAAGACATATTTAACTACTGGCGGTGAAAATACAAATTAAAGATTGATTCGGTTCACGGGTTGGATGCAATTAGCAGGTAATCGGAGACAGCTATTTTCGAAAATTGCAAGGTGCAACTTCGCTATCAACACGACATGACCAATGACACTAAAAATAGCTGCGAGTTTAGAAAATACGTTCAATATGTTCAGTTACCGCACCGTGACGCATGGCCTATTCCACCTGGTCGCCATTGATATTTCTCCTACAAAACTGATGCATGCATTGCATATTCACAAACTACCTTTTACTGTACAAAATCTGCAGCGTAAAAAGTGTGTAGCTTTTCCTAAAACTGTCGAGTAGAATTGAAAGTAGGCCTATCTAAAATCATAGTCACTTGCGTAAGCAGTGAAAGTTGTACGTAACTATACTTGATTACTCTGAAATAGTAGAAGTACTACGTTAAAGACCACCTCTGTCAGACAGTGTTGGGATCAAGTCACTGCTTTCGAGTCACAATTCAATTTGATTCATTGCACATTTTGACTCGAGTCAAGTCTGCACATTTTGACTCGATTCAAGTCAAGTCAAGTTGTTCTAGTTCTAGTTCGAGTTGCAGATTATGAAAAAGTGAGTTGCGAGTTTTAAAATTCGAGTAGTTCTTGTTCTAGTTTTAGATGCTATTCTTGAAATCCAGTAGTTTGTACAAGTCTGACAGGCACAGCGACTTAGTTGACAGCGATTACTTGATGACGTGAAATTGACTCGACAATTTTACTTCGAGTCACTCCACATTTTTGAGACTCCGAGTCCAGTCAAGTCTAGTAATTTTTGCAACGTAACTCGTGTGAAGTCAAATCATCTGAAAAAGTTGACTCGAGTCGTCCCGACACTGCTGTCAAGTATGATGTAAGCTCTCACTGACCTTCGCAGCCGCACGGTGCTCTTTCGGTACGTTTTCTACGATGCAAAATCCATCGTCGAAAAACTTTCTCAAGAACCTAAAATCGACCTATTTTTTAAGCTCGGTTCGATATATTTCCTAATATCCGAACCAACTCACTCGAACTTTCCTTGCTTCGATTCCAGAGATTCGTTCGAAACTCGGGGGATTTCCTTCGGATTACCGAATTTGATATCGCTCTGCGTGATAGCGGTCGTCATACATGTTTCACAATGACAGTTATCTCGTAACCAGCCCATCGGAATCGTGGTGACGTGATTCTCCATCGCTTCTTGATTGATTTCCATGTGTAGGATTTCGTCTGCGGCAAGCAGAAAATAGAAACCCAAGAATCTTTGGTAATCGTCATTTAATCATATTAATAGTTTTTGAATAATCATTTTTTTCAATCTTAATTAATATACAGTACTCGATAACAGGGTGGTAACCGAGGCACTACGTTCCGAGTCACAAGTCAATCACACTTTTATAGTTTTGACTCGAGTCAAGTCGCGTCATTTTCAATTCACCACCGAGTCAAGTCCGGGTCCAAGTCAGTGAGTAGAGGATCGAGTCCGAGTTCAAGTAACTGTATTCACTGTTCACTTTTGAGTTTAATCCGGTTCAACACAGTTATTTCAACTCTGCCCGAATTCCTAGTTTCGCAATTTTCCTCAGCCCTAACAGTTGCCGGCCCTATTTTCCAAGTATCAGGATTGATAGACAAAATACCAATCATGTGGTAACTTTACTATTCTTCGAAGTTACAATAATATGTCTGTCTTGGCCGTCCTTATAGTCTCGAGTCATATGACTTGGTCCGAGCCATTCTCAATAAATCGAGTACAAGTCGAGTCAATACACAAATTGACTGGGGTCGAGTCGAGTCATTGTACGCAGCTGAAAAAATGACTCTCGAGTCAAGTCCAGTCACCAAAATATCGTGACTCGAGTCGGATTCGAGTCAATACAACTCTGCTGGATAACTAAACTCCGATTCACACCTCGTAGGATTTATAACCGCGATATAATTCTGAGTTATGTTCTGCTGTCGTGTAACACCTTTTGTGTGTGAGTACACAGTCTTTTTTGCTCATAGTGTACATCATATTTAGAGCGCAATGCAGCAATAATGGATGACACTCTTCACACACAGAGAACTTTAATTCGCCATACTTACCGACAACGACGTCATTGTGGTTGAAATTGAACGCGTGTTAGAGGCTCAATTTACCCAAAAGATGTACCAAACATCCCCACACAACAGGAATCTCACTGCGTAGGCCTACGGGTATGCCACTGAATAGTGATTACCCTCGATGAAGGCTTTCACGATGATCATATCTTCTGGAAATGCGTCTCTATCCACGGGCATCATCCCGGAGAAGGATGGAAGGCATCTTTCACAGCGGCAGTGGAACCTTAATCTTTTCACGTGAGATCTTGAAACAATGCGAGATCTTATATTTCAGTAGGCATCTGGCTTTACATACAATAGGATTCTTACTGCACTAAGGTGTATAATATACATCGGTATATTTCATCTAAGATGGGTAGTCTGTTCATTCGAAATATTGATAAACAAATCGATATCGCACATTAGAAAGCTATAAGAGGATGGAACAAAATGCAAGTTTTGATTTGCAAATAGGGATTCCCGCGCTGCTTTCTGGTAACACCTATGCATACTTTACTATATATCTTTCTGTATCAAGGGTTTCGCTTCATTTCGAATAGGAAGATATGTGCCTACATTGAGTTGAAGATATATAACGCATTATTCCGGCACGCCCGTCTGTTGAAAACTGTCCTATATTCTTAGGAAAAATGGTGTGGATTTCCACCCGTACACCACCCCTGACACACGCGTGTGAATATACACCCATAACACACGAAACCAGCACTTACGTCAGACCTATGCCGCGGTATAAATCGAGCACAGCATTTTAATCCAAATTATACAATATACAATATACATGCACGTTGTAACGTATGCAGCTATGCACGTATGCACGTAGGATTTATGACCGCGATATAATTCTGAGTTAGGTTCTGTTTCGAGTATACCACCTTTATTGGCCCTTTGGGTGTGAATACACACTCTTTTCGCTAAGTGTGTACCAAAATTGAATGGTTGGCGATTCCTTGCACCATCGCCCGGAACCAATATACTATAGGTGCATGCTAATATATGCTCAAAGGATATGATCTACTCACTGCGTTACATGGCCGTCTTCCCAGCATATGAAAAGGTTACACTTATCATCACTCACTCGGAGTTGCGCTTTTGGAGCCATCCGTGCGGACCGCTTTACTTGGTTTGAATGGCTTTGGCCAATGCACGATCAGGTCTGGAGTATCATCGGTTGTTACACGTAGATGTGCACATTGCAGTTTCACATGGTATTGACTCGACTAAAAGCCAATCGATAAGCAGACTATTTTTATTATCTTAGAGAAGGAGTGCTGTATGATGAGAAAATGATGTCAAATTGAAAGATATCATCAGATTATAATAATTCGGACTGTTCTCATGCATGACATCAAACAAATCCCTCAACCCCTCCTCATATATTGGTCGTCGTAGCGGTACATAATAGGTGTCAAAGTATAGGATTCAACGACGGGGGTTCAATTGATTAATTACAAAACAGAATGAGATGTTAAGTGGGGTTAGGCTAATCGCATGCACCCCGATATGCCATCCGTTACCATGGATTCGTCTCATGTGAATCTGAAATGATACAAAGTCAGTGGAACGGAGCTAATCAAGAATTAAAACACAGGAAAGGACTGACTCGTACAGTCACCAGTGTGTTGTCCACACACTTACACCTACTATATTGAGGTTATCTCTGGAAATTTAATCATCGGAAGTGGACTTGAGCAATACAAATATCTTAGAAAGACGTTCGAGTAAATTGCGTCCGAGCGGGGCCTACGATACTTACGCAAATTTTCAAGGGCATCGCCGGATTTCGGAAGTGACAATAATTACGCAAGGTTATATAAAAGAAAGCTGTGATCGGTCACTTGCGGCCATCAATTGTCCATTACGCGACAATTGAATTATGCACTTTTGACCATTATAAAACAATGAATACCATTTCGTACGACGTTTTATTATAGCCTTTACAAAGGCTAAGCTTTCATCAACGCGATTGCTCAATAAAGCAATTGACTCGTTGAGTAGCTAAGCCTTCGTAGCATTAAATTTCAAGTTGTGATAGAGGGGGTTGTTGTAGTCTATATGCCAAAATCTTACCGAAAATGAATTGACTTCGCAGTGTTCGCACACAAAGTTATCGTTCGTATTTGAATCAAGGCAATTAATGAGGCAGGCGTGACCCAATTCGCCGCTTATCTTGTGTCAATATCAATTCTCATGTATATAGCAAGTTTAACGAGATTGAGGACCCCGGCCACAAGTAGAGATTGATAGAGATATTTACACATATAAGCAATATGCATGCACAGGTCGAGCTTTATTGGTATGTTGCAATAGGAAAATCGTGAGGAATTACATATTTACTGCTATGTACATTTCGTTATGATAGACGTGTGAAATAATGTGATACTCAGTAGAGAGAGCGAGAGAGAGTCTTTATTTTCATTCAACCAAAATAAAATACATAACAAACAGACGGCAACAATGATGACACAGAGAATAATCGCATAAGCACTATTCGGTATCGGATGGGAGAGAGATAGAGAGAGAGAGAGAGAGAGAGAGAGAGAGGGAAAGAGAGAGAAAGAGGGGGATTTTATTGCTTAGTCAACCGTAACGTTAACAACAAACAAATTGAGTATGTGAAAAATACCCCTCCACACAACACATACACAACAATATTTGTGTGTATACTGCGTAGCTATCTGTAGGTATAATCGATGTCAATGTCAGCGGACAATTAGACACGCGATTACATCTCAAGTATACACGCACATTTTACTGTACTGTAGAGGCAATACTTTCTTATAGGAGTTGTGTTGTTGTGTGGCAATGAGATCGTTACGCAAGATCACTGTGATTACAAACAATGAAGAACTTCACCTATTGCATACCAATTTCAATTTCAGCTCTGCAGCCGCGAACCTTGCCCGAGATCAAAATCCATACGTTTTGTATCGACCTTGCGCATGGTTGGCTAGATGAAATACCGTATGCTGGTAGTGGTGCCTGTTTTTCCACAAATGAAGTGACGTATCAGGTTGATATTCCAGCAAACAGCAAGCCAATATCGGCATTCGCTGCACAAATACGGCGTGCATTCGTCAGAACAAGTGATAGGTGATAGGTCACGTACTCGGCAGACAGCTATATGTTTGTGTGCTACGAATAGCTTGCAACTCGGCAGACTGATAGCACTGTCGCGCTATCTGCGACCACATAACAAGAGTAAATAGGCTGTGAAAGCGAAATGTGCTCCTTCACGAATCGCTCATTTTATTTCTCCGCCTTCATTCATTCTAAGAACTATCTATTCCTACTGGGGTGGCGTTAGCAAGACCCGTTGCAAAATGGCACCAAACGCCGAACTTGAGCTGAACAACGAAAGATCAGCGGTCATTATTAATTGGGATGACGGCCACGTTTCGAAGTGAGTAACTATATAGTCTCCGTTTATTGCTTTCATATATTATTGTCCTGAAAGCAGAGTTAGACCACTAGAAAATTGTCTGCTTTTCCGAATTAGATTAGAATTATAGCTACACGTTTTTTGCTTAATTGGATTAGAATTAGAATTTCTGAATTCTCAAAAAGTTGGAGATTGAATTAACTTCCTAATTAGAAAAAATAATACAATATTCAAGTACAGTTGATATCAAATCAGTGTGCATTCTGATGACCACGAGAATGGAAAATGGCTGTACACTAGGGCTCTTCAAAAATGACTTTTTTGTCAAATCGTACTGGCTACTTGGTAAAATTGTTAAATTGCCTAATTTAAGCCTACACACCAAATTTGGTTCAATTCCAGCCAGTAACCGCTTTGCTACAGGAGCAGAAAGTTTCTATTTATCACATAAAAAGAAATAATAAAAAAATTGAAAATTTTCTGTTCATCCCATGAAAGTGCTAGGCTGTCTATAGAAACGATGCTCACCAAATTTGGTTCAATTCCAACCTCTGGAGGCGGAGTTAATGCCGTCGAAATTTTTGGATTTGAATAAAATAGTGTTTACGGTGACCGATTCTTTGTTTATATATTATAGTTGTGCTCACCGTAAATACTATTTTATTCAAATCCAAAATTCTCGACGGCAATACCACCTTTCACTGGTTGGAATTCCAAATTTGGTGAGGATCGTTTCTATAGACAGCCTAACACTTTCATGAGGTGAACAGAAAATTTTCAATTTTTTTATTGTTTATTTTATATAATAAATAGAAACTTACTTCTCCTGTAGCAAAGCGGTTACTGGCTGGAATTGAGCCAAATTTTGTGTGTAGGCTTAAATTAGGTAACCTAACAATTTTATCAAGTAGCCAGTACGATTCGAGAAAAAAAGTCATTTTTGAAGAGCCCTACTATACACCAATCTTGGCTCGTATCGCGTTATACAGTCGTCCTATAGCATTTTCAGGAAAACCAGAAGTTAAGTAGATTTAAAATAAAACCATAAAAACAGTACACAATCAGATCAGAATTAGATTACCGGCATTACACTCTTTGTAGTCCAAGTTACAAAACTATCATTACCCAGTTGTCCACGTCTGCCTCAAACCGAGATAAGTGCGCTACCTACCAGGACGTTCAATGCTATTTTCAGATCGCACGTGACGCGATTAAGGTTCCACTGCCGGTGCAAGACATGCGTGCCATCCTTCTCCGGAATGATGCCGGTAGACAAGGACGCTTTCTCCGATGACATGAAGATCACCAAAGCTGAGATTATCGGTATTCTCTCTGGCCTATGGCGTTTTCATAAATATTGGCGAAATACATCGGGGTTATCCGCGAAGGAGCTAGTGGCCGGTATCGGCTGAAAAACATGATATCGGTCACGTTATAGTTACAACACAGTTACAACAGTTTAAAATGTGCTACGCCCGTTGAAACTCTCATGAAATGATTTACAGTCATACAATTATAATACGGTATAACTACTGTATCTACAAAATCCCGTCATGAATTTTTAGCAAAGGCAATGAGCGAAATATGCAATTGAATAGTATATTCATATTGAAATGAACCTGAACATTTTCGGCTGATACTCGTCAGGGGTAATCGTCTTCAGCTAGTAGAGAATTGGAAAGAAAATTGTATGTCAACATCTGTATCCCAAAGTCTGACGCCACCGGCATGAAATTTTTAATAATCGATTGATAATCCGATTGTTGATATACTATATTGTTTCTTGGGGAAGCGAGTGGCGTAGTTGTTTAAACCCTGCAGTCACGACACCAATGGTTGGTTTATCTGCGGGCTCCTCATCGCCGATCTCGCTGTGTACACAGCTCCTTGAAAAGCCCAGAAGAAGAGAGAGCCGAACTCTGGAAATATGGCCAGAAAAAGACCGCAAAGACAGTGATCTTAATGCAATGTCCGTGCTGGGTGCAAATGACCTGAGTTGTTAAAAGCGCCCAATTACGTGCGAATCAAACAAACAAACAATACTATGTTGTTTCTAATTCTCTACTAGTTGCTGGAGATTATCCCCGACGAGTGTCAGCGGAAGATATTCGGATTCATTTCAATATGAAAATACTATTCAATTGTATACCGAAGTTCTGTACCTCCAACAAGCTCGTCAAATCAGCGGAGTGTATTTATTGTTCTGTTGGTCAAATCAACGATATAATAGATTTTGTTTTGTCAAGAAAATAAGTAGATATTTAGACAGATGAAGTCCGGATTCAACACTGAACATCTCCCCATGTATATATGTTTACTGTTTGGCCGTCCGCATTCAGACGGAATCTTCAACATGGAGATCAGTGGCGAAGCAATGGATGGCCACGTGACAACCATTCCGATGACTTGGTTACGAGAAAATTGCCGCTGTAACACGTGCATTGACTCGGCAATCGGAAGGAGCAATGTAAAGTTTGGGAACCCTAAAAATCTTCCAAGTGCCTCTTACGAATCGCTGACAACGAAGGAGGGAAAATTCGAGTACGCTAATTGAAATACACAGTATATGAACTTGACAAAATTGGCAGCGAGTTAACATATACTTGGGCATAGGCAGACTTGGAGTAGATATAATTCTATAGTTGTCCGAATAGACTGATTAGAGAAAATACCGGTAGTATAATTCTAATTTAAAATATGAAATGTTTCTATGCTCTGATTTCAATTCGACTATAATTTCCCGTTTTCCTGAAAATGCCGGTATGGTTGACGTAGTTTGGAACTCACACGGTGGTGGCGGGTACATATAGATATATCCCTTTACAGCAGGGCCGGCCAACCTTTTCAGCCAAAGGGCCACATTCGATTGACGAAATATTGCGCGGGCCACTTACCGCGCGAAGCGCGAAAATTTTTTGAAGTTCATAGGTCAATAATATTGTCTCTTGACTATATTGCGAGCCTGCCGTATATCGCTGGGCTAAGTTTGCGAGTAATGGACTATTCGGCGCATGGACATATCGATATCGAAAGCTGCGACCAGCATGCGTCAATCTTTCCGTGCCTAGGTTTCATAGTCAACGGTCTTACTGCGAGTGCAAACGCAAGGTCGCATATGTTGAACGACACTCTGTCCCGTAATCGCGAATATAGTTAGACTCAATCTGATACATCGGGCGTTCTTCCATTTTCACGAAAAGGGCAACAATATTAAAAACAAGGAATCGAGTGACAACATGTTACGCTAAGCATGCAGAAAATTTTTACTTTTGATAAATCCATCGCAAATTATTCTGCTTTATTGTAGTGTACGAAGATATACCAATATGCGACTGGCTGATGGATCTGTCAATGCGTCGGAACTGATATTTTAGTCATCACATCTCAAGTGTTGCGGCCAAACTAATCAAATTTTTGGTTGGCCTTGCAAGTTCACAATCTGTGCAATCCATTTTTGATATTAGAAATTTCGGAAATTACCTCGCGGGCCACTCAAAACCTTCTCGCGGGCAACATGTGGCCCGCGGGCCACGGGTTGGCCGGCCCTGCTTTACAGTATATTTTGATAGACGCCTTTCTCTTTAGATGCCTGAAAAAAGTATTTGACGATGGCTTTTGTGTCATTAAAAATGTACCGAGAGAACATCTCAATGTGATCGAGGTGAGTAATGTCTTCGTCAGGCCTCTTAAACAGGCAGTCTCAAACGCGATACTGAATTACTCAAGGAAAACATAGAACTATGCTTAATGACCCGCGGGTGAAGAGCAGACTATTTAGCGGTTTATAACTCTATTCAATCGGTCAATCATTGTATTTTTAACAACACATTTGTTTGCGAATAATGGTGTCGATAGAATAGAGCCCTAATAATCAGTAATATTATATATCATGTATACATTCTATAATCTTTAGGCTTGATAATAGAGTAGCTCACCGAAAAACAAAGGTATTGAATTGGAGGTAACAATTTGTAATCGATTCTCTTGTCTGGCCCGTCAGAGATCAAAATAAATGAATCCAACCTGCGACCCGATTTGAGTTCACATGCCTGAAAAAGCGTTTGAGCAAATATCTTCTATTATACCGCATGAATGAAGATAGTATAGCCTCGAATGTTGCATTTTAACGAAGTTTAGTATTGTGACCCAACCATGCTGTCTGAGCAGCTCAGGAGCAAGTACTCAAGAGAGTGAGAACATAGTGTTCACACTACGGTATGATACGAATGCTCAATCGGTTGCGCAACGATGGCCAATGTGCTTGCCGTTTGCGCTGCTCCTCGCCTGCTCCCAAACGGCATGTTTGCGTCACAATACCCAACTACGTTAAAATGCAACATTCGAGGCAGATTTTTTTTTTTTGGGGGGGGGGGGGGGTCCAGGACCACGAGCAGAATAAAATTTATATTTTCGCAATCAGTACCACGGTAGCTTTCGATTGATACCCGGTCAAAAATTACCGCCAAATTGCCTTTGATCAAATGGAAAGTGTGACGTGGAACAATCTTATACTGCGCCGTGAGATTTGCTTGCGTCCAAACCATATAGGACATTATGCTCTCACTCACTCAAAATCGCATTAGATATATGGCGAGTGCGAATTCTCATAGTTCCGGACATCAAGTTTTACCCTTTACCGATGCGCACACTTTCTGCGATCAAATATTTATCACGTTTGCTTGGCGGACTATATCTTGCCAAATCTCTATCGACAAATAGTTTACAAGCTGTACATTAGAAATGCTTTCCGACATATTAATATTACTATAATGGGTCGTGATTTGAATACTTGATAACTCCGACTTATCTTTAGGTCGGAAAGATGTTTGGATATATCCGGTCAACCCTATATGATACGGTGAGTAATTTAGGGTTCATAAGTTTTCGGAATTCAAAATTGAACGCTATTGTCAGCACTTTGATGTCAAATACGAGCCGGATCCTTACAACTCCGCTTACACTTCGTTAGGACTTCCGTACCATCAGGATTTGCCATATTATGAAGCGATGCCGGGGGTGCAACTTCTACACGCCATGGCGTAAGATTTCGCTATTGACTACTGGGGATTCTAACAATCCTCGACTGCGCCTCACGCTTGGTGGGTTCAGCTGGGTACAGCCAACCGCGGTATACCAATATTCAAGAGCGATATTGATGTGTAATCATACTGAGTTCTAGTGCCAGTACAAGCATAAGCATCTCTGCATGGATATCAGAATCAAATACCATGTGAATCACCATCGCAATCAAGTGGGATCGAACCACTTTTGTTGCACACATATGCATAATGATTCCATTCTTGCAATCCGACGACCGCAGGTTGTAAATCGCATAGCTCAGTAAACTCAAGATAATGTAGTAAATTACATACTTAATATTGCACTAATATTATTATTATTAAATTTCAACTTATTTTTGTGTGTGGTGTGTTAGACCATAGTGTCCTATATGGTGTCGACGCAGGCAAATCTCACGCCTCAATGAAATTGTATCACGTCACAATTTCCATTTGGCTACAGGCAATTTGACGGTCATTTTTGACCGGCTTGCCGAGCATTAAATTTGGTAAAACGGGTATCAATCGAAAGCTGACTCTGCACTGATTACGAAAATATAAATTTTATCCAGCTTGCGGCCCTGGAACTCCCACAATCAGCCTCGAATTTTTCATTGTTATGGGGATTGGCATTGGGACGCAACAATGGTGTCTGGGTCTTTTTCTCTTGAGCTACTCTCTCGCTTCGCCAGACAGCATTGTTACGTCCTGAGCTACTCTCTCGTTTCGCCAGACAGCATTGTTGCGTCTCAATGCCAATCTCCATAACAATGAACAATTCGAGACTGATTATGGGAGTTCCAGGGCCATGAGCGGAATAAAATTTATATTTTCGTAATCAGTGCAGAGTCAGCTTTCGATTGATACCCGTTTTACCAAATTTAATGCTCGGCAAGCCGGTCAAAAATGACCGTCAAATTGCCTGTAGCCAAATGGAAATTGTGACGTGATACACTCTCATTGAGGCGTGAGATTTGCCTGTGTCGACACCATATAGGACACTATGGTTAGACTTAGAGGTGATAAGTATTACTTTTTTCATGCCTCTTGAAAAAGGCTCATGGCCCCCAGGTTGGGAACCTATGTTGTACAGTATGCAGGCGTCGTTGAAATCAAATCCGCCACTACAATAATGCTCTGTCGCAATTCAATTATGACTTTCCACTGTGCAGTTTCGACGAATCCATCCAAGGAGGGGAGTCCCAGTTAGTCGATTTGTTCCGCGTCGCGGATATACTCCGCAAGGAATCCCCGGAAAATTTCGAGGCGCTATGCAGGATTCCAGGCACTTTCCAAACCAAAGACCTCGCCAGACCTCAGCCCGCCTGGTATCAGAACTCCAAAACGCACATCGAAGTGGACTATTTCGGAAATGTGGGTATACTGACATACATCGAGATGTGGTCAAAGTAGTCATTGTTGGTACACCACCAGTAGTAGTAGATATAACTTCGGTAATTTTTACTACAGTACAAGTTAAAGTAGACATTTACAATAAAAGTAAGTATTCTAGGCCTACCGTTACCGTAGAGATCGAAAACTGTCAAGTAGAAGTGGAAGTTGTCAAAAATCAAATCACTCAAGTAGTTGTGAAAGTAACGCCGTGAATGTCTACTCAAATACAAGTAAAAGAAGCGACTTCCAGGCTTGGCAAAACCGGAAAGTAGTTTTACCGCCTCTGCATACATATCTCCGCAGACAACTACCTACGCTGTCCGACGAGCGTACTGTTACATCATAGTGACAGTGAGTCTAGTCAGTGGTCACGAATATGTTTTCCGTAACTATGAATTCTAAGAGCTCTGCCAGATTATTTTATTGAAACTTAAGGCGTTACTCAACTCCTCCGATTCGCATGTTTATATCGCGAAATGCATGTAGGTGGTATCCATACATTGGAATCCTGGAGTGGAAGGTGCCCTATGCGTGCGACAGGAAGATGAAGCAGCCTATTATATGGCATATGTGCATTTTCTGAGGATTTTGAAACGCCCAGAGTTGGAGGTGAGCATGAGCAACCGCTATTGATCTATCAACGGTTGTTTGTTGTTTGTGGTAGGCCTATTCATGGTGTTTTTCGATAGCAACGGTCTTTTACGCCTATATGGAATCTCTGTCCATTTTTTGAAATAAATCCTGCGTGATGAGAGATTTTCTATATAGAATAATTAAGGAATTAAACAGAAAATCCTGCGTGACGTTGCCACAAATTCCACTCCGGCTTTTACGCGGGCCGATAGTCTTTACCACGATTATACCCTTGCTGCTGATACTGCTGCTACTGATACTGATGCGAGCGAGATAGTGTAATGGTTATGCGTCCGGCTTCTCGAGCGGCAGGTCGTGGGTTCGATCCCCGGCCGGGTCATACCAAAGACTCGAAAATTGGTATCCGCAGCTATCCTGCTAGGCGCTCAGCAATCACGGATAGCATGGAGGAGAAAAAAAACGGGGGCGCAGCGGGGCCTACGATATTCACGGCCTTATCTGGCACATTACACCGGCAAGAGCTAACAGGCCGACGCTCACATAACAGAAATTTGCTATTATGCCCGGGGTAACAATGGGCGATCATTTTGATTCGACGATACCTCTTGACGTAACAATCGGCGATTGTTTTGATTTCGCTTCTTACACCAGCGGTACTGGCGTTATGAAGAGAGTTTTCGAGTTGAAGGTAGGTTGAGATGTTTTAAGCTGTCGTTTTCACCATCTTATAGTATTAGGCAGGCTATAGTAATGCGATTGAACTACTCTTTAGCAGACCTCTCACGTTTGAGGTGAAGTTTTTGAGCTAGTCACCGCGTTGGAAATGTTGTAGAATGATTCCGTAGTTGGCTAGTGCTACAGGGACGATATTTTTATTGTAGTGAAAATCTGTTCAGCTGTCACTTCCACCTGCTTATAGCATGAGGTAGGATACCGTTATGCTGTGGTTAAATGATTCATGTGGCCATTCTTACAGTGAATTTTGACTGATTGTATACTTGGTGACACAGGTTGGACTTGATGAAAAATAATCAATAATGGTCAATAAATGCTGTGTTTATGGTTGTAAGTCTGGATATTTGACAACAAACAATAAAGTTTCGTCGTTTCAATTTCCTTCGGATGATTTGGAGTTACAAGAAAATGGATATCATTGGTCAATAGACGTGATCGGAAGCCGACGAAGAATTCTGTCATTTGTGCCTTGCACTTCGAATCCAAGTACATCAAAGACTGTGGCTTGCGAAAAAAACTGCTTTTGGATAAAAAACCAGTTCCGTCCATCCGATCTGAGCAGGAGCTGCAACGGCCTTCAATGATCCCGACTGTGAGTCCGTGCAGAAAGCCACCAAAGACCAGGATATTTCAGAAGGATCAGCTGAATGATTTTGAGCTAGCTGATAGAATAAGCAGCTTATCCGATCTGACTGAGTCCCATGCTCCAGAAGGCTATACCACGTACAAAAGAGACAATGAATATGTAATATATTATCGTATGGAATTCCATGATTTCCCCAAGGTGTCAGAATGCATAAGGATTGATGACAAGTTGCATGTCAAACTGCAGTGTGGTGGGAAAAAAATGTACAACCCCCAGAATTATTGCCTGTCAAAGCAAACATTCAAAGCTCTGATTGAAACCCTCCAGTCACAGTCGCTGCGTATGGCAGACTTGTTCGCAGAGGGGTATGAATACATTATTTTAAGAAAATTACAAAGTGATCCGATTGAACGAAGATTCTCACGGTATAGGCAAATGAGTGGGGGGAGGTTTCTGGTTGGATTAACAGAAGTTACCAATTCTGAAAAGATAATACTGCTCCGTTCCATCCTAAAAATTGACTTAAATTTCTGGGAGCATGATATTTTTGTTTCCAGATCCACTCATTTTGACGATTTCAAACAAGTCATTGAAGATGTGGCCATTGAAATTACTGGATCAGCTTTATCTCCTGACACTGAGGATGTGTCGTATGTTGTTGCGGGGTGCATTGGTAAAAAAGTCCTCGATAAATTGGCTTGTCAGACTTGTTCCAAGATATTTTTTGATGAGTCCTGTGGCGCAAGTTCACGTTATTTCGACTTACTTGATCGCGGGGGACTGCTTGCTCCTTCAGAACCACTCGCCAAGTTTGTTTCATCCAGTTTTTCAGTCCTAGATGGTTGTGATAAAATCATCTGCTGTCACCCCCCAAGTCGCAGTCAGGGAAGCTGGTGAATATGTTTTGCATCGTTTTGGGGGGCCTTTACGCTTCGCATGTTATGATCATCAAGATCGAGCTTTGAAATTTGCGAGCAAAATCATAGTGAATATATTTTACAATAATAAGCAGAAGCTGGTAAATGCCTCTGTCAGAAAAGATGCTGTGAAGGACTTTAAAAAACGACAGTTGAACAAGATGCAGTTTGCATATTTCAGTGATGCATTTCCTTTCTCATCACTTGTAGTCGAAGCTTGTATACTACAAGTTTGTTTTTGTAATTAGTTTCTAATATGTCATGTGTACATGTACTGTACAGTGTAGGCCTACTAGTTCTTTTTCACATGCTTCAATTGATTTATCATGCAATAAAATACTTCAAATGAGCAGGTCGGTGTTTCACTATAGCTGTATACTATACAGTGTATAGTGTTATACAGCCTACCCTACCTCAGCGATTGGTTGATATCTGCGACGCTGTCTCTTGTCACTTTCTCAAGGTAAGGTACTGATTCGAATACATCAGCTTATCTCAGGCGAGGCGTCAGGTAGCAAGAAGCGAAATCGTCCATTATCTCGTATTTCTGCTTTGGGAGCGTCGGCCTGTTAGCTCTTGCCAGTGTAATGTGCCAGATAAGGCCGTGAATATCGTAGGCCCCGGGCGCAGACTAGATGACCTCATGGGGCCGTATCGCAACTCCGTCGTCAAAGCATCTCGACGGTGCAGGCGAAAAACAATACCATATCTCTCTCTCTCTCTCTTGCTCGTCACAACCCCCTTTTAGGATTATTTAAGACACCGTTACGCGGATCAACGGTGGAAGCAGGCACGAACTGGTTGGTGGATCCGAATTTGTCCGCGGAATATTAGTCATTTCACACCTACTCATGGATATATCACCTTTCCATTCTATTCTGGTTGAATATCGACATTCGTACCGGGGGGCTGCTGACAGAATTTCAGCATCCTCACACCCTAAAATGTGCTATCACGCCATGGATATTGCGACAGTAAGCGACCATGAGCAGTGGACCCCTTTCCGACCAGTCTTTGACTGCGACTTCGAATATCGCTTTCCAGAAATCCACTCATTATGGGACCGTGGCACAATCTCCAAACGACTGCGTCCCAGTATCGCCATAATTAAATGAAAGTAGTTATCGTATTTTACCAGAGGTGGTCAGTAACGAAGTACTTCTACTTTTTCGAAGTACTCAAGTGGTTTTCCTCTACTTCTGCTACTTACTCAAGTAGATCTGTTTTTCGCTACTTCTACTTCTACTTAGTAATATTTTGTGAACTACTTACTTACTTACGCTATTTTCAGTTTGTCAAGTAGAAGTAGTTTATTCCCCAATAGGAAAGATAGCCCAAGGAATTTTGGGGCTGCTGTTCTCAAGTGTACCAACATTTAATTATCATAAAAGTCATGTAATACCCAGAATTTTCGTTGCGCTTCGTGCACAGTAGATATGGTGTGACACATATATGTGTTAACGAAAGCATCGCTGAATATAATTTAGATAGCGGTTTGCGTGGTTCCTTTCACACCGCATTGTCACCTAGACCAAATATTTCATCACAGTAAGTATTGCTTCCCATAATATTTGAAACTATCGTTTCGCAATCTAGCATTAACCTATTATACCTAGCAGCCTATGACGCGTCCAAATCTGGAAAAGTGGACTTTGACTTTTTGCAACGTTAGACCTGTTTTAGCAGACCACCGTTTTTAAACTTTCTGGACAATAGACATGAATTATACTTTCCGCTTTTTTTTTTTAAATTACGAGTATTATACGTTGAGTTCTAATCACAGTTTCAGTTCTTTTGTATGCAAAACATACATGTTGAAATATAAAAGCAAGTGTACCTATGCCTCATATTTTCCGAAAGTAAAGCTACACGCTATATCTATATGGCATTTTTTCGATCTGCCATATTTTTCATTACCGTTTACTAATCGCGCAAAATGTTACAGCCGTATCCGACACAACTAGTCAGTATTGCTCTGCGACTTAACTAGGGGCCCTATAATGTGGGGGAGGGCGCCTTGCCATGATATTCTCTAAAACGGGGTGTTCGAGTAAACAAAGAATTAGTATCGCATTCCATATCTACACCATCATTTACATCCCATGATATGGAAGACTGCTTATTCTGTCAAAAATTAACACCTCCTGGGATGCATCAATATGAATCAAGCTCTCTACACCTTCCTCATAGCTCAATTTGCAGCTTTTGACAGTCCATGCGAACGAATTACGATTGTTTTCACAATTACTTACTTACTCGAGTAGATGATTTAAAGTCAGTCAATTCTTCTTCTACTTCAAATAGTTTTAGATTGCTTATGAAATAAGTACTTCTACTCGTACTTGAGTAGATTTTTCCGTCATTACTTCTACTTGAGTAGCTTTCTTGACTACTTTGACCACCTTTGTATTTTACACCAGAGTAGGCCTACATGGTAATGTGCCAAACTATAATCATCATTGGTTTATTAGCAATTTATTAGCAATTATAAGGATACATTCTGTCGCAGTACCTGTTTCGCATGCAACCGGGAGATCTGATTCTCTTCAACAACAGACGCATGGCCCATGCCAGGATGGAATACAAAACATCGGAAGGGCGAAGACACTTGCAAGTTAGTTTTAGTTTATTCGAAAGTTAAAGTGATCGTATTCTGGTCTGGTTTTCTATCTTAATCGATGTCATACACTCACAACCGCTTTATTACACGGATTAACGACTTTCAAGCATATCGACTCGAGGATAAATCAATGTAGATCCACAGGCATGGTTATGACCTGTAGTCATTGACGCTGCAGACATGCCCGAGCAGCAGCACACGTATAGGCCAGCCCTATATAATACTTTCCAAGACTCTTCAAACTGATGCAAAACTTTTCAGGGATGCTACATCAACCTGGACGATATGAAGAGCACGTATATGGTGCTCGCGCATCAACTGGGGAAAGATGTGGTCTCGCCGAAGTGTGGTAATCGCAGCTGGTACTGAATCGCATACGGACGCGGAGATGGATACAATTCGATGCCTCGACAATTTAATTTTGTCTAATGTCGCCAACGATTGGAAGTGAATATTACCTCATTCTATGTTTATCAGGTATATCAATTGCCGTAATAATATTACCAATGATTAATAATAAAATTTATATCAGAGAATTTCTGGCTGGCAGTTTGGATTCCATCATATGGATACATTGGATAGTGCATGCGAGTGTTCTGTTAGGTAGGATTCTGGTTGAAATCATTTTGCCCTTGATTAAAATCGATTTTAATCAATTAAATAATTCAACCTGTGATGATAGCTGAACAGTGAACACGTTTAATCTATATGATAATGATGGGTCGCCAGAATCATAACTGATCTGTTCTAGTATAACGAGGATACATGTTCAGTCAAATCGGGACCATCCATAATAGTTACATCTTCATCTTGATCGATGGAGTGGTTCCTGCCAGCAAACTGGATCACAGATGAGGGAACCTTTCAAATTCCATAGAGAGTCCGGATTGCGCTTGGTTTGCGGTATCCCACCAGTGCCTCGGAAATAGCAGCAGCACGTCGCAGACAACTAACTAGCATCCACAGCAAAACGCTAACATATTGATTGACCATCGCTCTTTGCTCGTTTCCCGTCTGTCTGCCAAATAGCTAAACTATGCCGGTGACGAGATGCTATCTCCGGTTCATATGAAATACACATGATTGTCCGACAATGAGCCACATTCACGCATCTCGTCCGAAAATTTGAAAAAATCAACATAATAATCAATAAAATCAAAATGGTAAAATTAAAAACAAAAAGAAAACCTGATTCAAACCAGAATCCTACTGTAAGGCATGTAAACCTAGATATTAGACTACTTGTTGACAAGCTGGCCAGATGTAAATAATATGGTAAACCGCGGGTTGCATATAGGCTTCTACTAGTTGGCGATGGTAAGATGAATCTAAACAATACGACATCCAACTAGACATCTTCAAGTCTTGAGGCAAATCGAAAATATTCCTACGCGAAGTCTGCATACGCATATTTTTGTGTTTTTATACTTGAGAACTTTTCTCTAAGGACCAGATTAAGGCAAATATGAAGCTCATTTGGCCGGCTGCACGCTATTAAGACGCGGCAGTTTTGCTGGCCGCAGGTTGCGCACCTCAGCATTAATGAATAGACGTAACAGAAATACGCAATACCTCAAAAGCGATGAAACCTTATTTCCTCCGTGACAAAAGCAGTCCAATTCTGAGTGATAGAAAATTCTATTCCATCTTGCGATATACCGGAATAAAGCCGCACAAATCACGATAGAGGCGTAGATATTGCCCAGAGCCAGCATAAAAGCAAGTCAGCAGTAACAAAGCGGCTGTAAAATACAGCAGTGGTGGCGAGTAACGAAGTACTTCTATTCCGAATAGATCGTGACTTTGCACTATGAAAGTGGTTATGATCAGACTACTTCTTGACTGTCTCTAGATTTTAGTCAAGAGTTGGCCTAGAATATATATATTTTACACATCAATCGACAAGTCTATATGTAGCCAGCTACCTGAACAGAAATTTAATGATGACTATTGGAATACAGCTCAGGTTTGGATTACCGAAGCAGGTCTTCATTGATTATAGACTGCATCGGATTTTAGTTAGGACAAGGCCTAGAATACTTGACGGTTTATTTACTTTGAAATCAGTACTGCCACTTTTACTCAAGTATAAGGTTACATTACCTTCCTTCACCTTGAGTATCAACAACAACCTTGACCACCTATGAAATACCGTAGCACTGGCAATTCGACACAGAAGAATCGCGTTTCCACCAATAATCGCAAGGGCCTTGTATATCACACACCACGCCATTATCAGCATACTACGTGAACACGGTGGCTCGCAATGTTTCCGCTTTGAATTTCTCATACTCTCCACTCGCGACCGCCAGCCTGACACGCTCAAAAAACGCTAGATAGTGTTGTAAGTTATGAAGAGTCAGCAGAATCGGTGCCAGCAACTCGTTAACCGCTATCAAATGATACAAGTACGCCCTCGTGTGGTTCTGACACGCGTAGCAAGTGCATCCAGCCAGCAGAGGCTCAAACGCCAACCGGTTAGCGTCGTCGCTTAAATCCAGCACGTCAGGACCGGGATTACCCGAGTTTGAAGTGCCTGGAATGGGGAAGACTATTGCTTTGTTGTTCTGTGCGAGAATTATCGGGTACGAAGTGTCGAAGATGTCGATACCAGCTTCCAAGAGTTCGAATACTCTCCTTGGGCTTTGAGGTCCGGGAACAAACCTGGCGACAGAATTTCGATTGTAGCAGCCACCATTGGACAACTGGAAAATTTTCAACTTTTCCTAATTTGACTATAGAGTTAGAATGATAGGTGCTAGCTACACAGTTTCTTCCCAAATTTGTTAAGAATTAGAAACTGAATTGCCATCAACTCGGAAATTGGATTGAGCTGTTCTTCTGCAAAACGATTGCTTGGTTTACGGCTTCCAAATGGATCGACTACCCGCCTATATTTGTTTACTGCAAATCTTGAGAGGTATCGTTGAAGTGTACGGTAAGTTATATTATAGACAATGTGCTAATGATTACTAGTTCATGAGTTGATGTTGATTTGAAACGAATGAACAAATTTCATCTTGACATAACCGCCAAGTTATGATGTGGACATTACCCTATTCATCGTCAATCCTCAATGCCATGATTGGTTTCATGGACAATTGGACATGGTCAGTTGTGCCTATGCTCATCAGCCTGCTGAAGCAGTTGGACAGATTTTTAGTCTGCATACCTTATGTTCAATACCATACAACGTTTTTCCAGAACCCCAGAGAGACTCGCGGCAGACCTGAGAATCACAGCTTGTGAATCACTGATTACTGATCACTGTCGAGTTTTCAGAAACACCGCAGATCAAATTAGAATTCAAATTACACCATAGAAACGTGTCAGAAACTAGAGTAGAATTATATTACTGGCATTTCTCTTCAACTCGACAAAAGAGTCTAGTTTTTCAAGTTTACTTAGTAGCTAGCCTCGTGTATGGGTGTTGATCATTTGTACCTTTGACTGAATCGGTTCTACATCACAGCACATCCGTAATCACCAAATCCTACCTCAATTTATTCTTCGGTAAATCGGCAACCGACGCTTTTACAAGGTCGATATAATCGCTGTGTTCACAGTCGATGCCTTCCACCGAGAATCCAATGGTTTTATCCACTGAAGCAACATAGGAAGGGGTTAAACTGGGGAATGTTTCAAACTTGTACAAATACTGACGATGGTCTCCCAGCAGTTTCAGCGCCGACGTCGTATACCGTTTTCGCAGCTCCGTGCTGTTGCCGCCTTGCAGAGGTGGAATTAGGAGAGAGTCTTTCAATCTAGAAATGCGACACAAGGTTGATACGGTGATACGCTACACGGAATTAGGCGAGTTCTCTATAGAACTTCGATGCATACAAAATGAATAGTAGGCTATATTCATATTGAAATAATTTTTTTCCAAATTACACTAGAATTAGAATTACAGCTACACATTTTACAAATCAGAATGGAATTAGAACCAGGCCTATGGCTACACGTTTTTCCAAATTACACTAGAATTAGAATAATAGCTACAAAATATTATAGCTACACATTTTTCCAAATCCCACTAGAATTATAGCTACAAATTCTTTCCAAATTGCACTAGAATTAAAATTATAGCTACACGTTTCACAAATCAGAATAGAATAGAATTAGAACTATAACTACACATTTTTTAAAATTACACTAGAATTAAAATTATAGCTACACATTTCACAAATCAGAATAGAATTAGATCTATAGCTACACATTTTTCAAAATTACACTAGAATTAGAATAATAGCTCCAAATTTTTCCAAATCACACTAGAATTAGAATTATAGCTCCAAATTTTTACCAAATTACACTAGAATTAGAGTTATAGCTACACATTTCACAAATCAGTATAGAATTAGAACTATAGCTACACATTTTTTAAATTACACTTGAATTAGAATTATAGCTATAAAATTTTTCCAAATTACACTAGTATTAGAATAATTGCTACAAAATATTTCAAAATTACACTAGAATTGGCATAATAGCTACTAACCATCTTCAAATTACACTAGAATTGAATTATAGCTTCACATTTCTCCAAATCACAGTAGAATTATAGCTACAAATTCTTTCCAAATTACACTAGAGTTAGAATTATAGCTACACATTTCACAAATCAGAATAGAATTAGAACTATAGCTACACATTTTTCAAAATTACACTAGAATTAGAGCTATAGCTAAACAGTTCTTGAAAATTAGATTAGAATTATTGAATTCATCCAAACTTGGACAAAAATCAAGTTCAGGTCATATCAAATCATAGCTCATCCTCATAAGCATGCGAATGGCAAATGTCTGTACACCGTGGTAGGCTCGTTTCGCACTATACAGTTTTCCCCTTGTAGAATTTCTTTCTTTGGATAATCAGAAATTATATTAGAATTAGAGCATGCAGCAACATTTGACAAATCACTTGAGAATTAGATTGCCGGCATTTCATTCTAATTAGACAACTAGAACGATGTAATTGTCCAAGTCGGAATCGGAGGTGGCCAATGATACCACAAATAGCTATAATGTTCAGAAATACACACGGTAGCTATTTCACGTGGTTAGTCCGCCCACTTTGCCCGAAAAGCGACGCAAACTCATCCTAACACAAATTCTACTTTTCAGAATCTAAATCGACAAAAGTAGTTCTGCCGAAAAAACGGTAGGCTACATGTAGAAGCGGAAGTTGTCTAAAACACAACCACTTGAGTAAGTAGTGTAGGTAGGCAAAACCTACTTGAGTACGTACTCTGAAAAGTACAAATACTTCATTACTGACCGACTCTGCTACATACACGCCCACTCACTCCGAACGCTTTTTCAATATCGACAAGCTGTCCTCCAAAAATTTAACGGAATTGGCGAAAGATTTTGAAATCCTCTTTTTCGACGCGTTTTCCATCGCCGTGTCGCTGTCGCCGAGAATTTCGAACACGTCAGGCTCCAGTTTCGACATCAGTTCTATATGCCGCGCGGGGTCGACCATGATACGACCGCTATTTCCCCAGACTGAAACCGCCTGCAATCGTAAAAAAGCGACAAGTTGTTAATGCATGTTTAATGTATGTACTGTAGCAGTGGTTCTCAAACTTTTTTAGACACGCCCTCTTTATGATAGTGAAAAATTTCGCGACCCTGTTATCGTCATATCAAAAAATGCAACCGATATGCTAGCGAGCCCAACGCATGGTTTGATGGCATGGAAGGGTATGACTGTTGATGGGAGGATTCTTAAATATGAAATTTGGACTATACACAGAGTAATAACTAGAGCCATGTAAAGTCATTAATTAAAGTCATATTTTTTCCTATGCATCAGTAAGTCGTGAAATGAATTTTAACACAAAACGCATCCCCACGAGGTATATTAGGGAAGTTATGAAGTCACATCTTGTCAACCTATATCAGTGTCTGTGGAGCGCTCATTTTCCTTAAACTTAAGTCATTTTACGACCAAATTGTAACTTCAAAGACTCTAACATTCCACACTACATGAAACTGTACTACAACAATGGTTTAAAATAAAAAATGGATGTGTATTACTGTTATGTTGTGTCTGTTTTACTCTTTAGTTCCGTGAGTGACGTTGTTCGCATGTAACAATTAACGAACACATATTTTCCCAAAAATAAAGTCGTATTATTGCTTATTAAGGTCGTGTAAAAATAGCCATAGTAATAACAATGAATTGTAGGTAAATTTTCAGTTGATCGCAGCTTCGCGCCCCCCTTGAAATGCTTTCACACGCCCCAATTTGAGAACCACTGTACTATAGGGTTGTTTAAATATGTGTTTTTTTCCCCCGGATTCCGGCGATTCACTGATTATATCGTTAGGTTGCTTAAAAAACACGCTGTGCACCAAATCTGGCTAGATTCCAACTGGTAGACGTAAACGCGCAGAAGGTTGAAAATTTTATGGTTAACCGGCCATTAAATTATTGAGTGGTCTACAAAAACCATATAGAACAAATTTGACGCAACTCGAGCCCGTAGGTGCGGAGTTATTTGAGCTTTTCATAAATAATTTTGGGATTACCCACCATACAGGTTACTTTTGCGAACCCAAAATTTCCAACTGCAATAACTTCGCTTCTGCAGGTTGAAAGTGAGCAAAAATTGTAAAGCATCTTTCTTTTAGACAACTCAACAATTTCATGAGGTTGACACTAAAATTCGAATCTTTTTCAAATTTTTGTTAATTCAAAATTTTCAAACTCCTGTGCTTAACCGTTCACATCTACCAGTTGGATTCGAGCCAAATGGTGTGGTCCGAAAAAAAGAAGATATTTTTAAACAACCCTAACATGCCTGCACCTACATAGTAATGTGTCATCTGTATTAGAGGTATAGGCCTACCTACAGTCCTACACGGGCAGTATAAGTTTGCAAAGGCATTGATAGTGTCAATCAGGATAAGTTTCAACCACCATTTCACAGTATCAAGATGAATCTACGGAACTTACCTTAATTGTGTTCAATGTGGGACATGGCTTTCCCCTGGTTCTCGGCAACGAATCTTTTGTTGTCACCATTGTTACAGACGGGGAACCGAGATTGAAAAGCTCAGACATAGAACCGGGATATTCCGATATCGTCTCTTCATGATCGATAACGGACAGCAGTGGAATCTGCGATGAACATTCACACTCGAGCAGATTTTAATAAATGGGAAAATTTCCACCTTTTTCAAATTTGTTGCAAATTAGAATTGCTGATTTCACAAAAACTTGGAAATTTAGTTAAATTACGCATTGTACAAAGATACAACAATATTCGACTTTAGTTAATATCAAATCATTAGTGATTCCGTACCGCATTAGAAACCTACCTTGGCTACATTTGGGCGAAATTGTTTCGGAATGTATGAATAGGTCTCCGTAGTTAGATGTGGCACGCTTCCGGCATTCGTCGACAATATACATCCCGGAAAACAGATTTCTTTCTTCAACTGCAAACAGACGTCACATGCTTGAAAGTTGAAATTGATGAAGATGCGACAGTAAATCAACAGTAAATTTTTGCGTGTGTGCGACATAATGCATGGTGAGAGAGAGTCTTTTATTCACCGATCAATGACACATTACAAAAATGCAGCTGAAGGAATTGTTTTTAAAACATGGTAGCCTGTTACTAGCATAAGCTGTTACAGTATCAGTATCAGTCTATTATTATTTTCATCATTTCAAAACACGACAAAACTGTGATACAATGAAAAGATGGTCTCTCGAAGTCGTAACGACTTGGAGAGAGTCTTTGACACCTTCCTATCTTTTCATTGTATCGCAGTCTTGTGATATTTTGAAACGATGAAAATACTAATAAACCTGATTGATTGATTGGCAAGTGACAAAATTAATAACCGACAAAATGGATATAATTCAGGTAATCTTACAGAGACAGTAGTAATCAACACCCAATTCCATAATATGACATGGCCGGGTTCCTTCAAGTGAAAGGTATAAACCCCTCCTTACTGGAAAAACATAGAGACCTAGTCCACCATTACAATAATTCAGACACCGGTACCCTTGGTGCGATATTTGAATTGGTAGCCTATAACTGAGATTCAGCCTACTGTGAGACTGATTCAGAGAGTGTAAATTTTATAATTTTTCACCGCACTACTGTGAATCATTAGCAATAATTCCATCCAGCTGTATCATACCTATGCATATACTGTATCCTATATTTTGTTCGATTTTCAGCCCAGGCTACACTACTGCGCGATGTAATCGACGAAATCTGAATGATTGGTGTTGAATTTTCAAATTACCTCCCCTTTAGACCAGACAGTTCTTCCGAATCGCAAAGCTCCAACATCTCGCACTTCGAAATCCATAACGAGTCGCGGTTGGATCCGGGTCCAACTCTCGTTCTCTTGTCACTAGTACCAGCACGCCCAACCTTATCACTAACGGCACAAACGCCCAAATAATAACAATTTTGCTTATTGAATATTTTTATGTCCTTACTCCTTACGTTCACGTGTGCCGATTGTAGTGGCAGTAAGTAGACCGTAAAGGTAAACACGGCAGTCGGTCGTCGGTATAGTTCATACAGCGGTTATACTTTCAACTTTACATAGGTCGGATGATGGCAGTGTGCAATTAATTTTTCTTTCTTAAATTATCATCATCATTGCGTTTATAAGACACCGCTTACCGCTGACATTTATGTCGGGTGTCGGTTCAGAAATAATATGAGCAACAAAACGTTGATCGATTTTACATTTTGTACAGATATAAAATCCAACATATATTAAATTATCTGATGTGCAACACAGCGGGAAATAGATAAACTTCGCTCCACGCTATACGCAATCCGAATCAAGTCACGGCGCCACGGTTACTACTTATTGTGATGCGGAGAAGAAGCGCACTTTATAATCAACGACAGAAGCAGCAGTAATGAGAATCGGGCGGACTCAGATAGGGCCAGGACAGGATTTTGCACAATTTTGAGACAGTCGGATCGAATTCGGACTCTATCACAGATTTTGTTTCGGATGTTTTCGGATAGTTGTAACTTTTGCTTAGGATAATCTTGGATAATTCTGACCAGACGTGACTTTTGCTTTCAAGTCAAAAGAAGAAATCGTCCGTCCGACAGCCAAAAACGGATAAGCCGATAAAGATATTTTTTTCAATTTTATTTTAAATTATTTCTTCAAATTTGTCAAATTTAACAACTTTTTGTCTGGGTTTCCCACAAGAGTTGAACTTCAACATTTTAACAGATGTTATAAGAGGCCTTGACATATGGGTGAAGAAATTGTTTGGTAACAATATAGTTCACAGATTTGCGAAATATTTCATAAAATGCCCTTACTAATTCTAGTTGTCTAATTTCACTAAATTAGACCAAAATGCCAGTAATCTAATTCTAATCCCGTTTGTGGAATGTTTCTATGCTCTAATTCTAATTCTAATCTAATCTGTGAAATGTTTTTATCCTCTAATTCTAATTCTAATCTAAATTGTTAAATGTTTCTAAACTCTAATTTTAATTCTAATCTAATTTATAGTTTTCCGGGAAATGCCTTTTTTTCCGCGGCATTTTGCAACGAGGCATCAAGAATATCCCCCACGCGCAGGAAAATCCAGTCTCAAGTCGCCATCGCAATACTTATACCCAAGGTTCCCTCTTATTTCTGACGAGTCTGCGCACTGCGCTCACCAACTCACTGCGCAGACCCTTGGACAACGGTGCGTAACGACTAAAAAAAAGTTCATCACTTCGGATTTTTTGTGCGCAACTTTAATTTTCTGTGCGCAGAAACCATGTCAGCACTGCGCATTTGCGCACGTGCGCAGCTTAGAGGAAGCATTGCTTATACCGTTTATTCATAGTAGTTATTGTGACGAACATGCTAGCATAGTAAATTGTAGTCTGCGAACAACCTTCTAGTCTCGATCACAAACAGAACAGAAGTAAGGAAATAGATAGTTAGCAGAGGCTTGTTCACTTTCATGCCCACAACTACATCAAGAAAAAAGACGATATTTGCTTCAGATCCAACAAAAGAAAATATATCAGACCATTAAGTGGAAAAATAATTCGCTGCGGAGAGTCAGAGGATAAACTGTGATGTTTCGAGTTACTGGAAAAGAGAAAATAGTTTTCCTCGTCTCAAGGCTGCTGTTTGAGATCTCGTAAGCATGAATGCAACATCGGCTCCACTGGAAGGGGTTTTCAGCCATGACGGAGAACCGTATATAGTGCAGGGATCGCCAACTCAAAACGCGTCGCGGACCACTTTTCAAATTTCGTAGAGGCCGCGGGCCGCAAGAATGCAATATCGAGACAAAATAGGCCACACGCAGTTGAGCAACCACGTTTTAAAAACTTTACGTTAGTACAACATCATGCTCACTGATATGGGCGATGGGCATAGTTACCACAAAAGAAGAAGTATTTTATTAAATAAGTACAAATACAACAACAAATATCATGATCATAAACGGGCCGCGTGTCGGTGACCCCGGTATAGTGCAAAACGAGTCAAGCTTGGTGTACAGACGTTGACCATTCTAATGCTCATCGGAAAGCACTGTGATTTGATATAAGCCGTACTTGATTTTGCTGTATTTCTTTCAAATTCACAATTTCATTTAATTCCCACGTTTTTGCTAATTCAGTAATTCTAATTCGAATCTAATTTGGAAAAACTTGTGCAGCTTCAATTCTAATTCTAATCTAATTTAGAAAAACTTGTGTAGCTCTAATTCTAATTCTAATCTAATTTGGAGAAATGTGTAGCTCTAATTCTAATTCTAATCTAATTTGGAAAAATCTGCGTTGCTCTAATTCTAATTCTAATCTAATTTAGCATAGCTGAAAATTTTCTAGTTGTCCAAGTCTGACTATGAACGTATAACTCTTGTACGCTGCATGCAACCAGCGCAGTGCCAATTACTGCAAGTATGGCCCAGCTGCAATTCATTTAATACGCGACAGTGGAGGATTTTTACAGCATTGCCAGCCTTTATTTTTGACCAAAATTGACCATGAAACGAACAATTGATTTGCACATAATTCGGCCAACAGCGAGCGGAATTACAGTGTCGCTTAGGTGGATCGGATGCAGATGAGGAGCCTAGATCAGTGGTTCCTAACCTTTTTCCTCTCGTGGACCCCTTGGCCGATGTTTGAGATAAAATTCCCCCTATGAAAAAGTTGCCTGTGACTAAGAAAAGGTGCTTTTTAACGCACAACCATTTGTTGACTGAGCAATATATGGCCAAACATATTCAGATATGTTCGAACTATGTCGAATGCGGATCGCACTGCACTTCGGTAAGGTGCAGCTAAATTTGACCCGTTTTTTTACCGGTCGGGTATAGCCGCTGACGAAAAATAAATCACCGAGTTCGCTTGCTATGGCCTTGAGTTGAATCGATTGATTTGGTATGTTTTTCACGTTAGCTCATATGTTGACTTAAAAAGCTAAATATTTTAATCAGGGGCCTTGTGCTGAATTCGGCTTGGCTTTTTCCTGCTTAATAGCAATTTGGTCGAGAGGCTGTCACGGGCCCTTGTCGCTTGCTTTTTTCTATAATATCTTCTACATTTCATTCAGTGTGCATGCCTCCTCTTTACATCGCCTAGGCCAAGGTGAGTGTCTGATTCCGGAGACTACTCCAAGTCGAGTCGACACCTTCCTATTTCATTGAGTCGCACTTTTGTGGTATATTGAACTGATAAAAATTGCCAATAAACCAATGATGAGGATGATGACGAAATCGTCTCGCGAGCCTCACTTTATCAGGGGGTGTAATATCTACAGAAGGAATTTAAACATACATACCTAGCTTAAAATCCGCCAAAGAAACGTATACAATTGTAAAGAACGAGCTTCATACGCAACACTTCTACCATAAAAATCTAAAAACCTTGCGAACCCAGTGTATCTTCGGATACAACCCTAAAACCAGATTCCCCCTGAAAACTTCAAAATTCCCCCCTGGTTGGGAACCACTGATAGACCTCCACCTCGATCACTTGGAGGTATTTTGGAGTCGCCCTTGATCGGGCTTGAACGTGCAACCTATTGGTGTTCTATCATGGAAATGTGCCACTACAATAGCCGACACCTCCGTCATAGCAGCGACAACACATCTATTATATTATATTAAAACCTTGGACAAGTCCTGCCCAGTACCTCAATACTTACTAACATAAACAATATGAAAATGCACGTTGATACATTTCATGTCCAAATTCTGATATGACTCGTGCATAATTCTTGGCTACAATTGCAAAGTGTAAGAAATTATTTTTCTACGTGGGATTTATATTATGTTCTTATTGAGTAACCAATTGAATATATTTATCCCTCAAAAATGGTTATGAGTGGTTATTATATTGTGCGACGGGGACGCTGTGTACTGTCATAAAATACAACGTGCCGGCAGTGCAAGTTTGACACAAATCGGAGACTGTGTTGGATCCAGTAAATGCATATAAGATGCTTGTTGCAAGCAGAGGTCTTCAAAGTATCCAGTGTTAGTAAAGTAGACGTAATCATGCAGTTGATTCAGGTCTGAACCCACAACCAGTTCAAGTTTATTCGTAAAATTTCATCACTTCAAAACATCACAAGACTGCAATACAATGAATGATAGGAAGATCCCGAAACGACTAGGAATAGTCTTGAGATCAGACACCCACCAGGGCCTAAGCGATGTTAAGAGGAGGCATGCACACTGAATGAAAGTAAAAGAAGCTGTAATTTCAAGTGGCAAATGCAGGAAGGCGAGATCGACATGTCAGGTCGTGGTCCGGTAAATGGTGAGGGCTGACTAGTGTTCACTCAACACTCACACAACAATAAGTATAGGCCTATTGCTATTTTCAAGGCGTGCCACCAATACTTCAAGGGAACGTAGCAATGATGGTAGTTTCGAATTAAATTTGTTTGTGAGATAACACGCTTTGACTAGTAACTATACAGCTAAAATCAAGGTTGATTCCTTTTGGAATTGACAGAAGCATCTTCAGCCTCCTACCAAAGAATAAAGGACCCTAGAAATAGCTAATAGCTATCATTGTCGAAGATGAATTCTGTTCCCGTGGTGATACAGAGAAGCTTCGAGCATTCGTCAACCAGTTCTCCGAATTTTCATAAGGTACCAATCAACAGCAAAAGACAAGGGTTGCCGATACTTTCATGACGTATATCACAAATGAGAATTAGCCCAGCACCGGCTGTTCAATTTCTTATTTTCAGTGATATCCGTACTGCAAATCCTGTTTTCGATTCTTGACAGCGCTATGGGCGTTAAGAGGAAGGGAACCCCCAAAATATATTGAAACTATTTTTCTACTATGCATACTGCGGCATGTACAAAAATGAGTCCAACAGTATTAGCAATTATGAAAGAACGCCAACCTAGTATCGCATGAAATCGTTTGGCTACTTTAATCTAGGAGTGTGCTCTGTGCAACCTGCGAGAGCGCGACTATTATGTGAACGGACATTTCGACGCTGGACATTTTCAAGCTAGGGTCGCGACCTAGATATTATATTTCGGGCCACATACGATTCCGCACGGTATGTGCGCTGCCAAAATGGCTGGCGGCGATAAAACCTTGAAATTAAATAACTGCCGCATGTTGGCCAGAGCGTTGAACACTGTCCAGTCGCCGAAATGACCAGCGCTGGCCGCTTGAGGAATGAGACCCGCCGGGGAAAATACTGAGCACTGTGTCAAAATGCGAATTTGAAATTATGTTTAGCTCTTTTAGTTCGTCTGGCAGCCTACGTGTAAGCGATTTCAATATATCTGGAGCAACGACCACCTTTGCCGCTTTACCACGAGCTTTGCAGCTTTCTAGTCAAATCTAGTGACAGACGAACCTTAATGTGACATCAAACCGACTTGTATGATACAGGGGTGGCCTCATTATTTCATCAACAGGCCATGTCATCGTACCAACATTGATGGTCCTGTCACTTATTGGCTATGGCTCCGACTGGAAAGGACCTAAAGACCAGAAGATAGATAATAGCGCGACTAAATGATGCAAATATGACCAGAGGTGGTCAGTAACGAAGTACTTCTACTTTTTCGAAGTACTCAAGTAGTTTTCCGCTACTTGCGGTACTTACTCAAGTAAATCAAATTTCGGGTACTTCTACTTCTACTTCGTAATATTTTGTGATCTAGTTACTTAATTTTCGCTCTTTTAAGTTTGTCACGTAGAAATAGTTTAATCCTCCAATCAGAAAGATAGCCTAAGGAATTTCGGGGCTGTTTATGACGTAGTACCAACATTTAATTTTCATAAAACTTAAGTAACGCCCAGAATTTTAGCCGGTCTTCGCGCAAAGTAGCTATGGAGTGACAATTATGTTTTCACGAAAGTATCGGTGAATGTAATTTAGGTATATCGGGTTGTGTGGTTCCTTTCACACCGCATTGTCGCCCATATGAAATCACTCTAAATATGTCCCATCATAACGTTTGAAGCTACCGTTTCGCAATCTAGCAATAACCTATCATATCGTAATCTAGCAGCCCATGGCGTGTCCTAATCTGGAGGAGTGGACTCTGACTTTTTTGAGCATTAGACCTGTTTTTAGCAGACCAACGCTGAAAATTTCTGGACAAAAGACATGAAATATATTTTCCGTTTTTTACCATCAAACAATCCATTGGGATTGCCAGCATTCTGGCTGCATTTTGTGATATGACGATAGGGGGACATGAATTTTTTCATCATCATGAAAGGGGTGGGGGTGGGCATGAGAACCACTGATCTGCTTTGACCATCTTCGTATATATACTGTTGATCCTATGCGTTGTCATACATATAGAGCATTACTTCTGTTAAATTCATAGCATGTTAAAACATAGGTGTATCCTGGTACGGATGTATTCCTAGCGCACAGCGCTGGATCCACACCACACACGCAAATGTGAATCCGTTTGAGTATTGTCGGTATAGTTCACGTCAGTAATCCACAATTTTTAGTTCCCTCCTTTCATAGCTCCCTTCTTGGGATGCGTTTTCCGTAATTTTGCGGTAAAGTATTAGAATGTAAACTTTCCGAGATAGCCTATGCTGCAGTGATTATCCTATGTCTGTAGTTTTTAGGCGTTAATGATATCCACTTCGCAGTCAAAACTGATTTATTGATTTTTCAGTAATAAAAAAATCCATACCTGTGTATCTTAACCTTTTCTTGTCGCGATCTCAGATTGCACCAGCGCGGGCGTGGAGACCTCACATCCCGGCTACTCAACTATTTGTAGCAAAGGTGCATTTACGAAAGTTTTCTTAGGTCCGTTATATCTGTCATGAAATAATTTACGGTCATACAAATGTCATATACGGTATAACAATATGCAAAATCCGATGTAGCGTTGTTAGCAAAAACAATAAGTGAAATGCATGTATTATATTGTTAGTCACCGCTAGTGGGAGTTCAATATAGGCAGTTCAACCATAGTGTCCCACAATGGTGAGAACACCAACGAAATCAAACGGCTCACTGCATTTGGTTTATATCATTCTCCCCATTCTGTCAAAGGCAATTTCGGCAATATTTCTACTGACTTTCTGAAGTCGAAATTTGCGATAAAACGGATGCCAATTGAAAGCTGCCTGGCCTGGTAGCAGATTACGGACATTTTATTCTGCACATGGACCTGAAACACCCTAAAAACAGTCTCGAATTGTGCATTGTGACGGAGTTTGGCATTGTAAAGCAATAGTGCCGCCTGGAAGAGCGATACCGCAGGTCAGGAGCAAGAGAGCAGGAACGCACACCACAAAAGTAATGCCCATTGTTCGCGAAACTCGCAAATTATATTACAGATTACGCTGGTCAACTCGTTGCGATCGCATAAATTGCTATGCCGAATTGTCATGCTATGTATTTTGAATCATAAAATGCAATGCTAATTTCCAAAACGAATGTGATCCCGGTGGCAGATATAGCAGCCCAGCTGAAAATGTTATGTAAGCTAAAATATTTGGTGCAGTCAGTAAATTTTATGTCTGGAGGCGAAGCGATGAACACACGATAAGGTCGAATGAAAACCATGAAAACTTAGGGTCGATCTGATACTTTTGTGTAAGTATAAACGTGCTATATATACGAGGATAAGTTGCGATAAGTAATTATCATTTTTGAAGCAGTGACATGCTTAGAGTGTGCGTGGTAGTACGAATAGAACTATTCTCAGGAGATTTTATAAGCGACCTTGCTGCATATATATACACAGTAGCCTACCAGACTGCTGCTATCGCCTCCTATACCTATAGACCTCGTTTTCGCCACTGCAGTAATTCTAATTCTAATCGATTTTTGAAAAAACTGCACCTATAATTCTAATTCTAATCTAATTTGAAAAAATATAACTATTACTATACTTTAAATTCTAGTCTAATTCGGAAAAGCTGAAAATTTTCAATTTGTTTGTCCAAGTCTGGTATACAGTGTACATGAATGTGTAATATAGGGAGGAGGAATGGTAAGAAAATACGTATTGCACATATTCGACTTGGCGTATAACCTAATCCCCCCAAAAGTATTTCTGGTTAAAAGATCAGGTCAGCGCGAGTGCTCACGTTTACGAACATTAAACTATACCGTCAGTAAGCGCAAAACATCTCATCCATGTAGGTTGTTGCACAAACTCCACATTAGGGTTGCATTTAAAACAAATGGTTGTTTAAACCGCTTTGTTCAAAACAAAGATCTTTTTGAAAAAAAAAACGAGATTGGTTTTTTTTAAAAGTTGTATAATTATGCCATAATTGTGTAAATACTTTCCAAAGAACATGTAGTATGAGCCTACGGACGATTTACACCCAACATAGCCGACGTATACGATACGGAATGGTTAATACCCTTGAAATAGTCTGCTCAACGGTTTTCGTACGGAGATATAGATGATTGGTACGGAATGAATGTTCAGATGATGATGACCGCCGACCGTGAAAATGCTGCAAGACGATGTAGTCTCAGTTGAAGATATTTTGGTCCGTATATGACAGGGGTTTATGGGCCTATTTCGTCAAAGGAGCTATATATCTTCAATTGTCAATACCAATGCATTATGACGTCATAATTGAATATTTGTGACGTCATGGCTTAAAAAACATGTTTATACAAGGATCTTGTTTTGAACATGTTTGCTTTAAATATATTTTTGTTATAAATGCCATCCTACTTCACATATACCAATGAAACTTGTTCATCCGACGATTCACGCATAACTACTGTCAAGCCTAGGTGCTGAAATAATCCCAAGTGTTGCTCAAATGAACCCTACGATATGGAAAACAAGCCTTGTAACTCATCTGCTGTCTGTGACTCTGGGAACAAGCCCCATTGCTGCAGTTCAACTGCAAGGCTCTGTAGTGTACAAGCAATGATTACTAATCGGAGCACTGCTATCCTGATTTGGATTGTAAAGCAACGGAAAGCCCATGGTGCTGCACATCGAGTCGAAAATGCTGCCCACCTGCATCTGAGAGGATACAATTCGACGGAACTAAAGCAAAGTATTTTCACTCGAGTGAATATACAGTATACACCAGTGGTACAAAAAACCACAACCTACGTCAGACTTGCACCACATTATAAATTATACGAAACATTTTGATCCAAATAACGCTTGCACGTAGGGATGCAGGATTTATAACCGCGATACAATTATGAGTTAAGTTCTATTCTCGTGTACACTCAAGGGACCGAAAAGGGTGCTACGCGAAAACGGAACCTAGCTCATAATCATATCGTGGTCATAAATCCTATGTGTCTACCTACCTACAATGCATACATTCCTACGTTCCTATTCGCATGCATAATTTGTGTTTAAATGTTGTACTCCATTTATACCGCGATGTATATCTGAGATAGGTTCTGGCTTCATGTGCCACGGGCGTATATTCACATTCGTATATCAGGGGTGGTACACGGGTGGAAATACACATTCTATTCGCTATGAGTGTATGACGTATCACGTCTGAGAATTAGCAGAGCACCAACTCTTCAATTTGTCATATTCAGTGATATCTGTATGCAAATCCTGTTTTTGATTCTTGACAGCGCTGGGCGTTAAGAGGAAATTCGCTAGAAATAGAATCATGAACGCAGTTCATCGCCAGGAACATAAACCTACCATGCCATCAGCCACCAACCAACCAACCTCCACCCACGTCACGTTTCCTATTCTGGCGACTCGTATATAGTACATGATATGACTGTGCGATTCATTTCCTCGGGTAGCTCTGTCTCGTTGAAGCGTTCAGGGAAGCTGGTGGCGCTGGAACCGCTATAATGTATGTGCGTGATCAGCGCCACAGAATAAGTGCGAACTTACAATCGAAGTACATACTGCAGTCTATATTAGTTCAGATCATTTAATGACTATTTTGTTATCGAACTAATAGTCTAGCTTACAATGTCGCCGGATGCTACCTCCCAGGACAGTAGCGAAGCACTGGTAACGGTTTTGTTAGCATATCGAAGGGAATCGTTGCGAGTTTCTAGTAGGGATGGTGTGAACGCGAGGTTCACGTTCGCGTTCTGTGTGTGAACCTCAGAAATTTAGAGGTTCACCTTCAAAAACGAACCTTGGTAGGTTCTGCTCTGTAAACCCTTTTCATCTATTAACATTTGCCACGTCAATATAACATCTTTCGTTGAAATTCTTTGCATTTCAAATGTGGACCAGTCTATGCATGGCGCTGACAGCATAAAAAAATCAACACTAAACGAGCATGCACCTTGCCAATCTCAAAAATTTTACTTGCTTTGTTACAGAAGTTTGCTCGAAATGTCCAGCATTCCGTTTGTGAATATTTAGTGACTCTCAGCTATGAACTTGACCCCCACACAACATCAAGAGCGAAATATGCTACATGTAGGTCAGTGGTTCTTAACCTTTTTTCGTCTAGCGCCCCCTTTCAAAAATTACCGTGCCCCAGCGCCCCCCCCACCTCATATTGTAAGGACTGTAATAAAGACAATGGGTAAATGGGAGGGCTGTAACAGCACTTCGTCAGCCCCCCCCCCAAAAAGGATTGTCTTGCGCAGTGCGCACCCATAGCGTGATAAACCAAACTTCTGAGGGCTTCGCCGCCAAGAACCCCGTTGCGTGATTTCGATGATCAGCAAAGTTTGTATGGCCTGGTCACCCTAGGCGCCAAAATTTGCTATAATGCATGAATGAATAGGTGATAATTCCATACATATGTCGCTATACACTTTTTATCCTCTCAGCCCAAGTAATCAGATTGACCAGTAGCGCTGAGTGAGCATTTGTATTGGAAAATAAAGGCCACGTAATTAATAATTGAACATATTCGGGGGTGGCCGTTGGTACAATTAATTCGTTACATGTTGTTATTTTGTTACCTCTTGTCCGCTACATCGTCAAAATATCATGAACGCATAAACGTATTAAACTGAAGTAAGTACACCATTCAAAATTGGTATTTCTTCTCTGGAAATAAATTTTCTCTGATGGATGTTATTTGTCCTGTGGGGTTGGCAATACGGAGAAATTAATGGTATTGGATATTGGGTTTTGTTTTAGTGCTTTGTGTGACTATAAGCAAGTCAACTGAGAATGGGATGCATATATCTGCTCACATTGAATTTCGCACTGCACCCAGTTATTAATTCCAACATGAATGTATTCCAAACAAAGAAACTCATATTATATAACGTTCATGTGAGGTTGTGAACTACAACACTAAATAGTATCATCTTTTATGATACGACGACGATGAAGAAATATTCTGACGATTTCATTTTGTAGATCTCAAATACAAATATATTTAGTTATTCATTTCGTGAACAAAGCTTCAAAGCTTGTTTCATGTACAAGGGGCTCTCACGCTCAAAAGTAATATACAGTGCCTCCTTCTTCGATTTTCACGCGCTGTGTGCTGCGGGATATAATACCTAATTCGAAACATGTTGTTGAAAATAACCCTATAGGGTTACTTACCTTACTATAGTAAGCGTGACGGCAGTGTTTTGTCGAGAAATTGGCGATCTAAAAGTACGCGCAATTCGTTTTACATGAATCATAATAACCCACTACATTTATGAAAACATAGCAAACATCATCGCGTAGCGCGACCAAAAATTTCGGGATTTGAAATGTTTTGTGGAATGTTAATTTGCTCTGAATACTCAATTAAGGATATGTCCTACTGCTACATCATCTACTGCAGTGGTTCTCAACCGGGGGTCCGCGGACCCCTAGGGGTCCGCCAAGCAATTTCAGGGGGTCCGCGAGACCTCAAAAATTTTAAAATGGTTGATAACGTAATTTTTATTAATTTTTTTAATTTGAAAAAGCATGAGGCAGTTTCGCACCACAACTGCTAAAACCTCATGACTCATCATCATAATAATCGTCTGACATAAACTGTCGTAGTGTGGAAATTCATTTTCATTGCCAATTTTCCAATAACCTGCTGATACAAACATATTGCTGTTTAGAGAAGTTTTGTTGGGGTTTGTTGACAAAATAGAAATATGGAGATAGTAACGTCAACCAGGGTGGCTTCGTAATGTCTTCTTGACTTGAAGTTGTCAGTCTCATCAAATTAGTGAACAGTCGTTTGAAATAAAAAGTTCCGAAGTATTTCCCTAATTTGTCACAATGCAGGGATTGAAACCTCGCCATGAAATCCATTTTATCCTGTGACATACATAACCACTCATTGAACAGCTTCTTGGAGGTACAGAACTTCGATATACAATTGAATAGTATATTCATATTGAAATGAACCCGAATATTTTCGGCTGACACTCGTCATAAATCGGACGATGGTATACCTGCTCTTAAATCTCGGCTATCAGATTTAGCGCATTCCTATTGTAGATGCCCTATCGACAATGCTGATTTTTTGATGAACAATGATTGTTTCGTTGCTATCAAAGCGTTACGCTCCAGCCCTGAAATTGATATCACCAGTTATATTGGTATGCAGCCTTGTCTTGTTATTGTTCAATTGTTCATGGTCGAAAATGTTTGCTCGTCAATATATATGTGAACCCGAACAGAACAAGACGTTTCATGACAGTCTTTCTCAGGTTGGAAAACTTGGTTCCATTATTTGGCGCATAAAATTTGTCTATAGGCTACTATTAGAATAGGGTTCCACTTTGACGGTAGAAACTCTCTGCGGGCCGAATGCGGCCCGTGGTCCGTATGTTGCCCGTCCCTGCGCTAGATGCTGGACGTGATATGTTTATAAAATATATGTTTCTTCATTTTGGTGCCATAAATGTTGCGATCACACCAAAAGTATCGTCGGAAGCGTTATGCGTTATTACTGCCTTAGCCTCCATCTATCTTTGCGGAAATGGTTTCCGTCACTCCTCGTTCATATCAAAACGAAGACGCGGATTTCCAAGTCACGACCACGTAGGCTACTTCAAGAAATACAGCAGCAAAATTAGCTTTGAAATAATAAAAGTCTACAAATTTCTACATGAATAGTATGATTTTATTTTCAAGACAAATCATGATTTTGCTGTTTATCACGAGCCTACAGCTCATATTTGCACAAGACAGACGAAGGTTGCACCACAATAGAGCTAAAATTGAACTAAAACTTGAGGGGGTCCGCGAGGGTCCGTGACGGTAAAAAGGGGTCCGCGAAGCCAAAAAGGTTGAGAACCACTGATCTACTGCGAAGTCATTTTTCTTCAGCGCCCTCCATATCGCCCCCTGAGCGTTTCCGCCCCCTTCAAAATCGCCGGCGCCCCATGGGGGGCGCTGGAGGCAAGGTTAGGAACCACTGATGTAGGTACTAGGTAGTCAGTTATAGGTAGATGCTTATTCAACCAATCGATGAAAATGATGTAGAGAATACATCGTTGTCTGATGTAAAGGATCTATCTAGCAGGCTTAGCCTACGGAATCCATCTTGATCTGATATGTTAATTGTGTCATAAAAACGAAATCCCTGCGATTGGGGTGTAGGCTACTGTTAATGGGGTAGTAGAGTATATAGAAAGTATAGAAACCGTTTTACACTCTGCTCAATATCAATGCAGCAACAATAAATATTCAGACGCCGAATACATTGTCTGGTCTCGCCTAGACCGTTAAGACGTAATCTTATATTCCCCTGCAAGTCAGCATTTACTTCAGCATTGTGGCATATAATGTGGCCCGAGTCGTCGCTAGCGTGTACCTGTACATTAATATAGGCATATCACTTCACTGAAATGTAGGGTTGGAATTAGCAATATGACGTCACCGGACGTCATAAGTTGACGTTCGCGTTCACACAGAACCTTTCAAAAAGGTTCGCGTTCCCACGAACCTGAACGTTTCAGACGTTCACACCATAGTGTCCTATATGGTGTCAAGCAAATCACACGGCTCAATGAAATTGGTTCACGTCATACTTTACATTTAATCAAAGGCAAATTGACAGTGAATTTTGACCGGCTTGCCGAGCATTGAATTTGATGAACCGGGTATCAATCGAAAGATGACGATGTACTGCTTGCGAAAATATAAATTTTATTTCGCCCATAATCAGCCCCAAATTATTCATTGTTGAGGAGATTGGCAGTGTGACGCAACAATGCTGTCTGGCTAAATGAGAGAGTAGCTCAAGAGCAAGGAGCCCAGAAATTTGGTTGCGCTTCGCGAACAGTATAGTTATATGGAGTGGGAAATATGTTTTCACGAAAGTATCAAAAAATATTATTTAGGTACCGGATTGGTTGATTCCGCTCACACCGCTGTCGCCCATATCAAATATTTCACCACGACAGTAAATATGGCCCAACATAAAATTTGAAACTACCCTTTCGCAATCTAGCAATTACCTATCACATCGGAATCTAGCAGCCCATGACGTGTCCTGCTAATCTGGAAATGCGGCTTTTTCTTAACGTTATACCTGTTTTAGCAGATCACTTTTGAAGCTTTATGGACAAAAGACATGGAATATATTTTCCGCTTTTTAGAAGTGGTATTTATATTTCACTTTCTATTCGGAGTATCATACTTGAGTTCTAATTACTTTCAGTTCTTTTGTCTGCAGAACATACATGTTGAAACATAAAAGCAAGTGTTAGTGCCTCTATTTTACGAAAATAAGGCTGTACTAAATATAAATTTTACGATCCACAATATTTGTAATTAATGTATACTAATCGCGCAAAGTGTTGAAACCGCATCCGATACAACATCTCCGTATTGCTCTTCGCCTAAACTTGAGACCTTATAATATGGGGTAGGGCGCCATATCATGATATTCTCTAAGACGGGGTTTTCTAGTAAACAAGGGTTAGTTTCGCATTTTCATATCAATACTATAATTTGCATCCCATGATGCGAATATATTGATACCTCCTGGGATATGCATCAATACGAATCAAGCTCTCTGCATTTTCCGCATAGCTCAATTTGCAGCTTTTGACAGTCCGTGCGAACGAATTAAGACTATTTTCAAAACTACTTACTTACTTCAGTAGATTTAAAGTCAGTCAATTCTACTTCTACTTCGAGTAGTTTTAGGTGGCTTACGGGAGAAGTACTTCTACTCGTACTTGAGTAGATTTTTTCGCCGCTACTTCTACTTCTACTTGAGTAGCTTTCTTGACTACTTTAACCACCTCTGGTAAAGACACAGTCGGGCTTTGACTGCTCCCTTAATAGCAAATACATGTGAGACTGCGTGGTGGCATCCCAGCCTCCTGGGGCTTGATTATTCCTTGAACTATGAAGTGTACAAGGGTACATACAAGATATGCTTGGCGTACGACGTAACGAGGTGTGCGGGCGGTGACGTGCGCAAAATCGATAAAATGGCAAAATAACATCCATGCTCTTCATAAATGTATGGCGGGTACCGGGTAGCCGTCAGTGGGCCGGGGAGTTTCGCTAACGACGCCCAATCGGTTGATCATGAATACTGTTGCGGAATGCCCAAGCGGGCGACGTCTCCATGAGAAAGGAGAAGAGGCAAGTCCTGCATTGACTGTGGCCTCAGTAGCAAATATATCCTACCATGTGAGCAATGGCCTCCGAGCCTCTTCTGAGGATGGGTCTAAAGGAAAATCCGAGAGGAGAAGCAATTGGGGGGGGGGGCATGGGGTGCGACAGTTACGGTGCTGCCTATTCCATCAAAAAGGCCGATAGTTCATTACAATTCTGCTATTTCTGAATCTCTTCCACGGGGTGGTTATCGTGAAAACGCGAACAGATGAATTATGACCAAGGTTATCATAATAGCACCACCCGGGCTACCTCTAGGTGTTATATAGGCCTACATAATCGATTCCAGACACCTTTGTTTATGTTTCAGTTGTAAATAAATTTAGTACCACCTTCCTCCGGGCTAGAAGAATAGGTTATCAAATGATGGCAACTTCGGCAGCTTTTCAACAACCAACATTTGTTCAAATGGCACCTCAGCCTACGACTGGCTGTAATAACTGTCAACCAGCGACCAGCATGATAGTGTCAGCAACGCCGGCTCCACAAGGACAAGGATTGGTAACAGCCCCACGCCCGCGGAGCGATCCCCACCAAACAAACAAGACCGCCATATTTGGATTTGGCATCGCGGAGATAGTGATGGGTGGATTGTCGATTCTATTGTCCATAATACCTCTAGCTACCAGCTCGCAGGCAGCTACAACGTATCGGAATCAATATAGTTACAACCACTATGGTTACTGGTATTATGGACCATACATCTTCACAGGTTATACGGACTCATCACCAGGGATATGGGGAGGCATATTCATTGTTGTAACGGGAATTTTGGCAGTACGCATCAAATCCAATCCTTCCAGATGCATGTACATCGCAAATATGATCATGCACTGTAAAAAATAAAGGTGGGTTTTTGGCTAAAATTGAGGTGGAAACGATAATTCCTCCTTTCACGAGTGGTAGGAACATGCTATACACCTCTGAAGAAGGTGAAGTACGTTTCCCACCTCCGACAATAGATCTTCCACCTCCCAAAACCCTCCTATAAAGTGATATACGATAGATCACTTTATAAGGAGGGTTTTGGGAGGTGGAAGATGTATTTTCGCGCGAGATCATATACTGCGTCGTCATCAACAAATATAGAAAAGCTGTCGTAACGTTGTGTTTGGTAAACCCGTGATATATTACAAATGCTGCGGAACGAGCCCCCTATGACTTGGAACGGCAGTCCGAACACATGGCGTCAGATGACGTACGCGTAAGTTGATGAGTTCTGCTTGACTGATTGGTCATGCAACGGAAATTTATTAATGTTTGGGTTGCTACATACGTCCGTAAATGTCCGGAATTTCAGTGTAATTAAATTCAATTTCCAGGTTTTTCGAAATCAGTAATTTTTTATAATTTATGAATATCTGCACAGCTCCGACAATCATCAAACATGTCCACATTCAAATCAATATACACAAAATTTATACTGAATCAATACCATAGTCAGATCAAGATTACAGGACTACAGCCTGACCAATGATATATATACAATGATTGGAAACTCCAGTGAGCTCTGCGTTTGAGCGCGTCGCGAGTCATGCTTCACTACAGGAATGAAATCGATGTAAACAAACGGTTCGCCAGCAATCTTTCTTCTGGAACTGGCGTTAATGTAGTGAAAAGTTTTTTAACGAGACCTATTTTGCACGTGAAATGTGTGCATACTGTACAGGTTTTGGCCAATACCAGTAGCATGACTTAATATTCAGACGAAACTGATGTACCAGTGTGCCTACGTGATGAACACTATGATCGGAGGTGGTCTCGCAGTATCAAATAAAGGTGGATACTTCATAGTACGAGCTAGAGTTGGGATCAGGTCACTATCTTCAAGTCAAATTTTTAATCAAGTCACGAAGTCATTTCTAATTTTTTCAAGTCAATTCAGGCAGGTTCTAAAACTGACTCTGAAGTCAGGCCTTCTGAAGTTGTGAAAGTAGGCAAAACCTACTTGAGGATATCGCAAAAAGCAACACGTTTTTGAAGTAATAATAGTCATTATTCCTTTGTTACGGAGATTCATCTTGTGATCCGAATGCTCATATATACAATTGAATAAAAATAAAAATATTTTTGTTTGATACATATCAGGAGTAATCGTCAGCAGCTTGTAGATACAGTATACAATTGACTAACAGATGTATACAAAGTAAAGTCTAACTCATTTCTTCATACTACTCGAGTACTTTTCAGACCGTTCATTTTCTGCTTCAACAAATAGATTTCAATATCCAATTGACTAAGAAACGTCTGCAAAACCTGGTCTTAACCTACTTTTTCAAACTACGGTACAATTTACCATGATATGATGGTATATCTTATAAGTGTATGTGTGCGCAAGAGCGACCCACAATAGGTAGAAAGCAGTGTTGGGATGACTCGAGTCATGACTTGACTCGAGTCTGACTCGAGTCAACTTTTTCGCATGACTTGACTTGACTCGAGTCACTTTAGAAAAATGACTTGACTTGACTTGACTCGGAGCTTCAAAAATGTGCATTGACTTGTGACTCGGAGCAAAATTTACGAGTCAATTTCAAGTCATTAAGTAAGTGGTGTCAAATAAATCACTGTATCTTGTGTCTGTTCGGATTGTTCGAGATACGCCGGTCTCACTTGTGAGAACAACCAGTCATTCACTGATTGTACATTACAAGGTTCCTCCATCCTTAGATCTCAAATAAATTGACCGCAAAGTAGAAAATTATTCTAAATAGCAATGTGTCTCTGTTTCTTAGACGGCTCAATGCTTACGTTGCCCATTGCTCAGATTTACCAATCCTCTTGTGTGATTTAAATCGAACGAATGTATTGGGTGCGTTTATATTCTCACGGATGTGTAGATGGGTAGTGCAGGCTATTGTACCATATCAATTTGTTTCAACTTCTCGAAGATTCGTATTAGGTCCTATATTTTGGCTGATAAGAACTGACTGTAATATGTAGCTGTACAGTTACTCACATACTTTGCTAGCAGTTCTACGTGTGCGTGACGGATACACCGTCTTTTGCATGTATATTTAACTGATATTCGTTATTTGATCAGGATAAATGATTAATTAATCTGTCTTTCACCAAAATGTAATGACTTTGAATCATCACTCATACTTCGAAAATTCAATTTGACTTGAATTATGACTTGACTCGTGACTTGACTTGACTTGACTCGACTTGACTCGAGTCACCTCCAAAAAATGAGTGACTTGACTTGACTCGAGTCACCGTTGAAAATCGATTGACTTGACTTGACTCGAGTCAAAATATGCAATGACTCGAGATGACTCGTGACTCGAAGGTAGTGACTTGATCCCAACACTGGTAGAAAGTTCCTGCCACTGTCCATGTCAGGTTTGATAGACTTGTGCACAGCCAATGATCTATAAATGATTGTTCACAGCATATACTTTGTATAGTCATTAAATTGTGATGTTGTCCATGTCCAGTCCAGTTTGTCAACTCTTACAGTCATAGTTGACTTGCAAGATGGTGACTTCGAAGAATGGGACGGGATAGAGACTATCCAACAATCCCCTTCACTCAACAAATCTCCATCTCCACATCACCATCTATGCCCTCAACGGTCGAGGTGATCATGGAAGAAGTTGATCGAATCCGAGCATCATAACAATGTGTCATCGCATGGGTATTACAGAAGCAGGATTTTGAACAGCTTAAATACCTCACCTCTTCATGGACTCCTAAATGCTCTGATACTAGTCGTGTCTAAATTTCAATGAGGATACCAACACCATAATATCATTGAAAATTTTATACAGGGTATGGATATTTCATTTACTATAACACTTAAAAACTGCATAAACAACTTTTGTTATCATGTCAGACTTGTTGTCATCTAAATTCAGAATAACAAGAACCAAAATCCTAGTCAACGGAAAGCATTTAAGTCAAGTGAATATGTAGCAAAAAGGGATTTTCTTGTTTATGCAAATTACAATATCAGATATACCTATGTTTAAGCCAGGGCCGGCCAACCCGTGGCCCGCGGGCCACATGTGGCCCGCGAGAAGGTTTTGAGTGGCCCGCGAGGTAATTTCCGAAATTTCTAATATAATGGATTGCACAGATTTTAAGCTTGCAAGGCCAACCAAAATTTGATTAGTCTGGCCGCAATACTTGAGATGTGATGACTAGAATATCAGTTCCGACGCATTGACAGATTCATCAGTCATTCACATATTGGTATATCTTCGTACACTACAATAAAGCAGAATAATTTGCGATAGATTTATCAAAGGTAAAAATTTCTACAAGCTTAGCGCAATATGTTGCCACTCGATTTCTTGTTTTCAATATTGTTGCCCTTCTGTGAAAATGGAAGAACACCTAATGTATCAGCTTGAGTCTAACTATATTCGCGATTACGAGACAAAGTGTCGTTCAACATATGCGACCTTGCGTTTGCGCTCGCAGTAAGACCGTCGACCATGTAACCTAGGCAGGACATGATTGGCGCATGTTGGTCACAGCTTTCGATATCGATATGTCCATGCGCCGAATAGCCCAGTCCTTGCAAACTTAGCCCAGCGATATACAGCAGGCCCGCAATACAGTCAAGTGAAAATATTATTGATCTACGAACTTCAAAAAATTTTCGCGCTTGGCGCGGTTAGTGGCCTGCACAAAAGTTCGTCAATCAAATGTGGCCCTTAGGCCAAAAAGGTTGGCCAGCACTGGTTTAAGCCATTCGATAAATGTACTGTCTGCATCTATTTTTGTTGTAATTTGTGAAACTGTGCTGTGCTATTATGAACAATCGAATAACTGTGCCTAGTAGTTGATAACGTCAATGTTTCTTGTCACGTAACAAAAATATATATTCTCAAATGTTATTTTTTCGAGCTTTCTTATCCTCTCTTAATGACAATAACAGGACAGCAGTTGGATGGTAGAGCAGCGATCTCACATGACGTTGAACATCGGAGGGCATTCAAGCATCAAGTACCATGGCATTTGAACACTAGTATGTTTCAAGCCTCTTTAGAAATCAATTATTCTTTGAAAATTACCATATCGCAGGTGCGGCCAGATTTCCTGATCAGGATAAAAATGATTCCAATAACGGATCAAGACTCAATCTCTTGGTGATAATGAGGTAGTCTGCTCGATGGTTGTCAAAAATGTCCGTATCAAATTTATCATTGTTGTTGTTTTCTTGTCTCTTTGATAAGCTTCCCTGCTCACGAATTTCGTTGCTGTTTCTGCGGCATAAGAATATCTTCAGTTTTGCAGTAGCGGCATATCTTTTTCCAGCTAGTACAAGTGAAGCAATATTATCTGGAATGCAATATGGCTTTAAATGGCAGTTGTAGCTGAACTTGGTTGTCATATTCACAAGGCACACGAAATTATCCACAGGTTGCATTGTAGTGTCCATCTCTTCACCTCTCGTACTCGAATAATATGTATTTTCTTTCAGCAAGACTATTTTTCTCTGCATCAATCGATCCAATGAGTATCAATCCAATCCGGCACCATTCGTCAAAGTATTATTCATTTTGACTACAATCTTTGGAAATATCTCAATGTCTGAAGCAAAGTGGAACATGACATGGTTGCTTCTCATGGACGGCCTGGCGTGCCGAAATCCCACAAGATAATGATTTGCACTTTTATTAAGATCCCTGAATCCTTTTCAATTTCCTCGCGGCGTTGGGTTGCTTTGCGGCTGTTTCAATACACGAACAATCTTTTCTTGAAAGTTAGAATGGACTATAATTTATAAAAAAATGTTAACGATCCTGTAAAAAATTTATGCATTAGACATTTACAGAATGGGAATTTGTTATGTCACAGTTTTGCCAGTCAACTACAATTGAAATCAAGTTATTTATTCAATCCGTCAAGTATTTTCCGTACTGCCGCATATGCAATATATATGAGCAATGTGCATATTCAAGAGAGATTTTGCATTGGATGATTGTGGAGTTACATTGCTGGAAAAATAACCTGGGTAGCAGCACATACAATGCAAGTTGATGCTCATGCTCAGGTCATAAAGCGTGATGCAAATGGCGAAAAGATATGAAGGTTATACATAAAAAACCATAGACGTACACACTATACAATGACGAAGGTTACAAAATCATTTCCTAACCTTTCAATGAATAAGACACCATAGAATGTTGCTCGCAAATGCATAAATCATCTATTTTGTACAATCCTTCCAGCTATCAATCTTAACGAGTACTCCATGTTAATTTTCAAGGTTTACAGGCAATTCATGGGGAACACCTCACAACAGGTAGTTCATATCAAAGAAGTGCCAAAACGTTTACCAGGTATATTTTGAATAAATGGGCATTGGTAGATGTTTTCGGACACCCCGGTGTGAAAGATTCAACTATTGAGAGAAGTACGACATATCACGCCAGGTCGATGTGAACAATACTAACTATGGAGTGATTATCCTAAATGTCATTCTAGTGCAGTGGTTCCCAACCTTTTTCGACTCATCGCCCACTTTTCAAGCTCAACGCCGATCATCGCCCCCCAAATTTTGTGAACCGAAAAACCGGTATACAAACAGTAATCACCGGCGGGTTGACTAAAAAAAAAAAAAGGTCAACTTTTCCGTTCCATGTCGAATTTTCCACTTTTGCAACTGAATTTTCGTGGGATGACTAAAAATAAAAAAAAAAGGTTATTTCTCTGACTTGACTCCAACATAGCCGTCTTAACTCGTCATTGCCCCCCTATCGCCCCCTTCGCTATTTTCGCCCCCCCCCCCATCGCCTCCTTTGTCCATTTTCCCCCCTTCGCCATTTTCGCCCCCCCTAGACCGCCAAATCGCCCACGTTGGGAACCACTGTTCTAGTGCATTGTTTTGCCGATGGTATATTCTTTGGAACAATGCCGATTCTCATCATTGATGTGGATTCAACGGCCTGATCAAGTAAAAAGTTATATATGTTAGCATTTTAGCAATCAGTACAATGATAGTTTTCGGTTAGTTCCGATTTTATATTATGAAGGTACAATCGCTATATTGGTACAATAGTTGCCAGTTAACTCGGCCCTTGGTGAATTCGGCCTCACAATATTACAATATATACTATCTAAAACAACTTAGTTGCTCACACAATTATCGTAATCAACCCTTCTCTTTTAAAAAATCAGGTGACGTAAATGCTGCCAGAAAAATTTCAAATCCTCTTTCAACAATCCTTCCAGGTTCTGCACATCTATATTGACGCTCACCCACAGTATCTATAAATTCTTTAGGCTGTGTCGTACATGCATGGTTGCAACTGATGCTAAAATGCCTCGCAGCTAGTCTGTACTTTGATAAATGTGCATTGTTAAAAGTTGTACTACATCCTATTATGCAGCACTGCCTCACTATGCTCAAGAAACCAACAAAAACTAAACCGATTGGGGAAAATCAGTGAATTAGTATGCCAGCAAGGCCGATCGCAGCACCCCACCACAGTCGACATACGCAATCCCGTTTCTGTACTCAAGCATATCCCGCGACGGACTGATTTCGCCGGGAAACTATCTTATAGCGTTAAGGGGCGTGGCAGTTTCCAATCATTGTATATATATCATTGGCCTGACTTATCGATCTCGCCTTCAACCACATTTTTTATCACCTGATAATGAATCTGAATGCGAATGCATAATTGTAAAAGACCTCCATCTGTAGTTTATCATGATCACGCACGATTCAACAATGCTGAAGAGACTTTATTACACGTCCGTCCGCCGAGGCGGTCAGTAGCAAAAGCGGAAGTGAAAGCACGATGCGATGATACTACAACTGACGTAAGGTTGGCAGTATAAGAATCAATGTCTGACGAACAACTGAATTCGAAAACCAACAATTCCGCAGCTCACTTGCAGGAACCTGCCGTCGTCATCGTTCAGCATTCATATCATAATCACGCGCTGGACTGCACACAGTGCACAGAAACTTCAATATGTTGCTTACGCATTTCAAAGACGTGACTGGTATCAGCGGTTTCAACGTTGTCATATATTCCCGGAACCAGCCTGGGCTTGATTCATAGCAATGAATGCATTTAACTACGAAAATAATATCAAATAATATATACTAAGTTAATGCAACGCATCAGTTACTTGCGCGGCGATTCCGTGAAGTCAGCTGAGTTTCCGCGGGAACCACGTTCTCAAGGGAAACCCCGTTCAACCATCGAGTTTCACAAACACCGATTTGCTTATGGTTCGACTTACATCTTACTATCCTATTCAGTCAATTTCTAGTCTGTACTTGATAATGATAGTTATAATATTTATTTAGTGTACTAAGTAGTAAGTCGAACACAAAAAGCGAAGATTCTAATATCTCATGCTGACTGATCATGATCAGCCATGTCGGTTACGCTTTAATTAATCCGCGGTCGAACCTCGAAGCAGACAGATCGAAGAGACCGCGTTGGCGGCGGATGTCTTCTCCTCTTGAAGTTCATTATGAAGCGAATTCTTATGAGTTGTGCTTATTCTTACTACACAGGCAATAGTTGTACGTTTTTAAATATGAACCGCTTCCTCCTGTTGAGGAATGCCGTATGAACGCATTCTTTTCTCGCTAGCATAAACCCGTATATAGTTGCTCAACTGTTCCTGTCGTTGTCGACTGTCTGACGATCGGCCGCCATATTGGAGAATGGAGATTACATTACGCCACGTGAAGAAATGGAAGGTGAGACGATAATGGACCAATGAATGAATTTTCATGCTTCAAACTTGCCTTTTCAAATTTACATGCTTAAGTCAGAGTGAGCTTTGTTTCAGTTCAGTTGAAATAATTGTTTGAAAATTTTAAAAGTAACTGCAATTTATGGTCATTTTCTAATATGAAACCATGCTATATAGTAGATCCAGTAGGGAATTGGTGTACGCAGCACAATTAGGCGACTGGCAGGGTGACTATCACTTGTAGCTGGGGCTGGGCACAATGATTCGAGTACCCAAACCTCTGAATCTAGTATATTAATTCTTATGATTCGAGTCGAGTAGTAAAATACGATATTTTCGAGTACCGGTAGTGATATTACGCTTCTCTCCACTGAAAGTTGATTTATACCCGAGAATTATAGTTTCGATACTAATTTTCACAGTTGAAGCCTTAAACCTTGATTGGCGGTATCGTAGCATACGAAACCTATAGTACCAAAGCTACCAAGGTTACTGGACGTAGCATATTTCCGAAGTCATGATCATCCAACAGCATTGTCACCAAGTCGAATGAAATTGGTGAAGTCGAAAAATACCAAAGCATTTTATATGTGATGGGTAAAAGGCATTAAATTCTTGGTGGTGGCATGAACGGTACATATTTTAACTTTGACATCTCACATTCTGATATGACGCCATAATGAGTGATACTTGATTACTTGACCCGACTCGAAGCATATTACGTGATTCAGAATTGAATCACTCAGGTGCTCGATTTTGCCCAGCCCTACTAGTAGCATGAAAAGTTCGACTGGCTCACCAAGGCAAAGTAAAGCCTATAAATTTAAATCTGCTCATTTTTGCTGCTTCACCTGTTGAAAAAATGATTTGAGGTTCGGTTTCACAAATTTATTCTCCTAATGAAATTTTATTCTGTTTCACTGCATATTTCAAATTTCAACTGCTTTGCAGAAAACGGTTTCGTCTTCTGTCCCTGAAGACGAGATGAGCATGATTTCCCCTCAACGCAGAATTGGTTTAAAATATGATTGATAGGATGACGCGCAGTAGCTGACATCGATGTCACGAAGACAAAATGATGGATTGTGATTGGTATGTTTTTCTCTTTCTGCTATTATGTCTATTACCTTTGGTGTAATAAAGCTGTTGATTTTGACATAAGCATTGATCTCTTCAAATATTTGTATTGAGTAGGTAATTTCCATCTATTAATTGCCTCACATGATATAGGCCTATAAAGCGTTCTTCAGTCATGTTGCAATTGCACGGCATCAATTTTCGCACTGTTTTTAATCTATACTAATCCGTCATTACGACGTGACGCGTTGACGCACTCCACTCTGCTGTATTGTAATGAGTTGATGTTGACCTGTATGTATTCAGTGGTCAACTTGGACTTAAAATATATTTTGTTTTACAGCATGTCAAAATCTAGACCGGATTGTTTCTATACCTACAATTTTTCATGAAGGATGTGGCAATTTCTTCCAGGTTCAACAGGTACGGATTTGTATAAATATTATAAGTACCTGTTTGCTTAACATTTGGGATGGGAAAAACTATTCCACTACTGGCACAAAATTGAGCTTCAACTGTAGTCGAGTCGTGGAGATTCGGAGACGATTTTAAATACTGAAAATTACGTTTTATAATATCAATTATTGAATTATAGTATCAATACATTTTTGTCAATGTGGTGTATTCAACCTTTTTTAGTGAGGAAAAAACCTAAAACCAGTGTTACAAGATCATGCTCCCTTTTCAGCTCGGTCCCACAACCCGCAGTTCTAACTCTGTGTCCGTGAAGCACATCTTTATGGTGTTTGCAGACCTCTTAAATTTTTAACCTGAATGGTAATATAATCTGTGATTTTCTTAGCTCGGGTAAAGCATCACTTCTGATATTTCAAGGTTAGTACAGTGTAAAAGTAGTGATTTCAAATCCACGTCAAAGCTACTTCAAGTGGAAGTAGGAAATGAAGGGCTGCAAAGTACTCGAGTAGTTTCAAAAAGTAGATGTCAGCAGTTATCCGAGGTAGCTACTTCAAACTCGCCAAGATGTACCTTTGCAACTTGCAAAAAAAGGACTATTGACAAAAGGTGGATGGCGGTTGCACTATTATTGAGCATGATTTGAACTAAAACTTTAGGGGTGTCTGCACGGTTGCCTTGCCTTGATGGTTAAGAAGAGGAGTCCGCACCGACAAAAAATTGAGAGCCACTCTACTGAAGGTTACTGTTCACACTAGCTGATGACTCAAAATGGTCATCACGTCCACCTGGTCAAGTCCGCATATACCTTGGCCTATTTGCTATTTGATATCATATGTTGACTGAAAATGGGATCCGCAGTGCCCTGCTGCCGGTATATTTCATAAGCTGATTACTGAAATAACATCAATGTGTGTTAGTGTGTGTGTGTGTAGTGTGTGTGTGTGTTAAGTGTATGTTTGACCTGATGCTTCTTTCACATAATAATATATTTCTTCAAGACACCCACATCCGCGTGTCCTACAATTTGCTACGATACAATGCAGAAAGAGTGGACCGTCTGGTTTGATGTTGAAAAGGTGAAGAATATCGAGAGCTTCCATGAGGCATTTGCAGTGATGCTAGAAATTCATTGGATCTATGAAATGCAGTTTCTGACTGTCATGTCAGTTTTTCTGGCGCGTTTGCCAGGTGTAAAAGACATCAGTACTGGAGCTTATGCCAAATGGGATCACATTCGTGACTAATTTGCAAATAAAGACATTGGAATGAAGGTGATTTAGTGTTTTGTGGAGGCCTAAAGTGTGGATATATGCTGTACCTCGAGGATATCCGGGTAGGATGAAGCGGAATCCGGATAGGGCAAGGCGGAAAGTTGCCCACCTTGTGATGAGGTGGGAAAGTTGCCCACCTTGTGATGAGGTGGGAAAGAAACCACCAGGTGGAATAAGGTGGGAAAATTTACCTCCTCTTTTGAAGGTTTTTTTTTGAAACACCTTAAAAGGTGGGCCCAGTTTTTAGAGTGTGGCGATTGTCACCGCTTGTGTCACATTTTCGTCCATCATCGTATCTGGCTTTGCAGCCGGACTGTCTTATTATTCGTCTGCATTAATCGCCATACATGTTCTCATAACGCTGCTGAATTTCGTCTCATGGATCATAACAATCATTCACGCCGCGTTCTGTTGCCGAGGAGTTTGCTGCAAGAAAGATTCAAGATCGACACATTCGGTTATGTACGTTCCCACTCAACCCAACACAGTGTACCCACAACAGCCGCAGTATGTGCAAGCTCCGAACAGTCAAGTCATGCTGGCGTACATGCAACAGGTACCAGCACAGGGATATCCGCAAAGCAACAATCCGCTTCTTACGGAGAATTCGCCACAGCAGGTCAACAGTTCGCCTCCACAAACGATGCAACCACCGTCATATTCGAATGCGAATACCGAAGGAATGGAGGCAAAATCGCCTGGTCCACCTAATGTTTAGAACCGAATAAGGTTTACATACTCTCACGTATAGTCAATAACGAATTACTACCAAGTTTTCGGAGTGCTCAATAACGTTCTGCCCACTTGCGCTTAATACTCAAGTGGTTATGATTTTATATTAATCATACTTTCACTTTTCAGCTGTTAATGTAAAAGTGCTGACTTTGTAAGCTTCAAGTTTCGTCAAGTAGAAATTAGCTTGATAATAGATGCTGGCATCACTTCTATCCCTGAAATTATCATGACACCCGGGTGCAATATCCCTCATCACTAACTGAATATATTGTCGAACAATACAGGCACAATGAACATCGGTCGGTACATATAGCTACATTTGTTATTTTGCATCAGCTGCGAAGATGCACCCAGAAATTTCGACACTACCCACCTTCAATTAACTTGTGACGATTCGACCAGCCTATTTTGAAAGGATCATTTGATGTCGGGTGGACCCTTGAGTTCTACTTCCACTGGAAGAACTTTTGATGCCTTTGAAATTACTTTATCGACTTGGGTCACTTCCTCATCTACTTGAACCATCTCTGTATATATCCTCATGAACCTCTACGAGGTGATGAAAGAGAGCATCATTTTCGGTACATTTCTACCATATCCCGACAAAACATTGGTCTTCTCATACGGATATATTCCTTGTGCACAGCGCAGGATCTATACGGGCAAATGCGTATACGTTGGATATCATGACGTTTGAGTATTGTCGGCAGTTCAGGACATTAATCTACAATTTTCAGTTCCCACCTTTCATTGCTCCCTTCTTGGGATGCATTTTACGGTGAAGCATTTGAATAATAACTTTCCGCGATATGCAGCGCTGATCATCCTATTTTTGTAATTTTCAGGAGTCATTATTATCCGCTACCCAGTCACGACTGATTTATTGATTTTTCAGTAATAAAAAATCCATACCAGTGTTTCTTAACATTTTGTTTGCGGCGACCTGAAATCTAACCAGCGCGGTTGGCTAGACCCTGCATCTCAACTATATGAAGCGAAGGTTCAATTGCGAAACTTTAAAATTTTCTACGTTTCCGTTATAACTCTCATGAAATAATTCAAGCATGCACCTAAATTCAATAATTTAAACTTAGATTTATAATGAGACATCTTTTCGACATTACTCCTGTTACGAGTGGTTCCATTGAATTTTCTGCAACGTAATCTGCTGTTAAAACCGTCATGTCAATTTTGACAGTTATGGTTGTTCTGAAAGGAATGCGACTTCGCTATATGTTAGATATGTGGTTCTCAAACTTTTTGTCTTCGCGGACCCCTTTTGGACCGTCACGGACCCATCGCCATCTGTCTCGTGCAAATATCAAATGTAGACTAGTGATGAAGAAGCATCAAAATGACTTTTCTTGAAAATAACATCATATACTGTTTACGTTGAAATTGGGTGGACTTTAAAAGTGACCTCTGAAACTGCATTTTTTTTAAAACGTTGTGTCTTGAAAATTCGCGCCTTCGATTTTGATATGAACGAGTGAGCGCCTTCAATCCATTTCCACAACGAAATTGGTGGTGGTGAATGTGATAATAACGCGTAATGCTTCCGACGACACATTTGGGTATAATAGCCACAAATATGGCACCAAAATTGAGAAACAGATTTTTTAATGAGCACATAACGTCCAGTTGGGTCATTTTTATCTAGCAGCCCATCTTGAATAGGCTATATTATGGAATAGCGGTTTATCATAGGATTTCTGCAAACATTTTCAAGTCATCGGGATTGACCTTACTACTACAACGTTTTGTTTTTCTCTAATCCCCAACAAAACTGTAGTAACGTGACTGACGGTCTGTCTAATATACAAGACGTGAGTTCTCAAGCAGCCATGTATTCAGTGACGACCAAGCACCGAAGCACCTGCGATGTCGTCACACCCTAGTGGCGCCATAGAGCTACCACTACATCTCCCTTCTTGGGACAAGCACAAATGCTTATATGCAGCACAAACATATACAACGCAAGCACAGGATGAAGACAATAAACAATCCGAATTGAGGCAGTTAGCGGTACAAAGGTATGAAGCAATTGGCAGGCAAGAGGTGAATGAAGAACACAACATATTTACACACACTACTCCTATAACTACATCAGTACTCCTCGATGTATCTGCGAGGTGCGGTTCTGTTCCGATGCGACCGTCGGACTATCGCCGCCTCATGATGGTCATCACGATCGACACTAGTAGCGCTCGAACTGCTATCTCCTCCCTGACGGTCTGTCTAATATACGAGACGTGAGTTCTCAAGCAGCCATGTATTCAGTGACGACCAAGCACCGAAGCACCTGCGATGTCGTCACACCCTAGTGGCGCCATAGAGCTACCACTACAAAAACATTTCTCAATGGCAATATGTTTGTATCAGGATGCTATTGGCAATTTAGCAATTAAAATGATATTGCACAGTAGGATATTTCATCTCAGACGGACATTCTGTTGATGTGAGTCCTGCGGTTTTACCAGTACTGAAGCAAAACTGCGTCGTGATTTCCCTAATTTACAAAAAAAAAATACAAATTAGACTATCAATCATTCTGTAAAATTTAGAGGTTTCGCGGACCCCCTGAAAATGCTTCGTTGACCCTCAGGGGGGGGGTCTGCGGAACCCCGGATGAGAACCGATGTGCTAGATTCTACTAATATGTTAAATATCGCTTAATTGTACTGTCGACCTTGAATTCTCCTCGTCTACAAATAGTAAATGATTGTCATCGCACAGAACGACAAGCGGGACAATGTTCCAGTTTCCTGGTGGGACGAGCCGCCACTGCGATATCTTGGTGTTATAGATTTATGCCGTATACATACAATACACACACCTCTCTTATAACGGGTTGATGTAAGCTGCAAATTAAAGCACTTAGAGCACTAGTCAAATATATTACAACATTTGAACAAGGTAAAAGATTGATACCATCTTCGAGCTTCAAAGCTCGAACGTGTGTTCTGAAAGCTTTGCGCCTCGAGTTAAAGCGAAACCGTACTCTCAATTATGTCTCAATAATAAAATGGATGTATTCGTATTCAAGGCGTGCGTTATAACTTGGAACGGAGGCAGACAATGATCGTATGATCGTATCGATATCGTCCCTCGCAGCAGAAGGACTCGGACGCGGCGTGAACATTATTAGACGTTGGTTTATGAGGGTTGGTAGTATTTGTGTAGTATTTGGATCACGTTAAATCGATACTATCAACAAGTCTATATAGTCGCTGTGTATAAAGGTACGTTTCAAAAGATATCGTGTCACGGCGACCGAATGTAACGATCGTTCGCTAAGCCCATACCTGTCTAAGTGTCTATAAGTCGTAAGTCAGTCACAGGGGTTCGCCGAAGGTCAAGACACACACCGGACACAAAAAGCTTTGTGATGAAATGTCCGTCTTGGCCATCATTGACTGCAGGGAATTCGGTGAAATGACTTTGAATTGTCACTGTTTTGGTAGTACGTCGGCGCACGTAGTCTCGCAGCGCACGTCTTGTATCTGATGCTTTCCGAAGAAGATATATTGCATACAAATTTATACAGCGGCGCCAATGCCGCCTCCATTATTTCGATTTTGACACTGGGAAGTCATTCGTTTTTTTGCTACGTCACAACATGTATTCGTTACGTCGCATCGTTGTCAAAATATCGCACTGACAAATCTTCACCCTGGCCGTATACACCTAAAAGAGTCTCTGGTGGTGGAGAATGTTAGGTTCGCATTCCTATTACTGATCCTAACGATAAATCAGTGGTTCTTAAACTCTTTTAAACACGCCTGCCTGGATGATAGTGAAAAAGTTCGAACCCCTCTTATCGTCATGTCAAAAAATAAATACTAAAAAGAACAACCATGTCATCAATCCCGGCCCATAGTTTGCTGACATGAATGGTTATGGCCAGGTTATGGCTTCTCAAATATGAAATTCGTACTACACACAGAGCAATATAGGTATGAACAGTTGGAGGTAAATCGAAAAATAAATTCAGTTAAATATATTGTCAAAAATAATCATATGCGGTGGTATAGGTATTCTAGCGATTTTGGTGTCTAATCCCTTCTATTATTCCAGCACTTGAGCTTAGCTCAAACGCACCAAGGTCGCATGTGCGAGCACTCGAGATTAGTTCTATTCGTTATACTATGCGAACATTTAGCTTCGAGAATGTTAATAACACTGATAACCCGCGTTAAGAGCCCTTCTCTGCTCGGATCGACCACATCAGCTATCGTGCTTGTTATTCGATCTTATCACTTTGCCCTGGGTCATAAAATAGACTAAATATACTGTACCAAATTCCAGCTTACATAACTTACGAAGGTCGTATATAGTACAAAACGTTGCGTGGCTATGCTGCAGTGCAATTATAATACAATATTTTTGCGTCGCCTCTTCTATAACTTCTACGTGAGTAGTTTTCCTAGCCGCTTCGACCACCTCTGCTTATATAAGGCCCTACCAGCTTCATATAGCCCAGTGTTTTTCAAACTTTTTTGGGCACGCCCCCTTTATGACGGTGAGAAATTTCGCGCCCCCCTTATCGTCGTATCGAAAAATGCTACCAGAATGTTAGCAATCCCGGCGGATAGTTAGATGGCGTGGAATGTTATGTCTGTTGATTATTTAATTCTCAAATATGAAATTCGGACTATACGCAGAGTAATAACAAAAATTTCCAGTTGACCGCAGCTCCGCGCCACAGAGCATCGACTTTTCAATTTATCACTTTCAGAGATATCCGTACTGCAAATCCTTTTTTGATTCTAGACTGATCTGGGCGTTAAAAGGTGGGTCGCTAGAAATATTATCATGTACGCAGTACATTGACAGGAACCACCAATCAACAAACCTCTACTCACGTCACATTTCATATTCTGGCAACTCGTATATAGTACATGATACGACTGTGCGATTCATTTCCTCAGGCAGTTCTCTATTGTTGAAGCATGCAGAGAAGCTGGTGGCTCAGGAACCGCTATATAATGTATGTGCGTGATCAACGGCAGAGAATAAGTGCGAACTTACAAGCCAAGTACATACATACATACTGTAGTCTATATTAGTACAGATCATTTAATGAATATTTTGTAATTGAACTAAGAGTATTGCCGGGAGCAACCTCCCATGGCAGGAGCGAAGCACTGATAATGGTTTTGTCAGCATATCGAATGGAATCGTTGCGAGTTGCTAGTAGGGATGGTGTGAACGTGAGGTTCACGTTCGCGTTCTGTGTGTGAACCTCAAAAATATAGAGGCTCACGTTCACAAACGAACCTTGGTAGGTTCTGTACTGTGAATATTTTTCATCTATTACAATTTGACACGTCATTATAGCATCTTTGGTTGAAATTCTTTGCATTTCAACTTTGGACCAGTCTATGCATGGCGCAGGCAGCACAAAAAATGAACACTAAACGAGTATGCAGCTTGACAGTCTCAAAAATATTACTTGCTTTGTTACAAAAGTTTGCTCTAAATGTCCAGTATTCCGTTTGTGAATATTTAGTGACTCTCTGCTGTTAGCTTGACCCGCAATCACACAACATCAAGAGCGAAATAGGCCTATACGCTACATGCAGGTAATCAAATGATGCTTATTCAACCAATCGATGAAATTGATGTTAAGAATACATCGTCGTCTAACGTAAAAGATCTAACTGGCTCAGCCAGCCTACGGGATCAATCTTGATTTGATATGTTTATTATATCCTAAAAATGTAATCCCTTCGATTGGGGTGTTGGCTACTGTATAACTTGTTAATGGGGTAATAGAGTATATAGGAAGTATGGAAACCCGTTTTACACTCTGCTCAATATCAATGTAGTAATATTAGTCGAACGCCTAATACATTGCCTGGTCTGGCCTAGGCCGTTAAGACGTAAGCTTACCCTCCCATGCAAGTCAACCTGTACTTCAGCATTGTGGCATATAACTGGCCTGAGTCGTCGCTAGCGTGTAGTGTACCTGTACATTAATTAATCACTGCACTGAAATGTAGGGTTGGAATTAGCAATATCACGTCACGTGTTGACGCCGTAATGCAGCGAGGGATGTGAAGGAAGTTCAATGAATTTTATTCAACGTCTAGGACAAAAACATACAACGCTCTACTCCATCAAAAAGGTCAAGAGCTCTATACAAGTTCTGATATTTCACAATCACGTTCACAGGATGGTTGCCCTGTGATCGAGAATATATGAATTATCATCAATGTTAACATAACAGCGCCATCCGGGTTACCTCTAGCTGTTATATGCATAATGATCGATACGAGGCATCTTTGCCATGTTTCAGCTGTAAATTCATTTAGTAACACCTTCCTCCGGCCTCTAAGAATAGGCTCTCAAATGATGGCGACTTCGGCAACTTTTCAACAACCAAAATTCGTTCAAATTGCCCCTCAGCCTACGACTGGCGGTCACAACTGTCAACCAGCGACCAGCATGATAGTGTCGACAATGCCGGCTCCACATGGACAAGGATTGATAGCAGCCCCACGCCCGCGGAGCGTTCCTCACCAAACTAACAAGGCCGCCATATTTGGATTTGGCATCGCGGAGATAGTGATGGGTGGATTGTCGATTCCATTGACCATAATACCTCTAGCTACCAGCTGGACGTATCGGAATCAATATCGTCGCTTTGCTTATTACAGGAATTATGTACCATATATCAATACAGGTTATACGGACTCATCACCGGGGATATGGGGAGGCATATTCATAATTATAACAGGGATTTTGGCAGTGCGCATCAAATCCAATCCTTCCAGATGCATGTACATCGCAAATATGATGATGGCGTTTGTCACCGCTTGCGTCACATTTTCGTCGACCATCGTATCTGGCTTTGCAGCCAGTGCGTCTTTTTATTCGTCTGCAATAATCACCGTACATGTCGTCATAACGCTGCTGAATTTCGTCTCATGGATCACAACAAACATTCACGCCGCGTTCTGTTGCCGAGGAGTTTGCTGCAAGAAAGATTCAAGATCTACACAGTCGGTTATATACGTGCCTACTCAACCCATCGTAGTGTACCCACCACAACCTCAGTATGTGCTAGCTGCGAACGGTCAAGTCATGCTGGTATACGTGCAACATGTACCAGTGCAGGGATATCCGCAAAGCAACACTCCGGTTCAGGCGGTGAATTCGCAACAGCGGGCCAACAGTTCACCTCCACAAATGATGGAACCACCGTCTTATTCGAATGCGAATTCGGAGGGAATGGAAGCAAAATCGCATGGTCAACCTAATGTTTAGAACCGAAGAAGGTTTACATACTCGCAGGGGGTCACTATCGAGAAGTACTAGGCCACTGGGTTTTCGGAGTGCTCACTGCTCACCCACTTATTACTCGAGTGGTTTGTATATTAATCCTACTTTCAATTAACATCTGTGTAAGTAAAAGTGCTGACTTTGTAAACTTCGAGTTTCGTCAAGTACAAATTTGCTCGTTGTCATATGTTGGCATCACTTCTATCACGCCCGGGTGTATAATAGCATCTAATCACAAACTGGATATATTGTCGAACATTAAAATTACAATGTACACCCTCAAAAATGTATCCACGTTTGTGAATTTGCATCAGCAGCTCCTCCGATTAACTTGTGACCCCTTGACAAGCCTACAGTTTTTGTAATAATTATTTGATGTCGGACGAACCCTTGAGTTTTACTCACGCTTGAAGAACTTTTGAAGCCTTTCAAATGACTATTTCGACTTGAGTCACTTCCCCATAGCTACTTTGACCGTCTCTGTATGTATTCTGATGATCCTCTGCGAGGTGATGCATAGAGAGCATTATTTGCAATAAATTTCCATCATAACATGTTGTAGTACACATCAACGCTTGATCCATACGCGTAAATGTGTAATGTGTATACTGTATATATACGTTGAATATATCCTGACGTTTGAGTAGCGCAGGTATAGTATACGTCATTAATCTACAATTTTCAGTTCCCTTTCATTACTCACTTCTTGGGATAGATTTCAGTAATTTTACAATAAAGTGTCATAATGTTCAGTTTCCGTGATGTGTAGCACTGAATATCGTAATTTTGCAATATTTTATGAGTTAAGGTTTCCGCTAAGCAGTCACAACTGTTTTATTGATTTTCAGTAATAAAATATCCATACCAGTGTTTCTTGACCTTTTGTTGCTGCGATCTGAAATCGCACCAGCGCGGCTGGGGTGAGATCTAACATCAGGGCTACTCAAGTATCTGCAGCAAAGGCCCAATTGCAAAAGTTAAGAATTATCTTAGGTCCGTTATAACTGTCATGAAATAATTTACACTCATACAAATGTAATATACGATATAACAATATACAAAATCCGGTGAAGCGTTGTTAGCAAAAGCAATAAGCGAAATGCATTTATTGTTTTGTCATGGTCACCGCATGTGGGAGTTCAATACAAGCATTTCAAACGTAGTGCCTATACAATGCTGTGGCACGCGACGCGATTCTCACTGGACCGTGACAAGTAGCCTGGAATTTAGAACATAAAACCTACTTTTGAACACTAATGTGTGAACTAAAACCACAGGCTGTATGAGCCGAACCGGAAATGCGTTTACTCTGAAGCCTGTTTCTTGTTAATCTGGGTACACTGTAAAGTGTACATTTATTATGATCTGGATTCCAAATAATGCAGACGGAGCAAAGTATGCCGTAACAATTAAGGTCAAAATTACCGGTTTCAAGGCAGATAGTTCAAAACTTGTTTGTTAGCATTGTTACAATGCTAATTAATCGGTTTGTGTGCTTCAAGTTGTCATGTCACGCGTTTCCAATCCATAATCCGTAAATCAAGTCAATCGGTGCACGTGAGTAGTGGTCACTCAAAAACGATGAACATGCATATGTTAAAGACAGAGGCGGAGGCTGAAGGCAAACATATAAAGTAGATTTGGAGCACTGAATATTCGTTTAATTGGGTCAGTGGGAAAACGTAATTTTAGTTTGTGGTGAGCAGGTTGCCGTGTTTCGATAGATTTTGAACCCAAGTGCGATACAGACACCCGTCGGCACGCACCCTCGGCTGATGCCGAGAACTTGCGAATTTCAGGGTTTCTGTCAGCGAAGCTTTGGAAACACCGAGTCTAAACAGCAAACTAGACACAGGTTGGGAACAAGACCAGTTTTGTGATATCCTGAATACATTTTAATGTCTCTATAGAAAAGGGCCTGGGGTCTATGTGATTTAAATGAGTTATGAATGTCTCATGTTTGTTTTTGCAAATTTACCCTCATTTTCTCATAGCTTAATTTTATTACTTCCACTTAGTAGATTGTGATAACGATTTAATTCACTGCTGTATATTTAGAAATAAAATACGCCATGGAATAATGTTTTTTGCTTAACATTTGGCCCACCTGGAAAAATAATTGCCCGCTCCTGTACTACGCCGTCAGTTTGCGAAGTCGATGCTGCATTGTTTCACTGCTCTGCGATTGTCGGATTATTAGCTAACAGTGAGTGAGGCAAATCCATCAGTGTCTCACCTGATTATTGTACGTAACAAAGCCGAAAATCGGATGAATTGGCGATTTTACGGGTTCTGGGCTGTGGCGCTATTAATGTGTAGACTTTCGGAATAAGTGCAGCTATAGCATTCGATGAATACCAGTTATTATAAATTCTGTTTTCGGGGTATGACTATGCTACAGTAATATTGAGCAGAGTGTAAAACTCGTTTCTATGCTTGCTACCGACGTTATCCCATTTAACAAGTTGCACACTGTATACAGTATAGCCAACATTCCAATCGCACGGAGTTGGTTTTTATGATACAATAGCAAGAAGGATCCGTTAGGGCAACTAGATTTTTAACGTTGGACAGCGATGTCTTTATATCAATTTCATTGATTGGTTGAATACACATCATTCGTGACTACCAATCAAGTAATGTATATCGTTCTTGATGTTGTATGATTGCAAGTCAAGCTCACGTCAGAAAGTCACTTAATATTCACAAGCGAAAAGCTGAATATTTCGAGCAAACGTCTGTAACAACGCATGTTAAGAGATCGGCAAGGTGCATTCTCGTCTAGTGTGGATTTTTATGCTGCCAGCTCCATTCATAGAGTAGTCGGAAGTTGAAATGCAAAGAATTTCAACCAAAGATGTTATGATGACGTTATATTTATAATATATGAAAAAGGTTCACATTGCAGAACCTATTACCAAGGTTCGTTTGTGAACGCGAATCTATAAGTTTATGAGGTTCACACCAGAGTTGGATCAATTGTAATTTGTAATTGAGCTGAATGTAATAATTACATATTTTCATGTAATTGTAGTTGCAATTGTAATTGAAGCATTTCTATTTTGTGTAATTGTAATTGTAATTTGATAAAAATCTTGCTCAATTACAATTTCAATTACATTGTTATGGAAACCTGACAATCACAACATAAAATAATCAATCAATCATTTATTCGCCACACCATAGTGAAAATCCGGTACGGACTAGGATGACGACGAGGGGCCGCAAGGCCCTAGGCCTTAGTCGTTAGTACACAGTCGCCACCTATAATAATTAGCCTATTCACATCGGTGTTATATGCGTGCCGCGTTATAACTAGATAATTCAGCCATGTTAAACTGTTTCCCATACTTTAGTAGTAACGCCGAAAACGTTGTGAATTACAGTATAGGCTAAACCAGTGGCGGTCAAAATGGCGGGCGTGCCTCCTTGGGCGGCGTGAAAGCATCTGAAGGGGACGCGAAGCTCCGATAAACTGAAATTTTTCCGCTCTTGGCGCGATTCACCTCCATTTTATAGTTATTGCTCTGTGTATAGTCGAAATTTCATATTGGAGAATTCTCTCATCAACATTAATAACATTCCATACCATCAGACGATGATTGCTAACATTCTTGTTGCATTGTGTGATATGACGATAAGGGGGACACGAAATATTTCACTGTCATAAAGGGAGGCGTGTCTAAAAAAGTTAGAGAACCAGTGGGCTAAACTAAATCGTGATATTTCAAAAATGGATCAACAGCAAATAAACTCTTCTGAAACCTGTGCTGAACCATTTCCTACACCACGGTCATCGTTTTATTTTTAAATCTCTGACCAGTACCGCGGCTTGCTGCAACAATTGCAAAAAGAAACTCACGTTTCCAACCAAGGCTTCATCAAACTTGATCACGCAGTTGGTGAGATGGCATCCTAATCTTACCTCCAATCTTGGCCAAATTTACTGGAGCCAGAAATTTTTGCACTCTAATGTTCATCAAATGCAATCTAATAGTTTCCGAGCAAGTGAAAATGTAAATGCGAACCAAAATGTTTTAATTCGTAGTTAGCAAGAGGTTCTTTCCTTTTGCATTTATTGTAATTTTACACATCTTATCGGTATCATCCTTATCGCTGACGCCTTACCAATTACATTTCATTATCCTCACTCAACTCAGAATAGCCTAATCGTTTGATTACATTTCATTGACTGTCCTGTAGCCTATTCGCTGGTAGTCGCTCAAACTTTTGGTTGCTAACAGTAGCTTGAAACATTTTTCTGTGTTTGTAGTTTTCAGTACTCATGATTAGGAATAGTTCGAATACGTTGGAGTTTTTTCAATTAAAGGGTATTCTACGTATCATGAATGAAACATGAATACTGAATAGCTTGAGATTGTTGCTAATTACGTCGCTACGGCTGTCAAAGAACACCTCTTTACCGAATCAAGTACATGTTAAACACTGCAGTCACGACACCAATGGTTACTGGTTCGAGTCTCGGCTCTGCAATGTTTCTATGTGCCCGTCAGAACTCTCATGAAATAATTATAGTATATACCCCTAAAACCAATAATTTAAACTATGATTTATAATGAGACATTTTCTGATATCTTCTTGACATTACTCCTGTTACGCGTTGTTCTATTGAATTTTCTGCAACGCAATCTGCTGTTAAAACTGGCATGTCGATTTTGACAGATGTGGTTGTTTCGAAAGGAATGCGTTGCGCAATATGCTAAATCAGTGGTTCTCAACCTTTTCGTCTGCGCGGGCCCCTTTTGGACCGTCACGGACGCCCGCGGACCCCTTCACCGTTCAGTTCAAATTTATCTCAATTATCGTGCAATCGCCATCTGTTTTGTGCAAATATTAACTGTAGGCTAGTGATGAATAGCAACAAAATGACTTTACTTGAAACTAACAGCATATACTATTTAAATAGAAATTGGGTGAACTTTGAAAGTGACTTCTGAAACTGCATTTTTTTAAATACGTGGTTTCTTGAAAATTCACGCCTTCGATTTTGATATGAACGACTGAGTTACTTAAATCCATTTCCATAAAGAAACGTGGTGGTGCATGTGAAGATAACGCGCAATGCGTCCGACGACACATCTGGGTATGATCGCAACAAATATGGCACCAAAATTGAGAAACAGATTTTTTAATTAACATATAACTTCCATTTAGGTCATATTTATCGAAGAGCCGAACTTGAATATATTATGGAATAGCGGTTATGTATATCACAGGAGAAAATGGATTTCTGCAAATATTTTGAAGTCATCGTGATTGACGTTACTACTAAAACTTTTTTTTTCCTTAATCCCTAACATAACATCTCTCAACAGCAACGTGTTTGTATCAGGATGCTGTTGCCAATTTAGCTACCAGACGGACATTCTGTCGATGTGAGTCCTGGAGTTTTACCAGTAATGAGCCGAAATTGCGTCGTGATTTCCCTTATTCAAAAATAAAATACAATTTAGAATTAGATTATCAATCATCTTGTAAATTTAGGGGTTTCGCGGTCCCCTAGAGGTCTACGGAACCCCGATTGAGAGCCGCTGCGCTAGATGCTACTAATATGTGAAATATCACCTAATGGTACTGCCGACTGCGATATGTTGGTATCATAGATTTATTACATATTTATATACAATACACACACCCCTCTCTATACTACAAATACGGGTTGATGGTTGGTAATATATTACTAAATGTTTACAAGTTAAAAGATTGATACCATCTTCGAGCTTCAAAGCCCGAACGTGTGTTTTGAAAGCTTTGCGCCTCGAGGTAAAGCGAAACCTTATTGTCGATTATGTCTTAATAACAAAATTGATGTATTCGTATTCGAGGCGGGCGTTAACTTGGAACGGAGGCAGACAAAGATCGCAATACCGTTCCTCGCAGCAGTACGACGCGTTAGCATCAATCACATAGCAAGAACATAAACATACCAATTATTAGACGTTGATTTTTGAGGTGTGATAGTATTTGTGTAGTATTTGTAGCACGTCAAATCGGCACTATCAACAGGTCTATATAGTCGCTGCGTATAAAGCGACGTTTTAAAAGATATATATCGATCTTGCACTACGCCCATACCTGTGTATAAGTCTCAAGTCAGTTACAGGGATTAGCCGGAGGACAAGGCACACACCGGACACAAAAAGATTTGTGATGACATGCCAATCTTGGCTATCATTGGCTGCGGAGAAATCGGTGCAATCACTTTAAACTGTGACTGCTTTGGTGGTACTTCGGCGTACGCAGTCTCACAGCACACGTCTTGCATTGTATGCTTCCTGAAGAAGATATACCTAAAATAGTCGCTTGTGGTGGCGAATGTAGGATTCGCAGTCCTATTACCGATCCTTATTATAAATAAGAGGTTCTCAAACGATTTTAGGCACGGCTGCCTTGATGACAGTGAAACATTTCGAGCCCCCTTTATCGTCATATCAATAAAAGATATTAAAAAGAAAGGCCAGAATATTTTCAATCCCAGCCCATAGTTTGCTGGCATGGGTGGTAATGATTGTTGAGAAGCTTCTCAAATATGAAACTTGTACTATACACAGACCAACGATTATGAGCTAGAGGTAAATCAAAACAAATAAAAATCAGTTTTTTTATATTGCCAAAAATAATAATGTGTAATGATAGGCAGTTAAGCGATTTTGGGGTCTAATCCCTTCAATGAGCTTATCTCAAACGCGCCAAGGTCGCATTTACGAGCACTCGAGATTAGTTCTATTCGTATTACTTATATGTGAACATTTCGCTTCGAGAATGGTAATAATTAATCCTAACCCTAGTTAATAGCCCGTCTCTGATGCCTATACACAAGACTCGGATCGGCCACATCCTCTATCATGCATTTCATTCGACGTTATCTTGTGTTAATTTCTTTGCCTCCGGTTATAAAATACACTAAACACTGCACCGAATAATTACGCCCACATAACTTAAGAATGCCATGTATAATACAAAACGTTGCGTGTCGATGATGCACTGTAAGTATAAGACAATGCATGTCAGATTTGTCTAATTTTATTCGTACTTGAGTATATTTATGCGTCGCTACTTCTACTACTTCTTCTTGAGTAGCTTTCTTGACTGCATTGGCCATCTTATCTAACATAAGGCCTTGTCAGCTTCATATAATCGCTTTCAATTCAGCACAATTGGATACATGAGCATGTAGAACCGAGTAGTACAGAAAGGCAGATTTTTGGCTACTGCTGTTGAAACAAATCTGGCATAAAAAGTGGGTTTAACTAGACTTTAACTGGAAACTGAGCAGTCAACACAATATCATCTGTTCTTGCTTTCAATGTAGCCGGGTACCATCTCCCATGACAGTGACGAAGCACTAGTAATGGTTTTGTAAGCATTTGTCGAAGGGACTCGTTGCGAGCTGCTAGTATACTTTCAACCAACATTGTCGAGTTGAATGTAGATGAGAGAATTAATCATATACTCACTCAGAGTCTCTTGTGGAATTATAAATTCTGTCAGCGCGCAATTGCATTTTCCGGATACGCTTTCTATGTTGATGTATTAGGAATGAAGCTATCGTTGAGCTTTATTTAGTATTTACAAAAGGCGGGGAAAAATTGAGTATAACATTTTAATCAAAATTATGCAAAAATTAGCGAGACATCGCTGCTTCGCGTCGGAAGGCGTGCATCGAGCTATGGAATAACCGCTATTTACAATCGGATAAGTCACAACAATATAAGGAATGTTTTCCAACCGTATACCACAGAGCAGACGTGAATGGCCTACCGAAAAGGTATCAAGCGATTATGTTCCGACTACAAACCGGACATTGTGGACTTAAAGCACATCTATTCAAATTGGGAATAGCAGATTCAGCCAATTGCTCGACGTGCCGCCAAGAAGAGAGTGTCGCCCATTATTTATTGACGTGTAGAAATTATAGACACCAGAGAAGAGTTCTCGAGGACACGTGTCGGAGGAGGAATATCGCTCCCACCGTAACAAACTTTTTGACTGACACGCATATTTTTCCATACGTTGTGGAGTTCGTTCTCGCAACGAAGCCATATATTTGAGTTTATATTTTGTAATGCAATACCCACCCCTAGATGATAAATGACTTTTTGGATATGGCGAACAAAACCACTTGCGTTATAATTAGGCTTACCATACGTCCCGTTTTAGGCGGGACAGTCCCGCTTTTTAACGTCTTGTCCCGGCGTCCCGACCAGTCAGCCAAACGTCCCGCTTTTTAAGGCTGGCGGGTATTTCGGTGTGAAAAACGGTGATTTTAGCTCTGAGCGGAAAGATAACCTTTTTTTTAGTCATCCACCTAGCAATGCGGAGAAAAAAACGGTATTTTGAGCTCTGCAGCGGAAAGAAGACCGTTTTTTTTAGTCAACCGATCACAAAGTGGGATAAATTCACCGATTTTTAAGAATTCTTGTCCGGTTTTGCAAGCCTCAGATTTCTGAAAAAGTGTCCCCCTTTTAGATTTCCAAAATATGGTAAGACTAGTTATAATCGCCAATCAAATAATAATCAACAACAATATACTCACTCAGAGTCTCTTGTGGAATTGTGTAATACTGTCAGCGCGCAACTGCATTTTCCGGATACGCTTTCTATATTAATGTACTAGGAATGAAGCTATCGTGAAGTTAGTATTTACGAAAGGCAGGGAAAAATCGAGTACAACATTTTAATCAAAATTATGCATGAGCACGTTAGCCCTCTAGTTTACCGGACCATGACCTGACATATCGATCTCGCCTTCCGACACATGCCACCTGTCCTTTTGTTTTCTTCTTTTATTTTTTATTCAGTGTGCTTGCCTCCTTTTTTACATCGCCTAGGACACGTGGAGGTCTGATTTCGAAGAATCCGCCCAAGTCGTTTCGAAACCTTCCTATCTTTCATTGTATCCAAGTTTTGTGGTGTTTTGAAGTACATGATGGAATTTTTAGCAATACATTGAATTGAAAAACAAAATACACACTCTTTTAGCTAAGGGTGTGGTTTTCGACGGGTAAGCGGATCTAATTTGCGCTCAGTTTTGTTGGACCGTTCGAAAATGTTCGTAGCCCAGGGGCGATTGCGCAAAACATTTGCGGTTGCACCAAAATAGAACCAGATTTCTCGATGTTTCTTGAAAAAGCATCGAGAATCAGAATGATATTGGCGATGCACAGTCTAACTTCTTTGCTGTTAAATTTCCTACGAGGGATAGGAAGGAAATTCAAGGAATTTTAATCAAAATCTATTGATGTCCTATAGAACAAAAATATACAACGTCCTATTCCCAGGACCGTAACAGCACTTCGTCAGCTCCCCGAAAAACGTTGGTCTCCCCCCCCATAGGGTGATGAACCAAACTTCTGGGGTTAGTCGTGTTTGATGCGACTTATATATACGATACTTATTGTGCCGTTTAGTGTGGTGCATTACTTCCCCTAAACGCGAAAAGTTTCATCATTACATGGTTGAACGGTCAATGTGATCGGGAGTTGCATATATGTTGCTATCAATTTTTCATCTTCACTGCTCAGTGCTCACGTAATCAGATTTCCCGTTACAGCTGAATGAGGTGTCTTGTAATCTGTAGGGCCAGTAAATAATAATTCAAGATATTCGGGCAGTATAGTGACGTCAATACATGGTGTTGTTTCGTGACCTCCTGTCTGATATGTCAAAGTTATTGAAATCACCCAAACGTACAAAACTATGAGACGCACACAATTTCAAATTGATATTTCTTCACTGACAATGTAATTTTCCTTGCGTGTAGACATTTGTCTTGTGTGGTTCAGATTGCCAGGACAGGAACATTCGGCGCCAGCCATTTAGGCACCTATGGACAATTAAACATATAGGCTTATGTACATATTTAGAAGTTTTCGGTCAGCATAAGGGCAGTCCTTTTCGGCCCCGGTTTTCTCGCCGCCTATCGTTCTGGCACACTTCTTTGAGTCGCAAGGCACATGGCCTGAAACTGTATGTCTTGGTGAGTCGTGGCGCGATAATGACCGACGTCGAAATGTCCATTTGAATAAATCATGCGTGGTTTCTCTTTGTGGGAGGGGTAGAGTACCCAATAACCCGGATAATTGGTAAGATTAAATTGCGTTGCCCAATTTTCTATAAAAAAAACTCTATTATTTATGCTAATTTAGGAAAAAAACTTTGGGCCCACTTCAAGCTCGCCCCACCCCCTACCCCCACCCACCCAATTGGTTTTTTTGGGTGCGGCAATTACGGTGCTGCCTATTCCATCAAAAAGGTCGAGAGTTCTGTACAATTCTGATATTTCTAAATCTCGTCCACAGGGTGGTTATCCTGTGAACACGGACAGATGAATTATGAGCAAGGTTAACATAACAGCGCCACCCGGGTTACCTCTAAGTATACATAGTCGATTTCAGACACCTTTTCTTCTGTTTCAGTTGTAAATACATTAAGTAACACCTACGTCGGGACTAGAAGAATGGATTCTCAAATGATGGCAACTTCGGCAACTTTCCAACAACCAGCATTTGTTCAAATGTCCCCTCAGCCTACGACTAGCGGTAGCAACTGTCAACCAGCGACCAGCATGATAGTGTCAACAATGCCGGTTCTACAAGGATTGGTAACAGCACCACGCCCGCGGAGCGATCCGCGCCAAACAAACAAGGCTGCCATATTTGGATTTGGCATCGGGGAGATAGTGATGGGTGGATTGTCCGTTCTATTGACCATAATACCACTAGCTACCAGCTCGCAGGCAGCTTTTGCGTACCGGAATCAATATCGTTTCAACCTCTATGGTTACGGGTATAGCGGACGATATACCTATACAGGTTTCACGGACTCATCACCTGGGATATGGGGAGGCATATTCATTATTGTAACAGGGATTCTGGCAGTGCGCATCAAATCCAATCCTTCCAGATGCATGTACATCGCTAATATGATCATGGCGATTGTTACCGCTTGTGTCACATTTTCGTCGACCATCGTATCTGGCTTTGCAGCAAGTGCATCTTTTTATTCGTCTGAATTAATCGCCGTACATATCCTCATAACGCTGCTGAATTTCGTCTCATGGATCATAACAATCATTCACGCCGCGTTCTGTTGCCGAGGAGTTTGCTGCAAGAAAGATTCAAGATCTACACAGTCGGTTATGTACGTACCTACTCAACCCAACGTAGTGTACCCACCACAACCTCAGTATGTGCAAGCTGCGAACGGTCAAGTCATGCTGGCATACGTGCAACAGGTACCAGCGCAGGGATATCCGCAAAGCAACACTCCGGTTCAGGCGGTGAATTCGCAACAGCAGGCCAGCAGTCCACCGCCACAAATGATGGAACCACCGTCTTATTCGAACGCGAATTCGGAGGGAATGGAAGTAAAATCGCATTGTCAACCCAATGTTTAGAACCGAATAAGGTTTACATACTCGTATAGGCTGTTACTAACGAGGTACAACTAGGTTTCGGAGCGCTCACCCACTTATTACTCAAGTGGTTAAGTTTTATAATAATTCTACTTTCACTTTACATCTGTCTATGTAAAAGTGCTGACTTTGTAAACTTCGAGTTCCGTCAAGTAGAAATTTGCTTGTTGACATATGTTGGCATCACTTCTATCACGCCCGGGTGTAATAGCCTCTAATCACTAACTGGATATATTGTCGAACATTAAAATTACAATGTTCACGCTCACAAATGTATCCACGTTAGTCAATTTGCATCAGCAGCTCTTCCAATTAACTTGTGACCCCTTGACAAGCCTAAACTTTTTGTAATAAATATTTGATGTCGGACGAACCCTTGCGTTTTACTTCCTCTTGAAAAACTTTTGAAGCCTTTCAAATGACTATTTCGACTTGAGTCACTTCCTCATACCTACTTTGACCGTCTTTGTATATATCCTGATGATCCCCTGCGGGGTCATGCAGAGAGCCTTATTTTCTCTAAATTTCTATCATAACATGTTAAAACTTGGCTCTACCCTCATGCGGATCTATACCTAGTACGCAGCAGCGCTCCGTCCCTACGCGTAAATGTGTATACTGTATATACGTTGGATAGATCGATACGTTTGAGTAGCGTAAGTATAGTACATCATTAATCTACAATTTTCAGTTCCCTGATGCTGTCATTACTCCCTTCTTGGGATGCATTTCTGTAATTTTATGGTAAAGTGTCATAATGTTCACTTTCCGTGATGTGTAGCACTGAATATCGTAATTTTGCAACATTTTATGAGTTAAGGTTGCCGCTAAGCAGTCACAACTGTTTTATTGATTTTCAGTAATAAAACATCCATACCAGTGTTTCTTGACCTTTTGTTGCTGCGATCTGAAATCGCACCAGCGCGGCTGGGGTGAGATCTAACATCAGGGCTACTCAATTATCTGCAGCAAAGGCCCAATTGCAAAAGTTAAAAATTATCTTAGGTCCGTTTTAACTCTCATAAAATAATTTAAACTCATACAAATGTGATATACGATATAACAATATACACCATCCGGTGAAGCGTTGTTTGCAAAAGCAATAAGCGAAATGTATTTATGATTTTTTCATGGTCACCGCTTGTGGGAGTTCAATAAAAGCATTTCAAACATAGTGCCTCTGCAATGCTGCGGCATGCGACGCGATTCTCACTGGACCGTGACAAGTAGCCTGGAATTTAGAACATAAAACCTACTTTTGAACACTAACGTGTGAACTAAAACCACAGGCTGTATGAGCCCAACCGGAAATGAGTTCACACTTAAGCCTATTTCTTGTTCATCTGTGTGCACTGCAAATTTTACATTGATTATTATGATCTGGTTTCCAAATAATGCAGATGATGCAAAGTATGCCGTAACAATTAGGGTCAAAATTAACTGTTTCCAGCCAGATAGTTCAAAACTTGTTTGTTGGCATTGTTACAATACTAATTAATCGGTTTGTGTGCTTTTAATTGTCATGTCATGCGTTTCCAATCCATAATCCGTAAATCAAGTCAATCGGTGCACGTGAGTAGTGGTCACTCAAAAATGGTGAACATGCATATGTTAAAAACAGAGGCGGAGGCTGAAGGCAAACATATAAAGTAAATTTGGAGCACTAAATATTTGTTTAATTGGGTCAGTGGGAAACCGTAATTTTAGTCTGTGGTGATCAGGTTGCCGGGTTAGGGTTAGCCGTGCCGTGTCGGAACGCACCCTCGGCTGATGCCGAGAACGTGCGGATTTCAGGGTTTCTGTCAGCGATGCTTTGGAAACACCGAGTCTAAACAGCAAACTAGACACAGGTTGGGAACAAGACCAGTTTTGTGATATCCTGAATACATTGTAATGTCTCCATGGAAAAAGGCCTGTGGTCTATGTGATTTAAATGAGTTAAGAATGTTTCATGTTTCGCATTGTTTTAAATATTGACATTGAATGATGAAATAGCTCTTTTTGCAAATATCCCTCATTTTCTCATAACCCAGTTTTCACATATCCCCTTATCAGATTGTGTTAACAATGTAATTCACTGTTGTCTATTTATAAATAAAATACGCCACGGAATATTGTTTTTTGCTTCACATTTTGCCCGCCTGGAAAAATAATTGCCCTCTCCTGTACCACACCGTCAGTTTGCGAAGTCGATACTGCATTGTTTCACTGCTCTGCGATTGTCGGATTGTTAGCTAACAGTGAGTGAGGCAAATCCATCAGTGTTTCACCTGATCATTGTACGTGACAAAGCCGAATCTCGCATTAATTTTAGGGGTTCTGAAGCTGTGGCGTTATTAATGTTTAGACTTTAGGAATCAGTGCAGCAATAGCATTCTATGAATACCAGTTATTGTAAATGCTGTTTATGATGAATTGCGAAATCACAGGTGAGGATTGGCCCGTGTGTAGCGTACCTTTGCCTCACCTCTCCTTTCGCGCTATATTTTCGAACAATAAATCGCCAAATTTAATTATTTTTGAAGTTAAAATTTTTAATATTTATTGATCCATGAATATCGATAAAAGTATTTTCAACTGCAGTGGAAATTGCTTATTAATAATCGTCAGATTACATATTTTCATCCGATCAAGACACACACAACTTACAATGCGATACACAAGACATAATGCGATGTAATGAATGGATAGGATAAGTATCAGTTTATTAATAATCATTGCAATAATCATTCTTGACTGTTTAGTGGTTGGCATTTGACACGTGTGGGTTCCAGAATGGTCGTGCCGTGTTACCTGCCAGCGCGTAGCATTGTAAGGAAGTGTTTGAGCGTATTGTCCTATCGGTCCTATATGGTGTGGACAGAAGCAAATTTCACGACTCACTGCGATTGTTCTACGTCACACATTCCACTTGACTATAGGAAATTTGACGATAATTCTTGACCGAGCATTAAATTTGATAAAACGAGTATCAATTGCAAGCTGCCGATGTACTGATTAAGAAGATAGAAATTATATTCCACTCATGGCCCTGGAACCCCCACAATTAGCCTCGAATTTTTCATCGTTATGTAGATTGGTATTGTGACGGAACAATGTTGTCTGGCTAAACGAGACCGCAACTCAGGAGATGAACGACCGCGCGGCGAGAGTGAGAGTGTTCAGATAGCGTCGCGGCAATTGGCATTGAGCTTGTGTTTCGAAGTGAAATCGAGTCGCAGAGAAACGTTGCGCTGTTGATACTTTCTATAGGCTCTTCGGTAGAAGCGAGCACGCAGTCACCAGCCTTTCCTTGACTGGTAAGGGTAGAACTGGGTCCACAGAATGCATTAGATCCCTACAAATTTTCGCGCATTCTCCTTCAAATTACATCTTTCTTTCCGTTTAGGTAGCTCTATACTTTAGATATATCAGATTATTATTATGTCGATTGGCTGAGCCCGCTTGTTGTATAGGGCTCCAGAGACACGTTGCGCTGCTGATGACGGGAGTCTGACTGTCGGTACCTTCCATAGTCGGTTTTGTTAAGTGTGAGCACATAAGTCAAGGAAGGCTGGTAATGTGTGCTCTTGATTTTTGCTCTAAAGAAATATAAAATATCTAACCCAATCAGAAAGTATGACATCTCTAACGACAAATGGATTATCGTGAAACCAAAAGTACATCGAGATTTCATAATATACAAATTCACATTTGTGAAGATCTCTTTGCTACCGTGTCTCGTATAGCAACGTTTTGTACTAAACTACATATATGTTATGTAAGTTTAAATATTTGGTGCAGTTTATTTCATGTCTGGAGGCGACGAGATGAACGCACGACAAGGTCGAATCAAAAACACGATAACTTATGTGGTCGATCTGGTACTTGAGTGTAGGCAGAGAAGGGCCATTAATGAGGGTTAAGGTATTATCATACTTTAAGCAGTAAGATGCTCAAACTTCGTGTAGTAGTACAAATATAACTATTCTCAGGAGCTGGTATGCGACCTTGGTGCTCTACGGACACCAACGAAGTGTTGAACAGATCTCAGTAGAATACTGGTATATAGCCTCCTACCTGGAAAACACCACGTTACCAAGCACGGTGACTAAAGGCAGTTTTGGGATCAAGTCCACCTTCGAGTCACGAGTCATCTCGAGTCATTGCAGATTTTGACTCGAGTCAAGTCAAGTCACTCGATTTTCAAAGATGACTCGAGTCATGTCAAGTCACCCGATTTTCGGAGGTGACTCGAGTCAAGACGAGTCAAGTCAATTCAAGTCACGAGTCAAGTCACCAGTCGACTCAAGTTGAAATTTCAAAGTACGATACATGATTCAAGGTCATTGCATTTTGCTAATTGTTTTAAATACAGATGGAGTACCCATTTATTCTGAATCAAGGAACGAATAAAGAGTTGATTTTGCACGCAAGGAGGCACGTAGAACTCTCAAACTACGCAAGTATAGCGGTATAGCCTCAGCCTATAACAGGGGTGAGAAAACTGCGACTTGCGAGCCTCATGCTTCTCTTTGAGTCTTTGATTGCGGCTCTACAATGAGTATGCATTGTGCATTCGGTGATAATGAACGTAAGCCACTGTGCCTTTTCCGTCAAGATTCGCCCAATAATCACAAAGCTAGACTTGAAACGTCATTACGAAACCAAACACCAAAACCTTTATAACCAAGAATTACCCAAAATATACATATTTACGAAGTATTATGATCACCGAGCTCCGCGCTGTTGACGTCATATCAGTCGGATTTCAAACACCCTGCAGCCTAGGGGGAGACGCATCGTCTTATACCACACAAGAATAACCTTCATTCGATACCCTACATTTCCTTCTGGCGAAATAAATTAGTATATGTAAATTTTTGTCTTGTGACTCTTCTAAATGCAACGAATTTTGATATGCGGCATATGAAGCATATGAAGCATATGAAGCATCAGAAAATTCAATAAAATGATATGGAGCAATACGCTACCCACATGTAAATCCATGATATACAATTCCAAACGTATGGACGATATTCGTTCGATTTAAAAGCACGCAAGAGGGCTGATTGAGGTGAGCAAGTTGACGACAACGTAAGCTATAAGCTCAGATCACTGTGTTAACGATCAATTCATTAGTGATGTAACAATGGAGGCTCGGTAAAACTCGAAATCATTGAGTGATCGGTTAACAATCCGAACTTATACAAGATACGGCGATTAAGTCGACATCGATTACTTGTTGACTTGAAATTGACTCGTAAATTTTGCATCGAGTCACGAGTCAATCTGCATTTTTGAAGCGTCGAGTCAAGTCAAGTCAAGTCATTTTTACAAAGTGACTCGAGTCAAGTCGAGTCATACGACAAAGGTGACTCGAGTCTGACTCAAGTCAAGTCATGACTCGAGTCATCCCAACACTGACTAAAGGTACAGACCAGCATCTGTCCGGTGTCCATGTATTTTATTTACAACAGTCGATGATCACGCCAGGAAATTATTATTACATACCTGCGCATCAGTTGACTGTTAATAATTAGATCAGTAGTAGGACTACAAATTACAATCCTATCCTTTGCCATCACTCACGATTATACAATATATATACACAGGCGTGTACGTACAGCCAGGATGAAGGTTTGGAATAATAACTACGTCATCATGAATGCACGCTATGACGCAGTGTCAATGTCAAAATCGAAACATTAGAGGGGGGTATTGGGCTTCCCTTAGTTTGGTCACTGTATTTCTAGTTTCAATACATATTTAGTCATGAGTCATTGTCATATACACCAGGTATTCACTACAGAAGGAATATTATGATTTTTCTCAAAATTTAACCCATTTGTTTGTATTGTAGATAGGCTTGCATCGCACCAACTTCAACTCTCGACCCACTTTGAATGCTGGTTTCATTGTGCGACCCACCACGACATATGACTGAACGAATGGGGACGTAATTCGTCGTACAATGAGTCGTTTGAGTAACAAGTTCAACCAGACAAGTGGAATTGCGTGAAAATTCGAGAATGTATCATATAGACGAGATTGCATGTGCTAGTCAGAGGTCTCACATGTGCTCGCGGGCTAATTTCCAAGTTTTTGATGGCGTCACGGGCCGTATCACCAATAATAGGGGTATTCAATGTATTTTCAAGTAGGCCTTATTTTACGGTAACGTGCAGACTGGCATTCCAAACACATCTTGAAAATGTGATTACGATTGTGAATTCACGCTTGGGACGAAAAGAATTGTTGTTCGAGGCATAGTTCGTCAAAATAATTAGTTATAGACACCATGCGAGAGTGCTAATGCATCATAGCAGTCAAAATAATTAGTTATAGACACCATGCGAGAGTGCTAATGCATCATAGCATCTTATAAACTGCCGCGTTATAATTCTGCAGCTGGGGGATATTTGACGTGCCATAATATTAGGTAGAATATTTTAGAATTTAACAAAGATTGATCTCATATCTGAGCATTGGAGCAGGACAGCCTAATCCTGATATCTATGATATCAATCATGTCATTACCAAATTCAAATTAAATCAGCGATAGATTTACCTTCGAACATTGGAATAGATCAATAACAACTTGAATATAATGATTAATGTGCCATAGCAATATGCCAAATCGCCGAAGAATCCATTGGTGATACATCTGGGAAGCGTACCACACTGCCACTACTTTACTCGCCACCTTTGATTATAGCGATGGATAAAGAGAACCAAGATTACGCGAGATACAATCATCTATACAGAATACCGCCCTGCTTAGATATCTAAATACGATACGCAACGCAAGCTATGACCTTGTGATATATTACTATTTCCCGTAACAGTCTGATAGTTTGTTGCGTCTCTGGTTGTGCTAAGTCACGGCATTTCGAGTCACAAGTCCTTCTCTGATTGTAACGTTTGACCCGACTTAATTCGAGTAATTTTCATTTTATCACTCCTTCAGTCCGAGTTCGAGTAATTCTGCAAAAGTTCGCATACAAGTCAAAATCACAATTTTCAGTCACGAATCATCAATGGGTCAAGATTTACTATCATAAACAGGTAATGTGACGTAAGACTGATCTTTCACCGCATGGTAATTTTTGAAAATGAAGTTTGATGAGCATAGTTTCAGATTTTTGGAGTAGTTTTAAAACGATTTTTCAGTTTTCAAATCTAAAAAAAGATATGTAGCAGTTGAATATTGTCGAAAATTTCAAAATCCAAAATGCCCAGCACGCGGGCCGCACAAAATGATCTCGCGAGCCGCGTGTTTGAGACCTCAGTGCTAGATGGTTGCAAACGTGAAAGTGCGTACTCCAGTATAGCTTAAACATCGTGGCAATTGTTTGCAAATTATAATCGAGCTGGAGTGCATTTTCCAATCAACGTTCGTAAAGTCATTGGAGAAAAGAATGATTTCCAATTCAAATAAAATTTTCATAAAACGACATGTTTTAAATAGGCGTGCTTTAAACTGAATTTTGGTTCAAATGCAAACCTGATCGTAAAAACATATTTAGTACGACTGTACATTATAGGGTTGTTCAAAAAATACTTTTTTTACCAAATCTCACTCGCCTAGTGACTAAATCGTCAGGTTGTCCAAGAAAACGATGCACACCAAATTTGACTCAATTCCAACCTGTAAAGGCCGTGCAATCTTGAATTGAAATTTTTAATTTATTATTAAAAATTAAAAAAAAAAAATTCTCAAATTTTTCTGTCAACCCCATGAAATTGTTGAGCTGTTTTCAAAGACGATGCAAAACCAATTTGAGTCAATTCCGACTAGTAGAAGCGGAACTATTTGAGTTTTTCGTTGATAATCCCCGGATCAAGAATAATCCGAGAATTATCAACAAAAAACTCGAATAACTCCGCTTCTACAAGTCGGAATTGACTCAAATTTGTTTTGCATCGTCTTTGAAGACAGCTCAACAATTTCATGGAGTTGACAGAAAAATTTGAGAATTTTTTTAAAATTTTTATTAATAAATTAAAAATTTCAATTCAAGATTGCACGGCCTTTACTGGTTGGAATTGAGTCAAATTTGGTGTGCATCGTTTTCTTGGAAAACCTGACGATTTAGTCACTAGGCGAGTGAGATTTGGAAAAAAAAGTTTTTTTTGAACAACCCTACTGTACAATACTTGCGCTGTGAGACTGCGATTTCGGGACGTCCGCAGATGAATGGTCCGATGCCGTGCTATCTTACCAATGAACATAACTCGGCGGACCGGATACTCGCCCTATACTTCGAAGTTGCGATCGGCCTGCTTTTCTTACTGGATGCAGTAAAAGGTCAGTCATGGATCTAATGAGTCTTGCGTTATCCTATATTGACGCAATCAGTTTGTGATATCATGCACAGTCCAGATTATTCGCCAATGATATAACCGTCTCCGATCAAAACAACTAGAAGTAGAATCTATCTTACGTTGACAGTTTTCTCTTATCCACGTTTCCTAGTAAGTAGTGTCACTATAGTTCCCTCACGGTAAAATATGCAAAAGATTCTCAAGGTTAGTGAAAGAAGGTCAACAGCAAGTACTTCTACTTTTTACGAGTACTCAAGTAGGTTTTACCTATTGGTAGCCTACTACTTACTCACGTGCCTATGTTTTTGACTCCATCCAATCTGCTTATACGGTTATACTTTATACAGTTTTTAGTTTTTATGCGAAACTATTGCTTCTTTACACTTTAGATTTTAGAGTTCGTAAAGTATACAGTGAAGTATATTCTGGCATCACTGTATGACTGAAATCGCCATGACAACTGTGCGAACCATGTATCACAGTAACCGAATATATACGTTCAGGAAATAGCACCTGTTTGTAGTGTTATTGGTCATTTTGCGTTAGTTGCATCTTACTATATCGAAAGTCGATACCTCCGATTAAACAATAAAGTATGTGACCCATCGATGAGATACTCTTTGTGCAATCACACATTGCAGTTCGGGTTGCATTTAAAACAAATTGTTGTTTAAAATATCTTGTTTAAAACATGTTTTAAACAGTGTTTCAAACAAAAGCCTTTAAATTTTTTTTCAAGTTATAAAAGTATGCCATAATTGTGTAAATACTTTCCAAAAAACATGTTGTATAAGCCTGTTGACAATTACCACCCGATATAGCATATGTATACGGTATGGGATGGTTGTAATCCTCAAAATAATCGCTTCAACAGCTATACTACTATGACATTTCAATTGAATATTCGTGACGTCATGGCTTTTAAACAAGGGCGTTGTTCTAAACAGGTTTGTTTTAAATTGATTTTTGTTTTAAATGCAACCCAAATTGCAGTTAGGGTTGCATTTAACACAAACGGTGTTTTAAAACACTTTTTTAAAAACATGTTTTAAACAGTGTTTTACTCAAAGGTCTTTTAAAAAAAAGTTGTGTTTTTTTAAGTTGTAAAATTATGTCGGTTCAACATTAATAATACAGATACTTCGTCAAAGTAGCTATATTTACCCTATATTTTCAATTCTCAATGTGAATCCACTATGACGTCACAATTGAATGCCCGTGACGTCATGGCTTTAACAAAACAAAATAAAGAACCAAAAAAACATGTTTTAAATTAGGACCTTGTCTTAAACATGTTGGTTTTAAATTGATTTTTCTTTTAAATGCAGCCCTAATTGCAGTACTTCTCGAAACGTCATGTTCGCCTTCTACTTGAGCAGCAAGGCAGACTATAATGTGACCACGTCTGGTTAGTGATTAGCATAATCGAGTCGTATTTATCGATCTCTCTGCTTCACTACGATGTCTATAACTGGCCCGCTTTTCATGGAGGTTCTCACGGTGCGTTTCAAGACACTCCCATGAACAAGGATGTATTTGCTGCGTAGTGCACATATGTTTACAAAAAAGATACCGCCTGTTATACTCTCATAATGATTTCATATACAGGATCTTACTACAACGGATCGCGAGACGATTGTCACTGCAATACGCAATTATATAGGAATAAGTGCTGCCGATCGCCGCCTTATTCCAGCTATTGTTGCACCCGAATCGAAGAGAAATATCGAGGCTCGTACTGTCGGAGTTCTATTGACTGTGGCAGCTCAGCTAACCCCGTATGCTGTAGCTTGAGTAAAAAATGCTGCACGGCGCAAGAATACGATATTGAAACGCCGCCATGTAGGGGAGATGTGGTACCGATGGATCAAAAATTGGAAAATGATCGCTGGCCCCAAAATGTTCAGCCGAAAACAGCAGGTCTTTTGCTGGCTCAGCACTTTGATACAAGCTCTACCTATCGCGCACATATACATGAGTATCCGTCTTTTCAAAAAATATTTATGGACGTTCAAAATTTCTTGCTCGAACGTGTCATCGGTCCCCACCCGGTGGGTCCAATGGCACACGACCTTGGGACCTATGACACATATACCCTAAATACCTCAGATGAGACAACTTTTCTTGCTCAGTATTATAATCTAAGCTACAGTAAGCCAAAGAAGAATGTTTGATCGCAACCGTCAAGAAATAGAATAAATATTAACTCAAATGTTGTCATAAAATCACGTTTCGATTTAGGCTCGGACTTATAAATTTGAGGGTACATACATATTGCCCGAAAATCGACAGTGTGACTTCCAAGCACCTCGTTTTAGCGATAAAACATCATATGCAATTATTACATAAAGATTTTCTGTACGTAGGCATGTTTCATTTGTTTTATGATTAGTATGCTTGATTATTTTGCTTGATTTGGCTGTTGTATCTTCGGTCCCCACCCTACGAATTTTATACATGAATCGAAAAAAATTCCACTCAAGGAAAGTACTGAAAAAAATAATAGGTGCCATTATATAGCCTGATACAAGCCCTGCACTTCACAATAAAAATGATTGCTGGTTTGTTCGTGTTGAAGGTTACAGCAAAAAATGTATATGTCGATATAAATTTACTTTACACCCCCAAAAACAAAAAACATCTGTGAGAGACCCCATAGCTCGCGCACGTCGATTTTTTTTGTATGTGAGGAAAGATTTTGCCAGCAAGCAATTGTGGACAAATTCACGGAGTGTAATCATGGAATTATCATAGAGAATTTTCAAAGTATTTTCGGTCCCATTGATCCATCGGTACCACATCTCCCCTAACTCTAACACTGACTGCGCGAAAATTACGGGGGCGCCGTATTACTGTGACGCTAAACCCAGAATCTTCACGTCTTCAGCGCAATACTGCCGGTCCCACGCACATTGTCGGACTACTACCAAGCCACTCTGCTGCGATAATTTCAAGTGTTGTTCCAGCCAGGAATACTATTTCGATGATATGTCTTGAAGATCATCTGCGTTGTGCCACTCCGAGTACAAGCCCCGTTGTTGCAGTTCAACTGGGCGATGCTGCACAATCCGAAATCACAATTCTGAGTACTGCTATTCTGACTTTGACTGCGAAGCAACGGCCAACTCATCGTGCTGTAGGACGAGACATAGATGCTGTCCACACCTGCATCCGAGACCTTGTGGCACCACAGTGCTGCAGTTAGGTATGTATGTGGTCAAATTTCGATAATTTCCACGGGGTTCGAAGTACCTGATAGATTTACGACTTCATTTCTGTACGTGTTGGCCTCAAAGGAGCCCCTCAGGCTGGATGAGGGAGCCCCCGGGGGTCCCGGGAACACCGGTTACTAAACAATAGGTTTTTGTGCCGGGTTGTAATCAAGTCACAAGGTTCCCAGTCAGTAAATTTTACTCTTTCTCGCTGGACTGTTCTCTCTGTCGGTAATATGCCTGGGGTGTGTCTACGCGTGTGGAGCCAAACCGGAGCAGGGTCGTGAAACGGCCCAGAGCGTCGCCCGTTCCACGCAGCCACCAGCAACATCCATTTCAATGATGAGGCTATCTTCAAGCCAACAGCTAGCTACACTACCGGGAAACAGGCCACTGGGCAACGCATGGCACCAAGACAGATCCATACCGTATCAAGTGCTAAACGTCGCTAACAATCCAACATATACTGATCTACCTCCGGAATATGACGATATACCTCTACCGTCATACGAGCAAGCAACTACATGCGAAATTTTCAAAGCTGCTACATTGCCCAGAGAAGGAAGCTGAAGTGCTTAACGCATAGACACGATATTCCTACAGATATACATGATGCGGGTGAGCGACCAGACAGAGCGGGTATATCATTGGGCTGGGCAATTGTTACACTCGTCAACACATATTTTTAGGCAGACAAAGTAAGAGTGGTTTGGGGGTTCTGAAGGGGACTGATTCAGAATATGACCTTAGTTTTTTGAAATTGGCTCAGGTTTTGGAGATAACCGATAGGGCTATTTTTGACTACAATCTCATATTTCGCTGTATGGGCTGATGAAAAAAGAGCTCAATCGTATTATAAAGTTCAGAAATGCAGCCTCTTTGTTATTTTTATACACTGACGACAGTATTGAAACAAAATACAACAACATCATTATTATATTTTTGGTTATTAGATTTATCCGAGTTGAAGACTTTCACGGATATCATGTACATAAATAAAGTTCAATTATATATGTACGACTGTACGTATCTACCTGAATAATCAATTAAAATTGCAGAAATTCAATCAGTTTTATGTCAACCACCTATTGCAAATTCAAAATAATGAGTTGCAATATAATATTATTAATTTATCTAAAAATAAAATTGTTTATTGAATTACTGCATGTATACTGAGCTCTTATCTTAGTATGAAATTAGAATCTTTCATTCGTATTCGAATATCTGAGGTCCATTAAAGATACCAGCTTTACGATTCCCGTTTGATAGGTTTACCAGGTAGGCTATGCCCACTTTGTCGGCTCAGCAGGAATTTGTCCACTTACAAGTCAAAAGAGATGGGACGCATATGAGTATTGTAGCTAATCTCTCTAACTACAAATTTGATTGCGTTATACTCTTTCATCTTGGTGGAATGAACAACTGGTACAGCTAAAATACATTTCTGTTGTGCAAAAGTACAATTTTAAGGCTTGACAAACTGCGTTTTAGACAAACAAAGATCTCGAGTCAGGCCATGTTCACATTGATTGAATAACGGAGGATGACATGAGGGTTATTTATATAGTCAATTACACCATGTAACAAGATTTTGGAAAAGTTTTTGTTGGCCAAAATTTTTTATGTATTGTGTTTTAGTATTCCAAACTAATCACCAAACTACCAAAATTTTTCCTGAAGTGTCCCAAATTTTAAAGAAATGTCAAATTCTCTAATTTCTTATTTTACGCATAAATGCTCAGTATTAATCACAATAATTCGTTACTGGACGTAAGAAAACGAATGGAAAGGATAATATGAACAAATATAGCTAACTCATGCATCAAGTAATAATGCAACACTTTGAAAAATCGTCAGAAGTGGTTTTGTTTGCGTGACTTGCTTCTGTGAAATGAGAAATCTTTTCCGACTATGGACTACAAATGACACCTTGTAACAAAATTTTGCAAAATTTTAGTTGAGTAAAATTTTTGTGTATCGTGTTTTGCTATTCCAAACCAATCACTAAAATACAAAAATTTCTTCCAAAGTGTCCCTAGTCTTTTGGAAATGTCACTTTTCCTTACTTAAAATTGCCCTGTAATAATCCGCATAGTTCCTTATTGGACCTACAAACACACTAAAAAATAGAAGGAATATGCACAAATGTTGGATTATAAAAGGATGAAAACACTTCGAAAATTTTCGAAGTGGTTTTGTTTGCATGATTTTGGTCAATAAACTGAGAAATCTGCTGGTATTATGGACCGCAAATAATCCCCAATCATGATGCAACCCTTGGTATCTCCTTTCCAAATCATACATATCCTGCTGAAACACGTCACTATGTTCCTCGCTTACATCACCCATATTTGAACTAATAAGATCAAGGTGAAAGTGCAGATAATGCGGTTTTAAGGACATGCCCCACTATATTTTTTTCATTTATCTTGATCATATTGCTTACCAGTGGTTTATATTTATGGCTTCGTTTACTTCCAAGAAATTTTTTAAATACATCTCGTAATGCTATGAATGCTCTTGCTTCTCTCGCAGTCATTTTATTGTCAAGTGCTTTACAAAAGATTGCCAATATTCCCGCATAAGCAAAGAGAACCTGCCACAGACAAATACAGTGACAATCGCTCATGCCTCTGTAACAGTCATCTATAAGGTTTCGAACTTCCCTTCAGATTCTTTAATAGCAACTGACATTAAATGCCGATCTCCCCATAGCCATCCGTCCATATTTCATCGGCAAGGTACACAGATTGCAAGAAATGCCCAGTTTTAATCTTTGTCTCCAATTTTCATGCCAAAGTAAAGTTAACAAGTATAAAAAACCTTACTGCTATCTATATTTTGTACTTCGTACTACTATGCAGTATAATAGGTAAAATTCTCTTCATATACTACAACTTCGATGAGTCTACATCTGTCTTTTCAAGTGTTTACATCAAGTATTCTTCTATTTCTGATGTGATATCGGTAAAGACGCAATCGTTAACAAAGAGAGCCTTCTATAGGGAATCCTGTTTCATGTGGAAATCAAGCAAAAATTTTAAAAGTTAGGCGATATTAGCAGTAGAAAACAGATTTTGCAATGTAAAAACAGGTGACGTCAAAGCACAAACACTACTTTTAGTAACGCTCAAAGTTCACTTTCACAAATTATTTCATTAAACCAAGTTTTATGTGCGGTGGTGGAATGATGATTTTCTACCCAGCAATCAAAGGCTCATTTATGATGTTAGCTTCATCTACTCTCCTGGAATCTCTAGGTGTCCAGCCTTTCTTCACCCAGTGATCAGTGCACGCTCAGCTATTCCACAAGCAGATGAAACATGGCTATTTTGTATAGTCACTGTGCTGGTCAGGCAACACATTTACCATTTTCAAGTCTACATAGATTAACCATTGGTAGGGTTGCATTTAAAACAAACGGTGTTTTGAAACACTTAGTTTAAAACATGTTTTAAACAGTGTTTTATATAAAGACCTTGTGTGAAATTGTGTTTTCTTTAAGTTGTAAAATTATGCCAGAATTGTGTAAATACTTTACAAATTACATGTTGTATGAGCCTACGGACAATTAGCACCAGGCATAGCTGACGTATATCGATATGGGATGGTTGAAACTCTCAAAATGGTCGGTTCAACTGCAATAGTACATATATTTCGTCAAAGGAGCTATTTTTACCCTATATATTTACAATTGTCAATGTCAATCCACTATGACGTCACAATTGAATATTCGTGACGTCATGACTTTAAAAAAACATAAAAAAAAACATAACAAACATGTTTTGAATCAGGGCCTTGTTTTAAACATGTTTGTTTTAAATTGATTTTTGTTTTAAATGCAACCCTAACCATTGGTGAGAGTCATAATCCAGTTTCTGTAACACTGTTTTGACGTAATCGTACCCTACTTCTGGTTTTGTTGCGTGCCCAATTGGGAGATATGCATATCCGTGTTCGTTTTCAAACTGTCTGTCAATAAGCGCCACTCTTGTGGTCTATATTGTGGCATTCCCATTTTCAGCAGAAGCTCTTCGATGCCTGGGCAGTAAAAAAGTTCATATTGTTAGCTAAAATATGGAAGTAATTATTTTTCTCTTGTAAGGTAGAATATTATTCCTGCACCGGTTCCAACGCAGTTTGGCCTTTGAGTCGAGTATTCTTCTTCAGAGTGAGGCACAAATCGCCGAGCCGATTCAAAATCTGCATAATTCGACGTATTCTGCTTACGACGATTGAATAAAATAAATATTACTTAAATTAAATAAAAAATATCGATATCTCAAAAACTAGAGCCAATTCAAAGAAACGGATGTCATTTTCGGACTCAGCTGCCAAAAGATACCTAGAAACCAATTTTTGGCACTAAAAAAAGTTGTTTTTTGTTGGCCAGTGTAATCAGCGGCTCTATTATCTTATCCGTCCAAGACTGCAGACATACAATTTACGTTGTGGAGTACTTCAGCTTATAGCATGGTGTGCCAATTGTGATTTGCTGTTATCGTTATATTCCAGCTTTTTCGCGGCTGCATTACGTAAGAATAATGCACTACCAGTATTTATAGCCTTACCGACAATTGATTCCATCTATTTGCTGGCGAAATCCGGTTTCAATATCATCCTGGATCACGGGTCCCGCGAGGTAGTATTTTGCGGTCGGCGATCAGATTTGAGATTTCTGAAGAAGGCTTGATAAAGCATTTTGAAATGCTGGAATTGATTTCAGTTTCAAAATATTTCTGCTGTTGTTGTTGCTGCTCAAAATCAACTATTCTCCTGTGCCCAACATCACTATTTCTCACTTGCTGAAACGAATTCAGCGATGGTAATAGAACAGCATTCCATCGAGGGAGAATCAGCTGATATGAATGTGTATATAGACTCGAGGTGCAATGACCCAGACACTGCCAATACCGAGACCTGGTGTCCTAAATGGTGTGGACTGTGGACACAGCGAGACTGAACGACTCACTTCATTTGGGTTACGTCATACTCACCACTTCACCAAAGGCAACTTCACGACCATTCTGATCGGTTTGCCGAACGCTAAATTCGATAAAACGACTATCAATGGAAAGCTGCTGCTGTACTGATTACGAAAATATAAATTTCATTCTGCTCATAGTCATGCAACGTCCCAAAAATCAGCCTCGAATTTTAAATTGTGATCGAGTTTGGCCTTGTGACGCAACAATGCTGTCTCGCTTTGTCTTCTTAGCCTCGCTCTCGATTTGCCCAGCGTTGAACCTCAGAAATTTAGAAGTTCACATTCACAAAACAAACGAACCTTGGCAGGTCCTACACTATGAACCTATTCGATATATTACAATTTTCACGTCAATATAATATCTTTGGTTGAAATTCTTTGCATTTAAAATTTGGGCCACTCTTTGCATGTCGCTGACAGCATAAAGAAAATCAACACTAAACGAGCATGCACATTGCCAATCTCAAAATTTTTACTTGCTTTGTTGCAATAGCTTGATCAAAATATCCAGTTTTCCATTTGTGAACATGTAGTGACTCTCTGCTGTGAGATTGACCACAATCAAACAACATCAAGCGCTAAATACGCTACATGTATGTAGTCAGTAAATGTTGCCTATTCAACTAATCAATGAAATTGATATAAAGAATAAATCGTTGTCTAATGTAAACAGAAAATCTATCAGGCCTACGGAATCCCTCTTGATTTGATATGATTATTGTATCATGAAAACCGAATCCGCGCAATTAGGGTTTTAGCTACTGTATAACTTGTTATTAGGGCAATATCGGTAGCAAGTACAGAAACCCGTTTTACACTATGTTCAATATCAATGTAGCAATAGTCAGACGCCTAAGACATTGTCCGGTCTGGCATAGACCGTTGAGACGTCGCTAGGTATCGTGTACAATCATATATGACTTCGCTGAAACGTGGAGTTGAAATTAGTAATATGACGCCACGTGACGTCAAAGGGTCACGTTCGCACGAGCCTGGACCTTTCAGAGGTTCACACCATCCATACTTGCAATACTAAATAAACAGCTGGCCACATGGAACTGCCCTGAAGCTGCTCTTGGATTTCAACAATTGTTGAAATTTTATTTCATTTTAAAAAATTTTGTCAAGTAAATTCATTTTCTCAAGTAATGTTATTCTCCAACGTTTAGTTCCGATTCAATTTTAATTTTCGATCCTATCTTATTGAACTATATATATATATTTTGCAATTGTATTAGGTAAACTTTAAACCAGTGGTTCTTAACGGGTGTTCCATGGAACACTAAGGCTTACCTGATTCAGTCGTTGGGGTTCCCTGGAGGTCATACACATGATGTGAGATGACATGTCAAAAAAAGTCAAAATTAGGTCAAAATTGTAGCGTTAGGTAAAAAATATCAAAATTGTAATCAAAGTCAAATTATTTTACAACCTGCATTTCGTTTGTATCGTCGATTTGGCACCTTATAGGGGAATTTATCATTTGACATTTTACAGCTTGTAGCCTACTTTAAACTTTAAAGGCCTACCGTCGTAGACGGCCCATTTTCTGATCACTGTGAATCATAAACATTCAAATAAAACAAATAGGCTTACATGGTGTTATGCTTATCGTACCGCAAAACCCCAACTGCGTGGGCATTGCATGGTTCTTATATCAAGAAGCGCATGATGAAAAATTGTAATGTAGACACCATTGCCAGAATGAAGCAATACGGTGTGTCACCAGCAGTGTACGCACGCACAACTTCAGAGTTGTCAGCCAACAACTGCTACAGTTGAACGTTCTTCCTCCATTCTTGGCAAGCTACTTAATAAGGACAGACGCTTTCTACCCGATAATGTAGGAAAGTATCTTTCGCTGTACTACAACAGATTTCAAATATTTCTACCATATTACATGCTGTAACTACTGGAATTCCTCATAGGGCCAGATTTCGTTAAAATCTAGTTTTTTTTTCATGAGAAAAATCGTCAGGCTTTGAGTCAAAAAAGTTTTTTTCAGGCCGAACTACTTCGTAAGGGCAGACAGTTCGAACCAGAAATAAAGATGAGTAGGCTAGTACAATTCTAACATTATGATGCAAAACACCTAATTTGCATACGGTAGGTCAAACTTTAGGCGAAATTAAGTTTTCTAAGGTCAAAAAATGTCAACATATTAATTTTTGAGGTCAAAATCTTCCATTTTTTTCGGGAAAAAAAAAGCCTTAGTGATGATACGCCCGTCTTGGCCGTCATTGGTTGCAGGTATAATTGAGCCGGTCAGTAGTCGAATTTATTGTTATAATATAACTTATATAACGCATCATTACATATTATAGCGTTGCGACGAATGCAGTAACGTACACAGGCGGCGTCAACACCCTCCAAGTAACTTTTCATAAGCAAACCCATCGAAGCCGAAGAGAAAATTCGATCTTGACCCGATTGTACACCGGTCATTGCAGGCTAAACAAACACCTGCACAAACTCGGCTTACACGAAAGTGGACTCTGTGCGGAATGTGGTGTGCCGGAAACGGTGGACCATTTCGTGCTATTCTGTAATAAATATTCCGTCGAACGGACCCAACTGAGCAGAGACGCACAAAAGTATCGAACACCTTACACAGTATTTTCTCTGATAGTTAATCAGAGAACGATTCAACCGTTAATCGACTGTGTTATATTGACCGGAAGAGACATATAACAAGGGATTTGAGGAATAAGCAGTAAACGCGGTTCTGGTGCACAAAGCCTTAGTAGCTAAGCACCACTCATCACAAATACCCACCCACCCAGTCACCCACCCTTTCTTACTGAAATGTCAATTCTGTCTCCAATATCTATAAGTTCGTTTGCAATGAAGCATCTGGTATTACGCTGTTGCGTTTCGATCGGACAATACGATGACACTTTCCAAGCTGAAACCTCGCATTTCTGAGCTGTTATCTGAAAGGGAACAGCAGTTGTCACACTAAGGGTGAAGCCCAATTCTTCTCCTCAACTAAGTACTGCTTAAATGCGAATCTCCACTCAACTAAAAATCGATTGGTAGGCTACTCAGCGTTGAGTGCGCGCCAATTCTCTCTGCTCAGTTAACTATCGATTTCCAGACGTCGTTTTCCGAGATAGCGTTGCCAGATTTTTTTTCGCCTTCGACTGGACACGCGTGAACGATTTTGTCATGACAACACGACGCTGTCGTCCCTATTTCGTCACTGACCTACAGAGTAGACGCAGTTCTCACTGATTTATCTAAACGCAATGAATACCCTCAGCTGATCCACACTCTTTGAAGATGACCCAATAGAAATATATAACTCCTTGAAGATACCCGAAACGTTCCTATGCCCCACAGAAGTATATTTGCCAGACGCTACAAACCCATTCGAAATTTATGAAGTTTCACAGCAGGCGAACACGTAAGTGCAGGCCTGAAAGAACAAAATAAATGCATCTATATCGTGAAAAAAAATGAAAAATCAACAGATTTTCAGGATTTCTTTCCAATTCTCTTTGAACCATTCACTTTGCCCCTCTACCATTCAAATTCCCGAAGTACCCAGACCCAACCGACATTTTCTCCCTTAAGTATTCGAGTATTTCTTGTTTCCAATAGCTTATTTCTGCTTTCGTCTAAATTGGCTTGAAGGCATAGCGACTCCATCCCAACACTGATATTACCATGCAGGAACTCTATCAGCTGATCGAGGTTCATGCTACGGGTCTGTTCAAGATGGTTCGTCTATTTAATTGTGGGAAGAGCATGGGTAATATTAATAATAATAGCTAAGTCATATTTTTCATCTGTACAAGTCACACACAATGTACAATGCGATAACACACAATGCGATGTAATGAACAGATATGAGGATATCGAACGACACGCAGTTGCGATCTTTTTTTTATACTGACATCCACCTCGGCGGCTCGGCCTAGAGTGCCCGATGTCACAGTTCTTTTCGATGTTGATCTTTCTGAAGCCACGGCCCTTTCTAGTTCTTTCCATTCCTTGTGAGTGCTTTCTTTCGTCGGGTCTTTTTCTGGGCTTTTTGTCGCCGTAAGAACGGCGACGGCGGGGGATGCTAGCGCAGTAAGACTGCAGAAGTTACCATTCCGGTATACCGAGATGCCGTACGACAAGAAGTCGAAAGGGTACAGAAGATAATTACAAATGCAATTATAAACACAACATCCGTCCAAGCGCCACTGATGTCATTCGATCAGCAGAACCTCAGATCTAGAACTAGCAGCGTTGCCACTCTAGGTTCCAGGAAAAACACAAGATTATGTCGTGAAAAAACACTAGATTGGCGAAAAAAACACTAGATTAGTAAATTGCAGGAAAAAGTTGCCGTTGCCAAGTAGTCATGATGACCAAGGTACAAATCCATAGATAAGAAGTGTTCCACACATGAATTCGATACATATGCATGATATACTGCATGATAATTCGACGATAATTAATGAAACGAATTGATAATACTGCATAATTATTCAACGAAAATTAATGAAACGAATTGATAATACTGCATAATTATTCAACAAAAATTAATGAAATGAATTCAATAGCGCAAAAAAATCAAATATTGTCGCTTTCGAATTGTACGGGGTCATAAAAATTTATCATTCGATTGTACACTATCCATCAAACATGCGTATCTTTTGTGTGGCATCTTGCTCACTACTGTGCATCTTCAACCAAACAATGGGGGTGTTCATGTCCATGTGCATGTGCAGCATACTTCATATCCACGAATGCAATGGAATGTGGCAATGCTAAGAGATTCGTCATGAGCTTCCCCAGTAAAAAGGGAATTTTTATTTACCGAACGCATTGTGCAGATTTCAATTTTTGCAAAAATTCTGTTGGAGGGCATTTTGCAGGGTTGTAATGACTCGAGTCATGACTCGACTCGAGTCAGACTCGAGTCACGATTTTTTTGTGACTCGACTTGACTCGAGTCATTTTCTTGAAATGGGAAAATGACTCGACTCGACTCGAGTCAATATTTGGATTGACTCGACTTGTACTCGAGTCATTACGCATGACTCGACCCAAGTCATTGACTCGGCTTATTTTATATGACTTGAAGATGAAGAAATTTGCGAATCATATTGGCTAGATCAACGCATCCGACGAATTCTGCCGACATCGCTATTTGTCACCCCTGCTTTCGTTGCACTTGTCTGATATCAGATATGCCGCCGTAAAAACAACAGAAAATGATACATAGTAGCAATGCATTGTACAAAATCGTCCAGTGATGAAGAGGTAATAGATCCTCCGCAATTAAAGTACTCAAGACTTTTCAATTATACAAGCAAACAATTGAATCAAAGTTTAATTAGAGCCAATGAAATGACTCAGATGGTGAAGAGACTGATAAGCTCATGTGTAGATTTGAAGGCGATGATTCTTTGCATTTTTGGGCGACTAGAAAGAATGAGTGTTCAATGCTCTTCAGTGTGGTTCCAAAATGCCTGTCAATTCCTGCATCTAGTGCACTAGTGGAACGTGTATTCATGCAGTAGATGTGGATTCATTCTACGGCCATGCCGCTTTAACATATTTGAGGATCTCCTTTCCACATTAGTATTTTTGAGGTGTCACTCATTGATTTGATCTGCTGTCTGTGAAAACACACAATGCCCCTCGTCCATTTGACGTTTTGTTAGGTATGTGCATTGTGCACGTGAGTAATAATGAATGGCTAATGTTGTGTGATGTTTGTACAATATGGCTGTTCTAAAATAACTTCTTTTTTATTTTACTGGGTGGTTACATGATAAAATTGTTATGTTGCATAAAAGGAACACTGAATCTGGCTTAATTTGAAAAAAGTGGAATCAATGATCTGAGAGGAGAATATTTTGGATTTGAAAATAAATGGAGTATTTTAGTGAGAAATTCTTTCATATAATATAATTACATAGTAGTAAGCCGACTATTTTTTCATATCCAAAACATTCTACTCTAATAACTTCACTTTTTCTAGTTGGAATTGAGTCAAATTTGCTATGAATCATATTTTTACACAATGTAACAATATCATGAGATAGCCGGTAAAATTCGAAAATCTCTATTTGTAATTAGTCTAAAATTTTCTTTCATAGCATTGCTTTCTACTGGTTGGAATTGAGCCAAATTTGATTTTTAGGCAATCTAGCAATTTTAAGAAGTAGCCGGAAAATTTGAAAAAAATGTTTTTGAACAGCCCCATTGTACAATTATTTCTCCAATGCTGTAACTGCGATGTAGTCGGTAATGCAATTGGGAAAACCTTTAGTATAATCAAAAGGTATCTGTTCTGTTGTCACTGCACAATGCACATAGTTGCATGCACGCTTTTACAGCATGCTGGCCTGTTGTAAATACCTCTACATAAACATGCATCTATTGATTCTCTATCAACTTGACGTGAATTTGTTGGTTCTCTATCAGATAGTATGTAGACGTGAATTCGTTGGTTCTCTAACAGCTATTCGTGAGCTATCGTCGATGTGTTCATAATAAAAACTGAATGCTTGTATTGGTGATGTATCAGACTGACAAGAGAGATATTTGATTTCAAGTTCTTAGATTAGTAAAGTTATCTTTAGCATCGGTAAATGAGGCCAGGACCTGTCCGTTATCTGCCTAAATAAACACGTGCCAAGACTCTGATAGGGACAAAATGAGCATTGAGCATGTTTCGCAAACAGGGAATTCGATATCACCCAAGCAGGATTGAAAACATGAGTTGAACATGACTTCAATACTGTGACTTGGACTCGACTCGAGTCATAACACCATGACTCGGACTTGACCCTTTAAACGGTGACTTGGACTCGGACTCGAGTCTGTGATGAATTGAAAATGACTCGACTCGACTCGAGTCAAAACCACAAAAGTATGATTGACTCGTGACTCGGAACCATGTGACGTGGTTACAACCCTGGCATTTTGACTGATAACCTGCAACTCATTTTGCGATCTTGCCAAAGCAGCCCATTCTTCCGACAAATCATCAAGCTCATCAAATAATATCACAGAGGGAAATTGCACAGCTAGAGGAATGATTGATTTTACTATTCTTTGTGTTGATTAGGCTGTTAACGGATTCTATACACTCGCTCTTCATTTTTTCAGATACTTTCGCTGATAAGTACGGATTCACAGCGCACCCTGTTACGTAATAATTGCTTGTTACTGCACCACCACATAGAATTATTGAAAACAAACACAGCCAGAGACACTAAATCGCCTTATCAGCGATAAATTTAGCGTATTATTTAGTAGTCTAACCTTGGAATATTCATTGTTCGCACAAATGCAGAAAAACACTAGATTGGCAAAATTTTGCGAAAAAAAACACTAGAACACTAGGACGACCGAAAAAACACTAGATCTAGTGTTAAAACACTAGGAGTGGCACCACTGAGAACTAGTGTACCTATGTCCTATATACCTATATAGGACAATACCGGCACTCCGGTATTTGGCGGGTGTTGCCTGCAGTTGGCTGCTCGACCGTGAAAATTGACACTTAAAGGGGCACTGCACTGACTGCACTCAAAAAATGATGTGGTCTCAAATTGATGGGCAAAACGAAATAAATTTTTTGGTCGCAGCCATTTTCTTCAGAACGCCACCGTAATGGAGCTGCAATTTATTGAAATTTCCAGAAACACATCCGGCTGCAGTTGTCGCGGCTCCGGGTCATTTCTTAACCCTTTACATGGCACCATAGTGTCCTATATGGTGTCGACACAAGCAAAGCCCACGGTTCAATGAAATTGTATCACGTCACAATTTCCATTTGGCTACAGGCAATTTGACGGTTATCTTTGACCGGCTTGCCGAGCAATAAATTTGATGAATCAGGTATCAATCGAAAGCTAACTCTGCACTGATTACGAAAATATAAATTTTATTCCACTCATGGCCCTGGAACCCCCACAATCAGCCCCAAATTATTCATTGTTGAGTAGATTGGCAGTGTGACGCAACAATGCTGTCTGGCGAAACGAGAGAGAAACTCAAGAGCAAGGATGCGGCCGAGCGGCGAGAGTGGGATCAGCTGACGTCGCGGCAATAGCTATGTGCAATCGCGTCGCAGAGAAACGCTGCGCTGTTGATACTTTTTCTATTTGCTTCGGTACAAGCAGGCACGCCTTATCAGCCTTTCCTTGACATTTAAGGGTAGAACTGGGTCCACAGAATGTATTAGGGCCCTACCAATTTTCGCGCATTATCCTTGAACTGATAGAGATATTTAGGCTACGTCTAAATTGTCTACATTGGATATGTCACATTATTATGATATCGATTACCTCAGCCCGCTTGTTGCGTAGGGCTCCAGAGATGCGTGGCGCTGTTGATACTTTCTATAGGCGCTTCGCTAAAAGCGAGCACACATTACCAGCCTTTCCTTGATTCGTAAAGTTAGAACTGGGTCCACAGAATGCATTTGGTCCCTACCAATTTTCGCGCAATATCCTTCAGCTGATAGAGATATGTAGGCTACGTCCAAGTAGTCTACATTGGATATGTCAGATTATTATGATATCGATTACCTTCGCCCGCTTGTTGCGGAGGGCTCCAGAGACGCGTGGCGCTGTTGATACTTTCTATAGGCGCTTCGCTAAAAGCGAGCACCAGCCTTTCCTTGATTTGTAAAGGTAGAACTGGGTCCACAGAATGTATTTGGGACCTACGAATTTTCCTGCAATATCCTTCAACTTATAGAGATCCTTCCGTCTAAGTATAGCTAGGTTAGTTATCTATAATTGCACATAGCTATTGCCGCGACGTCAGCTGATCCCACTCTCGCCGCTCGGCCGCATCCTTGCTCTTGAGTCTCTCACTCGTTTCGCCAGACAGCATTGTTGCGTCACATTGCCAATCTACTCGAAAATGAATAATTTGGGGCTGATTGTGGGGGTTCCAGGGCCATGAGTGGAATAAAATTTATATTTTCGTAATCAGTGCAGAGTTAGCTTTCGATTGATACCCGATTCATCAAATTTATTGCCCGGCAAGCCGGTCAAAAATAACCGTCAAATTGCCTGTAGCCAAATGGAAATTGTGACGTGATACAATTTCATTGAACCGTGAGATTTGCTTGTGTCGACACCATATAGGACACTATGATGGCACGATGACTTCATGGTCGCACTTGCTCGACGAGATTAGGCAGTCACGCAGAGGACGAACTTAGATAGTTGTGAAATTTCATGAAGAGCATTCCCTTTGACTTCACACGATGTAACGGCACAACTTCTCGATGTCATTGCAGCTTGCAATAATGTCAATGTATATTCTCAATACTATTATGGAGACTCTGGGTATAGAGCAAGACAATACCGTAGACCAGTGCTTTTCAACCTTTGTGAGCTCCATTCACACTTTTTTTGAAAAACAATTTAATTCGCACCAGTCAGCTGGAATTTATTACACAAAAAGAAAAGCTTATCACTTTTGTATTTGTGGAGCTTCCTGTAGGTACAGAGCTTCATTATTTCACATTCAGCGTATCGTATTGTTGATTAATCAAATACTAAAATCACTCCTGTAGAAGAATCACAGATATCGCACTTCCGCTGTTCTCAAGGTGTTCGTTGCCTTTTCTGGGGGTATCGCGCAGTGATTTCTTTCGAAGCTCAAAGGGCGAACCCACGAACAATAGGGTTGTTCAGATTTGGGCATTTTTTGGAAACTTGTTATGCGTAGTTCCAAATGATAGTTTAGTACATAAAACACTTCTATAAGCGATTTTGGTAATTTTCATCACGATCTTCCTTGCCCGCAAAGCCCCCATAGATCCATCGGCCAATCCTCCTTACTACTAAAGATTCACCCCCGCCGGTTTGCAGCTTTTGTGAAGTTTGCGGTAAAAAACGGCTGAGCAGAGGTGGGAAATAGGAGGTTGAAATATCTATTTGACGATTGAACATACCTCAGCCCTATACATGCCAAAGGTATCCCACCTTCAGGTATTTGGTACAGGTAGCCAGGTCATATGTACGAACGAATACCGTCATTTTCATCTGGTTTTTACTTCGTAAATGTTAATGAAAGACATATGGTATATGAATGTAATGTCACCTTTAAAGCAGCTCCAATTCACCTACTCCCGCCTCCCTCCCCCGACCACAAAAACTCATGGCTGTCCTGTTCAAGACATTGTCATAGCGAATACGGCCGGAATACCTAGCTACAAGCTCACGATACTTAGCTTCTTCTTAAAAGATCATGACAATTAAGTCATGGCGCCAAAATGAGGGACCTGATCCTCAACTACCAATGTCATTCTGTCAAAAAATGTCCATGGTCTTCCTACAGAAACAATAATCTCAATACATATTAGTCATTTTCGTCACCCAATATGGTATGTTCTTACGACTGAGTTCACATAAAAAGCAAATACCCGGCACAGACTATGTTTATGAAACTTGATGAATTTATTGTACGGAAATTTGCATTATCAGACTTGAAAAGCAGGATAAGCCAAAACACAAATCCGCACATAGTACGCCGACCATTTACGTGACTTGAGACAATTGTGAAAGATGAAACGGAAGTTAATATGATTGAAGAACATGTTGAGAATTAGGTAAGCATAAAAACAAAAAGTGGATAACGACAGGCTCTAGTCTCAGGCGGGCTTATAAGGATTTCAGTGTGGATTTATTGAAGTTGTGATACTTCTGACGGTGTCGCTCAACAACTTGCAACAGACTTTCCTCTTGGAGTTTATCGTCTGTGATGATCGAAGCAAAGTCGGCGTGAGTTAAACTCCTCGTTCAGCAGCGTCATTGACGACTTTGACATTACTTACAAAATGGCTCATTTCATTGTATGATTCATACTGAGGTCATTGTTCCACAGGCTGATTCAACCATTCTCCAGAATACTCAAATTAGTTGAACAAATGCCATGACTGAGGGCCCACTAAATCAGCCAAAGTCCTTTCTGATGAGAGAATGGGTGGCCTGTGTCGATAAGATTGCGGTTTTTCAACTTTCAGTTGGCGGCTTGCAATGCTTTTTCTGGTATCGTAACTTTATTTTTCTGAGGATAGGGCATAAAGCACAGTTTCGTCCACAATGTACCATAGATGCTTCTTCGACTCATTACGAGCAGATTCAGCAACATCTTTATCCGTAGTAGAGTAACCGCCTATCTCCTGAATGAACCGCAAGTCGTTTCCCGGCGCGTCACCCCAATGCTGCAGTCCAGCCAAGCAGGAACATAGAATAAGCTTAGAAACAAGTTCATGCGCTCCAGTTGAGTAACGCAACTTGACGAGTATTGCATCTGATCAGCCCACATGAACATATTCTGAGAATATTGAATAGTCCCCATCCACCTGATGTGTGATGCATTTGCTTGATAGGTATTCTTGCCATATTCCATATTTGACTACCTCCTCAGCGGTTTGAAGAAGACAATCCTGAGTTTTCGTAGTTTTAGGACATTCCTCTTTCAGATACAGCAAATACTGCAGAACCTGGCGTAGAGTAGGTAACTTGGAGAGAATAATACACTCAGACGAATATCCGACCAAATAATGACCAGACTTGGATATTGTTATTGGTGGGTCCAGCACAATCTTTTCCAACGTTTCAGACATTCTTCTTCAACCAAATTCTAGTCTACCATCAAATTAGATAACTCGGTATCTTACAGTAACACTAAAATTGAGGCAAAGATTACTGACACAACATAATTACATACCTTTCAGTAACATTTACTAGCTTAACACAAGCTGAAAATATCCGCGCATCTGTTCTCGACTCAAAACACAGTTGTGCTTCTTCGGTATACAATGCATAACAAACATGCAACCAATACATGTTTCCCATGAACGCGATAGATTGGATGTACATGGTAAAACGAAGATACATCTGGCATTTATAGGACTGTATTTCAGTACAGTTATGAAAACAGATATATTTCCCATCCCTACATAGCCGTCTTGAACTGATAACTTCACAAAAGCTCCAAACCAGTTACACGGTCAACACTACAGATAAAGATATGACGTAAACACCATGGTGAATCGTCAGTAGTAAGGAGAATTTACCCGAGGGGCTTTGCGGGCAAGGAAGATCGCGATGAAGATGACCAAAATCGCTTGTAAAAGTGTTTTTATGTACTAAACCAGTGGTTCTCAACCTTTTTTCAGACACGCCCCCTTTTTGATGGTGAAAAATTTCACGCCCCCCTTATCGTCATATCACAAAATCCCACTGGGATGCTAGCAACCTCAACAGATTGTTTGGTGGTATGGAAGGTTATGGATGTTTATGAAAGAATAAAAAATATGAAATTTGGTCTATATAGAGAGAAACAAGCGTGCAATAGAGGTAAATCGCGCGGAGCGCGAAATATTTTTTCAGGTGACCGCTTCTTCGCGCCCCCCTTTAGATGTTTCACGCCCCCCAGGTTGAGAACCCCTGTACTAAACCATCATTTTGAACTTTGCAAAACAAGTTTCCAAAAAAATGTCAAAATCTGAACAACCCTAATGAACAATATTCACTCGAAACAATATCACTTTACCACTAAATCGACGTGTTATGTCATCGCTATATGAATGTGTGCCGAAATTCCAATACTTTGCATTCAAATCAACTCTGGCATCGCCCACTATTACTTACAAGGTAGGGTTATCATATTTTGGATTCGGGAAAGGAGGACACTTATTGAAAATTTTCAGAAAGAGAATAGTGGATCAAGTAGAATCCTGAAAAAATGGTAAATTTTTCAGACTTCATGGTCGGTTGACTAAATAAAGGCCAACTTTCCAGCTCAACTCCGAAAATACAGTTTTTCTTTCACACTCAACATTGGTTGACTATTTGGTTGAAATTCTTCTCATTCGCACAAGTACGAACCGTCACACAGGTTGAACAGCACTTTATGCTGTAGTCGTTTTCCGGGATAACAGTAATTTCTTATCCACAACACGAATACCACCAGTCAGGGTTCCCCATGAACATGACAAAATTCATGACATTCAAAATTGGTGTAAGGTTCGGGTACCGTAGGAAAATTCATCATCCCTAACCAAAATCCAACGGTACGCAAACCTAACCTGAACCCACAACTCCGCAGCTGACCCTAAAACATATATATTCATTATATTGTAATTTTACTAATCCCAAAACCATAATTTTACGATACCCTCAAACCCTCATCTTATGATTCTCCAACCTGAATGCGAAACCAATTATGACAGCTCTGAATTTCGAAATGTTCAGAGGGCACACTGATTGGTGATGGTAATGTTTTATACATAACATAATAGGACATGATCTCCAATCTTTGGTTTCCAGATCAGTGCTACGAACCATCTACTTCTCTCTTTTCCACTCTCATCTGCAATATGGAATCGTAGTATGGGGAAATGCATGCACCACATTTTTGTGCAGAATTCGAACCCTGCAAAACCGTGCGATACGGCTGATCTCATCTGTACCTTTACGTACCAATTTATCGCCTTACTACCGTAAGCATCGAATTTTGCGAGTTGATGAACTATATCGCCTCGAAGTATCAAAAGTTGTTCACAAATATTTTTCCAATAGTCTGCCTCCTGTGTTTGATGACTTTTTCATACCTGCTAAACATGTCCATTCCCATTACACGAGATCCTCGTCTAAAGGAAACATCTACCTACCCCCACCCAATAGCAACCTAACTAAGAGATCTATCGACTACTCGGGACCTATCATCTGGAATGCACTACCACCACATATCCGTGAATTGCCCTATAATAGATTCAAAAAAGCCCTACTTGATCACCTCTTGTCGTTACACTAACACTGTTGCCCTACCTCGCCCAGACATTGCTTCATTGATCATTTGCCACCATTGTTTAATTTTTTTTCTATTTTCCTGGGTAACCCTAAAAGGAGGGACTGCGGAAACTGCGGAAAACGCGGAACTCGCGGAAACGGCCCCTAAAACGCGGAAAATGCGGAAAATGCGGGAAACCTCGATTCCTAAAGCGCTGAAACAAGAGGAAAACGCGGAACGCGGAACAGTCGGTCATTGACCTCTATAGATCACTAAGTAGCCACTAAAACGAGGAAACAGAGGAAAAGGCGGAACGCGGGACAGTCGGTCATTGACATTTGTAGCTCTCATAGAGGAACTCTAAAGTCTAAAACGACGAAACTGCGGGACACCAATGTTAGAGTGAGGCGAAGTAGAACTCATAAATGGCAGAGAACTGTTGATGGCGCTTCTTCGTTTTACAATACAAAAATTTATAAACGTCAAAATAAATTGTTTTTTCCTTGGGAGAGACGGATTAGGGTTGGCGGATGGGGTATATTAGGGTTACGTGAGGGGGATATTAGGGTTGAGGAGAGGGGAGATATTAGGGTTGGGGGAGAGGGGGATGTTAGGGTTAGGTTAGGATTAGGGTTAGGTTAGGTTAGGGTTAGGGGTTGTGGGATATTAGGGTTAGGGGAGGTGGAATATTAGGGTTAGGGGAGGTGGGATATTAGGGTTAGGATTAGGATTAGGGGAGGTGGGATATTAGGGTTAGGGGAGGTGGGATATTAGGGTTAGCTTAGGGTTAGGTTAGGGTTATGATTAGGGTTAGGGGAGGTGGGATATCATGTCCCTAACCCTCTTCTCCAACCCTAATATCACCCCTCTCCCCAATCCTAACATCCCCCTCTCTCCAACCCTATATCCCGCCTCCCCTAACAGCACCCTCTCCCTCAACCCTAATATTCACGTCCCCTAACCCTAATATCCCACCTCCCCTAACCCTAATCATAACCCTAACCTAACCCCTAACCCTAATATCCCACCTCCCCCAACCCTAATATCCCACCTCCCCCAACCCTAATATCCCACCTCCCCTAACCCTAATATCCCACCTCCCCCAACCCTAATATTCCACCTCCCCTAACCCTAATATCCCACCTCCCCCAACCCTAATATCCCACCTCCCCTAACCCTAACCTAACCCTAATCATAACCCTAACCCCTAACCCTAATATCCCACCTCCCCTAACCCTAATATTCCACCTCCCCCAACCCTAATATCCCACCTCCCCCAACCCTAATATCTCACCTCCCCCAGCCCTAATATCCCACCTCCCCAACCCTAATATCCCACCTCGATGACCGACTGTCCCGCGTTCCGCTGTTTCCTCGTTTTAGTGCCTACTGTGTGATATATAAAGGTCAATGACCGACTGTTCCGCGTTCCGCGTTTCCCTCTATTTCAGCGCTTTAGGAATCGAGGTTTCCCGCTTTTTCCGCAGTTTCCGCGTTTTAGGGGCCGTTTCCGCGAGTTCCGCGTTTTCCGCAGTTTCCGCGTTCCCTCCTTTTAGGGTTACCCTATTTTCCTTTAACTAAACATTTCTTTACAGCCAGACTGTTCAGAGTCATGTGTACCTGTTTGATGCTGGTGTGATCAGACTAGATGACCTTCACGGTCTTATCGATCATTCCTATCTAATACCGAATACTGTGCACGCATATTTTCTGTACCACCATCACTGCCGTTTGTTATGTATTTTGGTTCGATGAAAATAAAGACTCTCTCTCTCTCTCTCTATTCCTGCCCTCAAGAAATAGAATACACTAGGCCCGATTAAGAATAAAATCTCCTGACTGAACATCGTCCGTGGAACGCGGTATCTACACCACCTTGGCGTGTAAGACATATTTCCTTAATAACATCGTCTGACAACTATCCGAAGTTCGTCTTCTGCGTGACTGCCTAATCGCGTCGAGCAAGTGCGACGATGAAGTCATCGTGCTATGTAACGGGTTAAGCAATGACCCGGAGCCGCGACAGCTGCAGCCGGACGTGTTTCTGGAAATTTCAATAAATTGCAGCTCCTTTACGGTGGCGTTCTGAAGAAAACGACCGCGGCCAAAATTTTTTTTTCATTTTGCCCTTCAATTTGAGACCACATCATTTTTTGAGTGCAGTGCCCCTTTAAGTCTGGTGGTGCGCTGACTTAGATTTCAGTGCCGATCTGGACGCATTTGAGTGTGAGTATACTTTTTGGCGTGAGTTGAGTAACGAAATCGTTGCTGAGTAGAGAATCGCCACTCAGCAGAGAAATTGGGCTCCACCCTTATTTGCAATATATATATTCATTATCATATTTTCGTATTTGTGTGAGAAATTATATTTGAACGGTCTTGTTCTTTTAACAGTATGTTGATGCGTGGTTAATTTTTTGCACCAGTAATCTGGAGTAATTTGTTAGATGTGTAGTTAGAGGCGTATCGTATTATATTTTTGTTTTTATGATTCAGGGGAAATTTGGGGTTCCGCAGAGGCTTGCAGATTAGTGTAAGTGTCCCGCAGGTAAGTAAAGGTTCGGAACCACTGGTTTAGAGGGTCAGGTTAAAGTTAGGATCAGGGTATAGAGTAGGTATAGGTTAGTGTTAGGATTAGATCCGCTGAGTGCTGAATTCACTAAGTGCAGAATTCAATCCATGGTAACCAATTAATGAATTTACGTTCTATTTGTATTTGACCAGGCGTCCGTCCGCAACTGAAGCACATAAATAGAAGTGCCCAATCAATCAATCGTATCACAATGCCGGCCCTTTCGATCAATTCACGCGTGGAAGCGACAAAACGAATGTGTAATGTATAAGGTTAAGCAGTACCAATGAATGGTAGCTTGTAGCTTCGGTCTTTATACTAACATCGGCTGTTTTTCAGCCAGTTACCGCTGAGGCGCGTTGCATTGTTCAATGCGTCTTTGGTGTGCATGGTTACACGCGTCATGAATTCATTCGTGGTATTATTTATCAGGGCACGCTATTTTATGTATGCTATCCTATATATAGTATACTCAACTTGATATTGCGCTATTAAATCACAAAAGAACCTTTGAGCAATTGAACAATGGAGCTCACGAGTATTTGTGTTGGATATTTAATCATGACTGAAAAACTCTCGAGGTGAAAAGAAAACGGGAAGTAACTGTAACTACTCAAATGCCAGTGCGAGGCGCGGATCGTCGCAGTATCGATTAGGATGGACTCGAAGGAAAAGATTTGCTTTTATCACGATCGCTTCCGCGAGTGCAAGTATGCTGAAACAGAATGCTATTACTCTCACGATGTGGAACGTCATGTCAATGAAATTGCGTTCGGTATTATAGATTCCAAAACTACAGACGTTTCTACCGGTTTCCAGTTCGTTCCTGCCGAGGGAGGACCTCCGAAAACATATCATATCGATAAACAACGGCCGAGTACTTGCTCGGGTAAATCTGGGCAATTAGTCGGACTTTCGGTGTTTGGAAAGAATCGGCACGACTCGAATGAATATGTCAGAATTGATGGAATTATGCAAGAAGCCAAATGCCATCACCTCCGCATTGAAGATAACGATTGCCTCACCTTCGCAACCTACAGTTCCTGCGACTTGAAGGGTCGATGCAAAATGAAGCACGACCCCAAGTTTGCAGCCGAGCAGTCTTTCCATATTGCCACTGTCAACACAATAACTCCTCATCCGAAGTGTAAGTCGGGACCCTGCAAATTAAAAGTCAATCTCATTGAAAATGCTGAGACCAAGTCCTATTACGTTCCACAGTTTGATTCATGGCATATGAGCGATGCCGAGGAAGGAGACCTTGTCATCACTCAACAATCGCAAAGAGTGAGCTTGGCTTACTCAACGGGCTTACACTACGGAAGAATCGTAGCTGTAATTGGTAAAGGACAACCAATGAGTGACCCAAAACCGACCATTGAACATAAATTACGAAGAGGATTTGTACCTCTTGAAAAAAATGGAACGAAGCATCAAGTAATAGCATACTCGATTGAAAATTGCGAAGTTGATGGTTGCACGAGGATCGGGATTCACGCCGCATTGTCGTCGCAAGGTACTTATCTGAAGAAGCTCGATAACTCATTTATACCACTTCACTTGCGAACTGGTGAAATTCGTCCTTTGAGGTATTTTGAGAGCGATTCGATTCAAGTCGCCTTGACTGTATACGCCCATTCGGAATGCGATGAAAAGGACCATTCGCCTATTTTTACTCCGGTATTAGTAGAGCATAGCAATTGCTTTCCCATTCAAGAGCATATTGAAAACGGATACTCCGATGACATACGTTATATGTGGAAAGCGATGGAGCAAGCGATATCCAAACAAGGTGGTCTCATGAATGACATTTCCCAAACCTTACAAGCAGGTTTGGTGGCTGACTTCCCGAATACATGGAAGGAACGAGTCATAATTCGGAAAATGAAGAAGCTATATAACAAGCACATCACTCAATTTATGAGGGGACAACATGCAAAATTCGTTTTCACGGAAATGGCGGCGTATGAGGTAGATATACGCGCTGATGAAGATATTGTCATACCGTGGGATTACGTTCAGAAACTTAAAGAACAGTCTGAAGCGGTCAAACCTGGGGAGCTTGCTTTTACCACCCTGTGTGCTGCGAAGCGTGCAACAAAAGGCTTTTTGGGGGATAAAGCAGACAGATACACGACGGATGTTGTCCAGTGCGAAACGTTAGTCGATAACAAAGTCGTACCAATGGCGTCACCGGCAGGGCAGACTACGAACCTCGTTAATCAGCAAGTTGCAATCTCGATGATGATACCGACAGAGAAAAGTTTGTTCTACTCGAAGGATGACTTGTTGGGGATTCTTGTCTCCAGGCGAGTTACCCCGACCCTTTTCAAAACCGTCGTTCGAAATCTCACTAAAACTACAGTCTTTCTTCAGTTCTGCGGGATTTACGGATTGGAGCGAGGGAATAGAGAAGTCAAGTTACGTTACATATTCCCTTCACATTCCTGTCAAGATAGCGTTGCAATCACATATGTAGATCAGGCATCTCATGAATCTGTTAAAAGCCTGTCATTGCATATAAAATCACTGACAAGCAGTCACTATTGTAACTCAGATTTGGTACACCTGACTAACGTAGAAGTAGCCGCGATCGCTGCAGCCAGACATCCGCAGGAACTTCAAATGGCCATATCTGACTTACAGGATGTCCACGATTCGTCTTCGCCTTATACAGAAGAGGGTAATGGAACGAGTGTAACTTTGAGTCGCGGAGTGGAGTTGCATCTACAGGCTGCAGAAAGCGAAACACTAAATTTACGTTTGCTGAAAGTCGGTACCAATTGTCATCTGTGCCTGTCTCATATGCGGTCACCGAGCAATGCATTCAGGTGTGACAGGCACGACACCAAAGAATTCATTACAGCTGATGATATGACGAAAATGAAAGAAATGATCCGAGATGACTGTTTGAAAACCCACGTTCTGCAGGATGTCACTATTCAATGGATGGGATCCTACTACTCTGGAGGTACATTTAAATGCCCTGCAGGTAAAATCGACACCAGATATCTCCTTTGTATTCGTAAAGAAATCCAAGGCAGGAGATCAGAGGTCTCTTTCGTGTGGACATGTCACGGCGTGGTTTGTCAAGTCACTGATGAGGATGTGACGTTCATGACAACCAGCTTAATGCAATGCCAAAGCCTGACAGATGAAGATTGTGCGGATGACGGAAGTGACGATTCGAATCGAGGTTTCATAGTTGAAATCATTGATATCAACTCATAGATGCAGCTGCAACTGCGCAATATTAAAGTAAATAAATTATACACTCACATAACATCATTATATAATAATAACAGTGATATTAGCCCGATAGCATCATTGTTTCACTTTGGCAGAATGAACAAATGAAATGCCGACTGAAAGTTGCAGTGTCCTCAATATTATTGTAGAAGACTCTTCATCTATAAGTACTTCGTCATGATTTCATAAGATTGGCTCTTAATACAAATAAGCAATTATAGCCAACTACCCCTACCGATGGAGAGCAGACAATATTATAAGCCTAACAATCGAATTCGTTCTAGGATGTAGCGAATAAATCTTTTTGAAAGATCGCAAAGCACCCAACTACAAATAGTTGGTCCCAAAATTGGTATCTGCATATGAAAAACTTGGAGCAAACATGAGCATTAAAGTCCACTTCCTGTTCAGTCATCTTGATATATTTCCTGATCATCATGGTGATTAGAGTGAAGACCAAGGAGAAAGGCTCCACCAAGACATCAAAACACCTAAAGAATGATATCAGGGTAGTTGAGATGAGCATATTATGGCAGACCATTGCTGGAACCTTTCGAGAGCCTATGCATTTAGATTGCTTACTGGCGAAAATCATATAAAAACAATTTTGTTTGAAGATGTATTATTAATATTGTATTCCAACTGCTTATTCAGAATTTACCATAGGTGGTTGTCATAAAACTGATTGAATGAATGCAACGTTATTTGAGTATTTAGGTAGATACTTAGATATATGATTGAAGTTTATTCATGTAGGCTACATGATATCCGTGAAAGTTTCCAACTATTATATATCGAATACCCCTAAATATAATGATGATGCTGTATTTTGATTTCAAACAGTCTTCAGTGTGTATATATAACAAGTAGATTGAATTTCTGAACTTTACATTGCGACTGAGTCGTTTGTATCTAGCCCATACAGCGGAAATATGAGATTTTTTTCAATATAGCCCATGGATTTTCTCCAAAACACGTGCCAATTTGAATAAAGTAAGGTCATATGCGGAGTCAGTGCCCTTCAGAACCCCCAAAACTAGCCTTACTTGGTTTGCCGAAAAATATGTGTTGACCAACGTAATGGGTATAGCAGGGGTCACCAACCCGGTGCCCGCGGGCACCAGGTAGCCCGCGAGGACTAGATGAGTGGCCCGCGAGTCCATTCTGAAAATAGGTGGAATAGCACCATTTACTAATATTCGTCAGATTATTACCTGCGAGCTTTTATATATATAGATTGATTGATTCAGCTATTCTTGTTTAAAACACACTAACATGTAACTTACATATATAAACACTTATCTTCTATAACAATTAGTAATAGACCTAAATAGATATGTGATAGAATCACCATAAATTCAAGATACGGCGCATTGCCTACAGGCGACATGACGGAATGCCGTTCACGGTCTTCTTGAAATGGTGGAGGGTTCCGTTACGATAGCTCGACGACCAGGACAATGCCGAAGTAGTAAACAATATTACTATTCGGAGTCAGATAGCCGTGATGTACTAGCAGATTTTCAATATCTGTATACCCATTACGTATTGCATCTTTTGGCACATCTTGTTTCTATTACACTCAACGCAGTTTAATATACAATGTTTCTACCTTTCTGTAATCGTTGCTTCTGTCCGGTATAATGAAATCTTGTCATTTCTGGATGCTGAACAGTTGGATATTGAAATTGTAACACTGCAAAATGACCCCCACCCCAGTCTGCAGCAAACGTTTGGTGCATTGTTGATAGGGAAAAGTACAGTGGTGTATGCGCAGCAGCTATGAAGGTTGCAAGCGTCTATGGTTCAACTTATCGTTGTGAATCAGCCTTTTCGGGTATGAACTTCATCAAAAACAAACACAAAACACGGTTAATTAATGCACATCTGGAACACTAGCTCAAAATTGCAGTGTCAAGTTAAATACTAGAGTACAGCGCACTATTTGATATCATACAATGCCAGGATTCCCACTGACTGCTATAGAAACAGATAATATGATGTCCACCGTCCAGTCATGCCCAGTGCTATGAATATCAAAGCGGAAATTCAGTGTGGTACTGGTAAACGGCAGGAGTAAACAGTAGCCCACCGCTTCAATCATTACGCAGAACTAGCCCTCGGATAGAAAAAGGTTGGTGACCCCTGGGGTATAGGGTTTGTCCACCGTATCACAAATCTCATAATGAAGTCATTTGAGACTCAGGACAGTAAATTACTTACAATACTAGCATTCATCCGAAACTGGACCTCAGAAGTCAAGTTTACAATCCATACCCGTTGAAAGATATAGGGGAGATGTGGTTCCGACGAGACGGCGAGGGGAAAATACTTGGATAGTACTATACGATAATCATATCGTTCCAACTTGTGAAGCAGTTTATCAGAACATGTTGGTAGAAGATTTCCTTACACGCAGTTACAACCGACTTGCACCATTAGGGCAGTGTTGGGATGACTCGAGTCAACTTTTTCGTATGACTTGACTTGACTCAAGTCACTTTGCAAAAATGACTGACTTGATTTGTCTCGGGGCTTCAAAAATGCGGATTGACTCGTGACTTGGAGCAAAATGTAATGTAGTTATTCTATGACTAACACGTACGAATTTTGCTATATTTGAGAAATCTAGAAACGATAATATGCAAATAGGTGTATTCACAGATAAAATCTGTGTACGCAAGTAAAAACCACATCCCATCAATACAACACAGAAATCAAAATCAAAATCAGTCACTAAAGTTAGCCAACAAATTTTCTCTTCAATGATTTTCTTTTGCGGAGACTTTGTAGTATCTCTTTTTAAACTCCAGCAATAGTTTTCAAAATTAATCGCGGGATTCAGCCGCAATAATAATCATAATCCGTGGCTCTATCACTTTTATCCGTCCAAGACTGATGATACAATCTACATTTTGCAATGCTCCGGCTAGCAGGGGGTGCAGAGTGTGCTTTGCTGTTAACGATGTATTCCACCTCTGTCGCGGCTGGATTTCGAAAGAATGCGATGCCAGTATTTATAGCCTTACTTACGATTGATTCCATCCATTTGCTGGCGAAATCAGGTCTCCACATCATCCTAGACTAGACTATTACATTCAGATGCTTATCGCCTAATTTCTCCGCTGTGATCGCAAAGTTGTGCAAGAGTTATACTATATTGTTTCTGAACAGGTAATGAAAAGAATTTTATATAGATAGTAACACATGGAAGGTGGGCGCGCTTTCGATGGCAATGTTTGGTTACAAAGTCGGAATATCATTTGATACGTTTGTGCTTGGAAGGAAGTCCGCCCTCAAGATTACCAAACCACGACCTGACCCATCGGACTCGCCTTCCGTGACATGCCATACCACATTTTGTCGCTCGTTTTTCTATACTATCTTCTTTTACTTTTCATCAAGTATGCACGCCTACTCTTTACATCGCCTGGCCAAGGTGAGTGTCTGACTCCAACGACTACTCCAAGACGTTTCGACACCTTCCTATCTTTTCATTGTATCGCAATTTTCGTGGTGTATTGTGTGCCGGTTGTGTTCGCTGAAATAATCCATCGGTGGCGATGTATAGAACACAATATCCCAGCACCTTATAGCCCAAAAGTTTATATCGCTTATTTCGCTTAACTCTCGTTTGAAATGTCATGGAGAAATTGTTATAGCTCACGAATACCTCAAGTTTGAAAACAAATATTACGAATCTATAATAATCTATAAAAGGATGATGCTCTCAGCGATTAAGTGTATATTTTGTTACATTTTATGTCATCTCAAACAACGGACGACGTATTCAGAAACACACTACCTAAAGAAATGATGGGAGTAGAATATGGAGGTTGCGTTGAGAAACCGGGTCGAGCAAGTGCAGGTGAAGACATCGTGCCATCAATTTCGCAACCGGTTAAGCAGCAGAGACGCGCCACCAAGGTTCCGAGTCACAAGTCAATCTCACTTTTATGGTTTTGACTCGAGTCAAGTCGAGTCAAGGCCGAGTCCAAGTCACGGAGTAGAGTGTCGAGTCCGAATCATAGTGTTTTGAATCGAGTCCACGTCCAAGTCCTTGCGTTGACGGTTCAGTTCTGAGCTAATGTCAGGTGAAACCCGCGTTTTTCAACTCTGCTCGCTAATATCGAAGGCTTCACCTCCATCATATACATATTTTCCTCACTTTTAACAGTTTTTAATAGCATTTTCAAGTACCGGTATACTGATAAAAGAAATAATAATCGTATCATAACTTTACTATTCTTCGAAGTTACAATGAAATGCCTGTCTTGGTTGGACCAAGTCTCGAGTCATGTGACTAGGTCGGAGTCAGTGCAAATAAGAAAATTACTTGAGTCAAGTCGAGTCACTAGAAATTCCCGATTGGAGTCTGACTCGAGACGCAGTGTCATTTATTGCGTGTTTAGTTGTCCATGTACAATTGCCTGGTTTTTAAAGCAATAAAGGAGGACGAATTGCCATAGAGGACGACATTTGGGCGTCCTCGGTGGATATTTTCGATTTCGCGATGACGTATGGTAACCCGAAATAATACCTGGATGATCTCGTGTTCACAGCGAGGAAGCCAGATATGATCAGCAAATCCATAGAAGATTGGAGAGAATAACTGTGAAACGGAAAATCCATCGGTATACAATATACATGCATTCGCCGAGCGAAACAGTCGGTGGTAGGCCTATATACCGGCGCCGCATCTATATATCTCGGCAGATGAATGCGATGAGGTAAAATTGTATTCCGCAGTATTGGAAGTATATGTTGCATCAATTTAATTCACGAACAATTCAACGTGAGAGTTTTTGGAAGTCTCTTTCGAACAGAAGCTAATCCCAATTTAGAAAAACAGATATTTTCTAAGCCTCCAATAACGCGAACACATGGCGAGATAGCGCAGTGGTATAATCCGGGGCTGCAACACCAATGGGTGCGGGTTCGAGTCCTACCGAGGTCGAGCTCCTAATTCCGATACCTAAGTGTTGGAGGTTTACCTATAGGCTCCTCTTCGCCACCGCATCCGCGTCAGCGGTGTCTTACAAAAAGCCTAGAGGTGGGCCGTACTATAAGTCGGCAGTTACGGATAATAAGAAGAATATCGGCCTGCTGTAAATGACCATAGAGGGCGACAAACACCATGAATACCCCAAAACAAACAATCAAACAAACGCTAACACATCAACGAAAAGCCCCACTAGATTGATTGTCTGTTGCACCAAAAATTACCGCAGTAATCGCATCATTCTTGAGGCGGAGATGGGTCACTTTTTGTATATCAAAGCTATTCGCTATCACGCAGCTAAGTAAGTGCGGTATACATAATTAACGCATGCCAAGGTGTTCGAGAGCTAAAACAGGCGAAAAAAACACAAACTGCCTTCGTCAGTCCTGCGGTTGCATCTCGGTTGAAATTAGATCTGTATAGAAATCACTGAAATGTCAAAAATATCTGGCGAATTAGTACCACAATTTCTTCATTAACTTCGGGGATAAATAGAAATTTATTAACACACGACACGATCGATAAATTGCAATAAAACGAGTTGCTTCAATCTTATAATGTGATGAGAATGTATTCGAAGGTTAAAGAAAAACAGCGCCGTAATCATGCAGACCACCGCATTAAACCAAAACTCTAACGTACCAAGATATGGAATTGAGCACTACATATAGGGTTGCATTTAAAACAAAGATCAATTTAAAACAAACATGTTTAAGACATAGCCCTTGTTTACATTTTTTTGATTTTAATTTTTTCAAGCCATGACGTCACCAATATTCAATTGTGAGGTCATGGTGGATTGACATTGACAATTGAAAATAGAGCTATATAGCTACCAACTATTTCGAGGGTGCCAACCATCCCATATCGCATACGTCGACTATGGTAATCGTCCGTATTAACCCAATCATGGCATAATTATACAACATGAAAAAAAAAATATTTTAAAAGGTCTTTGCTTAAAACACTATTTAAAACATGTTTTAAACAAAGTGTTTTTAACAACCATTTGTCTTAGATGCAACCCTAACTACATACCATACTTTCAAAATGATACATTGGACACCTATACTACAACACCACTATCGTACAAATAAATCAAACGGACTACAAGTAGCCACCTCGGACATTGAGGAAAACCGTTCTTCCAAACATTCATCATTGTTATAATAATCGTCCCCATCATACGACTCATAGGACAAGGAAGTCTCCCGTCCATTCGTGCGCATATTCCGTTCGTACTCATACACGGCATCCGCAACTGCAGCGTCCACGTATTCACATGACATTCCGATCCTACATATTAGCTTACACTCGCGCAAAATTGCGTCAAGCTCCTCGGTCATACTTTTCGCGGTTACATTGGCTCGACATTCAGAAAAGTCACACCTTCTGCGAAGGATGACAATATCTCGCAATTGCGTGCAACGGCGCAGGTGCTTCAAAGTTTCAAGGATTGGTAATTGCGAAGCATTGAGATGGATGGAAGTAAGATTTTGCATAAAATGTAAATACTTGGTGAGGTTCGCACATTCCCAGACTTCCTTGTTGCCAGCACACAACATGAATGATCTCATATCGTGAAGATTACGACACATTTCCTCAAAATGAAAAGTGTTTATCAGTTCAAATTCATTGATAATCAAGTGCTCCAGTTTGGCCAATGTGGAAATGGGTATCAAATCCTTGGTGTCTACAGGAGCGTCAAAATCTTTGGAACGGTGGAGCTCCAACTTTCTCAGATGAGGAAAAGTGGTTACTAGTTCACTGAAAAATACTGTGGTAACACCTGCCACTCCTTGTCCATGGCAGGAAGACTCGCAGTCCGGTCTCGCCTGATTTAGTATGGATTCATTCAACGAAAAGGCCAGACCCCGTAGACGATTCAAATCTTTTATGGCGTCCATGAGTGCGAACAAGTCTAAACGGAGGCTCGCTAGATTAAGTTCCATCATATTCATGAATGAGCTAAGCCTTTGGTAAATTTTGTCAGGTACCTGTGCATGCTGTTTAAGGAAAAAACAGAAGTATAAATGGGTCAATTCCGGCATTTCACATTCGAATAGTATCCCAGCTATAGTGGTAGCAAAGCACTGGAAACTATTACATTCGAACAACGGAGCGATAGACAGATACTGTAGTGCGGGGAGCGACGTGGGAAATGATTCCCCCTCACAGACGCAAGGCCTCACTGCATTATCACAGTCGTGACGAATAGGAAGAGACAAATATCGAATACCATCCCGTGTACGCCTCTTATCCACATCTAATTGAATGCAGTGCAGCGCATTATTCTTTAGAATATTCCTGATGATGGTCACACGCGCATCATTCTTCTGCGTGGGAGCATCAATATATATCGTACAATTTCTCCCAGGAAATATTTGCTCACCTGCGATTTCCATATCGGAGTCGAAAAATGGATCCCAACTATTGATGATTGAAACCGAGAAGGTATCGTTGTGACGGTCGGACTTGATAAACTTATCCAAATACTGCACTTGAAATTCCAGATGTCGAACTGACATGTAGCAGGGAGAACATATATTATCTAGAACGTTGGCATGGAAAATTTTCAATTGTAGCATTCGATCCTCCATGCGAGAGATGAGCTCGAAGAGAGCTGTCCGGGATATTGTCAAACTAAGATTTTGAAGAACCGGAGTTCTTTGAATAAGAGGAATCAGATGTTTGGCGACGAAGAATTGGACACCAGTCAGATCTAGTGTCATCAGATTATTCAACGAAGGAAATTTCGAGTACACAGTATGGGAAAACCAAGTGCAATCTCGAAAGGACATATAACGGACGAAATTATGATTTTTCGTTACTGTCCTCACGCATAATTCATCCGGCATGTAGATGCAATCCTTGAAATCTAGTTCGGTCAATTCCGGACATATGTCAGCAAACATCTGACACACAAATTGCACGCCGTCTAGACGTTGCTTCAGCGGCACATAGTCCAATATCTTTACCCATATTTCTCGTGGTAGTAACTGATCCAAAGTGGAATGACCGTAACGCAATGTATCGATACCATCCATTTTCACTACAATCACAGTTCTGTAAATATAAGCAAATATTGTGGAGGTAATTGATTTGAATATATTGCTACATTTATTAGCTGGCCAGGGTACTCATTGCCTTACTCGTAAATGGTGCAATGTGCCAAGGACCGAAACAGCACTTCGTCAGGCCCCAAAAACGTTTGTCTTTTTGGTCTTGGGGAAAGGGTACCCAATAATCAAGATATTTGGCAACACTAAATCGCGGCCCGTGCGAAAGAATTTTGAGGAAGTTGCATCAATTAAAAAAAACATCAATGATTTATACTAATTCACTAAACAATTTTGGTCCTCCTTGAAGCTCGCCCCTCCCCCAATAGGGGGGATTAGGCTGCGGCAGTTACGGTCCTGCTACTGACCGTGCCTCATAATGCGATATACGGCGTGGGAAACGGTAGCCTACATCGCGTATACGATTCTACAAGAGACATCTGACTCTTCCAACGCCCATCATCATCTATCGCAACAGAATAATAGAGTTGCGTTTTCGAATGTATTCGGTAACTATACAGTATATGACCGTATATCAGCTTTATATATCTAGGCTCCTTCGCGCCATGTGATCTGCGTAAGCGGTGTCTTACAAAATACTAGAACGAAATTGAACGATACTGCTAGTCCGCAGACAATGAATATCAACCTGATGTAAATGATCATACTTGTTGAAACACCATGAATACCAAAACAAAAATATACAACAACGATAATGCAGTGCAAGCTCGACTAAAATTCGCTAGAACTCCCGAATCAAGCTGTAGCCTTATGCTTCCCCACAGTTGACTGATCTCGTATGGCGTCTGCGACTAGGGATGGTGTGAACGTGAGGTTCACGTTCGCGTTCTGTGTGTGAACCTCGGAAATTTTGAGGTTCGCGTTCACAACAGAACCTTGGTAGGTTCTGCACTGTGAACCTTTTTCATATATATTACAATTTTCACTTCATTATAACTTATTTGGTTCACATTTATTGCATTTCATCTGCGAACCGCTCTATGCATGGCACTGGTAGCATAAACGACCGACAGCTTGACAATTTCAAAAATTTACTTACTTTCTAACAAAAGTTTGCTCGAAATATCCAGCTTTCCGTTTGTGAATATTTAGTGACTCTCTGCTGTGAGCTTGACCGGAAATCACACAATATCAAGAGCGAAATACACTACATGTAGATAGCGAATGATGCTTATTCAATCGATATCGTTTTCTGATGTAAAAATCTAGTATCGTACGGCGTCAATCTTGACTTCACATGTTTACTGTATCATAAAAACCAAATCCGTGGGATTGGGGTGCTTGCTATTGTTGTATAACTTGTTAATGGAGTAATAGCGGTAGCAAGTATAGAAACCCGTTTTACATTCTGCGCAATATCCATGTAGCAATATTCAGACGCCAAATACATTTTCGGGTCTGGCCTGGACCGTTAAGGCGTACGCTTGTATTGTCTGACAAGTCCTCGTCGAAATTGTTGGCGAAGCGACGGAAGATATTGATTCATGGGATTATTATATCATTTGATTGCCTCAGTTGATACATTTAGCGACATTTAATACGTCAATATGTACTTCAGCATTGTGCCATTATGTGGCCCGTGTCGTCGCTGGGTATCGTGTACATTAACATAGGCTATCACTTAATTGAAATATAGGGTTGGAATTAGCAATATGACGTCACGTGACGTCATGAGGTTCACGTTCGCGTTCACACAGAACCTTTCAAAAAGGTTCGCGTTCACACGAACCTGAACCTTTCAGAGGTTCACACCATCCCTATCTGCGACGACCGCAGAGCATTCCGCGTTCGATATGATTGACGATATAGATCCAGGCCGCGGAAAACGACGGAGATCAATAAATAGTTGCGTTGCGATAGAAAATGAAAAGCGAGAATTGACGACCCATCTGTTCTATTCATTCGTGCTATTCTCAGTGGACTCATTGAACATCATCGATCATCTTCGAATGTTGCCTAATAATCTATGTCATGCATCTCTCTACCGAGTCAAGATCAATAGCATTGATAGGCTAGTCCGCTACACGAAAGTCTCTGGTGAAAGGCGAATAGCTCAACTCATCGATGACTTTGTGAATTTTGCCAGACTATGAACAAATGAAGCGGGTTTCATATCCAGGCCAACCCTTTAGTCTTCGTTTGCTAGAATTCTTCCCAAGATATTGCTGATCAATAGGGCGATTTTTTTCGACATGTCAAAATATGCCAATATACAATATGTCAATATTTTGACAAAATGATAGCCTTAGGTCAAAAAATTGTCAAAATTCTTGACAAAGTCAAATATCTTTCGCAACCTGCATTTCGTTTGTATCGTAGATGTTTGCAGTGTCGGTGAACTTATCATTCGACATTTTACAGCTTGTAGCCGACTTGTAGCCTACCGTGTAGACGGCCCATTGTCTGCTAATTGTGAATCATAGACGATCAAATTAAACAAATAGGTTGGCATGGCGTTTTGCTCCTCAAAGTACCGCAATATCCTAACTGACGCAAGACTGCGTTCTTATATTCATCATCATTGGTTTATTAGCAATTTTATCAGTTCAATACACCACAAAATGCGATACAATGAAAAGACAGGAAGATGTCGAAGCGACAAGCAGTAGTCTATGGAATCTGACACCCACCTTGGCCTAGGCCAGTGGTTCCCAACCGGGGAGGAATTCCCCCCTTGGGGGGAATTTTGCAATTTTTAGGGAGGAATTTCACTTTAGAATTGTAACGGATTTCGCAAATTGTTCATGTCCGAACTGTCATGTAGTCAACCAGTTATATCCGAACGTATGCTCGTTATGGCTGTTTTTTGTTTGCTGAAAGTATGTGCAAATGCTATTTGAAATCTCTTTTTCACATACAAATCCCACACCCACCCCACCCCTTTTTACAACTAGTTCAGATGTGCTGCAGTTCGCAAGAAAATTTTGTAGGCCAGCGACGGCCTCTCAATCAAATATATCCTAAGCAAGCAAATTTCGTGCCGAATCTATCACAAGGCCTCTAGTGAGAGTATTTATCTTATATTTTCAAGTCAAAATTTTCAGACAGTGACAAAATATTCCAACGTCATCAATTCAAGTCAAAGAGATCGCTAGCCTTGCTTTATTTTTAGTGAACAGCCAGCCGATCGAAAGAAGGCATGGTTAACTTGGTGCAATGTTGCCGAAACGTAACGGGTGTCCTAAATTTCAATGAGCTCCAGCAGGGAATCTGATCACGTGTATGTTATATATCAGGGCTGTAACCCAGTCACGAGGCTCCAATAGTCACAAGTCAATCTCACTTTCATAGTTATGACTCGAGTCATTTTCAATTCACCATTGAGTCAAGTCCGAGTCCAAGTCACCGAGCAGTTGGTCGAGTCCGAGTCATTGTCAAGTCACACTCAAGTCATCACTGTTTGGTGATATTGAATGATTTGGATTTATGATATACTAATTTTTCTCACTTTGAGCAGTTTCTTGTCGCATTGTCAAGTACCAGGATCAATAGACGAAATTCCAACAGGGTGGTCACTTTACTGCTCTTCGAAATTACAGTGAAATGTCGGTTTTGGCCGTTTTATAGTCTTGAGTCATATGGATTGTTTCGAGTCATGCACAATGACTCGAGTCCAAGTCGAGTCAATACCCAGATTGTCTCGAGTCGAGTCGTTTCCGTATTTTGAGAAAATGACTCGAGTCAAGTCGAGTCATCAGAAATGGTGACTCGAGTCAGACTCGAGTCTTGTCAACCCGGCTATATATGAAAGTACCAATATTCTTGGCCAAATGCATACGCAAACTTAAGAAAAAAATCGCGAGACCAGTAAATTTATGGATACTGATTTTTCACAGCAGTTATATTAGCGATTGGGGCATGGTAAGCCGAAAACACAAAAGGAAGTGTGGGGGTCCGTTGAGTCAAGCCTTCCAGAATTTGTCTGATTGGGACCAAGACCACTGTTTTTGGAGGTCTACAAAGTGTTATTACAGCACTGCTAGAAACAAACACTCGGTACCGCACGTCTTATTCTATCAGTCAACAGGTGTTTGCGCGGTAAAATGACCATTTCTAATCATCGGCAGATTTATCATAAGGGGGGAATTTTGGCTAAAATTTCGGCCAAGGGAGGCACGAGATGAAAAAGGTTGGGAACCACTGGCCTAGGCGATGTAAAGAGGAGGCATGCACACTGAATGAAAGTAAAGAAGATAGTATAGAAAAAGAATGCGACAAGAAATAGGGCGGCATGTCATGGGAAGCGAGATCGATAGGTCAGTCGTGGTCCGGTAATCTTGAGGATGGACTGTATTTATTTAGTAGTAATTGCTTGTATTTCGACTTGAATGTGGATGGATATTAGGAAACGCCGGGTGAAAAATTGTGATGTAGACAACATTGGCAGAATGAAGCAACACGATGTGTCACCAGCAGTGTAGGCCTACGCACAACTTCAGTGTTGCCAGCCAATAACTGCTGCTGTTGAACGTTCTTTGTCCATTCTTAGCAAGCTAAAAAGACAGACACTCTCTACGCGAGAATGTAGAAAAGTATCTTGCGTTGTACTACAGAAAATCATTAATTACACGGCTATTCCATATATTATCGTATGAACGGTACTGAAATTTGAAGGCATTTTCGCGCCAGGTAACGTTGTAAAGCGAATTAAGTATCGGTTTGAAATAATTGCAAATTTAAAAACGTAGGGATAAGCGAGTAAATATAGATCCTGAACAATGTTCCCTCTAATTTTTCACGAGTCTGCGCAAACACGTTAACTCACTGCGCAGGCCCTTGGACAATAGTGCGCAACCAGGCCCCCCTCGGGCTCTGCACTTTTTGCCGATACTTATCATCTACATAGGGGGCTGGTTGGGTGGTTGTGTCGTCTGGACGCGCGAAGCGCGAAAATTTTATATGATTCATGATTGAATCGGTCAATATGATCGGGAATTGCATATATCTATTGCTATCCATTTTTATCCTCTCTCTGCTCACATAATCAGATTTACCGGTAAGGCTGATCGAGTGAGGTGTGTTAGAAAAGGTAGGTCCTCTAAATATTAATTAAACATCTTCGGGCGCACCCGTTGGTATAATGACTTCGTTACATGATGCTATTTCGTGAACTCCTATCTGCTATGTCAAAAGACATTGAAATCGCTCAAGCGTACTAAACTAAAAGACGAACACGATTTCAAATTGGTATTCCTCTACTGGCAAATAATGTTCCCTCGACATGGCATTTGTCGCCAGCACATGAACATTCAGCGCCAGCCATTCAAGCGCCTATGGACAATCAAACTTATATGTATATATATATATCTAGGCTTACCATATTTCGGAAATGAAAAAAGAGGACACTTTTTCAGAAATTTCAGTCAAGCATAACTGTAGAAGAATTCTCAAAAACAGGTAAATTTCACCCGCTTCATGATCGGTTGACTAAAAAAAAAAAAAAAAAAAAAAAAAAAAAAGGTCATCACTTCCACTCAGAGCTCAAAAACACGTTTTTCACTCCACATTACCAGGTGGATGACTAAAAAAAAAAAAAGGTCTTCTTTTCGCTCAGAGCTGAAATCACCACTTTTCCCTCCGAAATACCCGCCGGAGCTTCACTTCTGCGCTAATTTGCGGCATATCACTCGCAATTTCCTCTAAATCTGACCTAAATTTTCAAAAAAGAGGACAAAATCTCAAAAAAGAGGACAAAAGGGCGTCCTCCGAGGACACTTTCAAAAAAGTCAAAAAAGAGGACAAATCCTCTTAAAAGAGGACGTATGGTAAGCCTATATATATCGAAGTTTTCGGTCAGCATAAGGGCAGTCCTTTCGGCCAAGGTTTTCTCACTGCTGATCGTTTTGGCGCACTTCTCGGAGTCGCATGTCACATAGCCTATAACTTCATATGTCTTGGTGCGTCGTGGCAAGGTAATGGCCGACGCCCAAGTACCCATTTCTCTAAATCACGCATATTTTTTTGTTTTTGGAAGGGTACCCAATAATCAAGATATTTGACAAAATTAAATCGCGCGAAAAATATTTTGAAAAATTCCAAAATAATACACCATGATTTATGTTAATTCAAGAAATAATTTTGGGCCCCCTTCGAGCTCAGCCCCCTAATTGGGGGTTTGGGGTGCGACAGTTACGGTCCCGAGGAAATCAATGCTGAGCAATGAGGACTATTCGCTAGTTTCTCGCAAATTAACTTCGAGCTAGCCCATTGTTATTTGTAACTTTGTTAAACCATGTTATTTCGCCATTCCTAGAAAATAATCCGCTATTGAAATGATATCATTATCGCTCACGCGTATGAGACCATACTAAAAGAAAAGGTTTTTCGTTGAGCGCACGTGATTGCTAAGTCTCATTTCTTCACGGAGCGCAATATCTACCTTTGCGGCCGCACTTGTACCTCGGTGTCAGACTTCAGCGATCACACTATTTGCCCCTGGCAATGTATACCCTCTCATTTTTCACGAGTCTGCGTGCCTGCGTGGTCCCTTGGACAACAGTGCGCAACGACTTAAAAAACATCATTTCGGATTTTTTGTGCGCAGATTGGATTTTCTGTGCGCAGAGACCGCTTCAGCGCTGCTCATTTGCGCACGTGCGCAGCTTAGAGGGAACATTGATCCTGAATATTCATTTTAATAATTAAAAGGTCAGCCCCTTTATTTACTGTATAACTATACTTGACTGAACCCTGACTTGAAACGACATGTCGCTGAAGATAGTAGCAATTGCGATATTCTAAATTTGCATCACGCTGATCCATGCCGTAACCAGTAAGCAGATATAGCAATTGGCCTATTGCGGATTTTTAATATGTTCATGATATCAATACGATAGTCAAATTATTGATATGACGTTATATGCACAATCCCCCGCTATCATCGGTATGTACAGCATGTCCGATGCATGATGATTGCGGTTATGAAGAGAATTGGCGAGACTGATCTATGCGACATTGCGCTGTACCTGAAACAGTCGAGCATTTTTGCTGCACTGCCAACGATGTGACTTTCATAAAAACTTTTAATTCGACATGTTTCGTGAGCTTAAAATAGCCGCAACACGCGAAAATTTACTGCGATCGTCCCAGAAATGTTACCCCACGTTGCAGAGTTCGTTCTAGCCAATCTAGCGTGTGGTGAATATTTGTATATCGGTACCTACCCACATAATGTCCCAATAGTTGCATTCTTCGAATGATAAATGCTCGAAACTACATTTGTAAAAAGTTTGATATACCGTCTGCACATCCTAGTCCGTGACGCACCTGGCCTTACAGGCGAAGAGCTTCACACCCCTTGTCATCAACAACAACAATCCACACTTTCCAGGATCACAGATCTGCTCAAAGCATATACTGGAGTGTGGCGATTGAGAATGTGCGTTGTTCAATGTTCATTATTCTAATGTGTATATTTTAGAGATCGCAGCAAGTTGGAGGAATCAAGATCAAAAAACAGGATTTAACCGTGATAAATGCTGGAATAAATACTATTTACGCAGCATGCAATGTTTTGTGGCGATCGCCAGGTCGTTTTAGCTATCGGTTAACCCGATTTCATGATCAACAGTTGTTCAGGTAATCGTTTTCAGGCAGCATGGTGATGCTATTATGCTATACAGCAGGGGTGGGCAAAATTTTGAGCTCGCGGGTTGCATTCAAAATCTGAATCCATTCGCGGGCCGCACTATATAAAATTGGGACTATAAACCAAAACGCAATATTGGTATTTGATTATATAGTGAAAACATAATATATGTGCTTATTTAAAACAATTCAAACATTGCTTTGATGATATCGTACACGCGTCAGAAATAGTGGCGAGATTTCATAGGCTGGTCGACCTCAATAGCCAATTTGTCAAAACTATAGAGATGAAAGTCGATAGTCCCGATTCTTAGAACAGGATTGAAATTTAAATCTTTGAGCAGCGATCTGCTCATAGATTTACTAATTCCACTTTTGGTTCAGTTCCAGGACGCACAATGCTGACAGCATCATAACCATGTTAGCTTCAAACACGCTTCTACTATGTGTAGATAATACATAAACACCCTAATTCTACGCATACAGAAAACGAATCTACCTATATGACACGCGCGAATCATTCTTATATAGGCACATCACTGAAATCATTAAAACTGGAGTGGCCAATCTGAAATCTCACTCGTGATCCGAATTATATGTCAATCTCGTTTAGGATTACTGTATTGTTTAGCAGTTGAAACCTTTCAGACTGCGTGGGTCTTGAGATCGGGCTTTCGCACCAGAAATTAAATATAAAATATAATACAGTAAGTATCTACCTTCGAACACTGGTTCTCAAACTTTTTAAGACACGCCCCCCCCCCCTAATGATTAATGTTCCCTCTAATTTTTGACGATTTTGCGCACACTCACCAACTTACTGTGATGCAGACCCTTGTACAACAGTGCGTAACGACTAAAAAAAAGGTCACCACTTCGGATTTTTTGTGCGCAACTTAGATTTTCTGTGCGCAGAGACCGTGTCAGTAGTGCGCATTTGCGCACGTGCGCAGTTTTGAGGGTAGGCCTACATTGCATATGATGGTAAAAAATTTCGCGCCCCCCTTATCGTCATACCACAAAACGCAACCAGGATGCTAGCGAACCTAACGTTTAGTTTGATGACATGGAAGGTTACGACTGTGGATGAAAGATTTTTAAATATGAAATTCAGACTAAATACACAACAATAATTATGAAAGGGATGGAAATCGCGACCTGTGCGAAATTTTTTTCAGTTGAGCGAAGCTTCACGCCTCTCATCAGATGCTTTCACGCCACCAAGGGGGTGCGCCCCCAGTTTAAGAACCACTGACTTAGAATTATCATGGTGAAATATACACAGAAAATGTTTTATCAAGTCCCTGCATTAATTCAATTTTTAGTACACATTTTATCAGTATTTTAATAAGTTTATTTAGACTCTCGCGGGCCGCACAGAACAGTGTGAAAGGCCGCATTCGGCCCACGGGCCGTAGTTTGCCCACCCCTGCTATACAGTATTAGCACCAGCGCCATAATCGAGAGCTAATATTAGGGGCGGTGTGAACGTGAGAATCACGTTCGCGTTATGTGTGTGGACCTCAGAAATTTAGACTGTCACGTTCACAAACGAACCATGGTAGGTTCTGAACTGTGAACCTTTTTCATATATTACAATTTTTCCACGTCGTTATAACATCTTTGGTTGAAATTATTTGCGTTTCAATTTCGGACCACTCTATGTAGGGCGCTGGCAACATATAAAATCAACACCGAAAAACGAGCATACACCTTGCCAATCTCAAAAATTTTACTTGATATGGTACAAAGGTTTGCTCGAAATATTCAGCTTTCCGTTTTTGAATATTTAGTGGCTCTCTGCTGTGAGCTTGACCCGCAATCACACAAAATCAAGAACGAAATACAGTACATATTAGGTAGTGATCGAATCATATGCATTCAACCAATCAATGATATTGATATATAGAATACATCGTTGTCTAATGTAAAATATCTAGCAGGCGTACGGGATCTATCTTGATTTGATATGTTTATTGTATCAGGAAAACCAAATCCGTGCGATTGGTCTGTTGGCAACTTTATAACTTGGTAATGAGGTAACATCGGTAGCAAGTATACAAACCCGCACTCTGATTAATATCAATGTAGCAATAGTCAGACGCCGAATACATTGTCCGGTCTGGTCTGAAACGTGGGGGCGTAAGACTATATTTCCTTCGAAGCCCTCGTCGAAATTGTTGGCAATGCGACGGAAGGTATTGATTTTATGTGATTATTATAGCATATGATTGCCCCAGTTGATACATTCAGTGACATTTAAAAAGTCAGCATTTACTTCAGCATTGTGGCATAATGTCGCTAGGTATCGTGTACGTTAATATATCACTCCACTGAAATGCAGGGTTGGAATTAGCAATATGACGTCACCTGACGTCATTATTTCACGTTCGCGTTCACACAGAACCGTTCAGTGGTTCGCACCATCCCTAACTAATATACTTGGTGTACCACTATATATAATATATACATTAGGGCTGTTCAAAAAAACTTTTTTACCCGAATCTTGCTGACTCCGTGATTAAATTGTTAGGTTGCCTTGAAAAACGACGCACACCAAATTTGAATTCATTCCAACCAATAATCGCGGACTTCGTAGAGTTTGAAAATTTTGAGTTTACCAAATATGCAAAAAAAAAATTTTTTCGAATTTTTCTGTCAACCCCATGAAAGAGTTGCGTTGTCTTTAAAAACCATGCAAAACAAATCTGACTCAATTCCTACCCGTAGAAGCTGAGTTATTTGAGTTTTTCTCTGATAATTCGGGGATTATCCTTGATCGGTGGATAATCGAAGAATTATCACAAAAAAAACTCAAATAACTCAGCTTCTACGGGTTGGAATTGAGTCAGATTTGTTTAGAATGGTTTTTGAAGACAGCGCAACAATTTCATGGGGTTGACAGAAAAATTCGAAAAAAAAATATTTTTGCATTTTTGGGTAAGCTCAAAATTCTCGAACTCTACGAATTCCGCGATTATTGGTTGGAATGAATTCAAATTTAGTGTGCGTCGTGTTTTAAGAAAACCTAACGATTTAATCACGGAGCCAGCAAGATTCCGTAAAAAAGGTTTTTTTTTAACAGCACTAATATACATTCCTGAACTATGGGATTGTGAAATGATCGAATGCTGTCGCATTGAGTTGCGGCTCGATCGAGATGGAGGACTATGTAATGAAATGGACAAAGTGATTCTCCCTGGTCTAGGCGACACGTCAATTGAAATCAATACACTACAGACACTATATGCCACCCTAACGATATTGAGTATTGGCGCTTTGATTTATGGGGAAAATTCTCTATTGTGCGCAGCCATAACACATGTGTTAACTATGCAGGCGACACTTTAATTCTGCCGCAAGTACACATATATTTAATGCAAATCGCAAAATTAATGTCAGAGATTGCCAGTCGCCGTTGATCAGTGAACACTAGGACAAGTCATTGCTGCCCTGAAATCGTGAGAAAGTGGTACTTAATTTTAATAAAAGTTGAAGTAATGTTGAATATATGCACACTCAACACTGCGCTATAAAAATACACGCCCTAACTGACACTTAAAACTCTAGCCTCATTCAGTCGGTTTTGGAAGCAAGATTGCGCATCAGGAAAAATAAAATAAGCAAAGGCACAAAGGGCAACAACTCCTTATGCTGTTACTACGTCCCTAAAAAGCTGACCGGTAGATGCTAACTGGGCAAAGATTTATAGTTCAAAATACTATTCGGAATGAAAATGACTAGCGGACCGCACAAAAAACTCAGACGGCGTCCGGTTGGACTTCCCTACTTTAGAATGTCATCTTAACATATATATCAAGTATATGGATAATAGTGTAAACGTGTGGTTCACGTTCGCGTCCTGTCTGTGAACCTCCGAAATGTAGAGGTTCATGTTCGCGTTCTGTGTGTCAACCTCAGAAATTTAGAGGTTCACGTTCACAAACGAACCTTGGTCGGTTCTGCACTGTGAACCTTTTTCAGATATTACAATTTTCACTTCATTATAAGTCGGTTGAAATTTATTGCATTTCAACTGCGGGTCACTCTATTCATGGCACTGGCAGCGTAAAAATGTCAACACTAAACGAGCATGCACATTTACAATCTCAAACATTTTACTTGCTTTGTTGTAAAAGTTTGCTCGAAATATCCAGCTTTCCGATTGGGAAGTGACTCTCTGCTGTGAGCTTGACCTGCAATCAGACAACATCAAAAGCGAAATACACTACCTGTCAGCGAATGATGCTTATTCAGCCAATCAGTGAAATTCATGTCGTTGTCTGATGTAAAAAATCTAGCAGGCGTACGGGTCCATCTCGATTTCATGTTTATTGTATCATAAAAACCAAATCCGTGCGGTTAGGGTATTGACTAATGCTGTATAACTTGTTAATGAAGTAATATCGGTAGCAAGTACAGAAACCAGTTTTACACACTGCTCAATATCAACGTATAGCAATACTCAGACGCCGATTACAGTGTCCGGTCTGGCCTAGACCGTTAAGGCGTAAGCTTATATTCCTTTTCGCGTCGTCGTCAAAATTGTTGGCAAAGCGACGGAAGATATTGATTTTATGGGATTATTTATTGTATCAGTTGATTGCCCCAGTTGATACATTTGGCGGCATTTAAAACGTCAATATGTACTTCAGTATATTGTGGCGCTATGTGGCCCGAGTCGTCGCTATAGGTATCGTGTACATCAGAGGTCTCAAACACGCGGCCCGCGGGCCGCATGCGGCCCGCCAGAGCATTTCGTGCGGCCCGCGACGACATTTCAAATTTTGAATAATTTAACAATATCCAAGTGTCACATATATATTTTCAGGTTATAAAGTCAAAATTCCCTCTTAAATTGCTCCGAAAGCCTGAAACTATTCATCAAACTTCACTACCACTTCTATTGCAAACGCTACCATGCAGGGGAAGATTCACTATTTCGCCACATTTCCAATTCATGATGACAAAACCTTACCCTTAGACGATTCGTGACTGAAATTTGTGAGTTGGAATTGGACGCGACCTTTCTTAGAATTACTCAGACTCGGGCTAACTAACTCGATGGCAAAATCAAAATGATTCAAGTTGACTCGGAGTGACTCGGAATGCCGTGAATTTGTTAGAACCATGGACGCAACAAACTAATAGCGTATCAGGGGAGTAGTAATAGACCAGAAGGTCGCAGCTTGGTATTCACTAACTAAGCGAGTAGTTATGGCAACCATGGACAATCAGTTAGTTACATCTTTGGTCGCTAAACCATGTTATTAATGCCACTTCAAGGTACCGAGTACCGTAGTGGTATGCTCCAACGATGTAACAACAATGGGCTGTTCGGCGTTCCGACATTTCAGTCACTAAGACATTCAATAATATTTTTATATTATATTTATATTTTCTTCTGCTCCTGTATTAGAAGATATTTGGCAATGAGATTAATATCATACATATCAGAAGTACACCCGAATCCTGGATTGGAAATACAATGCTCAACCTAAAAATGTTTTGATATCAAATCATTCTCTATTATCAATCTGTTAAATTCAAAATATTCACAGTAGCTGCAAAATTATAACCCGATAGCTTTTATGATGGCATCATACATTTGTCCGCCCAATGGTGTCTATATCTTATAATTAATATATATCAAGTACAACAACAGTTCTATTCATATAGTTATAAATGTGATGATTTTCTTCGTGCCAGGCTTAAATTGATACGGGAGTAAATCACATTTTGACGATGTGTGTTTACTGTCAGTCTGCTGGATCGGCTCACTTTCAATAGGACAATTCGTTCCCGCCAAATAAGGCCTACTTGGGAAGACATAGAATACCCCTATAAGTGCTGCGGCCCGCGGCGTCGTCAAAACGGGAAAACTGGCCCGCGAGCACATTTGAGTTTGAGACCTCTGGTGTACATTATTATAGGTTATCACTTCACTGAAATGCAGGAAGTAGCAATATGACGTCACCTTCGCGTTCACACAGAACCTTTCGAAAAGATTCGCGTTCACACGAACCTGAACATTTCAGAGGTTCACACCATCTCTATTATAGTGTTCTGAGACCCGTTGCGTCTGTTGTTGTTTTTATTAACTCATATAATTGGCGCTTGCAACTCGTGGTTATTTGCGCCCACACAGTAAATTTCATACATTTCATAATGGCATGTCTTCTTGAACTTGAGTCTTTTTTCGGCTCATTTGATGCCTCCTTTCTAGAGTTCGGCTCTCTCTTCTTCTGAGCTTTTCAACGCGCTGTATTTACAGCGGGTTCGGCGATGAGGAGCCCAGATAAACCTCCGACACATAGAAACACGGCAGAGCCGAGACTCGAACCACCATCCATTGGTGTCGTGGCTGCAGTGTTTAACCAACTGCGCCACTCGCTTCCCCGTTGCGTCTGTTGGTAAAATGTGACCCGTTATGCATGGAATGTTGAGAACCCCTGCCCTATTGATACGATATATTGTTGCTGGTTTTGTGATGGTCGTGAAACAAGCGATGTCGCAAAATTCCTAGTCTGTTCGAAAGTAAGAGTTTCCTTGTCTGCGTCAAAACATAACATTTGACGTTTCATGGAGTGAGCTTCCTGGCAAACGCGATTCGACGTATTTCATAAACGATATCGATTAGCGGACATCCTCGAAATCACAGTCAGTGGATTACAGCAGATCGTCATTGCACACGTATTGCAGGTGATAGGAATTTGATGGTGCATGGGAAAATGTAATTCATAATAAATTGGTGCACACGGAACTGAGAGACATTTGCGTGTGTGGCTCACTGGAAGTTGGTCGCATGATCTTCTGGACCGTCCCGAAGTTCTGAAAATGTCGCTAAAGAATTGTATTCTATTTATTTTCGGAATCGCGATCTGCTCGCGTTCGTCAGGTATGAAGAATTTGTGTTTAATATAGAATCGGAATAAAACTTATCTTTTGTAGCCAAATTTTGCATGAGAAGGTACGTCGACGGCAAATGGGTCTCAAAGGGAAATTGTGGGGTTGGTATGCGAGCAGTTTTACATCCCCGACGAACGTTCCACTGTGTGTATGTTTCATGTAGGGTCCGGAAGTAATGTCGGAAGTAATGAGGGAACTTGAGAAGGAGAAGCGGATTGCAAACAAGGAATGGATTGTGAGTCATTTTTGCAATCCTTCAAAGATGCGTCACATCGTTAGTAACGTAATGAGGATGCTTGATGCAAGATGAACAAAATCGTAATATAAAGAAGAAGAGTAAAATTTTACACATTCGACCCTCGAACTTGGCGAATTAATGAGATTTGTGATATGTTATTGTATAGTTGAATTCCGTTGCAGGTTTTCCAGCGAAGACAATATGGAGACGTGGATTTCAACCGAGGCTGGGTTGATTACGTGAACGGATTCGGGAATCGTGAAGGAGATTTCTGGCTAGGTAGGAAGATTTTGAATTTCATCTAATTCCTTCAGGTTGAATTTGTCGATCGTCACTTGGTCTTTTTAAAGTATTAAAGAATAATATTTTATAGGTCACGGGAGGTTAAATAGTGAAGTTTGTCAACTTTTTTCGGATTGGTGCATCGTGTTAACGTTTGTCAAAAGCTATACACGCAATCCACCGAAGTAAACATAATCGGAATAACGATGAGCAATAAGGCTGCTAGGCATCGGAAATTCGTATCCTATGTTTACAAATTTCATCAGTCAATGTGAGCGTTGCTGTCGAATTTCTTAAGCCAGTTGTGCGAAACGAGGCAGTAACATATAATTTCTTCTTTTATTCAATTATATAACAGGAGTGGAACACAAATTATATCGCTTAGGCCCAGGTGGGTGTCTATGATTTTAACGACTACTCCAAATTGCACCGACACCTTCCTATAAATTGTTACTGTATCGCAATCTTGTGGTAAATTGATTAGATGAATTTTTTAGGAGGCTTATACTGATATCGAAGACAAAATCGTATAGGCATGTGAACATTGAACATGGATCCGATTTAAATAATCGTCCACTAAATGTCTGCTAGAAAATAAGCTCTACAGTTTTACTGTAGGTAGAACATCACAAGGCTTGTATATGGTCGATTTTGTTTTATTTAAACCTATCGGTTTCGGATTATCAAATACTGTGCTTGATAGAGTTCTTGAACATTGAAAATCTGTAAATCACATTTTGACACATTACTCTCTCCAAGCTTCAACTAGGACTCCATTTAAAAGCATGAACCTTAATGACAACTGCTATTGCTAATGTACCATTGCTTAACGCCAGACAGGAGATGGACTATACCGACTGTTCCTCGCCAATCATCAAAGACATGAATCTCAAGCTAAGCACATGACTCCAACGTGTCATGTAAAAATGAAAACAAACAAGATTCGAGCTTGAATATGGTAACGGTGACTTGTAACTTTGATTGTTACATCATACTTTGCTATACTGGTTATAGTTTGAACCATCCTTCTGTCACAAGAAAAGGAACTAAAACCAACGATTGAATCATCACGAGAAAATATTTCATTATCATATCAGAAATAGAATGTACAAAGGGCTGTTCAAAAATAACCTTTTTTCCTGAATCTTGCTGGCTACGTGATTAAATCGTTAGGTTGCCTTGAAAAACGACGCACACCAAATTTGAATTCATTCCAACCAATATTCGCGGATTTCGTACGGTTTGAAAATTTTGAATTTTCCCCAAAATGCAAAAAACAATTTTTTTCCAATTTTTCTGCCAACCCCATGAAATTGTTGCGCTGTCTTCAAAAACGATGCAAAATAAATTTGACTCAATTCCAAGCCTTAGAAGTGGAGTTATTTCAGTTTTTCTTTGATAATTATGTGGATCATCCCAGAATTATCATCGAAAAACTTGAATAACTCCGCTTCTACATTTTTGGGCAAATTCAAAATTTTCAAACTGTACGAAATCTGCGAATATTGGTTGGAATGAATTCAAATTTGGTGTGCGTGGTTTTTTAAGGCAACCTATCGATTTAATCACGTAGCCAGCAAGATTCAGGAAAAAAAGGTTATTTTTGAACAGCCATGTGTACAATTGAACATTACAAGCTACTTACACTCGCGATAAACCTCGTATCATATATTCTACTTCCAGTCAACCTGGTTATGAAAATTGAAAAAGTACCCAAGTAGTTTCAAAATGTAGACTTGGCGGAAGATCCACCTACTTTTAGATGCATATCGAAGGTGGCTTATTTCGAGATTGCGAGATGCATCATCTCGACAAACGCAAACTGACTGACTGCACTGCAAATTGGTGCAATTGCTGAAAATTCAGGGGCTGTTTCACTTCCTAAAATAGCCTACTTTAGATTAGAAAATTCAAAGTGTAAAGAGCAACTGGTTTTGGCGAAAACTTTTAAGTACAAGTGAAAGTATAGATAAAAGCATAACGACTCGAGTACGCAGTGGACGTAGCTACAACCTATTTTAGTGCTCGGAAAAAGTAAAGCAGGCCTATATACTTTGTTAATGACCATATCTGATATTGTGTTGCGGTAACTGGTGCGCCGCATCAAAGTGCTACACCTTTGCAAAATTATGGTATACCATGGGGTGTACGAGAAACCAAGCAGAAATATACTGAGGTTTCGAGTGTTAAACTAGCTCGATTCAAAACCAACGCCTCCTATCATTTCACATCGTTTTTCTACAGGTCTGGAGGAATTGTATGGATGGATGAAGGAAGGAAATATGGAACTGGAAATCAACGCGGTCACGAAAGTTGGAGGAGCTCGCTGGGTGACTAAATGCAGGCAAGCTTTATTTCAATGCATCATACCATACACAAATTGGAAAATATCAATTGAATAGTATAGCCTATTCATGTTGAAATTAACCGGAATATTTTCGGCTGACACTCGTCACCGGTAATCTTCAGAACCTGGTAGAGAATTGGAAAGAACATTGTATACAAAAAAACGTATCACAAAATATGTCTATGATTTTTAACAAGTCTGATCTGGTTATTCGAAATTTCGTGCTGGTGAAGTCATATTTTGTGATACGGTTGTTGATATACAACGTTCTTTCCTATTATCAACTATAGTTACTGACGGTTAACCCTGATGAGTGTCAGCCGAAAATAACCGGGTTCATTTCAATATCACAACATACTTTCGAATTATATATTGAAGTTCTGTACCTCCAAAAAGCTCTTGAAATGTCAATAGGCGGAATAAAATGAAGAACAAAATTAACGAAAGTAGCCAAAGGTTAAACACCAGAGGTCGGAATGAATACGAAAGTCTCCCGTTTTGACGGTCTGACGGGGACCGAACACTCCTGAATGCGACGATCCTCTCTCGTTGAGACACAATCGAATGAATCCGATCAGTGCTTAGAACATATACTTGACTTTGACCCGATATTTACCTTCTGAAACCCGATATCCATCCCAAATTGCTCTCTTTAATATTCGCGCCGTTATTCAGCGATTTCCGCGTTGGGTCGAGTAAGGACAACTACAGACTGCAAGTATCCGGTTGCTCCGGGTATAATCCCGGATATGGTATTCTCCCACGTAGCAACAATCAACAATTCTCGACGAACGACGCGGATCACGCTCCACTGTCTGGGAAGAATTGTGCTTCAGAGGTGCACAAAGGAGGCTGGTGGCATGGTCCCTATTGCGCCTTCAGTAACTTGAATGGAAATTTCCACATAACAGGCGTGCAGGGATTTTGGTGGTGGGATGGGACTTACAGACAACTGAGCTTCTCGGAGATGAAGTTTCGTGCAAGATCATGAAAGACTTCAGAATCGATAAAAATAAAGATATCAAAATACGCTTTATATTTCACCTCTGTGGCCTCTAGCTTACCAAATAACACGCCATAAGTAATTATAGGCTCGGTGATGAATGATTCCATTAATTTGTTGACAAAATACTATATTATAGACCGTCGACTGCTCTCTGAGATTGCGCCTATCAAATACCTTCCTGCGATCGCACAGTTATTTAATGAATCGGGAAAGTTAATGAATCGGGAATGAACATGATTTGATATGGATATAGTAACGCATGGACGGTGGACGCGCTTTCAATGCCAATGGTTGTTTCTTGAAATCGCAATATTAGTTAAAATCTTTATGTTTTAAATCCAAGTATGAGAATGACTGTTTTATCAAATCATCCATAATGACTGCCGTGATGTAACACATCAACACACAATGTAATCAATGTTCCGAACCTTCTCGCTTTGTGCTCGAGCGACATTAACCGCTCTCATAAAACCAGCGAAAGGCTTTTAAGTCTATTTGGTTTAGTTCTCGTTTAAAATATGGAGGAATTGTTTTGCATGGCATGAATACCACGATTTTGATAACGAACAAGACGCATCTAATCTATAAATAGGACGATGATGTTTTTCACCAATGCGGGGAGACTTCGTGAAAGTTCATGTCATATTATACCACATAACATGATAAAATATTCTGGAATTTTGATGTGCGTCTGTGAAGACTGAGAGTTAAATTAGGGATGGAGAGTTCAATTAAAGATGCATTTAAAACAACTGATGTTTTAAAACGCTCTGTTTAAATAATGTTTTAAGCAGTCTGCGGTCTGCCTGCCATAGTTCAAATGTAGTCGACTTTTGGCGGTCGCGCTAGAGGTGGTGGTGTCCAAGTCGGCGAAAAAATTATTTAGGGTTTTGTCGTGCGACGAGCGACTGCAAGTCGTCGTCCGTGACTTGTTTATAAGCGAGCTCACATGTCGGAACATCACCGTGGTCTTGTATTACGGTTCCGTTGGTGATTAATGTTCGTTCTGATAAGTCATAGCTCGATGTAATATAACTTGAACGCCTTTGCGTATGGACGGGGCAAACATGCTTCTTTCCCCAAGTACATCTGGCTCGTCAATTGGTCCTTTCTCTAGGAATGAGCATATACGTGGTTTTCTCACTCACATATGTGTCGCAATCCTCCTTGAGCGCATATTAACTCTCATTCTTTTCCACAGACCTCGTATTGATTATCAGCAGTATCAATATTCTTCAAAGATTAAGATTATGACCATTCCCGGTGAATTCTCTCCTACATCTATCACATGTATTTTATTGTGTCCTTTGGTGTCCCCTTTATTCTGGAACGCCAAACGGGGAACACATGCGCCTTTGCCCTGTATGCACGCCCATATTGCGTGTGGCGAGTTCGCGTAGCGGTATATCATTCACAGCTGCAACACCGATGGGTTGCTAGTTCGAGTCCGTATTCCTACCTAGTATTCAGTATTCCAGTATCCCTACCTAAGCGTTGGAGGTTAATCTACGTGCCTCCTCGCCATCTCATCCGTGTTAGTGGTGCTTTATAAAAAGCCTAGAAGTTGGGCCGTATACTACTAGTCGCAGCTTCGAAATAAAAATGAAAAAATTGGCCTGGTGTAAATGACCATAGTAGTCGACAAAGACCATGAGCATCACAAATACACAAACGCCCACCTGGCTCTTAAATTGGTCATTTCTCAAGAACTTGGAGTAACATGTGCAATGTGCATTACATCAGGGTTGTACAAAAATATATTTTTTCTTCAACTTTACTAACTTTTCGATAAAATTGTTAGGTTGGCTCAAAAACACTGCACATTAAATTTGCTCCAATTCTAACCTGTAGCAGGAACAAAAGCCTTCAAATTTTACTTGTCAACCACATGAAATTGTTAGGCTGCCCGAAATACGATGCATATCGAATTTACCTCAATTCTACTCGGTAGAAGCGGAGTATATTCACAGTTTTCGATTTTGAATAATAGTATTTACGGTGGGCCTACTCGTATTTATTAGATAGTGGAGTGTCAGTTAAGTTTACTGTACGTTCTCCTTCAGGAGGATTTGTCATCATTATCCAGGGAAACGGATATGTCCTCTGACGACTCCCCAATGCCCTCCTGTGTTTGGCAATTCGTCCACCTTCATAGCTTTGACAGCGAGGCAATTGTACAAGCAGAACTAAAAATTGACATTAATGAATCGACATCTGGATTGTGACGTCAGTGACGGCAAGGATGACCAAACAATACCAAGAGCGGGTTTTCCTGAAGTCGATATAGAAAACTGAACTTTTTATTAAGTCAAAACGGCAGCAATATGATAGAGCAAGTAAAATGACTTTTTTTAGTGAACTCAACAGTATTTCCAGTCAGAATTTTCAAATTCCCCGTTTTCACGTCTGATTTTATAATTTTTGCGATTTGTAAACAGCGTCTTCATTTCCGTATCTCAAAATATGATAACTCTATGTAACAACACCATAACACCAATTATTTTCAAATATTTACTGGAAATCTTGTTGTGTTGACTAAAAAAAAAATTAAACTAAAGGTCATCACTCTGACTCGACTCCCGAATGACCCGCTCGAGAACGTCCGTATTACCTATTTCACGTCAGTTATGCCGATTTTCAGTTCACTCTGTCCATTATTTAAGCCGTAAAAGCTGTAGATGAGGACGAATTGCTAAAAAGAAGGACATTTCGGAGTCCTCTGAGGACATTTTCAATTTCCTAAAAAAGTAGGACAAATCCTCATAAAAGAGGACGTTAGAGGGAACATTGATTGTTACATCTTGCACTTTCCAATGGCTGCGCTATCGATCACAATATCACGCTGATAACTAAATTTAAGCACGTTGAAAGATTGCAGCAGTGCCTGAAATTCTGATCTTGAAATTTTATGCTTCGAGGTATAAAGCGAAACCAAAGTCTCGATTATGTTGACACGAAATTGTAAGTATTCGAGCCGTGCCATCAGTAAGCCACAGGCAGACAAGCATCGCGATTATCATTACAATCCCTCGCAGTAATGCTGTATATGATTGTCAGGTTGTAGCATGAACAGATATATTGATAGGCGATGGTTTACGCAGCGTCTATGATATTTCACATTTGGTCGTGAAGCATGTCAAGCGGGCATTCTGATAGGCTATTGGCTTCTATATAACGCCACGTTTCAATGATATATATAGCCTTACGAAGACAAGAGTAATGATCGCCTTCGATGTCCATTCCTGAGTTTGAGATTAGAGGATCAATATAACTATGCCAGCTGCCAACTTGCAGTCAGCCCGCAAGCACATTTTAATGCAATATACCTTTAGAATTCATTACCGCTGATTGACTGGATTTCCGTAGTAGCAAATACAGGAAGAATGAGGTTGAATCTAACATTTAATCACATTTCGATTCGTTCGGATACTTAACTTTTAGAACCCAGCCACTAGACTACAATTGGTAGGCATTTCAGAAAAGGGCGGCCTGAGATCGACTACCTCTCCCTCAATCATCATAAAAAAGGAGGATAGAATGCTCGTGCGATACTTCGAAGTTGCGTTGTGCCTGCTGTTCATGATCGATGGAGTTCATCTCGAATGGAATTCAGATCCATATTATGGATTGGGTGGATATGATAGTAAGTCTTATGATTATATTGACTCCTCTGTTATCCAATGTTTACATAATCAGTTCGTACATTTGTTGTCATGCACAGTCGGCATTATTCGCGAAGAATGTGAACGTCGCTGATTCTAGCTATTGACGGTATTAATCTTATCAACATCAACTAGTGACGTGATATTTTCCTCGCTATGAAACAGTGGCTCTAACCTTTTTTTCCTCGAGCGCCCTTTTCAAAAATTGCCTGGGTCAGGCAGCCCTCATATTTTAAAGACTGCAGTAAAAACAATGGGTAAGAGGTCGAAGTCCGGTCGGTCTTTTCAGGTTGGGATTTTACTATTGGTTATATTTCGCGATTGGATCGCGCATGAGGACCACTCGACTGATCAACGATATAATAATTGTATGTGCTGGATTCGGGATCGAATCAAGGTCGCTATAACAACCATCTAGTACGGGCTCATACCATCTGGTTCAAGACCGATGTATACATCCCGAGTTCACCTCTGCGATTGGCAATATGGGAAGGTTAATTGTATTGGGTATCCTGCAGGATACATTACCTAGTTCGGAAAATTGTGTGGACAATTACCGAGATGGCATGACGGGAGTGTATTAATGAAGAATTGACGATTTAAACGTACGCGCAATTCATTTTAACATGAATTATAACAAACCTGTGCGTTCTTGGAAACATGTTGTAAACATCGACGGTATAAATTTCGCGCCCAGCGTGACGAAAAGTTCCGATGTATATATAGAGATCCATTGAACTATTGTTTGACTATATAGTCATATGTCACTATAACACCATCTACTGCGACGCCATTTTTGTTCAGCGCCCCCTACCGCCCCCTGAGTGTTACCCCCTTTCCAAATGCACATCTCCCCCTGAGGTGTGATGGAGCCAAGGATAAGAACCACTGCTATCAAATGTGCAATAATGGAATGAATAAATCTCGAATTATTTGTAATCGCATGTGGTTTGTGTAAGCGAGCTTAATGGGCGATTATTACAACTGTCTGAATACAAGGGAATAGGGCCGAACATAGGTGCCGAGTTACAGGGTGGCGGGGTGGCGCAGCCTTATACCATCGAATACGCTATGTCGTAGACGTAGTACCAACAAGATAAGTGGCATCAAAGTCTCAGAGTCGTATCAAGCAGCACCCCATCTTATTTCTACATAGCTCTCGGCTGAAGCTCTATATCAGTGGTCGGGAACCTATGGCTCGCGAGCCATATATGGCTCTTTTGCAGTGGTGGCCTTACGAACGGGGGGGCCCTGGGCGAGACTTACCGCAGAGGCCCCTATAAGTATCTAACCGTAACTTCGGGGGGGTTCCGCCCCCCAGACCCCCCTTTCACGCAGTAAGGTTTGGCTGCTGGATTCGGCTATGTCTGTTATTGCATGTGTCTAAGGATAGGCTACATCAAGACTAAGTAATTCTACCACATGCAGAGACGTGATGATCATCGGGATACGGGACTTTTCTAACAAATGCAGAGATTTTATGATGATTGACACATCCGTACGGAATCATATTCTTGCTTGGTACACGGATTTCCATGTTTATTCGTTATTATCCTTTAAAAAAGCGCATAATCCGAATAGGGGGCCCCTTCGACCAGGGGGGGCCCGGGCGACCGCCCACCTCGCCCACCCCAAAAGCCACCACTGCTCTTTTTGGTATAAGATATGGCTCTTTGCCAACTATTTATTTTTGTAATGAATTGATCAATATTGCAGCGACTTGTTGGTTGATTTTTATCACGGCCAGAATAATTATTTTCGTGGCAGTATAAACATGTCTTTGAGAGGTAGAGACAATGCCGTCTTCAGGTTTAGGATCTCGGACCTCTTCGTTTCAAAATCATCAAATTTAAGTTACTGTCACGCCGGCGGCCAATATCACTCGCAAATTTTATGTACCCAACTCAAAAGCTTGAATTGTGCGATACGTTGATTAATCGAAGAACATAGCAGACATGGTGACGCCCATTTTAAAACGCAGTTTTCAAATACGCATTAGTCTTCCTGATCTACGGCGCGAAATGAACTGTTGTGGATGTGACAATTACAAACTCGAATTACAAACAACCTCATAACTATCCACGTTCTTGATTGGTACGTATAGTTTTGTGAATAGTACCGGCGAAAAAATGTAGGTGTGTAGCGCAACGTTCATTACCGCCGAATACTTTTAGAAGTCGATAAGTATTTAGATTTTCGGAATCAATGGAACACTGTTACAGTCAAATTCGATTAATATCAGTTATAATAAATTCTAAGCTAATTTCGATGAATGGCGTTATCAGTGGTGAGGCTTGGCCTGTCACTGCCTTACCACTCGTTTCGAGCTTTATTTTCGAACAATAAATACCAGTTTTTACAGAGAGAATATGGCGCACACGAGGAATCCCATGTAGTGATGTTGAATTAGTGCTACGATGACGTCACGAACTTCCAATTGTGACGTAACAGTTGATTTTCATGTATGGCTCTTTGGGAGTTAAGATGGAAAAAATAGGGCCAACATGGCTCTTCGGACAAAAAAGGTTCCCGACCACTGCTCTATATAAAACCCACCCATCCCCCATTTCGCGGCCCGTGCAAATTGTGTGTACATAGCTGACTAGTAAAACTATTTCCAATTAAGATTTACTGCAGCGAATGATGTGCGGGTTTCCAATTTATCCTAGTGCGTTATGTTCGGGATGAGATAATAACCAAAAACCCGAAAACGTACATTTGCTACCTTGCGCATAATTTTTCCAACTACAATTATTTAATACTCTGAAAGTTTCTAGCGCTTCGCTCGAATTCCCTATTGCAAATCACAACTAGCATGCATTTAGCGAGAGTGTTCAAAATGGTATACTTCAAGATTTTGAAATAAGTTTACTTCAAACTGAGTGTCTCTTTTGTATGCACTGTATTAAATGACTAGGTTTGGAACTTCCCCCATAACGAAGTGTCAAGTTCGATACTTAACGTTAGATATTTTGTGCTGCGTTTCGACTACCACAGAAAAATAATGGTCTGCCTGGACATTACCGTGCAGTATAAACCCGTGTTTATGTACGCGATTACCGTCTGCAACCAGTAACCACACTATGTTTCAATATACGCAGGCTGTGACATTGCCACTTACACGGGAGACCACTGCTGCTGCTATATCGGATCGAGTCAAGATAGGTGCTGTCGGTCGTTGCCTTCCAACTACTGCTGCACCCAAACCGAAGAGACGTATGGAGGATCATACTGCGAAAGTTCTATTGATTGTGGCAGCTCAGCTAAGCCCATATGCTGTAGCGTGAGTAAAAAATGCTGTACCGAGCAAGAACACGATATCGAATCACCACGATGTAACTCAATCGCTGAATGTGCAACTGTTACGGGAGCACCGTATTGTTGTGACAGAGAAGCCAGGTGCTGCACACACGCCACATATACAGAGGAGACTTGTTCTGAAGACTATGATTGTCAGACCACTACCAAGCCTCACTGCTGCGATAATTCCAAGTGCTGCACGCCAAAACAGTACGCAATCGAAAACCCACCTCCGTCCGAAATGTTACGACGGAACGGCGCTGCATTATGGTATGTATAGGCATTCCGTCCACTTTGGATACTTTCAAAGAGTTCGCGAGCCCCTGATTTGCTTCACAACTGTATTTCCGCATTAATGAAGGTGCTCTAACGCAGAATTATATCGCATTACCGTTGTAGTGACTGTAATATTGAATTCCAATTATGGCTTACAGTTACTGATACTATGTCCTCTTTTAGGATTGTTGTCTAGGGTTACCATACGTACTCTTTTAAGAGGATTTATCCTCTCTTTTGACCTTTTTGAAAGTGTCTTCGGAAGACGGCCTTTTGTCCTATTTTTTGAGATTTTGTCCTCTTTTTTGAGAATTTTGGTCAAATTTTCAGCCAAAATCGACTGAGATGCCGTAAATCAGCACCGAATTGGTGCTCCGGCGGGTATTTCGGGAGCTGAGCCAGAAAGTTTACCTTTTTCTTTAGTCAACCGATCACGAAGTGGGAAAAATTTACCATTTTTTCAGGATTTTTCACCGGTTTTACAAGTTTGAAAATTTAGAAAAAGTGTCATCTTTTCAGATTTCCAAAATATGGCTCTAGCATCGTACAGTTCGAATTTTAATGTAGGATGGGGACTATATATAACTGGTGCGAACGGTGATTAAAGGTATCTCACCAAATTTCCAAATGTTGATTATTTTGATGTTAACTTTACAGGTTCATTTGGAATTAATTGTGACGTGATGAATCGTTGAACACAAAGTTATGCCCCCCTTATGTCAACCTATTCTCATGTAATTGTCGGCAGATAGCTTGCTGAATTAACCATATATGAAGTCGTTTCGAAGTACAAATCGTCCGTCTCCGAGCGCTTTCAACCACAGACGCAAAACGGATTTGGCCTTTCCCTCATTTTCCTCGAGTAACACGCTTACCAGTCATTTACGAAAACTTTCATTTTGGAATACAGCGCCGTCGCTCTCTTACTTCTGGTTGGAATGATCTCTCTATCGATACTATCTGTGGGATGTGTCTACACGTTTGGAGCCAAACCTACGAAACGCCTGGAAAGAGCTCTTTCAACTCAATCTCTGATATCAACAGTCACTTCAACGATTGACCTACCCGCTCCCCAACAGCACGCAACACCACCTCTGACCCAGCCACGAGGCCACGGGTCCAACGAAGACGGATCTATACCATATCAAGCTCCAGCCGTAGCCACTAATCCGATTGCCGAGTTACCCGCGTATAATGATTTACCCCCGACGTACGAGCTCGCAACTACGAGTAATGTTTTCACAACTGCTACATTACCCAGCGGAGGAAGCTGAAGTTGATAATACACATACTATAGACGCGCCTACACTAAATTTACGTGATGTGGAGCGCCATGGAAATCGTGCGTATGTCTGTAGATAACTGGGCAATACTCCGTGCTTTTATCGCGTCTGTGCTTCTGTTTCATTTCTTGCCTTATGCCTGTATTACCAAATGTCGCACTTCATGCAATAAGTATAGTCTATTTATGAATGATTCCAATTTCTGATAAAGGAACATTATTTTATCAGGATAGTAACGCACGGACGGTGACCGTACTTTCGATTCTAATGGTTGTTTGCAAAGTCGCAATGTTATATAATCTTTTTATGTTTATAGTCAAGTGTGAGAATGACTGTTATTATCTAATCATTCAGGATCACTGCTATGGGGATGTAGAATACACACATACAAATTATTCAATGTCCTGAACCTACTCGCCATGTGCTTGAACGACAAATAACCGCTCTCATGATGAATAAAACCAGCGAGTGGCTTTCATTGTATTTCGTTTGGTTTTCCTTGAAAATGTCATTTACGAATCGTTATAGTGCATGAATACCATGGCTTTGATTACGGACATCATTCATCTATTATATTCTATAAAAATAACGACGGTTTTCGACAATACGGCCATATTTCGTGAGAATTCATCGCATATTATACAACATAGGACAAAATATTCACGAGTTTCGGAGTGCATCTGTGAACAGTGAGATTATATAGGTAAAACGTTGCATTAGTAATATTTATAAGATAATTTGTATCGAATTCCCAGTCCCTAATAACGCAGCAATCTTTTCTATGTATTATCTTCAAGACCACAGTCTCGTAAATATTTGCCCCGGGGCACTAGCGATACAGAAGTCTTGCTGATGATGAAAAGGTCGTTTTTATCATCATTGCCTATATCAACAGTTTATCTCGATACGGTTTTGTTGGTTCCTTTGAGATTATGCGATATTGCCCAGTATAAAAAACAATCGATGGAGGGAATTGTCTGGTGTCTTGCGGGCAAAATTTAGTCTCTATGTGCAATGCGCATCCTTGCACAATACACTATATATATATGTGTGTGTTAGGATATATGCATCTACTTTTCTGGAGTATTCCTGGGTTGTAATGACTCGAGTCACGATATTCTGATGACTCGACTTGACTCGAGTCATTTTCTCAAAACACGGAAACGACTGGACTCGACTCGAGTCAATTTGTGTATTGACTCGACTTGAACTCGAGTCATTGCGCATGACTCGAACCAAGTCATATGACTCTAGACTCAGACGACCATGACCGACATTTCATTGTAATTTCGAACAATAGTAAAGTAACCACGCTGTTGGAATTTCGTCTATTGGTACTGGAACTTGAAAAGGCGACCAGAAAGTGAGGAAAATTTTATATTATAAATGCGAACCATTCGATATAACGAAACAAAGTTACAAAAAGTGGGTGTAACCAGACTTTCACTGGAAACTGAGCAGTTACCGCAATGACTTGGACTCGGACTCGAGTCATAATACCATGACTCGGACTCGACCCTCTGCCCGCGGACTTGGACTCGGACTTAAATCGGTGGTGAATTGAAAATGACTCGACTTGACTCGAGTCAAAACTATAAAAGTGAGATTGACTTGTGACTCGGAGCCTTGTGACTTGGTTACAACCCTGGAGTATTCTAATGCGTTTTTGCCACTTGCACTCGAGCGGTTATGATTTTACATGACTAGTCCGCTTCCACATCCACCAAACTATCTTCAGTTTTTGGGCAAAACCGGGGCTTGAACACTAAGCGTTTAGTGGCCTACTTAATGGTAAATCGGTGCTTCTGCATGTAATTGAGTCGAAATCTACTATACTATAGTTGAGTACATGGAGTGGCCTGGAGTGAGAATCCAAGAATTGTATTTGTGGCGATTGAACTGACATGGTCATTAGACAAACCGATCAATATATCCGAGTATACACGCATGTTTTGTGACGACATCCACGATTCAAACATCCGTTTTGCAGCAAATACGTTCAAATTGCCAAATTTAATCCACTCGAAGCTTTCAACTGACTCTCATCAGGAGCGAACGTCGGTAAATGAGGTTAACCAAACTCGAATATAGAAAGAATTTTGTCGTTATGACGTATCAACGACAAGTACACGGAGTCGCGAACGGCAGTAAACAACGCACGGTCACGATACAACAAAAACAAAATCAAATGTAAAACAGCCGAATGACAAACCAAAGTGGCGAGATAACGCAATGGTATAATCCGCGACTGCAACACCAATGAGTGCGCTTCGAGTCCGACCGAGGTCAACTTCAAAAATCGTAAGTAGGTTTCGGAAGTTTATCTAGGCTCCTCCTCGCCACCTCATCCGCGTGAGCGGTGTCGCACAAAAAGCCTAGACGTGAGCCGTGCTACAAGTCGGTAGTTACGTAAAAAAATGAAGAATATCGGCCTGGTGTAAATGACCATAGTAGTCGACAAACACCATGAATACCACAAAACAAAAGCAAGAATGACAAAACAGCACTAATGAAGGAAATGTTACTTCTGGCGACCGAACTAATCTAATTTTTCATGTCGCCATACTATACGCTAGCGATCATGTAAGGATGTAACGAAGAGTTACTGGGTGTAGCTACGGTCGAGCGAAGCGCGAAAATTTTTCCGATTTGCACGAATAAATTTCTTCATTAAAATTACTAGTTTCAAAATACTGTCAAGTATTTATCATTTCTCAGCCCATGTGATCAGATCCACCAGTAGAGTTGATGGAAGGAGTGTTTTCGAAAATTTAGGGCAAATTATAAATGATGATGGATATTCGGGTGGGCCCAATGTTATTAGTCACTTTGTTGCATGCAGTTATTTCTTGACTTCCCATCAGGATTGTCGGTATAGGGGTAAAGATATTGGAATCTCCAAAATGCACCACAAAAATTGCCTTCGTTAGGAGCACACGATTCCAAGTTCGTATTTCCATATGGGGTGCATCATTTTCCTCCGCTTGGAGGCGAGTGGCGCATTTTGTTAAGCGCCAGCGTCACGACACCAATTGCAGAGCGGGCTCGAATCCCGGTTCGGACTAACTTCTACGTGTCGGAGGATATATGAGCTACTCATCGCCGACGTCACTACAGTTGCAGGTGCCTAATAAGAATAATAATTTTCCTCTTCTGTTGGTATCTGTTCTCTGGGGCTGAGATTACAAACAGATTACAAATTTCAGGAACAATTAGATCTTTCAAAGATTAATTAATCTCTCAAAATTTCGGGAGTCAATTCGTAAATTCAATTTGCATATGGATGGCCGACAACACATACTATAGTTAAATTACGTGTCAACTGCCGCACAAGTTGCTCATCCCCTGTTCTACTACAACTTGAGTAGTTCTGCCAGCGTGACTATATACGTTGGCCCCCTAGTTTGAATGTGGTGAAAATCCAGGAATAGTATCGTTTATCGGTTGAACTGACATGGCCATTAGACAAGCAGATCAATATATCTAATTATATGCGCATGTTCTATGTCGACCTTCACGATTCGAACATCCGTTTGTGACAACATGCGCCGCCAGCGATGCACAACGACTCGGTTGAAGGCGCGAGATTGATTCGTCCGCGAATTGATCCTGGTCTGCCTTCCAGATTTCGAATATAGTCGACTTTTGGCGATCGCGTCAGTGTCGCCGGAGGTAGTGGTGTCCACAAATCGGCAAAAGTGATTTAGGTTACTGTGATGTATAGCGAGCAACTGCGAGTTTTGGACGGTGACTTGTGCACAAGCGAGTTCACATGTCGAAACATAACCGTGGTCTTGATTTGCCTTGCTGATGCGAGTGTAAGGATCCGTCATTATTTGGATGTACTTTATTGCAGTTCTCTTCAACCTTTTTCGTCATGGTTCACCCTTCTAACGTTCGCCCAAAACTCGCACACCCCTGACCATACAACACACCGATTCCCTAGTAAGCCTTATCCGGAGGGGTTCAACCTTATTACTATACGGCCGAATTCCAGTGGAGAGTCGTCATGGACCATCTGGACGACAAATACCCATGTTAAATCAACTAATAAGAACATCGCACCGAGGAAAGACCTTGTGGGGTCCTGTGCCATCAATTTTTTTCTTGAGAGATACTTTCCGTATTAAAGTTCCTAATTGTAGAAGTAGAACACTGCTACAGGCTTACTCTGCACCCAAATCGCGAGTAATATTGTTAGGAAAAGTATCTGGAATTGGTCTGAAATTTTTCCATCCTCATGAATGAATTTCGTCGATAATATTGGCCCACGTGATCAAATTTACCAGTAAAACTGGTGGAGGCTGGCTTCAAAAAATTTGGTCACAAAATTTATGATGATGCATCTTCCGATTCTGTTAATCACTTTGTTGCATCTTGTAATTTCTTGACGTCCATTCAGGATTGTCGGTATAGCCAAAATATATTGGAATCTCTCAAACGTACTAGAAAACCCGTCATTCGTGAGACGAACACGGTTCCAATTTTGTACTCTTTATGGAGCGCATCACTTTCCTATATGTTTCGCATTAGTACGGTGGGGCTCAGATTGCAAGGACAACACTATATTAAAAACGAGAAATCCAAGTCCCCGGAATCGTGCTGAGCATGAAGAAAATTTTATAGTCGAATCAAAATCTCTCAAGAGATTTGAGAACCAATTTAAATTGCATATTAACGGCCCATACGCTAATATCAATATGCGGACATGACCCTATAATTATAATTTCGGTTTACGGCTGCATGCGGCCGTATTACCACAGGATGGCCAACCCTTGGCTAATTGAAATAAGAATGAGCAAGGCTACAACGCATAGGAAATGCTAAATACTAATCATGACTCGAGGTTCCCAGTTGTTCTCAAACTCGAGCCCGAGAAGCCCCTGGATACGCCCCTACAACTATCTACACTACACTTTTATAACCTTATGACAGGAAATACGAATTCAAAAGCAACATAGACAGATATCGCAAGCTACTCTGAAAGGAACCAATAAGCCCATTACCAACGTCTAAATGACGAGAAACATTTGCTAGTGACATCACAAAAGGAATGTAATTTAAAAGCATACAGTTGATATGAACGTAGTACGATATTGCACTTCCGGTCAACCTGTTGTGAATCATAAACTTGCTTATTTATGGTGATAGCTAGTCATTCGTCTTTTGTAATGCGGTATCTGGTGAACCCTTTACGCCTCATGGTACACTCTGGGGTATACGATACACCTGGTTGAAGAGCCGTGCTTTGCTGTGTCTTTTGAGGTCGCCTGTCCTCTTGAACGATCTTGCGCAGACGGGACGCACATGCGCTCTTTCCCTTTTATGCACGTCCATCCGATTACTAAATTGAGCCTTTCTCAATAACTTGGAGCCACATTCAATGTGCATACATGGTTCTGCGCTCTCACATGTGTGTGTATCAATGTCGCTTGAGCGCACGTAGATTCTCATTCTTTTCCGCACATCTCGCATTGATTGTTATCAGAAGTATTCATCTTCTTCAACGATTAAGATTACCCTTCCCGGTGAATCCTCTCCTACATCTGTCATGTGTATTTTAACACTGCATACCAAATTTGGCTTAATTCCAACGTGTAGCAGCGAAGCTGCTGGAGTTTAAAACAAAACTTTTATTTCAACATAGAAAATATTACTTTTTTTACTGTCAATTGTATTAAATTGTTAGGTCAATCAGACATCTGTGGTCGGTCAAAGTTATCAGCAACTTCTTTGAACTCTGGCTGCATGTCACGTGTAGAAACCCTAGGTAAAGACTGCACGTGAACATCAGATATATTGGAACGAAGCCTATTCGCGTCAATGTTCATGGTCAAAAATATATGTCCACCCGAACAGAGAAAGTAGTTTCATGTCCATATTTCTCATGCTGGCAAACTTAGACTCATTCTGTGACGCATAAAATTTGACAATACTTTCATAATATAATTTCTGCGGGCCGGTCAAAATTCCTTCGCTGGTCGTATGTTGCCGATCCCTGCCATAAAACCAATGCATAGCTAGAACACACTATTAGATTTGTTACATCTTCCGGTTTCCTGTAGCTGTAGCCCTATCGATCACAAGATATATCGAGAACTATTGATCTTCGATATAAAGCGAAACCAAATTCTCGATTATGTTCACATGAAAATGTAAGTATTCTATCCAAGTCGTTAGTAAGCCACAGGAAAAGGATCGTGGTTAGGATTACCATATCTCGAAGTAATGCTGTGCATGGATGTCAGGTTGTAGCATGAACAAATCTATTATCAGGCGATGGTTTACGCAGCGTCGTGGTATTTGTAATATGGTCGTGAAGCATGTCAGCGGGCACAATAACGCCACATTTCAATGATATATATAGTCTTACGAAGACGAGGGTGATGATCGCCTTCGATGTCCATTCCTGAGCTTGAGATTAGATGATGAATAGAACTGTACCAGCTGCCAACTTGCAGTCAGCGAGCAAGCACATTTATGCCATATACTATCTTTAGAATTCATTACCGCTAATTGAATGCATTTCCGTGTTCGAAATGAAAGAAAGAATCATCTTGGATCCAAAATTTAGTGACATTTCTATTAGTTCAGATATCTAAGTTCAAGAACCCAGCCACTAGACTGCAATTGGTAGGCATATCGGAAAAGCGCGGCCTGAGATCGACCACCACCATACCTCAATCATTGTGAAAAAGGACGATAGAATGCTCGTGCGATACTTCGAAGTTACGCTGTGCCTTCTGTTCATGCTCGATGGGATTCAGCTGGTTCAGCTTCCCACACTCGATGATTTGATTTATGGATACAATGGATTTGGAGGACGTGAGAGTAAGTCTTGGATCTACTCATTATAACAGTGGTCGGGAACCTATGGCTCGCGAGCCATATATGGCTCTTTTGGGTATAAAATATGGCTCTTTGCCATATATTTATTTCGTACTAAATTGATCAATATTGCAGCGACTTGTTGGTATATTTTCATCACGGCCAAAATAATTATTCTCGTGGCAGTATAAACATGTCTTTGAGAGGTAAAGACAATCTCTATCCTGGCGTGGTGGCAGCGATGGGATTCGAACCCACGCCCTCGAAGTGACTGGTGACTGGTGACAGTGGTGAGTCAAACCTCCTGGCGAGGGGCTGTGTATCCGAATTCAAATCTTGAATTGTGCGATACTTTGATTCAAAGAGCATAGCAGACATGGCATCGCCCATTTTAAAACGCAGTTTCCAAATACACATTGTCTTCCTGATCTACGGCGCGAAACGAACTGTTGTGGATGTGACATTCACAATTACTAACTCGAGTTACAAACGCCATAGCTATCCACGTTTCACGTTCTGTGTAGTACCGGCAATAAAATGTATGCGTGTAGCGCAACGTTATGTTACCGCCTAATACTTTGAGAGTTAAGAAGTCGATAAGTATTTAGATGTTCGGAATCAATGTGACAGTCACATTCGATTTATAACAGTTATAATAAATTATACGCTACTTACGATGAATTGCGTTTCATTGTTCTGTTTGTTTGGAGTATTCATGGTGTTTGTCGACTACTATGGTCATTTACACCAGGCCGATATTCTTCATTTTTATTCTGTAACTGCCGACTTATAGCACGGCCCACTTCTGGGCTTTTTGTAAAACACCGCTTATGCGGATGAGGTGGCGAGGAGGAGCCCAGATAAACCTCCAACACTTGTTTATAGGAATTCTGAAGTCGACCTCGGTTGGACTTCAACCACTACGCTATCTCGTCACCTTGCGTAATCATTGGTGACGCTTGGCCCGTCTGTGTCTTACCTTTCGTTCCGAGTTTTTACAGAGAAAATGTGACGCAAACGAGGAATCCCATGTAGTGAGTTTGAATTAGTGCTACCATGACACCACGAATTTCCAATTGTGACGTAACACTTGATTGGCATGTATAGCTCTTTGGGAGTTGAGATGGAAAAAATAGAGCCGACATGGCTTTTCCGACAAAAAAGGTTCCCGACCACTGCATTATAATATCTCATGCGTTATCCGTTGTTTACCTAATCCGTCCGTACATTTGTTGTCGTGGACGGTCCACATCATTCGAATAGAATAATTTCGTCACTAATCGAAATAACTAGAAGAAGACTTTGTCCAAATATAATGACAGTTTCACATCATCTAACTATGGTATTAATCTTATCAACATCAACTACAGTGGCATGACATTTTATTCGCTATAAAATATGCAATATTGGAATAATGTATCTTGAATTGTTTGTAATCACATGTGGTCTGTGTAAGCGAGCTAAATGGTCGGATATTACAATTGTCTGAATACAAGGGAGCAGGGGCGAAGCTCTATATAAGACCCCGTAATTTCGCAACCCGTGAATATTGTGTGCAGACCATGGAAGACTAATAAGACTATTTCTGATGAGGATTTACTGCAACGAGTGATGTACGAGTTTCCAATTCAGCCCCGTCCGGTATGTTCGGGCTATCGTCGATCGGGCTAAGTTAAAAACCGAAATTACGAAAACATACATTTGCTGACTTATTTGCGCATATTTTTCAACCACATTCATTTAACATCCACAAGTTTTTAGCGCTTCGCGGGATTTCCCTTCCGCATTCACGATTAGTGATGTTTAATCCACTATTCAGCTGGAGATGGGTGTGCAGGTGTGCACTGTGCGGTAGCGTTTGGATAAACACAATTGCTTATCAATGTTTACGACAGCGATTAGCTTAAAATTATAGTCTACTTCCAAAACAATTGCGCGCTCCTCTCAGTTTCGACAATTTCACGATATGCCCCTTTTGTTTGCGCGATATATGACGAGCTGATGATCGCCACCCATGACGATGTCTCAGAGTTCAAGAATTACCGTTAGATATTTTGTGATGAGTTTCCACCACCATAGAAAAATGATGGTTTGTTTGCGCATGTGCTTTGTGGTGTAAATCCATGTTTACGTACGGGATTACCGTCTGCAACCAGTAACCACACTATCTTCAAATATACGCAGGTTGTGACATTGCCACTTACACGGGAGAACACTGCTGCTGTCCTATCAATACGAATAAAGATAAATGCTGCTCGTCGTTGCCTTCCAATTACTGCTGTACCCGAACTGAGCAGCTGTATCGAGGTCTATACTGCAAGAGCTCTGAAGATTGTAGCAGCTCAACTAAGCCCATATGCTGTAGCTTGAGTAAACAATGTTGCACCAGGCGAGAATACAATATCGAAACACCACGATGTAACTCTATCGCTGACTGTGCGAATGCTGCGGGAGCACGGTATTGTTGTGACAGTAAAGCCAGGTGCTGCACAAACGCCACATATACAAAGGAATCTTGTTTTGCCGACAGTAGTTGTCGGACTACTACCAAGCCCATATGCTGTAGCTTGAGTAAAAAATGTTGCACCTGGCGAGAATACAATATCGAAACACCACGATGTAACTCTATCGCTGACTGTGCGAATGCTGCGGGAGCACGGAATTGTTGTGACAGTAAAGCCAGGTGCTGCACAAACGCCGCATATACAAAGGAATCTTGTTTTTCCGACCTTCGTTGTCGGACTACTACCAAGCCACACTGCTGCAAAAATTCCAAGTGCTGCACGCCAAAACAGTACGAAATCGAAAATCCCCCTCCTTCCGGGATGCTACGACGCAACGGCGCTGTTTTATGGTATGTATGCTATATGTCTTCCACTTTCGATACTTTCCACGGGCTCACGAGCACTGATTTGCTTCACGACTTCATTTCTGTGTAAATATTTCGAACCTATCGCACTAATGAAGGTGCTCGAACGCAGAATTTAATCTCAGTCCGTGGTTGCGCATGTAATATTGAATTCCAATTATGACCTACAGGTAGGGGTGCAATATGCCCTTATTTAGGATAATTTGTCCTCTTTTTTCAATAAAAGTAAAATGTCCTCCGGGGACGCCCAAATTCCCTATTTTTCGCACGCCGTCCTCTATATCTGCTCTGAGTTTTAGGCGATTAGACAGCTAACACTAAAACAGGTCAACCCGAGTTCTAGCACATGTCAAAACGTTTTTTTAACTATCGTGGCGGTCGACTAGAAAAGGTCAACTCTCACAGAATCACAATTATCTGTGTACATTCCCAGTTTATATGTCTTGAACAAATTGTCCTGTTTGTTCGGATCTGAATATATGATAATCCAGGTATACGGTCCTCGATGTAAGATTGGGAAGTGGTGGCAGTGCGTTCGTTGTCTAGTATCGTACAGTTCGAATTTAAATGTAGGATGGGGACTAACTGGAGCGATCGGTTCTCAAGGACAGCTTACACGATTTACAAATGTCTATTTCTTATCGTATCGTAGGCCCCGGTCTATTCAGAATTTGGAAGTTGGCCCGACAAGTTCATTAGGAATTACTCTTGATTGCATTGATCGTTGAGCTCCAGGTTATGCAGCCCTTACTTAAACCTATTCACGTATGATTTTTCGGCAGATATCTTGCTGAATTACCTATTTGAAGTCGTTTCGAAGTGCAATTCAACCACCTTCCATCGCTTTAGACCGTAGACACACACGGATTTGGTCTTTCCCTAATTTTCTTTACTACCCGGATAACACACTTATAAGGTCATTTACGAACATTTTCATTTTGGAATACAGCGCTCTCTTACTTCTCGCCGGAATGCTCTCTCTATCGACAATATGTCTTGGTTGTGTTTATGCGTGTGGAGCCAAACCTACGAAGCGCCGAGAAACAGCCCGCCCAACTGAATATTTCGCAACAGTCACTTCAACGATTGACCTACCCTCTGCCCAACATCACGCAACACCACCGCAGAACCCACCACGAGGTAACGCGTTCAACGTAGAAGGATCTATACCGTGTCAAACCCCAGCCGTAGCTACTGATCCAGTTACCGAGTTGCCTACCTATAATGATTTACCCCCGACATACGAACTCGCAACTACAAACAAAGTTTTCAGAACTGCTACATTGCCCAGTGGAGGAAGCTGAAGTTCTTAATACACATACTAGACGCACCAATACTAAATTTACATGATGTGAGTGCCACAGCAATGCCAGACGTTGCTATGTTTATAGATAACTGACCTGCGTATGTTAGTTATCTATAATATTGTCAATGGGCGATTCTCCGTGCTTTATCGCACCTAGTGTGTGCTTCTGTTTATTTCTTGACCTGTCTTTATTGCCAAATGTCAGCTTCAGGTAATAAGAATAGTCCACTTATGAATGATTCCGTCTTCTGATGAATGAACATGAACATGATTTCACCTGGATAATATCGTATGGACGGTGCACGTGCTCCAATTCCAATGGTTGTTTTGTAAAGTCGCTTTTTTATGTTATAAAACCAAGTGTGAGAATGACCGTTTTTTCAAATCATTCAGGAGCACCGCTATGGTGATGTTTTTAATGTCCTGAATCTGCTCGCTATGCTTGAACGATATTACCCGCTCTCATGATGAATAAAACCAGCGAGTGGCTTTTATTCCGTTTAGTTTTCGTTGAAAATGTCATTTACCATTTGATGCAGGAATATCACAACTTTGAACACGGAAATGATGCATCTAACATATTCTATAAAAGGAACAATGGTTTTCGACAATACGGCCATATTTCGTGACAATTCATTGCATATTATACAACATAGGACAAGATATTCTGAAGTTTTGACGTGCATCTGTGAAGAGTGAAATTAGAATAGATTGTTATATACCACGTTGCAGTCGCAAATTTTGAGATCCTGTAAAACTTTGCATTAAAGATATAATTTGTGTCGAATTCCTTTTCCGTAATAATGCAGCACTCTTTTCTATGTAACATCTTCAAGATCACCGCATCTACAGAAATATGTGTTCCGGGGCACTAACGATGCTGAAGTCCCGCTGAAAATGAAAATGTCGTATTTAAAATTATTGCCTATTATCAGTCAATCGCGACACCAATTATTCCATTTTTGTTCGTGCATTTATATGCAGTTTTGTTGGTTCTTTTGAGATTATGCGATTATGCCAAGTATAAAATGAAATCAATGAAGGAAATTGTTTGGTGTCCTGCTGACGAAAGTTGGCCTCTCTGCGCATCTTTGCACTATACACTTTATATATATGGGCATCATATCGTCAGTAACGAAGTATAGCCTACTTCTACTTTTCCGGAGTACTGGAGTACTTTAACAGGTTTTGCTTATACTTGCACTACTTATACTCGAGCTGTTATGATATATTTACGACTTCCACATTCATTTAACTGTTTGGACACTGGGACACTTAGCATTTTACTTACTAGTGAGTCGCTGCATCTGTGGAAGACCTCCTAATATAGTCGATGTAAAGAGATTCACGATAGTTTTTAGACAGCTTTATTTCCGCGTCCTCACGGCAGCAAGTTCAGATCAGAGAAACGCATGCATTGTCGTGGGTCCACCAAGTGTCCATTTCACCTAGTCGGAGCTAGACACTTGGCGGCCCTAGAAATAACAGTACCATCACAATAGTAACTATAACAATCATCACATACACCCCTAATGGGTGGGCTGTCACACTGCTCCCCCCAAAAGTAGAGGGAATTACATAATAAAAAATTCACTCTCACATCTAACCAAAAACTAACAACAATAATCAAAATAAACAATAATCATGACTCATAATCCAACAAATACCTAGGACGCCTGACAAAACGTTTTGACCTTGTAGTATATACAGTTTCAGGCACGTCCTGGTCATTCACAATATCAAAAATCTCATCACCATGATCAGAAACATCAGCTATTACCGGTTCAAAAACATCACTACTTTCCCCATCGTCACGATCATAAGGCATCAGGTAATCAACATGAGACTTGCGAAAACTCTGAGTTCCAACTTTCTGTATGCGGTAAACACACTCTGAAATTTGCTCAACAATTACATAGGGTCCTGACCATCCAGAGGACAATTTTCTCTTTCTAGGAGGATAGAAATACCAACAATAGTCACCCACGGCAAAAGCCAGCGGTCTCACCGCACCATCAAAATCACGTTTCTGCCTCACTGCAGACTTAGATAGACGTTCCCGAGCAAAAGTAAAAGCATCTGAACAAGCATCACGAAACCAATTCACATAATCCACATAGCATTTCGCACTGTCATTACTGGGGGGCCGACCATACATGATATCACTAGGAAGTGATATTTCACGACCCAGAAACAGGCGATTCGGGGTATAACCAGTGGAATGATGAACTGTTGAGCGATAAGCCATCAAAATATACGGCAAATGGTCAGCCCAATCAGACCGAGAATCATCAACAAAACTAGTGAGCATTTGCTGCAGCGTTCTGTTCATACGCTCACAGAGTCCATCCGAACGGGGATGATAGGGGGTGGTACGAGTCTTCCTAATATCAAAGAGCAAACACATGTGTTGAAAAAGTTCCCCTTCGAATTGTCCCCCTTGGTCAGTATGAATTATTTGTGGGCACCCATATTTTGTGAAAAATTGCGACACCAGAATTTCTGCAGTATTTTGAGCAGATTTAACACGCATCGGATACACTTCAACCCATTTCGAAAAATAATCAGTAAGCACCAACATGTGCAAATACCCCTCGTCAGTCTCAGGCAATGGCCCAACAAAATCAAGCGACACTCTATCTAAAGGTTCAGCACAAAGCATCTTGCACAAAGCAGCTTGGTGAATACCATGAGGTGACTTTGTAGCCGTACAAGTCTTGCAAAATTTCACCCAGTGCTCCACCATGCGTTTCATACCGGGCCAGTAGTAGCGTTCTCTCATCTTCCAGTAAGTCTTGTCACGTCCAAGGTGACCTGCAGTCCGAAGAGTATGAAGGTGATTGAAGAGTTCCCTGCGCCATGATCTTGGCACTACCAGTTGATACGTTATGGGACATCCAGGCTTTGTCTTCGAATACTTCCTATACAGCACTCCATTACACAGCGACAACACAGACCACTGCATACACAGCTGACGCACTACATGCGGCTGAAACAACAATTCTTCCGATGTGGGACGGTCCGTACGATTCTCTTTATACTGTATGACCGCATTAAGTTCCGGGTCTTCTGCTTGCCCTTGACGGATGTCAGATAACGTATAAGATCCCAACCAATTGGTAGTGCTATCGTCAGAAATACCGGCAACAATTGCAGATACAATTTTCCCACCTTCAGAAGGCAAAAACGGGGCACATGAGCCACACTCTTCACGATTGCAACGTCGCCGAGGTCTGCGACTTAAGCCGTCCGCATTGCCATGAAGCTTCCCAGGCCTATGTTCGACTGTGAAATCATACGTATTCAAGTAAGATATCCAACGGGCTACCAAGCCTTCCGGTTCGCGAAAATTCATCAGCCATTTAAGCGCCGCATGATCAACCCTCAGAATGAATTTTCGACCCCAAAGATAAGTCTTGAAATGTTCAACTGCCCATCTACAAGCATACAGCTCTCGGAAAGTAGCGCACCAATTGGACTGTTCCTTTGAAAGAGATTTACTTGCATATGCAATCACCTTTTCTTCGCCATCTTGAAGCTGTGACAACACTGCTCCTGCACCAAAACCAGAACAATCAGAATCCAATATAAAAGCACCACCGTCCTCCAAAGGAAACGCCAATATAGGAGCCGAGGTCAGTTTCGTTTTCAATTGTTCAAATGCCATCTGACACTGTTCATCCCATATGAAGTTCACACCTTTCCTAGTGAGCCGCAGCAAAGGCTTGGCCACCGATGCAAAGAATGGCACAAACTGTCGGTAATAATTTGCAGTGCCCAAGAATGCCTGCAAATCCTTCAATTTACAAGGCACAGGCCACTCCTTGATCGCATTCACTTTCTCTTCACAGCACAAAACCCCGTTTGACGTGATAACATGACCCAAATACTCCACCGACTTTCTGAACAATTTGCACTTGGACGGTTTAAACTTCAATCCTGCAGAACGAATCCTGAGGAAAACATCCCTCAAATTTGCAATTTCCTCTTCGAAACTCCTGGCATATACCATGACATCATCAATGAACACCAGAGCTTTCTTGTATAAAATACCGGCAAGAACTTTTTCCATCAATCTTTGAAACAGAGGTGGCGAGTTGGCCAATCCAAAAGCCATGACCTTGAACTGGTAATGGTCTCTCCCAGGAAGGCTGAAAGCAGTTTTGTGGCGATCCTTCTCATCAATCTCCACCTGCCAGAAACCACTGGCTAAATCAAAAACAGAAAACCAAGTGGAATTACCGAGCGAGTCTAAAATGTCATCAATCCTTGGCAGACTATACGCGTCTTTCACTGTAACTTCGTTCAGTTTTCGAAAATCCAAAACAACACGAGATGACCCATCTTTCTTAGGTACCAACAACAACGGTGTATTATACGGGGAGTCCGATTGCTCAATAACATCTTGATCCAGCATCTTATCAATCTCAGCATCCAATATCTTTCGCTTGGCCCAGCCCAATCGTCGCGGAGGCACTTTGATTGGTTTAGACGAGGAAGTCACAATTTTGTGCTTGATCACAGAAGTACGACCCAAGCGACCATCTGGGCCACAGAAAACATCCTGAAATTCAATCAGGAGGTTCCGCAATGATTCGAGGTGGAAATCAGAGAGACCTTCCACACCGTCTACCAGACACTCCAGATGCTCAGGTAAGGATCCAGGATGAGGGACATCCTGAACAAGCGTGGGACAGCAAAATTCCACAGGCTGACACTCTTGCGGACACAAAACTCCCAGTAACAAGGCAGCTGGCAAAATAATGTCCTCGCCGCCAGAATTAACCAACAGCAAGGGTATCCTATCCAATTCTGGGTCTACCAATCCAGGGACCAAATACAGACCACTCGACTCATATTCACTCACGAAATTGCCTGAAGGTTCGAAAATAACTGCAATTCCATCCAACTGGGGCCAAGTCTCATGAAGTTTACCAAATATTATCGTCTCACTGTACCCAGATATAGATACACCACTATCCAAAAAGATTCTACAGCAGGGCACTGATGGAGTGGACGGTTTAAGATTGACCCTTTGGCCCAACACTTCCATGCATTCGTCTTTTGCATACAACACACAATCATACTCTTTAAAATAATCATAACCCAAAATCCCAACAGCGGCGCCGAGCTCCGCAACAACCACTTCCTTGACAACACACACAGATTCAATGCACATTTGCACCTTACTCCTACCTAACACGTTCAGCCATCCACCATTGGCAACTTTATATGACTTCTCATACGGAAACAGCTCGCCTTTGTTAGGCATATCACCCCACACAGAAATATCGATAACTGTAATCGCACTGCCCGTGTCAATAAGAAACTTGATCGCAAAACCATTCACACTCACCATCGCAAACCAATTAGTTGATAAAGCTAACGAAAAAACCAAAGAATCATGTTCTAACATCCTATCCAATGATTGGTCCATAGCACTGGTCTCATTCGCGGTATCACTGGACCAATGATCCGCTACTATTGGTTTAAAGCTTGATGGGTCGGTTGAGCAGGCACATTTTGATTAAACACAGGGCCATACATCTGGTTCGGAGAAGGATACTGGAATTGACATTGCTCAGCGACGTGACCAGCTCCACGGCACCTCGCGCAAACAGGAACCGGGCAATTACGTATCAAATGGGACGGATCACCGCACCGATAGCATTTCGGCATTACACGACGTTCTGGTTTTGAATACCTAACTGGGGCAGATTCCATCGATTTCACCAGTTTCCTAACCTCCAAAGACAAAGTTTCCAAGTCTTTGCGAAGATCAGAAACACCAGAACACACTCCACTACTAGAAGTACAATTTCCATCAGAGTCATAACCATCACCAGTTTTAATCAAAGACTTGGCCACCTTGCCCTGGTCTACTTTACTCGAAAAAGCGCCTTCGTAAACCTCTGCGACTTTAATCAGGTCGTCCAAATTGCTCGAATCCTGCAAGCTAAGTAAAGCACACACATGGGGGTCTGAGAAACCATGGCAAAACTGCTGAATTACCATCTGCTCACAAACTTGGTCAGACATTTGAGGATATGCCTTATGGGCTAGACTTCGCAGGGCCGCAGCAAAAGCTGTGGGTGACTCCCCTGGCAAGTTCTTCCTAGTGGTGAAGGAATTACGATAAACCAGTGAGCCATGAGAACTAGCTTTACACCTCTTTCTCAAATGTTCAACGAGGCGCCCATACTGCACACGAACCTCAGCAGATAACTCACACGCAACAGACAAAGCTCGGCCACGCAAACTAGCACCCAAATAGCAACCTTTACGTTCATTGTTCCACTGGTTACACGAAGCAGTAAATTCAAAATGACAGAGGTATTCCTCCAGAGAAGTACCGCTAGCGCCATCAAATGTGTCAGGGGCCATTTTAACATAATCAGACGCACCGTAAGGAAACGGTCCAACATTCATCATTTTAGGACTACTTTGAGCACCATTACAAGGAGGGACAAATGATGTCCCATCTCCACAAGAATCTATCACAAATCCAACCTTGGGCCTACTCACAGGATCACAATCTAATTCCCCATTGCTGTTGGCGTCAACCTTGAGCGAGTTCACCACAGTAGCCAACATACCTTTCATGTCACCCATGCTACTGCTCATCAACTGAAACTTATCGTCAAATCCTCTGTTCATCAGCTGAAACTTATCTTCAAATCCGCTGTTCATCAGCTGAAACTTCTCTTCAAACCCACTGTTCATCAGCTTAAACTTCTCTTCAATTCCTCTAACTTGCGAGTGGAGAGCAGCTACATCCCCAGTCACCGAAGTCATCAATTCCACAGCCTGACGCTTCGCTTCGTATGCCATATTCTGCGGAATACCTTCAATAATTGTGTTCAATCTCGCCAAGCTTTCTTTGACTTTTCCGTCCATACCGGTACTGGTAACAGCAGAGTCATCATCCGAATCCGAAATCGTGTCAAGCACTAGAAATCTGTTGCGTGCCTCCAGATAACTCTCCTTTGACGAGGATATAGTATCGTCTTTGTTTTTCGGCGTGCTCGCCATTGTGGAAGACCTCCTAATATAGTCGATGTAAAGAGATTCACGATAGTTTTTAGACAGCTTTATTTCCGCGTCCTCACGGCAGCAAGTTCAGATCAGAGAAACGCATGCATTGTCGTGGGTCCACCAAGTGTCCATTTCACCTAGTCGGAGCTAGACACTTGGCGGCCCTAGAAATAACAGTACCATCACAATAGTAACTATAACAATCATCACATACACCCCTAATGGGTGGGCTGTCACACATCTACTGCTATTTCAGTAGAAATTTAGGACGTTTCTTCTACTACTAGACGTACTAGTTGAGTACCAACGCTGACTATACCCTGACCACCTAGTCGGCATGTGGTGTGAATCCAAGAATGGTCTCTTTGGCGATTGAGCTGACGTGCACATTATAGACAAACAGATCAATATATGTAATTATATACGCATACGCATGGTTTGTGACGACCTTCACGATTCAAACATCCGTTTGAGACAACAGCAAGCGTCGGCCATGTATAACGACGCGATTGAAGGCGCGAGATTGATTCGCCTACTCGGTGCTTCTGAAGGTAAGTGAGTAGAAATCTACTATAGTATAGTTGAGCACATGAAGTGGCATGGAGTGAGAATCCAAGAATTGTATTTGTGGCGATTGAACTAACGTGGTCATTAGACTAACAGATCAATATATCCGATTATACACGCATAAGCATGTTTTGTGACGACATCCACGATTCGAACATCCGTTTTGCAGCAACATTACGTTCAATTTGCCAAATTTAATCCACTCGAAGCTTTCGACTGACTCTTATCAGGAGCGAACGTCGGTAAATGAGGTTAACCAAACTCGAAATACAGAAAGAATGTTGTCGTTATGACGTAATAATCACAAGTACACAGAGTCACGAACGGCAGTAAACAACGCACGGTCGCGATACAACAGAAACAACAACATCTGTAAAACAGCCGAATGACAAACCAAATTGGCGAGATAGCGCAGTGGAATAATCCGCGGCTGCAACACTAATGGGTGCGGTTCGGGTTCGACCGAGGTCAACTTCAGAATTCCTAAGTAGGTTTCGGAGGTTTATCTAGGTTCCTCCTCGTCACCTCATACGCGTGAGCGGTGTTGTACAAAAAGCCTAGACGTGAGCCGTGCTACAAATCGGCAGTTACGTACAAAATGAAGAATATCGACCAGGTGTAAATGACCAGACCATAGTAGTCGACAAACACCATATCACAAAAAGCAAGAATGACAAAACAACACTAATGAAAGGGATGTTCCTTCTGGCGACCGAACTAATCTATTTTTTCATGTCGTCATACTATACGCTATATAGTGATCATGTAACGAAGAGGTCCTGGGAGTTGCTATGATCGAGCGAAACGCGAAATATTTTTCAGATTTGCACGAATAACTCTCGTCATTAATATTAGTAGTTTAAGAATACTGTCATAAGTGTTTATCCTTTCTCAGCCCATGTGATCAGATTCAATAGTGGAGTTGATGGAAGGAGTGTTTTCGAAAATTTAAGGCAAATTATAAATGATGATGCATATTCGGGCGGGCCTAATGTTATTAGTCACTCTGTTTCATGCTGTTATTTCTTTGACTTCCCATCAAGATTGTCGGTATAGTGGTAAAGATAATAATATTTCCCAAACGCACCATCAACAAATTTCTTTCGTGAGCAGCACGCAATTCCAAGTTGGTATTTCCATATGGGGTGCATCATTTTCCTCCGCTTGGAAGCGAGAGGCGCAGTTTGTTAAGCGCCAGCGTCACGACACCAATTGCAGTGCGGGCTCGAATCCCGACGTCACTGCAGTTGCAGGTACTTAAGGAGACCCAATAAGAATAATAATTTTCCTCCGCTGTTCGTATCTGTACTCTGGGGCTGAGATTACAAACATCGCTACTTTATTAAAATTGAATAATGACGTCGCATCGAATCGCGTGCAGCGCGAAGAAAATTTCAGGAACAATTAAATCTCTCATAGATTAATTAACCTATCAAAAATTCGGGAGTCAATTCGTAAATTCAATTTTCATGTGGCCGGATGGCTGACAACACATACTAGTTAAATTACGTGTCCACGGCCGCAAAAGTTGCTAAACCCTGTTCTACTACAACTTGAGTAGGTCAGCCAACGTGACTATATACGTTGGCCCCCTAGTTTGAATGTGGTGAAAATCCAGCAATAGTATCATTTATCGGTTTAACTGACACGGCCATTAGACAAGCAGATCAATATAGCTAATTATATGCGCATGTTTTATGACGACCTTCGCGATTCGAACATCCGTTTGTGACAACATGTGCCGCCAGCAATGCACAACGACTCGGTTGAAGGCGCGAGATTGATTCGTCCTCGAATTGATCCCGGTCTGCCTTCCCGATTTCGAATATAGTCGACTTTTGGCGATCGCGTCAGTGTCGCCAGAGGTGGTGGTGTCCACAAATCGGCAACAATGATTTAGGTTACTGTGGTGTATAGCGAGCAACTGCGAGTCGTCAACGGTGACTTGTGCACAAGCGAGTTCAAATGTCGAAACATAACCGTGGCTTTGATTTACGTTGCTGATGCGAGTGCACGGATCCGTTGGTGATTCATGTTCGTTCTGGTAAGTTATTATTTGGATGTACTTTACTGTGTCTTTTGAGGTCGCCTTTCCTCTTGAACGACCTTGCGATGACGGGACACACATACGCTCACGTCCATCCGCCTCTTCAATTGGTCCTTTCTCGAGAATTTGGAGCTTCAACGTCGTATATAGATCATTCCTATCTAATACCGAACAGGGTTGCCAGTCATCTTTTGAGAAAAAAATGCTGGAAAAGGGGCCAAAAAGGGCCAGATTGTTCAATAACGTTAGTAACGTTAATAACGTTGCAACATTACCCACAGACCTCTTGTCAATAACCTGAAATTCCAGTTTTATATTGTTGATTCTATTCTAGGACACCAAATCCACTATATAGAACTACATTGGATCCAACAACAATAACTTCTATTTATTTCAAGCCTTTTCCAACTGAATATAAACCCGTAAAATAAAACTTTTTGTGTTATAGTATGAGATTGATTAAATTTTATAAATTTTAATTAAAAATTGAGAGAATAGCTTCTTTGTATTTGAAACTTATCCAACTCATATACTTAATTTTTAGGTTTTTCCCCGGTTATGTTGAAGTTTTTTTCTTCGAATTTTTTGTCAATCATTAAGTAGGCCTACTATAAGGGTATCTTCATCATACGTTTTCTGCTACTTAGCTTCCAGCCATGTTCGATGCTTTTTCGTCCACCTGTTCAAAAATCTGTATTTACAATACCAACACAGTCTACGCTCTACAAAAACAATTCCAAATCTTAATCTTCTACAGTGTATTCGCTCGAATATTTGACATTGGCATAAACATTGCCAGCTCAATTTGCGAGATACATTTATTTGAATAGCTAGTTTGATGGTATGCCTCAACTACTTCAAAAAAGAGCCTAATATTGAAAATAAAGGGCCAAGGGGCCAAATCAATTTTGGGGGGCCGACTGCCTCTAAAAAGGTGTAACCGCAGAAATTTCAGGCCTAATCTGGGTACACGACGTAGCACTGTCAGCTGTCTTCGCTCCGGTTGAAACTTAAACACGCGTCTTCTTGGATGAAGTACGGTTTTTAATGATCCAAATTCCCAGCGATTATACAACTGACCAAATAATTTATAGCACAATCCAAATTCTTAATACAAACAGATACTACGAATTAAATAACATGAAAGCCAAATAGAACCCAAAATACGATAATACGCCCCTAAACTAAACGATTTAAGCCAAACAATAATATGCAACCAATACCATGAAGTGCGCCACGTGAAGTGATAGATTCGAGGCGCCAATAACATCATTTATGCATCACAGAAAGAATCATTGGTCCATAGCGAAGGGGGAATTCTGCGACAACACCCTCACCCCCAAAAATGGGAAATTTATTACAGTAAATTTATACACATTTTTTCACAGGTGAACCAACAACTTCCCAAAAAACATGCGAAAAAACAAATACAACGAAGCGCCGAATCAATTAAATTGTATTGAGCCAAAGTGTCACTCATGACATCAATAACGAAAACACATACTGCAGTAAACAACGAGTACGAGTGTCATAGTAAACAGTAGTAAATAAAAAACACCGAGTATAGAAACAAGCAGTGTTCTAGTGAATAAATTCCGATCATGTTGACGAGCTCTGAAGTAGCACCAACTTAGTAATGGGCCTCTCAAGCTCAGAATTTTTTATTTTGATACGAACAGGCCTTACCAGGCCGTCTTTGCCAGGAAATACCTGCGTGACACAGCCCAGAAGCCATGCATTTCGGCGCAGGTTATCGTCCATGATTAGGACAATATCATCGATTTTTAGGTTACATTTATGATCAATCCATTTGGGCCGTTTTTGGAGCCTTGGCAAATACTCTAGGCGCCACCTCCTCCAGAAAACATCAGCCAAATGTTGAGCCTGTCTCCAGCGTCTACGAGAATAATTATCTTTTTTATTAAATGTGCCTGGGGGTAAGACAGGACCTTGTTTCAAGAGAAGCAGAGAGTTTGGAGTTAAGGGTTCAAGATATCAAGGATCATCAGATACCGTTGTGATTGGACGGTTGTTCACGACCGACTCACACTCACTCATCAGGGTTGCTAGGCACTCATCCGAGAACACTTGACCATTGCAAATTGCCCGCATGATTTTCCTCACCGTCCGAATTTGACGTTAAAAAATGCCACCATGGTGAGATGCCCTGGCAGTTTGAAATATCCATTTGATATTTTTCATAAGCAAGCATTCATTAATTTGCACTTGATTCCATTTGTTGACAGATTGTCTAATTTCTCGCTCCGCCCCAACAATGTTTGAGCCATTTTCTGATCGAATTTCAAGAGCTTGACCCCGACGGTTAGTGAATCTTTCCAACGCCATTATAAATGAATCGGTCGTTTACGACATATCACGCAATCATATATTATTTTTCTCAATTTGGGCTGACGACGCACAATCCAATATTTTTTACGGACCATTCCCAGGACATGCTCACGACCCGAATGTCCTGATAATCTGTGATGCCATTCAAAAATGGCGGAAGCAATCCTGCTATCTCTTGGCACTATAATTTGGTGTTGATTTTCATAAGCAATGAGGGCTTCCATTATTCTGCCACCAACCCGCAGTAACCCACTTTTTATAAAAGGCTTCAACCTGTACAAAGTACTTGTAGGTCTGAGATTTTGACCATTTGCAATCGCATGCATTTCTGTAGCATAAAATTTTGCTTGCTCATGTTTGATAATTTCTCTTTCCGAACGCAACAGTTCATCTGTTGTTAATAGCCCTACAGGGAGCGATTCATTACCGCCAAATGTTCCTCTAACCTTATAGAGCAACCTATCTTTGTATCGTAACACCCAAGCAATCACTTTCTTGAGTTTGAACCAATTACAACGTTTTTTTTATTGCCTCATCCATGAATTCAATACCAGGTGTAGGAACATCGCTCACTACAGTTGCAAGACATGTCTTTTTAGTTTTTACTGAATCAATTACGTCTGAACACATTTCACAGACACTGTCTGTGCTGACCTTTGTAAAGTTGCAACTGACGGGCAATTTTCAATTGACCTTCATTTCACTTCTCTCACACGCCACCGCCCAACCAATCAATGTGCGAACGGCATAGAAATCTGCCGGCCCATCAACCACTTCTCTTGGTCGATGAATAGGCCTACTTCTATCATCACAGCCGATTAACAATTCAACATCACAGTCCATATCAGGAATTTCAACTCCATCGAACTCAGGAAAATCTTGGATATCTTCCGGGAGTGGCATTTCATATTGGCCCAAAGGTATCTCTTCGGTAGATACTAGGGATGGTGTGAACCTCTGAAAGGTTCAGGTTCGTGTGAACGCGAACCTTTTTGAAAGGTTCTGTGTGAACACGAACGTGAACCTCGTGACGTCACGTGACGTCATATTGCTAATTCCAACCCTATCTTTCAATGAAGTGATAGCCTATATTAATGTACATTGTACATGTACAGTACACGATACCTAGAGACGACTCGGGCCACATAATGCCATAATGCTGAAGTACATTTTGGCGATTTAAACGTCGCTAAATGTGTCAACTGTGGCAATCATATGATATAATACTCCCATAGAATCAATATCATCCGTCGCTTTGCCAATCATTTCGAAGAGGTGTTGCCAGCTTACGCCTTAACGGCCTGGACCAGAACGGGCAATGTATTCGGTGTATGAGTATTGCTACATTGGTATTGGGCAGAGTGTAATGCAGGCTTTTATACTTGCTACCGATATTAGGCTACCCCAAAAGTTATAGAGCTGTAGCCAACACCTCAATCGCACGGATTTGGTTTTAATGATACAGTAAACATATGAAGTGAAGATAGACCCCGTACGCTAGCTAGATTTGTTACATCAAAAAACTATATCAATCTCATTGATTGGTTGAATTGCTCTTTACATGTTTTGTATGTCGCTCGTGATGTTATGTGATTGCGGGTCAGCTCACAGCAGAAAGGCACTATATATTCACAAACGGAAAGTTGGATATTTAGAGCCAAATTTTTGTAACAAAGCAAGTAAAATGTTTGAGATTGTCAAAGTGCATGCTCGTTTTGAGTTTTTTTTATGCTGCCGGCGTCATTCATAGAGTGGCTTCAGTTGAAATGCAATAAATTCGAACCAAAGATGTCATTATGAAGTGAAAATTGTAATATATGAAAAAGGTTCACAGTGCAGAACCTACCAAGGTTCTGTTGTGAACGCGAACCTCCAAATTCCCGAGGTTCACACACGGAACGCGAACGTGAACCTCGCGTTCACACCATCCCTAGTAGATACCAGCAGCGTTGACAGGGACACCCAATCATTACCATTATATGCCGATACTTATACATTGACAATCAAAGTTTCTGTTTTGTGGGAACCAACGCCATTGAGAGTTTTTACAGCCACACTGACATCCCTACCTTTAGCACCAATTCTTTCCAGCAATGAATGAGTAATGAATGAATTTCTACTTGCTCCATCAAGCAACACTTTGGTGGTAAAAATATTTCCACCACTGCCGAAACGCACTTTGACCGGCAACCCAGGCAATAATGCACCTGCTTCCCTTTGAATGCTACTTGCGAAAGTAGGCTACTCGTCATTTTGTCAGATTCAGAGTTTTGTTCCGATTTGGTGAATTCAATTGGCTTATGACTTTGGGAAATATTGTTATCAGGTGGATGAAGTAATGTAGTGTGCTTACCGAAACAATTTGCCCGAGAGCACGGCTTTTTACGAGAACATTCTTTACTGAAATGCCCTACTTGAAGACACGAAAAACACAGCTTGTTTTGCTGCACAAAATCTTGCCTTTGTTTAAAACTCATTGCTCGAAAGATATTGTATTGGTTGAGAAAATGAGTTTGCTTACACTGCAGACATGATGCAGTGGAACTCTCCATCTGTGTAACAAAACTAGTTTTGTTTCCTGTAGGATTAACAATCTTTTCGTTACTCAAGGACCAATTTATTTTAGGCTTTGTTTCCAACTCTCGAGATTTCTTTCGAATGTAATTCGACAAGTCAAGCATGGTCAATTTTTCCCTTTTCACATTCACAATATTATCCACAATGGATCTCAATCCACTTCTCCATACTTCCGGCAATCTATCCTCAACTTTGTCAATTACCATAATGTTGTCAATTTCATGCAAACTATTTGTGCCCATCAAAGTTTCTCTACATGAATCCAGTTTCGCCCAAAACATTGCCAAACCATCTCTATCTTTTTCAGAAAAACGAGGACCTCCAAGTATGGACTCCAGGCAACAGCGACTGATTTGATGTTCTTGCCCTTAATTTTCATTCAATATTTTCCATGCCTTATCATCAAAGCATGAGTGTGAATCAGCATGCAAACAACCTTGACCAATACATGCGGGACACCCTTTGTATACTTCATTAGATATTGAAGCCTATGTTGTTGTGTTAACGCATATGGCTCTACTAAGGAATTGAAAGTCATTTTAAAATCATAAAAATCACTGGTGTTTCCTGTAAAGATGGGAGGTTCCGTGAGGGGCAATAAAGAAGGTTGGGGAACTTGGGCATACATAACCTTGGGTTCCGAATTACTGATATTGTTTTAGGAGCAAGGAAACAGGCTTCAGCATTGGCTGGTGTCGAAATAAGAGCAGCGGGTTTAGGTCCCCGTTCATATTTTGGTAACATATTAGGTTCACTACGGCCCTGCAAACAAGGGCTATCAAAATCAATCAGATCTAGCACCGAGTTAACAGTATTTGAACCCAAACGTTGCGAACTACCTGGAATGGATGGACAATTAGCCTGAGGAACGAATTCGATGGCAGTTTCCTGCTTGACTACCGGACTCACTCAGTCTAGGGCTATAAATTGATTGTCGGGTTTCTAGGGACTGAGGAACAAAAGGAATTTGAACATCGGTGCGATTCATACCTGAAGCATTAACAGTAGGAAGCTCAATACCAAGCACCTTTCTCTCTGCGCGAGTTTCCTCAAGCGCAGATGCGATTTCGAATTGGTCCCTCTGATGCCTCATACTGAGTTCATCGATCTCTCGTTGTCTAATGCGTCTCAAGGTTTCAACCTCGGACTTGTTTTCCCGTTCGAGTTCTTCTGCTTCGAGCTTTTGCTGTCAAGCAATTTCTTCCCGTCTTGATTTAATCTTTTTAAGCATTTCTTCTTCTTCACGATGATGCCGCAACATGAGTTGCTGTTTTTCCAGAATATGACGTTGTGAGGATGAAGCAGATCTGGCCTCCAGAACCGCTTCTTGTTGCAACAATGTCATACCCACATCTGAGGTAGACCTTGTTGAGCCTGAGCCATGTGATTGAGTAACATGACTTTTTGATTAAATAGACGATCGACTGCCAACCTTTGCCTTTGATATGGTAGTCATCATATGTAGATTGTCTTTGGTAAGCAATGCACTTTTGGTGCTTCTTTTCACATGACGCGAAACCATGCCAGCAGACACACAACCCGAACTTGTTTTAGTCTTTGTTTTGTTCAAGTTGTTTGCTGGCTGTGCTGCAGCTCCGATCGCGCCATAAGCGTTGGCGTGCGTTGCTAATTGTTGAATCGGGCCTTCCATATTATCTTCGGATAACACCAAGGCGTCAATTCCACGTTGATTAGATGCTAGTTGATTGGAGACCGCAACATCTTTCAATAGCTCCATTATGAAATATCCTCTGTCGTTTAGTGCAACGTTTCGTTTGATGCGATGTGAGTGTGACCATTAAAAACTTGTGTAACCGCAGAATTTCAGGCCTAATCTGGGTACACGACGTAGCACTGTCAGCTGTCTTCGCTCCGGTTGAAACTTAACACGCGTCTTCTTGGGTGAAGTACGGTTTTTAATGATCCAAATTCCCAGCGATTATACAACTGACCAAATAATTTATAACACAATCCAAATTCTTAATACAAACAGATACTACGAATTAAATAACATGAAAGCCAAATAGAACACTAAATACGATAATACGCCCCTAAACTAAACGATTTAAGCCAAACAATAATATGCGACCAATACCATGCAGCAGAGATGAGCATGGATTAGGATTCGGTTTTGAAAAAACAGGATTTGTGAAATTTTGTCAAATTTGGATTGGATTTGGATTAGACATTTTTTTCGGGACGGATTAGGATTTGGATTGGATTGACCGATTTTCTGGGAGATTGAAATGTCGTGTGGCGAATGGCGACAAACTTTATTCAGATCAGTTATTAATGTACTTATGGTTACTAAGTTATCTTGAATCAAGTGAATCATTGGTTGTGAAAGAAAATTTTCGAATCCCTCCATTGCATAAATTAGTATTTTTTCTGAATTTTCAGTTGGAATCGGATTAGGATTGGACATGGACTTGAATATGAAAAAGTTATGGATTAGGATTTGGATTTGGATTTGAAGGACTATCCACCAATCAAAGATAATCGGGTAATTATTAACGAAAAACTCACATAACTCCGCTTCTACTGGTTGGAATTGACTCAAATTTGTTTTGCATCGTCTTTGAAGACAGCTCAACAATTTCATGGGGTTGGCAGAAAAATTTGAAAAATTTTATTTTTTAATTTTCCCTTATAAATTAAAAATTTTAATTGGATCTGCGAAGTCCTAGACTTGTTGGAATTGAACCAAATTTGGTGCGCAGCGTTATTTACGATAACCTGACAAGTTAATTAGTGAACGGCTGGAATCTGGAAAAAAAAGTTATTTTTTAACAGCCCTAAATTAATATGCATACATGGTTCTGCTCTCTCACATGTGTGTCCCAATGCCGCTCGAGAGCACACTTATTCTCATTCTTTTCCACAGATCTCGCATGGATTATTATCAGCAGTATCTATATTCTTCATCGATTAAGATGACCTTTCCCGGTGAATCATCTCCTAAATCTAGCACATGTGTTTTATTGTGTCCTTTGAATTCGCCTTTCGTATTGATCGACCCTGTGCAAACGGGGAACGCATGCGCCTTTTTTCCTTAGGCACGTCCATCTGGCTCTCAAATGGTCATTTCTAGGGATGGTGTGAAGGTTCGTGTGAACGCGAACCTTTTTGAAAGGTTCTGTGTGAGCGCGAACGTGAACCTCGTGACGTCATATTGTTAATTTCAACCCTACAATTCGGTGAAGTAATAGTGTATATACCTAGCGACGACTCGGGCCACATAATGCCACAATGCTGAGGTACATATTGACGTTTTATGACGTCGCCAAATGTATCAACTGGGGCCATCAAATAATATCATAATCCCATAAAATCACTATCTTCCGTCGCTTTGCCAACAATTTCGACGAGGACTTGCAAAGAAATATAAGCTTACGCCTCAACGGTATAGGCCAGACCGGACAATGTATTCGGCGTTTCAGTATTGCTACGTTGATATTGAGCAGAGTGTATGACGGGTTTCTATACTTGCTACCGATATTACCCCATTAACAAGCTATACAGCAGTAGCCAACACCCCAATCACACGGATTTGATTTTTATGATACAATAAACATATGAAGTCAAGATTGACCTCGTACGCCTGATAGACTTTTTACATCAGAAAACAGTGTTGGGATCAGGTCACTGCCTTCGAGTCACGAGTCATTTCGAGTCATTGCACATTTTGACTCGAGTCAAGTCAAGTCAATCGGTTTTCGATGGTGACTCGAGTCAAGTCAAGTCACTCGATTTTTGGAGGTGACTCGAGTCAAGTCGAGTCAAGTCAAGCCAAGTCACGAGTCAAGTCAAAATTCAAGTCAAGTAGCCTTTTCGTAGTATGAGGCATGAATACGGTACCATTTTGCTAGCTGTCTGAAATACAGATTGAGTGGTCATTGATTCTGAACCGATGAACGGATATATAGAGTTGAATATGCACCCAAGAAGGCGCTGTATCGTTCGCATATGATAAGATGCAATACATTACCCGTTACCCATTTACATATTGATACGATACAATTCGAGCCTGCGCCAATGGTTGAGGAGTATATAAACTATATTCGAATCAAAATCAGTAAAACAAGAGGTTTTGTTAAGGTAAGAACAGAGAACAGAACTAGATAATTTTCTATTATATTACTTTACTACTAGTTTACGACGATGTAAGCTGTAAGCTTCGATCACTTCGTTTGTGGTCAACTTATTTGTGAGAGAACAATGGAGGCTCAGTAAAACGCACGATCATTGAATGATTGGTCGCTCTCACGGGTTACAGCAGCGTTTCGCGAACAATCCGAACATATGCAAGATACAGTAATTTTTAGCGACACCGATTATTGATGACTTGAAATTGACTCGTGAATTTTGCTCCGAGTCACGAGTCAATCCACATTTCTGATACGCCGAGTCAAGTCAAGTCATTTTAGCAAAGTGACTCGAGTCAAGTCAATTCATGCGAAAAAGGTGACTCGAGTCATCCCAACACTGTCAGAAAACGATATCAATTTCATTGATTGGTTGAATAAGCATCATTCGCTGACTACATGTATAGTGTATTTCGCTTTCGATGTTGTGTGATTGCGGGACAAGCTCACAGCAGAGAGTCACTAAACATTCACAAACGGAAAACTGGATATTTAGAGCAAACATTTGTAACAAAGCACGTAAAATGTTTGAGATTGTCAAAGTGCATGCTCGTTTAGTGTCGATTTTTAATGCTGCCAGCGTCATGCATAAAGTAGCCCGCAGTTGAAATGCAATAAATTTCAACCAAAGATGTTGTAATGATGTGCAAATTGTAATATATGAAAAAGGTTCAGAGTGCAGAACCTACCAAGGTTCGTTTGTGAACGTGAACCTCTAAATTTCTGATGTTCACGCGAACGTGAACCTCACGTTCACACCATCCCTGGTCATTTCTCAAAAACGTCAAGTCAGACGCGCATAGGGTTGTTCACGCGAAATTTGGCTCAATACCAATAAGTAGCAGCGAAGCTACTGCAGTTAAAAATCTTATATTTCAATATAAAATAATTGAAGTTTTACATTCAACCACATCAAATTGCTACGTTGCCTACAAATGCGATACATACCAAATTTGACCTAATTCCACTCAGTAGAAGCGAAGTTACTGATGTTCAGAATGTTGGATTTCAAATACTAGTATTTACGGTGCGCGTACTAGTACTCATTAGATGCGATGGGATAGATGCGATGGGATGCGTTTAAAACAAATGGTTGTTTAAAGCACATTTTTTAAAACATGTTTTAAATAGTGTTTTAAACAAAGGCCTTTTATTAAAAAAAAATCAAGTTGTATAATTATGCCATAATTGTGTAAATACTTTCCTAAAACATGTTGTATGAGCATACGGGCGACGATTACCACCCGATAGAGCCGACATATACGATATGGGATGGTTACAACCCTCGAAATAGTCGGTTCAACAGTTAAAGTGCGTAGATATAGATCATCGGCACCAAATAAATGTTCGGATGATGATGACGCCGTCCGTAAAAATGCTGCAAGACTATGTGGTCCTGGTTAAGGATATCTTTAGTCCGTATATGACAGGGGTGGCAGCCTATTTCGTCAAAGGAGCTATATTTGTTCTATAATTTCAATTGTGAATAACGAACCACTATAAAGTCACAATTGAATAGGCGTTACGTCATAGCTTAGAAAACAAAATAAAAAATAAAAATAAAAAAAACATGTTTTGAACAAGGCATTGTTTTAAAGATGTTTGTTTTAAATAGATTTTTTGTTTTAAACACAACCCTAAGTCCATAACACAAATGAATAGCAAGAAGACACTAATTAGTCTGTTACATCTTCCTGTTTCCTATAGCTCTAGCGCTATCGATCGCAATATATATCGTGAACTAAATGTAAGTACGTTGAAAGATTATTGCGTCAGTGCCCGAAGCTCTGATCTGGAAATTTTTTGCTTCGGGCAAAACCAAACTCTCGATTATGTTGACATGAAAATGCAAGTATTCGAGCCAGGCCGTGGGTAAGCCACTGGGAGGCAAGGATCGCGATTAGGATTACCAGTACTCGCAGTAATGCTGTGCATGGATGTCAGGTTGTAACATGAACGGATCTATTTTAGGGGATGGTTTAGGCAGGGCCTATGATATTTGTTATATGGTCGCGAAGCATGCGGGCACAATAACGCCACGTTTCAAATGTTTCAATGATATATATAGTCTCACGAAGACGAGAGTAATGATCGCCTTCGATGTTCATTCTGAGCTTGAGATTGATGATCAATAGAACTATGCTAGCTGCCAACTTGCGGTCAGCGCGCAAGCACATTTATGCCATATACCATCTTTAGAATTCAATACCGCTGATTGAATGCATTTCCGTATTCGCAATGAAAGAAAGAATCATATTGGATCTAACAATTAATTACATTTCGATTAGCTCAGATACTAAGTTCAAGAACCCAGCCACTAGACTGCAATTGGCAGGCATTTCAGAAAAGGGCGACCTGAGATCGACTACCACTCCCTCAATCATTGTAAAAAAAGGAGGATAGAATGCTCGTGCGATACTTCGAAGTTGCGCTGTGCCTTCTGTTCATGCTCGATGGAGTTCAGCTTTCCATACACCAAGGATTTTACGGATTTAATGGATTTAATGGATTTGGGAGTAAGTACTGCAAGCAGTGTAGCTAAGGACTTTTGGTGCGCACCAATCAAATTACGCCACGTCGCCCTTAATTGCCACGCCCATTTTCATACCCTAAGGCTACATTTTGTAAAAGTGATTCAATTCCGATTCTTGATAATAACTTGCTTTCGAGAGAAAAATAACATTCAGATTATACATAAATTTCGAAAGATATTCTATTAAGTGTATTTCGACTTTGTATTTTCGCGGATAATATGAGCTCTCAGATAGCACTCATCAACGTTAAACTAGGTGCGGTTTATATGATGATATATTAAAATTCTACGCACATTTCGCACGATTTACTTTGCATGATTGTATGTGTATTTAAGACTATCTATGTTCACGAGAACACTAGAGCAATGATACTCATCCACGTTGAACTATATGTGTGGTTTTATGGGAATATATTTAAATTCTAAATACATTCCGCGTGATCAACTAGGCATGATTTTAAGCGTATTTTAGACTATCTATGTTCACGTGAGCTCTGATAGTGATTGGGCAGCAACATCATCACAAATTAATTAATATAAAATGCGATTTTGAGTGCAGACAGATCGCGGTTTCGATTTCCGAGGTCTGCATATTTTAAGACTTATTATCAGCAACCATTACAACTGAATAGGGCTTCATCCTAATACCTGCATAAATTTTGCATGTCGAGTATAAGGGTAAATAAATCAAAAAACGCCAACGGAAAAGCCGCAGGAGCGCGATTCTCAGCGCTATAATTAAACGAACACTTTCGCTGCAGGTACGCGAGTCTAATAAATATAACGACAGACACAACTTAGTTGAAAAGTAAAACTAATCGAAAAATTCACGAAGTTCCGATACACTATATTTTAATTATTCAAAATTATTCATCCACATGAGCTGAGATGTAGTTCAGTAAATCATTTTAGGTATTAATCATTACCTCGCTTCCGTAAACCAGCAAAATCCAATGAGGTCCTATTGCATTAATCCATGCAGCACAATGTAGGCGACCGGCCTGGTTTGAACACTAATTTTTCCGAAGTAAACTTATTGCCCATCGCGGACACTGATACTTATACATCGAATTTTGTAAAGTAGATAGAAAACTACCTGTTCACGACAATGTTTATATTATTGGACCGCTTCAACTTCATGATAGTTTCAGTATTAAACAGAAATAGACTCAGATATTAACGTTTTACTTGGTCGGAAATAGCTACTTCTACTTTAATCAAAGGATTTATCGCTAGGAGCGAAATTTTACGGAGTTTTGGATAATATCCAACGTGTCGGCTCACTTCGAACGGTATTTTGTAAAACTCAATTATCGCATAGTGAGACTTCGCAAATTCTCGATGTAGATTTGCTATTTTTCATTGCGATAAGTCATTCCGGAGCGCGAAAGTGCACTATAGGATATGGATGAAACTGCCACCGCTCATCAAGCTCAATGAAAAAGTACATTTCAACATTTTGTTAGCAGTAAATTTCTTCTAAAGTACAAGAAGTGCTGATTTCCGAACGAGTAAAAAAGTAAGTATTGAAAGTATTATTTGCCTGATAACTGAAAACTCTGAAATAGAAGTAGATGAAGTCTAAATAGATAACCACTTGATTAAGTATAGTGCAAGCAGTCAAAACTTATACTTGACTACTCCAAATGTACAATTATTTCGCTATCGATTCCCTCTTCATAAAAGCGACTACGGTTTTAGATTACTTTTACTACTACTTAACAGTTTCAGTATAAGATAAAATTCGGTATAAAAATGTCGCATCGTGAGAAAAGTATATAGAAAAGTTTGAGTTTAAAATTTATTCTTCCTCATGAGTCGAGATGTTGTTAATTAGCTCATGTTTCGGACATGAGGTAAGCGCGAAGTACGCAAATTTCGATGGCGTACAAATACCACAAACTGTAGTAGCCTTCAAAGTTGGCAAGTAAAGAAGTACTCGTACTCCTTCATAATACTAAAGTAGGTTTTCGAGCATATGTACCTAATAATCAAGTGTTTATGATTTTAGACTGCTTCAACTTGATGAATACTTACAGATAACTGTTTTCGGAAATAGCTACTTCTACCTTAATGCAATGGATTTCTCCGAGATCACAACTTTACTTAACCTCTCCAAAATGTACATTATACAAGTACGTCGCCATCGAAACCCTCTGGCTTGAGTATCTGGCAGTATACTTGCGGCAAATACTCGGGTAGTAATTTCAAAGTAGTTTAGGCTAGGTATCGCAATGAGCTCTGATCCGCGGTAGGAGTGGAGATATAATCTACAAACATAACCAGGTACCTACTTACTTACTTTGAAATCCGTACTTGTACTTGTATTCGAGCATAATTGCGCAATGTTGAGTACTAGCTGATGGCGTCTATCATACTGCTGGAAAATTAAGGTTCAGTATTCGAGTATCAAATTAGATTTACTTGAGTAAACGTGAGGAGTTATAAGTGATTCTACTAAAGTTGCTATGAGGCGAGGTGCTGGTAAAAACTACCAACTTGATTATTTCGGAATATAGAATAGAAGACCAGCTTCTTTCGTCAAGCAACATAAGACCCATCATTCATACATACATACTAACATTGTTTGCTTGGAGCTGTCTATCCTTATGAAGATGCTTGGTAAGAACGCGGTAAAGGCATTGAACAGCAGCAGTTGCGGGATTACTCGCACCAATTACTAGGTACATAATGACGCAAGTTAACACACGTTGGTTCAATCCCGAGCTTACGTGCACCAATTACTAGCTACATAACACAACAAGTTAACACTTGTAGAACACGATATTTGCTCTTGGAGAACTGACGAAATTTGGTGTGGTAAGGTAGGTTATTTTACACTGTCGTAACTCTCTGTCGCTATACTGTTCGTAATCGAATCAAATTTGACCTGCAGCATTTTCTAGGTAACCCTAACAATTCCTTTACGTAGCTGAAGAAATTTGAAAAATGTAAAGGATAAAGGTTTTCTTATAGGCAATCTTTCAAGTATTCTCCGAAGAAACTGTATCCATCGTACAGTAAAGTGGATGTGCTGTTTAAACGATGAACAATTGTATTAAAAAAATATTACATGAGGCAAAACAAGCGAGTTTCCATTATCTTAATAATGCTATTGCAATAGGTGTCAGTCCAATTCCAACAACGATGAGTCCCTTCCAAACTTTATTGGGGCCGAAAGCGGTATCATCAAAGAATCCTACGAAGCTGTCCTGCAACAAAAATGTAAGCCTTAATGATCATACAGAGGAAAGTTATCGGCGCGGCAGAATATAAATTGAGAGGTAAAAGCTGAGTTTATTCATCGAGAGATGATATAAGCTCTGGAGAGCAGATACACTATATATTTCATGGTAAATGATAATTCGTAAATATACTAAGCAAAACATGTAAATCACCTACCCATCCTCCATTTTTCTCTATCCACTGATGGCTTCTATTCGCAATGCAATTGCTGACTGACTGTATAATACCTTCTATATGCTCCCCGTGATGCTCATCCTCATTATTGCGAGCAAGAACGCTACCGAGCAAAAAAAGACAGACAATCCTACCCCAATTGCTTCGGGTATCTTTCAAAATATCATTTGATATCATCAAGAACCTTCGCTCATCAGGTGAATATTCTTCATATTTTTCGCTGATTTCAATGTCACTATTACGGAGACAGTTAGAGATTGCGTTTACAACAGTTCGATTTCGCTTCATCATTTCATCCCCAACTCGTCGTAAAGTTGTCTCCGCTTTCGTATTTGCCTTAACGCTTGAGCCGTAGAGTTTGTACATGATAAAATTTCTAGCCAAGGAATATGTTCCGGATATAATTTCATCTTTTTCTTCAGTGAGCGAAGGTAATATCGACGTTAATTCCATGGTGCGATGCGAGATAACAGCGGATCAGAGCTCATTTAGATTAGGGTTACCATAGTTCTGTGACCCAAATTCCGGACACTCTCTAGCGCCCACTAGTGGATTTCAAAATGAGTTGTGAGCACATTGTCCGTCAATATGACGTCACAATAGCAAAGCTTTGCTTATAGACCGGAGATGGTCACGAACCAGATTCAGGAGAATGTGGCTGTGTGTTGTTTAACCGGCACCGAAATCACATTTTTTCAGCCCCTTCCCGCCCAAATAAACAATAATTTTGGGCCCACCATAGGGTAATCGATACAACTTCTGGGGAGGTTTGCTGTATGGATCTGGGCGTTAAATTTTTTGAATCACTTCTGTCAATAATATTGGTTCTTCCATATTATTATATGGTTTGATCCTCTCTTCAGCCATACATGATCAGAGTTAGCGGTAGAGCTTGTGGAGGATAGTGACTTGGAAAATACGGGGAGCGTAATTGTACATTGTTAAGTCATGTTCATGTCACACCGATGAGATTGTTGATCAGCCCAACGCCTGTGCGCACCACGGGGCTTTGTAAGCACTCCACATCCAGTGGTTTCCGACCTTTTATGATCGCGACTTCATCTCCAATTTGAAAATGTTCCGTGGTCCAGATCAAAATTTGATGAGTTGATTACTAATAAAAGACGGCACCTTTGCCCAGACTTACTCACAGGCTATTTTGGAAGCTGATTACGATCAACATCTTCCCGAATTCCAGAATAAAGGCAAACGACCCCCACGTTTGGAACCACTATCTTTGAATAAAGCATTTAAACGGCCTTAACCATATCTAGGATTGTACCGTTCTCCTATAATTGCGATCACAATTAGGCTATTTCAGTAAATGAAGGTTTTTTTTATTTATATTTTATTGCAGTTTTTGCGAGGGTGGCAGTTCCTATATTGAAAACAATAAATGTGATAGTAAGAAAATTATCATGTAGCATATATATTCCCAAAAATAATGTTATTATGTTGATTTACGAAAATATTATGAACCTATACGCCAAACCTTCAAAATTCCGGACATTTACACATATTTTAGAAATTCCTCCCGGACACTAGTCTGAACAGTGAAATTCCGGACATGTCCGGGAAAATCCGAACGTATGGAAACTCTAATTTAGATACCGAGCGAGATCGTGTAATGGTTATGCGTCCGGCTTCTCGATCGGTAGGTCGTGGGTTCGATCCCCGACCGGGTCATACCGAAGACTCGAAAATTGGTATCCTGCTAGGCGCTCAGCAATCACTGATAGCATGGAGGAGGAAAAAACGGGGGCGCAGACTAGATGACCTCACGGCCGTCGTCAAAGCATCTCGATGGTGCAGGCGAAAAAGAATATCATATCTCTCTCTCCTAAGTTACTTTGAAATCAGTACCCGAGTATTTGCCGCAATTGTACTGCCAGATCCTTATAGCCAGGGGTTTCGATGGCGACGTACTTGTATAATGTACATTTGGGAGAGGTAAAGTAAAGTTGTGATCTCGGAGAAATCCATTGCATTAAGGGAGAAGTAGCTATTTCCGAAAACAGTTAGGTCTATTTCTGTTTAATAAGTTTTCATCAAGTTGAAGCAGTCTAAAATCATAAACACTTGAGTATTAGGTACATATGCGCGAAAACCTGCTTTAGTATTCTGAAGGAGTACGAGTACTTCTTTACTTGCCAACTTTGAAGGCTACTACAGTTTGTGGTATTTGCACGCCATCGAAATTTGCGTACTTCGCGCTTACCTTATGTCCAAAACATGAGTTAATCAACAACATCTCGACTCATGAGGATGAATAAATTTTAAACTCAAACTTTTCTATCTACTTTTGTCACGATGCGACATTTATAAACCGAATTTTATCTTGGACTGAAACTGTTAAGTACTAGTAAAAGTAATCTAAAACCGTAGTCGCTTTTATGGGGAGGGAATCGATAGCGAAATAATTGTACATTTGGAGTAGTCAAGTATAAGTTTTGACTGCTTGAACTATATTTAATCAAGCGGTTATCTATTTAGACTTCATCTACTTCTATTTCAGAGTTTTCAGTTATCAGGCAAATAATACCTTCAATACTTACTTTTTTACTCGCTCGGAAATCAGCACTTCTTGTACTTTAGAAGAAATTTACTGCTAACAGAATGTTGAAATGTACTTTTTCATTCGGCTTGATGAGCGGGGGCAGTGTCATCTATATCCTACAATGCATTTTCGCACTCCAGAATGACTTATCGCAATGAAAAATAGCACAAATATATCAAGAATTTGCAAAGTCTCACTTTGTGATAACTGAGTTTTACAAATTACCCTTCGAAATGAGCCTACATGTTGGATATTATCCAAAACCTCTTAAAATTTCGCTCCGAGCGAGAAATCCTTTGAATTAAGGAAGAAGTAGCTATTTCCGACTAAGTAAAACGTTAGCATTCTAGGTTTATTTCTGCTTAATTCTGAAACTGTAGTGGATTTGAAGCAATAAAATATCATAAAAACTTGAGAGTATTTAATGTATGAAGGGAAAAAACCTACTTGAGTACTCTGAAGTAGTCAATACCTACTTGTTTAGTCACTCGTTGCGAAGTCTCACTATGCGATAATTGAGTTTTACAAAATTCCGTTCGAAGTGAGCCGACACGTTGGATATTATCCAAAACCTCGTAAAATTTCGCTCCGAGCGTTAAATCCTTTGAATTAAGGTAGAAGTAGCTATTTCCGATTAAGTAAAACGTTAGTACCTAGGTCTATTTCTGTTTAATACTGAAACTATCACGAAGTTAAAGCTGTCCAGTATTATAAACACTCTCGTGAATAAGTAGTTTTCTATCTACTTTACAAAATTCGATGTAAAAGTATCCGCGGTGGGCAATACGTTTACTTCGGAAAAATTAGAGTGTTCAAATCAGGCCGGTCGCCTACATAGTGTTGCATGGAATAATGCAATAGGACCTCATTGGATTTTGCTGGTTTACGGAAGCGAGGTAATGATTAATACCTATAATGTTTTACTTAACTAGGCTACATCTCAACTCATGTGGATGAATAATTTTTAATAATTAAAATATAGTGTATCGGAACTTCGTGAATTTTTCGATTAGTTTTACTTTTCAACTAACTTGTGTCTGTCGTTATATTCACTAGACTCGCGTTCATTCGGCTAATTTGTCCCTATCGTTATAACGTCGGGAATCGCGTACCTGCAGCGAAAGAGTTTGTTTAATTATAGCGCCGAGAATCGCGCGCCTGCGGCTAGTCCGTTCTCTTTTTTTGATTTAATTACCCTTATACTAGGGTTACCATATTTAATAGACAGGAAATCCGGACACTCTTTAGCGCCCACTAGAGGATTTCAAAATGAGTTATGACGTCACATTAGCAAAGCTTTGCTCATAGAGCAGAGAGGGTCACGATCCGGTTCAGGAGTATGTGGCTGCGTAACCTGGACCGAAACCACATCTTCAGTCCCTTCCCACCCAACTAAACAATGATTTTGAGCCCACCATAGGGTAATCGATGTAACTTCTGGGGGGGCTTGCTATATGAATCTAGTTTTTGTATCCATCTGGTCGTTAAATTTTTTGAATGAATTCTGTCAATTATATTGATTGTTCCATATATTACTATATAGTTACTACTCTCCGCCCACATGATCGGAGTTAGCGGTAGAGCTGGTGGAGGATGATGAGTTCGACAATACAGGGAGCGTAATCGTAATCGTAATGGACATGTTCATGTCCAACCGATAAGATTGTTTATCAGCCTTATGCTGGTGTGCACCACGGAACGTTATAAACACCCTGCATCCAGTGGTTTCCAACCTTTCATGGTCACGACTCCATCTCCAATCTGAAAATGTTCCGCGGCCCGGATCAAAATTGGACGAGCTGATTACCGAAAGAAGTCAACACCTTTGCCCAAACTCACTCACGGGGTATTTTGGAAGTTGATTACGTTCAACATATTCGCGAACCCCAGAATGAAGGCAAACGACCGTTAAGTTTGGAACCGCTATATATCATTAAATAAAACATTTGAACGGCCTTAACGATCTCTGTGAATATACCGTTATCCTATAATTTCGATTACAATTAGGCTTATTCCAGTAAATGAAGGTTGTTTTTATTTCTATTTTGTTGCACGTTTTGTGAGGGTGGTGGTCCCCATATAAAATCAATAGATGTGATACTATATCGCGCGCAGCGAGAATAAAAATATCATGCATCAACATAAATATTCCCAAAAATAATGTGTTCATGCTGATTTACGAAAAAATTATGAGCCTACGTCAAGTCTTCAAAATTCCGGACATTTGGCATATTTTAGAAATTCCTCCCGGGCGCTAGTTTGCACAGTGAAATTCCGAACATGTCCGGGAAATTCCGGACGTATGGCAACCCTACCTTATACTCGACATGCAAAAATTATGCAGGTATTAGAATGAAGAACTATTCAGTTGTACTGGTTGCTGATAAATAAGTCTTGAAATGTGGAGACCTCGGAAATGGAAACCGCGATCTGTCTGCACTCAAAATCGCATTTTATATTAATTAATTAGTGATGATGCTGCTGCCCAATCACTATCATAGCCCATGTGAACATAGATAGTCTAAAATACGCTTAAAATCATGCCTTGTTGATCGCGCGGAATGTATGTGGAATTTTAATATATTCCCATAAAACCGCACATAGTTCAACGTGGATGAGTGTCATTGCTCTAGTGTTCTCGTGAACATTGATAGTCTTAAATACGCATACAATCATGCGAAGTTGATCGTGCGAAATGTGCGTAGAATTTTAATATATCATCATAAAAACCGCGGCTAATTCAACGTTGATGAGTGCTATCTGAGAGCTCATATTATCCGCCAAAATACAAAGTCCTAAATACACATAATAGAATATCTTTCGAAATTGATGTATAATCTGAATGTTATTTTTCTCTCGAAAGCAAGTTATTATCAAGTATCGAAATTTAATCACTTTTACAAAATGTAGCCTTAGGGCAAGGGTCGGCAACCTACGGCCTGCGGGCCGGATCCGGCCTGCCAAGCGAAATCGTCCGGCCTGCGGCATAATAATTAGTTATCACAAGAATACGGCCCGCCGTTTCACAATGAGTTTCAATCAGCAGTAAAGCACTGTTTGGAAAGAATGTGACATCGCTACCAGAGATGAGCATGGATTAGGATTAGGTTTTGAAAAAACAAGATTTGTGAAATTTTGTTGGATTTGGATTGGATTTGGATTAGACATTTTTTCCAGAACGGATTAGGATTTGGATTTGATTTACCTATTTTCTGGGAGATAGGGAGAGAGAGAGAGTGAGAGATTGAAATGTCGTGTGACGAATGGCGACAAACTTTATTCAGATCAGTTATTAATGTACTTATGGTTACTAAGTTATCTTGAATTAAGTGAATCGTTGGTTGTGAAAGAAAATTTTCGAATCCCTCCATTGCATAAATAAGTATTTTTTCTGAATCCCCAGTTGGAATCGGATTAGGATTGGACATGGACTTGAATATGAGAAAGTTATGGATTAGGATTTCGATTTGGATTTGGAGGTTCGGATTTGGATTGGATTAGGACATAGAAATTTCAAATCCGTTCATCTCAGATCGCTACGATATAAGTTGCCTACATCGTATTAGTCTATTATGACGCCATAAAACGAAAGCGGTTGAAGTAGGAAATGGAGATTGTCTACAGTAGACTATATCAGTGCTTATCAATCGGGTGTATCTCGCAACCGAAGGTGTACCATACTTTTTAAAGAGTTTACCAATCGGGTGTGACAATAAAGGTGTCCTTCCTCTGCTTCAAAAACGCTTGGAATATCTCAGACGCAATGACAAAATCTCAAACTTACACTGTTAATTACAGATAGCCTAACCATAGCATCCGTAGGTTAGGTATTCATAGTTTAATTCACCAGAAGGCATTGTGCGCAAAGAAAACAAACCTGAAGAGTTTTGGCCACAATGATTAAAACTGTAAATATGATTTTGTCTCACAAACTGAATCACCAACATTGTTACGCCAGATATTACTATAAGCATAGAATCAATATGGCGATGTAATGTATATCTGCCATGTTCGCACATTAAGTCGAGCGGCTATGCTTACACGAGCCTATGAACTGAGAAATTAATAGCAACTTTCCTCGAAAATACAAGTATCGCTGACTCATAATCTTGTAATCGAAAATGAGTATCTAATCTCGCTCTCCTGGTACATTTAACGACACATCTGCACAAATTGAATTTGCATTTTCGGGGGGGGGGGGCAACTGAATACATGAGATGTTGAGGCGCATTCGAAACAAATCTGCGACTCGGGGAATGTCAACAGTACTGAAAAAATTATGCTCACTTTCCTATACTGGAGGAGAGAAAACCTAGAACCAACACTATATTTGTAACTGTGATACGAATTTTAATGACTGAATATTCAACCGCTTTGCCGACATTCCTTCTATACGAAACAAATTCTGACTATTCAGTACTTCATTTAATGTGGACGCCAATACCATTGCCTGAAAATTTCAACTGGGCCTTTTTGAAATGCGATGCAATTGGATTGACTGACAAATTTCATACAAAGAGCATATCGCAGCATGACTTTGACAAGGAATACGTTCTTGAAATTGATCTTTATCCCAGCTTGTCCGACGATGCAAAAGTCATTGCAACGATTTTTGGTAGCACGTAGGCTATGCATGTGAGTATTAGTTTTGAACAATGAAATTCACGAAGAGCAAGCCAAGATTACGTATTTCGGACGCCCATTTAGAAAATGGTCTGATTCTTGCTTCATCTGACTTGTTACCAGAAGTTGCGTCAATTGTCACATTTATTCTGCGTTGTTGAAGTGTAAATACATGTGTTTTATCATTGGTATGATTGAGATTGCAGCAATGTAGGATAATGTACCGAAGTGAGCGTAAAATATAGTATTAAGAAAAATTCCGGCCCGCCAAAAAGTTGTACACTCGAAATTTAACCCGTGACTAGCAAAAGGTTGCCGACCCCTGCCTTAGAGTATGAAAATGGGCGTGGCAATTAAGGGCGAAGTGGCGTAATTTGATTGGTGCGCGCTAAAAGTCCTTAGCTACACTACTACTGGTCCACCTCATTATAATGACTCCTGTGTTATCCGATACTTACATAATCAATTCGCACATTTGATGTCATGCACAGTCCACATTATTCGCGAAAAATATTTCGTCTCTGATTACACTGTTCTACAAATTTCGAAAAAAATTTGCGCCAAAAATTTTATTGATTGATTTAGGCTAATTTAAGGTTGCTGAATCCGAATCTGTGCTCAGGATTTCTCCATCACGTCAGATTTTTTTCTGTATGAAAATTTCTCATTTTCATAAATTAATCAAATTTTGGCTGTCGTTAGGGACATCAAGGTAAGCATACAACAGCAGAAGATCAAATATTGTTATTTAAATCATCTATAATGAAACCTGGGTTGTTGTAGTACAGAATGAGTGAGTTTTCGGTGAACTTGAATCCAGTAATTCTCTATCTTCGTTCAATCAGAAGCCCTTTTCGACCCATAAAATGACACTGGTCTTTGCCCCAAAAATTTTAATGATTGATCTAGGCCAGTGGTTCCCAACCTTTTTCGACTTATCGCCCCCTTTTCAAGCTCAATGCCGATCATCGCCCCCCCTGATTTTGTGAACCGAAAAATCGGTATACAATCTGTAGTCATCGGCGGGTTGACTAAAACAAAACAAAAAAAGTCAACTTCTCGGATCGTTGTCGAATTTTACACTTTTGCAACCAAATTTCCGTAGGTTGACCAAAAAAAAAGGTCATTTCTCCGAATTGACTCCAATATAGCCGTTTCAACGCGTCATCGCCCCCCCTATCGCCAACTTCGCTACTTTCACCCCCTGTCGCCCCCTTCGTCATTTTCGTCCCCCTAGGCAGCCCAATCGCCCACGTTGGGAACCACTGATCTAAGCTAATTTTAGGTTGCTAATTCCAATTATGTCGTCAGAATTTCTCAATCACGTCAGATTTTTTCGGTATGTATTTTTCCCATTTTCATAAATTAATCAAATTCCGGCTTTCGTTAGCGACATTACGGTCAGCGTACAACAGCAACAGATCAAATAGTGTTATTGAAATCATCTATAATAATGAAACCTGGGTTGTTGTAGAACAGAATAACTGAGTTTTCCGTGAGCTTGGATCCAGTGGCTCCCTATCTCCTTTCGAACAGGACCCCTGTTCGACCCATCAATTTATAATTGGATGCAACTAGTTTTAGTCGGTAGCAGTTATAATCAGAGGTGGTCAGTAACGAAGTACTTCTACTTTTTGGAAGTACTCAAGTAGTTTTCCTCTACTTGTGGTACTTACTCAAGTAGATCTGAATTTCTCTACTTCTACTTCTACTTCGTAATATTTTGTGATCTACTTACTTACTTTTTGCTATTTTCAGTTTGTCAAGTAGAAGTAGTTTATTCCCCCAATACGAGAGATAGCCTGAAGAATTTTGGGGCTGTTTTCACGGAGTACCAGCATTTAATATTCATGTAAGTCAAGTAAAGCCCAGAAATTTTGTTGCGCTTCGCGCACAGTAGCTATGGAGTGACAAATATGTTTTCACGACAGTATCAGTGAATATAATTTAGGTACCGGTGGGGCCTGCGATAAATTATCGTTATCGTTATCGTAGGCCCCGGCACCGGATTGCTTGGTTCCACTCACACCGCATTGTCGCCCATATCAAATATTTCATCACAGTAAATATGGGCCACCATAACGTTTGAAACTACCGTTTTACGATCTAGCAATTAGCTATCATATCGTAATCTAGCAGCCCATTACGTGTCTTGCTAATCTGAAAAACCCAGCCTTTTTGAACGTTACACCTGTTTTAGCAGATCACCTTTGAAGCTTTATGGACAAAAGACATATTCGATTCGATACAATATTATCCGCTTCTTAGAAGTGGTATTTGTATTTCACTTTTAATTGCGAGTATCACACTTTGATTTCTAATTACTTTTAATTCTTTCGTCTGCAGAACATTCCTGTTGAAGCATGAAAGAAAGTGTAGTAATGCATCTATTTCCCGAAAACAAAGCTGCACTAAATATAACTTTTACGATCCATCCACAATATTTGTTATTTACGTATACTAATCGCGCAAAGTGATGGAACCGTATCCGATACAATTTATACGTAGGCTATACCTCTTCGCCTAAACTTGGGGCCTTATAATATGGGATGGGGCGTCATGCCATGATATTCTCTAAATCGGGGTCTTCTAGTAAACAAAGGGTTAGTATCGCATTTTCATATCAATACTATAATTTGCATCCCATGATGCGAAAGAATGCTTATGCTGTCGACAATTGATACCTCCTGGGATGCATCAATACGAATCAGGCTCTTTGACAGTCCATGGTCGAATTAAGACTGTTTTCAAAACTACTTACTTACTTGAGTAGATTTAAAGTCAGTCAATTCTACGTCTACTTCAAGTAGTTTTAGGTGGCTTGTTGAAGAAGTACTTCTACTCGTACTTGAGTAGATTTTTTCTTCGTTACTTCTACTTCTACTTGAGTAGCTTTCTTGACTACTTTGACCGCCTCTGGTTATAATCTTTATATACCACTCTTCGTTTAAAGATTGTGATTAGTAGCTCCGTACCTAATTTAGTTCCATACGTTATCTATCTTTATACCTCCGTCCTGCAGCCTAAATCGGTCAATGCAATTTGTGACAGCACACTGCTGTTTCGTAAAACGTAAAAGTTTGCTAACAATAAATATCGTATTGTTGGTATATTATGTAGAAGAGAATTGTTCACTCTGGTTCATGACTAGACTATGTGGCCATTTAAGCTTGTTTTGAAACGTTAAAAGAAACAGGATGTTCGCTTTTCCAAAGCAAAACGTGCTTATCATGATAACTTGAAAGAATTCATCATCCTCCACCTGTACTTATTATGCTAATTTTTCTTCTCCAGTTTCCATATCTTGTCACATTTTATCGGAATCAAGGAAAGCTGCTTCTGAACTGTTTTTCTTTTGGTTTATTGCCATGATATAAAGGGCTTCTTCCGCATTGTGTATTATAGACAACCGGATGAATGGAGACTGCTTACTAACAGCTCAACATGATACCTGAAGTGCGTGCTACTTCATAATATAAATAAATATGCATCGGTTCTAGGACAGTCGATCCCTCTAGACATAGGTCATTCTGTGGCCTACACCAAATACCACGTGTTCTTTGCTCGAGCAGAGCCAGAGATTAGCATCGGTTAATTTCGAGACTTTTTGTTACATCTTTGCATGATTAAACGCTCGTTCTAAATACAAAAAGCTTCACATTTTTGGTGGATTCTGATTTGCCGTATTATTTTGCTATGAACTAGAGTCGGTCGAAGTGATCAGCGTTGCTACTTGAGTAGAACAATTAACGCTTTATATTTCTACTCAAATACAAGTAGAAGTAGTCATTCCTAAGACATGTCAAAACTACTTCAAGTGGAAGACGAAATGAAAGGTCTGAGAATTAGTAAAAGTCAGTAAATATCCAAGTATATTTGGTCAGGGGGTGGTCACATACTTTGAACAGTTAGTCGGAGGTGTCTACATACGAAAGCGCAAGATGTGTCGCCGCATATAACGCAAAATGACTATAATGACACCACCCATGGGTAAAATCTTGGAAAAAATATACTCATTGGCTATTTTACGCGTTTCTTATGACAATTTAACTCATGGTAGTGGTGCAATATTATCCCTGAACTACTTTCTACTTTACAAAAACCAAATTGCAAAAGTAATTAGTTCATCCAGAATACTGTTCAGGTAGATGTTGAAGTAGTTGTAAAATGTTACCACTTCAGTAAGTACTGCAACTAGCCAAAATCTACTTACCTCGGAAAAGTAGAAATATTCAACATATATAATATCTCAAAAACGTGACGTGATGAAGCAAAAATAACGTCATATTCGTATTCAGCGCCCCCAAATTAGGTATAATTGGCCCATAGAAGTCCTGGCCCAAAAATCGTGTAGACCAGTGTTATTATTATTATATTCTTTATTCACAGTAAAACTGGTAAATACACACATAATCCGGGGGGCAACCTACCCCCAATGGAAAATGGCGAGATTGGAGTAAATTTTCAGTAATACGGTCAAATTACTATTCCCATGCCATACATGAAGAGGTCAGATTACAGAATTGCGGTAGATGAATAATTAGCAAGGGTTGCAGATAGTGGCGATAATGGAATGAATGTATCGTTTTATTAACACAATTGGCACTTATAAACACATGGGTCATTTGCGCCCGTACAGTAATTTTCGTGAGGTCTTTTCCGGTCATATTTCTAGAGTTCGGCTCCCTATTCCTCTGGGCTTTTTTAAGGCGCTGCATTTACAGCGGGATCGGCGATGAGGAGCCCAGACAAACCTCCGACACATAGAAACATGTCAGGGCCGAGACTCGAACCAGCAACCATTGGTGTCGTGACTGCATTGTTTTACCAACTACGCCACTCACCCTTGAATTGTTTGTAATCGCATGTGGTTTGTGTGAACGAGCTAAAAGGGCGGTCAGCACAACTGTCTGAATACTCGGGGAAAAGATCCCGCCATTTTGCAACCTGAGCATATTGTGTGCAGACCAAAGTTGACTAGTAAAACTACTTCTGATGAAGATTTACTGCAACGAGTGATGTGCGGGCTTCCAATGTAGCCTCGACCGGTAAATTCGGGCCATGGTCGATTGGGCTTATAGATAAAAACCAAAACACGAAACCGTACATTTGCTGACTCATTTGCACATATTTTTCCGCCTCGTTTATTTAATAGCCTGAAAGTTTTTAGTGCTTCGCGTGATTTCCCTTTCGCATTCACGATTAGTATGCGTGGTAGGGGTGTTCAAAATTGTTTTGTTTTTTCAGATTTTATTAAATGCCCCCAAATAGTGTGTAACAAAATGATGCACACCAAATGTTTCTCAATTCCAACCAGTAGAAGCGAAGTCAAATATTTGGAAATTTCAACCATTTTCTAAAATAATAGCATATCCGGAGGCAAGTGACGGCACTACGCCATGACCAAATAGCGCGTTTCAAGCATGTCTGGTGAGGCAGTGATGCTTATTTCACGACTTTTCATCTGAAGATGGGTAAGCAATAACGTTTGAATAAACACTGATTAGCTTGAAATTAGTCTACTTCAAAACAATTGCGCGCTCTCCTCTTAGTTTTAATAAAGTCACGATATGCCTCCTTAGTTTGCCCTATATTAGATGACGAGCTTTGGAACGCCACCCATAACGATGTGTCAGGGTTCAATATTAATTACTTTTAGATATTTTGTGCTGCGTTTCGACCACCACAGAAAAATGAAGGTCTGCGTGGCATTGCGATGTGCAATGTAACCCAGTCTTTACGTACGGAATTACCGTCTGCAACCAGTAACCACACTCTCTTTAAATATACGCAGGTTGTAACAGTGCCACTTACACAGGAAAACACTGCTGCTGCACTTTCGGATCGAGTAAAACTAGGTGCTGCTCATCGTTTGGTTCCAAGTACTGTTGCACCCGAACTGAGGAGCGGTATCGAGGTTCATACTGCATAAGTTCTGTCGATTGTAGCAGCTCAACTAAGCCCAAGTGCTGTAGCTTGAGTAGCAAATGTTGCACCAGCCGAAAATACGATATCGAAACACCACGATGTAACTCTATCACTGACTGTGCGAAAGATGCGAGAGCACCATATTGTTGTGACAGTGAAGCCAGATGCTGCACAAATGCCGCATATGCAAAGGAATATTGTTCTTCCGACGATAATTGCCGGACTACTACCAAGCCACACTGCTGCGATGATTCCAAGTGCTGCACGCTAAAACAGTACGAAATCGAAAATCCACCTCCTTCCGAGATGCTACGACGCAACAGCGCTGCATTATGGTATGCAGGCTATATGTCTTCCACTTTCGATACTTTCCAAAAGGCTCGCGAGCACTGATTTGCTTCACGACTTCATTTGTGTTTTAATATTTTGAACCTATCGCACTAATGAAGGTGCTCAAACGCAGAATTTGGTCTCAGTCCGTGGTTGCGCATATAATATTGAATTCCAATCATGACCTACAGGTAGGGGTAGGCCTACTATATGTCCTCATTTAGGATGATTTGTCCTCTTTTTTCAATAAAAGTAAAATGGCCTCCAGGGACGCCCAAATGCGCTATATTTCGCACGCCGTCCTCAATTTATGCATTCAGTTTTAGGCTATTAGGCAGCTAACACTAAAACAGGTAAACCCGACACATAGTAGCCTACATGTTAAAACGTTTTTTAACTAGCGTGGCGGTCGACTAAAAAAGGTCAACTCCCCCAGAATCACAGTTATCTGATAAATTCCCCGTTTATATGTTTATTTTAGAAACTTGAAAAATTTGTCCTGTTTGTTCGGATCCGAATATGTGATAATCCAGGTATACAGTCCTTGATGTAAGATTTAGAAGTGGTGGCAGTGCGTACGTTGTCTAGTATCGTGCAGTTCGAACTTAAATGTAGGATGGAAACTAACTGATGCGATCGGTGCTCAAAGACAGCTTACCAAACTTCCAAATGTCTGTTCAGAATTTGGAAGTTGGCCCGACAGGAATTAATCGTGACGTCATTGATCGTTGAGCCCCAAGTTGTGCATCCCTTATACTTCAACCTATTCACGTGTGATTTTCCGGCAGATATCTTGCTGAATTAGCTATTTGAAGTTTTTTCGAAGTGCCATTCGACCACATTCCATCGCTTTAGACCGTCGACGCACACGGATTTGGCCTTTCCCTAATTTTCCTTACTACCCGGATAACATACTTAGCAGGTCATTTACGAAAACCTTCGTTTTGGAATACAGCGCCGTCGCTCTCTTACTTCTCGCTGGAATGCTCTCTCTATCGTTAATATGTCTTGGATGTGTTTATGCGTGTGGAGCCAAACCTACGAAGCGCCGAGAAACAGCCCGTTCAACTGAATCTTTCGCAACAGTCACTTCAATGATTGACCTACCCTCTGCCCAACAGCACGCAACACCACCGCAGAACCCGCCACGAGGCAACGCGTGCAACGAAGACGGATCCATACCGTGTCAAGCCGTAGCTACTGATCCAGTTACCGAGTTGCCTCCCTATAATGATTTACCTCCGACATACGAGCTCGCAACTACAAGCAAAGTTTTCAGAACCGCTACATTGCCCAGTGGAGGAAGCTGAAGTTGTTAATACACATACTAGACGCACCAATACTAAATTTACATGATGTGAGTGCCATACAGAGGTGGTCAGTAACGAAGTACTTCTACTTTTTCGAAGTACTTAAGTATTTTTCCTCTATTTCTGGTTCTTACTCAAGTAGATCTGATTTTCGCTACTTCTACTTCTACTTGGTAATATTTTGTGATCTACTTACTTACTTTTCGCTATTTTCATTTTGTCAAGTAGAGGTAGTTCAATCCTTCAGGAAGATAACCTGAGGATTTTCGGGGCTGTTTTCACGGAGTATAAACATTAAATTTTCATAAAAGTTGGGTAAAGCTCAGAATTTTCGTCGCGCTTCGCGCGCAGTGGTTATGGAGATATATACCAGTATGATTACACGAAAGTATCGTTGAATATAATTTAGGTAGCGGGTTGGCGTGGCTCCGTTCGCACCACATTGTCACTCTTCGCCCATATGAAATATTTCATCACAGTATATAGGGCTCATCACAACGTTTGAAACTGATGTTTCGCAAACTAGCATTTACTTATCATATCGTAATCCAGCATGTCCATTGGGTGTCCTAAACTCCTAATCTGGAAAAGTGGACTCTGACTTTTTTTAGTTTTAGAGCAGTTTTACCATACCACATTACCACCTTTGAAACTTTCAGGACTAAAGACGTGAAATACATGTTCCGCTTTTAGAAGTAGTATTTATAATTCACTTTCCATTCCCAGTATCATATACTTTGAGTTCTAATTATTATCAGTTCTTTTGATTGGATAACATACATGTTGAAGTATAAAAGCAAGTGTAGTAATGCCGTTAATTTCTGGAAATAAAGCTACACAATATGGCATTTTTCCGGTTCACCATATTTTTTATTAACGTTTACTACTCGGGCAAAGTATTTACACAGTACAACTTCTCCGTATTGCTCTACGACTAAACTACGGGCCTTATAATATGGGGGAGGGCGCCATACCATGATATTTACTAAAACGTGCTGTTCGAGAAAACAGCATTTCCATATCAATACTCTCATTTCGAAAATTTGATACCTCCTGGTATGCATCAACATGGATCGAGCTCGACACCTTTCGCATAGTTCAATTTGCACCTTTTGACAATCCATGTGAACGAATTATAGGATTGTTTTCACAACTACTTGCTTACTTGAGTAGATTTAAAGTCGGTCAATTCTACTTCTACTTCAACTAGTTTTAGGTTGCTTGTGGATGAAGTACTTCTACTCGTACTTGAGTAGATTTTTTCGTTGCTACTTCTACTTCTACTTGAGAAGCTTCCTAGACTACTTTAACCACCTCTGGTGCCACAGCAATGTCAGACATCACTATGTTTACAGATAACTAATCTGTGTCTGTTTAGTTATCTATAATATTGTCAATGGGCGATTCTCCCTGCTTTATCGCGCCTAGTATGCGCTTCTGTTTATTTCTTGACCTGCCTTTATTACCAAATGTCAGCTTCAGGTAATAAGAATAGTCCACTTATGAATGATTCCGTCTTCTGATGAATGAACAATTGAACATGATTTCATCTGACTAGTATCGTATGGACGGTGCACGTGCTTCCAATTCCAATGGTAGTTTTGTAAAGTCGCATTATACAACATTTTTATGTTTTAAAACCATGTGTGAGAATGACTGTTTTATCAAATCATTCAGGAGCACCGCTATGGTGATGTAGAACACACAGATAGAAATTTTTATTGTCCTGAATCTGCTCGCCATGTGCCTGAACGATATTAACCGCTCTCACGATGAATAAAACCAGCGAGTGGCTTGTATTCCGTTTATTTTTCGTTGAAAATGTCATTTACCATTTGATGCAGGAATATCACAACTTTGAATACGGAAATGATGCATCCAACATATTCTATAAAAAGAACAATGGTTTTCGACAATACGGCCATATTTCGTGACAATTCATTGCATATTATACAACATAGGACAAGATATTCTGGAGTTTTGACGTGCATCTGTGAAGAGTGGGATTAGAATAGATTGTTATATACCACGATGTAGTCGCAAATTTTGAGATCCTGTAAAACTTTACATTAAAAATATTATTTGTGTCGAATTCCTTTTCCGTAATAATGCAGCACTCTTTTCTATGTAACATCTTCAAGATCACCGCAGCTACGGAAATATTTGTCCCGGGGCATTAACGATGCTGAAGTCTTGCTGAAAATGAAAAGTTCGTGTTTAAAATTATTGCCTATCATCAGTCAAAGGCGACACCAATTATTCCATTTTTGTTCGTGCATTTATATGCAGTTTTGTTGGCTCTTTTGAGATTATGCGATTATGCCAAGTATAAAATGAAATCAATGAAGGAAATTGTTTGGTGTCTTGCTGGCGAAAGTTAGTTTCTGTGCGCATCTTTGCACTATACACTATATATATGGGCATATGGTCAGTAACGAAGTAGCCTACTTCTACTTTTCCGGAGTACTGGAGTACTCTAACAGGTTTTGCCTATACTTGCACTACTTATACTCGAGCTGTTATGATTTTACAAGACTTCCACATTCACTTAACTGTTTGAACACTTGGACACTTAGCATTTTTACTTACTAGTGAGCAGACATGGGGTGATTACTTCATGAATGTAATCGATTGCGATTACGATTACTTCCGAATGACGCGATTACGATTACGATTACGATTACAGCAAAATCAGGAAGTAGTCGATTACGATTACGATTACATTGGAAAAGTAATCACGATTACTCACGATTACATTTATTTTGCATTTCAGAAGTTATATTGGAAGACAATATATGGATTGCGCTGAAAAGGCCTAATGAGATAACAAACTTTCTTTAAAAAAGATGCGTCATTTGCTTGCTACGTCATAATGTACCCATTGCCCATATTTATAGAGGACGATTTATCGCACCCAACCAATTGCATTCTTGCCAGGTCGATGACTGCCGCACCACAAATTTCCCAATAGGGTGGGGAGCGAGCTCGGAGGGGACTCAAGAGTATTTCGTAAACCAACATAAATTATAGAGTATTCTCGAAAGATTTAATTAAATTGAAAATCCTCTCCAGATAAGCTGGATTTTGGAATGCATACGTCTCCCCCTCAACAAAAAAGCATACATAATTTATAGTAGGCATGCATTTAAAACAAATGGTTGTTGAAAACACATTGTTTTAAAAAAAGACTTTAAAAAAAACTAAATTGTGTTTTTTTTTAAGTTGTAAAATTATGCCATAATTGTGTAAATGCTTTCCACAATTTCCACCCGATTTGGCCGACGTACATCGATATGAGATGGTTGGAAATCCTCAAAATAGTCGGTTCAACAGTTATAGTACAGATATTTCATCAAAGGAGCTATATTTACCCTATATTTTCAATTGTCAATGTCAATCCACATCGGTGACGTCAAGGCTTGAAAAAAAATAAAAATAATAAAAAATATGTTTTAAACAAGGGCATGTTGTAAACATGTTCGCTTTAAATTAATTTTTGTTTTAAATGCAACCCTAATTTATAGCAACAGGCATTTAGGTTCAGTCAATACCGTGCCACGACACACCAAAAGACAAATGCAACTTCGACCAACACGCGTCTTCACGGAGAGTGCTACTAAAGACAGACCTTGGCCGAAACTTAGGGTATGTGTCCATTGTCAATAACCGCGCTACGTGGGCGTGACTAATAGTCCAGTGCTTCCAATCCGAGCCCACAATGCAAATGCCACCCGGGCACCTACAGAGCAATAAAGACATGACAATTTGTGTGTGCTTTTCACGAAAGTTTTTCTTTTAGTCTGCTACGTTAGGGATACAACAATATATTTTGATTATATAACATACCGGAAATCACGAATTAACAACATACACTAAAGTAATTATAACAAGATAACAGACGTTATAATTATGAATCACGTGCCCCCAGCTCTACAGGTAAATCTGACCATCGAGGGCAGAGAGAGAGAGAGAGATGAATAAAAATTAATAATAATGTAATGCGATTACCAATGTTACTGACGAAATTCATTCTTCAACTTGAAATTATCACCCTGTGGGGGACAAAGACTAACGTTTGGACTGGGGGACGAATAGCTGTTTTGGTCCTGATTCTAGCTACAACCCACGCTAACATGATATATAAGCCCATGGCTATGGCGGCAGGTCCCAATGTTGAGTAAAGAATTATGAAATAACGATTAGCGCATGTTTCAAGTAGAGTCATATGAGAATAAGATAAAGAATATAAAATTCTGCCTTCAACTTAATACAGATAATGTACTGCAAGCTGCCGCTACGAGAAACGGCAAAAACGGCTCGGTTGTGATATATATCAGCAACTGTTGATTTTGATTGCTTCGTTTTGGAAACCGTAATGTTATATTTGACGAATACAAAATTTCAAATCTCTGTCCGGTGTACGTACGTACTAAATAGGCCTACTGCTCGCAAAGCAGCAACGGTCAAACTGCGTTTGCATAACCAAACATCAATACACAAGTTACTTGGTAGAGTGGTGATTAAATATCCTGCTCCGGGGTATTGGCGTGTGGAACGGGTTGATAACCTGATATACAGCACGGCGGGTGTTCGTACAATCACACGAATGTACGTGACGTATACATCGAATATCTATTTACTGTGGATACTTCTTACGCAATGACTAACAAAGCTAATAGGCTACTTCTGACGTCATAATGAACAATGGCGTTTAAAAATCAGACGTTTGTGTTATCATGAACCAGGTATAATACATCTTCCTTGTTCATGATCATCATCATCATTGGTTTATTAGCAATTTTATCAGTTCAATACACCACAAAAATGCGATACAATGAAAAGACAGGAAGATGTCGAAGCGACAAGGAGTAGTCTATGGAATCTGACACCCACCTTGGCCTAGGCGATGTAAAGAGGAGGCATGCACACTGAATGAAAGTAAAGAAGATAGTATAGAAGAAGAATGCGACAAGAAATAGGGCGGCATGTCATGAATATTCAGTTTATGTCATAGTCCTTGTACAAATAAAAAGTAATCGTTCTTTCACAAAGAAATCGATTAAATATGGGAAGTAGTCGAATACGATTACGATTACTTCGGATTTTTTTCGAATGTAATCGATTGCGATTACGATTACTTGAAAATGCTGTAATCGTCGTAATCGATTACGATTACTAATCGCGATTACCCCATGTCTGCTAGTGAGTCGCTGCTTGTACTGCTATTTCAGTAGAAATTTAGGACGTTTCTTCTACTACTAGACTTACTAATTCAGTACCAAGGCGGACTTTACCCTGACCACCTAGTCGGTTTGTGGTGAGAATCCAAGAATGGTCTCTGTGGCGATTGGGCTGACAATCATTAGACAAACAGATGAATATATGTAATTATATACGCATACGCATGGTTTGTGACGACCTTCACGATTCAAACATTCGTTTGTGACAACAGCCACCGTCGGCCATGTATAACGACGCGATTGAAAGCGCGAGATTGATTCGTCCTCCAATTGATCGCGGTCTGTTTGCCAAATTTCGAATATGGACTATATGTGTTGTAAACGCGGAAATATATCTACGCTAAATTGCGCAGGAACTGACTTCGAGAACGTACTGGTCCTACTGAGATCCCGATCGACTTGAGTCGCCTGAAGCAAGAGAACCGTAACTACGATTTCTAGACACGAGAGTATTGACTTAAAACTTACAGGTCAAAAAGATGCAGCCTTTCTAGTTTATTTCATGTCAAAGCATAGCGATAGCTAGGAATCTTCAAATATATGCTCGGCAGTTATGGAAACACGCTATATCCTTTTGAATATCAGCAGAATATATCGGGGTTATCGGTGAAGACGGTAGGTATCGTTATTTTTTCGGTATCGGCTCAGTCACAAATTAGTTCGGCGCGTTTAACAAAGATGACATCGTGGATCATTTATTCAAAATCTCGGTAAGGGCAAATCGAACTGATGCATGAAGTTGTCACAGTTAAGGCTATAGGAAAACTCGAGTACCCGATAAGACCAATCCGCATCGAGTAGGCTTCGGCCTATAGGGTCGACTGTTGGAGTCACACGTCATCAGACTTGAACAACTAGATAATTCTATAATTGCCCAGCGGGGCCTACGATGTGGAATATCGTAGGCCCTCCCCAGTTAAACTAATTGCAGCGAAATGCCGATAATCTAATTTGTGAAATGTTTCGATAATCTAATCCTACTTGTAATCTAATAGCTGGTTTTCCTGAAATTTCTACAAGATAACGGTAAATAGTGCGAAACGAGGCGAGCTTGCTGTACAGACGTTTGTCATTCTTATGATCGCAGGAATAAAATCGGATTTCATATGAACTGAATTTGCTTCAATTTCCACGCTTTAGCGAATTCAGTAATTATAATCATAACCTAAATTGTACACACATGGTGTAGCTATAATTCTAATTCTAATCAAATTTGAAAACAAATGTGTGGCTATATTCCTAATCCTAGAATTGATTCCAATCTAATATGGAAAATTCTAATTTGCTCTTTGTTGCCCTTTTTAAAAACATGTTTTTTTAAGTCATGAAGTCACGAATATTCGATTGTGGCGTCATAATGACTTGACATTGACAATTGAAAATATAGGGTACATATTAGGCATGGTGTGAGCATCTGAAAGGTTTAGGTTCGTGTGAACGCGAACCTTTTAGAAAGGTCCTTTGTGAACGTGAACGTGAACGTCATGACGTCACGGGACGTCATAGTGCTAATTCGAAACCTACATTTCGGTGAAGTGATAGCCTATATTAATGTACACGATACCTAGCGACGACTCGGGGTCACATAATGCCACTATGCTGAAGTACATGTTGACGTTTTAAACGTCGCCAAATGTATTAACTGCGGGGTAGTCAATGATATAACAAACAATCCCCTAAAATCAGTATGTTCTGTCGCTTTGCCTACAATTTCGACAAGGTTGCAAGACAATATAAGCTTACGCCTTAACGGTCTAGGCCAGACCGGACAGTGTAGGCCTATTTGGCGTCTGAGTACAGCGACGTTGATATTGAGCAGAGTGTAAAACGGGTTTCTATGCTTGCTACCGATACTACACCTTTGTCAAGTTATACAGCAATAGCCAACATCCCAATCGCACGGATTTGGTTTTTATGATAAAATAAACATACGAAGTCAAGATTAAGCCCGTACGCCTGCTAGATTTTTTACATCAGACAACGATATCAATTCCATTCATTAGTTGAATAAACATCATTCGCTGACCACACGTAGTGTATTTCGCTTTTGGTGTTGTGTCATTGCGGGTCAAGTTCATAGCAGAGAGTCACTAAATATTCACAAACGGAAAGCTGGATATTTCGAGCAAACTTTTGTAACAGAGCAAGCAAAATTTTCGAGATTGTGAAGGTGCATCCTAGCTTAGTGTTGATTGAGTGGTCCGCAGTTGAAATGCAATAAATTTCAATCAAAGACGTTGTAATGAAGAGAAAATTGTAATATATGAGAAAGGTTTAAAGAGCCGAACCTTTCAGGGTTCGTTTGTGAACGTGAACCTCTAAATTTCTGACGTTCACGTTCACTCCCAGAACGCGAACATGAATCTCACGCTCACGCCATCCCTAATACATTAGCTCCTTTGACGGAATATATGTACTATAGCTGTTGAATCGACTATTCTGAGGGCTCCAACCATCCCATATTGATATACGTCGGCTATATCGGGTGGCAATTGTCCGTAAGCTCAATCAATACGTTTTTCGGAAAGTATTTACACAATTATGGCATAATTTAACAACTTGAAAAAAAAAATTTTAAATGCCTTTGTTTAAAACACAGTTTAAAACATGTTTTAAACAAAGTGATTCAATCAACCAAACAATCAATCAATCAACTAAACAATCAACCTCAACCCTAGTCAGGTCAATGTGCTAATTTCACTCGGCTTATATCACGCCAAAACTAAAATATGCAAATGTGACTGGTTATGGAAAAGGCTCGAAATGATTGTTAACAGCAAAAACTGTTAAAGGGCGCAAGTAATAGAGATAAGGGATGAAGGAGGCTGGATTTAGTTTTGAAGCTACTAATATCAATGACCACGACATTGTTCAGTGCTTGCAGCCTAACCAAGCGAATACATCGTATCGTGTATGTACTACGAATAAGATAACTTGCATCAAAGTCTCGGAATCGTATCAAGCAGCACTCTATCTTATCTCTATATTTATATATTTAAAATCACGAACCAGGCATATTGTAGATTCTGTATACAATTATACATGTATGAATTTGTCCTCCGGCATGACCGATACCGTGCTCTCACTAAAAACGTAATGTTTGTCAGACGTGCCGACAATGTAATGCCGCAATGTAAGCCTTGTGCCAAACAGTTTAAAAGTAGCCTACCGTAGCCTACGACCAGTTGTATTCGTTAATTTTCATCAGTAGGATTCATCAATGTTTCAACGTATATTATAGAGTTATACACCCTATAGCGAGCATTAAAAAAAGTCAGAACAATCAAAATCAGTTCGTGGTTTTTAACGGGATTTCACCTTGCAAAAACTTGAACGGAACCACGCAATGCAAAAGTAATATAAAAATGGCGTCAGCAAATTTCTCGTGAAATTTGAAGTTTCCATTACTTGCGTTCGACTTGCAGACATATACCTAGAATCAACGCACAGCGAAAAAGAATCCCATTCAACTTGGACAACTTATTGACGGACACCAGTATATTACAACACGTAATCGACTTTGTAGCATCATCAGGACGACGTATATAATTATTGACATTTGACTTCCCATTTACTGAATTTGCAATGTCGCTTGTGTTATTGATGGCATTTATTGTCATGTGGTGCAAAATACCACGCTGTTATAAGCACCATAACATGATTTTTCTAATAAATAATATTAATAAGTGCATGCATTTTAGTGTATGGTAGCTTCATTTTTGAAGGTTCCTAAATTAGTCACCGTTTGCGTTCTCAGTTCAATCACTTGATAGATACAGCTGCTGTACAGTATAACATGAAGAGTAAAGATCAGACCGTTTCGTTATTTTGTTCAGTTCTGCTCGTAGTTCTTACAGCAAAAGAAGCGGCAGGTAAGGAATTTATTATTTATCAAACGTTGTTAAAGGGGTTACGATTCTAATTCTGGTCTAAATTGTAAAAGAAGAACTGTGTAGCTATAATTCTAATTCTAGTCTAATTTCTAAAATAAAACTGTGTAGTTCTAATTGTGACTCTAATTTGGAAAAGCTGGAAATTTTTTAGTTGTCAAACTCTGCTGCTAATGATCCATCGTATAATCGCAAGTAACCAATTTCAGGATCGTGCTATTGCAATATTTTTTCGACTAAAGACAAATGCTGCGCTTCGCTCAGCGGCGGGGTGGACTACTGTTGTACCGCAACCGAAGCCAAGTACTCTGGATATTGGTGCGACTCAAATGCAGATTGTGGCGATAGTGAGAAGAAAATTTGTTGCCAGAGGCGATCGGTTTGTTGTTCCAACGCCGAATATGAGGAAGAGAACCCACGGTGCTCTTCTGACGGGGATTGTAATTCGGAAGACCTGCCTTACTGTTGTCACGACGGCCGTTGCTGCACGTTTCACGAGCACGAAGGCGAAAAAGCAAATTGCTACTCCGACTCCGACTGTCGAACCTCCTCGAAGCCGCACTGCTGCTCAGACGCTACGTGTTGTCGGAGGATTGAGGACACCCCTGACGACACCTTTGACGACACCATTTCCAACTACCACTATACAGAGTATAATGGATACAGCTACACCGGATCTTCTGCTCCTTCGGCGTGAGTGGCATACCCGACGCATATTATCATGCGTATAGTCTAATTATTTAGATCATTTTCGAGAGCGAAATGACGATAATCTAATTTTAATCCAATTTATGAAATGCTTCTATGTTCTAATTTTAATTCTAATCTGATTTACGATTTCCCTGAAATTGCTACAGGAGAGAACTGTATAGTGCAAAACGAGCCAAGTTTGCTGTATAGTCAAATTGTACAAAATTTGGAAAATCTCAAAAATGCGCCGTTGTAATGACTCATTCTATAGAATATTGTTTAAAAAAACAATGCGCCTGCAAGAAGCTCACAGGAAGGTCGGTAGGATTACGGGCAAAGCGTTTGAACCTAGGCGCCGAAGAGTGGGCGGGTCGCCCACCATAGACCGGCGAGAAGACTAGTAATCACGAAACCACGGCTCTTGATTGGCTAAACGGCTATGCTTCAACAATCACGACAGCAGCAGCTTGCTGATTAGGTGTTTAGTACATGTTCAAGTATACATACATTTTCCATTCTTATGCTTAGGAGAACGAAGTCTGCTTTGATAAAAACTGAACTACGTTTTTGTTGAATATGATGGCAGAGGTTGCAGTCGGGTTTATAATTACATAGTTAAACAACAGTTCCATATGTTTCTGAGCTCTCATTGCAAATTAACATTCAACAAAATCTGTCAAATCCCGAAATTTTTCGTCGCTCTCGGCGCGAAATATTTGCCGACGATGTTTGCAAACATCATTACATGAACTCAGTGGTTTATTACAATTCATGTAAAATTAATTGCGAGTACTTTTAGATCGCCAATTTCCCGTTAAAATACTCCCGTCACGCTATCTCGTGTTATTTCCCACAAAATGTTTCGAACTGTAAGCAATAGTTATCCCACAGCGCACAGCGTGTCGAAATCGAAGTAAGTGTCACTGTACCACTTCTAAGAGTGAGATTATTAGTGAGAATTTATTTGTATTTGAGAGCTACAAAATTAAATGTTCAGAATATTTCTTCCTCGTATCATTAGGAATGATATTGTTTAGAGTTGTGACCCACAACCCCACATGAATGTTATATATATATATAATATGGATTGCTTTGTTTGAAATGCATTCATGTTAAAGTTAATAACTGCGGGTGCAGTACTAAAATCAATGTGAGCGAGTAAAGATCTCTACCACATTCTCAGTTGATTTACTATAGTCACACAAAGCAATAATATAAAACTCAATAGAGTTAACTCTCCCGTATTGCCTATCGCAGATGGGAATTCGGGATGTATACTTCGGGCTCGGACCATATGGATGAGCCCATACCAGATGGTTGTGTAAATAACTTTGGTTGGATCCCGAACATAGCACATATAATTATTATATCGTTAATTAATCGGGTGGTCCTCGCACGCGATTTAAGCGCGAAAGCGTAATGGTGAAGCGTTCGGCTTGCTGATGGTAGGTCGTGGGTACGATCCCCGCCCGGGTCAGACCAAAGACGTGATTAGTAACACTGGTATCCATGACTTCCCCGCTTGGCGCTCATGCATTACTGGCATGGCATGAAGGAGTGGTGCAAGACTTCGTAAGCCGTCCAAGGCTATATCTGCACATTTCTTGTACAGCGGCATATGCACATCATACACTCATGGTATGCATATGCACAGATCGTGTATAAGTGTATCATGACTCGGTGTACATGCCGCAAAAACATCAAGGACAAAATAAACTACGTCCTATCCTTTGTCCTTTCCGAAATACTTCCAATAGTAAAGTCCCAACCTGAAAAGACCGACCGGACTTAGACATCTTACCCATTGTTTTTTACTACAATCCTTAAAATATATGGGGAGGGCGCCAGACCTATAGGAAAGTTTTGAAAAGGAGCGCTGGAGGAAAGAAGGTTAAGAACTACAGTCTTAAACGGACCACAAAATATCTTTGACCCGGTCTGCATTGTACTGCGGTATTTTTACGGTCGGGGGTCATCATCATAAGAACATCGATTCCGTACCAATGATCTATATTCTATAACTACGTGCCATAACTGTTTAACCGACAACAATTTCGAGGGTTCCAACCATTCCATATCGCACACGTCAAATATATCGGGTGCAAATCTTCCGTATGGTCATATTACATGTATTTCAATTATGGCATAATTATACAACTTTTGAAAAAAGTTGTTCTTTTTGAAATAGCGTTTTTTTAAACACTATGTGACGCAAAGTGTTTTCAAACACTATTAACAACCCTACCTAGATTGCGGCGTGGATGTTGCGGCGTATATAGGATGTTCAATGTTCGATACGGCATCTCACGTCTATACTGCATATTGAGATATTGCCTTTGGAAATTCTGTTGTTTAGAGGCTGATGCCTCGGATACACTCGGTGTTATCAGCGCAGTATAACGTAATTTTTTTTTTTTCAGCAACACTATTATTGGCATAGGAATCGGCGTATCATCCATCATATTCATTATCAGCATAGTGGTATACAGGGCATGCAGAAGACCTACAACCATTCGAAGAAAGATATTAATCGAAAGTTAACCTATACTCGTAACATGCAGTATATATTGTATATATATTTATAGGCGTATACCTTCCCATTCCTGTTTCGGACATCTGAGGCGGTCGATGTAGTCAGCGTTGCTTCTCAAGAAGAAGAAAACTTATCCTAGAACTACTTGTAAAAAGTAGCTAGTCTTGCTTAAAACATGTTCAAATAAAAATGGAAGTATAGTCTAAAACAGGGGTCACCAACCTTTTGAAAACAAGAGCTACTTCATGGGTACCGATTAACGCGACGGGCTACCAGTTACTGCCGCCGTTTTCCCATGCTCAGTTGGATTTCTTCACTTAGATTAGTTAGACATTTAGATCACTGGGCAGGGTTTCCGTCCCTTACCAAGCACAGAAAACTCTCACTCATTGGGACGCACAACAGCGTCTCCGGGCTCAGTTGCGTTGACGCTAGGGTTGCGTTTATAACAAAAATCAATTCAAAACAAACATGTTTAGAACAAGGCCCTTGTTTAAAACATGCTTTTATTTGAACCATGAATATTTCATTGTGACGTCACATTGGATTGACATTCACAATTGGAAATGTAGGGTAAATATGGCTCCTTCGACGAAGAGGGTTTCCGATCACTGTCATGAACAGACCAAAAATATCTTTGACCATGCAGGACTACATCGTTTAGCAGCATTTTTACGGTCGGCGGTCATCATCATCAGAACACCCATTCCATACCAATAATCTATATATCTACGTGCAAACACTGTTGAACCGACGACGATTTCGAAAGTTCCAGCCACCCCACATCGTATACGTCGACTATTTTGGGTCCGTATGTTCATACTACATGGTTTTCTGACGTATTTACGCAATTATGACGTAATTAGACAACGTTTGAAAAAAACATTTTGTTTTTTCAAAAAGGCATTCGTCTAAAACACCGTTTATTTTAAATGCAACCCTAGTTGCCCCACTGCGCGCCGAAGCGCCAATCGTGGCGTTGAGACTCGGGAATATTAACTGGATTTTCGTAAAGCCTCCGCGTGGGTGAACACGAGCAACGCCATGATCGAAAACTGCGTTCGTATGTTTCTTAGGCTCGACTGACCCATGTTTAACTGCTTCTCATATGAAACCCTTCTCTGCTTCGACTTTCAAATCTCTCATTTGAATATTTTCTACTGCAACCGCGGGTGACTCATTTGGTTCTCGCGGGCTACCGGTGACCCCTGGCTTAAAATATAACCACTTGACCAAGTAGAGAGAGCAGGTAAAATCTAATTATAAGTCCTCCGAAAAAAGTATATTGACCACCTCTGCTATATCATAATGTGGCACCGCGACAAATCATGGTGTATTTGTATTGATTGATGGTAATTCTACCGAGTGTCTCTTTATTTGTGCGATCAATGAGCGCGTGGTGGACACGAACTGAACTGTGCTGTCATCGAAAGTATAGTTTCACTAGCGGTAAAGTACAAGTTTCAATACCGTTAAAACTAATTGCAGTAAGTCTATGTTGACACGTCTCCCACCGCATGTAAATCACATCGCTCATATTGAGGTTGTCAGAAGTAGAAGTAACGTAATAAATGTCTACTGAAGTACAAGTATAACTAGCTATTTCCAAGTAAGTAAAAGTGAGTATTCCAGGCATACTTTTCCTAAAAACTGTCATGTAGAAGTGGAAGTAATCTAAACACACAACCAATGTTCCCTCTAATTTTTGACGAGTCTGCGCACACTCACCAACTCACTGCGCAGACCCTTGGACAACACTGCGTAACGACTCAAAAAGGTCATCAATTCAGATTTTTTGTGCGCAAGTTAGATTTTCTGTGCGCAGAGACCATGTCAGCACTGCGCATTTGCGCACATGCGCAGCTTAGAGGGAACATTGCTTGAGTACTTCGTAAAAGTTGAAGTACTTCGTCACTTACCACTTATATCATCTGCGCAGATATCTACACACTTACATTATTTGAAGAGCTTCTTGGACGTACAGAACTGCAATATACTTACATTATTGTATATGTATTATTGCTGCTTTTTACATATTCATCTTGTTTGTTGTATATTTCCCGCATGACGAAGAAATAAAAATCTCAGTATTTCTTTCCTCTGTGACTCGTTCACGCATTAAGCGCATCTCTCAATCATTATGAGATTATAGTAGTGAAGAGTTATTATACCAACTCCTGAATGAAGCAAAGCAGTTCCACCCGTCTTTGGTCAATCAATTTACTTAAAGGGACACTGCGCTCTAAAAATGATGTGGTCTCAAATTGAAGGTAAAAACGAACAAAAATTTTTGGCCGCAGCCATTTCCTTCAGAACGCCACCGTAATGGAGCTGCAATTTGTTGAAATTTCTACAAGACCAGGTGCCGCGGCTGCTTAACCCGTTACATGGCACGATGTCTTCATCGTCGCACTTGCTCGACGCGATAAGGCAGTCACGCAGAGAACGAAACTAAGACACATTTCCTTCATAACATCGGCTGACAACTATCTAAAATTCATTCTCTGCGTGACTGCTTAATCGCGTCGAGCAAGTGCGACGGTGAAGATATCATGCCATGTAACGGGTTAAGCAGCCGCGGCAGCTGGTCTTGTAGAAATGTCAATAAATTGCAGCTCCATTACGGTGGCGTTCTGCAGGAAATGGCCGCGGCCAAAAATTTTTGTTCGTTTTTACCTTCAATTTGAGACCACATCAGTGCAGTGCCCCTTTAAGGGAGATTTCGAACGGGCTCTTGTGGAAAGGTAGGCATATCCATGCTAGGTGTGATAGCTAGGGCGATTTTTTTTGACATGTCAAAAAAAGTCAAAATTAGGTCAAAATTGTAGCGTTAGGTCAAAATTTGTCAAAATTGTTTACAAAGTCAAACATTTTTTGACCTCTGCATTTCGTCTGTATCGTAGATTTTGCGCTGTCGGTGAACTTATGATTTGATATTTTACAGCTTGTAGCATACTTTATAGGCCTACCGTTGTAACCGGCCCATCGTCTGCTCATTGTGAATCATAAACGGTCAAATGAAACAAATAGTGACATGGTTTTATGGTCAACGTACCGCAATATCCTAACTGAAGCAAGACTGCTTGGACATTGCATGGTTCTTATATCAAGAAGAGCAAGCTGAAAAATTGTGATATAGACAACATTGTTAGAATGAAGCAACAAGGTGTGTCACCAGCAGTGCGCACACAACTTCAGTGTTGTCAGCCAACAAATGCTGCTGTTGAATGTTCTTTCTCCATTCTTGGCAAGCTACTTAGTGAGGACAGACACTTTCTACCCGATAATGTAGGAAAGTATCGTTCGTTATAGCCTACTACAACAAATTTTAATTATTTCCACCATAATACGTAATGTAACTACTGGAATTCTTCATAGGGCCATATTTCGTTGATATACTAGTTTTTCATGTAAAAATTTGACAGTTTTTGAGCCAAAAACGTTTTTTCAGGCCAATCTACTTTGTAAGGACAGACAGTTCCAACCAGAAATGAAGATAAGTAGTACAATTTTAACATTATATGCGAAAACACCTAATTTGTATACGTGAGGTCAAAATTTGGTCAAATTTCAGTTTTTTTAGGTCAAAATCTTCCGTTTTTTAGGTCAAAAAAAATCGCGCTAGTGATAGCCAATGTCTTGAGAATAAAATACATCGTGTATGATCGTAATCTCTAGGAGACACAGAGGTGGTAAAAGTTAGCAGTGTTGCTAATCAATTAGAAGCGCAACCGCAAATTTCTACTGATTTACAAGTGGAAATTGCAATGTCAGGACATGTCGAAGTACTACAAGTGAACCCGCAGAAAACGAAAGGTATGAAAAGTACTCTGGTAAGGCCATCGGCGAAGCCGTATCAGCTATAGCAGGGGTTCTCAACCCGCGGCCCGCGGGCCGCATGCGGCCCGTAGACGTATATTTTGTGGCCCGCGACATCTTTCATTACAAACGCAATTACTAATGACACGGTATTGTTACAAATTAATTTAGATACTTAGCTCTTTTATCGCACCGTCTCTGTTTCGTTTGATTACTCATTCTTGAAGACAGTGGTTCTCAAACTGAGGGCACGCGCCCTCTTTGGTGCGTGAAGCATCTGAAGGGGGCGCGAAGGTGCGGTCAACTGAAAAAAATTTCGCGCTGCGCGCAATTTATCCCTAATTCACTGTTATTTCTCTGTGTATAGTCCGAATTTCAAATTTGAGAATTCTCTGATCAACGGCTATAACCTTCTATGCCATCAAACTAGCCGTTTGTATTGCTAGCATTCTGGTTGCATTTTGTTATATGACGATAGGGGGGGGGCACGAATTTTTTCCCTATCAAAAAGGGGGGGGGCGTGACTAAAAAATGTTTGAGAAGCACTGCTTCAATGTGCTCTCGTTTCTTGATATATGCTCGACTTCAGATTGTTGTTGTTTTGAATCATTATTCGGCTGGACTCTGGTTCAAGAGAATCCCGCTTCTTAGTAGGGCCTAGACTTTTAAAGAGTGTTTGACTCACTGCGAACGGTTGTTGAGATTGCCGACGACGTTACAGACGCATCGTTTAAAATTGCTTCGAATATCGCTAAACCCAAGAAATCTGATATAGAAGGTGTGCTTTCAATAAAATCGTAACATACTTTGCGAATATTTGCTGTTTCCGGAACTTAGCAGCAAGGACAACATCACCAGACAAATTTCGAAGATGCAATCGTCTGATTCAATCCTGACCAGACGAGTAACATTAATATCAGTCAATCTTTTATTGCCTGTTCTGAAACACGTTGCCGCGTAGACTACTTTTACGCAGCCTTGGATGAATCCACCGACATTGTATAACTATTTATCTGGTTGAATTTCATCAGAGTGGACATATATGCAGAGAAATACTGGCTGGGCAAACGTGGGGAGGGGACCAGCAAAAAATATCAACTTGACAAAGCTGACTTCTGTAACTATATTGATACAGTGCCCTAGGCATGAACGGAAAGGAGAAATGTTGATTGTTTTGCTCAGAAATGCCCCCAAAAACCAGATTTCTTCTCATATCACTCAGAGCTCAATGTGATAATGGTCTCTGTAACGCAAAAGTTATAGTAATTTTATACTTGCTCGCCCACGCATTGGAACAAAGAGTTCGGCTCTCTGGTGGAAGGATTTGAAGTTGCATATACCGACTTGACAACGAATGTAATGCACGCTCCATGAAGGGATTTACATGCGCCGCTAGAAGATACACATTCTCACAAGCAGCAGCTGCAAACTTACGAACGCTGTTCATTATTACTTTATAATGCATAGAAATGTACTAAATGCCGGTATACGACTGGTAAGTCGGCTACAATAGCCTAAATTTAATAGTAGCCCATGAATGCAAGGTAACATAGTTCTGCGGCCCGCAGCGTCTTTTGCTGTTAAAATGCGGCCCGTTATACAAGGAAAGTTGAGAACCCCTGAGCTATAGTGAGGAATAGTGGTTTTGGACACAGGAGAAATTCGAACAACAGCAACAACAATATTTTGGAAGTCAAAGCAATTTCACCATTTCAAAATGCGTTCTTCCGAAATCTGAAATCAGGTCGCGGGCCGCCGCAATATATGACCTCGCGGGCCGCGTGTTGGTGAACCCTGAATTAGAGCGAACTGCCGATAATCCGATTTAATTTGTGAAATGTTCCTATAATCTAGTTCTAATTGAAATCTAAATTCTGGTTTTCCCTAAATTCTAATCTAATTTGGAAAACACTGTCTAACTATAATTCTAATTCTAATCAAATTTGAAAAATAATGTGTGGCTATAATTCTACTCCTGGTCTAATTTGGAGAAAATTGCGTTGCTAGAACTGTAATTCTAATCTAATTTCAAAATTCTGGAAATTTTACAGTTGCCCAACTGCGCCCGACATATTCGCCCAGTTAAGGATAATTTGACGTTTTTAGACAATGTCAATTTAATTGCATCATCACATCTCGTGAATATCGTTTCTACTCACGTATTATCGTGCTACGTTTTGTTGATGCTGTGACACGAGAGATCGAGGTTTCAAGGCTTTCACGGGGGAAGAAAGCACCAAATCTATAATTTCAGAACTCGAAAAATTCGTCTCAATATAATAAGATGATATCACTCAGCACCAATGCCTTATGTATTAATACGAAGCTGTCAGAATGATATTCACTGTGTCAGGTCAGTGTGACACTATCATTTGGCTTATATCACGCAAAAATCTAAGTATGCAAACGCGACCGGTTATGGAGGAGGCTCGAAATAATTATTGAGAGCAAAGGCTACTGATCTGACGCAAGTAAGAGAGAGAGAGAGGGAGTGAAGGAGACTGGATAAACTTTTCGAAGCTACCAACATCAATAACCACAACATTGCTTCTCATGTTGTTCAGTGCTTGTAGCCTTATACCATCGAATACGTTGTGTCGTAGACGTAGTACGAACTGGATAAGTGGCATCAAAGTCTCTGAGTCGTATCAAGCAGCACCCTATCTTATTTCTACATAGCCCTATGTATATATATATCTTCAAAATCACCTAACTAGTCGAATCACTATGAGGCATAGTATACATTCTGTATACAATAATACATGTATGAAATTGTCCTGTGGCATGACCGATACCGTGGTCTCACTGAAAACGGACTGTTTATCAGACGGGCTGAAGTAAAACCGGAACTCGCTTCTCAGCATCATTATCAGTATCAGTTTATTAGCAATTTCATCCGATCAGAACATCACAAGATTGGGATACAATGAAACAATAGGAAGGTGTCGAAACGACTTGGAACAGTCTTTGACATAATCAGACACCCAGCACCTGTACCTAGACGATGTAAAGCAGAGGCATGCAGACTGAAAAGTAGGCTATAGGAAGACAACTTAAAAAAGACAAGCGATAGAAAATGAGGTAGCATGTGTCGGAACCGGAAGGCGAGTTCGATAACACTGGAATATATGTTACAATGATAGATTTAACGCATGTCTGTAAAATGAATTTCTGAAATTAATGCACGATTGAAAGCCCCATCAATTCTTCCTGCGGGTTGGTTACTAAACTAATCACAGTCAACGTTTTCAGTTCGATCCCTCGATAGATACAGCTGCTGTCTAATATAACATGAAGAGTGAAGTTCACACCGTTTCTTTATTTTGTTCTGTTCTGCTAATAGTTCTTACTGCAAAAGAAACGAAAGGTAAGGTATTTAATATCTATTAAATGTTGTGACATGTTTGACTCAGTCAGTACATAGCATGGGGTGGGCAGACCTATTTCATGCGCGAGCCGCATATCAAAAATCTTAACTTTAAAGGAGCCACGACATAAACATACGAATTTATTGCGTCGCAATGAAATGTAGATAAATGAAGTTTATTATTGTGGATACCGTGCGTCTCCACCTGGGCTGCAAGGTGATTAAAGTCGGGCTGATATGACGTCAAATCACTGTGGAGAAGTTCCATCGATGGCTGATGAGAATTTAAGAAAGATTTCAGCTCTGTAATCTTATTACTCCGTAAATCTGTCTTTGTTGGGTAACTCATGTCAAAGTTTTGGTATTTGGTTTCGTAATGATGTTTAAAGTTACTGGTATATTTTCCGGTTCATACTTAGGGCTGGGCAAAATCGAGTACCTGAGTTATTCGAATCTGAATCACGTAATATGCTTCGAGTGGAGTCGAGTAATCGAGTATCACTCATTTTGACGCCATAACAAACGTGATGTGTGAAAGTTTAAACATGTACCTTTTATGCCACCACAAAGAATATAATGCCTGTTATCCATCACATTGAAGATATTTTGGTATTTGGTCGACTATACCGATTTTATTGCACTTGGTGACAATGTTGCGGGACGACCTGACTTCAGAAATCTGCTAGTTTCAGCAACTTCGTATAGCTTTGTACTATATGTTCCGTATGCTACGATACGGCCAATCAAGGTTTCAAGGCTTCAACAGTGAAAATGACCATCGATTACTGTCATCACAATTAATACTCGATTCAGATTCGAGTACTCGAATCATTATGCCCAGACCTATTCATACTTTCTTTTCTTGCAATTATCAGTCGACGGCATATTCTTGGTCAAACTTAGTTATTGCTAGCCTTCACAATACAAATAGAAGAGCCTAATTCACTATTGCTAGCCGGGAAATAATTGTGACCTGCGCTGGCGTGATTATAATTACCAAGTTCATTGTTGAACGCAATGATTTATCATTGATTGAAGACAATACACCACTGTTGCGGGTGAAACATTTATGTGAACTCGATTCGGGAGTTAAATTGCAAAGTTTTAACTCTGTAGTGCCACATTCCCAAAAAATTTACAAGTCATGCATAAACCATAACGAAAGACACAACACGAAAGCAATACGTATATTGGTAATACGCCATAGAATGCATCAATTTATAATCAGGTTAAACCTCTCTAGCAAAATGGCGAAACGCATGTGCATGTGCATTGTGCAATAGGGCTGTTCAAAAATAACTTTATTTCCTGAATCTTGCTGGTTACTTGATTAAATCGTTAGGTTGCCTTAAAAAACGACGCACACCAAATTTGAATTCATTCCGACAAATATTCGCGGTTTACGTAGAGTTTGAAAATTTTGGATTTGCCCAAAAACGCAAAAAAAAATTTTTCTCAAATTTTTCTGCCAACCCCATGAAATTGTTGGGCTGACTTCAAAAACAATGCAAAACAAATTTGACTCAATTCCAAGCCGTAGAAGCGGAGTTATTCCAGTTTTTCGGTGATAATTCTTGGATTATCCACCAATCAAGGATAATCCCAGAATTATCGAATAAAAACTGAAATAACTCCGCTTCTACGGCTTGGAATTGAGTCAGTTTTCAGTGAGAGCGTGGTATCGGTCATGTCGCGGGACAAATCGATTCATGTATTATCGAATACATAATCTACAATGCGCCTGATTCGAACCGGTGATTCCGAATATATAGACATAAGACAAGGTAAAGCTTGATACTAATCAGAGACTTTGATGCGAATTATAAAATTCGTAATACTTATCTTAGACCCATTCATAGTCTTTGCTGACAATAATCCAATATTCATTTCGAGCCCCTCCATAACCCGCCACGTTAGCATACTTGGGTTAATGCATATTCACGAGAAGAATCGCTGGCTTGATATGAAATGAGCTTCATTCAATGTCGAAGTTTTCAAGGATTCTGTAATTCTAATTTTTATCTAATTTGGGGAAAATTTGTAGCTATAATTCTAATTTTAATCCTAATTTGGAAAGGAAAATACTGTGTAGCTATAATTTCAATTCTAATCTAATTTGAAAAAACTGTGTAGTTATAATTCTAATTCTATAGTATAGTTTGTAAAAGACTGTGTAGCTATAATTCGAATCTAATTTGAAAAAAACTATGCATATATAATTATAATTATAATTCTAGTCTAATTTGGAAAAACGACTGTGTAGCAGAGGTGGTCAAAGTAGCCAAGAAAGCTACTCAGGTAGAAGTAGAAGTAGCGAATTAAAAATCTACTCAAGTACGAGTAGAAGTACTTCTTCCATAAGCCACCTAAAACTACTTGAAGTAAAAGTAGAATTGACTGACCGTAAATCTACTCATGTAAGTAAGTAGTTTTGAAAACAGTCCTAATTCGTTCGCATGGACTGTTTAAATCTACAAATTGAGCTATGGGAAAATGCATGCAGAGAGCTTGATTCGTATTGATGCATCCCAAGAGGTATCAATTTTCAACATAATAAGCATTCTTTCGCATCATGGTATGCAAATTATAGTATTGATGTGAAAATGCGATACTAACCCTTTGTTTACTAGAAAACCCCGTTTTAGAGAACATCATGGCATGGCGCCCCACCCCATATTATAAGGCCCCAAGTTTAGGCGAATGGTAATACCGAGAAGTTGTATCGGATTCAATTTCAACACTTTGCGCGATTAGTATACGGTAATAACAAACATTGTGGATCGTAAAATTTATATTTAGTGTAGCTTTATTTTCGGAAAACGAAGGCATTACTACACTTGCTTTTATGCTTCATCATGTATGTTCTGCAGAAAAAAGAACTGAAAGTAATTAGAACTCAAAGCATGATACTCGGAATTGAAAGTGTAATACAAATATCACTTTTAAAAAGCGGAAAGTATATGTCATGTCTTTTGTCCACGAAGCTTCAAAGGTGACGTGCAAAAAAGCCAGGTGTAACGTTAAAAAAAGCCTGATTTTCCAGATTAGCGGGACACGTCATTGCCGCTACTAGATTACGATATGATAGGTAATTGCAAGATTGCGGAACGGTAGTTTCAAACATTATGGCGGGCGATATTTACTGTGATGAAATATTTGATATGGCTGACAATGCGGTGTGAGCGGAACCAAGCAATGCTTAATTATATTCACTGATACTTTCGTGAAAATATAGTTGTCACTCCATAACTACTGTGCGGGAAGCGCAACAAAATTTCTGGGCTTTACTTGACTTTTATGAATATTAAATGTTGGTACTCCGTGAAAACAGCCCCGAAATCCCTCAGGCTATCTTTCGTATTGAGGTTAAACTACTTCTACTTGACAAACTGAAAATACCGAAAAGTAAGTAAGTAGATCACAAAATATTACGAAGTAGAAGTAGAAGTAGAGAAAGTCAGATCTTCTTGAGTATGTACCAGAAGTAGAGGAAAACTATTTGAGTACTTCTAAAAAGTACTACAAGTACTTCGTTACTGACCACCTCTGCTGTGTAGCTTAGCTATAATTCTAATTCTGATCTAATTGGGAAATAAATATGAAGGTATAATTCTAATTCTAGTCTAATTCGAAAAAAACTGTGCAGCTATAGTTCTAATCTATTTTTTTTAAACTGTGCAGCTATAATTATGATTCTAGTCTAATTTGGAAAACCTGAAAATTTTCTAGTTGTCAAACTCTGCTGGTATTCATCCATCATATAATCGGAAGTAACCAATTTCAGGATCGTGCTATTGCTACCTCTATTCGAGTAAGAGCAAATGCTGCCCTTCACTCAGCGGCGGGCCGGACTTCTGTTGCACCGCAACGCAAGCCAAGTACTCTGGATATTGGTGTGACTCAGATGCGGACTGCGGCGATGGCGAGAAGACAATTTGTTGCCAGAGGCGATCGGTATGTTGCTCCAACGCCGAATATGCGGAGGAGAACCCACTGTGCGCTTCTGACACGAATTGCACTTCGGAAGACCTGCCGTACTGTTGTGACGAAGGACGTTGCTGTACGTTTCACGAGCACGAAGCCGAAAAAACAAATTGCTACTCAGACTCGGACTGTGGAGATCCCTCCAGGCCGCACTGCTGCTCAGACGCTAAGTGTTGCCGGAGGATTGACGACACCTCTGACGACACCGTTTCTAGCTACCACTATACAGAAGATAATGGATACAGCAACGCGGATACATCGTGAGTGTCATACCCGACGTATATTGATATGCGTATGGTATAATCTTTAGATAATTTTCGAGTTACGCGAATCTATAGATCTACGTCCAACTTTATGCATTATGTCTGAATGCATGTCCAGACTTGGAAAACTAGATAATTCTAGTTGTCTAGTTATCTTAATGAGACCAGTGGTTCGCAACCCTTTTGCCTCTGTGGACCCCTTTTATACCATCACGGACCCGGCGGACGCCCGCAAGTTTCCGTTCAAAACTAGCTCAATTATCGTGCCGCCGGCATCTGTCATGTGCAAATATTATTATCATTAGGCTTGTGATAAACAGCCACAAATGACTTTTCCTGAAAATACTGTCATACTAATCATACTATAAGTAGAAATTGGGTAGACTTTCATTATTTCGAAGCGAATTTTGTGGATTTATTCTATTGTCTTGAAAATCCGCGTTTTCGATTTGATATGAACGAGTGCCGAAAATCCATTTCTACAAATATGTAATATGTAATATTAAAACGCATAACTCTCCCGACGTTACATTGTGGCGTGCTCGTAACATATAGGACACCAAAATTGAGAAACAGAGTTTAAATGAGAATATCACGTCCATTCATATCTTGCATTTCATTTTGAAGTTATTCTGAAATGGTGGTTATGAATATTACAGAAGAAAAGGGATTTCAGGTCAAGGTTTCAATCCCTATACATTGGGACAAATTACGAAAAAAAAATCAGGAATTTCTGCTTCAGACGACTGTCCACTAATTCACGGAGACTATGACAACTTCATATTGAAAATGTTTTGCAAAGATTTCGAAGTTACCCTGTTTGAGCTTCTCCAGCTTCTCGCGTTTCCACAAACCCCAGCAAAACGCTTCTGAAGGGCAATATCTTTGCATAGGCTATTAGCAATTTTGCAATCAAAATACGTTTGCACAGTAGGATATTTCCTTTCATGCGATCATTCTAATGACATGAGTCCTGAAGTTTCAGCTCTCGTTTCAATCCTAATCTATCACACGATTCACCTGTAATTGTTGCTGAAGAACTATATGCTATAGCGCAAAACGAGTAGGTTGCGGTTGTCTAAAATTTGGAAAATCTCAATAATGCCCCCTTGTAATGTATCATTCCACACAATCTACAGACTATTGATGAAAACAAAACAATGAACCTGGGGGATAAGCGTTTGAAAGTAGGCCCCGACGAATGGGCACTGGGCGATGGGGATGCAACCGACCATAGAACACAGCGAGAAGTCTGGTAATCACGAAACCACGGCTTTTGATTAGCTAGTCGGCTATGCTTCGATGATTACAGAAGCATTATAGATAACGGTAGGTTAATTATATATTGTGCAGGCATAGTGTCCTATATGGCGTGGACACAAGCAAATCTCGCGGCTCAGTGAAATTGGTCTACGTCACACTTTTCTTTTGGTTCAAGGCAACTTTACGGCCAGTTTTGACCGGCTTGCCGAGCCTCAAATTCGATCAAACGGGTATCGATGGAAATCTGCTGCTGAACTGATTACGAAAATATAAATTTTATTCTGCTCATGGTCCTGGAGCCCCCAAAACCAGCCTCGAATTTGGCATTGTGATCGAGTTTTGACATTGTGACGCGACTATTCTGTCTGCTAAAACGAGAGTGAAGCTACGAAGAAAGAGACAGACAGCCCTGTTGCCGTGCTGCGTCACAATTTTGAAGAAAAAAATTGGAAAAATTGCATGAATTTCCAAAAAAACTCAATCATTTATGTTAATTCCTGAAAACACGACAGATCGGCATGCGACAGTTTAGCACAGTGGTTCTCAACCTTTTTTAGACACGCCCCCCTTTATGATAGTGAAAAATTTCACGCTCCCTTTATCGTCATGTCACAAAATCCAACCGGGATGCTAGCAACCCCAACAGATTGTTTGATGGCATGGAAGATTATTACTGTTGATGACTGAATTCAAAAATATGAAATTCGGTCTATATATAGAGCAACACGCTTGAATTGGAGGTAAATTGCGCAGATTTTTTTCAGTTTACCACTTCTTCGCGCCCGCCTTCAGATGCTTTCACGCCCCTCCAGGGGGCGCGCCCCCAGGTTGACAACCACTGGTTTAGCATGTGCCACTTTGACAAGTGACTTTACAACCCCTCAACTTACCCTAACAACGAAATCACTACTTAAACTTATATAACCTAACCCAATCCTAAATCTACTAAACCATACCCGACCCTAACCCCGAATTGTACCCACATGACGCGGGGCACATTATCGTGTAAGACTGGAAACTGTATATGCGAGCTACTCACAACCGCGTCGCCGGCCGGACTCGGCCCGCGAGCCGTATGTTGCCCGCGCCTGATTTATAAGTACAAGCTGTAACTGTAATCGTATGTAACCGTAACCGTATGTAACTGTAACCGACAACGACTTCTAGGGCTCGAACCATCCCATATCGCGCACGTCGACTATACGCCCATACTACATTTTTTCTCGGAAGTAGGCCTATTCACACAATTATGGCATAACTATACACCATTTGAAAATAATGTTCCTTTTAAAATGGCATTTTTATAGTGTTTTAAAACACTATGGACGACCCTGTCTACATTGCGACGTAGCAACAATTATATTCAATGTTTGATACGGCATGTCATGTCCCCGTCTATACTGCATATTGAGATATAGCCGTAAGAAATTCCGTTGTTTGGAGGTGTATGCGTCGAATACACCCGGTGTTATCAGTATAACGTAAAATAAGTATTTTTGTTTACAGCGGTACTATTGTGGGCGTAGCAATCGGCGTACCTCTCATTTTACTCGTTGTCGGCTTGAAGATGTGCAGGCTATACAGAAGACCTGCGACCATCCGAAGACAGATATTAGTGGAAAGTTAAATTATATTCGTATCATATGTTATTGTATATAGGAGTATACCTTCCAATTCCTCTTTCGAACTTATCTTAAAACTAGTTGCAAAAAGTAGCTAGTTTTGCTTAGAACACGTTCAAGTAAATGTGAACGTATAGTCTAAAACAGGTGTCACCAACCTTTTTGAAATCAAGAGCTTCTTATTGGGTACTGATTAATGCGACGGCTACTAGTTACTCCCGCCGTTTACGCCCGGGCATGGTTTCCACCGCTTACCAAGAACAGAAAACTCTCACTCATCGGGACTCACACCGTCAGCGTCTCCCTGCTCAGTTGCATTACCGCGCAGCGCGACGTTGCGCCAATCTCTGCGTGTTGAGACTCGGGAATATTAACTATATTCTCGTAAAGCCTCCGCGCTGGCGAAAACGAGCAACACCCCTGCTCATATGAAACCCCTCTCCGCTTTGACTTTCAAGTCTATCATTTGAATATTTGCTACTGCGACCATGGCTCATACTGAGGCAGTCAGAAGTATAAGTAACGTAATAAATGTCTACTCAAGTACAAGTAGAACTAGCTATTTACAAGTAAGTAAAAGTGAGTATTCCAGGCATACTTTTGCCTAAAAACTATCATGTAGAAGTGGAAGTGGTCTAATCAAATAAGCCCTGAGTAAGAAACGCATCAAAGCTAACCTGTTCGAGTACTTCGTGAACGTTGAAGTACTTCGTCAGTGGCCACTGATATCTGCACAGATATTTACACACTTACATTATTGTGTATGCATTATTGTTGCTTTTTACATAATCATCTTGTTTGTTGTTTATTTTCCGCATGACGAAGCAATAAAAATTTCATTATTTGATTCGTTCACAGATGAGCCGCATCTCTCAATCATTGCGAAATTATGGTAGTCAAGAGTTATACCCACTCCAGAATGAAGCAAAGCAGTTCCACCCGTCTTTGGCTGATCCATTTACCTAAGCGCGATTTAGAACGGGCTCTTGTGGAAAGGTTGGCAAAGCCATGTTAGGTGTGATAGTCAATGACTTGAGAATAAAATACATTGTCTATGATCGGAGTCTGTAGAAGAAACGGAGGTGGCAAGAGTTATCAGTGCTGCTAATCAAGTAGAAGTGTAGCCGCAAATTTCTACTCATGTACAAGTGGAAATTGCAATGCCAGGACATTTTAAAATACTGCAAGTGAACCTGTATAAAACAAAAGGCTTGAAAAGTTCTCTAGTACAGTGGTTATCAACATTCGGTCCGTGGCAAGTTTCTTGTCGGTTCGCCAAATATATTAGGATGTTTTATCTCAATTAGCCTACATAATGCAAGAAGTTGAACTCTTGTCTATTATTGCAGAAATGAAACATCGTATTCTAATTAGATACGGAGTTCATGGTCTACGTCGGGCGTACGTCGGAAAAAGCATAAGTGCAATTGTTTTGTGAAACTGTATAAAAGTGGACTGCTTTTCGGACAAGTTATACGTGAAAGCTACGGAGATATTAAACGAACTTCGTTGAATTCAGGCAAAGCAAGCAACGCTTGGCAGTATAACAGAGGCTATAGCAAATAGCAACGTTGCAGTTCCTTCGCAGGATACCGCACAATCACAATCAAATTTGGGTCTTTGGCAGGACTTCTCGAACTTCGCCTTGTAGAATCTTCAATAGAAGCACGCCTAAATATATACTATCAAAAGGCAGCGTTAAATGACGTTTCAAATCTATTAAATTTGAACTGCATACACTTATCATAATTAGATTTCTTTCAAGTTTCCCCGGTACGCTTGGTCAAGGTGGGCAACCACTGTTCTAGTAAGTAGTTTAACAGAGTAGATTTGATCTCGGACTCGCATCCTTTCAGTAGTTAATCGGAAATGACTACTATAGTTATTGCACGATGTGTTTTCGCGACTAACGCAAGGTGACAAATGCCACTACAATAATAGGCCTACGTACGGATTTTCCTCGACATGTCCGGAATTTCACTGTTAAAATTACGTCTTGGAGAAATTCTAAAATATACCTAAATGTTCGGAATTTTGAATGCTTGAAGTAGGCTCAAATTTTATTCGTGAATAAACATAAACAATATTATTTTGCAATCAAAAATAAATAAAAATGACCATCGTTTACTGAAATAAGTCTAATTGTCATCGCAATTATAAGATCATGGTATATTGCCAGATATGTTTAAGGCCATTTGGAAGCTTTATTCAAATACAGTGAATCTAAACCTGGTGGTCGTTTGCCTTTATTCTGGGGACCGCGAAGATGTTGAAAGTATTCAGCTTTTTAAATTATCAGGTTATCAATTTTTGAGCTGGGTCACGAAACATTATCAAATTGGAAATGAGGGTACGAGCTCAAGACCATAAAAGGTTAGAAACCCCCGGATGTGAAACCTGCTGCTGCATAAGAGTAATACATGGAAGAGCCAATAATATTGATTGAGCGCACAGACAAAATTTAACAACCAGATGCATATAGTAAGCCCCCAAGAAGTTTCATTGATTACCCTATGGTGGACCCAAGATCAGTGTTTTTTGGGGTGGAAGGGGGCTGAAAAAAATGTTGTTTCGGACCTACTGGTTACAACACACAGCCAGAAAACTGAACCGACCTAACAGTATTTCAGGGCTGTCAAATACACGAATGACCGGCGGGCAGGATGCAGCCCACCAGACGATTTCATCCGGCCCGCAAAGAAATCGGTTGCAAACCATAGCAATCATCAAAGATTACATTAGAGATTGCCCGATTCAAAACCCATGTTCCACTCCACTACCGTATACAGTCGATAGGCAAAACTTTGCTTGTGTGACGTCATATTGAAAGACAATGTGATCAGACCTCGTTCTTAATCCCGCTAGTAGGCGTTAAAGATTGTCCTGAATTTGAGCTACAAAATATGGTAATCCTGACTACAAATATAGCTGTAATCTTTGAGAATTAATTGTGTATATAATGATACAGGGGATTTCAGCCGGTTCATACGACAGTTCCACTCACAAAATTGAAGAAGCAAACCTACCCCAAACTACTTCTACTTTCCAGAGTCCAAATTGTAAAAAGTAAGTACTCAAATTTACCTGCTAGGAGATTTCAACATAGACCTTCTTAAAACATCAAATAAATACTCTAGGGAATTAGCTGATCTTATAACTAACTATTCTTGTCAATCACTGATAAATGATCCTACTAGAATAACTCAAAAGACTCAGTCGCTGATTGATCATATCTTTACGAACAGCTACTCTCAGCACGACTCTGGTATATTGATCAGTGACATATCTGATCACCTGCCAATATTCTGTAAGATTGCTAATACCTCTCCAGGAGTTAAACCAAAAATATCTTTTATTCGCGACTATAGAAGACTCTCACTTGATTTGTTTTCATCCGAACTTACTGAAGCATTAACTGACCTACAACCCGTCTGCAGTTCCGAACCCAATAACATTAACCAATGCTTTACCTCATTCATTAGTTGTATTAATTCACTTTTGGACAAATACGCACCTCTTCGCAAACTAACGCGCAAAGAACGCCGGTTCTCGACCAAACCTTGGTTCACTCATGCAATCCGTAAATCTATAGCAACTCGACGTAAACTATATAAAAGTCACTTTTTATCAGGCAATGCTGATAAAATAATTTTATACAAAAAGTACACTAATATTCTTACAAAATTGAAGAAAAAATCTAAAAGCAATTATTACCGGGACCAATTCCAGAAGATTCAAGGGAATCAACAAGAAACCTGGAATCTCTGTAATCGATTATTCAAAACCTCCAAACCAAAAAAATTTCCATCGAAAATCAGTAATGAAAATGTCATTATTACTGCTGAGAAAGACGTATGCAATGAGTTTAATCAATACTTTGCGAACATTGGAAAAAATCTTGCAGATAAACATGTGTTATCTAGAACCTACAAGAACTGCCTAGGTAGGCCCCAACCTAACTCAATTTTTATTGAACCAACAACAGAGAATGAGATCATCACAATTGTGCACAATCTAAAAAAAAACTCGGCAACAGGGCCTGATGGTGTTCCTGTTAATATTTTGAAGGAAACCATATCCATAACAGCGCCAACCCTCACTGTATTGATTAACAAATGTTTCGAACTTGGGATCTTTCCTGATTGTCTCAAAGTAGCACGAGTGACTCCAGTTTTCAAAAAAGGAGATACACTCAAGTTATCCAACTATAGACCAATATCAATATTACCTGTTTTTTCTAAAATTTTAGAAAAATTAATGCTAATTAGATTAACCAACTTCACAGATGAATTTAATATATTATCTAAAAAACAGTTTGGGTTTAGAGAAAACCACTCAACCTTGCATGCAGTAATTGACAGTGTTGATAACATCTATCAGAGCTTGTTTAAGAATCTATCAACCATTTGTGTTTATCTAGATCTGCAAAAGGCATTTGACACTGTCGATAGAACTATACTACTAGGCAAATTACATCAATATGGATTTAGAGGAGTGATGTATAAACTATTGGAGTCTTACTTGAGCACTAGAAGTCAATTTGTCAAAAGTAACGAATTTTCATCTGATAAATCAATAGTTGAAATGGGTGTACCACAAGGATCCGTTTTAGGTCCCTTCTTGTTTTTGATCTATATAAATGACTTAAATAATGCCTCTGACTTTACTATCCAGTTATTTGCAGATGACACATCTCTGATGCTGTCGTCAAACAATATAACTGATTTGGAGTCCTCTTGCAACTCAAACCTGCAAAAAATATTGGATTGGATGAATAATAATAGATTAACCATAAATACCTCAAAAACTCACTGTATGCTCTTTGGAAGGAATTCGAATAGTAAGATTGATATAAGGCTGAATAGGGAAAGCCTGATTCTACAGAAAAGCATACATTATTTAGGTATAGTTATTGATAACAATCTGACATGGGGTGAACATATAACCTCTATTTGCATCAAGCTATCTAGAACCATAGGTATCATTCGAAAGTCACGTTTTATTTTACCTCAGTCCACACGGACAATGATTTATGATACTCTATTTCACTCTCATCTAACTTATGGTATCATTCTCTGGGGATCCATATGGGAGAAACATTTGAATCGAGTTAGGAGCCTGCAAAATAAAGCCATCAAGCTAATATGCCTTGCCAACCGTAGAGATCGCGTTAACCCTTTATATTATAATTTAAAAATTTTGAAAATCGATGATATTTATAGATTTGAAGTCGGCATTTTGATGCATAAGTTCTACAATAACACCCTACCTGACATTTTCTCTGACTATTTTACACCTATCAGTGAACATCATTCCCATTTCACAAGAGGTTCTGTTATGAATCTGTATTTACCTAAGGCTCATCACAAAACCATTGCCTATCAAGGTCCTCTAATATGGAACTCCATTCCTTCGCATATTAGGAGCAATACTTTATATGTATTTAAAACCATGTATCGTGCCTTCCTTATTGAATCATACAAAAGCTAAAATGTATTTTTAGTGCGAATTAGTACCGGTCAACATATCTTGTTTGTTTCAGACCAGTACAATTTCTGTTCTTTTCCTCCATTTATCCTAACATGTGCTCTTACATTTACCCTGTCAGTCTTATAATTCACCGTTGCAGTACGATGTATGCAATTTATAGCCAATCTACTTCAATCAGCTGCAGTAGACTCGATGATCAACAGATCACTTCGCTGCAGCTTCATCTTGCAATCGTAAAACATATTGGCCAATTCAATGAACTGTATATCATATTCGTACACATCTTATTTTCTTTGAAATTGACACTGTCACCATTTTTTTTGTATGTGTCCGTGATTCTGAAGTTTATGCTATTTTTTACTGTTTTGTTATTTTGCAATGATGACTAAAAAATTCTCTCTCTCTCTCTTTCTCTCTCAAAACATGTTTTTATTGTTTTATTTTTTTAAGCCGTGACGTCACGAATGTTCAATTGTGACGTCTTAGTGGATTGACATTAACAATTGAAAGTACAGGGTAAATATAGCTCCTCTGAAGAAATAGGCTTCCAACCCCTGACCAAAAGTGTCTTCAACCAGGAGTAAATAGTCATGCAGCATTGTTACGGTCAGCGGTCATCATCATCATAACATTTATTTCGTACCAACGATCTATATCTACACGTACTATAGCTGTTGAACCGACTATTTCGCGGGCTCCAACCATCCCATATCGTATAGCCTACGTCGGCATTATCGGGTGGGATGGAAACCGTCCTTACGCTCAAGCAACAGGTTTTTTGGAAAGTATTTACACAATTATGGCAATATTATACAACTTGAAAAAATACCTTTGTTTAAAACACTGTGTTTTAAACAACCATTTGTTTTAAATGCAATCCTACGTATACCACCAATTTGTTTTTCACTACGTGGCGTTCCACCTGAATTATTATGTTACTTGAAAATATCGGTGGTTATTGGTTAGTCCTGCGTGTGCTACACCGCAACACCAATGGATAGCAAGAGACGCCATTTAATGAGATATTTTCTACTGTTTCTTATGCAGAAGCGTGTCGATTTGAAGTATGACATTATACTCACAGCACTCTTCGCGTACCACCTAAAAAGTCCGGTAATGACTGGTTGACTTCGAAGCTGACCCAAACGACCGTACGACCGTACCAAAGGTAGCTGGGCTTAATGACACCACAAATATGCGCAACCCTCCAAAATATCTTCCGCTACCTTGATACAGGGGGTCTTTGACCATGTTGTGACAATCTATGATTCGTAAAAGTGATGCGAGCATACACCAAAACTACTTTGTATTTCAGAAAATCCTAAGGGTATTCGGTACATTTTATGATATATAAAAGCAATATCACGACTATCATCAGTAATCAGTAATCAGTAATAGCAAAAGTGAATATTGCACAGAGGTCATTAATCAGCACCAATTACTATACGCCCGCGCTTAGACTTATACAAGTAGCAATCTGTTGCGACTTTCACTCGTGTGCTGCGTATCTAATAAGCCTTTGTCTTGCTAATGCATATACGAGAGACACAGAAATCAAGCAGCGTCATAAGCGGAATGACACAGCGTGAGTCATCATTGTATTGCAATATTTAAACAAACTCCGCTCAGCTTCTTCAATATACCGTGCTATATACGCCAACGAAGTATCTACAGGATCATGATGTTGATAACAGCAACTTTAATTTTTCTTTACGGTCCATCCATGGGGCGAGGTAAGTTACGACGGTGAACCTACACGAACCGGTTGTAATGTAATCGAATATTTCTGATGAATTAGGCGAAATGACATCGGAAATGATATGATTTGGATTTTAGATCAGGTTATTACTATACTGCGGTTGCCTGTATGGCGTCCTGTCGTTATAACGTTCGGTTTTTCTCACTTCGTCCCATTTGGATAGTAAAAATAATTAATTACTATAGAACATTACGCTTAAAATGAATAAGGTGTGTACGCATAAGTATTAGAAACCGTTATAACTCAAACCTTCAAAAAAAACGCGATCGCTATTGTAGTAAACCTATATGCATATCGACGCTACACATTTGGCAAGATTCCGCAGTATATCACCATTTGACTATCGACTGCACAAAGAACAAATAATAAATATTCTTTAATTTTTCAGGTCAGGTCATTGAAGATGAAGAGATTCTTGAAGATCGCAGGTACGTGGAAAGTTGACATCTAGGCCTACCTCGAATGTTTGATTGTTGTATGCAATCTTGTATCTGAAACAGTTAGTTTGGTGATATAAACTGCTGAATAACTGGATGATATAGCCAAAAATACGTTCCATCTAACCACACGATGAAGTGACCACAGAGATAAGTCTCGCTGTTTACAAATATCCGCTTTAACATGACTCGTATATTCTGATGTAATTTCATCGTAACTCCAATACTGCAAATAGTAAACACGAAAACTCACGATCTATAGATCAATAGGCTATGCCTTCAACAGTATTACAGTATTCCTAAGAGCAGGGCATGCATGGTGTGGCAAAACAGGTAATTCATTTTCTATTTGTTCTACAGCGCGGGAATGCTGATGTTGAAGATTTTATTTACATCGCTGGTGATATTGACAGTTATTGTCATCGTCTGGTGTTGTTGTACAGCGAGGGGCTCTTCTTCAGATGATGATCTTGAGAACGGAATCGATCGGTGCCAGGACAATCCCCCTACATACGGTAAGACAGACGCGCGCCCCTGTTTATGGCTTCGATGCTTCGGAAGCGAGTTGTCAACTAATATGGGCAAATATTTAGTTCCGAAGATAAATGTGTAACAATATTGCCGGGTTGTTAGTTTCCCACTTTCATGTATTAAGGATGTCCAAGATTTCCGTTAATTTCATTAAATCTAGTATTTAAACTCTTTATGACTCGTAGGGTTAGAAAAAATGAACCATCGATATAATTGTATGATTTTCACTGATCTAGGACTTGATACCACAGGATAAGAAACTATTCACAGCAGACGATACGTCATATAGTTAACTTATCCATTATGGGCCAGGTCACTCAGTTGAGTAGGGGAACGTCGAGGCTATGAGTAATATGTCATAATAGTTATCATATCCTCATCAAATGAACGGAAATTCGCTATGACTACGTGTCAGAATGATAATGGTCCGTTTTCAATGCATTGTTGAAAATTATATATAAATATAGCGATTACTCATACTAAGATTCCACTAGGAGTTGGGACATTCATAAAAAATGATATCGCAAAAAGTCCCGAATGGATATAGATAATAATTAATGTCTGTATAACATTTTGAACCGGCAGATGACGTTGTGCGAATATGTCCTCCCGAGCATCTTAAAAAAGGAAAGGCGGATTTCAATTTGGTGACAACTGGAACACAAAAGGAAGAGCGGATATTTGTCATAGAGCTCGAATCCCCACCAATCTATCCCGAGGCAAAATTTTGCTTTTCCTTGCCACCATACTATTCCGATGTCATGCAACAAAGGGAAATGGATCATAGCTAGCGAATCGTTACAAAACGAAGAATAGTTGACATTCGGTGACACCAGCTGTGAGCAACTATACAACCTCGTGTCTCGGTGTCATATTGAATCGCTGTCAAGATGATGCGTTGGGTGGCCTGTGTATGTTCCACTGTTCCAGCCAAGTGATGCTGCAAGCACGAGCCAAAACCTAGCCACCGATCATAAATCCGACTAACCACCGTTTGTTAAAGACATGTAAGGACTGTGAAACGGGCATCCAGAACTCGACTGTTTCACTTTCAGCAGCATTCAGCATAGAGGAGATAGCTGAACCTTTTGCATGAACTATTCGATGCGGTGAAAGTCGAGAGATCCTGGATTTCGGCCAAAATTTTCTTTATACTTCAGCAATCAATTTTTATATAAAGATATTAAAAGTTACCTTTGTGAAAAGGAGAATTGCCGAGATCTCCTAGTGTATTGTTCATGTGCATGTGCATGTTTTGTGTATTGTGCATTCAAATGCGTTGACGTCATTGATATTTGGCTGAACTCATTCATGCACGATTCGCTTTGTTGCGTCATCAATAGGATTTCTAGCTGTGTCGTCTGATGAGAAGTTGAACGAAACCAGAAGTCGTGCGCGGCGTTGCTTGGTTTTCGGAAATAAACTATAGAGAGTCGGTAACGTCAACAGAAACCCAGAAATTCACAATGGTGCCTATCTCCCGCACATCGTCATGGTTACTTGTTTCGCTTACAAATTACGACTAACGACATGACTCTCTACCATCGGTCATTCTATCACTGTGGTTATTACCCTTTACTAAGCTGTGGAACACTTACGCTAGTCTGCAAGCCTTCGCGTAACCCCAAATTTTCGATGAGTCGTGCAACAAAAATACATCACAACTTGCATCCAGCTACACACCTAAAAATTAACCGTGAATCGGCTCGAGTCATTGCGCATGAATCGAACCAAGTCAAGTCATATGGCCCGATACTAGGACGGCCAAGACCGGCATTTTTCATTGTAAAATCGAAGAATAGTATAGTATCCACACTATTGGAATTTCGTCTATTGGTACTGGTACTTGAAAATGCGACAAAAACTGATAAAAGTGAGCAAACTCAGTATATTATAAATCCGAACCATTCGATATCACCAAACAGAGTTATAAAATGTGGGTTTAACAAGACTTTTTACCTGGAAACTTAGCAGTCAACACAATGAATCGGACGCGAGTCATAATACCATGACTCAGACTTGGCCCTCTGCTCCCGGACTTGGACTAGTACTTGACTCCAGGGTTGGAATGACTGGCGTCGCGATCTTTTGGTGACTCGACTTGACTCGAGTCACTTTCATAAAAATGAAAAATGACTCGACTCGACTCGAGTCAATTTGTGGATTGGCTCGAATTGTGCAATTGCCGAATTGCCGCAATTCCAAGTAGCATACGCATTCCCCAAGCTAAGATATTGTTTATTTTGATTTACGAGCCTTCAAAATTGCGGACATGTAGGCATTCCCTGCATCTGGTTTCTATGTGTATATGGTTGCTAAATTTTGTGAATGAATTCGGTCAATAAAGTTGGTTCTTCCATGTATAGGCTATCACTAAAAATAATCATCCTCTCTCAACCCACGTGATCAAAGTTAGCGGTAGAGCCGGTGGAGTTGATGACTTTGAAAATGCAGGGAACGTAATTGTACATCGTTCAGTCGTGTTCATATCACATGGATAAGACTATTTATGGGCCGAAATGCCGATCCGCACGAGCAGGTTGCACATCCGGTGGTTTCCGAATTTTCATGGTCGCGACTCCATTTCCAACTTGAAAATGTTCCGTGGCCCACCTCATAATTTAGGTAGCTGATTACTTAAAAATTGGCCAGCACCTTTGCCCAGACTTACTCATGGTCTATACGTTAGACGCTTATTAAGTTCAACATCTTCGCGATCCAAGCTTGAGAACCATTCACTATCTCTTACGGCTCTGTTAAAATTGCAATTACAATTAGTCTTATTACTGCAAATGATGGTTATTCTAATTAATTTTTATTTTAGCTTTTGTGAGGACGTATGGGTATCCTACGCAGTCCAAAATTTACATATGCGACACTACATCGCGCAGCAAAATAAGATATTGTTTATTTTGATTTACGAGGATTCAAAAGCCTTCAAAATTGCGTACATTTAGGTATATTTCAGTATTTCCTCCAGGACGCAGTTTAAACAGTGAAATTCCATATATGTCCGGGAAATTCCGGACGTATGACAACCGTACCTGTCAAAGCTATATAGGAGGACGAATTCTCAAAATGGAGGACAAATTATCCAAAAGGAGGACATATGGTAACCTTACAATTTGAAGACTGACCGGGCCTAATTACCTGGCACCAATAATGACCAAGACGGGCGTATCATCACAGAGAATATGTATCATGTATGGACCGGGTGTGTGTATTTGACGTCCATGGAACCTGACCAAGACGGGCGTGTTATCCAGACATGGGGTAATCGCGATTAGTAATCGTAATCGATTACGACGATTACAGCATTTTCAAATAATCGTAATCGCAATCGATTACATTCGAAAAAATTCCGAAGTAATCGTAATCGTAATCGACTACTTCCCATATCTAATCGATTTCTCTGTGAAAGAACGATTACTTTTTCTTTGTACAAGGACTATGACATAAACTGAACATTCGTGAACAAGGGAGAGATATACCAGGTTAATGATAGCACCAACATCTGATTTCCAAACGCCACTGCTAATTATTACGTCATTGCGTAAGAAGTATCCTTACATAGTGAATAGCCGTGCAGTAGGCTATATCAAGTTATCGATACACTCCAGACGCCTTTACCTCGCAGCAGGATAATAATCACCACTATGCCTAGTTTCAAACAGCAACGTATGTATTGATGTTTGGTTATGCCCAGGTACACGCAGTTCGACCGTTGCTGCTTGGCGAGCAGAAGGCTAATGTAGGCCTAATACGTACTACGTACACCAGAGTTGAAATTTCGTAGTCGTCAAACAAAACATTACGGTTTCTAAATACCTTCTTGGAGGTACAGAACTCCAATTTACAATTTAATAGTATATTCATATTGAAAATGAACCCGAATATTTTCGGCTGACACTCGTCAAGAGTGATCGTCAACAGCTAGTAGCGAGTGGAAAAGAACATCGTATATCAACAATCGTATTACGGTTTCTACAACGAAACATTAAAAATCAACAGCCGCTGGTATATATCATAACCGAGCGGTTCTTTGCCGTTTCTCGTACCGGCACCTTACAACATCTGTATTAAGTTGAAGCCAGAATTTTATGATATATTTATCTGCTCTGTACTTGAAACAGGCGCCGATCTTTATTCACAATTCTTTACCCAACATAGCCATCCTCTTATATACTATGGCGAAAAGCACCACTCATATTTGTAATAATAATAAGAAGAAGAATATACTATGCTAGCGAGGGTTGTAGCTATAGAATCAGGACCGAAACAGCAATTCGTCCCCCACTCTAAATGCTTGTCTTGGGCCCATAGGGTAGTCAATTTTCAAGTTGAAGAGTGAATTTCGTCAATATTATTGGTATTTTCATTATATTACTATTCCATCTGTAATCCTCTCTCAGCCCCCGATGGTCAGATTTACCTGTATGCTGGGGACACAGAATTCATGATGTTGTAGTCGCTCAAATGTAGCAGACTAAAAACAACTTTCGTGGGTAACACACACACAAATTGTCATGCCTCATGTTTTCGGTGGGTGCCCTGGGTGGTATTTGCATTGTGGGCTCAAATTGGAAGGACATGATTATTATTCAAGCCCACCCAGCGCGGCTATTGACAGTGGACACACATGTCCCAAGTTTCGCCAAAGGTCTACCTTCAGTAGCACACTCCGTGGAGTCGCATGTTGGCCGACACTGGAAAAGTCATTTTGGTGTGTAGTGGCGCGGTAATGACCGCCACCGAACTGCATATTCCTATAAATTTTCCATACTTTTTTTGAGAGGCAGAGGTATGCATTTCAAAATCACGCTATCTTCGAGACATTTAAATCGCGAAGCTCGAAGAAAACTTTTAAGCTAGTTGAATCTCTCTGAAATTCATAGTGGTTTTCGAAATACTTTTGAGACCCCTTCGAGCTCGCTCGCCACTCTATCGTTTTGGGGTGCGGCAGTTACGGACCTGGCAAGAATGCAAATCGTTGGTTGCATTAAATCGTCCCCTATAAAGTTGGGAAATGTGTACATTATGACGTAACAAGCAAACGACGCATCATTTATAAAGAAAGTTGTTATCACATTACGCCAAGCATCACAATCCTTATATTGGCGTCCAATGTATCATTTAAGATTATTTCTGAGAAGCAAAACAAATGTAATCGTGAGTAATCGTGATAACTTTTCCAATGTAATCGTAATCGTAATCGACTACTTCCTGATTTTGCTGTAATCGTAATCGTAATCGTAATCGCGGGATTCAGAAGTAATCGTAATCGCAATCGATTACATTCATTAACTAATCACCCCATGTCTGGTATTATCACAGCCCATATGAATCATGTGTGGACTGGGTGTGTGTATTTGACGTCCATGGAACCCTTGGGACAGGCTCATGGAAAACCGGTAACGAACCATTGGCTTATCGGTGTCTTATAAAAGCTTAGAAGTGGGCCGTGCTACAAGTCGGCAGCGACGGAATAAAATGATTAAAGTTGACCTGTTGTCGCCAAACACCATGAATACCACACACAACACCACAACAACCATTGGCCTAGGTAATTGTGAAGTTCTTGATACAAACCTCGTATGTGCAGGGGCCCATCCTTGCACTTCGTCAGCTATCAGGAGCGTAACTGCCGCACCCCAAACCTCTGAAGGGGCCCAAAATTATTTCGTGAATTTAAGTAAATTATATAGTCTTTTTGGGAAATTTGATGCAACTTCTTCAAAATTTGTTCGCGCGCTGCGCGATTTTGTGTTGCCAAATACCTTGATTATTGGGTACCCTTTCCCAAAAAAAACACACGCGTGATTTATTGAAGTGGGCATTTCGGCGTCGGCCATTACCGCGCCGCGACGCACAAAGACATATGTAACGAAGTCATTATACCAACGGGCCAGCCCGAATATGTTTAATATTATCTACGGATCCTTCATTTTCCAAGACACCTCACTCAGCTCTACAGGTAAATCTGATTACGTGAGCAGAGAGCGGTTAAAAATTTATAGCAATATATATGCAATTCCCGATCATTTTCGATTCAACCATGAGTTATAGAAAGTTTTCGCGCTCTGCGCGGTTATGTGTTAAAAGCAGACTCACTGATGAAGACAACGTATCTTGGTGATCAGTAGCGGCAAAAACGTATAGCCTGATGGGGGTTTGGTCTATCACCCTATGGTGGGACCAAGACCAACGTTTTTCGGGGGGCTGACGAACAGAGGGGGTTAGTAACGAAGTACTACTTTTTGAAGAACTTGAAGTCGATTGTGCCTACTCACACTACTTTTTAAGTAGTTGTGATTTTAGACCACTTCTACTTCTACTTGACAGTTTTCAGTTTTGTAGGCAAAAATAAGCGTAGAATACTTACTACTTACTTGTGAACCACCACTCCTACTTCTACTCGAGTAGAAATTCCGGCGCTACTTCTACTTCTACTTGAGTAGCGACGGTTACTCTGACTACTTTGACCACCTCTTCTGACGAAATGATTTTTCGGTCCTATCGGCAATATTGCACAACCTCGAATAACCTAATACAGTTCTTTGCCAGTGACCAGTGGTTCTCAACCTTTTTCACCTCGCGGACCGGTAAAATTTCAAAAAATATTTCGCAGACCGGTTGACTTTCAGAAATTGAAATCAACCCAAAATGTTGAGTATGAAGCCGTTTTTTGCAAGTATATGGTGCTAGATAGTGACATTTTGGGGACAAATTGTGAAATTTTGTTTTTAAAAGTTGGATGCAGTTTCAACTAAAATAATCTTCAGTTTATGTTCATTCACAATAACTTTTGGCTCCTTCAAGCTCGGCCGCTATCAATTGGAGGTTGTAGTGTGGCAGTTACTATAGTTACTATACTGCACAAAATGAATGAATGGAAAACGAATCATCGTGCAAACTGCGCATTTTAGCAAATCAGCTTGTACTATGGTCGCTCACATGTTGTCAAATGACACGGCTTGAACTTCAAGTCCAATGTTTCCAGACCTAATGCTACCTCACGAAGTTCTCAATCAGTTGAAATTTTGATGCTTTATTGATTTTATCAATGTACAAGCCTTCAATATATTGCACCTTGAAATTAACGTATAAAATTGTAAAATGCCTGGCGGACCGGCAGGAAAGTTGTCGCGGACCGGCGGTTGAGAACCACTGATGTCGACGACATTCACCAAGCATACGCAGACGCGAAGTTAGATCAATTTCATAATATATTAATCACAACCCAATTCGTTTCCACGAGACCGCATGAGATTGCGCGACGCGCATTTTCAGCGTTCCCGTCGGTTTCGCTGGGATACCGCAATCACGTTATAGCAGTTGTTTAATCGAATTACAATTTGTTGTAGTGTCATCCTCGTCACGGTATCTTAGCACAATAAAATCTCCCGGAGAGTTACCATAGTTTGTATCCGAGAAATGTACAGAATTCTAAACTGTTGGAGATCTGAACGGAGGAAGTAATAATTGTGTTTGGTATATATGCCAAACACTGGCTTCAACTTAGGTCTCAAAGCTCACTGTATTTTACCGCTCATGCGTGAACCAATCACTTGAACCGAACTACAGAGTACCGTCCGTACTGCCGTCGCGTTTTAAGCTACATATTCTCAGGCATCAAAATATATCCATGCAGTAAATATATATATAGGCCATGATCACATTTCGGATAAGATAGACCTACACGGAAACAACGTATCTCGTACAACGAAAAAAACAGCAAATAGAATTTTTCGTTGAAGAGACACAGAGAAGGATCGTGAATTTCATGGTTCATAAACTGGTTGTGAGGAGAATGCCAGCATTCAAATTGGGATATGTTCATTATAGTGTTTGGTCTTTCTTATAGCTGAATGTGTTATCAGTGGCACACAATACGAGTTTTAGGCTACATAAGTGAAGTAGAATCACACAATCTAAGATATGCGTCCAGGTCAGATATCGATATCCGATTTAACAATGTCTAAAAACTTACAATGTCCGGAAAATAAATTTGACGAAGTAAATTTGTCCCCGACAAACCACGCTCATTTTTGACATATTAAATATTATTGATCGCCATCAATCGATCGGAACTAATATATACAGTATCTCGATGTTGTGACAAGTGTTGAGGCTTGTTTGTGATTCGCAGGCGTATTCATATTCAAGCGTACAGGGAATAATTTATATATGTGTGTTACTATGTGCTAATTTAGGGCGGAGATAATAAAGTTGGATTAGCAATAAAGTCGATTATCGCGTTCGTCAGGATCTATCAACCCAGGTTTAAGGAAACCCGTTGATCGCATCGCATAAAGTTAGTGTAAATCTCGTGATTTAACAAACCGGAACAAACTATAGATAACTAGTTATATATAAAAACTGATTACAATGCGCAGTGGTGGCTTTTGGGGTGGGCGAGGTGGGCGGTCACCCGGAGCCCTCCCTGGTCGAAGGGGCCCCCCTATTTGGATTTTGCGATTTTTTTCAAGGAGAATGACGAATAAACATGGAAATCCGTGCACCAAGCAAGAACATGATTCCGTACAGATGTGTCAATCATCATCAAATCACTGCATTTGTTAGAAAAGTCCCGTATCCCGATAATCATCACGTCTCTGCATGCGGTAGAATTACTTAGTTTTGATGTAGTCTATCCTTGCACACATGCAAAATAGACATGGCCGAATCCAGCACCTGGGCAAACCTTTGTGGTGGTGAAAGATAGATAATAATAACCGAAGCGAAAGGGGGGTCTGGGGGGCTCCGCCCCCTAGAAGTTACGGATAGATACTGATAGGGGCCCCCCGGTAAGTCTCATTCAGCCCCCCCCCCCCCCCCCCCCGTTCGTAGGGCCACCACTGACAATGCGTATTATTCCTACGCACAAATATTTCCGATAATGACTGTGCCGTTTGTCTCCTAGGTAATGGCTTCACTAAACAATCAACGAATTATGTACCCACCATTGCAGAGCGACATCAACATTCTATAATGCGTTTCTTAGCTGTACAGTACAAATTGGACACGACTTTTATTTTCGTTATCAGCAGGCTGCTGTTTCATTCAACAAATTGACAACTGACAAACAGCCTATAACGCGTTTAGGCATTATGAAGCAACAGATACCGCCGCTTGATTGAAAACTCGTGACACCTGGACTAAACATCGCCGGTCACCTTTTCCAACTTGATAAGTCGCGAATAGCAGTATTTAATCACACGATTAGCATTCTTCCGTATCAGCTAACTTTGTTATATCCGCCCTCAATTTGGATTTTATAATAGTCACTGATCAGGTATAGGTGGATAACCAGATTGGTTTACAATCTTCGTCCATCCATCCTCAAGCGATCAGACTTTTTGATTGGGAAGATCGAACGTAAGCAGTACACTTCTACCACAAATACATGTAGGAGCTACTTTACATGGTATGTATAATAGCCCCGCTACAAGATTCAAACTCCAACGAACGAACAATTTAGCGAGATGCGCACTACTTTTGATCGTTATTAATTTCCTCACAATATCGGAATGTAAATACCAAAATATCTCAGCAACATAAGTAGTATCACTTCAATTTAGATCTAAGAGCCTGAATGAGCTAATGCAAATAAAGAAAAGATTCAACGAGTGATATAAATACAACATACCAGCGACCATGTTCGGACATACTTAGTTCCCAGGATAATCAACTCTTGGTATTAACGCCATCTTTACATAATGGGGCGTGGAAACGATATGAAACCAGTCAATGAGGAGAAATTTCAGTTGATATCCAGTTTGAATTATCCAACGCCTTGGCTAACGTACAGTAAATCAACTTGTGTAAGAGCGACTGAGATGTAGCAAGACGAATTAGAAGAGCGAGGGTATGCGTCGTGCTTTCAAATTTTACATCTTGCCAAAGATCACATCAAGAATTATTACTATTCAGAAGTGGACTTAGGACTTGGCTTATAAAAATGGTGGTTAACGCACTGTTTTCAGATGGCAAGGCAATTGGATTCATTCAACGTCTCAGCAATATACAAGATGTTGATATTGCACAGTCGAAGCTTTTTGATTGACCATCGTCAGAACGAACGTTAATAAATGCGGTCAATTAAACTCGAAATATAGAGATAATTTAATTGTTGTGGCGTAATTCTTTGTATGTTTCGAATTTGGTGGACCGCATTTAGTAACGTTTGCTACTGATGAGATTCAGCCGATATTATATTACTTGTTGCAATATTCAAGTGTTGTGCCTCCAGAAGTATTGGCTATATATGTATGGAATGTTGGCATAATCGGATACGGGGTTGTGTTTAATTCTTCCTGACTCGAAAACGCATCTGAGTTGAGTAGCCTATGTATGTGATAGCACGTAGGACAACACAACATTTATCATCGAATAGAATTTATATAGAATATATGTATTACTGTGATTGTCAGCTGTATGTACAACGAGTCCCAGAAATTTCCCTGTTTAACGTTCAGGGGTTTCTGCTACTTGTTATAGCTACGCTGTACCTGTTTCTTCCATGGGCTTACTTCATCGAGTGTTTCTCAAATTTGAATTGCTTAGCTGAAATCTCCATAATAGCATTTTTCATTCTGGGATTTTATCGGATTTATCGAATGATACCTTTACATACTCGTCAATTTGGCCTTGATTTGACATTTACTTTGAAACATACTGCTGTACCAGTATATATTCTAGATCCCCTTGTTTCCTTTCTACGATATTCCTTACCTCGTCGCCTGTAAGTCAGCAGTACAGTTATGTAGCCTAATATTTCTGCCAGATCAATCATGGCATCGTACTTCGATAGCCAGGCGACCAGCACCAGCGTCTTGTATTTGTGATTTAGGCGAACAACATGCAGTCATGCTGGTAGTCCGTCAACGATACATTTACGTCGCGAATGATATCAATACATAGTCGTCTCCACAACATATTTGATATATGGACAATCTTTTCATTGCACGAAGAGTCAATTTCGCGCTGACGAATCACGATATTTTTCAGGGTTAACACGACGGCGGGTCGCAGCCAATGACTAGAAGGTGGCCGAATTCTTGCACTTCGACACTCCAGGTATTAGTACTAATTCGACCTTATCCTAGGGTTACCATATTTTTCTGACTCAAAGTTAGGACACTCTTTAGCTCCTACTAGCGGGTTTTAAAATGAGGTGAGAACACATAGTCTGTCAATATGACGTCACACCAGCAAAGCGTTGCGTATCGGCTGCATAAAAGAGTGGTGAGGACTGAGCACTGAGCAGTCGTGTGTTTGACAGCCCTGCTATACTGTTAGGTCGGTGCAGTTATGTGTTGTAACCCGGACCGAAACCACATTTTTTCATTACCTCACACCCAAAACACTAATTTTGAGCCGACCATAGGATATGGTAATCGATGTAACTTCGAGGGGACTTACTATATGCAACTAGTTATCAGCTTTTGTGAATAAATTCTGTCAATTATATTGGTTCTTCCACATATTATTTTTATTCTCTCATCGCCCAAGTTTTCAGAATTAGCGGTAGAGTTTGCGGAGGATGGTGACTTGGGAAATGCAGGGAGCGTAATTGTATATCGCTAAGCCATGTTCAATGTTCATGTCACACGGGAAAGGTTATTCATGATCCGCACCAGCAGGTTGTACACTAGGTGGTTTCCAACGGTTTATGGTCGCGACTCAATTCCTAATTTGAAAATGTCCCGTAGGCTCAGCTCAAAATTTGATAAGTTGATTACTAGATAAAGGTCAGCACCTTTGCCCAGATCTACACACGGCCTATTTTGGAAACTAATTACGTTCAACATTTTTGCGATCCTCAGAATAAAGACAAACGACCCCCAGGTTTAGACACACTACACTGTCTTTGACTAACCCATCCAAACTATGCCTTTACCGGCTCTTGAAAAATACCGTTCTCTAATAATTGCGATTCGAATTCGACTTATTTCTGTAATTGATAGCTCTTTTTATTTATTTTTGATTGCAGTTTTTGCGAGGGCGGTGGTCCCCATAAAAGGATCATAGTGTTGAGCCTACTTCAAGCGATGAAAATTCCGGACATTGAAGCATTTTTTAGAATTTCCTCCCGGACGCAGTTTGAACATTGAAATTCCGGACATGTCCGGGTAATTCCGGACGTGCGGCAACCCTACCCTATCCAAGTGTTGGGGGCTTATCTAGGCTGCTCCTCGCCACACGATCCGCGAAAGTGGTGTCTTACAAAACCCGTGATAGGACGAACGTGGGACGTGCTAAAATTCAGCAGCTCAGAAATCATAATGAAGTGCATCCGCCTGGTGTAGCAATTACCAAAGTATAGTCGAAGCACCATTAAAACAACATTACAAATTCAACTTGACGACCCTACACAATTATAATCCGACCCTTCCGTCAAATCTCGGTACCAGCCCCGACAAGGACAAGCAAGACTCTCTGCGAGACTAAATTTGTAATAAGCAGAAATACGAAAATCGCGGCGTCGCAGCAAAAAAAAAGAAGCAAAATTGATATACCTCACACGTTGTCGGCATATTCAATAGCTAACAAGTGTCTCAGCAGCGTTGCAAAAGCCGCGGGAAAAACAACTATGGGCGCGCAACACTCAGGTTCCGCTGCAGTGCTGTATTCAAATATATCGCAGTCTCCAAATTATAGATAACTAAGGTAAACCCTTCATTATCTATACTCGAGACGACACGTGTCGTATAATGACTGTACGTACGGACGCTACGGTACTCGCGTCTTCAGCGAGGCGTACATACATTGTGACGTAAGAATCTTGACATATAAAATGAGACAAACGACTTCCGCAGCTTCGGACACAGCTGTATCGTAGCGTAGCGACTTAGCGGAAGGATCGACATTTCCCGAAGAATTCTGAAACTAAATCCCTTCAATTGGGGCTTGGCCCAATGATTCGGGTAATCGAATCCGAATCGAGTATTAATTGCAACGATTCGAGCCAAGCAGTGAGAGACGTATTTCTGGTAATTGAAAGGATACGCCTGTCTCCACTGCGAGATATTCTATGAACAGGAATGATAGTTTCGATACTTTCTTCTGGCCGTGGAGGCAGTATGACTGGCATTATTTTATTTTTGGTCGCATCAAAGTTACACATTTAAACTTTCCAAGTCATTCATAGTGTTACGAGATCACAATGAGTTGGACTCGAATATCATCTGGAGATGTGGTTGATTCTTTCATTTGCGTGCCCTGGATTCGACTTTATTCTAAACGTACCAAACTAGTTTGTGCCAACAGCAGGAGTTCATGTATAGTCTAAAAATAGTACATTGAGCTTAGGACATCTGTTTGCCTCGACTATTTGATATGTCATGCCGGTCACGTCATATTTAGTAACACGATTGTTGTTATACAATACAATTCCCTGCTAGTCGCTGAAGATTACCTCGACGAGGGTCAGCCGGAAATATTCGGGTTTATTCAATACGAATATACTATTCAATTGTATATTGCAGTTCTTTACCTCCAATATTCGACTCGCCTCGAAGCCCAATACTCGATTCGGATCCGAACCGCTCGGGTACTCGATGTTGCCCAGCCCAGCATACATACAGACAAATAGTGCAAAAGTATAGCGGTAAAAAAGACCAACAAGGCGAAATAACCCGAGATCAATCACGGCGATACCGTTATCGGCCGCGGGCTAACCCCGTTCATTTTAGGCACGACCTCTCCGCCCTCTAATCTTGGCGACGGCATCGGCGCCATCGGCGAGTAATTCGGATGTTCCGCCGACAGTCCGTTGTGCTGTTTCGACATGGCCCGACTCGCCAGCGTAGCCGCACCCTCAGATGGCACCTTGAAGTCATTGTTTAGTGTAAATTCAGGTTTTTTGAACGGAGTAAATCCCTGTGTGCTGATGGGACTTTGTTCTTTCAGGTTCTGTTCACTTTTGACCGGTCTGGACAAGTAGCCATTGAGCACTGACCGGTGGGCCACGCGTCTTTGGTTGGATTGGTTTTGGGCGCTCCATTTGTGTCCCACGGGTGTTTGGTTGGTGGGGTTGGTCCCGTTGTGGGCTTCATGCCCCAGCGCGTCGAAGCTGTCGTTTAGGGCGCCGTTCCCGGGGAAATTTCGGGGTTTTCGGGAGGCGTTGGGGTGAGGCGTCATCTGTCTTTGACTCCTGTGAATCGGAGATGTTAGTCACACGAAATTAACAGCTGTGTTCAGTGGCGAGGTACTTCTACTTGGTTGGAGTGCTCAGGATACCTACATGCACTACTAACTATGGTGGTCATGATTTTCCCCTAATTTTACACTACTTCTACTTGAAATTTTCAGTTTTTCATGGAAAAGTAGAATACTTACTTTTTTACTTATTCTAAACTTCCACTTCTCCTCGACATTTCCAAGTATTCTAGGCAACGCTAGACCCAGAATACTGTACTTAGTTGCAAATCGCTACTTCAAATTTTATTCAAGTATATGGGCTGTTCAAAAATAACTTTTTTTCAACTTTTACTGGCCACTTGATAAAATTTTTAGGTTGCCTAAAAAAATGCTGCACGCCATTTTTAAATAAAAATAAAAATGTTTCAAATTTTACTGGTTACCCCAACAGGTTATTGGATTATCTGGAAAATCGATGCACAACAAATTTGGCTCAATTCCAACCAGCAAAAGTTATTGGAGTACAGTATATTGGATTTCAAAAAATTGTATTCACGGTGGTAAATTCTTTAATTTATTTATTTTAGATCTACCCAAAGTAAATGCTATGATGTGAAATCCCAAATTTTGAGTATCAATAATTTTGCTTCTACGGGTTGGAATTGAGCCAAAATTACTTGGTGTTGCCTAAAAAACTGAAAAAATTTTGAGTAGAAGTAGTCAAAAATCATAACTGATTGAGTTCGTAGCGCTTGCAAGTTTGAAAAACCTATTCGAGAACTCCGAAAAAGTAAAAGCATTTCATTACTCACCACCAGGTCTGTTCAAAAATAACCCTCTTATTCAAATTTTACTGGCTACTTTACAACATTGTTAGCTACACAACACATTTGGGTCAATTCCAATTTTAAACTTTTAAAATTACAAAACAAATACATCTTTTCAAATTTTACCGGCTCCGTGACCCCCTTTGAAAATTTAAAAAACTTAATGCCCTCCCCCCCCCCCCCATATTACTTTCAAACTTTCAAAATATTTAGAAAACTACATTTAATTAGAAATCAGGTGTATAAAATTATAGTGAAGTGGACATAAAGATGATAAATTGAAAAAATTATGTTTTAAAAACATTTTTATAGCCTCTGAAATAGGCTCCCTAGTGGGCACCAGGGTTGTAATGACTCGACTCGAGTCCGACTCGAGTCATGATTTTCTGTTGACTCGACTTGACTCGAGTCATTTTCTCAAAATACGGAAATGACTTGACTCGACTTGAGTCGGTCTGTGTCTTGACTTGAGTCATTGCGTATGACTCGAACCAAGTCATATGACTCGAGACTCAGACGGCCAAGACCGACATTTCATTGTAATTTCGAAGCAGAGTGAATCAGCCACACTATTGGCATTTCGTCTATTGCTACTGGTACTTGAAAATGCGACCAGAAACTACTAAAAGTTAGGAAAATTCGATATCACCAAACAGAGTTATAAAAAGTGGGTTTAACAAACTTTAACTGGTAACGGAGCACCGAGCAGTCAACAAAATGACTTGGACTCAGACTAAAGTCATAATACCATGACTCGGACTCGAGGCTCTGCTCACTGACTTGGACTCGGACTTGACTCGATGGTGAATTGAAAATGACTCGACTTGACTCGATTCAAAACTGTAAAAGTGAGATTGACTTGTGACTGGGAGTATTGTGACTTGGTTACAACCCTGGTGGGAACCCAAGGGGCGATGACCCACAGGTTGGGAACCCCTGGGATAAGCCATGAAATTTTTAAGTTGTCTATGAAAGGACGTATACAAATTTGGCGCAATTCCAACCGGTAGCCTAAGTGAAGTTATTGAAGTAGAAAATTTTGGATTTGAAAAGTAGTATTTAAGTTGGGAAATTCTTTCATTGTTAATTGTTAACTATGTCGACTACGCTTACTTGAGATTCGTCATGTCGCTTGCACTCTTATTGCCGAGGGTCGGCGCAAAACCGTTTTGCATGGCCACTGCTGACGAATACGCCTTGTGGTGCAGCTCCTGGCCCTTCTGTGGCATCGCGGACGCCGGCAAGCTTCTGGATTTTGCCAGTATCGCTTCGAATCGTTTACGAGCGCCGGGCAAGCCGCCTACGGTGTAATGCGGTGGAGGGGCTGGCGGATGCATTTTCCCGTTCAGCGGAGGTAGATTCCTGGCGCCTGTGCGTTGAAATCGCAAGGTTAAACAGCTATAGAGATATAGTTGTGACTAGAGCCCGACCAATATTATAGTTTTGAGCCGACACGATTAGGAACTGTTAGGAATTTGGAGAAGGCAAAAAGCGCACTCAGTTGAAAGTTTTCTGGGAAAACAGAAAAAGAATAGCTATCCGCAGAGGCGAGTCCCTACGATTTGCAATAAGGACTATTATGTATCATGAAGATAAATTAATGATAATGAAGCAGCCCAATGAAAACAAATGTATTTGGAGGTAACAATTTAGAATTATTCGATAGGTCCGGCCCGCGAGCGATCAAATGGTTTGAATCCGGCCCGCGACCCAAGTTGAGTTTGACATCCCTGGTATAGATTGTGTGTGAATGATGTCATAATAATGAAAAAAAATTCTGCAATGGTAGAAACGGCTTGTATGTATTCTGATGACATCCTCACAAGGTGGGCGTTTGATTTCGAAGACTACTCCAAGTCGTTTCGACACCTTCCTATCTTTCAATGTATGGAAATATGTGTATTGAAATGATGTAATTGTTCTCGGTTCGGTTTATTAGCAATTTTTATCAGTTCAATACACCACAAAATAAACTAGTATTGTTAGCAATAGAATATATAGAAATTGATGTTCCAACATCAAAAATTTGGAAGCGGTACCTATGATGATACCTATATACCAATGATACCAATACCTATGAAGGCTTGTGTCAGATTAAAGCGATTACGGAGTAAGTTTTAAATTAATTGTTTTCTTTTGCCACGGTCGGATGACAAATGAAAGGCTGATTGAATTCCGAATATGAGTCACAAAAGAAAATCGGAGATCACTGACCCATCAAGCGGCTCTCAAGTTTCATTCGCCGTCTCGCCTCCTTGGACGCTTTCCAACTCATCAAAAATTTCCTTTCCAAATGGTTGATCTGTTTGCCGTCAAGAAGTTCTGTAAAAACCAGCACATTCAAGTCGCCATGTTGACCAATTACGACCGGGACTGAGTGCAATGATTCGAGTACTGGAAATATAGGTTCCTTGCCATTAAGAGCAAATTTATCAACGAGAATTATAGTTTCGATACTATTTCCCACTGGGTAAGGCTGTGAACCTTGATTGATCCTACCACAGAATACGAAACATCTCTGCGCATGACTCAAACCAAGTCATGACTCGAGACTCAGACGGCAAAGGCCAATATTTCATAGTAATTTCGGAGAATAGTAAAGTAACCACACTATTGGGATTCGTCTATTGGTACCGGTACTTGAAAATGCGACCAGAAACTGCTAAAAGTGAGAAAAATTAGTATATTATATAGGCGAACCACTCGATATCACCAAACTGAGTTATAAAAAGTGGGTTTAACAAGACTTTAACTGGAAACTGAACAGTCAACACAATGACTTGGACTCAGACTCGAGTCATATTACCATGACTCGGACTCGACCCTCTGCCTACTGACTTGACTCGGTGATGAATTGAAAATGACTCGACTTGACTGGAGTCAAAACTATAAAAGTGAGATTGACTTGTGACTCGGAGCCTTTTGACTTGGTTACAACCCTGATAAAAGGTACATATTTGAATTTTCCATATCATTCACACTGTTCTACATGCTACTCGGCTCTAGTTTATTAAGAATCACTCAGGTACGATTTAGCCCAGACCTATCTATGACATGTCAGATGCTCAGTACCTAGCGAATGCGACGCCACAACGACATTATCTCTGTACTTTGACTTGTGACAAATCGGATTTCCAGTCAGTTCCAGTTTCTGAAGCTGTCTCCAAGCAGCTAGTGATTGATTGATGTCGTCAAAATCGTTCAGCAGATTGTCATTTGCGAACAAGCATACGAGTTCGGCGAGAGGCGATAATTCGCAGACGCTGTCCATATGATTCCCGGATACGTTCAGTACAGTGAGACATTTCTGCGGTATAAAAGATTTTTATGATTGGATGAAAAATGGAACCCTCACAGCCACTTTGAATACCAAATGTCACTAAAAGTGCAGCTTTAGTGCAACTAACAACGGCCGCAGCACTGATTGCGTCTCAACTGTGCAACTTTACAGGGCACTACACAAAACACAAACCGACAGCATTCAGTTTGAAACAAATAATATGCAGCACAAACATTGAATGCAATTACTAAAATTATGTCCATAGGTAGATTATAAAATATTGATTCGTTTGTTACCATCATATCGAATCCACGCAAATATATTTACTGGAAAATGAGAATCGACTCAATTCGAAATATATAATATATCACAAGTATGAAAGATAATGAAAATTGTATGTGTGCACTCTGGGCATGTGGTACTTGGATCTTTTCAGCTTCGTCTATTCTATATTACTGTCATGGCCCAAGGTTCATAGGATCAAAGTTCTGAAAAGCATTTGGGAAGCTGATGACTAAAAAAAGTCTTCACCAACAATGAAGATTTTTTCCTAAATCTTGCACCCACGACACGCGAAGTGCTAGAGTATGATGGAAAACTATTATTCCCTTACAGAAGGTAAGATTAAAAAGGTGGAGAACCACTGCCTCAACTTAATGTAACCGGTAACTCTAACCAAATAATTCAAGTACGTTCCATTTGAGTAACAAATAATTGAAGTTCAGGTACTAGATTAATTTCATTTGAATTACGATGACGTACATCTTACGCTATGCGGTAAATCTTGAGTGAAATTGTTATGCTTAAGTTGAGTGCATAGCACAAATATGATGTTGAAAATTACCATCACTAGTGATCCATCACGGTGATGATTTCTACATATATCAAACTCACAGATAATCCCGCCAGGGTCCTCGGTTCAAATAGCAGCTTCTCCCCGACTGGTATTCGCTGATGCTCAATATGGAGTTCACACAGTAGCGATAGATTTTGCAGCCCTTCGACAACTGATATATTATTATATCCGATATACCTAAAATTTAAAATCATGACTGCCACGAAACAAGACTTGAAATTAACGACAACGAAAAATAGTACAAACTTACAATTTGGTCAGTTTAAACAGATGTCCGATTCCTTCTATTTTGGTGATGTTGTTATTTTGAAGATAGAGATGCGTCAAGGTTTGCGCGGTTCCCAGATTGAGCGTGCGATTCAGTTTATTGTCATAAAGATACAGCACCGCAAGGTTGCGACAAGCTGATAAATTGTCCTGAACGATATTATCATCAATATTATATCAATCACCACCAATTAGATTCATTTAAAATAACTCACTATGGCCTCTATGTTCCTTTCCGCCATGTATAAATGGGTCAGTCTCTTCAGATATCTGTTTGTTGGCTCATCTCTTTGACGTTTTGTATGGCCATTGCATTTGACGATGTAATCCGCTGTCAAACGAACCATCGCATGCAGCAGTATATATTTATTGCGGTTGAATTGTTAAAATCGTCGCTTTAACTGAAACTAGTCAAAGTAAATGTAAGGTTACTATGATTTTCTGCACAAGACATCATTTATCAACAAGATGCACTGTTCAAGTCGCTTCCTCCAAGTTTCAGATGCCGGGTAGCCTGGCAACAACAAATCAGTGATGCATGACTCATAAAAGTGGCTCGTGGATGTTCCAGCAGTAAAAAAAAAACTTTGCAAACAAGATTGGTATTATCTTAGATGAATCTAAGATATTGATGAATTGAAATTAATTTCTACTATATAGCAGATATGTATTTATCAGGAGTGAAATTTAAGTGTCGTTTAAAGGTCAACTGCATCTTCATGACAACTTTGCGGAATCATGTTCAGAATTTTTTTTCATAACGAAATTACCGACTTTCCGTGTTTCAACTCGATCGGAAATTGCCGTAATTTTGACTGAAAGTTCCAATATTGGCATGTTTACAGAAAAAGCAGAATGTGCATTGTGACGTCAAGTGAGTGACACATATTATCAACACCGGTCACAGCGGCTGTTTGTGTTCTCGCAGTTTTTATTCTAGTCAGTTATGCCCGAGGTTTCCATTGTAACGGATTTGCCAAGTGATATTGAGACTGAGTCCGAGTACTCGGATGTCGAATGTAAGTATCATTTTTGCACGTACTTACAAAACTACCGTTTAAATGCCGGATTGGTTCAGGTGTTGATGCGCTCGATCCCACGTCAGTGGAACCCCTTGCAGCTTCATATGATGGGTCATGATCAGCCCAGCTTGCTCAGCGCAAGCCACTCGTCGAGACTACATGAAATACAGTTGTATATATAGTGTGTAGTGTAATAGCTCGTTTCAGTCATGTATCTTGTCTATCTTGATAAGTTTTTGCTGTAAGGAGGTTCCGAGAGTTACTGACAGAATTAAAGTGTATCACAGAATTGCCAGGATGCAATTCAGTGTGTCTGGACGTTGACGTATTGCAGAGAGAGAGAGAGAGTCTTTTATTTTCATCGAACCAAAATACATAACAAACGGCAGTGATGGTGGTACAGAAAATATGCGTGCACAGTATTCGGTATTAGATAAGAATGATCGATAAGACCGTGAAGGTCATCTAGTCTGATCCTCTGATCTAGTCAGATGTCCTACTATGGATATCAACAGGAATATTGCCGCAGAATAATAACATCGAGTTCAATGCATGAATAGGATGAGTCTCTGATTCGGTCGCCAAATACTTTTCTCGCACTAATACACTTGTTTTCACTTTTCAGGAAGTTGAAACATACTGCCTACAGAAATTGTGTTCGCTGGGTATGGGGATTCTGTGGCAAAAAGCAGCGGAAAATCCTGCCTGCATGCGTTGTTACTGCTGTCCGAACAAAATTTACGTCAAATTCTTATAAAGGATTCCAGTTCAGTAACGCCACATTGTGAATGTACAGTTGTATTCCAAATAATAAACGCATATATCTCATCGACCAAAATAACTACTGTGTCAGGCAGAAAAGCATATCGAGTTTTATGTCGGTCGGGCAATAGCTTCCTCTCTGTTAATTTTGATTATGCTGCTAGTCAGAGGAGGTGGAACGGTCTCAGCACAATCGCTCAACTCAACATCAGTTTCTGGTCCAGTTCTGATGAGTGCTTGAACTTCTTTGACAAGCTCATTGCAGTAATCTAGAACAGGCATAACAATATGACGAAATCTTATGATGCAGTCAGATCGACGGCAGTTACCAAATGTTGAATTTTCAAGTATCTCGTGGACCGTACATTCCCCATTTTTGTACTTCGGGTATTTGACCGCGGTGCTCTTTCTTTCGGCATTTTCCGAGTTTTCGAGCAATTTTCATTGAAATGCAGGATTGCCAACTGCATCCTACAAAAATGCATAATTGATGAGGCTAGTAATCATACCAAAATCTGATATAGGTTGTTCTGAATAGCCGAGACACTGCAAGGTACCTACCTGGCTTTTTGACTGAAATATGGTTGTAGTGATATAACTTTGGCAGAAATGATTGAGGAGGGCATTGAATGATTCACTTCCAGCAGTGCTTCCATTCGGCGATAGATGGCGTATGTCATTTTTCATTCGCGTGGAGTAGAGAACATCGCAAATCCTTTCATATGCCAATGAATCTGAAAATGGATTGTCATAATGGTAAACAACAGAATCAAAGATGCTATTTATTGTAACTTAAATTTAGGCCTATATGTATCATGTATATATGCTGAATGGAGCAGTTTGTTTCTTTTTGATACAGTCAAGTAGGCTATTTCATCTTTAAAGGATGTAACGGCATCTACACTACCCATAAATCAAAATCTAGAGTATGAGCAGTTTGTGCAGTCTTGCTTGATTCTCAGTGTGCTACCTAAACCAGACTCTTGCACGTCCGACTCTGATTGACACATTGGACAATGTTGAAAAATGCTCACCAGCTTATTTCTGTCCACAATCACAAACTGGGTCTTCTTGCTATTCCTCTGAATCTGAATGCCTGCAAATCAATATCTTGGTGAAGACTTGGTACAAATATGATTACACTGTTCAAGTACTCACTCTGACTCGCCATCTAACTCTGTTGGGTGGAAGCTATCATCAGTTGACAGGGATTGGATATCACTTTCACAGTCTTCATAATCCTCTCCAGCAATAGGGTTTGGACAGCGATGAAAAGACACTTTGGGTACCGAATATCGCGTATTCGAGCAACCATACCCGACACCAGATGTACCTCCGTGCCTCATCTTCTTCATACCTTCCATATTCACAATCACATCCAGTATCAAAATCAATCCCAACACTAATAACTATCTGTTTACCGTACTGAGCTATACCAGGACTTTAGCCGTGTCACTCACATGACGTCATTTCATAGCTGAATGATTTCATATCCGTTTTTCAGCTTTTCGATTTATAATTTAAATTACTTGAAAACTATCATGTAATTTCAATTTTTATTATTTTATTCATATTCCTGACCACATAACGTACGATATAAGGCAAAGTCATTTTTAAGATGCAGTTGACCTTTAAAAGTAAAACATTCAGCTCAAATTGTTTAGTCACGTGATGCGTGCGTCGATCAAGGACCAGCTGCCAAATAAAATCGAAGCGCGCAGCTGAAACTCACGCATTCGTACTTTATCACTGCGGAAGAGTTCTGCCGAGTCATGTTGCGATATTTGAGTTTAGTCGTGATACTTCACTATGCACTTTCACAAGAAGCAGTTGTGGTGATGAGCAAATATGATATCAATGGTATGTATTACTTTGAAGCAGCCTGTCATCGTTAATTTAGTATTATCACTCAGACACTCACTGTCATGCGTATTGCGTAGGTATGAAGTATATTACTTTTGCATGAAAATCGTTATTCGCGTGCATGCCTCTATCCTAGTGTATTATTGTACATCGTCAACATTATTGACAATTTGATAAATTTTTTGTGTAATGTATATAAAGCGTAATGTGTAGTGTAAATCTTACTAGAATTAAGTGATTTATTGCAACTTCTTGGACTGAATTGGCTGTACGACTTCGGTCAAAATCTGTCTGTTACTGACGTAACTCATTTGCGTATCAAAGGTCTTCAAGTATAGCGTTATCGAACATGTTGGCGTAGTACAAAGGGATGCTTTCGTGCTTATCACAAGTTCGATTTCATTGTATACTATTTTACCGTACTAGGTCAGGAAACTTTTTCAGGGCGAGTGATGAATGATGTAGGCTACAACTCCACAGGAAACGCGATTGAAACTTCCTTGACCTATACAGTAACTAATGCATTCCGGCTAACGCCAATTAGTTTACAACAGAGCAACCGCCTGCACTAAATTTGTTCTTCGTGGTGACGTTCACTTACGAGGGATACATACAGTTCTGTGATTTCATGTATTCTACTAATTTTCGCTCTTAGATCGTGTCTTATTTACTTTTTAGATGTGTCATTATTCAAGGAATGGATGGTCGAGCACACGCGCTCCTACGACACAGTCGACGAACACGAACATCGCCTCGAGGTATTTTTGAAAAACCTCATCACCATTCGTAACCACAATTTGGAAGGGCATACCTGGCAAAGTATAGTTAATCCGAAATCATCATGTTGGTATTTATGATATAACTCAACACATTGACTATACACACAGTGGGGTTGAACGAATATTCTGATTTAACGCACGAAGAGTTTTCAATCCGTTTGGGTGCCCCGCAACATTGCAGCGCCACTAACCGCGAATCGTTCGTTCCTTACGAGCTACCTCCCCGCAAGGACTGGCGCGAAGAGGGGAATTACGTAACGCATGTCAAAAACCAGGTGAAACTCTCGGGTTTACTCAGCTGTTTTCGGGTGATTCATAAATCTGCGTGGTACGCATAGGGGAGCTGCGGAAGTTGTTGGACGTTTTCCACGACCGGATGTTTGGAGTCAGCCACTGCGATTCACGGAGAGGGTCATCATCTTTATACCTTGTCGGAACAACAACTGGTTGATTGCGCGCTGAAATTCGACAATTTCGGATGCAACGGGTAACTGACATGAAAAACTATATCTAGTTGTCTTATTTTAGCGAAATCCCGGTAATCTAATGGTAATCAAATTTTGTGAAATGATTCTATGCTATAAATTTAGTTATAATCTAATTCCTTTTTGGTATATAAATGCTACAGGCAAACTGTATACGTGTATAGTGTGAAACGAACCAAGCTTGTTGTACAGACATTTGCAATTTCCATGCTTATATTCCGATTCAATATGACTTGAAGTTGATTTGTTTTGTTTATTTCTGATTCGGAATTTTATGCATTTCCTAGTTTTTGCGAATTCAGCAATTTCAATTCCAGTCTTATTTGAAATATAATGTGGCTACGATTCTAATTCCTATCTAATTCGGAAAAGCTTACAATTTTCTACCTGTCCAACGTATACCACGAACGTGACGAGCATTACAGCTAAAACGATCTTGCTCTTCTTGCAGAGGACTACCCAGCCACGCGTTCGAATATATCAAGTACAACCACGGGCTGGAGTCGGAATCAGATTATCCTTACGACGCTAAAGTAAATATATATAACATCCAAGTTGATTTCATTCATTCACTTTTATTGATATGTTCATCCGCTCAAAACACCACGTTCTGTCTATGTACTATAGGTAACGGCTTCTTAAGGAGGTACAGAGCTTCAATATACCTTTGAATAATATATTCACATTGAAATAAACCGGGATATTTTCGGCTGGCACCAGCGGTAATCGTCATTAACTAATAGACAATTGGTAAGAACATTGTATATCAACAACCGTATCACCAAATATGACGTCACCGGCATGAAATTTCGTATAATCGAGGCGACTAGATCGCTTAAGCTCACTGTGACACTGTACTATATGTAGATGGCACAAACTAGGTTGGCGTATTTTGATGAAAGTCGACTCCAAGGCACGCAAACAAACGACGCGCGAGATCTGTCATCTGAGTATTTGCGCTGACGAGTGTCAGACGAAAATGTTATGGATTACGTCCCGAGAAATTCATTAAAATTTTTCTTGAACGAACGCTGGTGTCGCACTGAGTCTGAAAATATAAATTACGATCTAGTCAGGGCGCTGCACCAACCCTGAAATTGATCTTAAAAGTAGAAATATTATCATTTTTTTGAAAATCAGACCGCCATACAGTGACTATAACGATGACCTATTACGGCGCTCCGACTGTTCGCAACAATGCCGATTTCCAAGTTTTCTCTAGATGCCAACCGTGTATAGTCACGGGATAGTTTTCTTTATTTGTACAGTGTACAAATTTATACAGTCTGACAATCACACCCTACATTCGCCTAATTCATTTTCGATTATATGTAGGGCGCATCCTTTCCTAGTTGTCATATATTGTGTCGTGTTTCCGTGGCCGGAGAATCCGTCGTAGTTATCGTAGTATGATCAGTTCAGTTTAGGTTCAGCTTATGAAGTAATTTCATCAATTTAAAACACCGTAGGATTTAGTATCTCATTTACCGTACCTATACTACGATCACTCGCACGCATTCTCACACTTTACAAATCGTTTTCCCTCGAAACAGAACGGAACTTGCGAATTTGACCCAAAGAAAGCGAAAGCGTTTGTTCGAGGTGTCGTGAATATCACCCAGAACGACGAGGATTCGATTGTGGCCTCCGTAGCCCACATGAACCCTGTAAGCGTCGCTTTTCAAGTCACCCCGGATTTCCAGCATTACAAGTCGGGCGTCTATTCCAAGTAAGCTGATTGTGAAGACATTTTGTGTGTATAGGCCTATCCTATCAATCTTGCTGTACGGACATTTGTCGTTCTCGCTAGAATGAACTCTGATAGTCTGATTTGATACGAATTGGACTTAATTCAATCCCAGGTTTTTGCGAATACAGTAATTGTAATTCTAATCTAATTTTGAAAACACGATGTAGCTATAATTATAATTATAATGTAGTTTGGAAATACTGAAAATATTCTAGTTGTCCAACGCGGTTAGCGCGTGACCAGTGCGTAATAGCTATGCGCTAATAAATTTGTAATTCTGTCGTGTTTTCACATACAAGGATATTTTGAATACGTCGCCTGTACCGCTTTGCGATACCTTGATCGATCTTGTGAATTAAACAGGTCTGGAAGTTATTCACGTTCATGTAATCGGGTCGTTTCTCGCTGCATTAGACATCGCATTGCATTACGTAATGGTGTCACTAAGATTATCCATTCTTAATGTAATAAAACAAGACGAGACGGAAGTTAGGATAGCACCGCCACCATTGTATCACATCCGTCTCTATTACGATGCTAGGGATCAGTGATATCACCCAGGATAACTATAGCGTGGAAAACACCTTGAGTTTGAAGTTGACAGAAGTTGCTTTAAATTGTCGATGTCATGCGATATGTATGTACAGATAATTGAGGGTTTTGAAGGAGAATGAGGCGGTAATCACTCAACTGTGCAATTTGTCTAGGTCATCGTTTGTTTGTACGACTCAGTGACATACATTTCATTAAATATCACACAATAAGAGAGAGAAGATTAACCCACATAACCGTAGGGCATCTGCATTCAACTAAAGCACATCCACAATACATTTCGCTATAAAAGCGCATACCCATACCGAATGGCCTACAGCAGTGTTGCCAAAGGGAAAGAGCGTCTTTGCTTTGCCCACTCTACTATTCCGACTTGAACATTGGGGCGTAATCTGTGTTTACTACGACACAATACATACACGGTCACGTAATCGCTTCAAATATTTCACCTTCCCCAAATCTTTAAACGAACTTTTCATCCTGATTGTGTTTAATTGCCGATGCTACGCTATCACTTCATATTACTGTATTAGAAAGAATTTTATCGCATACTATACATTAAATAATCTAACAAACACCGTTTTGTGAGATATGTTATGAATAACTAATTAGAACGGAAGTTATGAGGCGTTTCCAATGCTTCCGAAAGGAACCAATTGTTTGGGTACAATTGTGAAAATATATGAAATCTCTCCTAAATCGTATAAATGATTTGACACCGTAAAAGCGTTTTCAAACCCTATCTGCAAACATTTACCCAATATCACATGATGTTCCGTAAAAGCAACTTTACTGCAACTGCACCTGCATTCGCTGACATTTTAAGAGCGGCTTTTATTTGTTCACAGCCCGACGTGCGGCAACAAGCCGACCGATGTGAACCATGCCGTTTTAGCGGTCGGGTATGACACCGATGCCGACACCGGGAAGGACTATTGGATCATAAAGAATTCCTGGGGACCTTCGTTCGGGATTGACGGGTGCGTAATACGTCGTATCCGACTCGAATCAGATTTAACTATACGCAGTATCAATCTGTAAAAACATAGTCGAAAACTTGATTGAATCTTATAGGTTATATTATATCAATCGCTAAATGATTTTATATATGATAATACTATTAATGGTAACTCGTGTACCGCACAGAGGTGGTCAAAATAGCCAGTTTTGTAATATACAAATGGTATATTCATATTTCAAGAGCTTCTTGGGAGTACAAAACTTCAATATACAATCGAATAGTATATTCATATTGAAATGAACCCGAATATTTTCGGCTGACACTCGTCAGGGGTAATCGTCAGCAACTAGTAGAGAATTGAACAGAATCGGGCTTATTTCAATATGAATATACTATTCGATTGTATATTGAAGTTATGTACCTTCAAGAAGTTCTTCAAATATAGTCAATGGTACTCAAATAGATGTAACGTCGTAAATTTCTGCACAAAAACAAGTGGAAGTAGCCATTTCAAAGACGCGAAAACTGCGTCACAGGAAAGAAGAAAGCACAGGTCAGAAAATCCGGGAGATTCAAAGAGTAGACGGGTCGCATACTCAATTACAGGCAGCAGAAGTATGGGGATTTCCGAGATATGTCAACACCATTTCAAATGTAGGTAGAAAACGAAGGTTCTAGAATGTACTCAAGTAGATGCAAACATGGATTTGGTCAAGGGGTCGCATATTCTCTTATCAGTAATCGGAGGTAGTAATTCTCAAGATCGTTGAGTGCATCTTCCCGATTAACGCTTAATGACTGATGGACTTGGATTTCAATTACCTTGATAGGGGAACTTCTTTGCCTAGTTCTTATGAAAATTTCACTCACAATAGCGATGCGAACGTATTCAAATGTAGATAGAGTTGCCTAAAACACTGTGATGTAGAAGTGGGAGTAGTTTAGAGATTTAAGAACTTGAGTATGTAGTAAAAGTTCTCCAAAATATAATTACATCGTTGCTGACCACCTCTGGTGGCGCATGGGTCAGGCGATTGCATTTTACGTCATCTGCTCCAAATATTTGTACATAGCATATACAATACATTATACATACCTTATAGCAGTATAGGCTCATATGTTTTTTAATCATGTCAGCGATACATCAATATTAGTTTGTAAAGCAGAAAATGTGGACGTCAATACCATTTCCTATGCATAAAGCTGATAGACCTATTGTGCTTATTCCGTCATAAAAGCACGATTGAATGGAGCATTTAACTAAATGATTCGCTGTTGCAGCGTTACAAGCCACTTTAATGTCTACAATATTTGACAGTGTTACTTGTGTGTTTCAGGTACTTTCACATGGAAAGGGGATCGAATATGTGTGGCGTTGCAACTTGCGCATCGTACCCGTTGGTACCGTAAAGCGTTACCACGCAGTATTTCGTTATAAAATATGCAATCGCGAATTCATATTAGTGAATTCTTGCAGTGATGTTTTATGTTGGCGCATATGCCGTGCTATTGAAAGAGATTTCATCTGACTTGTAACGTGTTGTATTTGTATATTTGATCGGTGACTCTGCATTTGGGGGAGGGTGTGCTTTAGAATTATAGCAATATAATCGTAATAATCGTAAGATTATATATTTCCATCGGCTCAAGACACATGCACTAGACACAATGCAATGTCGAAATGACCAGTTATGTTCTCTTGATCTAACATCCACCTATTGCCCGAAGTAGCGGTGTTCCATCCTGGCTTTTATCCAGTTGTATTAAAGCGAGAATCCATTAAAATTCTTTCTCTGATCTGTGCCAAATTGCTACGCATTGCGCGGAATCGTTTCGGTCTCTGTTATCCCCGTTATTCCTGGATCTTCGCACTGTACGCCAGGACGAAAATGTCACACCCATCGCTAACTCCACGTTCTTATCGCGCATGACAGTTAATAAAGAGGTAAAGTGGTGTCATGCATGACCTGTATCAGTGTCTCAAACATGTGGGCCGCATGCGGCCCGCGTCGTAATTTTGGATTTTCAAAAATCCGACAATATTTAATACATAGGCCTATCCATTTTAGAATTGAGAACTTGGAATTCACTCTAAAAATGCTCCAAAAACCTGAAACTAGAGCCTAATCAAACTTCGCTATCACTGCACTTTCAAAAACTACCTCGCGGCGGAAGATCTGCTATTACTTATCATCTCTCTCTCTCTCTCTCTCTCTCTCTCTGCTAATGATGATGAAACATGACCCGTTGATGATTCGTGACTGAAAATTGTGATTTGGACTTGGGCGCGATCTTTTGTAGAATTACTCGAAATCGGACTGACTGCTGGGTGATAAGATGAAAATAACTGGAATTGAGTAGGGTCAAACGATAAAATTATAAAAGGACTTTCTACTTGAAGTGCTGCGGCTACCATAAGGTCGTAGCGAGAGTAGCGTCTATCACTATCTAAGCAGGTCAGAGGGAAGCACTGACATGATTTCTGCCTCGTTTCAGTTTATTTAACTAACAATTTTCACAGCCAGACTGTTTAGAGTCAAGTGTAGCTACTAGCTACCTGTTCGATGCGGGTGTGATCAGACTAGTTGACCCTCAAGGTCGTATCGATCATTCCTATCTGATATCGAATACTGTGCATGCATATTTTTATGTATTTTGGTTGGATGAAAATGAAGACTCTCTCTCTTTCTCTCTCTTAGCAATTTTTATTTTTATCAGTTCAATAAACCACAAAACCATATAATGAAAAGATATGATATTGGTCTTTGAAATCAGGCACCCTCCTTGAGTCTCTTTATTCATGTTATTAACACCAATTAAATGTGGTGATTAACGTGGTGATACGCTCCCTCGCTGCAACACAAATGGATTGTTCGACGATTTTATCTATTACTATGAAACATCAGGGAAGGTGGGACACAACAGGCCAAAAAATACATTTTTAACCAGAAATATATTTCGACTCCAGAAATACCCATGAACTTTATCGAACCGATTGATGGACATAAAACTCATGTTTCCATATGAAAATGATTTGAAAATAAGAATACGTCCTTTTTCTTGGTCGTAAAAAACGGGTAGTAGTGCAGGAGTCGAATCTAAGTGATGATTCATTACAATTTAGTCAACCCAACAAGATTTACAGTAAATATCCGTTGCTTTCAATTTCCTAAAACTAGGCTTACCATACGTCCTCCTTTAGGAATATTTGTCCTCCTTTGTCAGGTTTTTTAAAATGTCCTCCGTCGACGCCTAAATGTCATCCTTTTGAGATTTTGCCCCCCTTTTTGAGAATTTTGGTTTAATGCAGGGCCAAATTCGACTGAGATACAGTAAATCAGCACTGCAGTTATGACGCTCCGGTTGCTATTTCGGGAGCTGAGCTGGAAAGTTGACCTTTTTTCTTTTCTTTTTTTTTGGGGGGGGGGGGGGATTTACCATTATTTCAAGATTTTCCTCTGGTGTACTAAGTTTAAAAATTTCGAAAAAGTGTCCTCCTTACCGGATTCCCAAATATGGTAACCCCAGAAACTAGATCAGAGGTCTCAACTCTTATGTGCTCGCGTGCCAATTTCCTAGCTTCTGATGACGCCGCGTGACGTAGCATCAGTAATATGGATATTCAATGCACAATTTCCAAGTAGGCTAAGCCTTATTTGACGGGACCTTGCAGACAGACATTTCACAAACATCGTGTAAATGTAATCTACTATTGTGTATTCACGCTTGACAGTGAAAAAATCACATTTTCAAATATTTGAATAAAATTGTTTTTGTGCCGGCCATAATTTGTTTAGACGTCATGCGAGAGGATTCATGATGCCATCGCAAAACTGTTGGGTTATAATATTGCAGCCTTTAACGTGCCACAATTTTATGTAGCCCTAGAATATTTTAAAATCTACTGAATATTGATCTGATATCAGAGCATTTGAGCGGTGTAGCCTGATCCTAGTTTTGATATAGTCGTGATAGGTAGGCTATATTGTTACTGTCATTGCCCAAGTCCAATTAAATCAGCGTTAGATTTCGCATTCGATTATCATTGGAATATATCAATAACAACTTAAATATAATCATTATTAAGCCATAGTAATAGCATTGCACAGCCTTTTTAGCGATCGTGGGATCGTACCCCTTGTGCTTCCAATAAGATTTCTCGTGGCCACTATGTCCTGTCCATTTTCAACACAAGCCCATTCACATAAAATCGCGCGTAGCGTGAAGACTATTTTCCATTTGAATAAATAGGTCAAGAAAAATATTCCTCAGCATATAGGCCTACCTCCACAATGCATCTCGTACCCCCTGCTGTGGTGCTTCGTACCCCGATGGGGTCTTCGGACCATTGTCAAGAAACCTTGGAATAGAAATGTCCGATCGCCGAAGAATTCATTGGTGTTACAGCTGTGGAGCGTAACAGAATGCCACTGGTTGCCATACTGCCTAATTTTGCTTGTTCTTTTATGTTACCATATTTTGCTTATCGCTCAATGTGCAATGTGAATGTGTAATGTGCATGACACTCCTCTTCACTTCACCTAGGACCAAGTGGATGTCTGCTTCCAAAGACTAATCCAGGTCGTTTCGACTACTTCCGATCTTTTCATTCTTTCTCATTCTTGTTTTAGGGGCAAGAGAATATTGTGATGATAACACCATAGCCTTTATAAGACTATGATAACACTACGGTGACAATATCCGAAAACCGGATTTTAATCCGGCATTGCACCGGATCGTGGTCATCGGAGTTCCGCTCACACCGTCGATATTTGTAGTCCCCTTGATAATCTTAATAAGCTCGATTTCGAGTAGGTGTGACATCATTTTCTCGCCTGTGCGACAATAACGTGCCGCGGTTTTGTTTTCTGCTTGGAGTAATGATAGTAGCAAGCTAAGATGGTAGAAAAAGACCAAAATGAGTCGAAAAAACTGACGGTCAGAATAGAATCTGCAGGTATTCGGACGAGGAAGTGCATGGTGCATTTGTTGAACGGACAGGAATTCCAATGTAATGTACAGGTGAGACAAACGTCTGTGTTTATCAATATTAATGCATATGCGTGCATATTGTATGTTACGCAAATTATTGTTGCTACTGAGCGGTAGTGTGTTGCTCGAATGTTGTTGTTGTGCTATATGCAAGGAATTCATATGCAGGCACGCAAGGCAATTACATTTTTGCATTCAGCAATAAGAGAAAAACGACTGATATTCTAGTATTGTTGTAGTGAATAATTGTACTTAGGCGAGCTTCTTGGAGCCGTTGGAGGTGCAGAACTTCGATATACATTGAATAATATATTCATATTTAAATAAACCAGATTATTTTCGGCTGTCTTCATTAACTTAATATTACTATATTAACTAAAATGCTGTATGTTCCTGTGTTATTGTAATACCACAATTGTTACTGTGGGACATTTGAAAGGTTGATTACAGTCAAGACTAGCATATCACTTGCAAAAGTCCATTATTACGCAGAACACTGGTTAAAAAAATTGCTCCGCTTTGAAATCGCTTCATTTGTGTTCGAAATGTAGGCTATTACAGCCTATTAGTATTTATAAGTTATTGTTTCCAATTTCCATTTATATGGATTCTCGGTATAGAATCGCCGCTGTGTATTAATGCCCTCTTTTTGACAGAAAAATGCCAATGGATCGCAGTTACTACGACAAATTCGGGAATTACTTGATATCATCGAGTTCGATTACTTTGGATTATATTTCGAAGATTCGATGCGCATGAAGTATTGGTTAGAGCCGGATAAATCAATAAAAAAGCAACTGAAAAGTAAGTCAGTTTCTTCCGGTTTGTAATAATGCAAATAATATTTCCTTATCATATACTTATTGAAGTTCAAAACTTTGACAGATTGTGGCACTAGTTCTGTGTGTTTTGCAGCAACTCTCGCGTGTTCATTGTATTATGCAGATAAGGGCTTCGGATGAATGTTGATATCAAATTAAGCCTAATTTAGCAATAGCGAAGTCTCTGGTTGGGTCATACAAGTTTTCAAGCTTAGATTGTTATACCTTGTAGCCTAACCCGTGTATGGTGGTCAAGCTGACATTTTTAGATGCTACATAAATGTGTAGCAATATATGCTTTGCCTTCCTAGATCTGAAAGGTAGCATAGCTATGATCGTAAACCTTGCCTTTATATGCTTTGGTTATTATCAAGATAATTGCTCATCATAGTAAATAATTACGGCTGTGGCACCAATGGGTCTTATAATTTACGGGAATTCATAATCTGAATTTCTGATCGAACGATATCAATTTTGTCCGTTATTACTACATTGGCAGAGCATTTTATTACAGTTTTGGAGTCATTGGTGTTTTTGGGTATGAAATCGCGTCACTTTCAAGGAAACTTCTCAAGCTTCAGATTTTTTCATGGATATTGATGAAAGATAGCACCATCAATGAATAAGAATTAACAATAATTGCCCTATGTGATGCGTCTGTAGGCTTATCGTGTAGTGTAATTCTTTGCGCTGACACGTTTGTTGAATTTGCGGTAAGTTTTATAATTGTCATTTTTCAGACAGCCCTTGGGATTTCAGTATGGCTGTGAAATTCTATCCGTCAGACCCGTCTCAGCTTTCTGAAGACATGGCGCGGTATTATATGGTTCTACAATTACGAGACAACATCGTTTCCGGAAGGTTAGTTATTGCGCAATGCGATTTGAACTTTACACATTGAAAGTAGCTGAGACAAACACTATTTTTGCCGTGGTGTGTGTATTTGTTTTTTTGTTGAGTCATTTTTATTTTCTAGGTTGCCTTGTTCTTTTGTGACACATGCACTTCTCGGGTCTTTCGTGGTTCAGTCTGAAATCGGAGATTTTGATCCAGTGTCGATGAAAGGCAATTACGTAAAAGGCTTTGAATTCGCACCCAACCAAACTACGGAATTGGAAGATCGAGTGATCGAACTTCATAAGACTCATACGTAAGTGTACTTGTAGATATGTGCACATGTGGTTTAGGGAATGTATTTGATTCATCTTATGTAACACGCCTTAAATTATACCTTAATATGATTAAACGAATAGCTAAAAAATGCACTTTTAGTAGCTCAAAAATAGTTAAAAATGCAATGTTGCTGATATATGTATTTGAAGAGCTTCTTGGAGGTACAGAACTTCAATATACAATTGAATAGTATATTCGTATTGAAATGAGCCCGAATATTTTCGACAGATACTCGTAATAGTCAGCAACTAGTAGATAATTGGAAAGAACATTGTATATCAACAATCCTATCACAAAGTATGACGTCCCAGCACGAAATTTCGAATTTAAGAAAGAGTTCAACGTGCTGTTTTGAGATATATCTTCGCAATGTAACTGTTAGCATTGGATCAGGGCTAGCACTAGCAATGCTACGAAAATATTCGGGTTCATTTCGATATGAATATGCTATTAAACTATATTATATATATTCGAGAAACTTTTTAATGCCAAAAGTCAACGTTGTGACTTCAAACACCTGTGCTTTAGAAATAGCACTGCACTATACAATTATTCTTGACCAGTGGTTATCTACTTTATAGTGATAGTGTTTGCGCAATTATTGAAAAAAAGATTTCTGCTGATAATCTGGCATTTTATTACCTGGATTTTACACTGGTGGATTCGTACCAGATCTTCGAAGTTTAAATGCGAGGAATTTCGATCTTTTCAATGCGGATCGAGCCATGATTAGAGGTTGCGAACTCTCATTGACTTCTATGCGCTATCTGTCGGGCTTGCGAAGTCAGCCACTTGCTGACAGATGAGTTCCAAGTATTATGATACTGTTGAAATTTCTGTAAGTCGGAAAGTTTGATATCTCAGAGCATTTTACAATTCTTCTTTGTGATAACATTATGATTGCATTGCATTGGCATTTACAAATGACTATAATGAGGATGTCTCTTTTTCAGAGGTCTGACTCCTGAGGAAGCTGAAATTGCGTTTTTGGAGAACGCCAAAAAACTACCCTTATACGGGGTTGATCAACACCTTGTAAAGGCAAGGCGTCTGTGTTTTTCGTTGAATTGTGCTCGTGATTGAAATTTGGTTTATGAAATGAAAATTGCCTTTGGAAATTATCTTTATGCTTCTACGTTTAGGATTCTGACAACGTCGAGCTTGTCCTTGGTGTGAGCTGGAACGGATTACGAGTCTACAAGGACCAGACACCAATCAACCGCTTCGCCTGGCCGAGAATAGTAAAGATTTCATATACGAGAAATAAATATTTCATAAAAATCCGACCCGTGGAGGTAGCGTGAATGTTTTTTGGGTCGTTTTTGAGGTTTCTGTGTATGACGTTTTTTCTGAATCTTGTCAGGAAAACGCCGAGGAAAGCATCGTTGGATTTAAACTGCCGAATCATAAATCTGCGAAAAGACTGTGGAAGTCCAGCGTGGAACATCACACATTTTTCAGGTGATTGATATTGCTAGAATATATTTTTGTATTATCGGTCTCACTATGGGTCTGCGTTTCTTTATAAGTAGAATTACAGTTTTCATAAATTGTTAAAGTGATTTTTGCTAACATATGAAATTTCGTCACCGAATACTATCTTAATACATCATATGACTCAGTTGCACCCCGCCTAGATCAATTGCAGCAGTCACATTAAGTTTTGACTTGCTCGTAGCCTATGTGTTAATATTATCAGAGGCTGATTAGATTGTGGGCCTGGTTTTTTATGAAATTTCCATGCAAACAGATTTGCTAATCGGCCCATGTTAATAATCCTATAATCATTTAGAGTAAAGTTGAGTTTTTCGTTGATCCCTAATTAAAAGAAATTTTTAAAAGGTTGCGAGTCACTGCTGTAACGGGTTGAAGCAGGTGAATTTTAACATTTCAATATTTCCTTGTTAATTCACCTATTTCGAATTATTCAATGTAATTCTCGAGTCTTTGGACATACCAATCCATCAAAACATTGGCAATTAAGCACTAATTTCGACTCTATCTTCTCATAGACAGGGATTTGCGTTGCTTATTTGAAGCAGCCTGTGAGATGCTAATTAGCAGTGATCGAAAAATCAGACTTAGCAAAAATAGCTATTCCGCTGATGGGACTGGCCGACGTGGTAGCCTATGCATGTTTGCATGATTTGCATTTGGTGAATCATTTTTCTAACATAAACCGACATTACAATCTTGTTTGTGATGGGTTCACTCATTTATGCTTTGAAAAACCTCATCAAGTTTTTGCTTAATGTACACAAATCTTGTCGAAAAGACGCAGGTAATGACATGTCTTTTTCGCATAACCTATATGGTTTTATGTGGTAATCTGCAGGAAGTCATCGGTAGTAGATTTATGATCAGTTTTGCCTGTACTATGACTTTCAATGTGCCTGAGTCCCAAGCTTCAATATTGTATGCTATAACAGTTTGTATCTGGCATGTTTGGGATGTGGACGCAGATTTAATTTTCTGACTGAATAAGACTGGTTGGAGAGGTATGTGGGTCATTTGATAAAATTCACAGTCAGCACTGTGACCAGTTGGGTCTGCTATTTGGTATGTTGACTGCGGATTGCGTATAGCTGCGGGAAGACAAATAACAATCTGATGCAACAATGCTAAATGTTTCAACATCCAGTGGTTTCATATCCCAGTGCTTGATAAACTGTCGATGTAGCATCAGGCCTACTTTTTGTAATGCGATGCATCGTGTTCAAATCAATTTATAAACCAAGCGCTGTTACCAAGTATTTAATTTATGTCTCAGTCACAGATACTTTCAAGTTTCATTCTTACCCAACGTTAGTTAATATCTTGATGGCATCGTGCCATCGGTTTTTGATTAAGCTTATGGTCCGGTACGTTTGAGCTAATCTGAAGTGGGGTAATAGAGGGGATTAGGCACCGCAATTGCTAAAATATCTTTTTGCTATACATGCTAACAGTGAGCATGATCATGTTTAGTGAAATACCAAATTGGAAATGCTTTCCCTCTCCACCCGCTCATAATTATTGCTCTGTGTTTTGTTGGAATTCCATATTTTAGAGGTATCTTAACAGCGATGTCACCTTCCATGCCACCAAGCAATGAGTATGGAATACAAACATTCTGGTAGCTTTTTGAATATTTTTTACGTGACGATAAGGGAGGCTCGAAATTAGTCATTCTCATCAAGGGGGTATGTTGTAAAAAGTTTGAGAACTGCACTGCTCTAGTCAAAACACTGTTTGGGTTTCATTCATTTCCGGTACCGCCCTTACCGGTATCGTTATCGCGAAGATGGCGGCAAGACTTAGACATTAAACTGGGATCGATTTCATCAGGTTGACCAAGCCGGAGGCGACCAAACCGAAACTGGTCCGGACCGGTTCGCAGTTTCGGTACACCGGGAAAACGCAATACGAAACACGGCAGATCGTCGCCAACTCTACCCACAAAAATGTCCCGAAAATTCAACGCACTCCCAGCCGGAGATCTCACAGAGGTAAGACGCTTTTCCTGGTACTATTTCCTGTCCGGTATTGCGCCTTCGGCTAGGCACAATGTTTCAAACAGGGTTGTAACCAAGTCACAAGGTTCCGATACACAAGTCAATCTCGCTTCAATAGTTTTGACTCGAGTCAAGTCATGTTCGATACGCCACCGAGTCAAGTCTGAGTCATAGCGTTGTGACTTGAGTCCAGGTCACTGTGTTCAGTTTTCAGTTCAGTGTTCAGTTTCAACCCACTTTTTCCAACTCTGCTCGAGTGATTTAGAATGGCTCGCATTCATAATATAGTAATTTTCCTTAGACTTGATAGCTTCTGGCGCTATTTCCCAAGTATCAGGACTGACAGACGAAATACCAATAATGTGGTGACTTTGCTAACCTTCGAAGTCACAATGAAATGTCTGTCTCCGCCGTCCTAGTCTCGAGTCATGTGACTTGGTTCGAGGCATGCACAATGGCTTGAGTAAGAGTCAAGTCAATACGAAAATTTGCTCGAGTCGAGTCATGTTACGCATTTTAAAAAATGACTCAAGTCAAGTGAAGTCATGTTATATCATACAGTAGTTTTTAATATGTTTCCTTCACGTTCAAATTGTCGAAACGACAGGCAGAAATGGCCCACGCACGATGTAAGTAATATATTTTCGAAAAGTTGAGATAATTTGCAGCGTCTTCGCGTTAGTCGCAAACTATCAAAATTGGCCACTTTGGATCAATTAGATACCGTAAATCTGAATCAAATCTACCTTTTTCTACTACCGTACTTGAGTAGTTTTTTGACGTGGAGTGCTTTTTGTAATCTCTCGAACATTGCTACCTACCTTCACTTGTAATTGAGCAAAAATTGACAACGCCACTTCTACTTCTACTTTTGCCGGCTCTGGCCCTAGCTCCGACGATCGTGCTTATATATATGTATGTTATTTGCAGGAAAGTCTGAGAGCGATACGCAGTCACCCCCGCAGGTAAGGTGTTGCCCTCGATTTTTCGAGATTGCGATCGTGCATGTTGTTGCGTTCAGCTTCCAAAGAAGGAAAGGGAGACGACCCAGGTCATCACCACCATCACGGAAGAGGTCACCGAAGAGATCACGGTTCGTTGTGTGATGTTTTTTTTAAAAATATTATATTCATATTGAAATGAACCCGATTATTTTCGGCTGACACTCGTCGGAGGTAGGCATTATCGTCAGCAACTAGTAGAGAGTTGGAAAGAACATCGTACATCAACAATCGTATCTCAAAATATGACGTCACCATTAAATTTCGAATAAGAGTGCGTTCAATGTACTATGTTTAGGTGATACACGAACTCCTTTTGTCGACGCAGCCTTGGCTGGTGTATTTTGAGAGAAGTCGACTCCAAGGCACACAAACGTCATATTCTGAGATACGATTGCTGATGCGCGATGTTCTTTTCAATTCTCTACTAGTTGCTGACTAGTACCCCTGACGAGTGTCAGCCGAAAATATCCGGGTTCATTTGAATACGAATATACTATTCAATTGTATATTGAAGTTCTGTACCTCAAAGAAACTCTTCGAATATTCTTTTTTGCATTTTTTTATTTTTGAAACTTTTTCATTATAATTTTACCTCCACGCTCTTATCTGTCAATTTCTGCATAGAATTGTAGGTGGAGGCTTGTCCGCCCCTAGTCCTATCGCGCCATCTGGGCAGTGATTTTTAATCTTTTTACTAACCCGCCGAACCCATACAATAATCTGCTAGTATTTAGAGAACCCCAGATTTTCGCAAGAAGTCACAAAATCGAGAAATCTATGATATGACGAAAATTTCATCGATGTTTGCTTGCAGGTCGCAAATGCAAGTCGACCAGAAGCTATCGGTACAGCTGCTGTTTGGCAACCCGCAGAGCAACAGGTATTAGCTTTGTCCGACTTTGTGACTTACTTTTTTGACACTAGTACTGTACCTTCAATGAATTTTGTACCTCGGTGTGTTAAGTATCCCAATACGACCCTCCAACACCGAGTATTTCTCTGTGTTTTTGTCTAAATTTGTACCGATTACTTGCGGAGTGGATACATCCAACATAGTCAAGTCTTGAGTTATTTCGGCCACAATATTTTGATGCATTTGCAACCCTAAATCTAAGATAATTGAGTATGGTTATGATTACTTTAGATTTGTGTCCAACATAATCCATTACAAATCAAGGCTGCCCCTTTTCTGTTACACACACAGTGGCACAGTTGAATTAAAATACCGTATCAAGTGTGAAATCTCTTGGTTTCTGGTCAAGTATCGATTAAGATCGAGAGGACGCGTTAGATAACCATGCTTAGCCTTTTATGTGGTTAATATGTTTAATAAATCGCGGTAAAGGTAGACATTAGTTTATGACCGGACCTTAATACAACCAATCACCTCACTAACTTTCGAGATAATATTGTTTTCTGGTCATTGATTTTTCCTAACACGAGTTGATGTTATTTGTTACGCAAAGGCGCCGGAAAATGCGGCCGATCAACGTCAATCATCTTCAAGCTCGTCTTCTTCAAGTTCTGACGAGGAAGGCGTGGACGCTCTCACGAAGCATCAGAGGAAAGTCTACAAAATGAAAAGTAAGATATGTCGATTGCCGAGAGTCCTTTGCGTTCTAAGTCCGAGGGTTTTCCAAGCATGGTTGCATCACGAATATTGTCCTCATTTGTGTGCGTGTACGGATGCGCCCCAAGGGTTTGAATCAAGAGTCGGAGTCGCGTATTGATTTTAATGATTCGAGTCAAGTGATAAGATTAAAATTTTTGTGTTGTGCCAGTTTTGACAAAGAACTATTATCGACACTAGCTTTTCACCATTTTGACCAAGTTTCAAGTAAAATTCTTAGAGTACCGAAATTATAAGCATATTTCGACAACAAATTATCTTCACATCATCGTAGCCTTGAAACTTTGTTTATCTCTATCGTACATCCAAAACATATAGCATGAGACTTTGCATTTCTGTCGAGACACAACATTTTTGAGTAGGGTCATTGCCACATGTTTACGGTGAAGAACGGCTCGCGCCTGACACATCCCCTGAAACTTGATTCAAAGCAGGCCAAGGCCATGAATTCTGACATTAGCAAACATTTGTTGGGTAATCTTGCTTGCACGAAAGATTATCGACACTACAAATTTCGTGTTGTCGGGAGAGGCCGTTCACACTTTCATTTGGGTGCTTTGGAGTAGGCAATTATCAAAATATGCAAACCAAGTCTGTGCCAAAGGGAGTTCGTGTACCATCTAATAATAACATTGAGCTTAAGCACTCTCTTTGCCCCGAGTAATCGAAATTTCATGAAGGTGATGTCATATTTGGTAACACGATTGTTGATATACAATGTTCATTCCAATTCTCTAGTAGTTGCTGACGATCACCCCTGACGAGTGTCAGCCGAAAATATTTGGGTTCACTTCAATAAGAATATACCAGGGTATTCAATTGTATATTGAAGTTCTGTACCTCCTAGAAGCTCTTCAAATAAGAAAGCATTTATCTAGATTTGTGCAATCGGCATTGTTTTCTTATCTATCACATGAAAGACAGATATTTGAACTTTTGCAATGTATGATAGTCATAGCGAGTAGGAGTCGAATACTCGACTCGAATGGAAGCTTAATACTTGACTTGGAATCGAATCAGTCTCATACTCGAGCTTACCATGCCTTAGTAATGGCTGAGTACTTGCCATGTTAATATATGATTTTGCTATTGCTAGCCACCAACATTGGTCGTGATTTGTGATGCTCCTGCTTTTTGTCACTCGTAGACACTCGATCTCTACTTTTTGTAGATCTGAACCTGTTTCTTTCGTTAAGTTTTACATTTTGCTTCGTTGAACATGAATTGCTTGGTAGTCTGCTCGAAATGTTTTGTGGCTTTGACATTGTTAGGAATGTGCTTTTACGCCTGGATTTTGAAAAGATCTTCTTTCTTTTCTTTCTGCACTCGGCGGATCGGTGAAGTGGAGTGTTTTATGTGGTTAGTGTTAGCGATTCACAAATTCATTTGATAGTCAGTAAGCAATAGTGTAGTTTTGTTCACCCTCTAAAACACTGCTTATACCCGAGTCATAACATTGACACACAACACCTCCCATTGTGTGAACACGCCCAAACTACCAGCGAAAAACTGTTCATTGTTTAATTTAATATCCCGCCAAAATTGTCCTATTGACGCGCAAATGTGTGCACTGTATAGGCGTGGCTACAAGCCTTGTAACACTTGTAGTGATACAAGCTAGTTTAAACACAGACACTTGTAAACATATGTATCGGTCTGCGTTGAATGGGATTTGCCACTTCTCGTCTGTTCTAAAGTGTAGCGTAACAATAACAATTGGAAGTTTTGTAATTTTAGTACATTGTTAACGAGAATTGCCCTTATTGTGGATATTGTCTTTGTGTTCGATATCAACTCTGAAGCAATGCTGAAATATTTGGTTCTGGTTACTTATTACACCAGAAAGCGTTGTATAGCCTACATGAAATGTTACCCTATGTAGATAATTCAACTAGTTGATTATATGCTAAATGCTTGATTCAAGGTATGGCTACCGAGAGTTTTTATTGCCCCTCCTGACATCTTTCTTGACCCAAATAACTGTTATTAGTGTGTAACCTACATAGCTGAAGCTTTGTACAATGTGTAGGCTACAGGCTTCATGTCTGATGCAAATTGATCTAAATCTTTGTAAGGAGGATAGCCTATGTCTTGTGTTACAATGGTGTGAAATTTTTATGGCTCCGTGTGGTATTGTGTTACAACTGTGACCTGAAGGTGTGAATATGAAATTCGAGGAAGTGGTATTACTTTTGCAACAAACGCTATTTTTAATTGGAATGTGTTGCTCCGTTTCCATGGAAACAACCTGACATCCACAAGCTAGATTCACGAATAAATATCATCTTACAACTTTCTGTTTTAACCCCATTAGACGCTCTTCTCTTCAGAAAATCTTTGTAATGTTTCATGCTCGAAATTTCATGTTCAGTGCAACTTTTCCGATCTAACGTAACCACTCCAATAAAAATAAAATCTGTAATCTGTAATGTTGATAAATGATGCCGCAATTTTCTCTCACTCGAAATTCTATCGCGACAACAGCATGTACTCAATTTTGTAATGCTTCACCTGGTATTTAGCAGCTTTCGTGATGTACTAGTCGATTGGATCTGTTTTGTATGTCAATAGACAATGCCCGTGTCACAGCAGAGTTTCTCAACCTGGAAGTAGCTCTAGTTGAACTCCCACTGTTTACAATGCCAAGTGAACTACCTATCGCGACAACAGCATGTACTCAATTTTGTAATGCTTCACCTGGTATTTAGCAGCTTTCGTGATGTACTAGTCGATTGGATCTGTTTTGTATGTCAATAGACAATGCCCGTGTCACAGCAGAGTTTCTCAACCTGGAAGTAGCTCTAGTTGAACTCCCACTGTTTACAATGCCAAGTGAACTACCTACGTCAATTACAAAAGACACCAATAATCTCAAGTGGATTGACAAGTACTGCATCGTCATTTGTATTTAAGGGGTGTTCGATCCTTGCGTTTTACATTTTTGGCATCCCTTGTTGTCGAAACCGGTTGGTTGAACATCAAATATGTTCAGTAAAGGCTTTAAAATTTCGTGTGCCACAATTTCATTACTTTGATAAGTGGGGTTCCGACCTTTTTTACGCCGTGGCCGCCTTGGAAAAATCAATGCATCCTGTATCGTAACTAACTTCATGGAAAAATGAAGAAACTTTATTGTAATTAAAAAAACTGGTTTATTCAGTAACCCGTAGTTGGAATGATAAATAATATAAATCCAACACGTAATAAACATGATAGTTGGGAATACCTGCCGTAAGACAATTCACATTTCACCTTGAAAATCTATGATGATGGGACTTGGATGTGTGCCTACTTTCTTAAAAGTGATTGAAAACCGTCCCTGAAGCATTGTCCGATTTTGGCTTAGCAATACCGTCGATACGGGTTGAGAAACACTGCCCGGCATAGTAGAATGAAATGCCAAACGTTACTTGATCCAATACAGCACAAAATGACATTGACGAGAAGAACGATGACGACGGTAAGTCTGTTCTTTGTGGCGAAATGCTCGAATATGATTCGGGAATGTCTGCATGCTGCATCGTCTTCTACACATCACCCTTGTCTAGTTGCATGATTTTAGTTGATTTGTATATATGTCTTGATGCTTGTATGTAGAGAGTAGTTTGCAGGCGATGGGATGATAGCTGCATGTACGATTGGTAAATAGCACGTTGTCAGGCCATTCTAATTCAAATTACATCACAATGCTAGAGGTCACTAATTGTGACGTTTTGACCCCTTGCGGTGCCGCTTCCTATGCGTCTGGGAATTCGGCACGGCAAATATAATAATTCAACTGGACTATCAGGTAGTTGATTAGAGTATGTATTTTTGTAATTGTTAGCTAGCTTTACAATCCTGTTTGCTGATGGCTGCGCATTGTGGACCGGGTTGGGCGTAATGTCTCGAATACTCCACTCTGAATCGAGTATTAATTCTAAGTGGTCCGAGTCTAGTAGTAAGAGCTCATTTTTACGAGCACTGATTTATCTACGATTCCTTGGCGAAAAAATACCAAATGAGGTTTAGAACTGGCTTTGTATTCTTTGTGGGCGCATAAAAGTTACATACCTAATTGAACTTACCGCATCATTCATACTCCCGTGATGTCATAATTAAGGATACAGAGATATATTATTAATAAAATTTTTAATGAATATTTTTAATAAATTTTGAATACTTCAATCACTCGCATGACGGAGACCCTTTATCTGCACTTCCGCGAAGAAAGGTGTATGATGTGTCGAAATCATGATATTTTAGATATCATTGAGGGTAGGCCTGCATACAAATACCATGTTGAGTCGCCGACTTATGTGGTGTGATGATAAAATGGACTTGGTGTCAGAATTTTGATGTTAATTTATCGTTCAATACGTTAATTGTACTTATCTGCTCAGCAGCGGAAACATCGCTCTGTTATTTTGTTATTTCTGTGAGAATGTCTCAAACATCGATGTTATTTATGTGATGAAACAATTTGTGTGAACTAACTCTGGTGCACTCTTCAGCGAAATATCACTGAGCTTTGATAGACTTTTTCATTGGCATTGGTGCCATCGTATTGTTTTTATCGTGGTACCGTGAAACTCTTTGTTGGTTTGTACGTCTGATACATCAGTGAAAGTGTATCGTAGTTGCATAACTATTTTTTTCTTTCTGATTTAGAGAAATTTCTTCAGGAAACGCCTCCAAAGAATGGCGGTTCATCGGAATGGGATGCAAAATTACAGGCATCGCCCCATGTTAAAGTGAGTTGAGAGTGTTCTGTCTTTAGCATTCAAAATTTTGCGATTCGCCAGTGATGGTTGTTGTCTGAATTTCAGTCGTGTTGGTAAAATGCATGTGTGTCAGTATGTCTTAGCGTCGCATATTTCTAACTTAACATACCAATTTATGAATAAAAGTCAAGTGGAGGTAGGAAATAAAAGTCTAGAAATATCTCAAGTAAATAGTTTGAAAACGTAGATTTGGTCGAGAGAGGTCACATGCTTTTAGCGGTTAATCAGAGGCTGCTACTGTCGGGATTGAAAGCTGTATTTTCATGACTAGCGCAAAATGACTAAAGATGGTTCAAATACGCGAAATCTGTGACAAAATATCCAGTTACCGTGAGACATTGTCTATGTCATGTGCAGTTCTCATTACCATTTCGCTCGTGATAGCGGTACAGACTCGTCCCAAAACTTCTCTCTACTTTTCGTGATCGTAATTGTAAAAAGTATTTGAAGAGCTTCTTGGAGGTACAGAACTTCAGTATACAATTGAATAGTATATTCATATTGAAATGAACCCGAATATTTTCGGCTGACACTCGTCAGGGGTAATCGTCAGCAACTAGTAGAGAATTGGAAAGAACATTGTATATCAACAATCGTATCACAAAATATGACGTCACCAGCATAAAAGAGAGAGCGTTTAATGTACTATTTTTAGGTGGTACACGAACTCCTTTTGTAAAAGTATTTAGTTTTTGCCTAAAAATAACTCTTGAATAGATGCGGAAGTCTTCTAAAAAACATAAATGTCTCGGTGAGTAGTGCAGGTATGCAAAACCAGCTTGACTACTCTGTTAAATTACTTCATGTCCACGGCTGCATATTGCACACTAACGAATCGGAAAATAATAGTGGATATTCACAAAGCTTTGACCACCACCACTCTTCTAACACTGCAAACGTTGTGTAAATCTGAGAATGGTTTCAACTTATAATTCCTGTCACCGTCATTCATATTGATATAAACCCAGATACTTTCGGCTGACACTCGTCAGGGGTAATCGTCAGCAACTAGTAGAGAAGAGTTTATTTTCAATATGAATGTATTTTTGAAGTGCTGTGCCGGCAAGAAGCTCTTCGAATGTTTAAATTATTATAATTCGATGTCGTAATCTAAGTGGGTTTCGTCTCGCAGAGAAGCGAAGCGTCTTCGGATAAGGTGGAAGAAGTCGCAGTTGTTACGGAGACTGTCATCACGGAAATAGTCGAAGAAGTCGCGGAACAGGAGGAGGCGTCGGAACCCAAACCTGTCAACGACGAAGCGCCAGAGGTTAGTATTAGTTGTCAGCTAGGGCTAGGCACAATGATTTGAGTACCTGAATAATTCTCAATCGAGTGGTAAGAGATCATTTTCTCAGGGTACTGAAACTAAACGCTCCTTAATTTATCAAAGGGAATTATGGTTTCGGTACTATTTTCCATTGTGGGAGGCTGTAAACTATGATTAGTCATATCGTATTATATGAAACATGCTGAAATGACACATCTGCGAAGTCGTGATCAACCCATAGCATTGTCACAAAGTGTAATGAAATAAAAATTACCAAGCTTTAATGTGATATAGAACTGCCAATATGGTCTTTGTGGTAAAAGGTACATATTTCAACTTTCCGAATCGTAATGTAATGACGTGATAACGAGTGAAAATTGACTCGAGTCTATAAACAGGCTACGTGATTCAGAATTGAGTTGCCCGTGTACTCTATATTTCCCGGCCGTATTTGGTCCCGTGGCTTGGTAAAATTTATCTTGTGCTCTAGACACTGCCTGAAATTGTCGATTGGGAAGTGCTGTCTGTGCCGAGCGCATCGTCCGAAAGCATAACTGACGACGATTCTCCCCGAGAAGGGGAGACCGAGGCTGTCGTGCATGCGGAGAAAACGGAGGTATGTGTGACGCAGGTTTGTAATGGACTCGACTCTACACGATTCGTGTATTGACTCGACTTGTACTCGAGTCATTGCGCACGGCTCAACACATTCTGTATGACTTGTTCGAGTCTCTAATATCACGACCAATAATTGAAAAATAGGATCAAAAACTGTCTTTTATCTGTTTGAATAAACATGTTTAGAGCGAGAAAACTGAGTATATTATGAATCCGTATCCTTCATTATCAACAAAGAGTTTCACAGAAGTGAGTTGAACGCGATACTGAACAGTAACCATCAGGGTTGTAATGACTCGAGTCACGATTTTCTGATGACTCGACTTGACTCGAGTCTATTTCTCAAAATTCGGAAATGACTCGACTCGAGTCAATCTGTGTACTGACTCGACTTGGACTCGAGTCATTGCGCATGACTCGAACCAAGTCATATGACTCGAGACGCAGACGGTCAAGACCGACATTTCAATGTAATTTCGACGAATAGTAAAGTAACAACCCTATTGGGATTTCATCTTTTGGTACTAGTACTTGAAAATGCGACCAGAAACTGCTTAAAGTGAGGAAAATTAGTATATTATAAATGTGAACCATTCAATATCACCAGAGTTATAAAAAGTGAGTTTAACAAGATTTTAACTGGAAACTTAGCAGTCAACACATTGACTTGGACATGACTCGGACTCGACCCTCTGCCTGATGACTTGGACTTGGACTTGACTCGATGGTGAGTTGAAAATGACCCGACTTGACTCGAGTCAAAACTATAAAAGTGAGATTGACTTGTGACTTGGTTACAGCCCTGGTAACCAATATGACTTGGACTCTGACTCAATCTGTTGCTCTCTGCCTTGGACTTGACTCGGTAGTGAATTGCGAACGACTCGATGTGACTCGAGTCAATATACAGGAAGTTGATTGTTTCTTACTTGACAGGATACTGAAACGGTGCTGCAGAATCCTCACGCTCTGGACCAAACGGAGGATACGGAGGAAGTAGCAAACGACCTTCAACCCCCTCAAAATACGACGTCGTCTGATTCCTCGTCTGATTCGTCTACTTCCGATTCTTCCTCTTCCGACGAGGTATTTCGGTTTTCCGATCGGCGGCGTTTTTGATTTTTACAGCCCGATTTTTGTGTCGCAGAAAAGCGAATACGTTCCTGCCTCGGAAGAACTTCCCGCTAATGAGAACAACAACAATAACGAAGATGCTCCGCAGGAAGCGGTGGTACGGAACGTTATTACCACTGTCGAGACCAAGTCGGTCCGCGTAGAGGTGAGTGGCGGAGTGTGGGAATTGTTGTTTCTATGGGTTGGGATCGGGATCAACATATTTAAAACATATTACCACTCGAGTCGTGACTCGTTTTGAGTCCGACTCGAGTCGCGATTTTTTGGTGACACTAAGAATTAAATTATGAAAGAAAACTATAGTTTCAATACTATTTTCCGCTATGGAAGTCTGTAAACATGGACCGGTCTTATCGCAGCAGGGTTGTAACCAAGTCATGAGATTCCGAATCGCAAGTTAATCTCACTTTTATAGTTTTGACTCGAGTCAAGTCGAGTCATTTTCAATTCACCACCGAGTCATAATGTTTTGACTCAAGTCACTGTTCAATTCTCAGTTTAATCCGGTGCAAACCCCTTTTTTACTCTGCTCGAGTGATATAGAATGGCTTGCATACGTAATATCGTAATTTTCCTCAGTTTTAACACTTTCTGAGCCGATTTTCCAAGTATCTGGACTAATAGACGATATACCAATCATGTGGTGAATTTACTATTCTTCAAAGTTACAATGAAATGTAGCCTATGTCTCGGTCGTCCTAGTCTCGAGTACGAGTACGAGTCGATGCAAAAATTGATTCGAGTCGTGTCGATTTACGCATTTAAAACGATGACTCAAGTCACCAAAAGATCACGACTCAAATCCAGTCGTGACTCGAGTCATTACACGTTTACAACCGTGTATCGCAGTATACGAAACGGGTCGGAAAAGCTACCCACGTTAGTGGAAATGAAGTTTCTTTGGTCGCATGGAAGGTAGCCTGCATATTTGAAATTTCTATATATTTCATACTGTTATGAAGGCGTAATGAGTGTTAGTCAAACACTGTACATGACTTGAAGGAACACTGCACTCTAAAAATGGTGTGGTCTCAAATTGAAGGGCAAAACGAAGTGAAAAATTTGGCTGCAGCCGTTTTCTTCAGAACGCCACCGTAATGGAGCTGCAATGTATTGAAGTTTCGATACCAACTTCACGCTCCAGCAGTCATGCAGAGATCGAACTTTATATAGTTGTCAGCCGATGCTATGAAGGAAATATGTCGTACACGCCCTATGTCCTAAAGAAATAGAATACACTAGGCCCGATTTAGACATAAATCTGACTGAACATCTTCCGTTGATCGCGGTATCTAAACCACCTTGGCGTGTACGACATATTTCCTTCATAACATCGGCTGTCAACGATATAAAGTTATATCTCTGCGTGACTGCTGGAGCGTGAAGTTGGCATAGAAATTTCAATAAATTACAGCTCCATTACGGTGGCATTCTGAAGAGAACGGCTGCGGCCAAAATTTTGATGTTGTTTTGCCCTTCAATTTGAGACCACATCCTTTTTAGAGTGCAGTGCCCCTTTAATACTCGATTCAGGACGGAGTCACTCAGGTACTCGATATCAGCCAGCCCTAATAATAACCCCTGACCGGTATGCGTCTCTTTAGGACGTGGTCATACCGAAGGACGACAACGAAGTCCGTAAAGTATCTCTGACGGCGGACCAGGATAATAACGTCACGGTGGCCGATGTAGAAGCCTCCTCCTCATCATCCAGCTCATCTTCTTCAAGCAGTTCCGAGTCCGAGGATGGAGAAACGGCAGTACACGAATTCAAAAATCCGCCCGTGGTGGACACCAAGGCCATTTATGTCGAACCACCGGCCGACGAGGAGCCCGAGTCCACTCTGCAGGTGGCGTGAAATTAATTTTATCATGGAATGATATGCATGTGTTGAAATCAGCCCGAATATGTTTGGCTGGTATCCGTCAGCAATTAGTAGAGAACTGGATAGAACATTGTATATCAACAATCGTATCACCAATCAGGGTGAAGATATTCAAATTTTCATGCGGGTGACGTCATATTTTGTGACGCAATTGTTGATATATAATGTTCTTTCCAATTCTTTACTAGTTGCTGACGATTACACCTGACGAGTGTCAGCCGAAAATACACGGGCTCATTTCAATATGAATTTATTATTCATTTCTGTATTGAAGTTCTGTGCCGCCAAGAAGCTATTAATTTTATTGTAATTGTAGTTTTCGAGACTGTCAGTGTCAGTATCGCAGTACTTCTACTTTTTTGGGGGAATCTGTGCTCACTAGGGTTTTAAAAAAAATTCGAATTTCACCGGGGACTACCGTTAGAGCGTTACTTCAGTACTGATTTAAGGTATTTCTATCGAATTTGGCTGTGTATTTCACCAAAATTCTCGAAAAACAGTGACATAATCAAGCGATCTATTTACATATACTGCCGAATATTTCCAGTAAAAAGTTGGTTGCATGAAAAATCGAAAAAACTTTCATGAAAAATCAAAAAAGTTGCATGAAAAAAATGGACAAAAGTTTCAAAAAGTTGCACTATAAGATTCCTTCGAACAGATTAAAACAGAATTCTACATAACTTCCGAGTATTTAGGAGGCTGCCGGAAGCTGTAATAAAAAGTTGCAAAAGTTGCAAAAACTTGCCCTACTTATGACTGAATATCAGGTGGTGCTCGAATACTAGACTAGACTCGGTGCTAGATACTTGACTCTGTCGAATCAAGGGCAATCGATTTCACCTGGCCCTAAATTTATGGGACAGCAACACTGGTTATGTGTTACATCGGCCAAGCGTATCAGTGTTAATGTATTTTTAAAAACTTGTCTACCTCTATTTTAGCCACCCGTTGTACAGACAGAGACCAAGACCATCACATACGAATCTGATCTGCCCCCGGAAGGATCGAGTCCCGCCAGAGACGTTCGGCTTTTGAGCAGCCAGACCATCACGGCCGAGACGCTGTCCACCGTCACGACGACGCATATCACCAAGGTAAGTCCCGGGACTTGCGGTACAAAAATTGATCCATCGCGGCAGCTTGTGAAGAATTTTGTTACGTTATCGTCGCCATAACAACGTATTGTGGTTGGCACACTGTCTGTCCAGGAATTATTCATAATTTTTGATGAAAATACATAAAAAGTTTTGGCAACTGCGTAAAAACAAATAAACTCTGGTTGATGAAGAGCTTTGGGGTTGAAGAAAAGAATCTTCATTGCAAATTTATTTGTCTCCACTCTTTTCGAGCGCCGATTTAGGTAAAAGTAGCGAATGAAAATATGGTATTGGCCAGGGTTGTAATGACTCGAGTCGCGATTTTATGGTGACTCGACTTGACTCGAATCGTTTGCTCAAAATATGGGAAGTGACTCGACTTCAAACAATCTGTAAATTGACTCGACTTGTATTCGAGACATTTCGCATGACTCGCACTATTAGGATTTCATCTGGTACTTGAAAATGCGACCTGAAATTGTAAAAATTGAGGAAAAGTAGGATATTATGAATGCGAAGCATTCGATATCACCAGTCAGAGTTGTAAGATGTGGGTTTAAAAAGACAGACTCGAAACTGAACAGTCAACGCGATGACTTGGACTCGGACTCGAGTCGTAACACTATGACTCGGACTGGATCCTCTGCTCATCAACTTGGACTCGGTGGTGAATCGATAATGACTCGACTTGACTCGAGTCAAACTATAAAAGTGAGATTGACTTGCAGGGTTGTAACCAGTCACATGGCTCCGAGTCACAAGTCAATCTCACTTTTATTGTTTTGACTCGAGTCAAGTCGAGCAATTTTCACTTCATCACCGAGTCAAGTCTAAGTCTTCGAGCAGAGGTTCGAGTCCGAGTCATGGTATTATGACTCGAGTCCGAGTCCAAGTCATTGTGTTGACTGCTCAGTTTCCAGTAAAAGTCTTGTTAAACCCACTTCTTATAACTCTGTTTGGTGATATCGAATACTTCGCATTTATAATATGCTAATTTTCCTCACTTTAAGCAGTTTTTGGTTGCATTTTCAAGTATCAGTACCAATAGACGATGTCCCAGGAGTGTGGTTACTTTACTTCTCTTCGAAATTACAATGAAATGTCGGTCTTAGCCGTCTGAGTCTCGAGTCATATGACTTGGTTCGAGTCATGCGCAATGACTCGGGTCCAAGTGCATTGACTCGAGTCGAGTCATTTCCGTATTTTGAGAAAATGACTCGAGTCAAGTTGAGTCATCAGAAAATCGCGGCTCGAGTTGAGTCATGACTCGAGTCATTACAACCCTGTTGACTTGACTCGGAACCTTGTGATTTGGTTACAACCCTGGTATTGACTAACAGATGAGACGTTGTTTAGCATGTAATTTAACACCATATTTTGCAGACTGTTACCGGGAGCGTCAGTGAAACCAGAGTCGAGAAAAGCATTGTCGTTACGGCTGACGGTGATTCGGATTTACATCAGGTACGGGTACAGCACATAAGTTTTCCTTTCTTTCTTGTTTTTGTTATCTTAAATTGCTATCGCTGGAGCTAAGGCGAGAAAAAGCAATTACACCGCAAATGGAAGCGTAAAGCTCTAGTTCTTCTCAGAAGTGGTAAAGCTTCTTGGAGGTACAGAACTTCAATATACAATTAAATAGTATATTCATATTGAAATGAACCCGAATATTTTCGGCTGACACTCGTCAGGGGTAATCGTCAGCAACTAGTAGAGAATTGGAAAGAACATTGTATATCAACAATCGTATCACAAAATCAAAGGCCATTAATTCTGCCATCGGCAAACATCTGTTGGATAATTCGATTTGTGCGAATAATTATCGAGACGACCGATTTCGAATCGTAGGGCGAGGTCGTTCACCATTGCATTTGTGTGCCTTGGAATCAACTTTTATCAAAATACACCAAGCAAAACTCTGTCAACAAAAGGAGTTCGTGTACCACCTAAAAATAGTACATTGAACGCTCTCTCATTCGAAATTTCATGCTGGTGACGTCATATTTTGTGATACGATTGTTGATATACAATGTTCTTTCCAATTCTCTACTAGTTGCTGACGATTACCCCTGACGAGTGTCAGCCGAAAATATTCGGGTTCATTTCAATATGAATATACTATCTAATTGTATATAGAAGTGGTAAAATAATTCAATTTTGGTACTCAGTAGAGGTAATGCTGTAAATTTTTACGCGATTACATGTAACAGAAGTGATTTTCAAGACACTTGAAAACTACTAAGTCTATCAAGTTTCAGAAAGTAGCTTTGCTCATGTCATATACTTTTAGCACTGCGCTCTAAAAATGATGTGGTCTCGAATTGAAGCACGGACCGAAACTTTTTTTTATCCATCTCGCATTCATAATATAGTAATTTCGTCAGTCTTCACAGTTTATGGCCCTATTTTCCAAGTATCAGGACTGTATTTGAAATACCAATCATATGGTAAGTTCACTATTCTTCGAAGTTACAATGAAATGTCTGTCATGGCCGTCCTAGTCTTGAGTCATATGACTTGGTACGAGCCATGTACAATGACTAGAGTCCAAGTTTAGTCAATAGAGAAATTGTGTCGTGCTGAGTCATTACAACCCTGTTTTTTACTGACCTCTGATTTCAGGTCATGGCGGACGCGATCAAAGACACCCAAGAGTCAAACCCCGACGTTAGCATCACAAAGGTCGTAGTGCACGAAGAAAACGAGTTCGAACATCCAGAGTGACGGCGCGATATTATGACGTCACCAAGAAAACAAACAAAGGCCGTCTCTTTTTTTAACGAAAAACTCACATTTTGTCGATTAGCTTCCCACGTTTCGCGTAGTTTCACTCTGATTTTTAGCGACGCTGTCTCGTAATTTAGTGTAATTATCAATTAGTTTCTTGCTGCGAATGCTTTCTGATCCTTTTTCTGTCGTGTGTCGCGTTTTTTCTGTCGCTGTAGTCACTGTTTGATGTAGTGCGTCCGAATTTTTCCTCTTCTAGTGTGTTCGTTGTGTGGCGATATGCAGTCGGGACGCGCGTGTGTTGCGGAGGGGGACCTCGTAGTCGTAGTTACGTAGCCATCGGTGGTAGCCTACTAGAGTACAATGAAATTTTCAAGTGGTCCAAGTCAGTAAAAAGTGATTTCTCAAAGCCTAGTTTCGCCTAAAAACTGTTATGAAGTATTCCTAAGTTTGAAAATTCAGTAGCTTTTCCTAGAAAAATGTTTGTAAAAGTAGTTTTAAATCACAACCGCGCAGGTACAGTGTGGGGCGAAAACTACATCAGTACTTTAAAAATGTACAAGTACATCGTTACTGACCACAGTGTATAATTGTATACCTTTCGAGCTAACTGGATATGTTGAATTTGTTTCTCTTGACCGCCATATTGTTTCAATATAAAAATAAACGCTTCCTAACTAATTCAAACGCGAATTGAAAACTTATCTCAACTCGAAACTAATTCGATCGGTGTTGCAACATTTATCGCTGCATCGTTTCCGTCTCGATACTGTCCGAAGTGTCGCGAGGCGCGGTTTTTTCGATTAGTATGCGCTGGAAAGTGCGCAGATACTTTGCTTTGTGCAATTGCAGCGCCCGTTTCTACCGTTCGTCGCAGAGAGATATGTCGGGCTTGGTACAGAACAATCCGCGTTGTCAACCAGCCTGCATCACGGCTTATTATGTCACTGTAGAATACCTTACTAATTCCCAAATCTTGTGCATGAATTTAATACGAATAAGCGCTCGCTGGCTTGTAGAGTCGCCAGATTACAGTAGAGAGGTCCGATATAGCAATCATTATTTTCTCATAATAGAAGAGGCGACTGCTTTGTGTCGTGTTAACAATGGCAGTTTCCCTCACGGTACCATCATCTTTCCTAATGAAACGGTGAATATTTTGAACTTCCAGTAATGAATTACGCTTGCCGTAGCAAATGCGTGGTGTACTCGCTTTGCCAGTTATCGGACGGACCAACTCATGCCTTTGCCTTGTTTATACTTTCGTGTGGCTATCTGCTGTATTCACATTATTAATGATAATAAAGTGCCGAATAGACTATTTCGGTTGCGTATTGTGGAGTGGGAATCGTGGATATGGACATAGAAATATAGATGCTCCATAAATTCACCTTTTATGTGGATCTAACGACTATAGGCTGTCGCAAAAAGATCAAGTAAGCTACTACGTTTGCCTGATTTTGCGATTGCTATCATTCTTCAGTAGTAAGCAGTCTTGTGTTCAGTGCTGGTCAAGTTCTCGGAGTCATAATTTCGAACATTTGGATAACGAAAAGTACTTCTGCGGTAGTCTTGCTATCAAATTTTTATCCTCTCGCTGCCCACGCAATTAGATTTACCGGAGGTATCTCGGAAAATGTAGGACCCGTAAACAAAAATTAATCATATTCGGCTGGACCCATTGGTAAGCTATAATGACATGGTTACAAGATGTTATTTCGTGACCTCAAATCCAAGTTCAACTTTATTCATAAAATTTCATCTTTTCAAAACATCGCAAGACTGCAATACAACGAATGGTATGATGATGCCGGAACGACTAGGAGTAGTCTTGGAGATCAGATCTCCTGTCTGCTATGTCAAAAGACATTGAAATCGCCCAAACGTACTAAACTAAAAGACCACACAATTTCAAAATGATATTTCTGCACGGGCAAATAATTTTGCTCTGCTGAATGGTATTTGTCTCGTGGGGTTCAGATTGCCAGAACAAGAACATTCGGCGGCAGCCATTTAGGCGGTTCCATACCAATCCAGAATGGACATTACCGAGGATGCAATTTCCAAGAATAGACATTACCGAGAATGAACACCACCGAGAATGGCCAATGACAAGAATCAAACTTAGGCCTACTGCCTTACTGGAACGGACGATGTCGAAATCGACACCGAATGTGGCAACGCCGTGATGCACATACACACGACCTGTGCATATGCATAACATGACTGCATTGCATATATTGCATTCTCGGTAATGTTCATTCTCGGTGGTGTCCATTCTCGGTAATGTCCGTTCTCTGTGGTGTCCATTCTCGGTGATGGCATTCTCAGTAATGTTTTTTTCGGTATTGATCGGACACCCATTTAAGCGCCCATGGACAATTAAAGATATATGTATACTATACATATATCGAGTTTTCGGTCAACATGAGAAGGGCAGTCCTTATGCCAAGATTTTCTCGCTGCCGATCGTTCTGGCACAGTTTTCCGAGTGTCAGGATACATGACCTAAAGCTTTATATGTTTTGGTGCGTCGTGGCGCGGTAATGGCCGACACCGAAATGCTAATTTCTAGAAATCATGTGTATTTTTTCTCGACGAAGGGCACCCAATAATCAAGATAATAGACACTATTAAATCGCGCCCAGCGCAAAAAATGTTCAGAAAAATTGCATAAATTTTCAAAAAATACTCTATAATTCATGTTAATTCACGAAATAATTTTGGACCCCCTTTCGAGCTCGCCCCCCCTAATTGGGGGGTTTCGGGTGCGGCAGTTACTGTCCTGAGTAAACATATCAAGTCAAGATTGACCCCGCACGCTTTCTAGATTTTTTTACATCAGATAACGACATAAATCTCATTGATTTGTTGAATATAAGCATCATTCGCTCACTACATGTAGTGTATTTCGCTCTTGATGTTGTGTGATTGCGGGTCCAGCTCACAGCAGAGAGTCACTAAATATTCGAAAACGGAAAGCTGGATATTTCGAGCAAACTTTTGTAACAAAGCAAGTAAAATGTTTAAGATTGTCAAGGTGCATGCTCGTTTAGTGTTGATTTTTATGTTGCCATCGCCGTGCATAGAGTGCATAGTGTTATAATAAAGTAAAATTTGTAATATATGAAAAAGGTTCACAGTGCGGAACCTCCCGAGGTTCGTTTGTGAACGTGAACCTCTAAAATTCCGTGGTTCAGACACAGAACGCGAACGTGAACCTCACGTTCACACCATCCCTGCTATTTAGGCCTGGTTATAGCCGTGTTATTGTGTCATTTAGGCTACACACCGTGTAACGTATTTAAAAGTTGATAACAATAGCTGCGGAAGGCGATCTGGGGGCGGAGCTACCCAGAAGCTGCGATTACACCCTTATAAGGGGTGTGGCGAGATGGCGCAGTGGTATAATCCGCGGCTGCAACACCAATGGGTGCGGGTTCGAGTCCGACCGAGGTCGACTTCCGAATTCCGATACCCAAGTGTTGGCGGTTTACCTAGGCTCCTCCTCGCCACCTCATCCGCGTCAGCGGTGTCTTACAAAAGCGTAGAGGTGGGCCGTGCTATAAGTCGGCAGTTACGGAAAATAAGAATAATATCGGCCTGGTGTAAATGACCATAGTAGTCGACAAACACCATGAATACCCCAAAACAAACAAACAAACCCTTATAGGGGGCCCTGGAGCAGCAACACTGCAACAGTAGTAGGCCTATTCGGTATAGATAGGGCTTCCATGCGCATCCTCCTTTTTCAGGTTTTTGATGTGTCCGATGTCCGATGTTTGAAATGTCCTCCGAGGCCTCACGCATACTGGATTCGATCGAATTTACGCAGAATTTGAAAGTTAGAACGTCCTTATTTCTCGGAAGCGTATGGATTAATATTATCAAGTCGCATTCGGGTAATTAATTAAAGTGATGATGCAATTGTCCATGCGCTACCACAGCCTTCGCGAACATACATAGTGTGAAATACACAAAAAATCATACATATTTGATCGAGCGATCGAGCGCTAAATACACATAAAATCGTGCATAGTTGATAGTCTAATGCAGTGCTTTTCAACCTGTGTGACGGTTCGCACCTGTGCGAATGAAAAAGATTGCAGTGCGAATGACGAGCATGGTGCGAACGGTGCGAATGAAAATCTCGGATGAGTGCGAACGACGAAGGTGGTGCGAACAGTGCGAATTGAAATCCCGTATGAGTGCGAATGAAAATTGCGAATAATATAAATTGTCAATTTTTCTGATCTGGAATAATTCAAATAAACCTTATAGGAAATTCAAGGGCAGTGTAACTTTTGTTGTTGCGACGCAATAGGCCTTTTGCAGGACTTCGATCACGTGACTAGATACGCATAGCAACAACAAATTGGTTAGCAAGCTACTTTCTCGCGCACCTGCTTCAATGCTAAATATCGCATAGTGTACTCTTGATTTCTGGTTGTAAACGTTTCGGAAATTTGTTGTAGAAGTCATCAGAGATTCACCTATGCTAGATGTCAATCCTGTACAAAGCACATAGAATGATATCGTCAGAATTACGCAGAAATCCGTCGTTAACGTAGCCATATTTCGGATACAGTATATTATCGTTTTCAGGCTGTAAACGTTCGCAAGTGTCATGGAGATGCGCAAGGATTCAAATATGTTGGATGTCTTTGATTCATGAACTATGTAAACTCCTTGCGTCAAAATGATCGACATTGTAGCCGTTATTTGGTAGTCAACTATGATTTTATGACATAAAATTCGACATTGCAAGATATTGACTGCGTGATATTTATTGCAGCATTAAGTTAGGTGTGGATAGTATACTATAGTTGTACTGTAGCGGTAGTTGGTAATCATTGCAGAATTTTGATGATTGATATCGATTGCAATATATATAGGATACTGCTATTTTTAAGCCTAAGAGACAATGACTGCCAGTGCCAGTACGTTGATGTGTTATGAATTCATGCAACGTGCTACATACCACATATATATTAAATATCCTAAGCTATTGTATGACTTCTCAGTTGAACAATTCAAAATATTTAGACCTCTACACCTATATTACAAGTTATTGATCATTCTGTCATGCTGCCAAGTGCCACTACCCGAAGGAAAATGATCATGAGCTCCAATTGAGGGTGAAGCAAACTGTCCCGGGGCCTGGATTACTTGATTGATTGCCTGGATTGGATTACTTCACTCTATGGCACAGTGCAAATATCTTGAGTTTCAAGACATGTGGCTATACCACATGCATACGGATTAATGATCTGATGGATTATCCCAAGAGAGCCGAACATAGGCAACTAAGAAATTGATGATGCCTTCGTCAAGAATTCAGCCTGGATCCAATTATTATCACCACATAAAATTTGGTCATGCGGTGGAAGGCAGTGTGGTTTCATGCCAACAGAAAATGTCAGCAGATGATCTGACCACTGACTAACTGTCCTGAACTTCTTTCCCGATGTTGATGTCTGCTTTGAAAATGATATTTCATTTGTGTACAGCAAGACAAGCGCTCTTCCGTGGATGCTATGAATATGTCTAGACAAGTGGCTATGGAGGTAGAGGAAAATACATAGGCATAACAGTCTCGGCAGTTATTGAACTTGATAAGGTTAACATCCATTTTTCTTCAACTATTTCTTATGCTCTGGGTATCGAATGCACAAAAATTAATAAATCGATCTTCTTTGCAAGTTTATTTGTAAATTCAATGAATCAAAGAATATCATAAGTTCAGAATATTACGGAGTCAATGCGAAAGAAACAATGTTAGTCGTCTTGAGAGGATGTTTCTGAGTAGGTTGAGCCAATACACAGAGGGGGTCAGCAACGAAATACTATTTTACCTGAGTACTAGCGTCATTATGAGTTTAGGCTACTTCCACTTCTACTTGACACTTTTTAGGTAGTACTTTTTAGTCAGGTTTGGGATTTTGTCAACTAGAAAGTAGCTTTGGCGCATGATTGCATCCCCTTCAAGCGCGAGGTTGTCATAACAACTGGGCAAAATAGCCCCAGTACCACGGTAACTAAATTAATTTTTGAAAATTGCACTTATTTGTGGTGTCATCACCCTTTTGCGTTGATCAAGAAGATGCAACATGCAATGTTTACAGTTGTCACATGGCATCAATTTCTACAACTAAGTGACCCTCAACCAAATCTACTTCATGTAACGAATTTCTTGACCGCTTTTCAGAAATTCATTTCTACTTCCACTTGAAGTACTTTGGACATGTCCTGGAAGTAATTAGTGCTACTTGTACTGGGGTATAAATTAAGGCATTACTTCTACTCGGTTCCCAACAATGAACACGTTGACCACGTCTGGGTATAGGATGACCGATCTTGTCACTGCGTTTGAGCTGCTCTAAGAGTTATATGATAGTTACTTCCCTTAGTTCGCTAAATATCGCACATATGTGACATCAACTATTTATCAAAATCGAGTGTGATTTGCCAAATCCACTTCAATCGCAGTTGCGAAGTAGTGGTAATAAAATTGGCATTGTATAAGGCAACAATAAAGTGCTCTGATTTGCTTAGTCTTGACGGCAGGTTCTCCCAAAAGATACTTCCGATGTGTTCATTTGTTTTATAGCAGCACGACAGCACCCAAACCAGCAGACAGTATATCCTGATCCTTGCGGGCCCCGGCTGCTTCAGCCATATCTTCCATCCAAAATCAGGCTCCACAACAGACAAATAGTACTGCTTGAGCTAACAAATACTCTTACCAGAATATAAGCCAATTGCTTTACTTCAAATGCATAAATTTAAGTACAAATGATCAGAGTTGAGTACCGTAATACGACTACGTTACCGATGGATTTCTGCGTAATTCTGACGATATCATTCTAAATGCTTTGCACAGGATTGACATCTAGCATAGGTGAATCTCTGATGACTTCTACAACAAATTTCCGAAACGTTTACAACCAGAAATCAACAGTACACTATGCGATATTTAGCACTGAAGCAGGTGCGCGAGAAAGTAGCTTGCTAACCAATTTGTTGTTGCTATGCGTATCTAGTCACGTGATCGAAGTCCTGCAAAAGGCCTATTGTAAAAACTTGTTTAATTTACGACGCACCACTAGCCGTACTTCTCACAAGCCGTAGCCGTAGTGAATTAATATTTGCGAACTATAATTATTACCAGGGTTGTAACCAAGTCACATGGTTCCGAGTCACGAGTCAATCATACTTTTGTGGTTTTGACTCGAGTCGAGTCGAGTCATTTTCAATTCATCACAGACTCGAGTCCGAGTCCAAGTCACCGTTTAAAGGGTCAAGTCCGAGTCATGGTGTTATGACTCGAGTCGAGTCCAAGTCACAGTATTGAAGTCATGTTCAACTCATGTTTTCAATCCTGCTTGGGTGATATCGAATTCCCTGTTTGCGAAACATGCTCATTTTGTCCCTATCAGAGTCTTGGCACGTGTTTATTTAGGCAGATAACGGACAGGTCCTGGCCTCATTTACCGATGCTAAAGATAACTTTACTAATCTTAGAACTTAAAATCAAATATCTCTCTTGTCAGTCTGATACATCACCAATACAAGCATTCAGTTTTTATTATGAACACATCGACGATAGCTCACGAATAGCTGATAGAGAACCAACGAATTCACGTCTACATACTATCTGATAGAGAACCAACAAATTCACGTCAAGATACTAGTTGATAGAGAATCAATAGATGCATGTTTATGTAGAGGTATTTACAACAGGCCAGCATGCTGTAAAAGCGTGCATGCAACTATGTGCATTGTGCAGTGACAACAGAACAGATACCTTTTGATTATACTAAAGGTTTTCCCAATTACATTACCGACTACATCGCAGTTACAGCATTGGAGAAATAATTGTACAATGGGGCTGTTCAAAAACATTTTTTCAAATTTTCTGGCTACTTCTTAAAATTGCTAGATTGCCTAAAAATCAAATTTGGCTCAATTCCAACCAGTAGAAAGCAATACTATGAAAGAAAATTTTAGACTAATTACAAATAGAGATTTTCGAATTTTACCGGCTATCTCATGATATTGTTACATTGTGTAAAAATATGATTCATAGCAAATTTTACTCAATTCCAACTAGAAAAAGTGAAGTTATTAGAGTAGAATGTTTTGGATATGAAAAAATAGTCGGCTTACTACTATGTAATTATATTATATGGAAGAATTTCTCACTAAAATACTCCATTTATTTTCAAATCCAGAATATTCTCCTCTCAGATCATTGATTCCACTTTTTTCAAATTAAGCCAGATTCAGTGTTCCTTTTATGCAACATAACAATTTTATCATGTAACCACCCAGTAAAATAAAAAAGAATTTATTTTAGAACAGCCATATTGTACAAACATCACACAACATTAGCCATTCATTATTACTCACGTGCACAATGCACATACCTAACAAAACGTCAAATGGACGAAGGGCATTGTGGGTTTTCACAGACAGCAGATCAAATCAATGAGTTACACCTCAAAAATACTAATGTGGAAAGGAGATCCTCAAATATGTTAAAGCGGCATGGCCGTAGAATGAATCCACATCTACTGAATACACGTTCCACTAGTGCACTAGATGCAGGAATTGACAAGCATTTTTGAACCACACTGAAGAGCATTGAATACTCATTCTTTCTAGTCGCCCAAAAATGCAAAGAATCATCGCCTTCAAATCTACACATGAGCTTATCAGTCTCTTCACCATCTGAGTCATTTCATTGGCTCTAATTGAACTTTGATTCAATTGTTTGCTTGTATAATTGAAAAGTCTTGAGTACTTTAATTGCGGAGTATCTATTACCTCTTCATCACTGGACGATTTTGTACAATGCATTGCTACTATGTATCATTTTCTGTTGTTTTTACGGCGGCATATCTGATATATCAGACAAGTGCAGCGAAAGCAGTGGTGACAAATAGCGATGTCGGCAGAATTCGTCGGATGCGTTGATCTAGCCATTATGATTCGCAAATTTCTTCATCTTCAAGTCATATAAAATAAGCCGAGTCAATGACTTGGGTCGAGTCATTCGTAATGACTCGAGTACAAGTCGAGTCAATCCAAATATTGACTCGAGTCGAGTCGAGTCATTTTCCCATTTCAAGAAAATGACTCGAGTCAAGTCGAGTCATAAAAAAATCGTGACTCGAGTCTGACTCGAGTCGAGTCATGACTCGAGTCATTACAACCCTGATTATTACGTAGCCAAAAGCTTGGTTTGGAAGCTGTGTAGTGGCAGACTTACAGTATATCAGCCCGTCTGAGCCTGCTACAGGCTGGGAAAATGACGTTAAATTGACTTTCTGCTTACTTTCGCTAAACAATCATCATACCTCCGTACTACCTGTTCGATTAGTGCGAGGCACGAGGTTAGTAGTAAATACTATCATCACAGACTCCCATTTGCAGGTCACTGTAACGCAAATCTTACCTCTTCAAGGGTTATTAAAGTATGGACTGCAAAAGATATAATTTTGGGTCGACACGGTGCCAGAGCTATCTGTTAATATGTATGTAATATTTGTAGAATTTATTGCAAAAATCCTGCGATATCTTTTACAAATCTAGGGTCACGGTGTTGGGTACTGGAGCTAATAAGCTTTATCATCATGACTAGTTTCTCTGGAAAACATGGTCGAATACCGTTCGGATGAACTACTGTAGGGACTAGGGATGTGCAACGAGCGAGTTCACGTCCATGCGACTCATTCATTTCGAGGCCAACCCCTTCTGCGTCGGGTCACATGAAGACGGAAAGTTTTGGTCAACGGACGGCTGATAAAATGCGGTGCCAAAACATAAGCGTCGACAAAATCGTGGCCAAAAATGACCTATACTGGATGGCCAATTCATTCGATATGAATATGCTCCATTGTCAGCACGGAATAGTCCCGTTCTTGCAACCTGAGTAGGTAGACAGTAGTACAACTGCCACACGCAAAGGAATTTAATTCACCATAATTTGAAATCGCGTGCGTCAGACATATTTTGTAGAGCTGTGTTGGATAGAATTGTTGCGTGCGCGTTCTGTATGTCATGCATGTCCGTCACATCATAGCATACTACTGTAATATTAAATATGAATTCCTTTTTATGGGTGAGGCTCGGGTCGCGAGATGTCATAAAACTCAGATTTTCGTGGTAGTCTAAAAAAACTGCTTCAACGTTATTAAACTGTCATGAACTCTCAAGTTAGATTGAGCTAGAGAGCAGAACACACAGTATCGTGAGTTTATTTGCTCTTACCACATACTCTCGAGACGGAAAATGGGAAATCGAAAAAATTGGAGCAACGTATAATAAGGTAGCGAGCTCTAATGTGCCTACTTTCCTTAATCTTTTGGACCTTATATTCCAAGACATAAGGCAAAAGCCTCAACACAAACAGGTGAGTTATTCACACTTCCGACAAACTGGAGCCTCCTAGACCTTTTTGTCAGCTCTCAAAATTTTGTCCAGCAACTATTTTTCACTCGTGAAAAATAAGCTGTATGTTGGATAGGAGTGCAGAAAAGACTTCAAGACCTGGTTACCCAAGCACTAGTAGAAGGGTTTTAGTGAAATGGTTGAAATCAAAACGACCGAAAATAGTAGCCTATTTAATGAGACACTTAACAGCTTAAGATAGATAGTAGCCAATTTGTTGAACATCTGAGCAAATAAATTTTGTATTTTCATCTTCTTTTGTATAACAATATTCGGTTAGTTTGTGCGAATGAAATTTATTTTACAAAAAAAGTGCGAATGAAGCTCAAAAAGGTTGAAAAGCACTGGTCTAATGCATTTATCCATGCGCTACCACTAGTACCACCATCTTCGTGAACATACATAGTAGGCTTACCATATTTTGGAAATCTAAAAAGAGGACACTTTTCAGAAATTTGAGGCTTGCAAAACCGGAGAAGAATTCTCAAAAACCGGTGAATTTTTCCCACTTCGTGATCGGTTGACTGAAAAAAAAGGTCATCTTTTCCGCTCAGGGCTCAAAATACCGTTTTTCTTTCCGCATTGCTAGGTGGATGACTAAAAAAAAAAGGTCATCTTTCCGCCCAGAGCTAAAATCACCGTTTTTCACTCCGAAATACCCGCCGAAGCGTCACTTCTGTCCTAATTTACGGCATATCACTCGCAATTTGCTCTAAATCTGACCTAAATTTTCAAAAAAGAGGACAAAATCTCAAACAAGAGGACAAAAGGGCGTCCTCCGAGGACACTTTCAAAAAAGTCAAAAAAGAGGACGTATGGTAACCCTAATATATAGTCTGCAAGAGACCAAAAAAATCATACATTGTTGATCGCGTGAAATTAGGTCACTTTTAGAATATGTAACCTTGGGGTATGAAAATGGGTTTGGCAATTGAGGGTATGAAAATGAGCGTGGCAATTAGGATGACGTGGCGATCTTCGATTGGCCGGCAACAAAATCAGGTACCCTCACCCACGGGCCGGGACGCCTAAATGTCCTCTTTTTTGGCAATTCGTCCTCCTTTACAGCTTGATGGACAGATTCGAGTGAAAGTGGGCAGAAATGACGCTAAACAGTTCATGGTTCGAACGTGAGCGACGACTTTTTTATTATTTTTAGTCAATCAACGGAAAATGTGAAAGAAAAACTGTATTTCGGGAGTTGAGCCGGAAAGTTGACCTTTTTTTAGTCAACCGACCAAAATTGCGCCGGAAATTTATAATTTTCTCCGAATTTTACTCCAGTATTGTAAATCTGAAAATTTTGAAAAAGTATCCTCATTTCTAGGGATGGTGTGAACCTCTGAAAGGTTCAGGTTCGTGTGAACGCGAACCTTTTCGAAAGGTTCTGTGTGAACACGAACGTGAACTTCATGACGTCACGTGACGTCATATTGCTAATTCCAACCCTACATTAGCCTATCTATACCATACTATACCTAGCGACGACTTGGGCCACATAATGCCACAATCCTGAAGTATAATCAATATCTTCCGTTACTTTGCCAACAATTTCGACGAGGACTTGCAAGGGAATATAAGCTTACGGTATAGGCCAGACCGGACAATGTATTCTGCGTCTGAGTATTGCTACGTTGATATTGAGCAGAGTGTTTAACCGATACCGATATTATTACATTAACAAGTTAATCAGAAGTAGCCGACACCCCCATCGCACAGATTTGGTTTTTATGATACAATAACATATGAAATCAAGATTGACCCCGTACGCCTGCTAGATTTTTTTACATCAGACAACGATAGCAATTTCTTTGATTGGTGCAGTAAGAATTATTCGCTGACTACCTACATGTAGTGTATTTCGCTCTTCATGTTGTGTGAGTGCGGGTCAAGCTCACAACGAAATATTCACAAACGGAAAGCTGGATATTTCGAGCAAATTTTTGAGATTGTTTAGTGTTGATTTTTAATGCTACCGGCGCCATGCATAGAGTGGCCCGCAGTTGAAATGCAATAAATTTGAACCAAAGATTTTATAATATTATAATTGTAATATATGAAGAAGGTTCACAGTGCAGAACCTACCAAGGTTCTGTTGTGAACGTGAACCTCTAAATTTCCGAGGTTCACACACAGAACGCGAACGTGAACCTCACGTTCACACCATCCCTAGTCATTTCCCAATTCCAAAAGATGGCAACCCTAGGTATAGGATAGAAACGATAGAGGTCACTCAGCTCAACTAGTCTATGATTACACTCCGTCCACGTTTTGGAGGCAGGCGTCAGCATGCTATATTGTTGATTCAGTGTTATTTACTGACGTACGTCCTTTCTAATGTTCATTGCAGTGTGATAATATAATTCTTCACCCCAAGTAAAGCCTACCTGATGATCTAATTCTAAGTACGTCACGGTGCTTGACCGCCGTAAAGTTAGTGAGAATATTCCTGTTGAACGCGCCAGATATCCCTCGTAAACTAGGGGATTTCTGATCAGTTTGTTTTGATGATTCCTCACCGCACGAGAAAGCGACACTGCCGTTGACCTCAGCGACAACTCACAAGTAGGTCATTATGATGCACCCCGCTGTGACTTCGGGCGGGGATTTCGCATAGTCGCGCACTTGTCAGCGTGTGTCTGATTCAGCTTCGTCTCTAAATGGTATTATGGCAAACAGATTTGCCGACAATTCCGACATTCGAAGTGAAACAGGTGATCTCCGGTTCTTGGACTTACGTGAGTGAAAATTGAAGATGCGAGCCTCTCTTTTCTCGTTGTGACTGTTGGCCGGTAAAAATATTTCCGACCATCTACTCTCTTACGTTATATTCTAACGGGCGTGGAGATAGGTAGTGTATTGTACCATATCAATATGTTTCAACTTCTCGCGGCTTCGTATTCGATCGTCTACGTCTGCGTGAGAAATATAGCGTCTTTTTACATGCATATTTAACTTTATATTCGTTGTTTAATTCAAGATAAATGGCCTATTAATCTGTTTTTCACACATCCAGCAAAAAGGAATGACTTTGAATCATCACTCATACTTCGAAAATTCAATTTGACTTGAATTGTGACTTGACTCGTGACTTGACTTGACTTGACTCGAGTCACCTCCAAAAAACGAGTGACTTGACTTGATTCGAGTCACCTTCGAAAATCGATTGACTTGACTTGACTCGAGTCAAAATGTGCCATGACTCGAGATGATTCGTGACTCGAAGGCAGTGACTTGATCCCAACACTGTCGTTTTCCAAAATCTACAAATAAAAAGCTCGATGCAGTCTGCAGCACGGACCCATTCTGTATATATCAACTTCATCTCTAGTTAAGATTCCGAAGATTCTTGATGAACTTGAGCAACGTAGGGTACTGCATCGACCACTAATAAATTCTTAGAAACCAAACAGGTCTGATACTACGATCCAGCACGGCACATTGGCAATTGTGTTGGTGATGGTGAGCTCGTGGGGGGACCGTCGATAGGCTATGGCGTAACTGCACATGCACAGTGCACAAGTGTGCATCCGTTCGTGTCAAGTGACAAAACCCTAACCCTATAACTTGGGCTGCGCAAAATCGAGTACCTGAGTGATTCGATTCTGAATCAGGTAATATGCTGAGAGTCGAGTAATCGAGTATCACTCATTATGACGACATAACAGAATGAAATAAGTCCATGTTCAAATATGTACCGTTTATGCCTCCACAAAGAATAAAATGTTTGTTATCCATCACATAAAAGATAATTCGGTATTTTTTTCGACCGTGCCGATTTCATTCAACGTCGTGACAATGTTGTGGGATAATCATGACTTCGGAAATGTGCTACGTCCAGTAACCTTCGTAGCTTTGAACTGTATGTTTCGTATGCTACAATACCGCAAATCAAGGTTTGAAAGATTCAACAGTGAAAATAGTATCAAAACTATAATTCTCGTGGATAAATTAACTTTCAGTGGCGAGGAGCGCATAATTTCAGTACTCGAAAAAATCGTATTTTACTACTCGACTCAAATTATTAAAATTAATACTCGATTCAGATTCGAGTACTCGAATTATTGTGCCCAGCCCTACCTATAACCAATTGGCAAGCCTTCAAAATAGATAGCGCTTAAGTACTGATTTCTGCGTTTATCTCTATAGTTATCGGGTTTGCAGTCACTTACGGGTACTTATCATTTACTACTGCCATGCACACTAAACAATAACAGTGTATTAACGCTAATAATTTGAGAAGCCACTTTGTATAAATATATACAATACATTTTGGAGTATGAGATAAGACGGAGGATTTAACCAACTGTAATTAACCTCACTGAAGACAAATTTTCTCCGTACGCAGTTATGTGGGGTTACGTCTTGTGATAGGTCGTGCTCGCTGACCAAAATTGACAACACATCGTGCGTCACGCCGTAGTCAGAAAATCCGTAATAAACAGCGTGACATGACCTTGTTATTTATTGTACTCGAATTTAGATATATACTGCGGAGAGAGAAATATTGTGTTCTTATGCATGGATAAAAGAGCATACCCCGTTAGAATACATACTATCATCGGCGATTGCGCAGAAATCGCGTTGGTGAATGAAATACTTGCTATTGTCAAGGATTTGTAACAGGAAATAGTCAATGTATTACGTTGGTGTGCTGATAACCCGTTTTATCATGCGCGGAAGACTATATAAACAAAATGTCGAGAAAGCACAATGCCTATATTGGCGAATATTGTCCAGTATCTGTTTTAACTAGGAAATATCTTTGTTTCGTTGATAGCATGTTCCAAAGTGATGTTTGTTGATCATGCTAGAGACCATCGGGCGAGCCTATTATGTGAAAAAGTTCAAACGGGAGACTGTGTTGAAATAGGAAAATTGTTTCAGATATAAACAGTATGATAGGAAATTCACAAATAGACTTATTCCTCTGAATACCTTGATTACATGTCGTTTTATTTGCAGGTTCGATTGAATATGAAACTTGATAGAATTAACTAAAATATTTTAAGGCAAAGACCACATTCTTTAAAAGTTGACTCGTCAAAGGGTTTCGGTGATATCCAGTAGTGTTGTAGTACGAATGTATATGATCACGGAAATACATCGGAAAAGAGGGTCTACTAATATTGCTCCATATTAAGAATAGAATATTTACAGTTTTCATGCCCCGGTTTGAGCCATCTGCGTATCCCCGAAGTTCTCTACTGCTCTGTTACCTACTTCTACCTTTTATGAGCCTTCGTGAGGTACTGACGTGCTCACATCGATCAAAAGGCTTCTATTTCTTCATGTTGCTTGCATCAGAATGGTACTTGTCTCTCACAGCAAACATACTGACAATGGATGTGTCAGTGGCGTTCGAATATATGAACTTTTGTTCCCAAAGCCGCATATTTGCAGTGGCCATAGCTAGCTCACAAGCAAATAAAACGGTTGTATATAAATATAAAGAGATGGATTCTGAATAGTGAACCAGGCTTTATGGTTCTACTGCGTGTGATGACCCGAAGTTCTGTTGCATCACTTTGATTCTCTCGCACTTTGCACCAAGCCTCAGCAGAATCGGTTATTGCTCCTCAGAACCACAGGAAGCAATGTCGGTCTTCTAACTACCGACAGATGCAATCAACCTAATGTTATTCGATGTCTCGGGGCCTGGCGATCGGGTTGTATGGTTATACTCAAGACTCAATGCTGTACAGTGTACACGTTAGTTTTCAGCGACCAGTTTCATGTAGGCTTAATTCATCGCAGGTTAATTCTCAAAGACTTAAACATAAATATTGTACGAAGGCGAAGTCTGGCTGATGTTTCAACGTTAGCTATTAGCTTTCAGGTATACTTCCAGATAATATATATATCCCCGGAAATTGCTGGATTGTTTGGCGTGAAATTTCGTCGGGAATATTTATCGTGGAGAGAATTATGCCGGAAAAGGCAGACGATGAAAGACCGCAGTGGGACAACAAGGCCCAGTTCTTGCTAACGTGTGTTGGGTTCGCCGTCGGCCTTGGCAACATATGGAGATTTCCATACATCCTTCAGAAGAATGGCGGAGGTATGATTAATTTCTTCAGCGTGTATTATGGCCGACATTGTCTAATGTTCACACATATGTGTCCTCTGTCCTGACCATCAGGCCTATCAAGATATTACCAGGAGGTAATTACAGACCGTGGTGCACCAGACCCTTAAGAGAGATAAGCGCCACTACCACTTTTAACCATATTAATAATAATAATCAAGATATAAATACGGATATTATGTATAAATGCTCACACCAATGATCCTCTGTCTTAGTCGTATTGGCTTTGAACATCACAATAATGACAATTGGCAAACAAACTTCAATGAAAGAATTATTTTCCCCATCGATAGCTAAGAGATTTTCAGCTTTTCCGAATGTAGATTATAATTAGAATAATAGCTCACATTTATTTCCAAAATAAACTAGAATTAGAATTCTGAATTCGCGGAAACTTGGAAATTAAATCAAGTTCAGTTCGTAACAAATCGTTCATTCCCATGAGCAAGAGAATGACAAATGTCTGCACAGCAAGCCTGGCTCGTTTCACACAATGCAGTTCCCCGGAAGTGTTATCAGGGAAACCAAAAATTACATAAGAATTAAAATTAGAGCATAGGCGCATTTCACAGACCAGATTACAATAAGAAATATAGCTAAAAATCATTACAAATTGGAATTCTTAAACGTGATCAGAATTCGAGTTAGATTACCGGCATTTCACTCTAATTAGTCTAGTCTGCCCATCGACTGACACTTGTTTGTTTTTGATATTTATGGTGTTTGTCGACTGCTAAGGTCATTTACACCAGCCCAATTTTCGTCATTTTTATTCCGTAGCTGCTGACTTGTGGCACGGCCCACTTCTAGTCTTTTATATGACACCGCTTACACGGATGATATGGTGAGGAGGAGCTTAGATAAACCTCAAACACTTGGGTAGGAATTCTGAAGTCGACCTGCAACCTATTGTTGTTGGAGCTGTGGATTACACCACTATACCAGTGGTTCCCAACCTGCGGTACGCGTACCATTAGCGGTACGCGAAAGTCTTCCAGGTGGTACGCGAGTAGATTCTGTTTTTTCTTTCGACCGAAGGGAGTTATTAATTCATTTTGGGTTGATATTGAGTTTTTTGAAGCCGTCGTGGGCAATCCCACTAATGACGGTCTCTGGGGAAGAGATCTAGTTGTAAAGCATTGGGATTCTTACCTAACCAAATTCCTTTTCAATATATTTGGCTACAAGAATTCCAAATGGATCCACTATACAGAAATCGTATACTGCGCCTTAAATGGGCAGTTTATTTTCTGTTTCGATGCCTTTGGCAGCTACACGGTGGAAACATTTTTGGCCGCCTTCGGCACGCGTAACTGATGTAGGTGGTACGCGAGCATTGCATAAAACCTCGAAATCGTGCGTGGGTGTAAAAAGGTTGGGAACCGCTGCACTAAACGCTATCTCGCCAGTCAAGTCGAGTCATTTTTAGTTCACGACCGAGTCAAGTCCTAGTCCTGGTCAGTGAGTAACGGGTCGAGTCAGAGTCATAGTGTTAAGACTCAAGTCTGAGTCCATGTCATGGTGTTTACTGTCTACCTTCGCTGCATGGCAGCAGCTCTAATCGTTTCAACAACCTACCGTCCCGGTCAAGGGGTAGCCAATATGTGCTTTGTTCACTTTAAAATCGTGCAGACTCACTTACGACTAGGGCTGGGAAAAATCGAGTACCTGAGTGATTCGATTCTGAATCACGTAAAATGCTTCGAGTCGAGTCGAGTAATCGAGTATCACTCATTATGACGTCATAACAGAATGTAGTATGTCAAAGTTATGCGACCACAAAGAATATGATGCCTGTTATACATCACATTAAAGATACTTTGGTATTTTTTCGACCATACCGATTTGATTGCGCTAGGTGACAATGTTGTGGGATTATCATGACTTCCAGAAATGTGCTATTTCCTGTAACGTTCGTAGCTCTGTACTACGTGTTTCGTACGCTACGATACGGCCAATCAAGATCTCAAGGCCTAAACAGTGAAAATTAGTATCGAAACTATAATTATCGTTGATAAATTAACTTTCAGTGGCGATAAGCCTATAATTTCAGTACTCGAAAAAATCATATTTTGCTACTCGACTCGAATCATTAAAATTAATACTCGATTCAGATTCGAGTACTCGAATCATTGTGCCCAGCCCTACTTACGACCCATTTCTAGTTAAACGCAAATATATTGTGTACAATGAAATGTCAATCTTAAGCCTCGCAAATGTCACAACACGGCGATGGCAAAAGCAAAATTCAAATGTATATTATTGTGTGCAAAGACAGTGGACTTAAATATATCGTCCTGCACGAGAGAGTCAGTTCATCACACACATCCACATGAACTCAGCGTCGTCTTATAAAGTCAATGAGAGAGAGAGCCCGAATCCAGCAATTAATATGAAAATTTGTGTTGATATTTGTCTTTCATATATCTGTCAAGCAATTCATCCGGCGACTATATGTAATTGTAGCCGTGAATTATCGGATCTTGTCATTATTATTCAAATCATTTGTTAAGTTTTTATTTACAAACAATCGAAGAAAGTGGTACTTAACGATATGGTAAGCATCGCGCCTTCTGCTCAAATATTTTTCGGTTTGTTAGCTGCGTGGACAGCATCCATCCTTACGTTACGGCGATTGTTGTGCGGTGCGAAAATATCGCGCGTGTCAAGTGACGTTGGTCAACAAATGTTGAGATATTTACTTTCGTCGCGAGGTAATATGGCCTCGTATCTACCATGTAAATTTTTGTCCTGGGCTACAGCGTGTAACCAAATTATGAACCTGGGTCTCAACGCCTTCTCTGTTTACGTCGTTGGGGTTGCGTCCAAAGTCCGTTGCAAACATTTCCTTGAATATATATCAATATCAAACGATTCAACAGATATTGTACATCAATGTGCCTATCATCTACCTGAAGGCTAAATCCACAAAACAACGCTTCGGTTGACCGTATACGTTTGCGCTTCTGCAGGGATCATCATTGTTTTACCATAATCACTCATTTTGTGTTAAAACGAACGGAGTACTGTTTATTATGTGATATATTGCGGATCTGTGCACGAATTGAGCGGATAATTGTTCGAATTGACGCTTTTTACGAGCAGTTTCACTGTCCGGGTTATCATGTGCCCAAATTAATGGGATTCAACTGTATTTCATGACCAAGACATCGACGAAGAATAGTGTCCGGTAGATTTAATTTAGTATTCCAGATATCATGGTTGTACCTAATGTACTCCTTTATCTTACCACCAATCGACCAAAGCTTTTACACGCCGCGGAGTCGCCTCGTGTTTACGTTTGCTGATTCAGCGTTTCTTGTTGCGTTAATCAGACGTTGTGACGATCTATACCTCGTTTTGGAGTGACTAACGCCATAAACGAGGATTTAGCTGATCAGCCCGACCTGTTTTACGTAATTAGACTTCGCATCACGGTAATACGTTTCTTCAATGGTAATGTCCAGGCGCCTTCCTGATTCCATACTTCATCATGCTGATCATCGAAGGAATACCGTTATTGTACGTGGAACTTACCGCCGGACAACTGCTTCGGGCTGGTAGCATCGGGGTTTGGCGTAAAATTAACAAATATGTCGGAGGTTAGCAAATATGATCCGTTATCATGGTTGTCATAGCCTCATTTCTTTGCTCCACGGTTGATGACAGGTATCGGAATATGCAGCATGTCGGTTTCGTTCTTGATCGGGGTTTACTACAACACCATAATAGCATGGTGCATATGGTACATCTGCAACTCGTTTCAGGTAAATTTACATCGCCATAAAGCCGTAACTAACAGCTAATAACATCAGCTCACGCATAACACCAGCCTTGAAACGCATTGACGGTTGAGTGACGTGATAGTGATGAAATCACGATGACTCCTCCCTATCTTACTCAATCTGTAGATTACGCCCGCTTATACATACCACAATAATAAAATTGTGTTAGTGTTTCTTCCTGAAAGTTTCCGCTACCCCAGGGTGACTGTACTACACAAGCACAGAACTATAGTCCAGGTAGTTTGATAAGAAGGTGCAGCAAAGTAAGTTTTCTCTATGCCCGCCCATAGGAATACCTGTAAGACTACTACTCACTCACGTAGCTTCGTTTTAATATATATTCACAACAGTTATTAGCAACCGAATTACGCATCATACGGTCTAAATTTTATCAAGTATAGTAGTTTATGAAGATACTCTTGGAGGTACAGAGCTTCAATAGACAATTGAATAATATATTCATTTTTGTATTCATCGTTTTATATCAATGCGATTGTTGATATACAATGTTTTTTTCTTCCAATTCACTACCAGCCAGTTGCTTACGATTCGGCTAACCCTGACGAGTGTCTGCCGCAAATATTGGGGTTTATTTCAATATGAATATACGTATTATTCAATAGACTTACTTTTTAAAGTTACCTTTCCTGGGGCCTTTCCAAGCTTTCCTACACTACTCAACCTAGGTAGCGCCGGTTGTTTTATACAGCGAGTCAATTTCTGGGCTATTCGCAGGAACCGCTGCCATGGAAGAACTGTCCTCTGGACGAAAACATGACAGGTTACACTCCGGAATGCGGCTTGAGCTCCCCGTCGCAATACTTCTGGTACCGTGAGACACTCGATGTGAGTTCTGCAATCGACATTGGAGGCGGTATCAAACCGCATCTGCTGGGGTGCCTGATTCTGGCTTGGATCATAGTGCTGTTTGCAATAAGCAAGGGAATTGCTTCATCTGGAAAGGTGGGGATTTATTCGGACACAAAAATACTATTTATCTGCCTATATTCAATGATGTTGAATCACTGGATCATAATCATTCATATTATCCTTATGTCCCTGTCCTGTAAGAAATATAGCTCTTGATGGTTCAGTCGGAACATGGAGCTATCTATAGTGCCACAACATTGTAGCATTGCTTGTACGCAAGTAGAAATACCATAAATACACGGAATCGCCCCCCAAATGAAATAAAATTTCGCATGGTTCACCAACCATCAAACCCGAATATATCCCATTCCACTACTTGACTACTTTTCAGGTTTCTAATTTTCAAAATTCAAATTGTAAAAAAGTAAATAGTTTTCCCAAATACTGTTCAAGTAGAAGTGGAAGTAGGATTACACGGAGTTTTGTTTCCCAATTAGGTAAAAAAGTTCAGTATTGTAGACCAAGTTTTGCCTGAAAAACTGAAGACCGTTAAGTAGTAGTAGAAGTAGTACAAAGTGCAAGTGTGCAAAACCTACTTGAGTACTCCAAAAAGTTCTCATTACTGACCACCTTTAGTTGCAGAGGTGTTTATTCAAAATACAGCATGACAGTTGGTGATTGAGTTCGGGCATAGTGTTCCTATATGTACATAATATAGCCACTTTCATTGCGTCCTGCACATAAGAAGAAGCTACCATGTTGCAAGATCTTAAAAGCAATGCAAGCAATAGACACCCGAGATCGGAACCACTTCTGTGGCATATCATTTGTGCATCTCTTTTCCGCAGGTCGTGTATTTCACCGCCACCTTCCCGTACATCGTGTTGGTGATCTTTCTCGGCAGGGGACTTTCTTTGGAGGGCGCCGGGGTCGGAGTCAATTACCTCTTCTCCGCTGACGTGAGTATGCAAGGCCACTGACTGTCAGATTGCCAGTAACCAGATGTGGTCAAGAACGATGTCCTGATACTTTTTCGTAGTTCTCAATTAGATTATGCCTATGCTTTCACTACCTACTCTTAAAGTATTTATGACTTTTGACCTGCGGTTCTTAACCGGTGTTCCATAGAACACCAGGGGTTCCATGTACCAGTCTCAGGGGTTCCTTGGATGTCAAGACATGCACTCAACTCATGCACTTGATTTGTAACGACACGACATTATTGGTTGCAAGCAATTTGGCGCAATCAATTGTGAATGCCGTGGGGGCACTTTGTGTGTAGTTATAAATACTAACCCACAGATAGATGCGCATTGCGTAACTCAGTTGTCTCACTTGAATAGCATAGAGGTCTACAGCTGAGCCAGCCAAAAGCAGCATAATTGGTAGTCCTATAGCTGGCGACCCTCGTCGAAAGCCAGTGTCGCACTGATTCCGGAGATACAAATTCAATATCTGGTCAGGGCCATGGAACCACTCAGAAATAGCCGTCAAAGTCTGAAAATCGGCATTGCTCCGAACAATCGGTGCCGCAATTGGTCATTGTTAGGGTCATTGTGTTGCGCTGTTCCGATTGTTAGGAACAATCGGCGTTGGCGTCTATTTCAGAGTGGTTTCATTGCCCTGACCAGACGTTAACTGATATTTCGAATCAGTGCGGCTTTAGCGTTCGATTAACACCAGTTTTTATTAAATTTGAGTGCTAGGGTTGCCAGTTATAGAGGACTAACAATTTGCTGCTTTTAGCCGACTCAGCTGTAAACTTCTCTGGGTATTGAAGTGTGACGACTTGAGTTGCGCACCTATTCGTAGGTTAGTAATCTACGGTGCGGTCCCGTACGCAGGGGTTGTGATTCAAAATCGAAACCCCGTCCTTTTGAAATGCCAATTCCGTCTCACATATTTATTCGCTACAATCTCTTCGTTTTCTCTGACTATCACGTTTTAATGGTATCATCCTTTCACAATGTTGTTGATGCAGAGTTCAATTTGCGCACGACTATTCAATAGCAATGTGGTAGAGGTGTTATGTGATCGATTTTTGTTTTTGTGACTCAGAAAAAAAAATTGGGGTTCCGCGAAGGCTTGTAGGTTAACGTAAGTGTTACGCTGGTTAGTAAACGTGAGTAACCACTGCTTCAGACTAATCTCGCTTTTTGCGTAACAGTGATTCAGGCAACACTACTTACGTTTACGACTGCGTCACTGTTTCGAGTTAAATTATTATAAGAACCGCGTGAAATAGCCCCTGTGTCTCGATAACTGGGTTTATCTCAGAATATTTTACCCATTAGCATTGTCATTAGTCATATATGTATGTATGTATGTATGTATTCATTCTGCAATTATGGAAGTAAACATCCTTCGATTGACTGCTAACTTAAGACACAATTTACTTGAGTACTTTTCAAACCTTTCATTGTTGGACTACTTTTAATTCTGCTAGACAGTTTTCACCCGAATTGTTTACTTTTTACCTGTTCGACTTTGTGTAAAGTAGAACGTAGGTTCACGCTACCTTTATGAGTATAATTATGGGCGAAAACTTAAATATTTTCTTAAGTTAACCTATAGTCGTAGTGTCAACAACATTTTGCATTGATCGCGAAGATGCAAACTGCAATTTAGAAAGTAGCCACCTTCAATATCCTACGAACCTACACGACACTCCGACCAAAACTACTATTTGGAATACTTAATTGAGTAGCTTTCAGAACTCTCATTTCTACTTCCACTTGGCGTACTTTGGACACACGCTGACAATCGTCACTGCTACTTGTCATTGAGTACAATGACACTTCTACTTGAGTACAAACGATGACGGATCGCCTCTCTCAGTAAACGTCACCCTTTTTGCAGTTTTCACAATTGGCGAATCCAAGTATCTGGCTGACGGCCGCCACGCAAATCTTTTTCTCCCTGAGCATCGCGTTCGGAGGCATGATCGCGTTCTCCAGCTACAATCCCCGGGACAACAATTGCGAGCGCGACACCCTGATCGTCTCACTCGTAAACTCTTTTACGAGCATTCTGGCGAGCGTGGTTGTGTTCTCGGTACTGGGGTTCAAAGCGACTGTTGAGTACAAGGAATGCGTCAGCAAGTGAGTTAATGATTAGACTGTCGACGTAGCCTATCTCCTCACCGGCGTAGCGCGGTCATTCTCTGACCGCAAAGTAAGCATGAGATATGGGTATTTGCATTTATCCGCATTAATCTGATTAACGGTTATCAAATACCCCGAATGTCGCAAAAGTAACATAATAGATTGAGTTCAACAAGCATATTCTACATCTGGTTCGTGATTGGATTTTGAGAGGCCCGCATAGGCCTACCTACAGTTTCCAGCCTTGCGTGTCACTGATAATGTGACCCGCGACCACAGTCTGTCGCAATCCCCCACAACTTGCTTACTACGTAAAAAAATTACATTTACAAATGATATCCCTCACTGAATGAATCCAAGTTTGCCAATTTGAGAACCATGGCCATGAAACTACTTGTCCTGTTTGGATCTACATCCTACATACATTTGCGAGCAACCATTTTCGACCATGAACATTACCAAGTCAAAGCTGCGTTCCAGTCTGATGTTCACGTGCAGTCTTTACTGAGGATTTCTACGGCTGGCGTGCAGGGAGTCCAAAGAACTTGTTGACAGCTTTGATCTACCACAGATGTGTGATTGACATCAACAGCTATTGTTATTAAAGTCATTGAATACTGTTTTGGTCTGTGCTTTAAACATAAAGTGTACATGAAATATGATTTGTTCCTTGTATAGGTTGGTAAATACGTGATTGTTTAATCTATTCAGGAATCCGGTCCGCCGAGTACTTAATTTTCCCATATCAGGCCCGCCAACTGGAGGAGTTGCCGGCCTTCGTTAGTGTTATACACTGTAAATCCACGGGTGGCAAATAGGTGTATTTATCAGATTTTCACAAAAGCGCGTGGGTTAAATCTGATAAATGGCGCTTTCAGAATCAGACTGTGCTTTGTAATGCATTCCAATGGGTGAATATGGCTCAAATACGACAATCTTTATATAAAGTATCACAATTCCTGTCTCAATCTATGAGATATATATCCATAAGAATTGGCGCATTTGACTGATTTTCATTTACAATTCAATATGCATGACTCCGGTCCATAAAAGTATGCGGAAAATTTTGATTGTCCACTATAAAGAGTTGCCGAAGCAAAAATAAAATCATGTAAGAATAAAAATAGATGCTTTTCACGTAGGCATGGACGGAGTAAATATTTATCTGCGTCGTAAAATTCGTAGCATTGGTAATAACCAATAATTTATTTGTTCTGTTTTATCGAACTATAAAAGCAACTAAAACGACAGCAAAACATGTCCGCTTCGTTTTCAACCCACGTTATAGTCAAACACTCAAACCCAACATATAGTTACTATGCGTAGTAGTCAGGCAATACTATATATAACGCTAACTTTGAATGGAACGAGAGCTTGCGTAAACATGGTGTGAGATAATCCGTGGACTTGTGTTAAAAAAACTGTAATGATCATTTACAACAGGCCGATATTCTTTATGGTGATTCCCTAGCTGCTGACTTTTCAGCACGGCCCACTATGCTGGCTTGTTTGGGCTCAATGCGTAATACTTCTGGTGCTATAATCTGTTGTAGGAAGTAGAGTGGGACTAGTAGGGAATAGTAATCATTTTCAAATTAGTGGAATTAGAATTATAGCTACAGTTTTTTTTTCTAATTTGATTAGAATAAGAATTACTGAATACGCAAATGACAACTTACAAGCGCTTGCAGACGATACGCGAGTCCCGTGTTTAATTCCGTTTCAACATGATGGCGAGACAGAGTAAGGCGCTATTAGTTCGTTAGCTTTTCTGGAATGTCTGGTCAATGTTTTCTGCGGGCGTCAGAGATCATATTTCATCACTCGTGTAACGGAAATCCCTCGCCCGAACGCTGAGATGTTTGCGGCAATCTCGGGTTACCTTATCGCTCATAATTGTATGCAAATATTAGGGTATATACCGGTGTTAACTAACAAGTTGAAGGCTCTGGTCTGCAGGGGTTGCAGGTTCAAGTCCGGTAGAAGTTTATTTATTTTGTATGGATTTTCTGACCAAGTTCCTTCCGCCAAGCGGGGGTACAGATACATTCAATCTAAACAGCTCTGCGCCCCGGTCGGATGGCGTAGCGTACCAATGCTTGCGGCGCGACATCTTGGGTTGCAGGCTCAATTCTCGGCGGTAGCACCATGCACACTGCACAGTGTATAGGTATGCTCATTCCAGGTAGCAATGTGTAAATATACCGGAAGGTTCTGTTGTATGCGATGTCACGATCGGATAAAAATAACAGGGTTTACTGTTTTGCATATTATAATTTCCGCCCCAACAACGTTACCGATCGCCGGAAAAGTGTAGACGGGTCGGAACTAAAGCACTAACCCGACAGCGGTGAATAGAGCGATGAACGAGGTTACGGAAAGCTTCTTCGGGCCTGCGATGCCTTCTCCCGTAGTGGGCGTCAGTGAGAGAGAGTGAGAGTTCTCGCGTGCCTGCCGAAAATGATCGATTTTATCGAGTTGATATCACGCTTTTAAAGAAATATCGGTATCATCCATCAGAGGGAAAATATTTGTAAGTCCGACTCGAATCTGCTAACCATTGCTGTTGAACCGGTAGAACATTCTACTACGCTTAATAAACTGATAACAACTCCCCGCCACAACGTATTTCACGCCTGGAATTGTAACGAGCACAGTTGTGTAATGTGTATGCATCCCAGACACCTTACGTCTATGATTAGCTCATCAACAAACGTTTTTCTGTTTCTAAATCGTCAGAAACATCGAAGTGATTCTCGACGCGAAGGATTTGCCGCAAGGAAGCATAACAATCGAAAGCTACGACCAGTTCTTGGCGGATAACGACGTCGCAGATCTGAATTTGACAAGATGCGTCGTGGAGGAATTTTTAGATACGGTAAGGCCTATTTTTGACATGACGCTACTCGTTTAAATGCTTCACCACGGTGACTATATACTATGCTGATTACGTTTTTGAATTTCATGAAATTAGTCGTACTGTTTTACGCGCGAGAAACACTATGTGCTCATACTGATTATATAATGTATTTCCATCGACTCCGCGTGATATAATGGTAAGGTAGGAAGGCGTCGTGATCACTGCCAATTAATGTAGAACAACCACCTTAATTCCATATCATTATGCGAAACGATACCTGTAATTAGTCATACTGAGAGACTGCGCTGGCGCTCAACTATGCTCGTGCATTCTAATGAAGTCGCAGGCAATGAATCTCTGCTTCAGACCAACGCATGCTGAAATTCTAGGCCTTGGCTATAAAGCGAGCATTCAAACATTGAACAAATACTTATCATTCGTGGCCATATGTTACGATTCGACTGTTATGCTCAGCGGTAGAAAGTGCCGAAAGGATGACTCTCCGTATAATATGCTTATTTCCTTACTGCACTCGAGCCATAACGATCTGTACTCGATTTGCACGGGAGTATACTCGAATTGATACGTTACGGTCGTTACGCCTACTGCACGGTGTCTATTAGGGGGAATATCAATTCAGAATTTCTGAACGTGGACGCATCGATCAATTCAGACAATGAACACGTATTGTAGGCTTTTTATGCAGACTTGTACAAAACACCCCACTTTCCAAATTTGGAACCGGAACTAGAACTACTCACGTTTCAACAACCGCAACTTGAACTCCAGAACTACTCACTTTTCAAAAGTCGCAACTAGACCTAGAACTAGTCACTTTTCGAATCCGCAAGTAGATCTAGAGCTAAAACTATCCACTTATCAAAATGCGCGACTAGAACTAAAACTAGAGCTACTCACTTTTAAAAATACGCAATTACAACTAGGACTCCTCACTTTTCAAAATACCAACTAAAACCAGAACTACTGACTTTCCAAAATCCGTGACTAGAACTAGCACTATACTCGATTACTCACTTTTCAAAAAACGCAACTTCAACTAGAACTACTCGCTTTTAAAAATACGTAACTAGAAGTAGATCTACTCACTTTTAAAATCTACAACTAGAATTGGTATTACTAAAAAACGGTAGTTATAGTTGACCGCCAACTAACTAGATTGGTAGTGTGTACAGTTGTCTGTGGCCGATGACCTTGGGATGTTTACATTATGACAATCGATTAAAAACTACATCGTTTTATATTGCATATGTTTATGTAACTGTTATCCATTTATGAATGTTCAGAATAAATTTCATGGATTGGACTACGGGTAGTCTAGCAATTGCTACCTAAAACCTAAACTTTAATTTCACCGAGACAAGTGTTTTGTCAATGCAATGATAATCATTTTCCTGAACTTAGTTTGAATTCAATCTCATATGTAGATATCAGAGACGAATTAGAGCCGCACAGACTGATAATAATCTTGCTCACTGTTATCCAGAGCGCATCCGGTGCCGGTTTGGCTTTCATCGTAATCGCAGACGCCATACTCAGTATGCCGGGACCGCAATTTTGGTCCTTGCTTTGGTTTCTGATGCTCTTCTGCCTCGGCATTGATTCCATGTTCGGGACGATAGAAGGTCTGATCACTCCCATCTACGACCTGGGCGCTTCGAAGAAAATCAAACAGTTTTACATGATCTGTAAGTATATTCTGTAGGCATATCGTTTACCGGTGGTTCTTAACTCTCAACACCCGTGAATTCCATGACTCGGACTCGGGCTCGAGTCTCAGCACTATGACTCGGACTCGACCCGTCGCTACCTGACTTGGACTCGGTTTCGACTCGATAGTGAATTTAAAATGACTCGACTTGTCTAGAGTCAAAACTATACAAGTAAAATTGACTTGTGGCTCGGAAACCTGTGACTTAGTTATAACCCTGAAAACTACACAAAGTAAGTAGTTTTGCCCGAAGACTCCAAGTAGAAGTGAAAGCAGTCTAAAAACACAGCAACTACAACAAGTATTGCAAGTATAGGCCAAGTCTACTTCGGTATTCCGAAAAAGTAGAGGTGCTTCGTTGCAGACACCCTCTGGATTTTACTGATCGACATTATTAACAAATTGTCTTCTTTTATATCTAGGCATCGTCATCGTAATTTCGTTTTTGATATCGCTTACGTTCGTGCAAGGATCCGGCACGTACTGGCTCGACGTTTTCGACACGTACGCCGGAGGATTACCGTTGCTGGTGATCGCGTTTTTCGAGCTCATATCCGTGGGCTGGATATTCAGATACGACCGGTTGGTGACTTTTAATTCTGAAGACTTGAACGTAAAGTTGACTAGAAAGCTAGAAATTTTTCAGCTTTTACAAATTAGATTATAATTAGAATTAGAGCTACACAGTTTCGTTTTCAAATTAGATAATAGACAAAAATCAATTTCACTTCAATCTCAGTTTCCCAATCAGAGTCCAACTGCCTATAAATAACAGGCGGTCAAAGTAATCGCCATCGGTGCGCAATAGAAGTAGGAGTAACGCCGCTAATTTACACTCAAGTACAAGTATTACAAGTAGCGATTTCTAAGTAATAAAGTAAGTATTCTAGGCCTGGTTTCCACTAAACCTGGAAACTATGAAATAGACTTCAAGTAGTCTGAAATTAAACCCACGATGGTAAGCAGTGCAGGTAGGCAAAATCTATACTTGGAGTAGTACTTCGAAAAGTTGAAGTACTTCGTGATTGACCGCATCTTAGAATTACTGAATTCGCCAAAACCTGGAAATTGAATTACAATCCGAATCGGAATAGTCCAACAATGATCAAGCTCTGTTCATGACAAATCAGAGTTAATCGAGCATGTGAATTAAGATATCTATATAGCAAGCTTGGCTTGTTTCGCATTATACATTTCTCCTGTCGCATTTTTGAAGGAAGACAAGAGATTAGATTAGAATAAAAAGAGAGCTTATAGACCTTTCACAAATTAGATTAGATTTACATTACCGAGACCACCAGAATTATCTAGTTGACCAATTCTGAGTATGACGTATGCCTTGTCTTGAATGCAGATACGAAAAGGAAGTCGCGGAAATGATAGGACAGCGTGATAACTGGTTCAAGAAAGCGCTGGGATATTACTGGTGGGCCACGATACCTATCATCAGCCCGCTTGCGCTGCTGGCTGTGTTCATCGGGTATCTCTACGAAAAGTTTTCCTCGGAAAATACCTACGACGCGTGGCAAGCTGATACGGTGAGTAGCCGGTGCAGATGGTAGGTTTAATCCTAGGGGTGATGTCAGTTTGCCACCGTAAATACTAGGTTTCAAATACAAAATTTTGTACTCAATAATTTCGCTTCTACTGGTTGGAATTGAGCCAAGTTTGTTGAGCATCGTTTTTCCAGACAACCTAACAATTCAATGGGGTAGCCAGTATAATTTTATTTTATTTTATTAAATAAATTCAAAACTTTTTTCTCTTGTATCAATGCTTCTATAGGTTGGAATTGAGCCAAAATTAGCATGCAGTGTTTTTTTTCGCAACGTAACAATTTTATGAAGTAGCAAATATAATTTGAAAGAAAAGTTATTTTTGAGCAACCTTCTGGTAATATTACGTTGACTTTAAGCCCAAGTCCAGCCAGTAAATATATAAGGTCCTGATTAGGACTGGGCAAAATCGAGTACCTGGGTGATTCGATTCTGAGCCACGTTTTACGCTTCGAGTCGAGTCGGGTATTCGAGTATCACTCATAATGACGTCACAGCAGAATGTACTATGTCCAAGTTCAAATATGTACCTTTTATGCGACCACAAAGAACATAATGCCTGTTTTCCGTCACATTAAATATACTTTGGTATGTTTTGACCATACCGATTTCATCACACTTCTTGACAATGTTTGGGATGACCATGACTTCGGAAATGTGTTATTTCCAGTAACGTTCGTATCTTTGTACTATGTATTGTATGCTGCGACTAAGCCAATCAAGGTTTCAAGGCTTCCTCAGTGGAAAATAGTATCAAAACTATAATTTTCGTCAGTAAATTAACTTTCCGTTGCGAGGAGCGCATATTTTGAGTGCTCGAAAAAAATCGTATTTTACTACTTGACTCGAATCATTACAAGTAATACTCGATTCAGATTCGAGTACTCGAATCATTGTGCCCAGCCCCAGTCCTGATGAGGCGCAGCACGATTTTGTAAAGTGTTCCTAATGTATTTCAGGGTTCGAATGAGACACTGGAATACCCCCCAGTTGCTGTAGCAGTGAGTGCGATACTAGCCGTGTGTTGTACGATGTGGATCCCGGTCGTGGCCGCGTACAAGGCCATCAGGACGTATCTCTTCCCGCGTAATATTGTCGATAACACAACCGAAGAGCAATACGACATGCCGTATTACGTCAACACCGTGTCCCAAGACAACCAGGCATTTGACGTAAGTCTTAACCAATGCATAAATCGGTGGGATGAAAAAAAATTGAAATTAACTATATTTCCTTTGAAATGTAGGAAGGCACTTCACACCGTGTACTATGTATCGAATTACATCGCCAATCAACATAAAATAGGGTGATTTTAAGCGGATTCATTCAACTAGACAAGTTTTCAACGCGCGGTTTATTGTCGCGATATTTTTAAATCTGTCTATATGGGTTCGTTGATGGTACATTATCTTGAATCTGCGAGTTCCATGCGGCAGTGCATAACGATCAGCGGTTGTATTAATTTCATCCGCCCAAGACACCCATAATGTACAGTACATTGTAGAATGTGGTACACAAGGCACAATGCGATGTAATGAACAGATGGTGTTTCAGCCTAATGCCCGAAGCAACAGTGTTCTATCTGGATTCTTGATCTTTTGGTGGTGCCTATTCAACGAAAATGGTACGTGCGATGATGCCACTCTGCGCCAAGACCCACCAGCCATATTGTCATTGGCTCACCTGTCACCTCGAGATTAGCTTCGGCTTTCGTATTGGTGACTTTTCTACTCGCAATAATGCTTGCATCGGCCTTTACCTGGGCGGGGCGACAATACGTCACTGAATGCTGCGACACAACGATCGCAGATCTCGTCATCAGAAGTAAGCCTCAACCTGTCAAACGCGAATAAGATCTGCGACTTGTAATCAAACAAGGTAAATTACGCATCATGGCTTAATCAAACGCTGACCTTGAGTCGAAATAGTAATGCGGTTGTCTGTCAGTTGCCTCTCCTCGCACTGAAAAGAACCAGTTTGTATCTATCACCTTGGTGATGATGCCCCTTGTCTTTATAGATAGGGCTAGACTTATCTATATATGTCAATTGTCAAATAGCGCAACTCTGAAATAAGTTTCCATCAATCGTTTTGTGACCTCAACGCAAGGCAATAAAAAGCCTGGGTCACCACATTAAAAACTGTATTTTTCTGCAAAGTTATTAAGTTAGATTGAAATCCTAACTGAAACGACATTTACAGGGGATGTCTGAAGCGGACCAAAACAGAAAGACTAATCTTGCATAGAGTGGGCTGCCAGAAGAGGAGCCCTGCATCTTGCACAATCTTTTATGAACTCATTTTTCATCAGTACGTGTAGGCCAGAGCTGAATAACCGGTACGGGACAAGAACAAAAGTATCTCTCCAATGCCGTGGAATTACGATGACATCACAAGCACGATTGTGTTTCTGCAATAAAGTATTTGGTTGAGAAGGCCACATCTGCATCAATTGATCATTCTCGTTTTCGATTTTCTAGTTTACTCCAGAAAGTATTTGATTTGATGTATCAATGTGTCTAAAAAACAACTTCACCAAATATATAATGCTTCTCTGGAGTGGGGATTGAGTAGACATTTTTGTGCGTTGTTGCCATGAAGCAGCCATGATGTTTGAAAGTTCAAAGACAGAATCGATATATTGTAGCCTACTTTCAAACCGAGTGCAATTATCTCGATTAGCACTGATATAGGGCGCGAGGCTTTCTTTGATTTGTCAAGGACTCTGCTGACCAGGCCACGAAGCCTTTCGCCGTGTATGGTGTGTTATTTGCAGCGTGATTCAAAACTACGAGTAACATTGGCAATATTCAAGTGTAAAGATAACCGTAGAGCCGTGAAAGAGTGAAATCCCAATATAATCACAGGGACGAATTCTCTGTTTATCGCAACCAAGCGGAAAGTCTTTTGAGGTTTCGTCTGCTCTTCGCTGAAAAATACCTAAAACCGTTGTAATGCACATGCAAAAAGTATGATGATCATCACTTTTATTTGGAACTATGAGCAGCGTATGATACCAGACAACGCTAGGGTTAGCCTACCATACGTCCCCCTTTAGGAGGATTTGTCCTACTTTTTCAGGTTTTTTAAAATGTCCTCCGAGGACGCCTAAATGTCCTCCTTTTTGAGATTTTGTCCTCTTTTCTGAGAAAGGTAGGGCAAATTCGACTGATATACAGTAAATCAGCATTGAAGTAACGCTCCGGCGGCTATTTCACCTGATAAATGTGAATGAAAAACTGTAATTTGGGCACTGAGCGAGAAAGTTGACCTTTTTTATAGTCAACCGATCACGAAGTGGGAAAAATTTACCATGTTTTTCAAGATTTTCCTCCGGTATTCTAAGTTTAAATTTTTTTGAAAAAGTGTCCTCCTTTCCCTGATTTCAAAATATTGTAACCTATAGACAACGCCCTTCAGCGACTAAGGAATCGATATTGGGACCAGCTGAATGACTATCAATCAACTCGCAATGGTTGAATTTGTGGGAAAGTCTCAAGCTGAAAGCTTGGAAGTGTCTGGGCCGTTCCACGCCAAGGCAACATGCCCCCCATTCATGTCTGTTGATTCTCCCTCGATAGAATGCTGTTGACACCGCCAAAACCGTTTCAGCTAGTGAGGAATAGTGATGTTGGGCAAAGAAGAATAGCGAACTTTGAACAACAACAACAATGTTTTGAACCTGAAATCAATTTAAGCTTTTCAAAATCTTTTACTAATCCTTTTTACGAAATGCCAAATCAGACCGCGGGTTTAGCTCACACCGCTCAGGTATATAGGCTATAAAACTGCGGGGTTGTAGCCCAAATACAGTCCATCCTCAAGATTACCGGACCACGACTGACCTATCGATCTCGCTTCCCATGACATGCCGCCCTATTTCTTGTCGCTTTCTTTTTCTATACTGTATTCTTTACTTTCATTCAGTGTGCATGCCTCCTCTTTACTACGCCTAGGCCAAGGTGGGTGTCCGATTCCATTGACAAATCCAAGTCGCTTCGACATCTTCCTGTCTATTCATTGTATCGCATTTTTTGTGGTGTATTGAACTGATAAAATTGCTAATAAACCAATGATGATGATGATGATGACACGATGAGTTATTTCCTTAAAATGGAAAATGAAACGACTTGACTTAAGTCACTTCGCGTATTGACTCGACTTCTACTCAAGTCATTGTGTTCGACTCGATCATGTCATGACTCCGAGGCATTCTGCATTACTTGATTCAATTTTCGTACGCTATGTCAGGACCGATACTTGAAGTAGAGTAGCAAACACCCTATCTGTTGGAAAAACCATGTTGGTAGTGGGAAAATGAGTATATTATGATTGTGAGGACTTCGTTAGCCAAGAGTTTCACAGAAGGGGGTTGAATTCATCGTGATCTCAATAATGAACAGGGAACTCTCTGACTTGGCGATCAGCGTCACTCTCCTTCGCACACAATCGAGAAGCTGTGCAGTGTCCTTCGTCGTGTAGTCTTTCTTTAGTGAAGAAATAATGACCGACTGACTGCCTTTCGGAAGCGCCACCGCGCTCAACGCCTGTTCCATTTTGTAGCATATCTATTCGATTCAGATACCGCCAGTAATATTTACAGAATTGGCAGTGAATCGTTTAAGGATTCCGACGGTTGGCCGACTCTTGAGCACACGACACACGCGCGTGCGACTCCATAACCGTGATGTCGTTTGCCAAAGGACCCATTACAATACCCGTGAATAATGTTCAGTGAATAGTGTTCACAGACCTGGACAACGATATAGTCTAGTTGTCAAATTAGATTACTTGGAGCAAAATGCTGGTAATCTAATCCTAATAAGGCACAATGTTTCTATGTTTTAATCCTAATCTAATTTCTGGATTCCCTAAAAATTCTACAGCACTACTTAGTGCAAACCAAGCCAAGCTGACTGCACACTGTACAGACACAGACATTTGGCATTCTTTCGGGAATGCTCTGATTTGACATGAACTTGCTTTCGCTGTATTTCTTCCTAATCCTGAATTTAATTTTATATCCAAGTTTCTGTGTTCAAAGTCAGTAATTCAAATTGCAATCTAATTTGGAATATATGGTGTCACGATAATTCTGATCCTAATCTAATCCGAGATAGCTGGAAATTTCAATTTCCGAAACCCTTTATACATAACAGACATGCAAAATGAAGGAGACATTAATCGAATAACACATTCTCGTGTATTATCATTATGATACAAAAACAAACAGCGTAAGTGGCCGGATTCCAATATGACATATGACAAGTAAAATCAATTTCCTAGTAGATGGAACTAATACCATACTGATCTGAGTATATAGATACCATGGATGACATGATAAGTATTCGAGTAAGATCTTGCAGAAAGAGCTGCTAGTGAATGCTTGGTAATACTCACAATACTAAGACGCTTACAATATAGGAATGCGCGTTTGAAGCATTTTTTTCAAACTATAGTTCCACGAACATTCAAACGATTACATAACGTCCTATAAGAAGTGAATACTTTGGTCCGATTACTAGTGCTCAGACCAAATGAAACAATTCATAGTTAACGCAAATATACCACACGGCAGGTTTGAATCTTGCTATAAAGCAACTGTTTCCTGTGGGCTACGGTGAAAAGTCACATCATCTTGTTTCTTTATTGAGTGAAGCAATGAGTCATGATAGCACTAGTCAAGTCAGGAAGCGCACGAGACCGTTATTCGAATCTAAGGTCTAAAAGTAACACGTATCAGTGAATTCATCAGAAATAGCGCACTGATTACAAGCATGATTTGGTTATGCGGCTGCATGTACACATTATGATAAGCACGTAATGTCAATTCAAAAACGGAGAGTAAAATAGCCTTGTGATACCTTGTCAGCAGTGCAACAAATATTGTCTCGGTCTGAACATACCTGAGGGGAACAGTTTTTAAGGTTAACACAGTATGGTTGGTCCATGAAGAATTCAATCTCAATGATTAAAATAACGAGATCCCAGTGTAAATTGACCGTTTTCACCGACTATCATGTTAATAATGCTTAATATACAAATCAAATTTTGTTTCAAGAGATTTATACACACACAGTTTGATAAAACAAAACCAAATACTCATGAATTTTACTAGCTGATAACATAGGCCTACACAAAGGCTTTCTATGAATAGATTTTGGTCTTACAAAAATTTGACATACATCCTACAGACGATTGGTTTGTAAAAAAGCGATAATTCAAATCCGCTGATACTAATCAATCATTTACAAAGCCGCAAACAATTTCTGGCAAGGCATCCTGTTTTGGCACCAGGAATTAAACAATTACTTCAGTTCTAGCTTCTAGATTAGTATTAGCCCGTTCGATTGATGCATGTGGTATATCACATTAATCCCAATCTTTCTTGATATCAAAAGACCAACTCCATTCCAGATGCTTCGTTTTATCATCATCAACAAACATACTCTTCGCAGTGTAGTGGCCGCGAGCTATCATTCCCTTTGGTGCGTCTTCTGGTGATGCTGTGAATTCATGAAACGGCTTATCTTCAGTGTTAGGGCCGTAGCTACCGACCATATAAGTCAACTTGTCGACTTTGAGGCCCTTTCTGCTAATCTGCGTGAAAAAACGAAGGCCAGGGACGATCTCGCCGGGAATCTTAAACTGGAGTTTCAAACGATATTCGATCCCTTCTTTCATTACAACGGGAGTATCCTTTAGCTTTGATAAGTCACCAGTCAAGTCCATCGATATGTCATCGCGACCATCAATGACAACACTCAGCTTCTCGACTATCACCTTTTTACCTCCAGCGGCGGTCACTTTGGAAATATCCCCAACACCCAAAAGGGCTTCCTTGTATCGACGCAAGCTCTCGTCTTCCGCGTCTTGGTTGGCGATTTCTGCTAAAGATTTCTGCGCTGGTGCTTTGTATCCTTCAGTCAGAGCCAGGTCATCTTCTTCTGGTTGAGACTCAGCCATTCTATCCCGCGTTATTAGATCTCTGATGATGCAGCAATGTAGCATTAAATTACACACTGCAGATTTCCAGAAGCACACACCCAACATTCGACCACTAGATTGAGGGAAAGAGCTAAACTATGGCTCATACACGGGCAGATTTATATTCGTTCCAAGAAACTTTGCAATAATACATAAACACAGACTATCACAGCGATATGGTCATATTGTATTGTGTGAAGATCAAGTCGATTGTTGTCATGGTGGAGTATCCTGGTACCAATCCAGTGTTAAGTGAAAGTATGAGATTCAGCGGATAAGGCCTGCTATCCGACAGTCGCTGAGCATGTCCATGTCCAATTGTACATGTCCACATTTAGGTCCAAATATAAGCAATTTCTTCTGAATCAGGGGTGTCAAACATACGACCAGCGGGCCGCATCCGGTCCGCCAGACGATCTCATCCGGCCCGCGAAGCCATTCTGAGTAGATTGAAAAAATATTATATTATCCAGCACATTTGTAACAAATGTTGAGATTAGCAAGAAATACTATCCTTCAAATAATCCCTCAAGACCGCAAATGTCGAGAATGTTTAATAGGTCACATTAAAACCACGCGACTACGGCGTTGTGGTTTCACTCTAGTAACTACTGGGAACCAGTCGGTGACATTGACACCCAATTTCGAAAAGGCAAAAATGCGCACTGAGTTCAGAGTTTTATGGATAAAAGGATTTAATAATAATAAACCAAATTACAAAGTCCGCGTTTACAGTCAAATATCTTGTATTCATCACAACGCATACGCACGGCTGGCGCCAAATTATGACTAAAGCAAAGGGAACATAGAAATATGCCTAATACTTGTATCGTCGGTAATATCACTGTTTCAGCGGATGACTGTATTCAACCGGACGATCGTCGTATTTTCGCCAATTTCATTGTTCCCAAATAATGGTATTACTACTTGCTAGAATAAAACCCCTATGATCCGTGTATTAATTATCTCTATATTCTCGATGATGAAGTATTCAAGCGAGAAGCAAAGCAATATGACACGAGGTAACATTTTGGAATCAGTTGACTCGTCCGGCCCGCGAGCGATTTGAAGGCTTGAATCCGGCCTGCGATGCAATTTGAGTTTGACACACCTATTCTAAATGAATACTGATCAGCCATCAAGATTACCTGACCAAGACCTAGCATATCGATCTCATCTCCCGTCACATGTCACCTCATTTTGCCGTTGCCTTTTATATTCTCTGCTTAATTTTTCATTCAGTGTACATGCCTATTTTTTACATCGCTTAGGCCCAGGTGGGTGTCTGATTTCAAAGACTACTCCAAGTCGTTTCCGAACCGTCCCAACTTTTCATTTTATTGCAGTTTTGTGGTGTTTTGAAATGATGAAAATATTACTAAACGGATACTGATACCGATACTGCAAATTCGTCCGCGTGTTTATTTTTCATCCAACCGAAATACGTATCGAATGTTTACATTCGATAAAAATACGTAATAAACAGACATGTAGCAATAATGCTGGCACGGAAAATACGCCTGATGCCCGTAGTCAAAGTTTTGTCGATGTTAATCCTTATTCGGCGGCCATTTTCTTGCTCTTTCCATTCGCTTTCTTTATAAGTACGTACGTCTGCATCGGGTATTATTTTGGGCGACAGAGGGGGAAAGAAGAGCCCAGAACCACCTGTGGCGGGAATCGAACCCAGGCCATCGCTGTAAATGACGTTGAAGCTCACCACTACACTATAGTAATGCACGGGAGTTAGCAGGATTTAGCAGTATGGTGGTTGCGAAATTGTATTCGAATTCGAATCCTGAAAAGACTGAAGTCATTCTGACTGAAATTTATAGGCTACTTCCCGTTAAATGATACAACTTCTTCATTTCAATATCATCCGCACATACGCAGCCGAGTGGTCAGCCCAAGTTGGGATTTGGGAATACAGGTACAGCCTATCCCACAGGATATCAAAGTGTCCCCGTGTATTTGCCAACTTCATGGATCTGCAAAATCAAATTTAGCCAGCGCCCATATATTTACGAGGCCTTTCTGAGCATGAGGTTCGAGAGGGCTGACAATTTGGGTAAGTGTGAGAATTGAAATCTCTCACTTTAAGCCACTATAAATAATACCATGCACATACTGTGCAATAACTACCAATATTTATGAGCTTATGATGAGTTACTCTGATAGGTTCCTCCTTGGTTTTTTACAATATTTGCAGTCATTCATTTTGTTTGTGACTCAGGAATGTATACAATTTCTGACACAATACTTACATAAATAACGCCAAATAGCTAATACGGACGTTCGAGCGGGTCATTGGGGAGTCGATTGAAAGTGATGACCTTATTTTTTTTTAATCAACACCACCAAATTTATGTAAAAAGTGGGTAAATCAGGAGTTGAACGAGAGTGGTGACCTGTTATTTTAGTCAACTCCACAAATTCTCAAGCAAAAATAAGCAAAATCGGCTGTTTCCAGTCTTGATCAACTAAAACTTTTCTGATTTGGTAAAAGTGCCCTCATTTCCCGATTCCAAAATATGGTCACCCTAATGTTGCACTACACAGCACCACGTTTCCAAATGAAAATTGACAACAAACCAAGCCCAATGAGTATTACATGGAAGGCCATGGCGTTAGGACTTTTTAGTTGGAAGATTATCCAGTCGGGTCGCGCTTCGTCGCTGTATTACTGTCTTTCGCATCTATACTTATCTATGCGAAACAGAATTTCCGTGTCTGCTTCGCAAAATAAAACAATGGTTATTTAGCCTATATATACTACGTTCAGTATTAACCGATTTTCAAAAAGTCTGGGTTTTCAGTCAGTTTCCCATGCCTGCCGTTTCCCACATGAGTGCAGCACTCTCTGAACGTCGGGGGCGCGTTTAAATGGGGTTCAACCAGGGAAAAAGCTGTGTATTTCTCATGTATTGCATATGTCTGGTTTACTATTATCTTTCCGGGCCCTAGGTCTTGATTACTGACGTCCCCTGATAAGATTCTCAAAAATCTTTCTTTTTTTCGGACACAAGTAATAGTGATTCGTAATTATTTGTTTGTCTTGTGTCCTACGTGCCGCCAGAGTTCAAAGAACCTGTTCACAACTTTGATCGACCACAGATCAGTGTTGGGATCAAGTCACTACCGTCGAGACACGAGTCATATCGAGTCATTGCAGATTTTGACTCGAGTCAAGTCAAGTCACTCGTTTTTTGGAGGTGACTCGAGTCAAGCCAAGTCAAGTCACAATTCAAGTCAAATTGAATTTTCGAAGTATGAGTGATGATTCAAATTCATTACATTTTGCTAGCTGTGTGAAAGACAGATTAAATATTAATTTATCTTAATCAAATAACGAATATCTAGTTAAATATACATGCAAAAAGACGGTGTGTCCTCAAGCACACGTAAAACTGCTAATAAAGTACGTGAATAACTGTACAGCTAGTCAGGGGTCGCCAACTCAAAACGGGTCGCGGGCCACTTTTCAAAGTTCGTAGCGGCCGCGGGCCGCATGAATTCAATATCGATATAAAGTAGGCAACCACGTTTTAAAACTCTATGTCAGTACAACGCAGTGCTACATAGGCGATGGGCATAGTGATCACAAAAGAAGTAACATTTTATTAAAGGAAAAAAAATAGAACAGAATATCACCGTCATCAATTTCATTTTATTTTGAACCTTGGAGCTGTGCACGATACCTTGAAACGCTTTTTGGGGCTAGCGAGATACGTTACTAGATGGAAGACCATCTCCACGTAAAGCTTGATCTTGTGAAGAAGCCCTAAGCCAGTGGTTTTCAAACCTTTATTGACATGCCCCGCTTTATGATACTGAAAATTGTCGTCCCCCCTTATTGTCACATTACAAAATGCATCCATAAAGCTAGCAATCCGAACGGATAGTTTAATGGCATGGATGGTTATGAATGTTGATGAGAGAATTCTATAATATGAATTCGGGACCGTACACAGAGCCATAACTATAAGAATGAACTCGAGGTAAATCGCGCGTAGCGCGAAAAAATTTTCAGTTGACTGCAGCTCCGCGCCCCCTTCAGATGCTTTCACGCCTCCACAAGGGGACGCGCCCCACAGTTTCAGAACCACTGCCCTAAGCCGTTTTCTAAACGTCTCGGTCTTGGCAGTATTTCGGCCATTGCAGGTCAATTTCAGCATTTGCAAAATGTTTTCTTAGCTTTCTTCCGAAATCTCAAATCAAGTCGCGGGCCGCAAAATATGACCTCGTGGGCCGCATGCGGCCCGCGTGTTGGTGACCCCTGAGCTAGATACTAGTCAGTTCTTATCAGCCAAAATATAGGACCTAACACACGAAGCTTCGAGAAGTTACACTACCCAGTACCCATCTACACATCCGCGAGAATATAAACGCATACAATATATTCGTTCGATTTAAATCATACAAGAGGATTGGTTAATGTGAGCACTGGGCAACGTAAGCATTGAGCCGTCTAAGAAACAGAGACATATTGCTATTTAGGTTAATTACAAATTGTAAAACGTAAGTATAATTTCGTCTGAAAATGCTCAAGTAGAAGCAGACCTGGACAACTAGATAATTCTAGTTGTCTAAATTAGAGCGAAATGACGGTAATCTAATTTGTAAAATATTTCTGTGCTCTTATTTCTGGCTTTGCAGTAAATGCCACAGGAGAACTGCACAATGCGAAAACGAGCCAAGCTTGCTCATAAGAATGAACCACCATTTGATATTAACGGAACTTGATTCAATGTCCAAGTCAGGGGTGTCCTGTAGTAGGGTTACCATACGTCCTCCTTTTTCAGGTTTTTAAAAATGTCCTCCGAGGACGGCTAAATGTCCTCCTTTCTGAGATTTTGTCGTCTTTTTTGATCATTTTGGTTAAATCTAGTGCCAAATTCGACTGAGATACAGTAAATCAGCACTGAAGTAACGCTTCGGCGGCTATTTCGGTAGCTGAACCTGCAAGTTGACTTTTTTAAAAAGCCACCTATAAATTTGAAACAAAAACTGTATTGTATTCCAAGTTGGAAAATTTTGAAAAATTGTCCTCCTTTCCCGATTCCAAAATATGGTAACCCTATCATATAGGCCTACTAAAGTTGCATTGCGGGCCGGATTCAAACCTTCAAATCGCTCGCGGGCCGGACCCGTCAAGTTATTCCACAATGTTACCTCAAAATCCATGACCGTGTTGTCCACTTGAATACTCAATTATTCAGTCTACGGATCATAGGGATACATTCTATTGAATCTTTATTCGCGAACAATGGAATTGGCAAAATGTCGATGATTGGGAGGTTGAATACAGTTATCTAAATTGCTAAAACAGTGACTTTAACGATGATAAGTTGGCATGTTGCTAGGATTGCTTTGTTTTAGTCGTAATCTGGCTAGAGTTCTGGGCATGCGTTGCGACGTTGAGATTTGGTTCATTATTCTTATATCGCAGGGTCTTTCTGGAAGTCGAGGAGCTGTTAAGTCATAAGCGAGAACGAAGTGCGACCACAGATATATTAAATATATTTTTGTGTAACAATTATGTTCCCCATACACCGGTTTCTATCTGCCGTTTTCACTTCTGTAAACAGCTACTTTTTAGTCCATTTTCCCACAAATCTCTTGAGCTCGGTCTGCTGCCCTACGGCCGTGCGTTTGACACCCTTGGTCTAAGTTCTTGCGGATTCGGTGATTCCTATTCTGATCTAACGCGAAAAAAATTGGTGTACCTATAATTCAAATTTTATTCTGATTTCGAAAAAAAACTTTGTAGCTGTAATTCTAATTTGAAAAAGTTGACAATTTTCTAGTTGTAAATCTGAGTAGAAGCGGAAGCGGTCCAACACATAAGTAGCGCAACCAACACATAAGTAGCGCAAGTACACAAAGCCTACAGTGAGTCTGTGACGAACTCTGGGCATGTCCATTATACTCTCACGTAAGAATATCGCTCTGGCGACGCCCTTCGTGAAAAAAGTCTGATAGTCACGAACATCGGTCACATGCAGAGTGCAAACAAGTTTATTCTCAAGTTCTCGAAAACGCCGATACATTTCGTTCGAGGGACTAATACAGAAGGATTTTTCTCTGCACCGGCTTCCGACATATAGGACACAAGTTGACGCGATCCCCGCACAGCTGACACGTACCATGTCCGCAGAGGAACACGACATTCTTAATCCGGTCCAGGCAAACGGGGCAATTCACCTTAAAAGGAACATACACCCAACAAATCAGCACAGTCAGTACAGCTAGATGCATGGGTGGTCAAAGTTAACGGCGTTGCAACCAGGGCTGCGGAGTCGGTTCCTTTAACCACCGACTCCAACTCCGATTCCATACGTTTCAAGATACCGACTCCAGCTCCGAACAAACATCTTCCCTGTACACATGTAATACATCACGGTAGAGTATCGGTGCACAAAATTAATTGTGCATCAACAATATAATGATTGTCACACAAAACAAGAAGATTACAATGAATATTTACTGCAAATTAGCGTGGCTTTTGTTGTATGAGACGGGTGTGCGTGTCTTTGAGCTCTGGCGAACGCCGACAGGCAGACTTGTACAAACTATTGGAAATCCAAAATCGCAACTAGAACTGCAACTATTCACTATTCAAAATACGCAAATAGAACTATAGAACAGGGCAAATGAGCCTCCATTCAGCTAACCCAAAGCGCACCTGTTCTTTTAAATCCTGCAGCTTCTGCTGCAGCTTCCTTATCTCCGCGTCGCTGTTCCTGCTGTCTTTAGACAGATCGTTGGCCACGTTCTGCTTACGCTGCGGCGCGCAAGCTGTCGCCAGCGAGTAGCCGTGCGGCGCGTTGCATCCGGGAGTTTGCAGATTAGAAAAGGACGGCGGCGATTGGTTGGCGGCGGCGTTGTTCGAATGCGCGAAAGTGTTCTGCGTGATAGTCTGCGAAGACTGAAAGGAAAGAATATCCAGTCTGATCGGAGCGAACTGCCGGTGATCTAATTTGTGCAACGCTTCTATGATCTAATTTTAATTCTGATCAAATTTATTATTTTCCTGGAAACGCTGCAGGAGAACTGTATAGTGCTAAACCAGCAAAGCTTGGTGTTCAGACATTTGCCATTCTCGTGCTTATGGGAATGAGCATGAGCATTGATCTGACATCGATTGAAATTGATATTGTGGTGTTTCTTTCGAAGTCAGAATAGGATTCGATGTCCTAGTTTAGCGGATTCAGTAATTCTAGTCCCAATCTGATTTTGAAGAAACGGCCCGGCTATAATTCTAATTCTAATCTAATTTGTTGAACGTTTCTATTCTCTAATTTTAATTCTAATCTAATTTCCGGTTTTCTTGGAAATGCTGCGGGAGAACTGTATAGTGCGAAACGAAACGAGCCTAGCTCGGTATACAGACATTCGCCATTCTCACGCTTATGTGAACGAACTCTGGTTTAATACGGATTGAACGTGATATTGTAGTATTTGTTTCTAATTCGAAATTTGATTTCAAAGTTTTTGCAAATTCGGTAATTCCAATTCTAGTCTAACATGGAAAAGCTGTGCAGCTATCATTCTAATTCTAGTACACTTGAAATTTGTACTAATCTATTTGAAGAAACTGAAAATGTTGAAGTTATCCATCTCTGATTGTGATCGCAATGTAGTTGCCAATTCAACTTTGTATTCACAGGGAGTTCTCTCAAATTACAATTATCTGGCTGTGCAATTCTTGCTCTCGCCCATACGTTGAAAACCACAAGCTCTACCTGCAGCTGATTGTGTCTTGCTTTGATCGCGGGGTTATGTCGTAGCAGCATGATTCTATTCTCAATCACCGTCCTGCACTGGATGCATTTTTTCATCAGGTCCGCGCAGCCTTCAAAATAGGCCGTTAGCAGATACCTTTACGGCCAAACGCGGTTTATATTTACCTGAACAGACGCAGGTGTGCCCGCATGGCTGGAACGTGACGGATGACAGCCTGTCGCAGCAGACCGCGCATTCTTCGACCTGAGATGGTAATGGATGGTCAGGATCGGAGCTCTTAAAAAGCCTTACAAGGCTGTTTCCGCACCGCACCTTCCTTGTCCAGCGGCCTATGCATATCATGGGTCGGTGTATATGCCGCAAAAACATCAAGGACGAAAATATACAACGTCCTATCCCTATAAGATATGTCCGTCTGTGCACTCTTAGCGAAAATAATGTGTATTCACACCCACAATTTGACACACGATTACAGAACCTGCCTCAAAGTTATAACGCTGCATTAACGAAATGCAATAATGAAAATGACGCTTGACGAATAAGAATTAGCACAAAAGGCGTCGCCGTGAAACCAAAGTAGCTTACGTCCATTTTTTCAAATTTTGTGATGCATTTTTCAAATTGATAGAAAATCTAAGATAAGGCCAAAAGGAAATAAAAGCTTTACACAAAGTTAAAATGGGCATAAGTTACTTTGATTCTACAGCGATGATAGATCTGTTCCTATGTCCCTATAACCAGATACTCAAGTAGAAGAAGAAATGGAGATTTACAAGGAAGTAAAAAAAGTATTGAGTATATACAGAGGGAGAGAAACGTCGATTGGTAATGATGATAGGCTGAAATTGGCTCTGAATTAAAACACACAAATAATGAAATGCTGTAGAGATAAGGTCGTTCAAAATTACTTTTTTTCCGGATTCCGGGGATTCACCGATGAAATTGGTATTTGTTAGGATGCCCATAAAAACGCTGCACACCAAATTCGGCTCGAGTCCGACCGGTAGATGTGAACTCACCGTCTGGCCTAGACCGTTAAGGCGTATGCTTAAGCTTATATTCCCTTGCAACTCCTAGTTTAAATTGTTGACAAAGCGACGGAAGATACTGATTTTATGGGATTACTATATCATTTGATTGCCCCAGTTGATACATTTGGCGACGTTTAAAACGTTAATATGTACTGCAGCATTGTGCCATTATGTGGCCCGAGTCGTCGCTAGGTATCGTGTACACTGTACAATAATATAGGCTATCATTTCGCTGAAATGTACGGTTTGAATAAGCAACATATCGTCACGTGACGTCATGAGGTTCACGTTTGCGCGAACACAGAACCTTTCAAAAAGGTTCGCGTTCACACGAGCCTGAACCTTTCAGGGGTTCACACCATACCTAGTTCACAGCCAGTACAGTGGAAATTAGCACCGAAACTACAATTCTGGTCGACAAACAACCTGTTATTGGCAAGGGGCGTATATCATTTCAGTGCTCGAAAACATCGTCCCTCACTACCCGAATCAGTGTGCTCAGCCCTATTTGTCTTAATATTCTTGGGTTATAGCGGAACGGTTACCAAATCCCACCGCAATCTGCTGGCGATTCTGCCGCAGACTTGACTTCTGAGGTAATAACGCGTAAGCCTTGGGCGGTAAAGTGAAAATTTGCTTGCGCCGCCTAATGCGACAAGATTGTATCTCGAGGATCATCTTGCAATATGATGCTGAAGCAATTCGTCTTGCGATTTGCGATACATACTGTATATATGTATACTCAGTCCATATAAACAGTCCAAAGATGTGCAAGGCACGCATTGATCACGATTGTGAATCTTTTGTTCAGAAACGAATACGCGTAGAAGGCATCAGAACGCAAATGCCGTCGTCGCATTGTCAGTGGGTGATGGGTATGCTGCGGTGCTTCACGTCATATAAATACCAAATATTCTTTACTGCGAAGTAGAATTGGCATTATATTCTTTGTAGTCGACTAAAATGTACATATCTGAACTTTCCGCATGATTCATACCGTATTGACTTCGTAATGACTGATACCCGAGCGGTCGTCTCGACGCCTAACGCTCGATTCAGTTTCGAATCTCTCAGGCACTCGATTTTTCGCAGCCCGTTCATGACCGGAAACGTTCCAAGTAACTAACTGCGTTGCAACTCGAGTAGAAGTGGATGAAAAGCCGTAAATTTCTGCCCCGTAACAAGTGCGAGTAGAAATTTCTAACACGTCTCGAAACCGCTTCGAGTGGAAGTCGGAAATGCCTGGTCTGAAAGGAACCAAAGTTGGTAGTTTCAAAATGTGGATGTGGTCGAGGGGTGGCGTACTTTTTGCGGATAATCGGGGCCGGCTACTTCATAAATTGCAAGATCCCGTATGCAGAGTGACTAATGACACTGCAAATAGGTATAATTTCCGAAGACATGTTCAGTTATCCTGATACATAGGCTATTTCACGCGGTTCCTCGCCTTCATGTCACTGATAATTATAAACTTATCCCAAAACTGTGTTCTATTTTTAAAAATACAAAACGTAACGAAGTACGTAGTTTTGCGTACGAATCGCAGACGTAGTCAAAAAACATAGCGAAAGAAAGAAGGTCTAAGCCTAATTGGGTACCCTCAAAAATATGATTTTGTATGTTTTTGACCATACCTATTTCATTCCACTTTGGGACAATGCTGTGGGTCGAACACGACTTCACAGATACGTCATTACCACTAACGTGGGTAGCTTCGTATTGCCCGTTTCGTATGCTGCGACACGATCAATCGTGGAGTCAAGGTTTCCAGTGGAAAATAGCATCGAAATAATGATGATTTTCGTTGATAAATCAACTCTTAGTGGCGAAGGAGCGCATGGTTTCTGTACTCGAGTCATTGCGCGCAGTCCTAGTCGCGCGTTGCACATCTATTCGTGGTTGCTTGCACATAGTCTCAGCCAGAGAGCAACTAAAACGGGCGATTCTTCATCAAATCTCAAGTGATTATACCTATATCAATGAATGGTATGGTATGTAGGGCTGGGCACAATGATTCGAGTACTCGAATCTGAATCGAGTATCAATTGTGATGATTCGAGTCGAGAAGTAAAAGACGATTTTTTCGAATACTGAAAATATACGATCCTCGCCACTGGGAGTTAATTTACCAACGAGAATAATGGTTTCGACAGTAATTTTCACTGTGGAAGCCTTGAAACCTTGATTGGGCGTATCATGGCATACGAAACATATGGTACAAAGCTACGAAAGGTACTGGAACTAGTACATTTCCGAAGTCATTGTGGGATTGATCGTCCCACAACATTGTCACCAAGTGCAATCAATTCGGTATGTTCGAAAAATTAACAAAGCGTCTTCAATGTGATGAATAACTGACCTTATATTCTTTGTGAAGGCATAATAAAAGGTACATATTTGAACTTCCACATATGACGTTCTGTTATGACGTCATAATGAGTGATACTCGATTACTCGACTCGACTCGAAGCATATTACGTGATTCAGAATCGAATCACTCAGGTACTCGATTTTGCCCAGCTCTAATGGTATGGTATCGTAAACTTAGAACGCGCTACAGGACAATGAGAAACGACTATGCAACTGGCTTTTAACGGACTTACTAACCTCAAATCTGCAAGCCTTCGCGGAACCCCAAATTTTCGATTGGTCATAACAATAAAAATCCACCAAAATCCACATCTAACTGTGCGTCCAATACATTAGTATAGATAACTGCTGCACAAAATCAATTGTGCACCGACAACAAAGTGTAGAAAGAACAAACCATCAAAATATAATAATCAAAGACAACGAAAACATTGTAATAAATATTTATTGAAAATCAGTGTGGCTTTTGGTGTTGTCTTTCAGATACTAGTTCACCGATGCGAGGATTAGCCTTGAAAAGTGACATCGTATTTTTCGATCGAAACGCAACGGCATGATACCGATTGCCTGATTACAAATGAGTTTATAAATATTGGAGATGGAATTGGCATTTCGGAAGGATGGGGTTGCGAGTTCCAGTCCTAACCTCCCCTGCGTACGCCACCGCGCACGACGTACCGTCATTACAGTCGCAATTCGACAACTGATCGGGTTCAATTGCCAGCAATCTACGATTGTCATCACAAATGATAGCTGTGTTTCGAGTGTGTGTCATAACCATCCCGTAACCCCCAAGATTGGCTCATGGAACCCCAAGAACCACCGGACTATACTGTCGGACTGTAGCTCCCACGCTTAAAGCAAGAGACGCTGGAGAACGAGATATTTCAGATGTCTGTCAATTGCCGAGAAGTCACGAGTCAGACTACGAAGAATGTTATCGGAAAGGATAATCGCATAAGCACTCAATTCATTACCGACGCGTTATTGCGTACGTCCGCTAAGAGATGGGCGTCACGAAAAAAAGGAATGATGATTCCCAGGTTTTGTTAAAAGCAATTCGTCAAGTGAAAGCAGAGTTGACATTTAAGGCGTTGTTCGCCGAAATTTTCACGATAATGTTACTGAAAATGGCGAGTTCGCCGAAAGTTTACGGTTGATTAAAAATTATCATCCAGGAAAAACGCTATACGCTTTTCGTACGGTACGGAACAGTGAATTGTGATCAACATGATTATATCGACTCATCTGATACTAGAATCGGACAACTCATTAGTTCTAGTTGTCTAATTTAGACTATTTGGTGCAGTGTTTCCCAAACCTTTTCGAGCTACCGCCCCCCTGGACAACGAATAAGTTGTCAGCGCCCCCGACCCCCCTCATCACGCCTAAATAATAAAATAAAAGTTGCTCTATATTTATCAGTAATAATGTATTGTCATGTAATAGTGTATTGTCATCATTCTCATATATCGGGTTTGAGTTTTGATACGAACAAAATCTCCAAGTCAAGTCGGTCTCTGCTCTGAGTCAGAAGCTTTGTCACGGCACTAAAAGTATGTTCTATCAAATATAAGCGGGAAAGGGCAATGACGAAATAAACCCGACTTCAGGGAGGTTTTTATTTTATTTTATTGTGTATCCAAAACCATTGATAGCTATAGTAGATATTGAACCTTGATGCGACTTAAAAATTTGTAATACAATGTATCAGTTCCGCGCTCATTCCATGCTCGGAAACCGCACAAAATGGATTGATTAATCCAGATGGGAATTTCTATTCGGTATATATCCCGAATTCAAATTATCACATCCTTGTTCGGTATTTTGAGAGGATTGCTGTATACATTAAAATCTGATAGGCGCGTGGGACCAGTATCAAGCTCAGGCAAGCTTGAGAACTGGTAAAGTGCGCGTCTTGGTAAATTTCGCCATTTTCACCTTGATCAGATATCATCATCAACAAGTTCGGATAGATTAGACTCGTAAAATGTGAAGTATATATGTCGTCTCGCAGTGAGTGAAAAGTTCACGATGGTTTGAGACGGAGAGTAAAATCGCGCGAGCCGGTTTCCCAAAGCCACGCTGTGCGGCAATAAGTGTTCAAATACTTCGCAGTCCTCACAACACACAATGAACCACGCTTTCTAGTGATTATGTAGACAGCGGAACCAGTCCATCGATGGGCAGGATCAAACTTGTCGAGTAACAATGAGCTTTTCCGGAGCAGCTGATTGAATCGAGGCCTGGATCGACCATACATTGCCTTGACTGAGTCGACTTTGCATTTGTTGGTACATATTTTGCTGCTTTATTCATCAATCGTTTTAAAAACTACGTAGTAGTTTCCTTATAAACCTACACCGCCCCATTTTATCTCAGCGCCTCCTACCGCGCAATTTATAGTCAGCGCCCCCCCAAATCTCCCATTTCATTGCGAGCGTCCCCCTCATGCTCGCCAACGCCCCGCACTGATTCAGGACGAAATGAAAGCAATCAAATTCTAATCTAATTTTAGATTTTCCTGTATGCTCTAGTTTTAATTTAATTTGTGAAACGTTTCCACGCTTTTATTATAGTTCGAATCTGATTTCTGCTTTCCTAAACGTGCTACAGGAGAACTGTATAGTGGAAAACGGGCCAAGCTTGCTGTATAGACATTTGCCATTCACGAGCTTATGAGAATGAGCTCTTATTCGATATGAACGGAACTTCGTTCAACGTCCAGGTCTTGGCGAATGCAGTAATTCTAATTCTATGCTTATTTGTAAAATAAACTGTGTATATACCTGTAATTCTAATCTAATTGAAAAGAAATGTGGAGTTATAATTCTAATTTTAGTCTAATTTGAAAAACAAACAAACTCTGCAGCTATAATTCTAATTATAATCTATTTCGGAAAAGTTAATAATCTTCTAGATGCCCAAGTCTGCCCGTTGCCACTCAAACGTAAAAGTTTTCAACGTAAGAAACTCTTTCAAACAGAGCATACGTGTCAAACCCAATTGAGGGCGCGAGCCGGATTCCGATCTTTTGATCGCATGCGATCCCAAAACCCTTACATCTGCTGTTCAATGGGAAGCTTACACTAAACATTGGATGTTTACTCTCAATTAAGCTTGTGTTTTACATCTCCGAAATGGAAGCTACATTGCAAACCGAGACGCTCGTAATTCCAGTAGAAGGCACGAATGTTATAATAGAAGTAAAATTGAGGTCTGAATATTCAATATATAGTATAGAGGGGGTTTTGAGGGTCGAAACCCCTCCCTTTTGAAACTAGAAACCCCGTCCTTTTGAAATTCTCATTATACTCCCAACATCCAGTTGCAAATCAGTAATTCGTACTAGCAGTGTTACGTGCTGCCAATCAGCGATAGATCGCGTGCCGTTGAGCGGAGTCGATTCCCGCTAGGTCATTGATTGCTCTGCGCGCGTGCTCGAAAGGAGATATTCTTTTAGTTTCGCCTGATACGTGTACAAACGATTCCAATATATCTTTACCGCGACCTTTGGAGCTTTGCGTGCAAATCTAATGCCAGACCAACCCTAATATGATATCAAACTGACTTGTGTATGATACACAAGTGGGCACATTTTTCATCATCAGGGCATATCATCGTAACAACATCGATGTGCTTGTCACTTATTGGCTATGGCGCCGAATACAGTGAACTTGGAAACGACCAAAGCAATCACAGGATCATAGCGCGACCAAAAATAAATGATGCAGATATTACGTACATTAAGAGATGGGTCTAGTGTGGTAGCGACCAAAATTTATACCCTTCGTGACCAATACTTTAAGATTCACTGGCGTAACCAATGTTTAGCACGCCACTTGGTAATATTTTGACATTTTGGCACACTGCATGCGCAATATTGCAGACCCTGGACTAGAGACAATGTCGTTAGTTGTTGTATACTGATTACTAGGGCGGTTTTCTTTTGACATGTCAAAATTTTGTCAAAATTGTAGCGTTAGGTCAACATTTGTCAAAATTCTTCATAAAGTCAAAAAAATTTCGACGTCTGCATTTTGTTAGTATTGTAGATTTTGCACTGTTGGTGAACTTATAATTTGATATTTTACCGCTTTTAGTCTATTTTATAGGCCTACCGTTGCAAACGGCTAATCGTCTGCCCATTGTGAATCATAAACGGTCAAGTAAAACAAATATTAGGTAGACATGGTGTTATGGTCAACGTAACGCAATATCCTAAATGAAGAAAGACTTCTTGTGCATTGCATCATTCTTACATTAAGAAGCGCATGATGAAAAATTGTGATGTAGACAACATTGTCAGAATGAAGCAACACGGCGCGTCACTAGCACCAGCAGTGTACGCACAACTTGAGTGTTGTCAGCCAACAACTCCCTCTGTTGAACGTCCTTGGCAAACTTCTTAATAAGAACGTGCACTTTCTACCCAATAATGTAGGAAAGTATCTCTCGTTGTACTACAAAATATTTTAATTATTTCTACCATAATACATATTGTAACCACTGGAATTCTTCATAGGGCCAGATTTCGTTAAAATATTGTTTTTTTTCATGTAAAAAGTTGCCTGTTTCTAAGCCAAAAACGTTTTTGCAGGCCAAACTACTTCGTCAGGACAGTCAGTTCCAACCAGAATTGAAGATAAATGGTACAATTTTAACATTATGTGGGAAAACACCTAATTTGCATACGTTAGGTCAAAATTTGGTCAAAATTCATTTTTTTTAGGTCAAAAAAAGTCAAAATTTTGACTTTGTAGGTCAAAATTTCCTTTTTTTAGGTAAAAAAAAACCCGCCCTACTGATTAGTGATTGTTATGTCGTACTGGTCAAGAGTGACATGTGACATCGAATCTCTGCAAATAAACTTGAACGTGCGTAATTGATTTCCGCTAACACCAAAACATGAGGATCAAAAGATGCGAGTCAAGGCTCGAGTTATCAAAGATGAGCAAGGCTTGAATCACCTGAAATCAGCACCATTACAGAACAGATTCCACAACAGACTTGGACATCGTGATTAGCGAAAATCGTCGCCGAGGTTGCGTTTTACGCAATGCGTATTTGATTGCTCACGAGAGATCGGGGACTCGCTAATTGACGGTACTGCCCGATTCGTCGGCAAACTCATCGTACACGTAAGTTCGTTAACACGAGAAGCTTGTATAATCGTCGTTCCCGCGTGTACTTAACCCCAATGAATTGATGCTATCGTAGTACATTTGAAAAAAATCCAAACCCCTCCCTTTTTTTCAAACCCCTTCCTTCTCGGCTGGCTACGCGACGGTGGCTATACTTTAGAAATTGCAAGATGCATCTTCGCGACAAACGAAAAGTGACAAATGACTACTGTGATTATTATTTGACCTAGGAACGAGAATTGATTACCTAAATGTTTAAACGTTTGGCAATTTTTGACTGTAAAAAAAACATGACTGATAAAACATGATATTATAACATGATTTTGATGCATGGAGAACTCGCACGGAGGCGAGTATGGAAGCAACACTCACGACCACGTCATAACGGTATGAAAGATGTTGAAAGTTCAGATATGTAAGTTTTAAACGACCACAACGAATAAAAATGCCTGTACTACATTGCATAAAAGATAATTTTGGTATTTTTTCGATCGTGTCTATTTCATTGCACTTTGTGACAATGCTGCGAGTTGATCACGACTTTATGGGCATACCATTTACGCTAACGTGAGTAGCTTTGTACGACACGTTCGTATGCTGCGACACGACCAATTCAATGCTTCCACAGTGGAAAATGCTATCGAAACTATAATTCCCGTTGATGAATTACCTATCAGTGGAGAGGAGCGTATAGTTGCAGCACCCGAAAGAATCAGCTCACACTGTACGACTCGAATCACTACAATTATCACTCGATTCAGATCCGAGCGCTAGAATCATTGCGCCCAGCCCGGTGGTCGACAGTAAAGGAGCCTTTGAAAATTTCAAAACGCAGTCTGCACTCGTTCGACATTAAGCCACGAGCGGTTTTGACCGCGAAAATATGGTGAGGTGTCGATCGTTCGAACTGCCCCGCGGCCACCTGTTACTGCCAAAGTCTGCAACGTGCAGGCCAGAGATGAGCATGGATTAGGATTAGGTTTTGAAAAAACAGGATTTGTGAAATTTTGTCGGATTTGGATTGGATTTGGATTAGACATTTTTTTCAGAACGGATTAGGAGTTGGATTGGATTTACCTATTTTCTGGGAGATTGAAATGTCGTGTGACGAATGGCGACAAACTTTATTCAGATCAGTTATTAATGTACTTATGGTAACTAAGTTATCTTGGATCAAGTGAATCGTTGGTTGTGAAAGAAAAGTTTCGAATCCCTCCATTGCATAAATTAGTATTTTTTCTGAATTTCCAGTTGGAATCGGATTAGGATTGGACATGGACTTGAATAGGAAAAAGTTATGGATTAGAAATAGGATTTGGATTTGAAGGTTCGGATTTGGATTGGATTAGGACATAGAAATTTCAAATCCGCTCATCTCTGCTGTATAGTGCGAAACTCGCAAATCTTCCTGTACAGACATTTGCTACTATCATGCTTATCAGAACGAATCCGATCCGATACGAATTGAACTTGTACCAATTTCCATCTTTTCGCGGATTAAGTAATTCTAATTCTAGTCTAATTTGAAATAAAACTGTGTCGTCATAATTCTAAATGTTGGGTAAGCTATATTTTGTGTTCAATTGTATATTGAAGTTCTGAGTTCTGTAACTCCAAGAAGAAGTAGGACAAACAAGGAAAACCTACCCTGGGTACTACGAAATAGCAATAGTACTTCATTACCGACCACATTTGCAACGTACTTACTTTGAGTCTGCGCTCCACCGCTTCCTTGCAGATCAGACATTTCTTGAGCCGCCGGCTGCAGCTGTGGCACGACAGGCAATGCCCGCAAGGCTGCAACACAGTGTCGCACGCTGTGTCTGAGCAAATCTGAAGAGCGAATTCGCTTTTTTACTCAACGAAAGAACTGGCTGCAGGGCTCACACGTGGACAGCTAGATAATTCTAATTAGACTTATTAGACGAGAAAGCCGTTAATCTAATTGCAATTTAATTTGTGAAATGTCTCAATGCGCTAGTTTCAATTCTAATCTAATCCAGTTCTCCCGAAAATGCTACTGATGAACTGTACAGTGCGAAACGAGCCCGGCTTGGTGTACAGATATTTGCCGTCCTCACACTTGTGGAAATGAACTATTATTTGTTATGAGGTGAAATTGATTTTTGCAGTATTTCTTTTTAACTAGGGAATATATTTCAATTTCCAAGCTTTTGCGTATTCAGTATTTCCAATTCTAATCTAATTCGGAAAAAAAAAACTGTGTAGCTATAACTCTCTGGGGGCTCCTCTTCCCCCGCGTCGCTGTTCTTACGGCGACAAAAAAGCCCAGAAAAAGACCCGATGAAAGAGCGCACCCACAAAGAATGAAAAGAGCAAAAACGGGCCGCGGATCAGAGACTAACATCGAATAAGGTGGATGCCAGTTTAATAGACCGCACACTGGTCGTTCGGCACCCTCCTATCTGTTCATTACACCGCACTGTGTCTCTCCGCATTGTACATTGTGTGTGTCTTGTTCGGATGAAAATATAATCTGACGCTTATTATTATTATTACTACGAGCTCACCATGCACTCGTCGTGAGCTTTGTCCGGAGTGCCGTTATTTCGTTCATTGCTATCCTTGGTGTGTTGGTGGCTTGCGTTAAATAACGTATCAGAACCGAGTCGAATGGTATTGTTCATAAGGCGCCGGCTGTTGTTTGACCTGTGTACACAGAGGCGTCGTGAACTTTTGGAACCGCATATATCCAGGCTATTATCGCAAGTTTGCCGATTATGTGCCCTCGGGCAGACATCCACCTGAAAAGGACGAACTAGGTAAAAGTCGAAATTGAACCATCACGCAACAATTCAAAAATCGAGCACCTGAGCGCCTGTGAAAGACGCGGAAAGTTGAAGCGTATGCTTCTTATTCGGCCACTGAGAATAAGACGCACGTTCTGTATCGCATTCAAGATGATTTGGTATTCTGTCGAGCATACCTATCTCACTGCACTTTGTGAAAATGCGGTGGTTTGACCACGACTTCACTGATACGTCACCTCACGCGTGGCTTTGCGCTACATGTTTCGTGTACTGCGACACGACCAATCGAGGTTTGCAGAATAATCGGTGCGGCAGCGTTTATAGATTACGCGAGCTGAACGGGAAAAATTCATAGCACATTCCGGACATAACGATTCGAGTGTTCGGATCTGAATCGAGTAACAGTTCTGATGATTCGAGTAGAGTAGAGTAGACGCTCCTTGGCACTGAGAGCAGATTTCTCAACGGGAATTAAAGTGTCGCCACTATTAATCACTGTGGAAGGCTCGGGATTGAACTCGATTGGTCGTATTGCAGGTGGTATACATACAAACCCTTCTGAGAACGCCTGGTTATCGGTTTCATTATCATCGGCATCCCGTTCTGAGATATCCTGACCGATTGATGTAGATTGCGTCTCGACTCCGGGTGAGAGCCCAGCGCCACCACGACAAGCGGGCGCGGAGGTGTCGTTGCGTACCCCGCCGACGGCGCCTATTGTTTCGTCACATTCCCCGGGGGCTTCCGCATCCGGGGTTCCCGGACGGCTGTCAATTCAGAGATTGAGGTAGTCAAGATCTTTCAATTCCAACCATCGGTGTTTACTGCTTATGTTGTCGTAAACTAGTAGCTGCTCACATTAACGAGCCTGATGTTTAATTTCAATCGGACTGATAGTTTATACGTTTATATTTCTCGCCGACAATTGGTGCAGGCTTGAATTCTATCGCATGGATCTGTGATAGCTGGATTGTGCATTATATCCTACCAACTTGTTTAAAGTTTCGTAGGTTTAATATTCAGTCCCTATTCGGTTAATGACTGGTGAGACCATCAGTTGATGACGCAGTTTAGCAGTTCTACATATATATGAGCGATATAACGCCCCGTCGAATGCATAATAATCAACAGGATATTCGCTGCTCTATTGGTAACAGAGACTGTATCTGTAGCCTACTTCAATCATCTTTCAAAATGCAATGACTTGAATCATTCCTCGTACCACGACAATTTGACTTGACTTGGCTCGAGTCACTTGCAAAAACCAAGTGACTTGATTTGACTCGAAACTTAGGTTTCATCGAGACTTGATCGCGCAAATCCAATTCTATGACGATGGCTACAGCAAAAATGATCAGACGTACACGAACTAAATCGCGCGATAGTATTTTCTCTTCATATTCAACAGACCATCATGGCAACTCACACATCCTTGTTGGCTTTGATCAAAGTCTTGCAGAAATTCGGATCTGGACACATGTCCAGCGGAGTGTGGCCTTCCTTGTTGTGCGCGTTCAGATCGGCGTTGTTGGCCGCCAAGAACTGAGCAATCGACGCAGTGCAGTGACGGTCCGACCCTTGCAGGCCGATCAGCGTCTGCGATATACGCTTTATCAGTGATGCGACTATATATGGCAGAGCTACTCAATTATTTTTTATCAAAGGTCCAGTTACAAATGTTTAAAATTTGCCAAGGTCGGTCCAGGGTTGTAATGACTCGGGCCACTTTCTTAAAAATGGAAAATGACTGGACTAGACTTGAGACGATTTATGTATTGCGCATAACTCGGGACATTCTATGTTATTCGATTTTCAATTCTCGTGTATCATTGCCGATACTTGAAGAATAGGTGCACAAACCCTATTTTATGAGTCTATTATGAAAGTGAGTCTATTACGAATCCGAGGCCTTCGATATCACCCAAGAGTTTCAAAGAAGCGAGTTGAACCTGGTTTGATCCCAATGCTGAACAATGGACTCCGTGACTTGAACTCGGACTCGAGTCTCAACAGAATGACTCGGACTCGGCCCGTTACTCCATGACTTGGACTCGGACTTGATTCGGCGGCGAAGCTGAAATGACTCGACTGGACTCGATTCAAAACTTGCGACTCGGAACCTTGTGACTTGGTTACAACCCTGGGCACGCCGTAACGCTCATGAAATAATTCAAGGTCATGAAAATGTGATAGGTAAAACAAAGCTATCTACAAAATCCGGTAAAAGCAACACGCGACATGATTTATTGTACAGCTTGTCAGAGCTGCTGGGAGAACTGTCATTTTTTACTTCTTGCTAGTTCATTACCTTCATCATCATCATCATTGGTTTATTAGCAATTTTATCAGTTCAATACACCACAAAAATGCGATACAATGAAAAGAAAGGAAGATGTCGAAGCGACTAGGAGTTGTCTATGGAATCGGACACCCACCTTGGCCTAGGCGATGTAAAGAGGAGGCATGCACACTGAATGAAAGTAAAGAAGGTAGTATAGAAAAAGGAAGCGACAAGAAATAGGGCGGCATGTCATGGGAAGCGAGATCGATAGGTCAGTCGTGGTCCGGTAATCTTGAATCTAATGCGGTTATTGACTAGCTTATAATATTTGGTATGTTTCGGCCATCCATATCATTGCACTTTGACACCATGCAGTGGGTTGGTCACGACTTCACAGATACGTCATTTTACTAACGCTTTGTAATGCATGTTTCGTATGCTGCGCTACGGCCAATCGAAGCTTAGTACCGAAACTATAACAATTCTCGTTTATAATTCAACTCTTTGCGGCAAAGAGCGTAATATTTCAGTAATCGAAAAATCGTCTCACACTATACCCGACTCGAATCAATGGAATGAATGCTATCGATTCGACTTTCAGCTACTTTGGCATGCCTGAAACGTGAAGGTAATCTACTGGCGTGAAACTCACGCGCGAAATCTTACCCGATAGCTAACGCGGTCAACGTAGTTCATGGTCATCGTAACCAGTCGCACGTAATTCCACAAAGTCCCCAAGTCAGATTGAAACGAATTCATAGCCAATATAATTCAACTGGCCTATCTAGCTCGGGAGTCAGCAACTATACTGAGTGGCATTTCCCATCATATAATGCAAACCGAGCGTAGCAAACGTCGATAAATCCATCTCTTAAATCACGATAACACTACTCAGAGTTTCATTGCACTTCTGCTGAAGATTATATCAAATCACTATGGCTGAACCTGTAATCCTCAACATCTCGTAGCGGTCCGATATCATATGTGTGGGAACGCTGGCAGCTCAACTCATTAAAATCACTGAAGAAAACCAATATTTCACGAGACTCATACCTTCATGCACATTGAAATCCATTTACCCAGCGATCTAGCTAAAAATCGACGGAGTACAAGGACACGTAATGTAGGCTCCGATCAATACACTGCACTAAAGCTTAAAAGTCGATGGACGTTTCGCAGTGGAGCAACCCGCTCATATATTTTGCATGAGGTGACATGGCGGAATCGGGCATTATCATACACCTGGAATGGCTGCTTACATCACCGTATGCATACTAATAAACCAGAATCAATTTAAGTGCCACCTCATCGATAGAGGTTGGAAATGTCGTGGGTTAAATATTCGGAGTTGGTAGTCCCAACGACACTGCTAAGTGACTATCATAAGCGAAAAACTGTGATGGAGCCTGCGCAGTGCCCGACGAAATCGCGAGAGATCAGACAAGTAAAACTGGATAGAGCTACTAGTCGTAGATCACCAAATGATAAGAAACTGCAGGTAACGTATATAGACACATTGCAAGCTCATCCGTTAACTGTGTAGATCAGAGCTACTCAAGTGGCGGACATTTGCAGTGTTGGATAGGCCTACGGGCCTTATATGTCTAAATATTTCCCTTTTTTTAACAAAAAAAAATCCATTGCAGTTGATTTTACAACAGAACAATAATTCATTTTGCTTATTGCATCTGCTAATACCACTGTGCAGTGTTTTGTGTATAGATATACCGTATAAAATTTATATGTAAAATTATTTCATAACAGTTACAGCGGACCTTAGCGAATTTCAAACTTTTGTATGCGCGAACTTTTGCTGAAAATGTTGAGTATCCCTGATTTGAAATTGTGCAATGTACAATACTCGTGGTTTGTTCAATCAAAAGTGCGTATACCTTCCCGGCAGAAGTGTTGCGCTCGTCCTGTAGCGTGCTGATTTGCCACAGCGTGTGCCGTCGTATCGCCTCGTGCATGGCAGTGTCGCCCGCTACGTCCGGAATATTCACGGACGCCCCTTCCCGAACCAACAGCTGAAGAAATGGTACTTTTCACGGGGTATTTAGAGCAAAAATAATAATCGGAGACCAGCAACTATCATCATCAATTTATGAGAGACATTTATCGAGCTGATAACTCACCCTCACAATCTGCGAATGTTGCTTCTCCACAGCGATGTGAAGCGGGGTTTGGAGAATGTCGTTTTGGATATCTAAATTCGCATGACCCTGCGAACAAAAGGCACGGTAAAGCGCCTCATCCTTCAATAACGTTCATGCGTGTCACTACAATATGTCACTCACCCAAAACTAACATTGAATTTGGTTGTAATAAGGCATAAGATATGAATCAGTATCGAGATTTTCGAGAACGACACCGCGGCTACTAACGCGTGTACAGACTCTTTACATCGGCAGAAAATAACAACATTATTCAGCGTTGTATGGAATGGAGGAATAGGGTGGAGTGAAAAATGGAAAATTTTGAATTTCAAAACGGACACTTGATATGTGGTGCCAAATTTAAAAAAAATAATTTCTATAATAATTTTGGGCTCGTGCACCCTCTAGTGGTCGTGCAATTGCACCGAATGAGCCAAAAATAGCAAATTTTGCTATATATTGATTACCGCTTATGCTAAAAAGCTGGTTTTGGGCTTAAAAGATGCGGAAGCAACAAGTTTCTATCTCACTTCCACAGAACTTTGTCTTAAAAATGAACATAAAAAAAGTTACAAGCAAATTATTGATTTTTAGGCTGTTTTCAGGTAAAATTAGGCACTGAAGCAGGCGCTATTATGCCACAAGCTTCTAGTGATTGATCTTATGACTGACAACTCTATATTAAAAGCACATAAATTGCAAATCCATATTGAAAACACAAAAACATCAATTCTATATTGAAAAAAGATATATTTCGCATATGGTTTCACTACCAGAGCATTAGTATGCACAAACTTTAAAATCTTGTTTCGTAATAAAGGATTTCATCTGCTTTCGATATTTAAGTTTTTGTGTGATGAGGCCATCTCTACGTTCAAATCCCGACACATGGACAATCGGCATATGCTTCGGTCACCACTTCAACGTCTCTTTCCACTGCCTGGTTGTGCCAAGGATGATTGATCCTTAATGGTGATGACCTTCGATTTTCCAGCTCGAGATATGAAAAGTTTTTGATTGCTGGTGGCTGTTCCGCATCTTTTAGATGCAAGTTGACAATTTGGTGGTATGATTTGGCCTTGATGTTTATAATTGGTATTTTTAACAATCTCATTCTAGTGTCAACGTTGTTTTTAGGTTTCGGTTCATTAACATATCCTCCTTCTAAGTCGTCAATTGGAATCTGATATTCTGTTTGATCTGCCCATAGTTGTAGTCTTGCAAGTCTTCTGAGGCCTTCATCATCATCATCACCGAGCATTCCCAGATGTGCAAAACATGCCTTTTGTTGTAGCAAAGATAGTGCAAGGTTACGAATTGTGTATTAGAAAGCTTATGTAACATGGGAAACTATGTTGCAGAAGTTTTTTGCACCATCAACAATGGAATTGTGCCTTTTTATTTCAAACCATGACAGAAAATAAACCTCAATGCAGAATTGAGCAAGATAGTTCAGATTACCTGATGGATGACTCTGTCCCACATAGAACATGTCAAATTTTGAGGTTCTATACATAGCATACATGTGCGACAGAGTCATCCATCAAGCAATCTGAACTATCTTGCTTAAGTCTGCATGGAGTTTTATTTTCCGTCATGGTTTGAAATAAAAAGTCACAATTGTTGATGGTGCTAAAACTTGTGCAACATAGTTTCCCATATTACAAAGCTTTCTGATACACGAATTCGCAACCTTGCACTACCTTTGCTACAACGAAAAGCATATTTTGCACATCCGGATAATGTTTTTTGGGAATGCTCGGTGATGATGATGAAGGCCTCGGAAGACTTGCAAGATTACAACTATGAGCAGATCAAACAGAATACCAGATTCCAATTAGCGACTTTGAAGGAGGATATGTTAATGAAACGAAACCTAAAAACAACGTTGACACTAGAATCAGATTGTTTAAAATACCAATTATAAACATCAAGGCCAAATCATACCACTAAATTATCAACTTGCATCTAAAAGATATGGAACAGCCACCAGCAATCAAAAACTCGTCATGTCTTGAGATGGAAAATCTAAGGTCATCTCCTCAAACATCCCTGGCACAACCAGGCAGTGGAAAGAGGCGTTAAAGTGGTGACTGAAGCATCTGCCCATTGCACATATGTCGGAATTTAACCGTAGAGATGGCCTAATCAGCGAAAAACTGAAGTCTCAAAAACAGATGAAATCCTTTAATACGAAACAAGATTTCAAAGTTTGTGCAGACTAGTACTCTGGTAGTGAAACCATCTACGAAATATAGCTTTTTTCAACATAGAATTGATGGTTTTGTGTTTTCAATATGAATTAGCAATTAATGTGTTTCCAATATGGAGTTGTCAGTCATAAGATCGATCACTACACGCTTTTGGCCTCGTACCCTGCTACAGTGCGTAATTTTACCGAAAAATGGTCTAAAAATCAATAATTTGCTCGTAACTTTTTTTCTGTTCATTTTTAAGACTAAGTTCTGTGGAAGTGAGATAGAAACTTGTTGCTTCCGCATCTTTTGAGCCCAAAATCAGCATTCTAGCGGAAGCGGTCATCAATATATAGCGAAATTAGCTATTTTTGGCTCGCTCGGTGTAATTGCACGACCACTAGAGGGTGCACGAGCCCAAAATTATTATAGAAAATATTTTTTTTTAATTTGGCACCACATAGCAAGTGTCCGTTTTGAAATTCAAAATTTTCCATTTTTCACTCCACCCTAATGGAGGAATAGCGCGATTTGTTCCAATAACTAAAGACTAACCAGTTGTACAAGGAGTTCCGCAACCTCCAGCCGGTTGTTACAAGCGGCGATGTGTAGAGGAGTGTAGCCGTCGTCTTTCTTTTCGTCGACAACCCAAGAACGCTTCAATTTTGACAGTAGTATTCTCATTGCGCTGAAAAGCAAAATATTGGTATGTCTGCTCCAGTAGTATCCAACCGGGATTCGATAAGCCAGTGGAATTCAAGATACATACCCGACTCGTACAGCAGCGAAGTCACACTGATTTGCACTCGATATGATACGTTTCGTTTTGTGTAAAATCGTGTTTTACTGGTTGTGCACCAACAACAGTTTTGAACGAACACAAGTATAATGTATTGCATGTGTGATGTGGAATATTTTTTTGTCGGAAAATTTGTGGTTCGCCGACGGCTTGCAGATTTGCGTGACATTTCATCAGGTTATAGTAACCAGGGATGGTGTGAAAGTGAGGTTCACGTTCGCGTTCTGTATTTGAACCTCAGAAATTTAGAGGTTCAGGTTCACAAAAGAACCTTGGTAGGTAGAACCTTGCACTGTGAACCTTTTACATATATTACAATTTTCACTTCATCCCCCTTTCCGTTTGTGAATATTTAGTGACTCTCTGCTGTGAGATGGACCCGCAATCACACAACATCAAGAGCGAAATACACTTCATGTAGTCAGCGAATGATGCTTATTCAATCAATCAATGAAACGGATATCAAAAATCTAGCACGCGTACGGGGTCAATCTTGACTTCATACGTTTATTGTATCATGAAAACCTAATCCGTGCGATTGGGGTGTTGGCAACTGCTCTATAACTTGTTAATGGGGTAATATCGGTAGCAAGTATAATTAAAGCTCTGCTAAGTATCAACGTAGCAATACTCAGACGCCGAATACAATATTGTCCGGTCTGACCTTGTCCGGTCTGACCTAGGCCGTTAAGGCGTAAGATTATATTCCCTTGCAAGTCCTCGTCGAAATTGTTGGCAAAGCGACGGAAGATATTGATTTTATGGGATTATTATATCATTTGATTGCCCCAGTTGATACATTTGGCGATGTTTAAAACGTCAATATGTACTTCAGCATTGTGGCATTATGTGGCCGAGTCGTCGCTAGGTATATCGTGTTCAACTGTACCTTGATATTGGTTATCACTTCACTGAACTGTAGGGTTGGAATTAGCAATATGACGTTCGCGTTCACACAGAACCTTTCAGAGGTTCACACCATCCCTAATAGTAACCACTGGCCCGGTCGGAAGCAAAATTGGCACGCATCAGCAACACTCTCTTGGCTTGTGCTATATATTGTCATCGTCAATCTCTTCCCGTCCTCTATTCCATCGAGCATCGGACGAGCATAGGCACTGTTGCAAATCTTGCGTGAGAATGAGCACGTCGGTATTTGTAACAACCAAATCCAAGTCTATTAATGTTCGATTTGGTTTGTTTAGTTGCATTCAGTTGCATACAAGACCGACACGCAACGTTTGCCGAGTCCAAAGGCAGATTTTAGTTGTGCAGAAAGGTTTCGACGTCTGAGAAATCGGCGCTCATTCGCACTGAAGTGTCCCGCGGAAACAACATATTTAAACTTGCCCTTCAACTTACAATCATTAATTAACCTGAGCGTTTTAGAAAGCGACGACTTCGCAAGTATAGCTGCATGATATTTCCGCTACCATACAAGTACAAGCACATCAGTCGTGTTCCGACGAAACCACTATCAAATTGTTCTGGAAATAAAAGCGAATATAAGTGTAAACTATATAGACATGGCAACTTAAAACCATCGGTTGCCCGAAAATTTGAGCGCGGGACACAATGAAAAACTAAACTTGAGCACGGGACACTTGAACATTTGACTTTACAGCCCTCGAACTAACTGCCCCTGTATTTAAACCCGCAACGTGTCCACCATCATCATTTCGTTACGCTGTCCTCAATAGATCTGTCGTCAACAACCTGAAATATTGATTCCAAATTCTAGTCGACACCGAACACAGCACTCCCATACCACGCCAGTGTATATAGTTCGAGTGCCGGTCGTGCGTCACACGTAATCCGATTCGATTTGATTCGAAGCGAACTCGAAGAGTTCAATTCGTCGAATACTTTCTGTTGACAATTCGCGAACGAAACCACGATCAGATTACGAACACGACCTGATTACACGATAGGAAATATAATTTGAATAGAACAACATCTCGCGATCAAGTGCTTCCTTATCTTTGCGTCGGCCGATCTGATCGGAGATTACGCACCGCAAACGACGTCAGAATCATGTCTTCTAACGAGCTGAACGCGCCCGCAGGTGAAACGCACCCGACCAAGTGACGACATGTGTCACGTTCGTACGCACGTGCCGACGCTGTTACGTAAGTCACGCGTTAATCCTACACCGACAAAGGACAATGTTTAGGCTACCGAGGATACGCGCGGCGCTCGACGCTTTTTTGGTGATATCCCGGTATTGCGTGAGTCATGTCGGAGATCAAATATTGATGTTATCTAACGCGCGCACGCAGAGATAAGATATCCGATAGCTATCTTATCAAGATGTAGATTTCACAGATAAACCCACTAAACAAGGACCACGACGTGGGCCAGTTCGATGGGTAACGACGTAATTGTGAGAATGCGCATGACCTGCTTATTCCAGAACCAAGTACGTTGACGTAACGGGCCGGGCAAAAACTTCCACGGCCACGTACAATAACATGTTTGCCAACGGACGGCATTGAGTCCAAAATAACAATTGCAAAGTAGAATACAACTTTCCAATTGAATATAGTGTATTAGTTCGGTGATAAAAACGTTCATATACAATGTTTTTTTCCAATTCTCTATGTCTATACTATAGTTGCTGACGATTAACCCTAATGAGTGTCAGCCGCAAATATTCGGGTTCATGCGTGTCAATATAAATATATTATTCAATTGTATATTGAAGTTCTGTACCTCCAAGAAACTCTTTTGGTGAGTGAACAGGAGCTGCAAATTATCGTATGGCGATCAGAACATGCCCTATCGCTTGGCAAGATGGACAAATCAAATTCGAATGATCAGTCGCAAGCCGACCGAACCGAATTTTAACCAAATACATTGAATGAATTACCAGAATGGGAAAAGTAAGGCCGGTGAAGTATAGTATTCATCATACCCACCAACTCATTGTGTGTACTCAGTTGATAGAGTAAGTCGAATACAACATCTCACCGTTTGAAATAAGATATCGAATGATTCGAATTAGCCCGTTAGGAATCTAGTGGCTAATTAGAGTCATGATTTTATCACGGAAACGATTCACATACCCTCGTCCACACAGTACTCATTGGGAGAAGTTTCAATGCCCACCGTACATCTCCATCACACGGTATCGGTATCGACAAGACTGTTATTTATACATTGCAATGCATCGAGAAGGTTCGCCTCCGTTGTCGGAATTTGCCATATAATTGCAGTATAATATCAAGTGTGCGATACGTGCAACGCCGCCGAGATTAATGGCGCCTCGGACAGTTCGAGAATGAACATATACATGCAGTTTGCTCGCTAATTTAAAACCAGGAGAAACACTTCACGTCTACGATACGCTGCAACGCAAAGACGTAACGAGACGGCTAAAAATAACGTAGGACGTTCGCTGCCGCACCGCCAGATTGAGAAGAACGAAACGAAGCAGTTCGAGGGTCTTTAATTGAATAGATCGGTCGTGAAGTTTCAATTTCTGAATTTTCAGCTGCAATTTGTTTGCCGAAACCACTGTTTTAAAACTTTCGCGATAATTACCGCGATAAAAAAATGAGTCACGGCGGTTGCAGAATTTTGATGGGATAAAAAACTAGGAGCATGATTTCATCAATTAAATGTTATTTCGGTTTCATTAAGAGAAGATTAGAATCAAAAGTTTACAGTTTCTTATTGCTTTTTGTCATAGAAGTGGCTAAGATTGAAGAATAGGAATGAAACATTAAGGAGTTCCACTTCCCATATTGCCATGAAAATACATAATCAAGTCTTATATGGTACCACACAAAAGTCATCTATTGTAGTTATAAATCGAAAGTTACTTCTTTGACATTTTAGCTACCATGAACGTGACGGGACATCTTTCAATCATACATACAATCTGCATTATTCACCGTCTTGGTAGGCGTGTGTACTTTTAACAACGGCTTGTGCAGTTGTAGGCATCGGCAATAGAGATCAAATGCTTTGTCATACCATCTACGGGTAACATGTTGACGTTGATACATTCACGATATAGATAGAGCCCTGATCGCTCCCCATGCCGCGCACTGCGTATCTTTAAAAAGCTTGGAATCTGGGATTATGTCTATGGTGGCAGATGTTCATCGGCCGTGATACGCTGGTCAGGTGTGACAACGCGCGCCATCTTAACCAGCAGGTCTGGATATTTCAGACCTGATCGTCTATCCGTGTAAGTGTCCCACGAAGATGATCACCTCCCATCAGTTCCTTTGGGCTGGACGCATATCAGAGACCTTTTCACTCAACCGAAGTCGGACCCTATCAAGAATACAGAGCTCTCCCTCAATCTACAACTAACCTTTATATCTTAGTCCAATCCTCACCAGTCTATATAACTTTCACACTCAGAGCTGGGAGCCAACATCATGCTTCAGGCTCGCATTGCAAACATCGTCGACCAAGAATAATAATATCAAATATCTAACACGACCTTGTCTTCAACAGTGCACCATATGCCATATAACAAATGGAATCGTTATATTCCTCGTAATTCCCATCTGAAATATAGCATCTGGAGTCGAAAATATCCATTGTATGTGAATGTGAGTTAGACGTGTGTTTATCATATGGTTTGGGACTCAAACATATTCCAATTGTGACCCTAAATGGTATAGCTCACGGTGCATGATGATTAGATTGGCCGCATCACGAAGTTAGGCACACCCAACGCTGCAAGCAAATGCAATCGGCTTCCGAGTAAGATTTTGGCTGCAAAATGTTTCCGAGATTAGCCTCGATCGAAAACGAGATACGACGCATATAGATGCGAGCCGACGCCGTTTCGCGATGCTACATAAGATTATTTCTTTAGCCCGCGGGCCGGGAGACGTTATAAAAAACGCCGAGCGTACCAATGCCGCGCATCAAATCTGCAGAGATGCCGTCAGCGTACAGGTCGACGTACTGTAAACGGCAGTTACGCAAATACGGCGCAAAGCCACGCATAGCAAAGGCGTTTCGACCGAGACCGGCTTCGGTACCTGCCTAGAGGAGTTCGATTGACGGTAAGTTCAAAAACTAGGTATCGTGTCAAGAAGTGCTTTGTCACCGTTATTTTGCGGTATAATTTCACTACTACGAACAACATGAATCTTATATCTACATGAAACGTTGCTCGCATATGGAGCAATGATGTAGGTGAGTAAACTGAGTATGCATTTCATATGTCGCTGGCACTCCGTACTAGGAAAAAAGGCATTTAAAAAAAAAGTCATAGGATAAGGAATGCCTACCGCGATAGTGTTACATCAGAGCAGCCTAATGAAATTTGGTTCTTTATACGATTCCGACTAAAAATTTAGAACTAGCTCAACATAATTTTACAATGCCGTAAGGATATGAACGCACATTGCGACGTCGCCAACACAAATACTCAAGTTTCAAGATCAAGCTTTTGTCAAGTCGATTACTAGAGTATCGCTAACTATGACGCCAATGGAGTATGGACAATGTGAAAAGATTAAATATGCGATTAAAAAGAAATGCCAGTTCTCAACCACATTAAAGATAATTTGGTATTTTCCGACCATAGCTATTTATCCACTAATGTGCGTAGCTTTGTACCGCATGTTACTGATGCTGCGATAGGATCAATCCAAGTTTCAAGGATTCCAGGATGGGAAAAAAGTATAGAAACTATGTATCGCGTTGATTTAGCGCGTTGGTTCTCAACCGGGGTGCCGCGATAAAGGGGATTGCCGTCGACGGATAACAGAAATTAAAGGCATTCAAATTACGAGTAGCATCTGGGAATTTAATGGCTGAATAAAATCACCAACAATGAGGCAGTGGCCGCGATATGGTGACTTTTTCGTCGCCAACATCAGAATTTGGGACTCGGTGATATTACGTAGGTTGATGACTTTTATTTTTAGTCATCAGCACTCCAAATCATACCAGTGAGATAATCCAGCATGAACCTTGAAAAGTCGTGGCAAAATGTATTATAAGTCGATAACATGCGCCAAAACTAGCCGACCCGCGACGGGATTTTATCCGGTCCGCGGACAGTTTCCCGTCTTACATAATAATGTGGCCCGCGGCCCCAGTCTGCCGAGATTCCCCACTACTTTCTTAAACGTCAAATTTGAGTGAATGTATGTCATTATATACGTGTGTGCGCAGCGTGCGAGTGCAGAGCTTACGCGTAAGTTCGTCGAAGCGAGAATACTGGCATTACCATGTACTCAACCCTAATGTATTTATATCTTGGTAAATTTGAGGTACCGGGCTTATCGAACGCCTTGAAATCTTAACGAAGGATTGCACCATAGTGTCCTATATGGTGTGGACACAAGCAAATCTCACGGCTCTACGTCACACTTTCCATTTGGCTAAAGGCAATTTGACGGTAATGTTTGACCGGCTTGCCGAGCATTAAATTTGATAAAACTGGTATCAATCGAAAGCTACCGCGGTACTGATTGGGGAAATATAATTTTTGTTCTGCTCGTGGCCCTGGAGCCCCCCAAACCCGCCTCGAATGTTGCATTGTAACGGAATGTGGCATTGTGACGCAGCGATGCCGTCTGAGCAGCTCAGGAGCAAGTGCGCACGAGAGTGAGAGTGTGACTGCTCAATCGGTTGAGCAACAATGACCAATACGCTTGCGGTTTGCGCTGCTCTCACTTGCTCCCACACGGCATCGTTGCGTCACAATACCAAACTCCGTTACAGTGCAACATTCGAGGCTGATTTTGGGGGTTCCAGGGTTACGAGCAGTAAAAAAATTATATTTGCGCGGAAGCTTTCGATTGATACCCATTTTATCAAATTTCGCGCTCGGCAAGCCGGTCACTATAGGACACTTTGATTGCACCGTGTGTGATCAGAGAGAAGCAGACATGGCGGCGCCTGTGTGACAATGCTTTTCTCAAATGCGCATTGTCTTCCTCATTATCGCCGAGGACGGGCTTTCAAGTGACATTGCTGTTGTTAAAATACATTCATTAAATACGATTTATTCCTTGTATATGTGGATAAATGGGCAAATAATGTTTCGATTCAGCGATCCGGCCCTCCAAGTACTTAATTTTCCTATATCCGGCCTGCCGACTGGAGAATTTGCCGCCCCTGGCCTAGAGTGACCGAGACGCTGAACAACAACTAACCCCAAACAGAAAATTGGTTAAACCGAGTCGATGAGAACGAACGGGAGAAATTTATCGAATTCTCATCTGATATGAAATGCACAGTCATACGAAACACGCGATAGAGAGATATCCCAAGGCGCTTGTTGTATTCCCGAAATAGCATAAGAAGCTACTAGATTTGCACCGACACATTCGTGGTGCACGCACAAGACACGCCCCTCCATTCAAGGCAATATGATTTTGCGTTCCCCTTGGCTCAGTCACGCGAGGCATAGCACATATAAAGATTTCTAGCTGTATATCGCAAACCTATAACCTGAGGCCAGAAAATATTCTTTCTGGTTTTACGAGTGCAATGTCCTTGAATACTTTTCCTGGTACGGAAGATTATGCAAATCTGCGCGTTTTCACGACTCAAATATCCGAGTGATACAATAGACGAATTTGAAGAGATTCTTGAAGGAACAGAGCTTGCGACAGTAGACAATTGAATAATATATTAATGTAGAAATAAACCCGAATATTTGCGGATGACAGGGGTAATCGTCAGCGACTATAGCAGAGAATTCAAAAGAACTACTATATCAACAGTGGTTACAAAGCAAAACTGTTGATATACAATGTTCTTTTGTCTGATAGTTGCTGATGAGTACCCCTGAAAAGTGTCAGCCGAAAATATTCGGGTGCATTTCAATATGAATATATTCTTGAGTTTACGAAAGCAGGGAGAGTCTATGTTCGGATTGGCCTGCCAAATAAGTCCATAATGTACATACTAATCTTACGATACTGACGACAACCAAGCTGGGACGATTGTTTTATAGCGACTTTTTTAAATAATGTAGACAACAGATTAATCGTGAAAGCCGACTTTCAATCCAGTCATCTCGTAACCACACCGGCGCAGCCATGTTCCCACGCTCAAAATTACGAAAATCACGCGTGGCGGCCGAGCTGAGCCTCACAATATAGTGATTCACGAGAGTACCACAACGCTTTTCCGCGTTCTCGCACCGCGTCGCGTTATTTTAAGCCGATCTCTTACTTGTCGCCATTTTGAAAATGGACAAGCGTTTTCTCGGCCGGATCAAGCGCGAATACGTATTGCGCGTGTGGTTTAGTAGTTTCGAGACCCACAGGTGACTGGAACGACGGTTCTTAACCCCAGGAGTTCGCTGGATCAGTCCCTAGGGTTGGCCGTCGGTCATAATTAAAACCCGACTCATACAGTAAAAGCCATACTGATTTGCCGTAATTTTTCTTCATATCCTTTTAATTTGTGAAAATCATGTTTCAATGTTTTTAGCGCTGTTGTTGATGCACAGTTCATTTGTGTGCAACAGTATTTTTTATTTATGTATTTTTTGTTTATTTGATTAGGTGAAAATTTGGGGTCCGCCGAAGGCTTGCAGATAAGAGTAAGTGTTCGGCAGTTTTGTGAAGGTTAAGAATCACAGGACTGGGAAATAGGTATAGTTGCGCATCGAAGCATTATTCACCATGAATGTGTCCCAGCATTTGTTATGACACTTTTTTTAAATATCATATGAATATCAGTCTCGAAAACGCACGGAATTTTCCACGGTTATATTGATTTTTCATCCTTTTATTTTCCAAACAGAATGAATGCATTATGAACTGAGCTAATCGAATAGCGATGACCAAATACATCTGCAACGCGGTAACACTGAATGGTTGAAATACAACGGATCCCATATGTCATCTCTTTATCGATGGGGACAAGTCCCAGCGATTATGGATGCGTTGGCGACTTTGAATGCATGATTCCCACTACAAAACCCCAAGTGCCGTCGAAAACCCGCTGTCAAGGGCTGTAACCAAGTGGTATCTTCCAAAGAGTCGGGATATAAATTTTGTGGCAGATCGCCCGCGCGAAACGACAGCAGGGACTTGATCATCATGGAATGTGGATGTATAACACACATTTTTGCACGTACGATACCGCGCTTCAGCAGGATTATGCCAGAGATTCGTCGATGAGCAAGATTCCTCAAAGTGTTCGCTACATTCTGGGACAGACTATGCTGTGAACGGGTTCCGATCAGCGCCTAGAAGATAGCGAAAATGTACCAAGTCCACAACTGCAGGTACGACTCAAATTTTACTAGGCAATTACACTTGAATACGACCAGTGTGATCAACTGTTATTGACGATGCTTTAGGCAAGATGATATTGCGACATTCTTGTTACTAACGGCCAGAACGTCTCTCAGGTCTTACTTCCACCGTACCAAATACTATAGGCTGGGGTGATATCATATTTTTAAAGCGTTATAGATTAGAAATGTTGCTAGTAAAATGATGAGACTTGGCTCATAAAAATACCAAGTATAGTCTTGTTCGAGACGATTTCGCGTCACTACAAAAATTTAATTTTACCAAGTTCCGCAGCTCAGCAGACCTACTTCGATCATGCAGAATCTAATCTATAGGTATAGGATACGAAAAGCTTGTATTTACCAAAAATATGATTCGTAATGTATGTACTAGTAACTAGTATATACTACACACATACATGTTACCAAACCCCTTCCGCAGTGTGAAGTGAATGTTGAGGCTATTAGGAGACCAGTAGTAATACAATGCCTGATTATTAAATTACTGCCGAAAAATGGTCGTGTGTTTTGTGTCGATTCAGCAGTTTCATGGTTAAACTCGTATCAGTGATCATCATGATTGTCCAGGTCACAATTTCAGTTTCGCAAACGTTGCAGGATGTTTTCAGACAAAACTTACAGTGTTGTAGGATTAGCGCAAATATAGGTACGATTCGATCACCGAGTCGTTGACGAAATCTTGTTGTTTTCACATTTAGTACTACGAGTCTAGGTGTTCATAGTCGCCGTAATTCTCATAAATCGAACGGAATTAGTTTACGCGTTCATTCGACAGTAGAATTTATATGCAAATCACCAACGCAATACTCAGGTCATTTTATATCATGAAGATTAGCCAACAACTTTGATAGTAATCGTGAAAATATTATTTTGTGATACGTTTGGCATTTTTATGCTATAGGCTGCAGAACACAATGACACTGTTTCGAATTGTATATTACATAGATCTTGCTTTGTGGGAAGCCGATGTCATAATCCCAAAATGAAAATACTATTCGCGTTAAGTTAATAGAGGAAATTTAATCCGCAAGTAATCAGGATATCACACAACGTTTATAACCAGCTATGAAATATTTGTAAAAATTACGGTTTGCTTGGTGACATTGTACCAGGGATATATAGAACTATATATCCCTGCATTGTACGCATAAAAGCTTGCCATCACATTCAAATGCCCATTCTGCAGCAAGTATGAATGCCATCCGTAACAAGTTACTAACAAGTCGTTGCGGATTTATTGGCAGCCAACAATTACACTGTGTGTACAGTAATTGAATTGGGATCACCGCAATGCAGTAAGCCGTGTTACGAGCAAAATACTACTAAAAAGTATCGCAGAACTGGTGAAAATGATACCACGAAGCTGCAGCAAAATGGCGGCAAATTTTTGCCTTCAGGCAACGCTTTATCTGCTCGTCGTATGGTCGCGCCCAGTATCTCGCACTTACTCAGATGAAACCCAGTACAGATTTAGCAGTGTAACGTAATGCCATGGAATGGCGTGCAGAGCGAGATCCCGGCATAATATTTGACAGTGCAGCATGCCCCACTGACGATTACAAAATGCTGCAATTCGATAGCTATGTAAGTGAAGAAATGTCGAGCGGTTTACGTTACAGTTTCATCAGTCGAGCGGCATACACCGGTTGATCTCCAGGTCAGATTCGAAGGTCACAAGAAATCTGTGCAGGCATATTTGCTGCACTTTAAAACGGATCCGAAGTAAATTTCATTTTTTCATGACCGCCGGTTAAATTGGTTATTTTAAGTGGCATATTTGAAACGTATGATTGTGACATTCTTTTTTTCCCACAGAAATCTCTAAATCCGAATGTAATCATACGGTATCAGTTGAAACTAAGGTTTAGTGTTCTTGGCTAACCCACAGAAAAGCGGAAACCCGTTTTCACCGAGTGAACGCGTAGCGAGGTAGGGGTAGAAGTTTTATATTTATTCTGATGTACTGTATTTAATATATTTCCGCATCAGGCGATTCGAAATGAGTTTGAAGTACAATTCAATTTTTCGTGAAGGCCACTTGGATTAGTAGCATTAATTTGGTTAGGTGTCTGAGCGATTGAAATACTACTGTAAGTCATAGAGACTCCTTCCTATATTTTCATAGTATCGTAATCTCGTGGTGTTTTGAATCGACAAAACCAATAACAAAGGAATAGTTATGTATGTAGCACACTCAACAAGTATGAGTGTCATATTTTACTCGCAGAAACCTTTACCTTTCAATGTAGTCTGATGGTGTCAATTGAAATGAGGGAGTCATGTCATGACATCTCATAGACAGGGTTCATTATTTGTGTTTATATAGATTTACTTTTGTTTATTGTATTTCGACAGTTTATTGAGCAATTTGTCAATGGACATTTACTTTCTCAGTCGATGTCTCTTGATTGGTAACATCGCAAACTCCGTTATTTTGGTGTAACACAGTAGCCATATCATGCGTAGCTGCTACAATTTTCGACATGCGAGCAAAAGTCCAAGAATTTTCCATCTATACTCTATAATGTCACCGGATGCGGCGTACTCACCCATTACATAAGTAGGCAAAACGGGCGAAAAACCGTGCGTACCCGGGCAGAGATAATCCTAAGATAACGCAGACTGTATATAAATTGTCAGAAAGCGACCTAGAAGTTGTTACATTAATTAATACGGAAAGAATATCAGCAGAGGGAGAGGGAGATAAGTGAAATTATACATACATACACAGCAAATTAACCGATTCACCACTAACATTGTCAATAATGGTTGTCGAACTTGGTAACACAGCGTGAAATTAAATCATGAATATATACAACAACCGGGGTAGAACAGTTTTCTTTGTCGTTAGACGAGCATCAAGATATACAGAGAGTTGAAGAGACTGATTTGCAGTGGACACTGACATTGTGAAGCATTCTACTAAATTTCATGACCATAAGACACAATTTGTACCGTGTCGATGAATGGTCGCCACGCTTAATTAAAAGCGAACAAAATTGCAGGTTTGAGAGCAAGGGAAGCGGAATTTGGGCAGATATTTAAACGCAACAAGTAATGGTCGCAAAATTTCGCAGTTGATGAACTCAGAAAACACCACGATGAGTTAGATGCCCTGCGGGATTAAGCAATGTTCACTACAATCAAATTCTGATCACGGTAACAGAAGATAGAAAACTACGATACGTCAGGGAGAAGTGGTTAATGACGTAAATGCGTAACCCATGTTGAGAACAAAATCAGAAGATATCTCTGGGCTGGACGATATGTAATGATTGCTATGGAAAGGGGTTGTTGTGCGAGGTTGTTGTGTAAGTCGCGTTGCGTAACGCGTGATGGAAGCATTTCAGACGGTTCTATACCACGCTAAACATCAACACATCCACGTGATAATCACTACGAAGCTCATCATCACTGCATGAGGTGTGAAATGAAGAATTCCATAAAGGAACCGGACATGAATGAGAAACAGCATTCCAAACACAAATCTCAGACGCTGTACAGCAGAGTAACAAGTAAGAAAACAAAATGGCGCCGAAGAAGGGTGGGAAAAAGGGAGCGAAGAAGGAGCAGAAGGCAAATTCCAATGTGTTCTCTATGTTCGATCAAAATCAGATACAAGAATTTAAAGAAGCATTTTCTATGATCGACGCAAACAGAGATGGGTTTATCGACAAAATCGACCTCAAAGACACTTACTCCGCCCTCGGGGTGCGCGATATCAAAATGGAGAAGCTTGAGGCCATGATTCTGGAAGCGCCGAGCGCGATCAACTTCACAGTCTTTTTAAACATGCTCGCCGACAAGCTGCAAGGCACGGATCCCGAGGACACTCTGGTGCAGGCGTTCAAGATTTTGGACCCAGAAAACACGGGAGTGTTACACAAGGATTTCGTGACGGAAATGCTCACGACTCAAGGCAACAGGTTTAGCCCGGAGGAAGTTGAACAAGTCATGGAGATCGCGCCGGTCGACGTGGCGGGAAACCTTGATTATAAGGCGCTGTGCTACGTGATCACGCACGGCCAAGAAGAGGAGTGAGAACAGGCCCGGTACGCTGTCTCCAGTGTCAGACAATGAATATTTGATTAGTAAATAAACATTCAGACTTCAGACAAATACGTCGTGTGTGTATTGGAACAGAATCGTTATACTCAGCAGAGTTGGACAAATAGAACATTCTCAACTTTTACAGATTTGATTAGATTCAGAATGATAACTAAACATTTATTTCCAAATATGATTAGAATTAGAATTACGGAATTCGCAAAAAACTTGGAAATTCAATTTAATTCAGCCTAACAACAAAAACCAATTTCAGCTCGTATCAAATCAGGTTTCAATAAGTACGAAAATGAAAAATGTCTGTACCCCAATACCGGCTCGTTTCGCAATATGGCTCTAATTAGTTTCAATCACACAACTAGAATTATAAATAGTTGTATACTATGATACTCAGCAACCACGCACTTCTAGCAAGGGCATGTATACACGTGTACTGTGTATGGTTTATCCTTCGCCAACTCCGAGAAAACATTTCGGCGGCCAACGAGATTCAGACACACGATTTGCGATGTAGTGTTTATTGGTAGAGAGTTGCCATAGTCACTAAATACATGATATACAATGACGTTAGCAGTGTATGATTTTTTCATGCCGTGAACGCATTTTTGCGGCCAATGCAGTCCAGAAAAACAACTTGCTGATATCTTAAATAGAGAGTACGAACGTATGAAATATCAACACGTGTATTCCGCCGGTTTGCGGTTATGGGTTTAGGACATACCAGATTTACTGGCTTCATAACGGCAAATGTGTATAACAATGTTGGCTCGTGTCACACTATGCAGTAAGAGTTCTTGGGGTTCGACAGGAGATCTATATATCCTTGATAAAAACATTTCAACAATTGAATTAGAGTTCAATCTCGGTCTACGGGTCATCTTTCAATGCATTACTACGATTTGGAACTGAGATTTGACATACCCTGTCAAAAAGTCAGCAGGAATATTACGTCTGGTCGACAACACTAACAGCAAACAATCGCTTTGCGGTCGCCGGTAACACCGCAAATAGCCGAAAGGAACATCTCCACACTCTTCTGACATGTCACCAGTGTTTTGTGTTGTATTCAGTTTTATAATCCCCGAACCCGTGCTTGCTATCGCCCACAATGTAGGCCTACTGTGATGCATTTATATTGTAACATGAACGAAGACACATATAGATTTCCTTCCTGTATTAGCGACGTTCGCTAATGATGAGAGTTGGGCGAAGAAGTGAATAAATCAAATCAAGTTACTGCTTGCTGCAATCCATGTCCTGTAGCCCGAAAAACCGTCGAAAACTAGCTACAAAACGATTTTGGAAACCCCAGAGACACAAACTACGAAATTACAATGGTTCTAAATTATAGACTAATTCCTCAATTTAAGGCACCGTCTAAATCAGTGGTTCGACGTTTTGACCTCGCGGACCGGTAAAATAAACGCTGTGGACCGGTGAATCTTCAATATCAAAATTTACCTTGAATTTAATTATTACGACAAATGTATGTAACTAGACCAGATGTAATATTGGAAACATCATTTAATGTTGACTTTTTGATATTAGATATGTGGTTCCATTGACGTTTCTGCAAGGCGAAGCTCGCGAAGTCATGTTAAAGACCGCCAACCTGATTTTAATTGTTCGGTTTCCTCTGAAAGGAATACGACTCTGCTGTTGGATATAGCCTTTCTACTATCAACTGTCGCTTAATTGTGGAATTTAACTATGTTTATTTGAAAGACGCTGTTTCTTTCACAAACTTGTCCGAAACAAGCTGTAGGCTACTTTTAGACAATATCGTACAACACTTGCATCGTTGTAATAGACTATATGAAGTCCTTAATGCGATAGCATATTTCTCAAATTAACGGACAAGCGTGCAAATGTTTGCAAGTTGGAATTGCGATATAAAATTCGAAAATATTTGGCGGACCGGCAGGAAACTTGCCTCGGACCGGCGGATCATAACCACTGGTCTGAACGAAACCGTGAAATAATGTAATCATAATCAGGATGATACAGCTACCGATGTGGTCGGCATCGAAGCACTTGTACTTTTTCTGGGAATAAGAGTAGACTTTTCGTACTTACACTACTTACTCAAGCGGCAATGATTTTAGAGTGCTCATACTGTACAATGGTCAGTTATCTAATAAACACCAGGCCTACAATATTGACTTTCTACTTAACGTGTAAATCGCAACTTGAGATTAAACTTAGATAGAAATTCACGTTTCCTTTACTTCTACTTGAGTTAACGCCTATGAATAACTATCCTGTAACGGCTCCGGTATATTAACTATCGTAGATGTGTAGCGGGGTCTTGGATACGTGTCTTACCACGAGGTAATTACCCGGACCTAACATCACGAAGTTGAAGTGTCAATTCGACTGCTTTGCGGTCCTCATCTGAAAGGGGATCACGGTTCGTATCCTGAATAATGAAAAGTTCTGGCATTTGAGCTCATTTCAGATATGAACTTGGGTTTGGGTATGAGCCCGGCGGACATTTAACAATGTTTGTGTGTGTCCAGTCTGGTAAACATTGTTTTAGCTGTTGTACAGTGCACAATGTACTATGTTCTCATCTTTACCGCCCTGCCCATGTCCCGTACACGCGTCGATGATATATACGAAGAAGAGGCAGAAAACCGATATTCAATATGCAGTATGCGCTGTCACTGTCACCATTTATCATTGAAGACCATAAAGATCCTTTTGGCTGATATGGATAGAATATTTTAGGCGGCTAGAGAGCCGTTTCATATTATTTCATCACGGCGAAATCGGCGCTTATATGCCCTTGAGCACAACTTCGCGTGGAGTATTCAAATTCATTATAACTAATGCTCGTGCCTTGGGTTGTGTCAAGACCCGAGACCACGTAAACTATCGTCGCTACATCGTGGGCAAGACGCTCCTGCAATCATGCGCGTAAGCGTAGTTAAATCAGTATATGCGATTCTTTAGAAAAATTTCCAATTCCATGATTTTATAATAAATAATTAAAGAATTAGCCACTGTAAATCCTATTTTATTCTAATCCAAATTTTTCTACTGCAATAACTTCGCTTCTAGTGGTTTGAATTGAGCCAAATTTGGTGTGCATCATTTCTACTGACAGCCCAACAATTTTGGAGGCCGAGAGAAAAATTTTAAAAATTTAATTTTTTGTTTTTTAATGATAAATTCAAAACTTTCTACTGCAAGAAAATCGCTTCTACTGGTTGGAATTGAGCTAAAGTTGGTGTGCAGCAGTTTTCTTTTTGAACAGCCCTAATGTCCATGACCTGACCACCTTTGGAGATAGTGGGTAGAGTACAACCAGTCTGGAAGCCAATTGTCAAGGCTTCTACACTATCTTATTTATATATTCGAAATTTCTTGAATTTACTGAACCGATAGACAGGCGAGTGCCTGTATTGTCCAGCGGGTTCGGTATCAAGCGGCCAGATCGTTAAGTCTAAAAGTCAAAACCTTCCGAATTTCACCGATTCCGAAATCCCATCGCGCCGCACTTCAAACACGAGCTATCGATTTCCACTTTTCTGTATTTCGAACAGCTGATGGCACGCGTGCGTCACTGGAATCCAACGGCATCCGACACAAGGGACGCAACGCGAAAGCCGCGGAAATCGCCCAACAAACTAAGCCCAGCGGTATCTTGAAGGTACGGAACTCGAGTATACAAATGGAGTAGATTCATAACATTGAAATAAACCCGACTATTATCGGCTGACACTCGCCAGGGGTAATCGTCAGCAACTAGTACAATATTGACTACTAGACAATTACCCCTGGCGATTGCCAGCCGAAAACATTCGGATTTGTTTTTCAATATGAATATATTATTCAAAATCAGCAACAGAAACGGATTAAGCGGGTCAAGAACAGTGCGGTTCCCAAAGTGGGCGATATTGAGAGAGAGCGTTAAGGAAAAACAAAGGGAGCGATCGGGGGCAGAAATATTAGAACGCTCAGTCAAGTATGTTCCATTAAATGTCAGGTTTCTTGCTAAGTTCAATTTATAATGGATTAATGTTGATTGTTGATAGAAAATAGGCTGAATGGTCGATTCATCCCATCCTAGGAGAAGTGAAAATGAACAAATCGGGGAGATCTTTTTCACATTCTACCAATTGAACTTGCTTATGAGCTCTCTCAACTTGGCAGCAACGATTCGTTTTGTACTGCGTAATATATGATGATTACTGTTCACTTGACGATATAAGTTCAGATAGGACGGTAGATTCGTATTGAAATAAAGGCGAATGTTTTCGGGTTTACTTCAATATGAATATCCCCAATGGATTGCGGGTTCGAGTCGGAACGAGGTCGACTCCAGAATATCTACCAGAGTTTTAGAGGTCTCTCTGGGCTCTACCTCGACATGTGATCCGCGGAAGCGGTGTCGTACAAAAGCCTAGAAGTGGGCCGTGCTACAACAGTATCGGTCTGGTGTAAATGATCATTGCAGTAAAAAAACCATGGCTACAACTAAACATTACAAGCATTATGAATATATCATTCAATTGTTTATCGTGGTTCTCTTATTTCAGCATCAAAAATCTGTTGAACTAGTAGAACACTAACAAAAATACTTGAGTGAAAGTGAAAACGGTAGATAAAATCCTACTTGTGTAGTACGGAAAAGTAGAAGCGATTCGTTACTGATTACGAGGCGATAAAGGTATGTTCAGCTTGATAAAGGGGTGGTGAGTCAAAAAAGTTTGGCAACCATCGCTAGGCGGTAGCATGACGAATCCCAGCGTTCAATAAACCCTATTTAGGGTCGTAATATCTCAGTTCAAGTGTCGCGATTATCGCCGCGATAAACAGCGCGAGACCTGCCACGGGTGACTTTCATGAACAGCATCCGCGCGGCGCTAATCGGCCGCGATGCCTGCGAATTCCATTAGACCGTATTTCGCACGTTGCGACGCTCGCTCGATGATAAGCGACGCGGACGAGTATGAACAGATGACGGGGTGACTCACATACGCGGTGCTAGCGCAATTAGCGATATGCAGTTGTCACCACGGAATGGACGTTGTATAAAAATCAAACGCGCGACTCCCGAGCAAGCCATTCCGCTATCAGCATAAGATGATTGTACATATGGATCGATGTATGATACCCAGCTCTTCCATACTCGCAGTGCGGCGTAGTCATATAACTTGAATGACTGAAGATCATTTTTAGCCACACAGGGTAGTTTGCCAGTAGTAGATGTTAGATTGAGAGACCACACTTGGTCGTTTCGACATCCACCTATCTGTTTATTACATTGCATCGTGTCTGATATATCGTATTGTACATTTTGTCTGGAAAGGGTTAAAATATAAAAGCCTATGACTGATAGATTTTGGCGTATTCCATTGTTTCTACAGTGCTCGGTTATTTCAACTTGAATTTATTCATGCAGATATACGATAGTTCTATTCCTAGCACCTTGAAGCACTAAGAGTATGTCTGGTACTATATCAACGGCGCAGCATCGCTTTCTAGAGGTATGTGTGAATAATAGTGAACAAAGCTACTTTATATTCGCACGAGATTCAATGATGTTCTTCTTAACAGGTAATATCCACACAAGAGAAAAGGAAAGACATAGGGCTTTGGCGGTGAACGTGCTTCCTTACATCCTGTATCAAGTCGACTTGAAAATATGGAATGTAAAGAAGTATGTCTTCCGTCATTGCATTAACGCCACGCAACATTCAAGAAGAAAGGATCGGCAATCGCAATCCTAACAGCGAAATACCAAAGCAGCTGATCCGGATACATTCTTTTTTCACGCCCTACAGGCGTTATGTCGGCGTCGCGTACTGCGCTAGCGACCCGACATTGATACCTCAATTCTATACTAATTGCATGCCACTGGTGTAACTAATCTCCCTAACCCTGCATGATGCTTGACGAAAGCTGGCCATCGGGTATCAAAGCATGACCAATGACAGGGTGTTTTGGTCCCCTTCAACCAGCTGTTGCCTTGCACCGCTTACGACTAACAGCTCGCGGCGATTGATCAGAATTAGAGGTACTGGTGCCGATTGTTAGCATGTCTAAGGTTTAAGTGCGATGCTTATTTTGGATCCTGTGTAAAATAATCAAATTTCTAGTAAGTGTGTAAGGAAATTTATGACTCTTGGCCTTGTTGGCATTAACACTTGTTTCAAAAACTGTTTGCGTTTGTCTTATCGTTGTTCCACGGACGTTTCGGATTGAGTAAGTATACTGTTCACGCGACTACAGTGATTTATACGGATTACCCTCGACGAGTGTCAGCCGAAAACATTCGGGAGCATTACGATCTGAATATACTATTATATACTACTATATACTTATATTAGAGCAGTGTTTCTTAACCTTTTTTCCTCCAGCGCCCCCTTTCAGAAATTATCGTGCTCCAGCGCCCCCCCAACCTCATATTGTAAGGAATGTAATAAAGACAATGAGTAAGAGGGAGGGCCGTAACAGCACTTCGTCAATCCCCCTAAACGATTGCCTTGCGCACCCATAGCGTGATAAACCAAGCTTCTGAGGGCTTCGCCCCCAAGAACCCCGTAGCGTGATTTCGATGGTCAGCAAAGTTTGTGTGGCCTGGTCGCCCTAGGTGCCAAAATTTTATATAATGCAAGAATGAATAGGTTGTAATTACTTATATAAGTCGTTATAAAATATAGAATCGCCCAACAGGGATATTGCCCAACAGGGATATCTAGTTCTATACATCCCTGTCGCCCAATCGTACTAAACTAAAAGACGCACACGATTTCAAATTGGTATATCTCCACTGGCATATAATTTTTCCCTGCCAGATGGAATTCGTCTTCTGAGGTTCAGATTGCCAAGACAGGAACATTCGGTGCCAGTCATTTAGGCGCCTATGGACAATCAAAACTATGTCTTTTGTAGACTACATATAACGAAGTTTTCGGTTTTAATTGCTCTGAATACTCATTAAGGATATGTCCTACCACCACATCATCTACTGCGGAGCCATTTTTCCCCAGCGCCCCCTGAACCCAGCTCCCCCCATATCGCCCCTGAGCGTTTCCACCCCCTTCAAAATCGCAAGCGCCCCTCGGGGGGCGCTGGAGGCAAGGTTAAGAACCACTGTATTAGAGTATTAATGTACGTGAATGCGACACATCTAACACCTCGTTGGCCGGGCAGAAATTAGCAGTCCCACTTGAAAACTAGGTAAGTGCTTTACTAAACTCCACCCTAGCTTATAATATGGGACCATCGGGGGCACTGTTAACTATGGCGACGGAACATTCTTCTTGGTTCTTGTACGTGAAACTGCCGATCGCTTCACCGTATCGTGAGAATTGTCCAAGTTGGGATAATAACCTTGCATTGTACGTAATAAGTAAATATCTTTGTTTTAGCTCTTGTTATCAATTCATTCACCGACAGCTGTTTTATTATCTCTACTCCAAAATAATGCCAGCTATAAATTGAAAGTCGAAAGTTATTTTCCGTCGGCGTATACGTTAATCAGCCTGTGATATTTAGCAATCACTGTCTGCGAGCTTCGAATTCGGAATAATTTCGATTTATTCAATCGGGCTACCAGAAACAGAGTGACGTATTCCAATAGTATAATTTTGTTTCGCGAGTAAATCGCGACTGAAATCGTATTTTCGGTGGCTGTTGCTTTGTATTTTTAGAATTAATTCGGGTGTAGAACAGATTTGGTATAGTTTAATCTGTCAACATGTTTAGTTTGAAATCTCTGTCTGATAGATTTAAATTCGGATTAATTCTATTTGACCGGACCTCCGCCAGTGTAATGTGTCGAAAAGTAGAATTTCGTCTTCCGAATAAATTGCGACTGAAATAGTACTTTCGATCGCTGGTCTTTTTGTATTTTTAGAAGGAATTGAGGTGTAGGAGACATTTTGTTTGCCATTATACCGTTGTGTAGCGCAAGGGCAGTGTTGATACGCAGGGTGAAGTGAACAGCCATGTCGTACGCCCGGGAATGCTAGACATTCCAACGCGCAGCTGACAGGCCTCGCTGGTGTGACAGCAACTACAAGTATTTATAGATAACAGATGCCAAACCTCCATGATGCTATTAGTACGGTTACGTCAACGAGGGTGATATTACCGAATTCTAATAGAGTAGAGAAGTTACCTTGGGTTACCGCGGCGTGTGGCGTGATGTAACACGTTCAAGCCGTCGTTGTTCGTGACAGTGACATCAGCGTGGGCTTCCAACAGTAAAGTCATAACGTCGTCTCTAGTTTTGGTCACGGCGTCGTGCAGTGGGGTGTTACCTTCGGCGTCCTGAAATATCGTGCTTTGGACATCAGAATTTAAGTGTGTAAGGAAGTTGCTTTTTGGAGAATTCCATGGAGTTCCCGGAGTTAAAAGACACACATTCAACTCATACATACAGTTGGCCCTCATTGGTTGTAGGTAGTCCGGCCCAATCTGTACTCGAATTGCGCCTGTATTGGTGATTACGTCGTTTGCAGTGGCCTACAGGGGGTGGCTGAGGTTCGAATTCGAAACTACGACCTTCCGAAATGCCCATTCTATCTCCGATATATAAAAGGTCATTTGTATTTCGGCAATTGGTACCGCGCTGTTGCATTAGGAGCGAACAATACGATGACGCTATTCAAGGTTAATCCTCGCATTTCTGAATTAGAAGCCGAAAGGGAACAGCAGAAGCCACACTAATTTGCAATAGATATCAATTATAATGTTTTCGTATTGTGTGAAAATTATATTCTAATGATTTTGTCCTTTTAACACTCTGTTGATGCAGTTCATTTATGGGCCAGTAATCAATATCGCAATGTATTAGATGTGTAGCTAGACGTGTATATTTTTGTGACTGAGTCAAAATTTGCTGCTCCGCAACGGCTTCCATAGATTCACGCAGGTCTTCCGCAGGTTTAAGAACCACTGACGTAGAATCAAAATAATATGCCGGGATCGCCTGGTGACTTATGTGTTTAGACTCCCACTTCCGCATCATTCGTTCAAATTTAGCTATTGCAAACATATCTTATTCGGGTAACGAGAATGTATCACGATATCATATAGTATATGCGATCGCTGGTTTGGTTCAAACGTTACCATAATATCACCACTGCGTACTTGGGTCAATTTGATTTTTTCGGAACACAAGATCACACTGTCAACAACGGACGACGTTTTCCTACATTGTGTTGCTTTCGTATTCGTTTTTTGGTCATTTTATTTTCCTATTCAAAAAATTGACGAAATTAATTAGTTATTAATATTAGTACTTCCGAATACGTACGGGTGGCTCCGGCCTTGAAGACTTCAGCCAATGTCATCTAACGTCAGTTCGGCAATTATGAAAATTTCTTATTACCTTCTTTATTTAATGGTTGACAAAATAAATGAACTTTCTCTAGGTATACTTCTTAATTGGCCATCTTGATCATCACAACAAGCAGTGCGCCCATATAGTCCTAATTATAACAATTCAAACATTAGAATTCAGCTATAATGTCGCATTAAAACAAGTTGCATATTGCACGCACAGCCTTAAAAGAATCAGGGACCCGAGAATGGCGTAACAACAGATACTATTTATTGGAAAAATGAGGAAAATAGCCAGAATGAAAAAGTTTATTGAGGTCGCGTTCAAAATTATGGTTCGACTCACAACACTTTTTTCATAAAAAACGATGATTGTTCCCTCCTTCCAAATCTCATGATAAGTGTACCGTACACTTGGGAAAGTACCCTGATACGTCCAGTTTGTCCACTCTTGTAAAGCGGAAATGGCAAAACCTAGCGCCCGATTCGATCCCGGTGTTAGAGTATCACTGATTATGACGTCGTAACAGCATGAAAGCCGTGGAAAGCTGAAATATGACCTTTTCCACTACCACAAAAAATGTAATGCCAGTCCAAAGTCATAACACGCCGATGTTGAGATGACTGAATTGCTCATTATAGCTTGGCACAACGATACAGTTACCAGAGGCAGACTACTAGACTACTTGAAGACATAGTCAGCGAAAATGACCTGGTCGACTCCTTCAGAAGTAAGCGCAAACGCGCGGAAGAATTTACGCACATAACGCACCGAAATAGCAGAAGAATTGATAGGCTCTATGTCACGAACGAGCTGATGAAATATGTAACATATGCAGGCCACGAGAACAACTACGTGGCCGACCATATTAGTCCTCTCATACAACTCAAAATAGAGCCAGAAACAAAATGGCAAAAGAAAAAATGGAAATGCAACTATCAACTACTAGATGATAACGTGTACAAGGACATTATAGATAACCTCGTCAAAACGGAAGAGGCCGAAATCGCCAAGAGTCACACCCTACAAGAATGGTGGGACGGGCTAAAATCAAAAATCGCAAACGTTAGCAAAAGGTATGGCATAAATAAGAACAAAAACGTAGACAATAACATACGATATCAGAAATCCAACGGAATACTGAAAATGCTAACGCGATGCGATGTTTTTGAAGGGGAAAAGCCAAACCAACGACAATTCTGGCAACAGTTCAAGGAGAGGAAAGAAACAACAGACCTCAACCAAATACAACTGCAAGACGGCTCAACCACTAAAGACCGAGATAAGATTGCTAATCAAATACGATCTTTTTATGCAGACCTCTGGACAAGACGGCCGACCAACAGCCACGCTGCACAAAACGCCTACCTCTCGACATACAACAGCCCAGACACACAGCACCAAGAAGAACGAGAGATAACACCAATAAGGGGAGAAGAAGTACTGCAAGTACTCAAGGGAATGAATAGAGAGAAATCGCCAGGCCCAGACGGTATCACGGTCGAGTTCTACCTCGCACTATAGAAAACAATCGGTAGGAGGCTAATACAAATTGTCAATAACGCAATTATGTTCGCGAAAATACCCGAAAGCTGGAACCAGGCCAGAATTATACTAATCCATAAAGGAAAGAACAAAACTGAACTGAAAAATTGGCGACCTATTTCTCTATTAAATATCGACTATAAAATCACGGCAACTATTCTCAATAACAGACTGACAAATGAGATTGAAACCTCGATACACAAATCACAGAAAGCTGGGATACCGGGTAGAAAAATGGACACAATCCACAACAACGTGACCGCGACCCTGAGATACCAAGCAGAGAAGAAAACTGAGGGATACATCATGACAATAGATGCAAGCAAGGCATTTGACAAGGTAGACCATCGCATGCTATTTGGGATCCTAGACAAGCTACCGCTCTCGAAACAAGTATCGAACGCTATCAAAGCGATATACCAAGATCCAAAAGCCATGATTGAAATCAATGGCTATGAAGTAGCTAATATAGACTATACAAGAGGCATCAGACAAGGATGTCCCCTTAGTATGACCCTCTATGCTATAAGTGCGGACCCACTAGCAAGGCGACTAGAGAAGAACCATAACATCAAAAGCCTGCGAATTGGAGGCATAGATCACAAAATTGATCAATTTGCCGACGACATAACTCTGTATTTAAGTAACATACCATCAATTACCGAAGCCTTTAATGAATTTTCGAGTATGTACCGAGTTACCGGCCAAGATATAAATGCCGACAAAACAGAAATCCTGCCAACTAACGAACGATCAAAGCAGCTCCTCCAAGGATCCAGACACGCCCAGTATGCTAAAACAACTGTCAAAATACTCGGGATATTCCATGGAGAGAACGCTCGAGATACAAACTTCGACAAGCTGATAGGAAGCGTGAAGAAAAGCGCCAACAACATCAAGAGGCAGAGGCTGACCTGGATTGGAAAAACGAAGGCGATCAATGCATATATAGTAAGCAAAATTACTTATATATACTTTCCATACCAGATCAACAAACAACAGCAACAGCAACTCGAAAGAATAGTATTCGACATACTATGGAGCCCCGAATCTCTCGAACAAAAGAGCAGAAACACACTGATCCGCCCGAAGGAGATGGGAGGCATTGGGATGCCAGACATAGAGACGGCAATACGAACAAGGACAGCAAAACGACTACAAGAAATTGCCAGAATTGACCGACCTACAGAAATATGGCATGCGGAAGCAATCTATAGTCTGGGGACCAAGGTCAGAACTATTAATAGTGCTCTATATAACAACACTTATCCCCACAGGCCAACACCGACCCACAATTGGATATGCGAAAAGGCAACTTACGACATCCTGCAAAAAGAATTCGAGGATGCGTACGACACCCCCTCACGAGCGATATACGAAACACTAATTAAAGAAAAAACCGATCATAAGGATGAGGAACTGAAAAACTGGAAGAGAGTATGGCTATATCAACCTTGCATCGAACAATATGCCACCAATAGAGACCGTGAAATATCATACAGAATCATAACTGAAGGCTATTTCACAGGATCGCGAAAGAAACAAGCTGGGTGGACTACAAATCGACAGCACGCCACTCTAAAAAACAACTGCAAACTGTGCAAATCTCCTATAGAGACTCTATACCACATATACACCGACTGTCCGATATACAGAAAAATTTTCTATCTCGTTTTAGATATCGTCGAAAACATGCAAAGAGCGGACATCTTCACGAATCCGAAGGAAATATACCAAAACCTCTATGACGGGCCTCACGAAGCAGTCGTAACAAAAGCGTTCATCATCCTGAAGAGCGAAATTTGGAATTGGAAAAGGACACTGGACATATTAAACCAATATGCCAGCGACGCAGATATCGAAAATCGGATAACACAAATCCGAACAAAAATAAGAACCGAAGCACCACGAATACCGCAAAGACGAATACAAAGAACCCGAACTCTGCGAAACGGATGGCAATAAGCCGCAACGCGTGCGAAATATTACAAATGATACATACGCGAAGAAGAAATGGACTACAAAGAACCGCGAGCTCTGCAAAACGGGCGACAGATACGTCGCAATCCGCGCGAATTCCGAATATTGAATATAGAAATTATCGTCAATATTAACGAGCATATATTAAATATGACTCGTACGCTTACTGCCTATAGATCACCTTCTCTTTCGTTATACGTTGAAATGAGTGCAATTATTTCGCCTTAACATTATCACGAATAAAACAAACCCACGCCACCCCACCTCACCTAATGGACCATACCAGTCACCAACCACCCAAACCAACCAACACACCCACCCACTCACCTACCTACCCATCCCCAATAACCACACCCAGTATAAAAACCCCATGAGATGCCTGAGCAGATACAGTCACCACAAATGATAAGAATTCCATAAAAAGGTATGAATATACCCAAAAATTGAATAAGAGTAAATATGACTAGAAGATTATAGATAGAAGACCTGGATAAAGTTCCGGCACAAATAGACTCTACTGAGTCACAAAAATATGACTTTTTTGACCCAAAATCTAAAATAAAAAGAAAAGCCCGTCACGCACCAATAGATACAAACCCGATCACCGAAAACCTTAGAAATCCCTCTGGAAAGAATACCCACCCATCCAATGCAAGATGACCGCCATCTTAAAATTATCCTTTCCTATGTTGAGCACAGTATTATATACTTTTGAATAAAATCACTAAAACACCAGAGGCAGGTTATAGGATACGATCAACTTGAGAACTTGACACCTAACGGGGGATAATCTGGTGTCCATTGTCCAACCTGAAGTTGAAGACGATGGAAGGACTTACGATTCCATAATTGTTGCGGTAGAGGGATAATATTAAAATCGGAAGAAATAGATAAGCCACAGTTCGAAACCTATCACAATATCATTGCAAATCCGTCAATCAACAGCGGTCAGCATGAGAGGTAATAAACCATCACGCAATAGGTTAACATTTAACTTTAATTGTAAGGAGTAGTTTCCATAAGTCGAGTTCCAATAAACATAAATACCGCGGGCCTGGGTACGTAAAACAAATCAAAGTACCTTCCGCGAAGGCCCAATCTATAACGTTATTAATTTTCATTAAAACGGATTGCATATGCCAATAACAATGGGATTACTGATGATACGTAATTATGCGGTGTTTTGCGATTATAAAATTTATAACCCACTGTGCGAGAGATCGGATAAAGCTCAATGCAGGCAACATGGTCTGAAATTTCACGATGTGAGTTACAGCGGAACTTTTCCAATACCTCAACGTCAGTGCTGGAGAAGAATTATGCCCGTTATCAATCACGAAAAGGCAGATTGCGCGTTGTCGTTTTAAAAGTAAATCATAGTCACGCCATTCACCGTCGAAACGATGTAGCGAATTGCCAATTGCTAAGAAGTTGGCTCTCGTCGAGCAGCCACGGATTCAATTAAAATCTGCTTCAACGTTGCTTAAGCCAGCGGCAATCATCTGGCGCGGTATCCTACTCGAAATAATAACCTTCTATAGCCGGAGACTACTTTGTAGACTAATTGTAACTATGTTCGCGTTGCGGCCTGGCGTCTTCGGTCTGACCCGACCGCGGATTAAATACGTGGTAACTAAAGAATAATTTCTAAACAAATTTCGATGGTACAATTTAGCGACATTTGCCACTGTAGTAGTAAAACCGAACAATCAAAATCATAGTAGTAATATTCAACAGGACAGGCTTGTAAATGTAATGTTAAAAAAGCGCAAATTTCTCATCGGATTGAAGTTTCCAATAGCGTCCTTGTAACTACATATACATTAAAATTTCGGGTTAATTCTGAATTTCTACTAAAACCGAACAAGCGAAATCACAGTTGTAATATTCAACAGGACAGGCTTGTAAATCTTAAAAAAAGCGCACCAAATTTCTCATCATCATCTCCAACAGTGCCCTTTAAGCTACGTACATTTGACGTAATGGTAATTTCGGCTTAATTCTGAATTTCTACAAAAATTGACTTGAAATTTGACTGGTCCCCGCGCTAAAGAACAGTGCTGGTTCCCAAAATTCACTAAGCCGCGGGACTAGGGTTGCAGTTAAAACAAATAGTCGTTTTAAACAAGAAACAAAGGCTTTTAAAAACAATGGTACTTTTTTCAAGTTGTAAAATTATGACTTAATTGTATAAATACTTCCCGAGAAACATGTTGCATGACTGCATGAGCCTATACCGACAAGTACCACCCGATACAGCCGGCGTACACGATAGGGGATGGTTGGAACCCTCAAAAGCCTTCAATTGTCAATGTCAATCCACTATGACGTCACAACTTAATATTCGTGACGTCAAGGGTTAAAAAACCATCTTTTAAACTAGGGCCTTGTTTTAAACGTGTTCGTTTCAAATTCATTTTTGTTTTAAATGCAACCCTGCGCGGGGCGTTACGCAAATCTGCAAGCCTTCGCTGAACCCTACATTTTTGTCATTAAAAAAACTACCTAAAAACACATCACTATAGATCACTTTCGCACAATATGAGCTGTGCATCAGCAGGGCGTTAAAAGAACATCGCCATTATAATATACTTTTCACGCAAAACGAAAACAATATAAAATGAATGTTTTTTGAAACCCATCAGTGCGACTACTACAATTCTCATTCAGAGACCAGTTCAGAAATGCGAGGCTTGCCCTTGGAAAGTGTCAACGTGTTGTTCGGTCGAAGCTTAAAAGCGTGATACAAATTGCTTTATTACATGAGCTTATAGAGATAGAGTTGGCATACAAGAAGAACGTGGCTTAGATTTCGTACTCCAACCAAGGCAGTCATAATTCGACTACTGGTCGGGCCTAATCGCCTGCAACCGATGATGGCCAAGACGGGAATATCACCACAAATCATATGTATGAGTTGAGTGCGCGTCTTGACCGTCACAGAACCCCTGGGACTCATAAAACCACCGGCTTAGAATCATGCACTGATGTCTAGCATGGTAACGGAAACTCAACCTGTAAGCTGGCGTGGCAGCCTAGTTCCAGCAGCTTCGAGATGAAGCAGACGTGCTCCTTACTGACCGCTATGTGCAGAGCCGTCCGTCTCAGTTTGTTGCGTGCGTTCAAGTCGCACCCTGAACGGAGGAGAAAAATCAAGGGCGCGATATTATTACGTATCATACAATGCTGTTTTCGCACGACAAATACCGTTGTGTGGTATATTAGAGAGAGGGGAAAGACAGTGCTTATCTAGTAGGTCACCGAAACGGATGTCAATTGTACTTATGTACGCGGAATAACCTATGACAGTCGACACCTGACCATCGGAGTAGGCGCTTTTATGGCCAGCACACACACACACACACAGACACACACAATCATTTATCACCATCCTTTGTGACGATATTGTTAAGTTCAAAACACCCAAATGATTGCAGTACAGTGAAAAGGTAGGAGTCGAAGCGGCTTGACCGTCTTTTATCAAACAGCGACCTTGATGTACAGATATTCATAACAGAACACGTAAAAAAAGGACCGAGTATGAAAAAGTGAACGAAATCTAACAGAAGGCAACATAAAATGGAAAAGCAACGACAATAAATGACCAATGTCGGTAGCCGAAAAGGTAATGTCATATCGCGGTCCGGCGATATCCAACGCGGAGTAGTATCCATGCAATCGGTTGCGTCACTATGTCCTGCGGTAATTGTGTTTTCAACAACCTCAAGTGACATTTGATCACAGGCGAGTGAAGTAGTAAGGTCGCAGTAATAGATGCGCAAGTGAGAAGGCGGGTCTTGTCAGCGAACAGGTGTGGTACTCGAAGTTATCATTGACATGCAAAGTGAAAAGGACCGACCAAACATACCTGCCCCGCAAAGCAAATCGAGAATTCTGGATTCGTCGGCAAACGAGGCGTGATGAACGGCCCTGTCTCCTTCTTTGTCCTTCGAAAATGCAATAGGTCGAAGAAAGGCCGACATGAAACGCGGAATTGCAATAACGAAACAAGCTAGGAGATCGCAATAAGTTAACAGTTTCAATGCGTCCTATCCAATATTTTATTACTATGGAAGATTGTGCCTGGTCCTAGTGTCATTATTCACTTAGTAATTACATGCAATTTCGAAATATATTTCAAGTATACGGTAGCTCAACCAAATCCACTTTCGAAACCCCTTGAGTACTTTTAAGACCTTCAATGTTTAACACCCACTCGGAAATAAATTGGAAATGGATATTGCTACTTTGACTTGTAATGGAGTAGAAATTCACGGCCATAATTCTACTCTTACTCGAGAAGCAATAATGACTTATTTAGCCACCTATACCCGTATGTCCTCTACCATTTCCGTTCGAGGGTGGGGGTATCTTGTTGTTCTCTCGCTCCTCTGTTGTCTAACCCCCCCCCCCCCCCTTACCAGAATTGGGGATATCAAACCAGACGGAATCATAGAGAAATTGCCGCGAAAGTCCTACCTCGATTTCAAGATCGACGTCGTGCTTTATTAAGCACTCCACCACGTCAGCTTGTCCGTTGAGGCAAGCAGCATGCAGGGGAGTGTGTCCTGAAAACAGGCCGTTCACCTGAAAATAATTTTAAGAGAATTTCGAAGCGTGAACGATCATGATTTAAGAAGTGTAGTAAGTCGATTGAACCGGAGAAATGAGGAAAAGACGTTATGTATTTAATACTTGATTTTGCGGCATATACACCGACTCATGATATACATATACACGATATGTGCATATGCATACAATGAGTGCACGATGTGCATATGCCAGTGGACAAGGAATGGGCATATATACCCTTGTAAGGATTTCTATGTCTTGCACCACCCCTGGTGCTATCCCAGTGATGCTGATCGCCAAGCGGGGAAGTCACGGATACCAGTGCCAATGTTCAGGTCTTTGGTCTGGTCCTGTCTGGGATCGAGCCCACGACCTACCGATCAAGAAGCCAGACGCTCCACCATTACGCTAGGAATAAATTTATTTTTAATATAGATAGTAGTACAGCATTAAGCTGCATCTTGATCTTGTCACATTTCATTGTTTTACTTTTGGATTTATTACTATAAATGCTTTAAAATATGTGTACTGGCTTTCCCTATTTAGAAAGGAAGAATGAAGAAAGTGATGCTTGACATTACATATCTACATGACAAAGGAGTGTGAAAGCCACAATGTGTTTTAAGTCCAACAGTGCTGACTACCAGTCACTGTATCGAATATTTATTCAAGTAAAACAACGCTTCTTAACGTTTTCAAAAGGTCGAAGCAATAGAAGGCCATTGATTTGTTCAGAGTGGGCCACACGGTGTCAAGAAAAGTAAACACATACGTTCGCATCGGGTCGTTGGAGGATTTCCTCACACTTCGCAACATCTCCATAAGCAGCAGTACGTACAAGCTCCTCATTGACGTCACCGGACACGTGACTTTCAAACAGATTCTTCATCAATTTCGAAAGATGTACTAAAACGAGAGTCACGTATTTTTAAGAGAGCCAGAAAAGAGAAAACTCATCCAATATCACACATACGACTCCTCTATTACACTGGGATATACTGTGAGACTAGAGTCATGCACATGGGTTTACAACTTACTGTCTGAAGTGGCTTGACTCTGATCAACTTTTGTCAACAGCAAGGGATTGTAGGTCCAAGCGGATCCTGATACAACAAGATAAAACACCGTAATCAAAGTCTAGCATCGAAAGGTACAAAAGAACTTAATAATATTCATATGGGTCAAGTTTTATTGTCACTTATCGCATTTTATATTCAAAGAATAATGCTTATGAGAAGACAGGAAAGGAAAGGAACGGACGTAGTTTATTTTTGTCCTTGATATTTTTTGCGGTATATACACCGACTCATGTTACACATACACACGATCTGTGCATATGCATACCACGAGTGCATGATGTGCCGGATAAGGAAGTGCAGATGTAGCCTTCGCGTCTTTCTAAGTCATGCACCACCCCTCCATGCTATCCCAGTAATGCATGAGCGCCAAGCAGGGAAGTCATGGATACCAGTGTTGCTAATTAGGTCTTTGGTCAGACCCGGCCGGGGATCGAACCCACGGCCTGCCGATCAAGAAGCCGGACGCTTCACATAATTATCACGCTATCTTGTCGGTAAGACGAAAACAAGCAGAGAAGGGTTGTAATGACTAGAGTCCGGACTCCACTCCAGTCGCACCTTTCAGTTGGCAAGACTCAATTCATTTTCTTTAAAATGGAAGATGACTCGCCTCAACTTGAGTCAGTCTGTGTATTGACTCGACTTGTCACAGTTGACGACTCGACCAAATCATAGGCTAGGACTGGAGACATCTCGATAATGAACAGTGATCACTATGACTTGAAATCGAGTCTCAGCTTTATGACTCGGTAGAGTATTGAAAATGACTCGATTTGACTCAAGTCATACCAATAAAAGTAAGATTGACTTGAGACCAGGAACCTTGTGACTTGGTTACAACCCTGTAACTTCGCAAAAACACATTCAAGACTCGCCTCCGAGCTGCACTTTCACGTCACCGTCAGGATATAACTGCTGCACTCTACCGATGTTTCCTAGAGTCTTGAAAACGGGACACCATATTATTACCAGCTTTAAAGACAATCTTATTAACACACTCACCGATATCATAGCGTCAGTCCATTCTCCGTGACCGCGTTGCAGGGTCTTGACTTGTGTGAAGTTGGAGCACACTTGCACGAAATCGCCCACCTGATTTGATAAATTTAAGTCTTTTACCGTAATAATTTGAGACGGTCTTTGAGAGTTTAAGACAATTGTTGATGAAATATATTTGATTGATGGTGGTCAGCTGACACATAAGGAAGCGACACTCGAGCATGTTTCAGTTAAATATAAGGTTTCAGGGTTACGGCGGTGTCAGGGTCAGTATTTGGGATTAGATCTTGTCTGGGGGATATAAAGCCATATGCTAAAACATAACATGATCCACTGTCGTTTTTCAGTGTGTCGTATGCTCAAATGTCACACAAGAACTTCTTACAATGAAAAACATTACCAGGGCTGGGCAAATTAGAGTACCTAAATGATTAGGTTCTGGATAGAGTACTAGGATTCCAGTCGAGTATTGGAGTATCACTGAGTATAATGAAGGGTTGTAATGACTTGAGTCATGACTCGACACGAGTCAGACTCGAGTCACGATTTTCTGATGGCTCTACTTGACTCGAGTCGTTTTCTCAAAATACGGAAATGACTCGACTCGGACCAAGTCATATGACTCGAGACTCAGACGGACATTTTCAAGAACAGTAAAGTAACCAGCCTATTGGGATTTCGTATATTGGTACTTATGCTTGAAAATGCGACCAGAAACTGAGGTGAGTGAGGAAAGTGAGGAAAATATTATAAATGCGAACCATTCGATATCATCAAACAGAGTTATATAAGTGGGTTTAACAGGGCTTTAACAGGAAACTGAGCAGTCAACACGTCAACACAATGACTTGGACTCGAGTCATAATACCATGACTCGGACTCGAACCTCTGTTCGATGACTTGGACTTGACTCGGTGGTGAATTGAACGTGACTCAACATGACTCGAGCCAAAACTATAAAAGTGAGATTGAATTGTCACTTGGAACCCTGATACATAGCTTTGTACTGCATATCTCATACACTACGATACGCTCAATCCAGGCTTGAAGGCTACCTTAGCGGAAAAAAATATCAAAAACATAATTTCCGTTGATAAATTAACTATTAGTGACATTAAGCGCATAACTTTAATACTCGGAAGAATCATGGCTCAATACTCGACTGAAAGCATTAGAATTAATACTCGATTCAGATTAGACTACTCAAATCATTGTGCCCAGCCAAAGACGCTACGCATGTTAAGTTTATCAATTCAACATGGAACATACAGAATGTAAGAAAAGTAATTCAGATCAAGCCTCAAACAGCCCTTCGATAAAAAGCCGACTCGTTGCACAATGTACATAGCAGACGCGAGCAAGATCATCGAATTTGCACCTGAAAATTCTGATACAGGTTTCCTGGTGTTGTGCCAGAGTTGGATGCTGAAGTATTCGGAGCTGCTTTCGTCAGAACTGCTGGGTTGAATGTCCATCTAAAATATGTCCAGCGTGGTCTGGCATGACTGTTAAGTGAACATCTAGACCAGGGGTCGGCAACCTTTTGCTAGTCGCGGGCCAAATTTCAAGTGTGCAACTGTTTGGCGGGCCAGAATTTTTCTCAATACTATATTTTACGCTTACTTCGGTATATTATCCTACATTGCTGCAATCTCTATCATACCAATCATAAAACACATGTATTTACACTTCAACAAATACAGTCCATCCTCAAGATTACCGGACCACTACTGACCTCTCGATCTCGCTTCCCATGACATGACGCCCTATTTCTTGTCGCTTCCTTTTTCTATACTATCTTCTTTACTTTCATTTAGTGTGCATGCCTCCTCCTTACATCGCCTAGGCCAAGGTGGGTGTCCGATTCCATAGACAACTCCTAGTCGCTTCGACATCTTCCTTTCTTTTCATTGTATCGCATTTTTGTGGTGTATTGAACTGATAAAATTGCTAATAAACCAATGACGATGAACAACGCAGAATAAATGTGACAATTGACGTAGCTTGCTTTGTGAAAGGTTTTCAACTTCTGATAACAAGTCAGATGAAGCAAGAATCAGACCATATTCGAAATGGGCGTCCGAAATACGTGATCTTAGCTTGCTCTTCGTGAATTTTATTGTTCAAAACTATTGCTCACATGCGTACGTGCTGCCGGAAATCGATGCAATGTCTTCTGCATTGTTGGACAAGCTGGGATAAAGATAAATTTCAATAACGTACTCTTTATCAAAGTCATGCAGCGATATGCTCTTTGTATTAAATTTGTCATTCAATCCAACTGCATCGCATTTCAAAAAGGCCCATTTGAAATTTTCAGGCAATGCTATTGGCGTCCACATTAAATGGAATTTATTTTGTATAGAAGGAAAGTCGGTAAAGCGGGTGAATATTCAGTAATTAAATTTCGTATCACAGTCGCAAATATAGCGTTGGTACTAGGTTTTCTCTCCTCCAGTATAGGAAAATGAGCATAATTTTCTTCGTAGGCTACTGTTGAAATTCCCCGAGACGCAGATTTGTTTAAAATGCGCCTCAACTTCTCATGTATTCAGTAGTTTTCCCGTAGAAGTTGCAAATTCAATTTGTTCAGATGTGACGTTAAATGTACCAGGAGAGCAAGATTAGATATCCATTTTCGATTATAAGATTATGAGTCGGCGAAATTTGTATTTTCGACGAAAGGTGCTATTTCATTTCTCAGTTCATAGACTCGTGCAAGCATGTCTGCTCGACTTAATGCGCGAACATGGCAGATATACATTACATCGTTATATTGATTCTATGCTCCTAGTAATATTTGGCGTAACAATGTTGGTGATTCAGTTTGTGAGACAAAATCATATTAACAGTTTTCATCATTGTGGCCAAAACACTTCAGGTTTTTTGTCTTGGCGCACAATGCCTTTTGGGAATTAAACTATGGATAACTAACCTACGGAGGCTAGTTATCTGTAATTAAACAGTGTAAGTTTGAGATTTTGTCATTGCGTCTGAGATGTTCCAAGCGTTTTTGAAGCAGAGAAAGGACACCATTATTGTCTCACCCCATCGGTAAACCCGTTAAAAAGTTTGGTACACTTCCGGTTGCGAGATACACCCGATTGATAAGCACTGATCTATTCTACTCTAAACAAACAACCTTCATCTCCTATTTTAACCGCCTTCGTCTTATGGCGTCAAAATAGACTAATACGATGTAGGAAACTTATATCGTAGCAATACCGCATTCTTTCCAAGCAATGCGGGACTGCAGATTGAAAAGCATTGTGAAACGACGGGCCGTATTCTTGTGGTAACTATTTATTATCTCGCGGGCCGGACGATTTCGCTTGGCGGGCCGGATCCGGCCCGCGGGCCGTAGGTTGCCGACCCTTGATCTAGACCGTATCATGCAAGGATCCAATTACTGAACATATCTGGTTACTTTGATCAATGAAGCAGTACGTAGCTAGTAATGCCAGTTTATCATTGGAATAGGACGCTATATATTATTGTTAGGGCTGGGCACAATGATTCGAGTACTCGAATCTGAATCGAGTAATCATTTTAATGATTCGAGTCGAGTAGCAAAATACGATTTTTTCGAGTAATGAAATTATACTCTCCTCGCAACTGAAAGTTATTTGATCAACAAGAGAGATTGTTTGTATGCTATTTTCCACTGTGGGAGCCTTGAAACCTTGATTGGGCGTATCGCAGCCTATGAAACATATCATACAAAGCTACGACCGTTACTGGAAAAACATTTCTGAAGTCATGACCCTCCTACAACATTGTCACAAAGTGCAGTGAAATCGGTAGGGTCGAAGGAATACCAAAAGTATCTTCAAATTGCTAGATAACAGGCATTGTATCCTTTGTGGTGGCACGAAAGGCACATATTGGAACTTTGACATATTACATGTTGCTGTGACGTCATAATGAGTGATACTCGATTACTCGACTCGACTCGAAGCATATTACGTGATTCAGAATCGAATCACTCAGGTACTCGATTTTGCCCAGCCCTAATTATTGTCCTCCATGTTTTGCGGCATATACACCGACTCATGATATACATAAACACGATCTGTGCATATGCACACCATGAGTGCATGATGCGCATGTGCCGCTGGACAAGGAAGTTGCAGACATAGCCTTGTAAAGCTTTCCAAGTCTCGCACCACTCCTCCATGCTATTCCGTAAATGCTGAGCGCCAAACGGGGAATCCACAGATATCAGTTTTACTGATCAGGCCTTAGGTTTGACCCGACCCATAGACAAGTTATTTCCAATACAATAATTGTGTCTGTGGTAGGGACATTCGAATGATGAAAAAAGAGATTGGACTGCACTTATTAGGCATATATAGGCCTACCTGTTACCACTTGAATAGGAAACTACGATATCGTGATCTTCGTCAATGCCACATACAATTCCAGCAGTGCCGAGCGTCTGAAACGTAGAGAAATCATGTCAGATGGGAGGAATTCTTGGGAGATTCTCAAAATCTCACAAAGCGTCAACATAGGAAGGAATCAATTATTGATATCCGCACAACAGAGGCTGTCACAGCATTCTTGGAAGCTGTACGCAGCCACACTGAAACTTGCAGGACGCAATCAGTGCGCAATGAATGTGGCTCGCGAGAACCATTCTGCCTTCTTTACATATACGTGAAGTCTCGGTTTGGAAATGAGATGTTACAAAATAACAAAAAATAGCAATATAGATTCAATTTTCATTATCCTTCCCAGTAGCCGAGTTGGAAAACGAGAATATTTTCTGCTTTTCCAAGTTATGCATAATTAGAATAAAATCTACAGTTTTTCCGGAATTAGACTAAAAATGGAATTAAAGCTACACAGTTTTTTCCATATCAGATTAGAATTAGAACTGCTGAATCGGCGAAAACTTGGAAATGGAATTAGTCCAGTTCGTACCAAATCAGAGATCGCGAGAATCGCAAACGTCTGTGCAGCAAGCTCGGCTCGTTTCGCACTACACGGTTCGCCTGTGGCATTTTTAGGTCAACCAGAAATTATATTAGAACTGGATTACCGGCATCTCATTGTAATTAGTTCAATTAGACAATTAGAATTATCCATTAGTTCAAGTTTGCCCAGTAGCAAAACAACATATGAAACATTTTGTGGCAGTTGTGCTGTAATCTTGTTCCCAACTCGAGTTTCAAGACCAAATTATAATCAATGTCTACTACTTCCTACGTAGAACAAAATAGATAATGTAAAAAATCAGGTATATAGGATATAGATATATACAATATCCCTGATGAACAGTGTCTAGTTTGGCTACAAAAACTGTTACCTTGAAGTATTCTTAACTGCTTTAGTGATATGGGCAAGAACAGCAAAGTACACGAGTACTGCATATAAAAGAGAAGTCCTCAGTTGCTGACCACCTCGAGCGCATTAATATGGACCAACGACAAAAAAGCTTGCCCGGTCCCGAGTTAGAGAGATTATGTACTGCCCTACCTCAAACATTCCTTCCGTCCAACCCCCGTGACCCTGCTGCAGGTTCTGAACGATCTCCAATTCCAGTTTGATATTGACATAATCGCCGACATGAAATCCAGTTACGGGTTGAGGAGGAGCTCCGTTTTGCTGACCTGAACCATGATCAGTTTGAGTACGAGTGTGACCCGCTGAAGTGCATTACACAACATAATCTATGCGTCGAGAGGAAAACTTAAAAAATTACAGTTGGCCTCCATAAGATAACACAATATATAGACATACAATTACAGGTTCAAGCGAAAAAAATGAGATTATCTAGTTTGAAAACAGGTTATGTCAAGTAAGGTCAGGCTAACGTAAATCGTCGCAGAGGAATCAAAGTAGTTGATATCCTGTTTTTAAATTCTGATATCCAGCTCTCAAATTGATGGTGAATTTGCATTTTCTAAAATTTTTGTCAATATTTATCACCCTGTTTCAAAGTCAATAATGGCCAAGATATGGCGGAAAGAAAATGAAAACTTATTACTAGGGCATTTTTTTTGACATGCCAAAAAAAGTCGAAATTAGGTCAAAATTATAGCGTTGAATTCAAAATCTCTTTTTACAACCTGCATTTTGTGTACCGGTATATCGTAGATTTTGCACTGTCGGGGAACTTATCATTCGACATTATACAGCTTTCCGATTTATTGGAACCTGATGTCTTGATTATAATGTGGGAACCCCAATAAATAAATATATATGTATGTACAATTGTACATAGCACATGTTTTTAAAAACTATGCGTAGTGTACAGAAATGACTCAATCGTATTAGCAGTTATGAAAGAACGTCAACCGAATATCGTATAAACCCGTTCGGATGCTTTAGTCTAGGAGTGTTCTCTGTGCACGTGTGCAGCCTTCGAGAGCGCAACTTATGAACCATCATTCCAGCGCCGGGCATATACATGAAGTTTCGGACAACATGCGACTCCCGTGCGCTGTATTCGTAGCCAAAATGATTGGCGTCGATAAAACCTAGAAACAAAGTAACCGCCGTATGCTGGCTAAAACGTTCGACATTTGATATCTCCACTGTCAAGTGGCCACCGCCGAATAGACCAGCGCCCGCAGCTTGAGCCGCACGTATCAAATAAGACCTGCCGGGGGAAATAATGAGCCCCTTTTCGAAGTGCGAATTTGGAATTGTGTACTGATCGTCCCTCGGAAGGAAATATTATTTTAGTTTCGTCTGGTGTGCACGCGATTCCAATATATCTGGAGCAATGACAATATTTACTGCTTTACCACAACCTTTGCAAAAAAATCTAGTGTCAGACCAACCTGTGACACCAAACCGACTTGAATGATACAGGGGTGGGCATTAAGGCTCTTCAAAAATGACCTTTTTTCTCAAATCGCACTGGCTATTTGATAAATTTGTTAGGTTACCTAATTTAAGCCTACACACAAAATTTGGTTCAATTCCAATCAGTAGCCGCATTGCTACAGGAGAAGAAAGTTTCTATTTATTATATAAAAATAAATAACAAAAAATTTGAAAATAATCTGTTCACCCTATGAAAGTGTTAGGCTGTCTATAGAAACGATGCTCACCAAATTTGGTTCAATTCCAACCAGTGGAAGCAGAGTTATTGCAGTCGAAAAATTTGGATTTGAATGAAATAGTATTTACGGTGACTGCACAGTCGGACTCGCTAGCAATCTTACGGCAGCGTGACGTGCAAGGATGCTGATCCGATCGATGGATTATCGGCATTATTGCATGTACTTAACAATAATAAACTGATGCTACCTTGGTAAATTTGAAATGAATTCAATCAATTCAGCAAGCGGCCGGCTGGCTACCATATACAAGTGACAGGTGATATTGAATGCTTGCGGGTCAGTAACGTTGTCAATTCTAACGCACTGTGACGTCAGGCCTTCGTGACGTCATCGATCCCGAATACCCAGGGAAAATTAGAGTTCAGCGCTTATGGCTGTCGATATATGAGAAAATTAGAATTTATAATAATTTAAAGATGAAATAGACAATGTGCGTCTAGAATGGCATAAAAACAACAACAAACAAAAGAAATGACACAGGCATGTAGTGAAAAGCACAGTTTCCTCACCCAAAAACGGCAAATGGTCTCGGTAAAACATCGGACCCTTGCCGTCAGTCACCACTTTCAAATCCATCATCCCTTCATACCCAATACGGTACATATTTTTGGCCCCGACGTCCCACATCACATACGCGGCGCTCCTCACATTATTCGAAGTCCAGTTCTGAATCTTGGTCACCTGAGTGTTACGCAATAGATTGCATTAGGTGCAGAGAAAATAGTTGGTGAAGTCGGCGGGTAAAACTGATTCTCGATTCCTTGAGATAGACTGAAGGCCTAAAGTTTGAATGTAGATAAAATAGCATTCTACCCACTTTGCATAAGAGAAATTTAATTACTGTAATCTAATGTAATCTAATTTGGAAAAACTGCAAATTTTTAGCCGTCCAACTCTGCTACTAAAACCATGACACCAGCAGAAGATAAAAACTCACCTTTCCCTTTTTACCATCACCACCGTCTTGATCATCCCACTGCCAGTCATACCCACGCATCACCCGTGCACCAGGATAGATACCGCGGGCTGCTATTTTCTTGCTTTTCTTCCGCGAATCGAGCAAAATTCTGTAAAATCGACGGGACCTCGTCAAAGACACTCACGTTGTCATCATGGAATAATATAATGTTATTGAAATAAACAGGAACATTTTCGGCTGACACTCGTCAGGGGTAATCGTCAGCAACTAGTAGAGAATTGGGAACAGCATTGTATATCAACTATCGTATCACAAAATATGCTCTCACTGGCATGGAGTTTCGAATACTAATCGAGGCGAAGAGATAGCTTTAAAAGCTAAATGTACAATTTCTAGATGGTGCACAAATTCCTTCCGTTGGCAAAAACCATAGGTTGGCGTGTCTAGGACAAAAGTAGTTATATTTGGTACTCAAGTAGCAGTAAAAGTAACAAACTAAATTTATACTCAATTACAAGTAAAAGCAGGGTTTCTGAGACTATGTCAAAAGTACTTCGTGCAGTAACAGAAAATGAAGGTTTTAAAAGTACTCAAGTAGATATTACGGTCAAGACCTCACTTGCTTTAAGTAGCCGATCCAAGCTGGCTGCTTTCAAATTTGAAGGGTTGGTGCATGAATAATGCAAAATGGCTAATGCCACTGCAAATTGGTTCAATTTTCAAAAATATATACAATTACCATGATACAGGGGCTATTTCAGCAAGTCGACAAAATTTCACTAGTATTTCACTCGAAGATTAGGCAAAATTACTTCCTATTTAAAAAAAAATAGTACCTAAAAAGTAAGCTGTAATGCCTGAAAAACTGTTACGGTTACAAGCAAAAGTGGAATTAAGTCAAAGTCGGTAAGTGTAAGCAGGTAAAAGCGGAAGCCTTTTGAATGGCTTGAAATTAAACCAGCACTGCGGGAATGAGCCGTTTTTATATTTTTGAACTTGAATCTTTAAATAGCACACCGACTCATGATATACTTTCACACGGTCTGTGCATATGCATACCGAATGCGTGATGTGGATATGCCGCTGGACAAGGTGCAGATATAGCATTGTGAGGTTTTCTCAGTCTTGCAACACCGCTTCATGCTATCCCGGAAATGTCGATCACCAACGTGGGCAGCCGCAGATACCAGTTTTACTGATCAGGACTTTGGTCTGACCCGTCCGGGGATTGAACCCACAACCTACCGATCAAGAAGCCGTACGCTCCATCATTACGCCATCTTGTCGGTTGCATGCGATGAAGCAGCTAAGCTACGATTCACAAAATGTCTGTACCTTAAACCGGGGTAACTTTGGACTTAGGGTAACTTTGGACCCCAAGCAGCGAAACATTCATATGGTTATTGATGGAAAAGGGTTGGTGCTCAAGTCCAAATTCTTTTTCATAAGGCAACAGTACTACAAGTAAAAGGTGGATTCATTTCACTACCAGATAAACTTGGCCCAACCTTGATAATTTAATGGCGGTGGTCAATTTCATCAAAATTGATGGCCATTGAAATTCTTACAACGAAACATAGATAGCATACGAGTCATAGATTCAAAACTTGGCAGCAGATATCTGGAAGTAGTCTTACATCTATAGCAAAAATCTCAACGGTCTCCCCCTTATATCAATATAAGAAAATGTGATGTCCAAAGTTACCCCACCATATCCTACAGAAACGGGGGACAGTGAAATATGTGATATTTAGAGCTCAACTATATTTGTTATGACATGCCTGATGGCTTTTTTGAATGGAATGAGAAGGTTAATAACTAAAGAGTTTGCCGAAATATTTAAAAAAATAAGTAGGCTATCAGCCGAGAGATTGTAAGCGGGTGGAAGCTACTTTAAAAACGTATCACATGCTCTTGAAGATGCGTCCGCTGAATATGACATAAATTACGACAAAATATATCCATCAGAGGACATAGGAAACTGCATATTTTAAACATCAGTAAAATATTTGAAATCAGCGATCAATCACGGTAACAAGCTTAATGTTTGCTGATGCCACCGTCATAAGCCTTCATAAACGACCTAATTTTTTCTTTCATTTTTTTAGGGGGGGGATTAGGTAAAGATCATGCAATAGGCGAGACGTAGACTATTTCGACTCATTTTTACCCACTGCTCTCATCAACTCTTACCGAACAAGCCTCATTTAAGAGGTTTGATAAACAATGTGGAGTAAAGACATACAAAAAACTACCTTGTCCAAAATTACCCTACATGCCGGGGTAACTTTGGACACGGATAATTTACAGAAATACGGTACTCATTTATGACCATGAAGATTTCAGATTAGTTAATTCTAATATTTGCTCCATACCCCAAGAAAAACACAAAACTTGCCACCCCTGCACTCTAGCATTTCCAAGATATAAAGCGTAATTGTGAAAAATAATATCGGACTTGCCTTTCATCATCAGGATAAACTATCCTGTAGAAGCGATGTCGCAGATGATGCTTATCGCCATGGTAACAGGCAGAGCACAAATCGTAGTTCGGGCACTCGGCACATCTCCACCTGATGCCGTAGATTGGCTGTAGTCGGCAAGTGTCACACATCGCGCCGTTGTGCTTGATACCTTAACGCACAAGAAAAGATGATATATGCGAACCCAAGTCAGTCAAGGGAAATGGAACCAGACTTGTACTTGTACAAACTACTGGAAATTCAAAATGTGCTACTAGAGCTATAACTAATGACTCTTCAAAACTAGCAACTACAACTGGAACTAACGATCTGTAGAAATCCGCCACTAATTGAAACACAACTAACTACCACAAGATTCAATTCCCCGTCCCAAAATGTTCTAAGAAACATTGGAGATAGCGATTTCAAAAGGACGGTATTTTCAATTTGAAATAGGCGAGGTTTCGACCCCTTGGCTGCGGCACTGTTAGTAGTGATGACTCTGAGCTAGCAATGGCTGAAAGAACATCACACAACACAACACGATTCACACCAATCGACAATACGTGCTTTGTAGTTGGTCGGCAACAAATTTTTCTTAATTGCGCAACTTCAACCAGAATTATTCACTTTTCAAATCTACAACTAGAGCTAGAATCACTCAAAAACCAGTAGTTAGCCTACTTGACCGCCAACGAACTAGATTGGGAGTTTGTATAGTATAAGTCTGAATGGACACATACAGCGAATATATGTAAACAGCAGTGTTGGGATCAAGTCACTACCTTTGAGTCATGAGTCATTTTGAGTCATTGCAAATTTTGACTCGAGTCAAGTCACTCGAATTTTGGAGGTGACTCGAGTCAAGTCAAGTCACGAGTCTAGTCACAATACAAGTATAGTTGTCTTTTCGAAGTGTACGTGGTACGATTAAGTCAGTGCGTTCACCCTAATTGAAGACTGAATATTGTATAGAATTAAATGCACATGCAAAAAAGCGTTGTGTAGCTCACGCATGCGTAGAATTGCTAAACTACATTAGTCTACGTCTATAATAGAGAATAGAATACGTAACCTCAGACAGTTGAAACGAATTGATATCATGCACGACACAATTACATAGGATACAGATGGGATACAATTTAAGCCTGTCACAATGGTTGACGAGTAATATAAACTATGTTCGAATTCAATTTACATCATACAAGAAGTTTGGTTAAAGTGAGCACCGGGCAGTAATAACCTCTGACCAGTCTATAGAACAGAGATGGATACTTTTCTATTATGTTGCTTTCCTACCAGTTACCGACAATGTACGCGGAAAGCTCCAATCACTTCGATTGTCACACCAGCGTATCGAGAACAATCAGAACATATGAAAGATATGGCAATTTTTATCGTCACCGACTTCTTGATGACTTGAAATTGACTCGTAAATTTTTATTGAATAGTAGATTCATATTGAAATGAAACCCGAATATTTTCGGCTGACACTCGTCAGGGGTAATCGTCAGCAACTAGTAGAGAATAAGAAAGAACATTGTATATCAACAATCGTATCACAAAATAGTTGCTGACGATTACCCCTGACGAGTGTCAGCCGAAAATATTTGGGTTTCATTTCAATATGAATATACTATTCAATTGTATACTGAAGTTCTGTACCTCCAAGAAATTCTTTACATTTTTATCCGAGTCACGAGTCAATCCGCATTTTTGAAAAGTCGAGTCAACTCAAGTCCAGTCAAGTAATACGTAAAAGGTGACTCGAGTCATCCCAACACTGGTAAACAGTAGCATTAATATTAACAGTAAATATTTACCTGCGGAAGCACTGTCTAAAATCCTCAAGTCATACTGATTCTTGCACCGATAATTGGCCGCCATTCCATTATCCCACACAATGATCACCTCGTCATCACCGTCAAAGCTCCTTACAGTTCCAGTATGGCCTTCACCCCCATCCTAGAGGAAGGAAAGAAGGATGAAGTTTATTTTTGCCCTATATGTTTTTTGCGACATATACACCGACTCATGATATACATGCACACAATCTGTGCATATGCATACCATGAGTGGATATGCCGCTGGACAAGGAAGGTGCAAATATAGCCTTGTAAGGCTTTCTAAAACTTGCACCAACCCTCCATTCTACCCTGGTAATGGATGAGCGCCAAGCGGGGAAGTCATGGATACCAGTGTTATTTATCAGGCCTTTGGTCTGACCTGGCCGGTGATCGAACCCACGACCTAGCGATCAAGAAGCCGTACACTTCACCATTACGCTATCTCCTCGATAGTAGAGGGATTTGCAATACCAAGGATTTAAGTCAAAGATTTAAAAGTGGTATGTTATTCTATTGAATACGATAGAACTTGTATTTAGCAGTGCTGCTATGCTCAAAGTACAGGTAGCACCATAGCTCTAAAATTTGATTTGCACAATTGATGCCACACATACACAAATGTATAGATTTGAAAGGTATCTTTGGCTGAGAAGGTAACAGTCCAAGTCCAATATATGGCTGATTTTGCAGACCCTTCAGACCAGACTACTGAATTTCCAAAAGCTATAAATGTATGAATGTATCTTACTTGGCGACCCCATTTCCAATCAGGTCCTCTGACAACTCTTGAGCCAATAGCTTCATACAGGTTTGACCCAGGACGCGTCGCATTATCGGTGAGAGAATTCATCGTTAAAGTAAGGTTATGCTAAGGGTAGCTTACTGCTTCATAACCGCCTAATATAAGCTACGATTCGGCGGTACCACCAAAGTACATTTGTTGACATCCGACAGAGAAAAATAACATATTGGATCAATATGCGCTATGCATCATTGATTTTGAATCAGCTGTGATTACAACCCCTGCACTCTGGTCTCCGCTCCGCAAAGAATCAGCACATACTGGCTTTATCAGTCACATACGATAGTTTTATCAACATACGTAGGGAAACGAGAAAAATATGAAGGATCGAGATTTTTCATTATAAAAGGACAGCAATCAGACAAGTTTTTACAGAAATAGAATCGGATCCGGACTTTCCAAAAAGTGATGCAGCGAATCGGATCACGAGTTTGGATTCTAACCGAACAAGAATCCAGCAAGCTTTACTCAAGAGGATCGAATCCTTAATCACATCTATGCCGGATTCGGATCAGGACAGGATTCTAAAGTTCTAGTGCATGAAAGTACTGATAGCTAACCTCCGCAGGTGATCTATAGTGTAACTGAGAGAGATGATATATTTTCCGCCTGCACCATCGCGATGCTTTCACGACAGAGTTGCGATACGGCCGTGACGTCATCTAGTCTGCGCCCCCGTTTTTGTTTTCCTGTCCATGATTGCTGAGCGCCTGGATACCAAGTCGGTGGTATGACCCGGCCGGGGATCGAACCTACGACCTACCGATCGAGAAGCTGGATGCATAACCATTACACTATCTCGCTCGTTGACTTTCCGTATGTTCACATCGATGTTTTGTATGAACTTGGACTCAGCTGGCTTCAGCATTTTGCACCACTATTTCGAAAATTATTTTAAGGATTCATAATTTTTAAAAAGTGTCCTCCTTTCCGGATTCCTAAATACGGAACCCTAAATAATAATGATCGACTGTCAGATTATATTTTCATTCGAACAAGACACACACAATGTTAACAATGCGATTTAATGAACAGGCGGGAATGCCGAACGACCATCGTTGCGGTTTCGTAAACTGGTATCCACCTTGACCTTAATTGTGCCCGATATAAAAGTTCTTTTTCGATGCAAAACTGTATTCCGCAGCTCTTTTTGCTCTTTTCATTCCTTGTGAGTGCGTTCTTGCTTCGGGTCTTTTTCTGGACTTTTTTGTCGCCGTAAGAACAGTAATGCGCAGGAATTGGAGCCAAGAATACAACACCTACGTCGCGGAATCGAACCCAGGTCGCTTCGGTACCAGGCGCGTAATCGTCACCACTACGCTAACTCCCCTCATTATTTCGACACGCCACAAGATTGTGACACAGTGAAATGATATAGGTGTTGAAACACTTCGAATAATCTTTAATCAGACGCGTCACTTTACCATCCACCTGTCTCGGTGTACCCGATAGCACGACCTGGCCATCGTTAGTGCTGTTATTACCAAATGAAAATAACACATTCCAATGTCATATCACTATGTAAATAGGCTATATATTAGGACAATGATCTCAAAACTTTTGGCATAGAAGTCGCGGGGGCTATAGTTTTTCTGTTGTTCATAAACAATTTCCAAAAGAATGTCGGCGAAACTGAAAAATCTGTTGCCGGACTACAGTGGGCTAAATCTTTACGAGATGCGAGAGGCGCGTTGAGGTTTGACCTGTAACAATATGCTTAGGTTACAGGCCTAGTATAACTAGCTAGGTTTCGTTGATTGATTGTATTCAACATAACCTAATGGTGATGTGGCGAGACAGTGTAGTGGTATAATACACATCTGCATGCAACACCTAATGGATTGCGGGTTCGAGTCCGACTCCAGAATTCCTACCCAAGTGTCGGAGGTTTATCTGGACTCCTCCTCGCCACCCCATCTGTGTAGGCGGCATCTTATAAATGCATCGAAGTGGGCCGTGCTACAAGTCAGCAGCAACGGAATGAAATGATGAAAACTGCTGATGACCATAGTAGTCGACAAACACCTTGAATACCTCAAACAGACAGTCTAATAGTGGTCCAAATCGGTAACATTTTATAACCAGGCTCGATCAAGACTCAAATACGAAAATCCATTACGACGACATAGCCTACAATGCTATCTAGTTCTTACCATTTCACTAATATTACCCTAAACGTGCGTATTTACCTAATATTTGTTTAGACTCGGAATTTTAGAGAGTGAAAATTTTATTTGTGGACATCCAATTTCCGGCCAATTTACAAATTGGCTAACAGCAATAAATATCCCAATATGAAATGAAATGAATTTATCTCCGTGTCCGCGGCACCTAGGTTCACTCCATTACCCCAGTAATTGTTACTGAAAGAATCCAATAGAATGCACGAGCACCTATAGCATTTTATCTGTCATTAATAGTATAACAACACATTGAAATTAACAAGGTTTATCCGGGTGTATAAACAGTTAACAATTTAAACTTTCATCCTTAAATATATTGACGAACTCTATCATTGCGTTTGTCAGTTTATCGTATTTTACTGCTCCGAATAAATTGGCAATGCCGTGCGCTGCAAACTCCATATTCCGGTACGTGACGTGAAGGCCAAGAGACTTCATGCGCTGGTAGAGAATCAGCTGCAGGTGAACAAATTATGTAAAATTCATGTACAATGCGGTATAGATTGATGCAAGACACGTTCGTGGCATAAGTATACTCAACTACGTAGCCTAGTAAGTAAATATGGACTACCACCATTGAAATCCGGGTCTGATCCGTACGTGCATGTATATTAGCTCAAGATAATTATGTGTTGGAAAAGCATGGCCGAAATTTATAGGAATCTTCAGAGACTGTTTTGATATAAAATATGTGTGAGGATTATCTTTATGTGAGAATTGCACATGAGTGAGTTAGCGACCAATTCAGCATAGATACCCACCCCGTCGTCACGTAGAACATCAAATTCGCTGGTCAATATATGAGTATCTGGAAGTAAACGAAGTAAGTCATCGGTCGCTGCCAGTGGAGAGAAGAAAGGATCCGCCGCGTTCTTTTGCAGAGCCTTTTTATAGAGTTCTAGCATTCTCTCGTCGGTCATAGTAGGATGGTAAGGCTCGAGTGCAGGCAAATTTCGTTTGTACCTAAAATTGGCAGAATTGCAAAGTGAGTTGGTCCTAGACTGGCACTTAGCACGGGAGTATAAGCAATACGCCCTGAGCAGGTGGGTTTGTGCTCGCTGAAATGCAAATAAATGGATCCTATAAGAACAGGTTATGGTAGGAAATAACCAGAGATGGCTGCGACGAAGTACTTTTACGGTGTACTCAAGTATGTTTTGCTTACTTGAACTACTGACTCAAGGGGGTTTGATTTTAGTCTACTTTAACTTCCACACTTTGGTTTTTAAAAACACTTCTGTGAAGTGTTTGCATTACTTTTTATGAAGAGCTTCTTGGAGGTACAGAGCTTCAATATACAATTGAATAGTATATTCATATTGAAATGAGCCCGAATATTTTCGGCTGACACTCGTCAGGGGTAATCGTCAGCAACTAGTAGAGAATTGGAAAGAACATTGTATATCAACAATCGTATCACAAAATATGACGTCACCAGCATGAAATTTCGTGAATGAGAGAGCGTTCAATGTACTATTTTTAGGTGGTACACGAACTCCTTTTGCTGACAGAGTTATGGTTGGTGTATTTTGATAAAAGTCGACTCCAAGGCACACAAATGGAATTGTGAACGGCCTCGCTCAACGATTCGAAATCGGTCGTCTCGATAATTATTCGCACAAATCGGATTATCTAACAGATGTTTGCCGATGGCAGAATTAATGGCCTTTGATCGGTCAGCATCAATCTTAAGCGGATGAGTTAAGGCTTAAGGGTGAGCTTTTCACTGAGCGTGATATTCGGGTTCATTTCAATATGAATATATTATTCAATTGTATACTTTTTATGAGTGAAATAAAAAGATCGGGAAACGTCCCCCGTATCGTTGTACCCGCGAAGAAAAAATTCAAGTTGAATAAATCCGCCGCCAAATATTATAATTGCGGCTGGTCCCTGGCTATGCCTACGCGTCGGAATGGATATTCTATTCATAAACATCTCGAATTTCGCGATCATGCTAATAAAATTTTTGGTTGGCCTTGTAAGTTCACAATAAATCATCTGGAAAATTCATTTTTCGTGATAATATAACTAATATCGACAGTTACCTCGCGGGCCACGGGTTGCCGACCTCTGTTTTAGACGTTCATCGTCGACTTACTACATTTAAGCCAGTTTGACACGTATTGGAAATCACTAATTCCGTTTGCAATTTAGTAGAATTTGTCGACGTTGTCACTGATCGCCATAGATAACATCGTTATAGTTAATTGTAGTGCTATGCGGTATATACGTAAAGAATAATGTAAAATCAATCACTCACTTATCAGGAATGATTTCCGAATTAATTTGGCCTGCATACCCATCCGATTGGAAACCTTGCATGTGCAGATTGTGAACCATTGGCGGAATCAGATCAGTGAAATTTTGTATTCTTGAACGCAAACGAAATATTCGTTACATTGTACGCATTCAGGCGGAACGTTTGTCGAGCTTACCCCATGTACAGCGCGACAACTCGTGCCACAATCTCCGGATTGAGAAGTGGTGCATCCGCGTTCTTGCGATAACTTGGCAACATGAAATTGCTAATTTGTAACAAGGGATAGATAAGCCCCATGTGGCAAGGTTCGATGGGAGCATCTGCATCTGTCGCCAGCACGAAACTCACTGCCACAGCCAAATTTCCTCCTACGGAAGATATACAACACAAAGAGTACCACATGTAGGCATAACAAACATACACGTGACTTAATGCAGAGGTGGACAACAAGACGATTCTCAGCTTTTCCAAATTAGACTAGAATTAGAATTACTTAATTCGCAAAGTCTTTAAAAATTCAAAAGAAATCCGACAAAAAGCAAGTTCAGTTACCATCAAACCATAGTTCAGTCTCACAAGCACAGAATGGCAAATGTTTGCACCAAGCTTGACTCGTTACGCACTCCATACATTTCCACCCCAGCATTTTCAGGAAAACCAGAAATTAGATTGGAATTAAAATTAGAGCATAGAAACATTCCACAAATTAGATTAAAATTACATTACCGGTATTCCCTCCAATTTGTCAAATATTTACAGGCAACTATAATTTTCTAGTTCTCCAAGTCTGCGTGAAAGTCATGTAAAGTAAGGTGATGTAATCTAATTGACACTTTTGCTATCCTTGAAATCCCAGTCCACTTATTTATTCAAAATTATCCACGGAGTTTACCCTTTCCAATATAGCGAAAAATGCAACTAGGCTTACCAGCGCTATCACCGACGAACAGAAGTTTGTCTTTGCTTACGCCAAATTTAGACGCTTTTTGAGCGAACGCCACTGTTGCGGCCACACAATCCTTTAACCCGGCAGGGTAGGGATGCTCTGGAGCCAAGCGATATCTAAATCAAGTTGCTATATTGTAATCTTCCTTACGATCAACTGCAGCGCTGTAGGGAACGGGTGTGCCTGTACATTGTACATTGTACAACCTGCGACACGTAGATAACAAATTAGCGACCATATGCTCGTAGGCTTGCAAATTTTGAATGGTGTGCTGGTCCGCAATATATAAGATCGAGAAAAGATCAAGTTGACTAAGATCAGGCCAAAAGACTTCAACATCGCTACAATAAGCATATGCTGACTTTGTTCATGAATAGTTTGAGCAAAATTAAATCACCAACCTTAACTAATTTCGCGATCCCCCGATTTTCCTTCAACAATTCAGGATTTGTATGTATCATCCTACATCGAATTTTATTGATAAATATGGTAATACCAATTCTTTATGATCTGGTGGTCCTTGCAAATGCCTTAAATACGGCCCGAAATATTTATATCTGACCTGTTTTCCAAAACTGATTGCACACCGCTGCTCTAGGATGCTAAGAGATGACGTGTTATTCTATCTCGATTACTGCTCATGAGTTATGAGCTATGCTGGCAGATCAATGAATACCACGAAGCATAACGTTTCATAAAGTGACTTATTCACGTAAAAGATGAGGTGATTGCTTAAGACACTTCGCGTTGATTACGATAATTAGTTTACTTAGTTATGTGGATTCTATTCGTTCTTCAGTTGCTCTTGTCTGTGCTTGGTAGTGCATGTCATATTCCCTTGTAGTTGATGGTAGTCAGGCAGATACGTCTATGCTTTCATCGAAATCTCATTATAATAAAAGAACATGGAAAAATACTTACTGAGGAAATATCACTTTCATGCCGGTGTACTTTGCCAGTGATCTTGCCAGAATCGAGTATAGTTCTGTTGAATACATTTTCCAAGGAATTACCTTCTTCATTATTCTGCATACACATGAAGTCAATGGGACTGATATTCGAGTTACCTACACTTCCAACCGTCCAGCCTCCACCATGGAAGTACATGATTGCGGGCGCGTTTTCCTCACTCTCAGATTCTGCTAAACTGCGATGATTGTAATTTGCAAATATAGCAAGAAATATTACGATTAAACCAGCCCCAACCTCTTGTCGGACTGAATATGGTTGTTGGAACTTCTCCAAATGTATGCCGTGAGACACTCACTCCTTCGTCACGAATTCCCATCGTGACATCCGTCTCCATTAGTCTCATGAAGCCCACGTAACTTCCTCCAAGACAATGACATATGTAGCTCTGAAAACGTGGAAAAACTCAGACAGAGCCGTTCAAGACCAAGAGAGTGCGCAATGTGCAGAGCAGAGTGCAGGCAGAAATAGAACCCGGCCGATATTGCATTTTTGAGCCGAGACCAATAATTAGCACCTTCACCGATAATCCCGATGTATTCAGCCGATGGCATTTAGCTTCAGGCGCATTCCCGAAACTTTGGAGCATTTATTCAAACAGCTTTACATACATTGCTATGCTCGGATATGAAATAAACTAGAAAGGCTGCAGCTGGATACTTGTAAGCAGATCGAGGTGGTCAGTAACAAAGTACTTCTACTACGAGTACTCCGAGTAGATTTTGCCTACTTGCAATATAATTGCTCAGGTGGTTATGATTTTAGACTACTTCAACATCTACTTGACAGTTTTCATTTTTAGGCAAAACTATAGGCCTAGAATACTAACTTTTTTACTTGGAAACTGGTATTTCTACTTGTACTGAGTATTACGAAATTATTGCTCTTTTACTCCAGTACCAACGACGACTACTCTGACCACTTCTGCCTGTAAGCTATAAGAAATAGATCGGTATTCCCAGCCCAGCAGTCGCAGATTATAGCTCTCTGACTACCTCCTACCATGTTGTGACCTCACGAAAATGTTCGATATGTTTTACCTCTCGTGGCTGATACCGATATTTCTTACAAAGTGTGACAACTGTGACATCGACCATACATTTTCGGCGAACAGATATAATCGGTCAGGCTCTAGCTAGTCAGTATGACTTACCACGTTTGTCACAAGTCTAAGAAGGATATAATATAGCTTCATATGGAATGGATAATCGCAAGCCTCCGGAAATTTTACGTAGCTGAGATAGCCAACCACCAATGTCAGGACGCCGAGGATAATTAGGCCTTTTGAAGCCATTGCGTTTGAGAGCGTCCCTGCGGAGTGATATCTATTGAAATTTGTTCGTTGAGTTAAACGTTATTTGTTCGCGTTTGGTAATAATATATGCTGAATGCGTGCTATTGAATTCGCACAGGATACACGTCTCGATTTTCGATAGTAACAACGGTATTTCGGGCTTAGCTGCACACACAGAACACACATAGCACAATTCACATTAGCGTTGTTGATTAAACGTTGTCCGACGAATAAGGTTAGTCTGATTAATCCAAGTACCAATTTTTGCACCAAAGTTTTAGCCACTATCAGTTTACTCAATTCGTTTTGGTTTTAGACACTAGTCATCCATCATAATAAATTTCTTTCCCTTTATATAGCCTACTCATCGTGAAATATGGCGTAGTGGTGTAAGTTCCAAGCATACATCACAGAGCCAATAGGTTTGAAGCTCGAGTTCGACTCCTGAATTGTTACTTAAGAGATCAACTGAATACAGTTGCAATAGCAAAATGTCTCGAAGTATGCGTTATCTCACACAAGTGATGCAATAACATAATCTATTCTGGTATACAACAGCAAACACCGACCAGCACGATTGTTGTACCTAACGCATTCACGACGAATCAGATATAGTACCAGCTGCCCACGGAGCTTATATTCCCAATATATCACTGTCATCACTGCATTCTATATGAAGCTGTAGAAAATTTTAGAACTTACCAAACTCAAACGAACCGCATTTGACCTGGCAGTCAAGCCGGCCTTTGCTGGAGAATCAATATTCCGTTAATAAGTGACGAATGATCAAATTGCTGATGAACGTCAAGAAATGCAAGTGCAACGGACCATTCCAGCTTGTAATATTTCATACGGTAGTCGCCATCATGCTCACGTCATTAGTTGATGGCTTCCATAACGCAACCAGCTCGTCCTGACATCCGCAGCAAAAATTATGGCATATCTAAAGCAAGGTCGAATGCGAAAAGATAGAAAATTTCGTTTAGCTTTAGAATTGACTCTTTCGCATCTACGCTTTTGTCACAGAAAGGAATAGGTCGTAGATACAGATACACGGTCGGTTTGTATTCGTCATTATAGAACGCTACCGATGCCGACCGATTCGATCTAAAAACGATGGCATCTTTGTCAAATTTGAGCAGACAGAAAAACAGGAAATGAGGCGTGACGACGTGTGACAACACGAGATGAACCGTACCGGGCTGCTAGCGTTACTGATGCGACCAGTATGCTACAGCAGTGGTTATCAATCTTTTTAACCTCGCGGATCGGCGAAACTTCAAAACAAATGTTTCGGACCGGTGAACCTACAGAAATAAAAATTACCCCTAAATTTAAGTACGAAAAATCTATGTGACTCAGATGTAATACTGAATATTTCATTTAATGATGCATTTTCATATGAGATATTTATACGTGGGACTATCGAAGTTTCTGCACGGCGAAGATCGCCAAGTCCTCTTCAAACCATACACTTGATTGTGATTGTTTGGTGTCCTTTAAAAAATGCGACTTTAATGGTTGCTATAGCCCTATTATACTGCCAAGTATCGCTTAACTGCACTGTTGGAATTTAACGAAGTCTGCTTAAAAGTATCCGTAGCATTCACATATAACTTGCCCGAAACGACTTTTTGGCTACTTTTAAACAGTCTCTTATAGCACTTGCACCATTGTGAAACACGCACAAAGTAGATTACGAACTCTCTATATACAAAAAATACGTTACCCACTTCTAAATTAATTTAAAATTTGATGCTCCGTTTTCTAAATAATGGAAAGCATCCAACTTCACGCATTTTGGAACTGGCAATTAATACAGTTGTTCTGGTCCTCTGACTTGAGCATAATTTAACTGCAGGCTTATGATAAACTGCAACGAAATGATATTGAAAATAACATCTTACATTATGTAGAAATTGGATATATTTTATATTATTTCTAACCGAATTCTGCAGGTGCATTTAAAGAAATAAGTGGACGTGTCTTGAAAATACGAGCCTTCGATTCTATATGAATGAGTGCTGAAAATCCATTTCCACAAAGATAGGTGGCAGTGTTGGGATGACTCGAGTCACCTTTTTCGTATGACTTGACTTGACTCGAGTCACTTGGCTAAAATGACTTGACTTGACTTGACTTGACTCGGCGTATCAGAAATGTGGATTGACTCGTGACTCGAGAAGCAAAATTCACGAGTCAATTTCAAGTCATCAAGAATCGGTGTCGATAGAATTCAGTGTATCTTGCATATGGTCGGATTGTTTGCGAAATGCTGGTGTAACCCGTGAGAGCGACCAATCATTCAATGATCGTGCGTTTTACTTAGCCTCCATCGTTCTCTCACACATAAATTGACCGCAAACGAAGTGATCCAAACTTACAGCTTACGTTATCGTGAACTCGTATGGTAAAATAATTGAATAACATAATGTCTATTTCTATTCTCTGTTCTTACCTTAACCAAACCTCTTGTTTTATTGAAATCGAATTCGAATATAGTTTATATAGTCCTCAACCATTGGCGCCCCTCGAATTGTATCATATCAATTTGTAAATGGGTAATGTAGTGCATCTTATCAATTCGTTTCTCTATTCTCTATTTTGGCCGGTAACTATAAACTGAGGCTGTGCAATTAGGCTACTTCCGTAGTTCAGCAGTGCTACGTATATGTGAGCGATACAGCGCTTTCTTGCGTGTATATTTAACTATATATTCGTTCTTTGGTTCAGAATCAATGACCACTAAATCTGTAATTCAGACAGCTAGCAAAATGCAATGACGTAATCATGCCTCATACTTCAAAAAGGCAACTTGACTTGAATTGTGACTTGACTCGTGACTTGACTTGACTCGACTTGACTCGAGTCACCTCCAAAAATCGAGTGACTTGACTTGACTCGAGTCACCTTCGAAAATCGAATGACTTGACTTGACTCGAGTCAAAATGTGCAATGACTCGAAATGAATCGTGACTCGAATGTAGTGACTTGATCCGAACACTGATAGGTGGTGGCGAATGTAATATGAACCCGTAACGCTTCCGACGACACCAGGCACCAATATTGAGAAACAGCCATTACTATCTAGCAGCTACTTTCGAAGTTATTCTTGAATAGTGGTTATGTATAACACGGAAGAAAATGGATCAAAAATTTCCATTTCTAGCGACTATTTACTAATTTGCTGAGACCGACAACTTGTAAACATTTCGAAGTCACCTTTTCCTACTCCAACATCATATTTTTCACAAACCCGGACAAATCATCGCTAAATAGCAATATGTTTCTATCGTTAGGCTCTATTGCCAATTTGGCAACAAAAATGAGTTTGCACAGTAGGCTGTTTCATCTCAGACTGATATTTTTTTAATGCGAGTCGTGAAGTTTTGGGAGTTACGAAGCGAATCTGCCTCGTGATTTACCTACTTGAAAAATGACAAATGAATAGGGATGGTGTGAACCTCTGAAAGGTTCAGGTTCGTGTGAACACGAACCTTTTTGGAAGGTTCTGTGTGAACGCGAACGTGAGCCCCACGACGTCACGTACGTCGTTTTGCTAATTCCAACCCTACAGTTCAGTGAAGTGATAGCCTATATTTTAAGGTATAGTACACGATACCTAGCGACGACTCCGGTCACATACTGCCACAATGCCGAAGTACATATTGACGTGTTAAACGTCACCAAATGTATCAACTGCGGCAATCAAATGATATTATAATCCCATAAAATCAGTATCTTCCGTCGCTCTGCCAAAAATTCGACGAGGACTTGCAGTTGCAAGGTAATAAGCTTACGCCTTAACGCGTAACTGCCGAACCGAACAATGTGTTCGGGTTCTGAGTATTGCTACGTTGATATTGAGTGGAGTGTGAAACAGGTTTCTATACTTGATCATGACATTACCCCATTGACAAGTTATAGGCCTACAACAGTAGTAGCAAACACCACAATCGCACTGATTTGGTTTTTATGGTAAAACAAATATATGAAGTCAAGATTGACCCCGTGCGCCAGCTAGAATTTTTGCATCAGTCAACGATATCAATTTCATTGATTGGTTGAATAAGCATCATTCGCTGACTACCTACATGTAGTGTATTTCGCTCTTGATGTTGTGTGATTACGAGTCAAGCGCACAGCGGAGAGTCATTCAATATTCACAAAAGGAATGCTGGATATTTCGAGGAAACTTTTGTTACAAAGCAAATACCATTTTTGAGATTTTCAAGGTGCATGTTTGTTCTGTGTTGATTTTTTCGTGCTGCTGGCGCAACGCATGAAGTGGCCCTCAGTTCAAATGCAATAAATTTCAACCAAAAATGTTATAATGAAGTGAAAATTGTAATATAAAAAAAAGGTTCGTACCAAGGTTCGTTTGTGAACGTGAACCTCTAAATTTCCGAGGTTCACACACAGAACGCGAACGTGAACCTCACGTTCACACCATCCCTACAAATGAAGCTATCAATAATTTTGCAAATTTGGAGGTCTCGCAGACACCCTGAAAATGCTTAGCCGACCCCTAGGGAGTCGCGGACACCCGGTTGAGAACCACTGGTCTAATATATTTAGCGGACCGGCGGGTGAGAACCCCTGTGCTACTATACGAACTTTCGCCATCGATATACTTGAGGTTTCATTTAAAACAAAAATCAATTTAAAACAGACACGTTCAAAACAAGGCTCATGTTTAAAACATGTTTTTTTATTGTTTGTATTTTTATTTTATTAGGCCATGACATCATGAATATTTAATTGTGTCGTCATAGTGGATTGACATTGACAATTGAAAATATAGGGTGAATATAACTCCTATGACGAAGTATCCACGTGCAATAGCTGTTCAACCGACTATTTTGAGGGTTTCAACCATCCCACATCGTATACGTCGCCTATATCGAGTGGTACTCGTCGGTAGGCTCATACAACATGTTTTTGGAAAGTATTTACACAATTATGGCATAATTACACAACTTTAAAAAAACAAATTTGTTTTTTTTAAAAAGGCTTTTGTGTAAAACAGTGTTTAAAACATGTTTTAAACAACCATTTGTTTTAAATGCAACCCTAGATATACTCGGGTTAAATCCATCATCATCATCATCATCCTGCAAGAATATTCGCACCATCTCTTTAGTATATCTAATATATATTACATAGCTCGAAACGCATGACTGAGGTGTCGAAAATGACATTAGGCGGCGTCTGGTACCTACTTCACCGTAACCGGGCAAATGGCACTCTCACGGCGAAGGGCACTCTCACGCGCCCGTAATTTTCAAGTCTTGTATCTTGCTGTAGCGTTCCGAAAAATGTTTTTACTAGGGGCTAGGTACTAAGAGCTGGGGATTCCTACGGTCAATTACTCCCAAACGCGCGTTGTTGAAAACGTAGCACGAATTGGTATCGCTATGAATAACACGCAGTATAAATTTATC